>NW_026262734.1:42774139-44024139 GCF_021869535.1 Mytilus californianus | reverse complement strand
TACATCTGTCATATATACACTAGATCTTATTATTCACACACAGTCTGTGACGGCATGATATAGTCTATAAACACACCTGTATTCACTTTCCTAGATGTGTGTAATATAGATGGAATATATTTTAAACAATAAATTGTTATTTAAGTGAGAATCTTGACTTTTCATTTATAGACGACATTTTGTTTCAGTAAAAACAAAATATTGGTGTTGAATTGGTTATTTTGTTTTCTAATTCGCTGATTCAGAATTTAAAAGATGTGGGTAATTTGGAAATAACTGTACTTGATTGGTCGGATATCCATTGTTTATGATATTGTTAACCAATCACAACATTTTTTGTGTACCCTATGGAAAATATTACCCAGAATGCATTAGATTCTGAAATGGAGAATTTACATAACATAATTAGATATATTTGTGAACTTTTTTTACCTATAATGGTTTACTTTTACAAATTGTGACTTGGATGGAGAGTTGTCTCATTGGCACTCATACCACATCTTATATCTATTTGAAGTGATTTACTCTCTAAACATTTATTAATTGTCTAGTTACATTTATCATGATGGTGAACTACACATGACAGACTGTTGAGGACTCCTTTAGTTTACATTCTTTCTCTTCACATACTAGGAAAAAAGTAAAATAACAAAAATACCGAACTCCAAGGAAAATTTAAATGGAAAGTCCCTTATCAAATGGCAAAATCAAAAGCTCAAACACATCAAACGAATGGAAAACAACTGTCATATTCCTGACTTGGTACAGGCATTTTCTTATGTAGAAAATGGTGGATTAAACCTGGTTTTATAGAGAGCTAAACCTCTCACTTGTATGAATATTAATCATAAGTTTTTTTACATGACAGGTGCCAAAAGCAGTAGGTGATATCTGTTGCCTCGCTTGCCAGAGAATAGTACACCCTAATATTTTAATAGAAAAACAAAGGATATGGGGTATCAATCCATGACACAAAATCAGTACATGCACAGCAAAAAAACATACAAAATTCAAAGGAATAGGGCTTTTATTGCTGTTCTTCATCTCAGTCACAATGAGGCCTTCAAAACTGAGCAAAAAACTCTCACCTCACTGCAAGTTTAAGACAGTCCCTAGCACCCGCTTGAGTGGAATTCTTTGTTCATGTTCCATAGTCTTCAGTATAACTTTCTTATGTTTTGATGATTATTAATTGTCTTTTGTCTATTTTTATGCCCCACCTAGGGGCATTATCTTTTTTGGTCTGTGCGTTCGTCCATCTGTCCCGCTTCAGGTTAAAGTTTTTGGTCAAGGTAGTTTTTGATGAAGTTGAAGTCCAATCAACTTGAAACTTAGTACACATGTTCCCTATGATATGATCTTTCTACTTTTAATGCCAAATTAGAGTTTTGACCCCAATTTTATGGTCCACTGAACATAGAAAATGATAGTGTGAGCGGGGCATTAGTGTACTATGGACACATTCTTGTTTAAGTTCTGATTTTATTCATTTAATTTTTTTATCATAAAAAAGACCTTTTCTCTTAAAAATAAGCCCGAGAATTTCTGCCTCTATTGGTACCAAGTTAATTAAAATCAAAGTCAAAGGACAGAGAACACTATGACAAAAACATGAAGACAAAAAACAGCTCACAAAACTCCATACACAAAAATAGATTCAGCAACAAGGATCCCACCATAAAAACAAGGTAAAATCAGGAGCTCTGGGAGGGTAGGTAGTTCCTCTACAACTAGTAGCACCAGTCAAGTTGTTCAAGGACTTGTATTGTATGGCTGCTGTTTCAATGATGTTTATGCAACATCTTCTTTAATTCAAAGAGTATATGCTGTAGTTCATTTTAGTTGTGTTATTTGATATATACATACAATGTATATATAAATATGATATTAAAATTATATTTCTGGGCCACTGACATCGCAAGGAATAACCTCAGTCTAATCGTCTCCAAATTTGTCATGTATGAGACAAAAATGAAATTTATAGGCTATCCTTTTAATTTTAATTTCCAATCTGATATAAAATGAAAAATGGTCATCTTTGACTGCATTAAGCAATCTATCTATCATCTTGCTATGACAAAGTTTTCACTGTTTGTTATTGAACACAATTCCTTTTCTCTTTGATGGTGAAACTTGGTCTCTACCTATAAGATACTGGTGGTATGTGTAGTTCTTCTTTGAAGTTACAGAGAAATGGGTGGAGCTGGAAAGAGAAATTACAGATCAATATTCTAATAACAAATGTTATATTCTATTCATTATGGGTATACAATTTTACAATTTGTCATTAAAAATAAGTTATCCAACAGGATTTATATGTGTATTTTATACAATGTATGTTTTTTGTACTTCCAAAACTTGTCCGTATATTTTGTAGACTAGAATTGTCTTTTTACCCTTATTCGTCATTCTGCAACGAATATTTATACAGACTTTTTTTCAAAGCGCCTTCACATATTGAGCTGATTTTAGTATGTTAGTCTACTATGATGAGTTGCAGATCGAATTTACATTTGGTTCCACTCCATTGATTTTTGACGAAATTACGAGCTTTAGACTTTGAAAATTTAATGAAAATAGCAGTTATATGGACTTTTTTTCTAAACTCTTACATATTAGGCTGATTTTAAGTATGTGAGTCTACTATGATGAGTTACAGATCGAGTTTACATTTGGTTCCCCTCCACTTTTTGACAAAATTTCAGGCTTTGGACTTTGAAAATTTTATGAAAATGGCAGTTATACAGACTTATTTTCTAAACACCTTCATATATTGAGCTGAATTTTATGGAGCCATCTATGATGAGTTACAGATCAAGTGTACCTTTGCTTCCCCTCGCTGATTTTTGTCAACATTACAG
Source organism: Mytilus californianus (assembly GCF_021869535.1). Taxonomy (NCBI): domain Eukaryota; kingdom Metazoa; phylum Mollusca; class Bivalvia; order Mytilida; family Mytilidae; genus Mytilus; species Mytilus californianus. The sequence continues at coordinate 44,021,278 of NW_026262734.1, read as the reverse complement.
GGTTCAGACTGAATATTTCATGAAAATAGCAGTGATATAGACTTTTTTTCTACACTCTCACATATTAGGCTGATTTTTAGTATGTGAGTCTACTATGATGAGTTACAGATAGAGTTTACATTTGGTTCTTCTCCACTTTTTTGCTGAAATTACAGGCTTTGGACTTAAACGCCTTCAAATATTGAGCTGATTTTTAGTATGTGAGTCTACTATGATGAATTACAGATCACGTTTATGTTTGGTTCTGCTCCATTGATTTTACGGGCTTTGGACTTTGAAAATTTTGTGAAAATAACAGTTACACAGACTTTTTTCTAAACACCTGCATATGTTGAGCTGCTTTTTATAAGTTATAATTTGAGTTTATGTTTGGTTCTGCTCCATTGATTTTGGTTGAATTACTGGCTTTGGACTGAAAATTTTATTAAAATAGTAGCAATATGGATTTTTTTTCAAAACTCTCTCATATTAGGCTGATTTTTAGTATGTGAGTCTACTATAATGAGTCACAAATTGAGTTTATATTTGGTTCCACTCCATCGATTTTAGCCGAAATTACAGGCTTTTTGATTTTGAAAATAACAGTTATACAGACTTTCATTCTCAAATTTCCACTCATAAAAATGGCTTAAGCATTTTTAGCGAAATGGCCCATTCGTGTCATTGCAACACATCTAGTTTTTCAACATGTATTCAACATATTTTTATATCTGAATTACATATATATGCTAATTTTATTTGAATACCAGAAAATTCAAAGTGTTGAAGGAAAATTTAAGGCTTTGGAAATATATATAATGTCATCTATTGATATCAAAGTTTATGAAAATTCTAGCAATAAAAGGATATAGCTTACTGTACTTTGAATGTGAAAAGAGTTAAACTATATTTACATACTTCTATCTCATCATTACTGTTTGCCTGTAATCTGTTAAGTTCCATTTCATACTGCTGTACTGTACTGTAAGAAAGGACAACATTCATAAGATAAATAGAAGATCAAAAGGCTTTTAGGCTTTGTCAAGGTAGGTCCATACAACAAAATAATTTGCTTCACATGCCATTTTTTTTGGAGAGGCATCTAAAAAACCAAGACTACCTGACAACTGTTGGAGTACTCCCTGTACCCATGTGAATGTCAGCAGCTAGTTCTTAAAAACTATAAACATACAAATAATTACAGACACACACTAAGGAGTTGTATGGGCTGAATTCCTCTCTCCCAAATTTCATGTTATTTAAGATTTCAAGATTCATTATTTTCTTCTTCTTTTTTTTTATATCAATTTAATACACTATTAAACTAACTCTCCTTTGGCTTCTATTCTTGAATTATTTCTTATTTTCAAAATTATTATTATACTTTTTATTAAAATTGCAAACATTTAGACAAAATGAGAATTTATTATTATTTTCTTTGAAATGCACTTGCTGATAACATTTTATCTTATTTGTAAATGAAACTGATAAAACTTCCATAAATCAAAGAAACTTTGATTATTCTAAGGGAGATAACTTTTGCTCATACAATAGAGTCAACTTAAGGGAACATAATAACATTACAAATTACTGCAAATCAACATTTTATTGACTAATAAAGTGAATTGTAATATTAACTGCCAACTGAAACAGGAACTACACAACTCGCTGAACTTTTTGTTATAAAAATAGTTGATGTTGCTAATGGTGTTGCATAAAAGACTATAAAAAATAAGATGTGGTATGATTGCCAATAAGACAACTCTCCACCAGAGAGCAAATGACATACGGTAGAAGGTAACAACTATATGTGATTATTTTGTTTTGCTCAAATGCACCTATGTGATAAAAGAAAAGGGAAAAGAAAGAAATTTGTGACAGAAGACTGAAGATATTTGGTCAACAGCTACCTGTATATATCACTCGAGCTTATCACCCATGTGGAAATGGTTTGAGATTCACTCTGGTCATTTGTAAAAACAAAAAGGTTGGTGTAATCTTAAACCAGGTATAGTTTGTAAAACTTTTTTTCAAAATTCATTGATTCAAATCAAACACTAGATTTTCCTACACCAATAAAAGTGCTTGTACTGATGTTCTATGACTGTCTTGTTTTTATTCTGTTTCAAGCCTTAACACTGATGTTCTATGACGTCTTGTTTTTATTCTGTTTCAAGCCTAAACACTGATGTTCTATGACGTCTTGTTTTTATTCTGTTTCAAGCCTAAACACTGATGTTCTATGACATCTTGTTTTTATTCTGTTTCAAGCCTAAACACTGATGTTCTATGACGTCTTGTTTTTATTCTGTTTCTGAATGAATAATTTTTTTAAGTATATAATTGTAAAATAAATTTTGTCAATCTCTGTATGCTTTTAATAAACAAATCTTACTTTTCTTCCTCTCGAACAACCTCTTCTAGAATTTCTTCATGGTTAGCAACATTCTGCGATTCTCCAGCGGCTGTTCTCTACAATATTTTTTCAGAAAGTGAAATGTGTCACATAAAAGCTCTCTGTAAACATACATTGTTTGCTGTCTTTCATTATCGTTTCTCATTTATAAGTCTTCTTTAGTTTTCTATGTTGTGTCATCTGTACTATTATTTGTCTGTTTGTCATTTTATTTTTGGCCATGGCCTTGTCAGTATGTTTTCGATCTATGAGTTTGACTGTCCCTCTGGTATCTCTGTCCCTCTTTTATTGTTTTTATTGTGAATCAAGGATACATTGTTCGCCGTCTTTCATTATCTTTTCTCATTTATTGTTTTTATTGTGAATCAAGGATACATTGTTAGCCGTCTTTCATTATCGTTTCTCATTTATTGTTTTTATTGTGAATCAAGGATACATTGTTCGCTGACTTTCATTATCATTTCTCATTTATTGTTTTTATCGTAAATCAAGTATACATTGTTAGCCGTCTTTCATTATCGTTTCTCATTTATTGTTTTTATAGTAAATCAAGGATACATTGTTTGCTGTCTTTCATTATCATTTCTCATTTATTGTTTTTATCGTCAATCAAGGCTATTGGTTTCTCTTTTAAATTGTTTTACATTTTGTCATGTTACTGCCTTTTACTACTTACTATACAGTTTGGGCTTTGCTCATTGTTGAAGGCCATACTGTGACCTATAGTTGCTCATATCTACATCATTTGGTCTCTGATTGGTAGTTGTCTCATTGGAAATGGCAAAAATACCACATCTCCTGATTTTCATATTGTTATTTCAAGTGTGTTGTCTTACTGTACTTCCAATTTTTTTAACTCAAGAAAGAATTATTTATGTGAATGTATTAAGAAAAGAGTAAGATGAATTGAAATCACAACATACTAAGGACTCTCAGGAACCTCTATCCCTCATCTGTCAATCTCTTAGTAAACTAGATATCATTGAGATGGGAGCCATCTCTGTGGGCCCCGCTGTGAATAATGTGTGGTAAAAAATTAGTATCTTTAGCATTGGATATGGGGTTGTCAACTGAAACCGGTTTATGACCTTGACCTTTGACCTAGAAAGTTGTATATAAATTATGACACACCCTCTGGTGTTGGTTTATATACATGTCAAGTATAAACGTTGAAATCATAACGGTTCTCAAGATATAGAGCAGACACGATCTGTACCATAGGACATGGGGTTGTCAACTAAAACCAATGTTTTTGACCTTGACCTTTGACCTAGGAAGTTGTACATACATTATGACACACCCTCTGGTGTTGGTTTATATACATGTCAAGTATAAACTTTGAAATCGTAACGGTTCTCAAGATATAGAGCGGACACGATCTTTACCATAGGACATGGAGTTGTCAACTAAAACCAAAGTTTTTGACCTCGACCTTTGACCTAGGAAGTTGTACATACATTATGACACACCCTCTGGTGTTGGTTAATATACATGTCAAGTATAAACTTTGAAATCATAACGGTTCTCTAGATATAGAGCGGACACAATTTGTTACGGACGGACGGACTGATCACTATAGGGCATCTGCCAATCGGCGGGGCCCTAATTATTCATACCAGGCATGATCTTGTAGTTTGTCAGAAGTTGATTCGCAGGTTTAAAATTGATAAATGGTTTCATATAACTGGTTTAAAAAAGTATTTTCTAAAAATTATTGATATAAAACTGTGTTCTAAACATGAGCTCCTGACATGGATTTTAGACAGGGTAACTGAATATGTATCTCAAATAGGCACAGTGTAGATACTATTCTGTACGCTATCTGGAAGTCAGGATTTTCGAAGCGATGATTTCCAACTGGCTAACAGGACGGTTTTACCTACAGTGACTTTTTTCATCATTTGTTTACTCCTTTATCTATAAAGTGCTTTGAACATCTTCAAGGTATGTATAGCATCATAAATATGAGTAACTGTAACAAAAACATGCATAAGAATATAAAATATACGTGTGCATCACACCAACTTGATAGAAAAAAGTGAAATCGATGGACAATTTTGCTCTCGTAGTACAAAGCAAATAATCTTTTAATGCAAATATTTGCATCAGTTGACAGTTAAATATATACTGTTTCAATATTCTTTTCGTATTTAAGTAGAATATTCGTATTTCCCATAAAAAAATATGTTTTCCTTGAGGATCCCAAAATAAATTACTGTACGATCAGTCTAGAACTGACTGTATTCTAGAAGCGATTTCAGATTTTTTTACTGTATGACCAGTCGTGATTTTGAAAAAGAAACAACGGCAATTTGAAGGTATATACGTGTCTATGTGATATTATGAACTGTCCAGGGAACTATAACGTGTAATTTCTTTCATCAGACAATACAAATGTATTTCTGATGATTTTTGTAGACGGCATTTGTATGGGAACATATATTTGGAATCCCTTTTCTCCTGGATTGGACCCCCTCTCCACTTAAAAATGGCTGGAACCCACAATGTATATTAAGTGGTTTATGAGGAGATGCACTTACAAAACCGACGAAACATATTGTACCGGTCCAACGGAAAGACGGACTTCATTATCACTATAAACCCCCGCTTTACAAAGTGGTGTACAATTGAGTGTCAAAGAGACAGCTCTACATCCAAAACAAAGTGAAGGAACTGTGATCAATTATAGGCTACAGTACGGCCTCGAATGTGTGTAAATACATGCATTTTTATATAACAATTAAATCTGTGTGTTTGTACATTTTTATTAAGTATAACGGAGGACATTTCTGAAACTTATATATACAACAAACCTTCCTCTTATTTTAGCAACATTTAAACATCCTTATACTTAGTGTAGTAAGTCTAGTACACCCCATCAAGCTAAAACATGTTTCATAAGTTTTCAGGATGTGAATTTATTGAAATATATTTGTGTTATTTAGAAAAATGCCACCTTCTAATGTATCGTAAATAACTTTGAAATCACCACTAGAATACAGTGAAATAAAGACTGATCATACAGTTTCAAAATATACAAGCGAGACTGATCGTACAGTGAGAAATTCAAACAAGTGTAATTTTTTTATTTCTGGCTTCAAAGATCTGGTTGAAACTTTTACCACCACTTGAAATATACTTCATTTAGTTAATTACGTCTGGTTTTTACGTTAATTTGTACCTTAAGAGGGTAAAAAGATTGTTTTTAGGTTCACCGACTGATTTTCCTTAGTGATGCACTTGAAAATCTCTTGATTAAGGCAAAGATACGAATAATGAATGTGCTGAATTTAATTCTAAACCATTTGAGAATATCGATGTCAGCTGAATTAATCATTAAGCAATGTACAGATGATCAACTTACCGTTTAATTCAGTATATCCATCAAATTTAAAATGTGATCCAAAAAGTTCTCGCTTCGAAAATCAAGACTTCCGAGTAGCGTACAGAATAGTATTTACACTGTGATAGGACCATAGATGGACTACAAGGGGAAGGTGCCAAAACTTGTGTTAATCATTTAAGTCAATTACTAAATGGGAATTTGGTATAAAATATTTTTTCTCAAACATTTCCATTTATCATTATTATTATTATTAGTCGGTAGAGTGGGTGGCGCATATTCGCCGTGGACACATTTTCACCGTTTTTGCCATTTTTTCTGTAAATTTTGTGTGCCTTTACACAATGCTTGCCTACATAGATGGTAAACGCTGTTTGTAATGTTCAAACTGTTGATATTCCTCTTTACCCCATTTCCAAAGCTATTTGCACATATAAAGAAATACGCAGGTGTTTTTGAACGATTTTGGCAATAATGTCAGATTTATATGGCACGCATGCGCAGTCATAAAGTAAATATTTGTTAGAAAAATCGTATAGGAATGATCTCTCAAGCTAATTCATGTAATTCCAAACAATTATTTTTATAATATACCAGGATAATGAGGATGGTCATATCATACATTACGGCGAAAATGTGTCCCCAATGGTACAAGAACAACTTGATTTCCTCTTGAGTTTGCGTTCATTTTTAAAACATTTAACCAATGTTTTGAAGAGAATTCCTTTATCAAACTTTTTTTTCATATAGTAAACTTTTTGAAACCTATATAAAAAGTTTCAAATATTCGAATGTAGGTGGAAATGAACGAATTTTGTGGCGAATATGCGTCACCCACTCTATATGGCATCAGGTATATTTCTGAACCAATTTTTGTAAAATCACCTTTCCCACATTTTGTTCAAATGGCCTAAAAAAAATTGATTTAAACAATTTTAAACATCTAATAAAAAGACAAAATGGTGGTTGATTGTCAAGGTGCTTGATCTTTATTGGCTTGATAAATACTGTAACCTGACAAACATGTTGTCCTTTGATTGGTCTATATATTGGTTTAATCAAAAGTTGCAGACTTCATGGGTGTCAAAATGTCAAAATGTCAAAATGTGACATTTTCCTGTAAAATGGAAATTAATATATCTATTTGGATTTTTCTTGGGTGATTTTTTATCCACATGGTTCTAAAGCATGACTGTATCCAATTTTGAAAGTTGCATTTTATCTCTTTCTTAAGCCAAAGCAAACAGATAATATAAATTTGTTTACCCTATTCGATGTTCTAAAGACCTTGTAGGTGAGAGTGTATGTAGTATATACCTGTATCTGTGCAATTTTCTTGATGTCTCCATAACTCTTCACTGGTGCTCTTAGTTTTTTCAACTGATCTTTAATGCTGAAAAAAGAAAGCAGTGACTTAATAATAGCACACCACGTCTAGATCTACATCATGTATTCAATTTGCAGGAAGAGAAATGAGAAATGAAGGGAGACAATTAGAGCATGGAAAGAATTGTTTTTCAAAAGAATATTAATATTACAAAGTTTAAACAAATCTACTCTAAAGTTTAGTGAGACATTGATTAATTGGCTGTTGTTGATTAACATCCAGTGTCAAATACTTCATGTATATTCAGAAAGAATTGTGACATTTGAAGGTTGTGACCACCAACACAAGGCAAAACTAATTACTGAGACTTGATTTACTGATAGGGGCCATAATTCATAGGCGGATCCAGGGGGGGGGGGGGGGGCTGGGGGGGGCCCGGCCCCCCCCCCTTTTTGTGGGAAAAATTTGGTTGATTATATAGGGAATCACTGAAGCATGACTGGAGCGGGCCCCCCTTAGATCAGTCAGCGGGCCCCCCCCTTATGAAAAGTTCTGGATCCGCCACTGTAATTAGTATACAGCTCCACCAGCTCAAGATAAGCTTGTCACATGCATATTGAAATTGTTGAAATAATAAAATGAAATATTGTAGAAGACATTAAATAAAAAGTCAGAAAAATGGCCTTGCAGACAAACTTGCAGGAAGATATACTTTAACTTTAAAAAGTCGTCTTAAATTTGATGGCTTCAATCCCATAACTCTTGAAAAGTAAATCCGATAGAGCTGCACCTTTGTCAAAACTACAAGAGTACTTACCCTTTTACTGTTTCAGACAATACATCTTGTAGATCGTCCACATTATGTCCTTCATTTGTTGCTTTGGACAATATAATTCTAAAAATAAAGCATGTAAAATTGTATATCTATCATTTTAATTGATGTCGTCCATGGTATAATTTGTATGTTTAGCATTCTTCACAAGGCTGCAATGATAGGTCACATGGTTATTAAGGTAGAAGAGTATAGGCAATAAATGAAGCTGTAATTTGAGTATTTGACAAAAAAAAATAGTGCCATTGGAATGTTTGCATATAATCATAAAGTCACTTACCTGTTTCAACAACGTTAAGATATGCGGTGCTAAAAATATTCTAAAAATCTAGTACGAGTTTGTACAATGAGCGAGAAAGGCTAAACATCTATATTGATCAGCAAAAAAAACTTATTATTGTGTTTGAATGCACAGGCACTTGTCTCTGAAAAAAATTCACCTATAAACTGTAATATATACTGTTATAAGTATTTAGGTAAGGTAAATTTTTTTCAGAGACAAGTACCTGTATATGAATGGCTATTCTTTATGTGTCTATTCCAAGCTGTTTATTATCCAGTGGTTATTGTTGGTAGCTGTTTACCATTAATAATTCTTTTATTAAATTGTCTCATATTGTGTCATAATGGCCAAGGGGCCTACCATAGCTTACCATACGGAATGGGTTTAGCTCATTGTTTAACCTTACACCTGTTTCTATAAAATCATGAGAATTGTGGTGTCAAACTAATCTAAGTACACATCTTTTTATGAAATACAATGATGTTTCTATAAAATAGTGGTGTTAAACTAACCATTCAATGATCTTTGTATGAAATAGTGGTGTTAAACTAACCATACAATGATCTTCCTATGAAATAGTGGTGTTAAACTAACCATACAATAATCTTTCTATGAAATAGTGGTGTTAAACTAACCATACAATGATATTCCTATGAAATGTTGTAGGGTGTTAAACTTACCATACAATGATCTTTCTATGAAATAGTGGTATTATCTAGCCATACAATGATGTTTCTATGAAATAGTGGTTTTAAACTTACCATACAGTGATCTTTCTATGAAATAGTGGTATCATCTAGCCATACAAAGATGTTTCTATGAAATAGTGGTGTTAAACTAACCATACAATGATTTTCCCATGAAATAGTGGTGTTAAACTAACCATACAATGATGTTTCTATAAAATAGTGGTGTTAAACTAACCATTCAATGATCTTTGTATGAAATAGTGGTGTTAAACTAACCATACAATGATCTTCCTATGAAATAGTGGTGTTAAACTAACCATACAATAATCTTTCTATGAAATAGTGGTGTTAAACTAACCATACAATGATATTCCTATGAAATGTTGTAGGGTGTTAAACTTACCATACAATGATCTTTCTATGAAATAGTGGTATTATCTAGCCATACAATGATGTTTCTATGAAATAGTGGTGTTAAACTTACCATACAGTGATCTTTCTATGAAATAGTGGTATTATCTAGCCATACAAAGATGTTTCTATGAAAAAAAAAAAAATATACCGCTCGCTTCACTTGTAGAGCACTCGCCTCACAAAAACTCATTTTCAAAAAATAAATACAATCAAAAAAATTTCGCTCGCCCGCCCCATATTTTTTGGAGCTTTTGTCCGAAGAACTACAAATCAAATTGGTGTGGCCTAACCATACAATGATCTTTGTATGAAATAGTGGTGTTAAACTAACCATACAATGATCTTTTTATGAAATAGTGTTGTTAAACTAACCTTACTCCTGTTTCTAAATAGTCACTGATATAATCTTGTGTAGACTGATGGATTACTTTCCAATTCTTGGTTTGCTTCCCAGAAAATGTCTTTTTCTTTACTGAAAGAAATATGGAGGATGTAATGGAAACACAGTATATTTGCTACGATAACTTGTTGCCAAAGACAAAATTTAGTTTGACATAGCCATGTTGACCAAAAGTATCCAGAATAATCAAACAATCTAAAATCTGTTTTTTTAGATTAGTTTATTTTATTTCAATTTTTATGGTTTGTTTCTTGTTTTCTTTGTTTATATTAATGTTGAATCAATTAAGTTTATGAGATGTGTAGTCCCTACTTTCATACTAAATGTTTGTTGATAAGCCATAATCAACTTAAATATTTCAATACCTTTTCTGTGAAATTTTCTTTAGAATATATTGAATACAGAATATTCTGTAGTTTTTACACAACTTTACTTGGGTTTACACACGGTCATGTTTTTCTGCCCTGTCTGAGGTTTCCTTGGTTATATCTTAGTATTTCAAGTCTCTTTCAAAAAGAAGGTAGAACAATACACAGAAAACTAGCTGAGAAACACGAACCCCACCAAAAACTGAGGGTGATCTAAGGTGCTCTGGAAAGGGTAAGCAGATCCTGTTCCACTGGTGGCAAACATTTCATGATATAGCATGTACTTTTAAGCCTTTGGAAGTATCTGATAATTTTTTATCAAAATTTGTCTACAATCTACATGATTTAAAGCTTGGCATATGACACTTGCAATTGTCTTTTGTTGAATACCACATTTTGCCCTATACATAACATGTTCTGGAAGTCTTTTATTATTTTGATTGTTGGACCTGCAAAACATGTCAAGAAATGGGAGACATAGGGATGGAAATCAAGTACAAACTTGAAGTCCTTGACCTCATTTAGATTATTTAATGACTGCATAAAACATGTAAAAAGACTGTTTACAACACTCCATTACCACAGCTAGTGAATGGCAATTCTTTAGGACTGAGAGTAAGTAGTGAAAAATATGTTATAATTTGTGAACTCTGACAGTGAGACATGTCTAGATTTTTTTTTCTAAGTACTTCAAAGTTTATTGAATTGTTGCTTGGCTGTCATTGGTTCATGTCTGTCATATTTGTGTTTTGTAAATTGTTTTGTTATAAATTAGGCTGTTAGTTTTCTCAATTGAATTGTTTCATATTTTTCATGTCAGGACCTTATATAGCCGACTATACAGTATGGGTTTTTCTCATTGTTGAAGGCCTTACTGTTGTCTTCAATTGCAATCAGTTCTGCCTCACTAAAATAATATGCCTAGTTACGGCCTTGCATATTCATGATATTGTTCTTATCACATTATCAGAGACTTTATTTGACACTTGGATTCTAAATTCTATCGCAGTTCTTATGAATATGTTTATCTTACATGTCTTAATCATTGTTAATTCAATGAATGAGTTTGCTTTCGAAATGCATACAATTGCTAATAATTATAGGCAATACATTTTCTAATATAATCATTGTTGTTTGTCCTTGTATGTTCTAATGTTTTATCGGTGGAGTATATTCGGCAATGGTGGTTATGGTGTGGTCTGTTGTAATTATTGGGTAATTCTTGTTATCATAAATGAGGAGATGTGGTATGATTCATGCCAATGAGACAACTGTCCACCAGAGTTAAAAAGAAGTGGTAGTAAGTATCCTTCATTTTTGTCCTTGTTATGCATAAGAATCCGATTATGTTGCATTGGTGATTCCATTAACTTTGCTAGTGAAATACTCCTTTAGCTCAGTTGGTAGAGTGGTGGCTAACTGTGCCAGGAATTGCAGGATCAAACAACACTGGTACAGTTGTAATTTTGGAAGTAAAATCATGCTCTACAGCTTCAAACATAGTTCCCAACTAAAAAATCCACGGTAAGAGAATTTATACCTAGCCAGGGTAATTTAGTGATGTGATGTAACAACTGCTGGGGTTGGGGAAACGTAGCCGTTTGAATCCTGGCTGGTACAGTTGTAATTTTGGAAGTATAATCATGCTCTCTGGTTATGATAAAATATCCTTTGGGATTCTGTGTCTGAAGCAATTTACTGATTTAGCCACCTTCTGAAGGCGGCCAAATCAGAAAATCGCTCCATCGACAAACAATCCTCAAGGTTCATGTGGACCCTTTAGCTAAAATGGCAGCATTTTCTGATTTCACCTCAAAATTTACTCTGAGTACAGACTAACCTGTGCATCTGGAAAAGTTTCAAGGCATAGCATGCCCTAGATAAATAAAATTCACATGCATTTTATGTTTTAGAAAATTTTAAACTTAACTGGATTTTGCTGTGCACTTTTTTTCGTCCCTGCAGAAAATGATAAAATTAACAAACAGTTGAGTTTCACTTGATATTGTCCACTCAGGTATCTATTTTCCCTCTATTGTCCACGTCAATCAACACAGTTCACTTCAATTATTACCTGTGGGGAAGTTCTCAAACCTCTTTCCCAACTTTAATTTGGCACCTTCTGGAGGAAGGAAAAAAGTGCACTGCAAAATCCAGATAAGTTTTTAATTTTCTAAAACATAAAATGTATTTGAATTTTATTTATCTAGAGAATGCTAAGCCTTTAAATTTTTCCAGATTCATAGGTTTGTCTGTACTCAGAGTAAATTTTGAGGTGAAAATGCAGCTATTTTAGCCAAAGGGTCCAAATGAACCTTAAGGTTCCTCATAACAAATGGACAAAATGGCTGTATTTCCACCTCAAAAACTAATCTGAGTACAGACTTACCTGTCCAGTTGGAAAAGTTTTAATGCCTGGCATCCACTAGATATATAAAAGTTAAATGCATTTTGTTTTTCAGAAAGATAAAATCTTTTTTGGATTTTGATGGCCATTTTTTTTCCTTTCTGCAGAAGGTGTAAAAATAAAATAAGTTGGGATAAAACTTTGAGATCTATGCTCCCTCTCAGGGAATAACTGTATAATATTGTATTGTATTGTTTGTCCTTGATTGACACAGACAATAGACAAACAATAGGTATCTGCTCAACTATAGGTGAGTTAAAGGGTTTAACTGAGTGGACAGCCTTCAGGAAGATCTTGATGCTGCTGCAAAGTGGGAAGAAGACTGGCTGATGGCTTTCCATCCTGACAAATGTACAGTTCTCACTGCCTCAAACAAAAAAAATACAATTAAACACGACTACATCTATCACAGCCATACCCTAGAATCTGTCTCCTCCGCTAAATATCTTGGTATAACACTGCAATCCGACTTAAAATGGACCCAGCATACAAACAACATCATTGGTAATGCTAATAAAAGCCTAGGCTTTCTAAAAAGAAATCTAAAAACATCCATCACAAACATTAAGTCTCAGGCGTACCTAGCACTTGTCCGACCAAAACTAGAATATGCTTGTTCGGTTTGGAGCCCTCATACTGCTGAATAATGCAATAAACTTGAGATGGTTCAACGTCGGGCTGCTAGGTATGCCTGTAATCGTTATCACAACACCAGTAGCGTTACAGACATGCTCAATACTCTAAATTGGCCTACATTACAACAACACAGACTTAAAACTAGACTTATAATGTTCTATAAAATTGTTCACCATATTGTCGCTGTACCATCAGAATTACTCATACCAACAGACAATAGAACCCGACAAATTCATCCACAAACTTACAGACACCTACTTACATTTAAAGACTGCTACAAATATTCATTTTTTTCGTTTACTATTACACAATGGAATGTACTACCTCCAAAGGTAGTACTTTCTCCCACTCTAAATATTTTTAGAGAACAGTTGACACCTACTGTTTTCTACAATATAGAACAGTAAACCTAGTAGTCATGTATATAGTTTTAACCACGTCATGTTAGTATTTGTTTATTTTTGGCACTATTCTTTTGTAAATATTTATTTATTATTATCCTACGCATGCACAACAGTTAGTAATCATCAAAAATCTGATGGATAACTGGATACCATAAGAAGAAGGACAGTATCAAAGCAATTCAGGTGTTAGTTTATTTTTACACCTTCTGCAGAAAGGAAAAAAAATGCCCATCAAAATCCAAAAGTGATTATATCTTTCTGAAACAAAAAATGCATTTAACTTTTATATATCTAGTAGATGCCAGGCCTTAAAACTTTCCAAACTGGACAGGTAAGTCTGTACACAGAGTAGTTTTTGAGGTGTAAATACAGCAATTTTTGTCCATTTGTTATGATGAACCTTAAACTAAAGGGATTAAAAGTCAAAGGCAGCATTGCAATACAAGGTGTCACCTCTATTTATTACCTAATGTGTCAAACTTTTTGGAGGTAATTAGACTCTTTCTTTTTACTTCAGATGCTGGAACAGTAAATTTGTGAATTGAAGTCTGCAAAGACCTATTTTTGCTAGAATTTTCGTTGGTTTTCTGTTTTTTTCCTGTTTTCTTGTCATTTGATTCTTGTGAATTTTTACTTTTGGTTGTTTTAGTTTTAGCCATAGTCAAGTTTTGCTATATAGATAGATTCATGATATGACAGTGATTTCAATTTTCGCGGAAAATTATAGTTGTTCGATGTCAAATTTAAACATTTTGATAACTTTATACTTTCTCTTCTTTTCAAACGCAGAACAGATTGAAATCTAAAAATCTAATTTTAGAGCCGTATGCGGTATTTAATTTTTTTCTGCTTTCGAAGGTTCATCAAAAACAAGAGTGGAGATTAGTATTTAGGTATTATGACAGGTAGTCATGTCAGTTCCCTCAGCTGACAGAAAGAACACTCATGCAGTGACGTTTGCAGTCCTTTCATGAAAGCATAACTTATTTCACCTGCACAGTCTAATATTTTTACTAATTTCATCAGTTTTATATCAAAGATTGCTACAGACACATATACATTTATACTATAGATTATTGGGTTTTCTAAAGCCACAATGTGAACCTTTTTTGGCGAGTGAGCATAGCGATCAAGCCAGAAAGCTTCACATTGTGTCCAGCAACTGATATTTCACGATAACTAAAATACATAGAAAACCCGTTAATCTATTTATTGTTCTGTTACCATTCCCCCCTCCTCCCCTCCTCCACCCTTTAGACAGTTAAACCCTTAACAAAAGTAAGCTTGATAATGTTTCCTCACTCATTTTACATGAAGTCGCAGATAACTCCTCCACAGATGTTGTGATGTCGCTGATAATATCTGCTCATGTTTCAAAGCCATGGACCAAGAATTATAGACCAAATTCTTCTGTCTCTATATAGCATATATTTCCTGATCTTCATTTGATTTTTTTTATTGATTTTTTTTGCGATATAGAAAAAAAAAACTTAGAAAAATGCAAAAATAGTAGAAAGCAAAATTTAATGAAGATCAGGAAATATATGCTATATCATGTATATTAGTCCAGTCATTCTATGGTTATACCTCAAACTAATTGCAACAGAAATGTGTTTTGCGGAATTCGTGAGAGATATAACGTATAAGAAACATATTAAAAATCGAGAAAAATCGAAATAGGGGAAAGTCGTCAATTTTGGCGAAAAAAAAATCAAGATTTTACTTCAAATATTATGGAAAGATATGGCGCCCGTAGATTGAGAATGACGATATGGGAGACAACTCGTAATGGTCAACTGCAGACGACGCATCTAGTGTTCATCCTTTTCATTCTGGTAAGTAAATATAAGACTTATATATAAAAGTTTTATATGTATTTAGCACTCTTAAGAGTAAAAGCTGTCATGCAAGGTATTTTTGGTGTTTTTGAAAGGCGTAAATACACGGGAGACGGCAAAAAGTAGTACAGGGCAGAAATGAGTTCATTTCGGTTTGCCGAGGTCTCTAAACCACAAATCACGTGTAAAACAGCTCTGCTTGTTATATTAGGACTAAATTATATACATTTCATATATAAATCGCCCCGTAAAAAAGAAATTATAGTCTACTGCCAGGAGTTGCTGACGAAAAAAAAAGTATGGAACGCCGTTAGTGCCAAAAAGGTTACAATCCAACAAAATTGAATTCATGGAAAAAGGAAGTTGTACTGATAATAAAATTTAAAAATCGATACAGACAAATTGTTTTACCAAAATAAGATGAATATTTATTAATTAAATGATAGAGGGACATTAGAATTGTCCAGTTTAACAAAGCTACCATTATACAATTTAACTGAGCTACCATGCACCAAGCAGGGGAAATGCACTCTATCAAACTTCATATTACATGTTGGGGCAATTTTTATTACTGTTGTTTTTCTGTGCATACATCAAGCAGGTATTTTACCCGAAAAGGAGGAGGGGCGCCACTTAATACTTGTATTAATGTCATATGTTTCTGTATAAAAGTTAACATGATAAAGTAATAAAAACTCACTGAAATACGGCAGAAAGTACAAATAGAACCAGAATATCGACAAATAGAAACTATTAACAAACTGAAAAAAAAAAACTGTTGTAATCCTGAATTAAAATGAGTACAGACACTACATATGAATGATTTTATAGTTTTAAAAAAGTCAACATAGATCTTTTCTTAATATTGTATCCAAAACAAATCTTTTGATAAAAATAATATGAAAGCAAAACCAAATTAAATGAATCTCGTGTTAACAGTTTTATCATTTTTTTAGGTAATGATGAATGCTTGTGTTTTCTGTCGGGTGTCTCTAAACAATGGTGAAGAAATAACACAACTAAGAGAAAAAGGATGTAACACAGTTAATAGGACCAGCCAAACCAGAAATGATACGATCGTCACAACTCCAGGACACAAAGTTCATCAGAAATGTCGACGTGATTACATAAACGCTAATTCAATCAAGAAGGACTTGCGAGACAAGGATTTATCGACAACCGAGCTAAGTCGTGACTTACGCTCTTCCACTCCTGTTTTCGAGTTCCAGAAGAACTGTTTATTTTGTGGAAATAATGCAAAATTTTCGGAGAGCAAAAGGGGAATCGACGTGTTTCCTGTCAGGACAACAGATTTTTCTAAGACCCTTAGAAACATCTGCAAAAAAAGAAATGATGAATGGTCCGAAAACGTTTTGAGGAGGCTAAACATTGCGCCATCCGATTTGCACGCTGCAGATGCAATATACCACCAAACATGTAGTGTTAATTTTAGAACTGGTAAGCAAATCCCCGTTTCGAAGCAAGCAAACAAAGAGGTCAAACGAACGACACCAGGACGACCAAAAGAAGATTTATCAGAGAAAGCTTTCCTGCAAATAGTTAGACAATTAGAAGAAACACAAGACGAACCTGCAACCGTAAGCGAACTTGCTCAGGCTATGGAAGAAATTTGCGGAGAGAAGGCGTATAGTGTGGTGCACATGAAAAAGAGACTGCAAACCCATTTTGGATCCGATATCATTATCACGGAAGTAAACGGAAAGTCGAATATAGTCACATTCAGGAGAACAGCATCATCTATACTGAACGAATTTTACAGAAGACCATCATCTAAGAGTCCAGAAGATGAAAAGCTGTCGATGATAGAAACAGCAGTTAAGCTAATTAAAACAGATATTATAAGCCTTAAAGATTCAAAATCTATATATCCGTCTTCTGTTGATATAAACTCACAGCAAAACACTGCCTTTGTCCCAGATTCGTTACGAACATTTCTAAATGCATTATTTAGTCAAACGACTCCACTGTTAAAGTTGCATCTGTTGGTCAAGCTATAATTCAGGCAACCCGACCAAGAACACTTATTGCACCGCTACAAATTGCCCTCAGTGTACAAATGCATCATCACTTTGGATCAAGGTTTTTGTTGGACACTTTGAACACTCTTGGTTTTGCTTCTTCTTACACAGAGGTTCAAAGGTTTGAACTTAATGCTGCTGCTGCTGCTCATGACAGAACCGACACACAGTTTGGGAATGACACTTTCGTTCAGTAAATAGCTGATAACGTAGACCATAATCTGCGCACTTTAGATGGTCATGGAACATTTCATGGTATGGGCATGAATGCAGCTGTAACTCCAGGATTTAGACTTGACAAAGCTGTCCCTAGGCTGTCTCCCACACTAAAGGAAGTCTCTGACTTAGCGAAGATTAACATAGATTATTATAAGATGCAATCTAAACAATCGTTACGGGCAGAGTTCGCAACCATGAATTATGAGCCAAATATGGTCGATACAACGTGGAAGTTAGACCTTCTGTCAAAAGTATGCTGGCCTTTGACATGCAACCGACCTAGTTGGTCAGCCATTATGCACAAAGTGATGGACGGTGATTATCTAGGAAAATCATCTGTTGTTTTTTTGCCAATGATAGACATGAATCCCAGTGATCTCACATGTATAAATTCAACACTTAACTTCATAAGCAAGCAAGCAAAGGCTCAACATTGTTCACCTATTTTGACATTTGATCAACCCCTCTATTGGAAGGTAATGAACATAATTAAAGATGAACCATTGGATAGTCCTTTAAAGTCAGTTATCTTGAGACTTGGAGGCTTTCATTTAGAAATGAGTTTTGAAGGCGGCATTGGTCACTTGATGGAAGGATCTGGAATTACTGAGCTACTTGAAACAGTGTATGCACCAAATGTAGTAACTCATATGACTAGTGGAAAGGCTATTGCACGAGCAGTAAGGGCACATTTCCTGATAGACACAGCTCTCACGTCAATAATCTTGTCACACATATACGGCATACCACTTCCAGATCAAATCGAAAATGAGAGTGGAACCAATGATATTAATCCGGCAAATTACATAAATACCGACATTACTGATATGACTGCTGAGGACCTTTCGGATGAGTTGCATGAAGCAGATTCGATGTTGGATGAACTACTGAAAGGGGACATATCCGTCGAAAAAGCTTGCGAAAATGTTTTATTAGATCAAATAAAATCTAGGATAGATAACTTTCTGGTGTCACACAAAAGTTTTCGTACTTCACAACTATGGTTCCAGTATATGGATATGATAGATAAACTCCGTAGATTCATCAAAGCTGAAAGGACTGGGAACTGGGGTCTACATTTACAAACAGTCAAAGACATGCTTCCGTATCTTGCAGCTTCAGGACACAATCTTTATGTCAAATCATCACGAGTATACTTACAACAAATGCAGAACTTGAAAACAACACATCCTGACGTATTAGCTTTTTTACAATCAGGTTATCATATTATAAGAAGGAGTGATAAATTCTGGGCAGGTCTTTCTTCTGATTTGGTCATAGAACAGGTTTTAATGAGAAGCTTAAAGACGACAGGCGGTATGACTCGGGGCAGAGGTATGTCAGAGGGTCAGCGAGCCCAATGGATTTTATCTATGCCAGACTGCGCGGAAATGAACAATGCTTTGCAAGAGTTTACTGGAGTAAATTATGGAACAAGTGACCAACATAAAGAAGGTGGGTATTCAAGGAGATCGAAAGACTGTCAAGATTTGAAAACATTTTTTATCGTTTCTTATCAGCAGAAATCCTTTTGTAGAGGAAACCAGTTTGCGAAATATAGAAACAGGGGTCTCGGCGGACAAATTTGTCAATGTTGATAATTCGAAGGAATTAGGGATTAAAATTCAAAAGTCCATGGACGGACAGAAAATTGATGAATTTTCATTTAAAAGGAAAGAACAGGCCATTATCTTAAGTGCAAAATCGGCTATGAAAGTTGATGATGATGTCATTACTGTTGATTCACAGCTTCTCTTTCAGCGCTTTCTTGCTGCATCAAATGGAATATATGAAGATCAGTCTGAAATATTCACCTATGAACTATGTAGTCATCCCAGTTCAATGTTTGATCCAAATGGGCTCATGCGAACAGCACAAAAGTCTAGTCTTGCAGATGCTATTTGGGGAAAGGGCGATTGTTGCGCATTTGAAATGAACGAAAACGACAAAACTCAGTATATTATTGATGGCGGCTCTCTTCTCCATCGTATACACTGGCAAAGCGGACTTTCTTTCGGTGAAATTTGCCAGAGGTACGTTGACAGCGTAGAACGGAAATACAGTAATGCTATAGTTGTATTTGATGGATATGCCTCGGGTCCAGATACTAAAGATGCCACTCACCAGCGACGCACCAAAGGAATCATAGGCACAAAAGTTTCATTCACGGATAGAACTCCTTTCAAATCTAAAAAAGAAATATTTCTAGCAAACATCGAAAACAAGCAAAACTTCATTAATCTCTTGAGTGCAAAGATGGTAGAAAAGGGAATTGAAACTAAATACGCAGATGCCGATGCTGATGTATTGATAGCCCTTACTGCAATCGAGTCATCGAAAACAAAACCAACTGTTTTGCTAGGAGAGGACACTGATCTTCTGGTACTCCTTCTCTATCATGCGGACGTTACATCAAATTCGCTGATATTCAAATCTGGCAATGTGTCAAAACTCAACACAAATATTAAAATATGGGATATTTTGAAGACCAAATCGCTTCTTGGTGAGGAGCTATGTACACTGTTACCTTTAATTCATGCTATCAGTGGTTGTGACACAACTTCAAGAATGTTCGGTGTCAGTAAAGCAGCGACCCTAAAGAAATTCGGAGAACAAGACTTTGTAAAGGCTCAGGCACAGTTATTATGCAATGCAAACACAAAGGATAATGTAATTTCTGCTGGTGAAAACATTATTTCCTCTCTATATAATGGTGCTCCATATTAAGGACTGAACGTTCTTCGCTACAGAAAGTTTGCTGCAAGAGTATTGACAAACAAAACGTGCGTTCAAATTCATACTTTGCCGCCAACATCAAATGCGGCTTCTTTTCATAGCCAGACGGCTTATCTTCAAATGAAAATGTGGATGGACAAGGACAATTTAAATCCATGTGAATGGGGTTGGAAAGTCGCTAATGGAAACCTTGTTCCAGTTAAGTGTACGATGGACGCAGCTCCCTCTAAATTACTCAACATTATTCGATGCAATTGTAACACAAACTGTGACACTAAAAGATGTACTTGTAGAAAAAACGGACTTGAATGTTCAGTAGCATGTGGCGAATGTAAAGGAACTGGTTGTACAAATTCGAACAAAACAGTTGACATGGACGATTAAGTGACAATTAACTTCAAAAGATCTATGTAGAATACACAAAAAAACGTAATTAGCATAGTTAAGGGGTTTGGGTAAAAACTACTACATGTTTTTGTTATCCTTTTACGTAATTATTTTGGTTTAAAGAAAAAGTATAATACCGGTCAATCGGTTTTTATTGTTGTTATAAGATCTATTGACTAGACGAATTTATCATTATTTGATCTCCCTC
Source organism: Mytilus californianus (assembly GCF_021869535.1). Lineage (NCBI taxonomy): Eukaryota > Metazoa > Mollusca > Bivalvia > Mytilida > Mytilidae > Mytilus > Mytilus californianus. The sequence continues at coordinate 44,000,353 of NW_026262734.1, read as the reverse complement.
AATATTTAACATATACAAAGTAAATTTGAAGACTCATAATCTTATTTGAATTTGTTTTTTTTTTTAAGAAAACATAAATTCCCAGTTTTTATCGATTTTTGGCTAAAAATCCAACATTTTCACCCAAAATTTTCAACTTCCTGTACTTTGAAGTTCATCATATTTTCAAAAATTAATTGTTGTAATAAAATCTATTGACCTGATTAAAAATTATGTACGTTGCTATTTTAGTTTTTTAGTCACGGCAAATTTCCAGTTTTCAGCGATTTTTCAACAAAATCCAAGGTTTTCACCCAAAATTAACAATTTCCCTTCATCCAAACTTTCTCGATTTTTCATATGTTCAACAGTACACCAAAATCAGCTCGGAAAACTAGAAGAACATTCTGTTGCAATTAGTTTGAGGTTTGGTATTATTTTGGCTAGAATGACTGGACTATATAGAGACAGAGTGACTGAGCAGGGTGATTTATACAAAGGAAGACAATAAAGACATTTAGACTCGGCTAATAAGATAAGATAAGATATTTTTTATTCCAATTAAAGGGCAAATGAAGAACAAAGTAATTTATTACAATGATTTTGATTATTAAACTGACACAATAATTTTGATAATCTTATATAAATATGAATATAATCATCTCAATTCTAAGATCTTAAACCACAGCCAGACGAGAGCAATATGCATATAAGTAAAAAAAGCATAACAGTTATATATAATATTAATAGGCAAATATTCTTAATGGGTAACATATATAAAACATATCTGTATTAGGTCTATATTGATAGTTTTCTGAGTTCAAAACATTTATTAATATGAATTGCAATAATTTTCAATACCTCTAGGTTTTCTTGAATAAAAAGCCAATTAAACTTGGCACTTGTGTTTAACATTTCAAATTATTTTTTTAACAACTTATCAAAATTTTATCATATAACTCTTTTCTCAAGAGATTATAAAGGGGACATTGAAATGTAAAATGTTCTTCATCTTCAACTTTATCCAACGTGCATTCTTTACCTAATCTTTGTGATTTATCTACATAGTTTTTTGCATATCTATCCATCTATAATCTCTCCAATAATTCAGAAATCTTTTACATAATTTATTCTTAAATATATAGTAGTAGTACATAATCGGCCAACACTTACATTTAAAGTTTGAATAGAATAGAATAGAATAATTTTTATTGCTAATCCAGCTCCCAAAGCTGAGCTGAATAATTACATTAAATTTATATACAATGATTACAATGATTGTTTAAAACAATTGCAGATAAAAAAAAAAGCACAAGTTAAACAATACAAATAAATTAAATAAAATAATAAATCAAACTATTCAATTAAGACCAGCAATAAAAACCAGCTGGTACATTTAATAATATATTAGACCATGTACAGTGACCCAGTTCTATAATACTGACAAACTGGACCAAACTCAGTTGCCATTTCTAACTATATATATATATCATTACTATAATTTTATTTGAAAAAAAAAAACAATCTATCGATTGACTATGGTACTTGTAGGAATTCCTGTCTTTTTTTAAATAATAAAACAAGATATTTATTTAAAAGTTTGATAATCTTGGGATCCTCAAAGCTCATAAGCCAGACAAAGTTAGACTCATCATCAGCTAATGTTTTTATATTTGGCACCCTTTGTTCTATACTAAAAATTGCCTGCGCTCTTCTATATATTTTGGACATTGAGGTAAAAAGTGTATTTCATCTTCAATATTATTTTTACAAATTGGACATATTCTATCATTTACATCTACATTTTTGTATCTTCCTGCTTCTATTTCTAATTTATGTGCACTTAGTCGAAATTTAGTAATCATATGTCTTTGTTCATTATTCAAATCTAAATATGGTTCAGATTTAAATTGAGATTTAAACAGTCTATATGTACGCAATTTATTTTTCTTATTACCATCTCTTAAAAATCAGAAAATATTTCGTTTTTCCAAATTTGGTTATATTTTAATCTCAATTGTGAAAAAACAGTTTTTTAAATTTAAATTTTGATAATTTGTAAATATCTTTATCAAGATTTGTTTGATAAGCCTAGTTCTTTCATTAAAAAAATCAATAACAGAAAACCATGTAGTAATATTTTTTACATGTATATATTATAACTATTTATTACAAATATATGCATTATATAATAAACCATCCTTTGTGTTCTCTAACCTATGAGCATATTTTAGCATTGCCAATAAAATTGAAAAATATATAGGAAATCTTCCTAATTCAGACATAACAGCAAAATTACTTGCTTTTCTGTTAACCCCAAGAATATATTTCATAAATTTTGTGTGTGATTTTTGGGTAAAGATTGCATGAAATGCAATCAAAACCCTATGGTACTGACTTGATATCTAAATCTTCCAAGGTTTATCACTACTTTTGAGATACACCAAATATAGTGCATTGATCATACCATTCTGAACATCCTATCCACGAACATTTTCAGAAATGTTTCAATGAAATATATATGCTCAGATATTCAAGTTACAAAATGATGTTATACTTGTCAAGAAAATTACATAACTTGAGCAAGGTGCAGGAATCTAATATCTGTTCTAAAAATATCAATGATGTCATTGTGGAAGTAATCTTTAAAATTGGAGTTATCTTCCTTTGTCCATAATGGTACTTGAATCAACTACATCCAAGCAATGTTTAATTTTACTTCCCACTGATAAATCAAAGCAATCTTTACCCTTTAGTGTTTACAAGCACTTTGATTCAGATATGTCTTTTGAATAAACCTTTTCTAAAATGTAATCATTCTTCTTCTTACATGCAACTGAAGTGCCAGGTTGAAAACATTCCCCATATTTCACTGCCATACATTAAAATAAGTTTAATTGTATGGTCATAAAGATGTATTAAAGTTGAGACACTAGGATTTGATGATGCTAGGCATTGTTGTAATCCAAAACAGGCTTTCATAGATTTCTTGTATAGCTCATCTTTACACTTTCAAGTTGATGCCCATTAAAATACGATGGACAATCAACATGTTCTCCTATATAAAAATAAGGAGATGTGGTATGAATGCCAATGAGACAACTATCCACCAAAGTTCAAATAAAGTGGATGTAAGCAATTATAGGCAACCGTACGGCCTTCAACAATGAGAAAAACCCATACCGTATGGTCTGCTATAAAAGGTAATCAAAATTTCTCAACTTTCTTGATTAATTCTGTGTCCTATTAATCTGCATGCTTTAGGAATCTACAACAAAATTTATCAATAAGATAATACAATCTTAATCCTTGGTTCACCTTAAAAAAGTTATCACTGTGCCACTAGGAATTGATCCACTGACCCAATAAACTACTGGCTTACCAGCTGATCAAAAAGGGGCACTTAACTATCATTGACAAATATAAAAATAAAGAGATGTGGTATGATTGCCAATGAGACACCTATCCACCAAAGTTCAAATGACGTGGATGTATAAGCAATTGAAGACAACAGTAAACCCTGCAACAATGAGAAAAACCCATACTGTATAGTCGGCTATAAAAGGTCCTGACATGAAAAATATAAAACAATTCAATTGAGAAAACTAACAGCCTAATTTATAACAAAACAAATATGACAGACATGAACCAAGGACAACCACTGAACTACAGGCTCCTGACTTGGGACAGGCACATTAAGAATGTGGCGGGGTTAAACATGTTTGTGAGCGCTCAACCCCCCCCCCCCCCCTAACTGGGACAGTGGGAATGTTTTCCTGGTTTTGTTAAAAATTAAAACTTTTGTTTTATTATGGTTTACATTTAAACACCATTTTGAGCAATATAATTGTAACCTATCCATTCTCTCTTGTAAACCATCTTGTGTTTCTGAGAAAATAACAATGTCATCTGCATAGATACATAAGACAATCAATTCTGTTGTCATTTAGATCAACAGGGTCAGTACATAATGAAAATGCTTCTGGCAGATCATTTATAAAACAACTTAAAAATATTGGGGCTTAATACATCACCCTGTCTTACACCTCTAAAAGATCTAAAAATAGGGGTCTGAAGTCTAAACACACATACAGCTTTGCAAATATCAATTATAATGAGGTGTTTTAAATTACAGAATATTCCTTCAGTCATTTTCATAAATAATAGTAGGCATAGTATGAGGCAGGTGCTATAGTCCTTTCATTCCCGAAGAGCTCCCGAACATTCCGAAGGTTATTGTTGCATGTTTATTTTATTCATAATCATTATTTTCTCTAATTTGGTAATCAAATTTGCGGGAAACTGTATGCTCAACAGAATGGAGCCTATTATAAATCAAATATATGCTAAACTTACACCAATCTTGAGTTTTTCCTTACTTTGTTAGTTTACATACTTTATAACTTTGTTCATCTGTCACCAGGCTAACGCCAATTTGGACCTTTAAATTTATTATTTATTTAGAAATTGGATTTTTACAAAAATATAGTTGTACAAATTAAGAAAATTACATGTCAAGTCAAATTATGTGTTATCTTAATCAGATTTATTTATTTGTGAAAATACTGAAATTAATACGACTGCAATTTTTAATTCTGACTAAAAGAGTGAAAAATGATGTAGAGAGAAAATGAGAAGAATGAGATTATATGAGTAATTATTATTATCTTTTATATTAATTAATGTGAATGCTGTCACTTATGGCTAAAGGTTATAAAATGTCATTTTAAATAGAGTATTTCTTCAAACTTAATTGTTTTGTTAATTGAGTATTGTCTATTTTTAATATTTAATATAATAATTGGTTGTAAACTTTGTAAATATAGAACATCCAGATAGAACTAAAGAGAACATACATATACAAACATAGAGATAGAGTCCTAGTGTAATGCTGACATTGCCCATTGTTATACTAGTACTTTGGTATGGAATGAAATTTTAAAACTTGAATGTGTTGGATATTCGTTAATAATTAACTGCAACAACTATTTCCTGTCATTGGCAACCTTAAGACTTGAATGTTTTTCTAATGATTTTACAAATAATATCATAACCCTGTAACATTTAGGGAACCAACCCAATGCAGCAGGCCCTTTTTTACACATCCTTCCTTTTAACCTTCAGGTAAGGGCCGCAGTCTGGTTTGAATTAATTCCAGTGTAAAGCTTGGTGTACTTGTCACTCAGTTCAAACAAATCTGCGGCAGTACAAATTAGATTTGTACTCATGATGAACGTATAAATGATAGGGTTTTACACACACACATGTATCTTGATGCATCATGGCCATATTCATTTCTTCTGTCGAATAGTTTAAATTACTCTTTAGTTGAAAGATTTTTTTTTTGTGCATATGCAGTATTTACTTTTAACAAATCCTACTACCGAGGCCAGTAAACTGTTATAATTCCCTGACAAGTGGACCTTGATCTTACCAAAATATTCCTTAACTGACATAAAACAGTAAGACATAGATTAAAACAACCAGTGACAAGGTTTCTGACTTAAGACAGGCACATTTGTTTATATGTTTACTGTAAAATGGATTATTTTCATGGAGTTTAAAATTAAATTTTGAAATTTCTTGGACCGGACTTGTTCATGAGTTTTAATTTTCCTTAAAGATCTAATTTACATGTTCTGATGTTCCTAAAAGATTAAATTTAGGTGTTCTTATATTCCTAAAAGATTAGATTTATGTGTTCTTATATTTCTAAAAGATTAGATTTATGTGTTCTTATATTCTTGAAAGGTAAAATTTACGTGTTTTGATATCCCTGAAAGATCAAATTTATGTTTTCTGATATCCCTGAAAGATCAAATTTATGTGTTCTTATATTCCTGAAAGATCAAATTTATGTGTTCTTTATAATATTCCTGAAAGATCAAATTTATGTATTTTATATTCCTAAAAAATCAAATTAACATGATCTTATGTTCCTGAAAGATCAAATTTACGTGTTTTTGTATTCCTGAAATATCACATTAGGTGTTCTTATATTCCTGAAAGATCAAAGGAGTAGGTTCAATAAGGCCATAAAATGGCCCCTATTTCTAGCTACAATTTCAAATTAGGACTTATTGACCGATCACAATGAATCATAGCTAATACGATGACTAGATAGAAAATATGTCTTTTTTTCTAAAGTTTTCGTACTTGCGTTTGATTCATGACGTCACAAATAGCACTGATTTTGATTTTTCACAAAAATTCAATAAAAACAAGTAAATTTCCATTAACTTTTTAGACAGGAAACATTGATTGCATGCGTCAACAAAAACTATTTTTTCATATGATGTGTGTTATTACATTTTGCATATCTGACTTGAATATTAAGTTTGTTGACGCATGGGCTCTATGCTTCCTAGACCTTAATTTGGTTGAAATCTGTAAGAATTTGTCAAATATTGTAAAAATCTATTTTTCACCTATTTGGGATGTAGAATTAAACGCTTTGAAATAAAACTTGGACAAAAAAGTTCTATTTAACTTTCTCACATGTCTTTACATCAACTTAAAACATTTTTTAACTTGAAACATTGAACTTAATAATCGTGAAAATATGGCCCTTAATGAACATACTCCTTTACATGTTCTTATATTCCTGAAAGATCAAATTTACATGTTCTTATATTCCATATAGACATGAAAGATCAAATTACTTCAGGGGATATTTCATGATTCTATCTTAATCATAGGAAAATAAGCGAATATAAACCTTGATCTTGGGAAAAATTCCCACTTCACAGAAGTCAATAAAGTTGTAAGAACTTTTACCTCTATTTCAGGAAAAAGATATATATAGACATGGAAGTTGATGAAGAAAACCAGCAGCAGTGCCCTCTATTGGATTCAAACGTTTGGAGAACCAGATCAACTGTCTCTTCATGTAACAGCTTCATGCTACAAAATAAAGTAGCGTGTGATATAACCTTTGCATTAGGTTCTGAAGGTCAAGAGGTTGTGGCTCATAAATATGTATTAATCAGCAGGTCACCAGTATTTTATGCAATGTTTTGTGGACCAGTAGCAGAGAGCTCTGATGTTATTAGTGTACCAGATATTGAACCTGATGTTTTTCAATTTTTATTAAGGTAAGTAAGGGAGACAAACAGGAAAACTCATAAATCTTCTCAATTCCAATTGACATATTTAGAGAACATTTTTAAACAGCACCATGAATGGTTTATTTTTGTTCATCCAGATTCACTTAGACCTCTGTGTTTAAGTCCATTTCGTAGAAACCCATGATGGTACATTGTAAATGATATTTTATTTGTGTGTGGTACAGAAACCCACACACTCCAGAACAAAGTCAAACTAGATATCATTTAACCAGGTGCTTTCTAAAATTTAAAACGTTTTTCATCTAAGCCTATGAATATATAATATAGTATTCTCCAGAAACCAAAACAATATGTAGTTGTAAATTATACAATCTAATTAAAAATCAATCTCTCATCGCTCCCGTTTTCTGATATGTCGCGTGGGACATATCAGAAAACAGGGGCAATGAGAGATTGGTTTTTAATTAGATTGTAAATTATATAACCTGCATTGTCAAATGATTTGGAGTAAGTACCATATTATTGTATGGAAAATTTTCAAGAGACGTCATGTTTGACTATTGTCAATGTCACCATTGTTAAGTAATATTGCATTAGTTTAGTATCGTGTGACATTGTAAGCTAACTTTTGATTACCAGTATATACCACAGAGAGAATTATGCTGCTATACTACTGAGAAATGTTTGCAATGTTTTTATTCATATTTAGAAAATTGTGACAGATAAGGTTTTTGCCAAAATAAAAGCTCACATTTTAAATTTTGATAGCATTATTTGTATGTAAATATTTATCTTGCATTTTTGTTCATTGTTTACAATCGCAATAATTAATGCATGCAAAAATTTCTGAATTACAGTATGGATTTATATATTTCAGTTATCTGTATTGTGATGATGATTCTGTTGTTGATAGTGAATCTGTAATGGCACTGTTATATGCGGCCAAGAAATATTCTATTTATAGCCTTGAAGACATATGTAAACAATTCCTCAAAGACAATATCAATTTTGACAATGCATGCCTAATTTTAGAACAATCCCATGCATTTGATGAGAAAGATTTATACGAAGAGTGTCTAAAGTTTATTTGGAAGAACGGTGAAGAAATACTAGAAATGAGCTGCATTAAAGATCTTTGCGAGAAATGTATGCAAGATATTGTTGCTTCAGATGCACTGAATGCAGATGAAAAAATTGTATATGAATGTGTTGTATTGTGGTCAGAAAACCAATGTATAAAGAAAAAGATAGAAGTGAATGATCAAAACCAACGAGAAATACTAAATAATATTTTGTACCATGTAAGATTTCCATTGATGCCCTTATCATATTTCGCTGATCATGTTTCAGAGAAACAAATATTATCACCTGAAGAAAAACTCAATTTATACAAATACCTGTGTCAGAGCAGATCAGGAGCAGTTACTCCGTTTATTTCACGATATAGAAGTAAGAAAACATGTTTACATTGTAAGAGGTTTAAAGGTATGGTTGATAGTAGTGATTGGGTTCAAAAGGGCAAAAAGGATGCTGTATCTTTCAGTTGTAGTGTTCCAATATTGATGCATGGCGTCTGCATGTACCGATCAGGACTTACTGGTGCCCCATATGATATCAGATTAGAACTTTATGATGAAAGCGATAATCAGCTAACATGCGTACATCGTACAGAAGACACCATTGAAAGTTCGGCAGAAGGGAGATTTCTGTTTCCTGTTTTATTTGATCAACCTTTGAAAATCCTTTCTTGCTCGTATTATACAATTGTTGTGAAAATGATTGGTCCAAAGAGTTTCTATGGTGAGCGTGGAAGAAAGAAAGTAGTATGCGGTAATGTTACATTTGAATTTATCTCTGCACCAAATAGAAGTACTAACTCTACCAATGTGTTCACTGGCCAAATTCCTGTCATTTTGTTTTCTCCATGGCTGTAAATGTTTACGGTAGACATTAGAATTTTATCAAAGTTGCAGAACTTCACTTACCATTAATTTTTCATTCATTTCAAATATTTGAAGTAACCAGATTGTGAGACTTTTATGACCGCTGCACAAAAATTGCTTCAATTTTTTTGCCCCTGCCACTGAGCAAATTGGGCATTAAGTTTTACTCTTGACCGTCCGTCATTCTGTCTGTCCCAAAAGTTATAAGCATATTATAAGCAAGCTTCAGCAGGGGGCATTTGTGTCCTCAGACACATTCTTCTTTTATTTTCTTTTGACGAAAACAAAAATAAGATTAAAATATTAGATTTCTAGTATTCACATTAAGGGTTTCTGAGTTAAATCTTTTGTTCTTGTCTTCTTCTTTTTCTTTTTTCAGTATATACCATCAGCAGCCATTATAGGAAGGATAGTATTGATAATGATAATGTTTCAAAACCTGTTTCAGACAAGAGCCTCAAGGGAATATTTATACTTGAAATTATTATCATCCAGTTTATTTTTTTATTTATTATAAAGTGAGTAAAATTTCATAGCATCTTTTTTTTCTATAAAAAAGGGTCCAAATCAGTAATGTGAAATTTTTATTTTACTATATTTGATGTTTTTTTAATACTATTTTTTGTTCTAATTTGCATCTCTTGCTAGAAATTTTCTATTCAGTTTGGCCTAGCTTTCATGTTTATGAGGTGAAAGATGTTGAAGGTTTGAAAAAGAGACCAAAATTCAAAAAAAATTAAAGTCAGTGTTTATCTCCGGAATTCCTTCCAAAAAATCATTCTTTGATCAGGGATGGGGTTAAATACTTTAAAAAGTTATCGATGATATTACGATTACTTTGCTAATATAATGTAATCGATTATTATACATGATAGTTACACATAAAATTGACTTTGATTTTAACAATTTTTTTTCTGTAACTTATGGTGTTTCCCAGACTTATAAGGCTGTTTAAGAATTATAATTGTGTGTTACAATCTAATGCGTCAAGCACATTTCTGTGTCCAGCTTTGCTTTGCTTTTCGTTTACATTTATTCAGACTTCCTTGTTGTGTGTGAAGCTGTGTCCGTGTCTGTAATTGCTCTTTATTTATAAGCTGATGATGGAAGAAGGATGAATGGTAAATATTTTATTTTTTATGACTTTTGATTGAACATGTATCCTTTTTGAAATAGTCAAGTTGAGCTTTGATAGTCAGAACACCACGAATTTTAGATTTATGTTAAGACCCTGTAATGTAGATTATGTATGACTGAATCCTTGATAACTAAATCACAATTGGTTTTTCCTTAGTAAGGTGAAGTATTTCAGATTTTCATGAAAATTTGTGTGCATTTAGAATATGTTAAGCTGCATCTGAATATCAAAAAAATTATATATATAATTTATAATAATCATGTTTTATAACTACAGAACATATTAATATGATCTGGTGAGTGTAAGAGAAATTTTACTGTATACCGGTATATCGTGTATGGCACATAATGATTGAATCTCATGTTCAAAAAGTGTCCAATATACATAGTTTATAATTTATTTAAAAAAAAAGATATATGTACATGTATTTGCACAGGTTATTGGTATGGTAAACATATATATTGTTGTTCAATAAAGATATATTTTACACAACTTCTTGAATTTCTTTTTTATTACTAGTACATAATTATGTTTGACATATTTCCAATCTAGATAAAATATACATATATGGCGATATATGAGAAAACGGGAGCGATGAGAGATCGGTTTATAATTAGATTGTCAATCATTGACATATTCTTGATTGCAACCTCATTTAAAGAGTTGAAATGGGAGATAACTCTGGCAATCTTGAATAAAAACATTCATTTGATCTGTTTATGTGTTTCAATTGTTACAAGTTACTGCAAAGGCAATACTAAAATAAACTGTTTCAATTCACTGTAGTTTTTGAAGATGGTGGATCCTCACATACCCTGTGATTTCAAAAAATCGAATTTTAGGATTAACTGGGATAGTTCACTTCATAATGATATAAATTATATGTAAAACCTGGGACATATATATTGTTAAATCACCCACTCATACAAAAACATTTCTATACATTTCCCTTGAAGTTTCTTCTTCTTCTATAAACAAGACTTATTCTGGTGTTGATTTGGGACTTCTAAAGTTTGGCTTGTCATGCATGTTAAGTAGTCCTTTTATTATAATAACACTAATTTTATAGCAATAAGTCCTATTTTTTTTTTCTTTCTGGGGCCATTTGTCCATTTCTATTCCTAAAAAATGTACACATCTGCAGTATAATCTTCAAATTTTGTTTTGCCCTGCCACACAATAGACAAGGTATATATAGTTCGAATATTCTTCCTTCTGTCCTTCCATCTGTCATGCCAACATTTTGTCCTTCCTCAATTTGAACAGTTTTAGTTCACATTTTGTTTTGTGACATACTTTTCACAGAATTACAGCCATGATACTTTAATAGAAAATTCATGAAAGTTATACTTCCTCAGACTTTTTTTCATTTAACAATATGGCATCAGACAGGGGCATTTATTAATGTCTGAACAAATTTAGTTGATTTACTTATTAAATCAGGGTCATAGCTTGCCTTAAAAAGAGGTCCTCTCTGCCCTTTCTGTGTACTCTTCTACATTTATAATCCTGTCCAGTGCTTTTTGTTTTTGAAGAAAATAAATACTTTTCAATGCCTAAAAATCATTTGCATGTAAATACTGGAAAAAAACTTTTTTACCTCCCCAAGTACTATCAATCCAGTCAAATTATATTTATTTATTCAACCATTTCAATTTTAAACTATAAACATGATCAAGTGTCCCTTTTAAAACAAGAAGTCTTAGATAATGTGTCCTTCATCTTAAAATTGTGCCCCTATATATCCTTAAATCCTAGCTAGAACAATGTTGAAATGTTTTTAAGTATTTCAATTGATTAACCTGGTACAATAATTTAATGTAATGTGACCTTTATAAGTCAAAGATTAAATATTCTTACCATAAGTAGATGTATTGAAGTCTCAAATATTCATGTTAAATTAGTTTTAAAATTAAAAAAAATAAGTAAAAAACGTTCTCCATATCATTTGTAAATTTTTTAGCCAAAAACAATTAATTTGATAATATTTCCACAAATAAACAATCATATTAAATTGCTATATATTTATATTGATTATTTTTGTACAGGATTAAAATTCCTTTGTCAGGAATATTTTTGTCTGGGTTTCAAAGGTTTTAAAGCAAGAGAAATGATTCTAATAGATTTAAATTGTTGTATTTAAGGTTAGAACTCACAATGACATCAATTGTTTACTTATAATACTATTATTTTAATTACCAATCATTTTATAAAAAAGAAATTTAAACTTTTGAACATACAGAATTCCACTTATCTTATTTCACTGATGTATGGTGTATTGGGGTTATGTTACAAAGAGGATATCCTTTCATGTGGTTTTGTGTATTGGGTTTATGTTCCAAAGAGGACATTCCTTTTATGTGCATGTATTGTGTATTCGGTCAGTTGTTTACAAAAGATCATTATAGCATATTACAATCATCTAAATAAACAAAAAGAGAAAAATGTCATTTATTGATTTTTGTTTAATAGAATACAATGTTTCTCTTGATGCATGAAATTCTTTTATACAAAACTTTTTTTCTATTTACTTGTATATAGATTTTAGACTTTAATATATCAAAATTCTTATGTTTGAATTTAAAATTGTTTTTGAAGCCTTAAAAGCATGAAAATTTAACAAAGAACAAAAGTACATGCATATCAATTGATTGTCTTTCATCTTTCATTGAAATGGGGTTTTCCCCACCTTTCAAGTGTCCTTGCTGTCTGAGTAGTTTAAGTGGTTGTTGCTCAGGGTTGTTGTGTGACATTTGATGTTGTTAACTTGATTTCGGTGGCTTATTACATTTGGGGTAAACATTTTTTGTGTGCTAAATTTGATTAAAAACTGCTTGATTGGAATATGAATGGGAGAATGAGTTCTCAATTGTTATTTTTCCTGAATTAAAAGAGAATATTGTAAAACTTGCCCATTTCTGCCTTTTTATACGTCCGTTTATGGGAGGTATTATGATATACCGTTGTCTGTCTGTCCGTCCGTCCGTTGTCAACATGTCGGACAGTAATTCAAAAACGCTTTCACCAAATTTTATGAAACTTTGATGAATTGTTTATATGTATTAACGTAAGCTTCCTATCGATTTTTATAAATTTAAGATTTTACGTTTCAGAGTTATGGCACTTTATTCATAAAAATGTGGGATTTTTCCACTTTTCTGACTATTAACTCAAAAATGCTTTGAACAAAAATTGTCATGAAACTTTGGTGAATTGTTTATATATATTCACATAAGTTTCCCTTTTGATTTTACGTATTGAAGTTTTGGGACTTTATTCATAAAAAAGGGGGGATTTTCCAGTATTTCAGACAATAACTCAAAAACGCTTTTAGTAGTTATCATGAAACTTTGGTGACTTGTTCATTTCTATTGAAATAAGCCCCCTTTAGTTTTTTTTATAAATTTCTGATATGACATTGCGGAGTTATGGAACTTTATTATGGAAAAAATTGTCAAAAACTGTCCAGTTGGTGATGGGCGTATCATGAGGCAGAGCTGATGGCACAGCTCTTTATTTGGAATAGAAATGGGAACCATCACACAGCAAAATTTCTTTGGTACAATAATACAAAGAAGAACTTGTTTCGAAACAAGTTTATATTATGTTTGCTTGCAAATATATCAAGCATATTTTGGACTATTCAAAACAAGAAAATTCAGAACACCAATTTCCATTCAAACAGGATACACATCTTTTCTTGTATTGTGCTGTTTGGTTTCTGTTTAATAGTTGGGTCACCTCAACCTACGTTTGAGACAGGGATGGCTCTGATTTAGCTTTGTGTAAATTTTTTGATCTTAAAAACTATTGGAAGATAAAGATAGGACTTTTTAACTAGTGCATACATTTTGGATACTAATGTAATGGTCTATTCAAAACAGGAATACAATGACTTTACACTGCAAGCAAGAATTATTCCAATTTATATAGGTAACTGTCCAGATTGTTTTGTACCGGATACATTTTAAGCAGAACATGAATAAGCTGTTTGTTGCAGTGGTTCCGCTTTTGTGTTCTCTAAAAAAGAGAATAAAAGAGTACATATGAAAGTGACTGTTTAAAAAAAAAGTAAAAAAAGATAATAATGAAAGATTTGAAGACCAGTACAACCTCAAAACAGACAAATGAAAGTTCAAAATAAAACCAGACTATGTGTGCATAAGACAACATGCCCTGCTCCCACTATCACATTTCGGTGTCCGGTGAACAATCAAAACCCTAATTTGGCACATAATTTTAAAAGTTTACATCATAATAAACATGTGTACTAAGTTTCAAGTTGGTGTGACAACTTCAGGGTTAAATATCTTGACCAAAACCTTTAACCTGATACCGGTCAGTCAAACGGACAGACACACTGACCGAAAAACATAATATAATGCCCACCTACTATCTTAGGCGAGACAGACTGAGTACTATCGTAGGCGATACAGGAAAACAACAGTAACGACTGAGCAATAGCAATGGGAACTCCTAAAAATGTTGTGATATCAGAGGCTGCAAGATATCCTATCCTTTTTGAAGTGCAATACCCGTTGTAATGTACAAGGGTCAAAAAGTAGTTATTAGTAAAGGATTAAATCTGCAGGAAGACAAAAACACAAAACTCTCTTGAAACTGGAGTCAAGTACAGTTTTATAATGGAAACGATAAGGAAGTGAGGCGGTCAAAAATGTTTGAGAGTATGACTTTCAAAAATATATTCAACAACATCCTCCACTTAAATATAGATAACACTAAAAAAAATTGCACCACTCAGCAAATAGTATTTTACCGATATACTAGTAAGATGATAAGTAAAAGCTTGTCCAAGGCACTTATCTCACAACTGAAGTGGGCGTATTGAGCTATGGTGAAGCAGTCGCCTGTTACAACCTTATAAAAGTCTCAGGAATATAACCAATTCAGTCATTTATCATTTATGAATTATAATTATGAAATTAGTATGCGGATGCCATTTGAATATATGTTTGCGGTCAAATATAGACAAAACATACTGAGCAAAACAATTGTATGAACTCTAAACGTAATTGAACTATAGGTGCATTAACAGTGTAAATATGTCCTATTATGCACGCTTGGCTCGTCATATTTAGATTTATAAATCATTGTCAAAGACAGGAACATGACGAAACTGGTTATAAACCCAGAGCTTGTCATGTGATGATTTCAGTCGTTATTAGTCCTCGTAGCCTTGAAGTATACCTTGATCTCCATTATGAGAACATGCTCTGACAAATATATCTCCATTATGGGAACATGCTATGACAAATCGACTTTCATTATGTGTTCCTGCTCTGACAAATCAATCTCAATTATGAGAACATGTTCGGACAAATCGATCCCCATTATGAGAACATGCTCTGGCAAATCAATCTCCATTATTAGAAATACTCTGACAAATCTATTTCCATTATGATGCTCTGACAAATCTATCTCCATTATGAGAACATACTTTGACACATCAATCTCCATTTTTAGAAGATGCTCTGACAAATCGATCTCGATTACATGAAAATACTCTGACAAATCATCGCCATTATGAGACCATGCTCTGAAAAATCGATCTCCATTTTAAGAACATGCACTGACAAACCGATGTCCTTTATGAGAACATGCTCTAACAAATCGTTTCCATTATGAGATAGGCTCTGACAAATCGATCTCCATTAAGAGAACATGCTCTGTCAAATCTATCTTCATAATGACTCCATTATGAGAACAAGCTCTGACAAATAGAACTCTATTATGAGAACATGCACTGACAAACCGATCTCCATTATGAGAACATGCTCTAACAAATCGATTTCCATTATGAGATAGGCTGACAAATCGATCTCCATTAAGAGAACATGCTCTGTCAAATCTATCTTCATAATGACTCCATTATGAAAACAAGCTCTGAAAAATAGATCTCCATTATGAGAACATGTTCTGGCAAATCATCTCCATTATGACCTCATTATGAGAACATGCTCTGGCACATAGATCTCCATTATGAGAACATGCTCTGACAAACCGATCTCCATTACCAGAACATACTCTGACAATATATCTCCATTAAGAAAACATGGTCTGACACATCAATCTCCATTTTTAGAACATGCTCTGACAAATCGATCTCGATTACATAAGTATATTCTGACAAATCATCGCCATTATGAGAACATGCTCTGGCAAACCTATATCCATTATGAGAACATGCTCTGACAAATCGATCTGCATTATGAATCCATTATGAGAACATGCACTGACAAATCGATATCCATTATGAGAACATGCTCTGACAAACCGATATCCATTATGAAAACATACTCTGACAACCCGATCTCCATTACCAGAACATACTCTGACAAATCTATCTCCATTATGAAAATATGCTCTGACAAATCGATATCTATTATGAGAACATGCTCTGACAAACCGATATCCATTATGAAAACATACTCTGACAAATCTATCTCCATTATGAAAATATGCTCTGACAAATCGTTCTCCATTATGAGAACATGCTCAAACAAATCGTTCTCCATTATCAGAACATGCCATTACAAATATATCTCCATTATGAAAACATTCAGTCAGATCGTTTGCAATTATATATGTATTACAACATGCTTTCAAATCGTTCTTCATTATGAAAACATGCTCTTACAAATCGTTCTCCATTATCAGAGCATGCTCTAACAAATCTTACAAATCGTTCTTCATACTTAAGCAATAAAAAAACCCTATCACGAATGGCCCGAAACAAGACTAACATTCCAAGACCAAACACCAATTTCCCGCCCTTCATCCCAATCGATCCCGTTTACAGAACCTACCTTTTGTATGTATTGTTAATTTGTTCTCGTCTTGAACATTCATGTAATATTTGCCACTGGACGTTAAACAATCAACAATTAATCAATCTACCAGACACGTTAAACATCTGGCATTTAGTTTAAGTGCTACAATCATATACGCATTGTGTACCCACTTCCCGTATCCAACCTCTATGCAAGGACTATAAATTGTCTCAAGTAGTGATCCAATATCAAACGTTTATATTCGAGAACCAATAAATAATTCGTGTGTATTGCTCAATCCTTCATGCAGTTTTCTATAACAGGGCCACAGAACGAGGTGTATTTTGGTTGTTCAAAATTTTCCATCTTTGTCTAAGACTATAATTATCTCGTGTGAAGTGTCCCATTGTCTACCCCTGTGCCTATTCAAATGAAAAAAATCTACGATGTATTATATCAGTGACTATAATCTCTGTACCAAACTCTTTACCAGGTCCAAAAATATTTCTCGTCCTATTTTCTAAATGCGATTTTATAAACAACCATTTTCAATGAACTAGTATACATTTTTTTAGGGGCCAGCTGAATCCCGACTCCGGGTGCGGGATTCGCTGCGTTGAAGACCCATTGGTGGCCTTTGGCTGTTTTCTGCTCTTTGGTCGGGTTGTTGTCTCTTTGACGTTCCCCGTTTCCATTCTTAATTTTATTAGAGTTATAAAATCACGGCTGTCATTCGGGAATAATGATAGTGAAAGAATAAGTAACAGTGGTCAAGTATTGCGATTGGATCGTGATAGATCTGGTATAGGATCGTGAAGGAAGTCTTATCGAGAAGACGCATGCAACGTCAGTAAATAATCTTATTTTAATCTATTATAATGACAAATATTGGAAAAATAAAACTGTCTGTCAAAATGGTTCAACATTATGATCAGTATCCGAAAAAAATAAAGGCTTAAAAGTAAACCGTTTTTACAAAAACTACAAAAGGCAGATTGCTCTTCGAAATTTCAGAGAAATAAAAATGTAAACAAACTTTCAAAAACTGGTGCGAACGACTTTCAAACTGGTGCGCACGACTTTCAAACTGGTGCTCACGACTTTCAAACTCGTGCTCACGATTTCCAAAATGGTACGAATGACTTTCAAAATGGTTGCATGAGTTTCAAGAACATGTGCTCACGACTTTCAAACTCGTGCGCACTAGTTTGAAAGTCGTGAGCACAAGTTTGAAAGTCGTGCGCACCAGTTTGAAAGTCGTTCGCACCAGTTTTTGAAAGTTGTACTCGCCAGTTTTCAAATGTTGTGCGCACGATTTTTCCAACTAGTGCGCACCGATAAAATCTCAGGCAAACGAAAATATTTCTTTTTACTTGGCATTTAAGGGGCTCTTTAAGGGACTCTTTACATAATGACATACACTTTCCCGATAAAATACAAAAAAATAGTAAAATATAAATACAAGGGTATCAATTGAGAAATGTATACTCCATACGCAGATGAAGTTGGTAAATCGCTGCTAAGGTGAAGAAAATTTATAATTTCAAAATTGAAATCATCTCGTTTGTCAAAGACTCTGGTATTGTGCTTATCGCTGTAGTCAAATTTGGGGTATGTCTAAAAACGAGGCCCAGGAAGCTGTATATGTGGTGTCTGTAATCTCTAGCTCATGACAATTAAGTGGATGCAATCAGAAAAGTTTGTATTGTTAGAAAGAACATCTTCAATACACCTTTATGTAAAATTAAATGATATAACTTCTTTGATCTAACCCTTACGAAAACAAAAACGTACACATTAAGATATTTACAGGGGAAGACCACCAGACCCTTTGTGTGTCGCCTCTTATGTTTTCTTAAAAATTACTGCGTTTTTTCTTTAACTTAATGCACAGTATTATACAGGAGGTTGAATCATTTTGACAGACACATATTTTTTTCTGATTTGTTCCACCTTTTGACAATGCAGTAGATTTTTCACAGATTTTGAAGTAGATTTACACTTTAATTGCATTCACGATCCGATACCAGATCTTTCACGATCCGATCACAATGCTTGACCACCGTTAGTTATTCTTTCACGATCATTTCTCTCGATATACCGAATGACACCCGTGAAAATATATCGCATGTTTATTGTTCTTTCATCCCTACTCAAAGTGACGGTTATTGATCTCGATCTTGTAATATTGTTCTTTCATCCCTCCTCAAATTGACGGTTTGGGATCACGATCTTGTAATATTGTTCTTTCATCCCTCCTCAAATTGACGGTTTGGGATCACGATCTTGTAATATTGAGATATTAATTATTGACCTGGGTGATACCCATGCATATGATAATCGCCTCTGAACCTTAAGCAACCGTCTATCAATCAATCAAATATATTGGTCTGCATCCCAACCTCTTCATAGACATCTCACATCAGGGTCTGGATGGGTGGTTCCTCGTTTCTGTATTCTTAATTTTTTATGCCATTTTTTCCTATATTCTTTATATAATTTTGCACCACATTATTCTCTGTTCTTTATTTTTTAACCTATATTTCTCTATTCTTTAATTTTTTTTTTGTCCTTTATTCTGCACATTTTGCCCATTATCTCTATTCTGTAAACCCCATCCACACCCTCTTAAATGTAGTGTCCCTATGTCAAGAGACTTATACAGTACAGAAGCCTTTGCTGTATCCAGCCTAGCTCTAAGAGTTCATTTATTTAGACAGCTTTTATATATTATGCCATGGCTAAATATTTTGTCAGCACAATTAATATCTAGCATTCAATCTCTTTACCAAGACTATTGAACATTTACAATATATAATTTTGGGTATAACTTTTTCATTGGGTCCAAACAAATGTGTGTCATACAAATTGGAGGTGCGGTGCTGAAAGTTTTGTTCAAGGGGTCTAAAATATATTATTGTCAGTAGCATAATGTATATTTATAAGTTGTCCACTATATCATGAAAGGAAATCCTGGTGCGCATGGATGCCTATGGTTCCAAGTAACCAGAAGTAAAAAAAAACGGATATTATTTCGCTTTCCACATCTTCTGTAGTAACTAAGTCCCAAGAAAAATGGGATCACGTTAACCTACATTCACATGTGAACAGCCATAGTTAGTTTTACGTTTATGTCCAGATTTAAGTATCACTAGGTATGATTGATCTAATACGCTAGGCTGTACCATTTGACATAGGATCGAATGTCAAAGCAAAAGGCTAGCTTTTCACACCCCAAAATCTACTCCCGTGTATTTAAATATAACCACTAGTCCGAACTGTCAAATCTCCGTGTAACTCCCAAGAGATTGGGGACAAATAAACCATAATAATATTACTGTTTGAACACACTTAAAGTGTAAACATTTTAAGGTAACTTTTCAAACATTAATTTTATTTTCTTTATTCATTTTTGACAAGTTACTGTTAATAGAACTTAAGCTATATCCATCTCAAATTTAAATAATTTACAAACTTCAACAGGTAATAGAAGATTGTTTGACAAATAATTCGTGACTAGTTAATTGGCTTGGTGATTTGTTCATTGGTAAACGAAAACGGAATCCCTTTTAAGAGTCACGAGGAGCTAGATGGGGAGTCCTTCAGTTTTGTATTCTTCAGTTTCTTACGCCGTTTTTATCTATTCTTATTCAATTTTGCCCATTATTTTCCATTCTTAGTAATTTAGCACCGTATTATTCCCTATTCTTTCTTTTTAGGCCTATTTTTCTCTAATCTTATTTTTTCGGCCCATTTTTTTGAAGTATTGGCCAATTATTCTCTATTCAGTAAACCCCTTCCAGACCCTTACTCATTATTGGTTTTGGGTCTACTCTAGTCGGATAGCATAATAAGAAATTGAGAGCACGATGTTTTCTCTTCACATTTATTACCCCTTTTTGCATTTTTCTAAGCATTTGCTTTTTATTTACTTGTAGTTTTTTATCATATGATTTCCGATTAAATTTCGATGGGAAATTCCGGAACATCAGATAAGTTTTTGAAATATGTACAACTTATCTATCGACAACAACCCTTCTTAATTCAAAATGCTTTTTTCCCATAAGAAGGAAGGCAAAGTATTTATTTTCCATCATGTGAAATAGACTTACATTTATTATGCAAAAAAACGTGCAAAAGAGAAGTATATATATGCATAAATTTATTTTATGTTAGTTGGGACATAATATGCATGTTTGTATACTATTCCCAGATGTTAGCTGTCAAGTGGATATGTCTACATGCTGTTTTGGTTGATGTCTTTGCTGTTTAAACCTTTACTTCAAATTTGTTTTACCATGTTTACAGTGCAATACGTATATGCATGGGTGTGGTTTCTACGGACATTTTTTTTCAGTTCTCTCTTGTCTCTCGCCTCGCATACTCAAACAAATTGCACACAAACACGTACATACTTTGTCTTATATTTCTTTGTGTTATATCTCTTATGTCAAATTTCAATGGTATGCTTGATGCTGCAAAAAAATTGTGATGGTATGATACAACAGTATACAAGTAAAAGCCAATATAATGACCACTAATATACATGTATGTTGCAGCTCAATTTGAAAGCATATGCACGGTATAAACAGTTGCGATACAGGAGTTTTAAGTATTGGAATCCATTGTTTTGTCGTAAAATTGTATATAGAAAACCTATTAAATGTATTTCAACCCACAGCTAATGAAGATGGAAAATAATACGAATGATCTAATAAGATCTTAGAGTTTGGATCTTCTTTTTATGTACGAGGGTCTGGATGGGGGGTCCGTCATTTCTGTAATCTTTAATTTTTCAGACCATTATTCTCTATTCCTTATATTTTAGCTCCCATTATTCTCTATTCTTTACTTTTTTGGCCTATTTTTCTCTATTCTTTATTTTTTTTACCCTTTATTCAGCACATTTTGCCCATTATTCTCTATTCTGTAAACCCCATCCACACCCTCATGTATGATGTTCCACTTCTTGTGGTCAACAATTCTCAATTTTCTGCAGCCATATATTTCTTATATAGCAACTGCATGGTAGCACAATTTTTCTATCTGTTAGACGAAATGTGTTATTCTTTGTGGACAACTGGGGCCGTAGAATAAATGTTAAGAATAACACAGCCCCGACCCTCAACCCAATACGAAAACGTTGTTTGCCTTACTTGAACACACTCGTAAAAATATATACCATGTGTGGTGAAATGTCTTTTTGCTGGCAAACAAATAGTTTCTATATCAGAAAAAAATGCATTTAGTGATAATATATCTTATTAATTAAATTCAAGTTAAACAATATACACAATTTGGCATAAACATATTAATTCAATTGAATAATTAATAGGTCCCGGAAACAAGCTGTTAACTTATATTAACCCGTTACTTAATTTCATTTAGGGCCAGTATTTGGTTATAATCCCACTGTAGCAAGAA
Source organism: Mytilus californianus (assembly GCF_021869535.1). NCBI lineage: Eukaryota > Metazoa > Mollusca > Bivalvia > Mytilida > Mytilidae > Mytilus > Mytilus californianus. Next base: position 43,978,011 of record NW_026262734.1, on the reverse strand, counting down.
TTTTTATCTAAAATTCTCTATATGGACCACGTATTTAGGTTTGTCTTTAGATCTGCTTCATTTTGAAGTGTGTTTGTCTTTCTTATGTTCATATGAACATTGTTGTTCCATCTCATCAGTAGATACACAAAATTAATGCCCATAAGTAGGTAGAGAATTGATTTGCCAAACGAAAGGGTAAAACTGACAAGGTTGGCAGGATTCAAGATTTCAAGATTTTATTGTACTGTCAGTCACACCATGAGTGCTATGCAAGAGGAACAAACCATGCAGCATAATGTAATAAACACTAAGACAGTGCATGGTGAACATACAATAATAGATTATGAATAGTGAATGTAAATACAAATCACATTAATTTTGAAGTAATGAAATAAAGGAGGATGTGGATTGGACTTACAGAGTAGAGAATAATTGGCAAAACGTGCAGAATAAAGGACAAAAATCTAAAGAATAGAGAAAAATAGACCAACAAAATAAGAATAGAGAATAATGGGGTGCTGAAATATAAAGAAAAGAGCATAACAGGCAAAATTTATAAAGAATAGAGAAAATGGCTTGAAAATTTAAGAAAACAGAATTGAAGGAACCCCCCCCCCCCCCCCTTTTTACCATCCTGACCCTCGTAAAGTATGATAATTTCCTTCATGCAGAAACATATTACATAAAACGACAACAATACTTTCATTTTATTTCGTTTTAATTACCACAATAATTTTACAGTTTACTGAAAGGTCTTCGTTTTTCTATTTAAGCTCATCTGACCCTAAAGGCCAAGTGAACTATTTCTACCACTTGGCATCCATTGTTCATAAACTCTTATCATGGACTTTTCTGCTCTAAAATCATGACGACTATTCCAACTTTAGGGGCAGCCCCGTTATTCCGACGCCCCATTGGTCCGACACCCCAATAGTCCGACACGGAATAATTTAACAATATTTTATATCTTTCCCAAATTTGAAGGAATAGTATTTTGATGGTACATTTGGCTCTGATTAAATAAAAACATGTTCAATGTAGACAATCTGATTCCTATCAGCAAAATTTCCAATTTTCAAAATCTTCTCTGAATAAACAAGGCGAAATGTTTGAAACTTTCTAGCAGATAAAAGGACCTTCTACAATCTATTACATTTAATTTTGATCGTGTGACACATTAATGAAAACAAAGCCTTCTTCCAAATCTTAATTTGTCAGCAGTTATCTTCTAGATAAATTTACCCGCTGATGCGATTCATGCTCCTAGAAGCCTCTAGTTCTTTGTTTCAATTATCAATACGATAATGCATATTAAGTATGCTATATCATAGCATTGCATCTTCAGAATGTCAGTTAATTGTATCAATAATGAACATGCTAAGTTAATTTCACGGAATAAAACATCTGGTGTAAAGTATAAAGTCGTTACTGACAAAAAAAATATCACTGATATGAGAACAAAGGACAGCAATACACATCCCTGAGTTAGGGAATACACATCCTTTGTAGCCAGATGTTGAAGATCTGCAATATAGATTATCTCATCTCCTCGTAACTTTCTTGGTCTGACGTTTACGATTAGGTCGTCTAATTGTATTTGAAACATACTAAATCAACGTTTTCTTATATTTTAGTCTATTAGTTATCACCTCTGTTTCCCCTTTTTGCAAACTTCGGTGAGTTTTCTTCATCAGTGTATTCGTCATCAAATTTCAATCTTTTGTGTTCTTTTGTACTGATTTTATCAGCTTTGTGTTCTTTGTCGAAACGGTTTTTTTTTGAATAATGTTCCTAAGAACACTTTAATATTGAAATCCGCTACGAAAATTGTTATAAATCTGTTGTGGAGATTAATTTAGTCACGATAAGCCTAAGGACATAAGTCAATAAAAAACTTTCAGCTAGCTATATTTCATAAACATAAAGTTTAGAAGTTGTTATATTCTAATCCGGAAGTCTTTATTGAGACATCAAACACTATTTCAAGGATGTGCATCAGAGGCGTGTTCTAATTGGTGATGTCAAAGGGATTAGTTATAAAGTTTTTTTTTATTAAATCTGTCAATTGATTTGTAAAGTTTATTTCCATTTCGAAGGTCCAAGTCGCGTGCGTTTTGATTTTTGCCACTTCGCCTTGTGTTTTCTTTTGTGTGCATTTGCAGGGATTACATTGTAAAATGGGGACTTTGAAAAGGTGATTTATGATTCTGAAATATTGATTATCAAAAAATTCATAAAAATGTTAAACCTGCAGGCAAATAAAATTTAGTGATTTATATTTGGGAAAAATCTGATTTACTACTATATATTATAACATGTTTTGGTGATCTATTTTGACAAGAACGTTTGAAGGATGCACTTAAATTATACGCCCCTAAGTGAACTCTGATAGTGATCTCGGAGATATCTTGTTAAAGATATGGTTCATTTGGGCATGATTACTTATCTATTTACAAATTCCTCAAAATAAAAATTTACTTAACGTGTGTCCATGTCTGTCAAATATTATTTTGTATTGACTCTATGATTGATTTTTATAAGTCCCGAAACTTTTGAATGATTAAGTACTGAAAGTTATTTTACCAACTTATGCCAGTAAGACTCAGATACAGAGCCTCAGAGCAATTATTAATTCATATTTATATTTTACACGTGACGTATGGTAAAACGATAAACATGGAATACACAACTTAATATTCTGTGTATTTAAATTAGGAACAATCGGAGTGAGACCTGCATAATATGTAGTAATCATCCACCGACGTGACTTGAACATTTGATCGATACAAGGCAGACGGAATACAACGGCGAGTGATAAAGAAGGAGATTTTCTCTTTCGTCACACATTTTCAGAATGGCACTATTAATTTTACCCATATTTAAATGCCTTTGATCATGTGACTTGGATTTTAATGCCGGGTATTGAAGGTAAGACTTTTATTGATATTTATTCGGCATGCCAGCCACTGATCCGTTTACTACCTTAATACTCTCAAGTCTTAGTCATGACAAGTAACTACCTATAGAACTTACATGTTTTATTTTCGTTACAAAAATGTAATTCTTTGACGAAGAGATATTATGTGGGGCTGGAGTGACCCTAAATTCTCAAGGGAGACCCGAAGTACTAAGAAATATGGATTAATTTTAGTGCCGTTCTAATATATTTTCGGAATGGAGAGTCCAACTTCATCGGAGGCCCCTGGTACGTTATTAGTTCTGCAACTGAAGTCTTTTGTGGGCTTCAAAAGTCAGGACGAGTACCTGTTTGCCATGAAGGAGGATTTAGCAGACTGGTTTACATGTCTATATAAGTTAGAAATAGGTGTGGAGAATTTTTTCGACGTACTTGACACTGGAGTACGATTATGTGAACATGCAAATAAAGTGCGAAATTTTGCTCAAGAGAGACGGAAATTAGGATTACTCGAAGAAATGCAATCTAATTTTGTGAGAGGAATACAAATTCCAGAATATGAGGTCCAATATCGGTCGGAAGTCCGACCCCAAACATTCCATGCCAGGGATAACATATCAAATTTTATAAAATGGACCAAAGATGCAGGAATACCAGAAGTGCTTTCATTTGAAACTGATGATCTTGTTTTGAGAAAAAATGAGAAAAATGTTGTGTTGTGTTTGTTAGAAATTGCTCGGATTGGAGCTAAACTTGGCATGTTGGCTCCAACTATTGTTCAAATGGAAGAAGAAATAGATGCAGAGATTGCTGGTGACCCACCACCCCAAATCATCACATGCGATGTTAAAAGTCTCGATGAAATGGTAAGAGTCTGAATTGTTACTTTTAAGCTTTTGTTTTATCTTCCCTCATTGTTAATTTTCATGTCAGTCGAATTTCTAGTATTGGTTTGTTTATATTTTTTAATGTAACTGGTTGTTTTTCTTTTGTTTTTGTTTTTGTTATTAGTTTTATATTACATTCCTGTTAGAATATTTTTAGATTCAAACTTATCTGATCAACAAATCCAAACCTATTCTCAGTCAAATATTTACAATACCTGCAATTGATTACATTTTAACATGCACAGGGTCTTTACAAATGTACATGTACATGCATATCATAAACAAAAGAAAAACAGACTATATTTTGACATTTTCATATGTAATTTATTTGAAAACAACAGATAGGAAAAAATGTACGTAAGGAGTCTGTTAAAAAGCTATTGAACATTCTTATGTCATATCTTTATTTAACTTTGGATCAATTTCAAATTTTAAAAACACCTATTGATACCTGTTTTCGCCTCTTGTAACACTTGACTTTTTATCTGATTTCGTTCTAAAGCGATGATTAGAGGGGAAAATATTATTTATCATATTGATGTGCAAATTTTTATCTGCAAACTTTGAATATTAACCTGTTACACAGCAGGTGCTCGACCTGAAATACAAACGTGCTAAATATTGACAGGAATGCTAATTATATTATGACGTCATCAAATCAAATGGCATTGATATGAAAATCAATAATTTTTAAGGATAGGTATTATAAATTAATATAATGTCAGTACCAATGACCCTCATTTTTAGATACGTGTATATTGATCTAGATCATTAAGTTGTCCATGCTTTAAATATTTTAGATGGCTATGACCCCTTGCAATGATGATAAGTATGTACATAAACTGTGTATTGGACATCTATGTAGATCTTCACAGTCATTATTGATCATTCATAGCTTATTTGTAAACACTGGACACCAATTATTTTATGACCAACGCATTTGCAAAAATGTAAAAATGTCTGTAGTTAATATTAAATAGGTGTACATAGAATAAAGCGAGTAAAGCTTCGATTTTAAACAAAATATCTCCTAGAAAAAATAATTGAGAAGAATTTTCCTTAATAGAAATATGACAATTTAATAGAATTAAAATGAAAATCGGTTATATGGTGCACAGGTTAGAAAATTCACCCATTAGGCCTCATTTTGCACAAGTGCTTATTGCAGAAATCATTTTAATTTGTTTTGTTCACATTATATTTCGTTTTTGCAATGTTGTTATACATCTGCAGACATACTGAAGTTATATAACGTAAAACATCACACGAACACACTAAAACCAACAGCATAAGGCTGAATAAGTGTGTACTATAAGTTGAACGTCTATGATTTATTTGTTGTAATGACATCTAATCTCATTTAGTACAAGGCTTTGTTATGACAGAAAACTGTCATCAGAAGTATAAGAAGATAAGATAAGATAAGATAAGAAGATAAGAATTTTATTAATCTAATCAAGAACCCATAAAGGGCATCATTTACAACAATATTAAGCACAATATGATTGGAAAAAAGAAATATGTATGTAGATTTCAATTAAAATATCGAGTATATATAGAAATTGGCTGCATTATTCCGGCAGCTAATACACACAAACTTAGACAGTATTGTGATTGACGGTAACAAAACACATTTTCTTAATTGAAAATAGATTGAGCTACTATCTGAATTGAAATTTTAGTAATGAATAAACTGATAGAAATGAAACGTGATCGTTATTTATATGAAAGGGATGTGTATTGTGATAAAGAATGATAATTGATTTGTGATGATGAGGTCACATAAGGTCAAGGTGACTATAGATTTCTCTTGTCTGCTCTGTCTAGCTCAATAGATATGTGCCGAGTCATCATTTTCTGGTCCTTTTTGCATTCGGTGGTGCGAGCTCGAGTTTAATATGAAAGTATACAAGTTGCAGTGTGTGTGCCAAGCCACACATTTTGTCAAAATTATGTGTACACAGCAGTCGATTTGCACAACCGAGAAAACTCTTTAAATTGATCCCTATTTGACTTTTAAGTGACATCTCTAAGTGAAGAACGATATTACGAAGGTTACTGGTACTTGAGAAATCTATTCGTGATAGGGTATTCGATTAGAGATAATATTTGTACATATTGACTGACGACCAGTTTCTCCAATGCATACTGTTTTATTTTAAATATTATTCCACAATCAGTAAGAAGTATAGCAAGATATTGTAACAACTGCAACGTACGAGTAACTTCTAAAACATAGCATATATAGGTGGGTCCTATTAGTCGTTTTATAGAGAGCACCCATGGGTATACCCTTGGCTAGCGAAGATGAGTATGACAAGAAGAGGTTGTACAACCTCCTGTCATACAACCTCCTGCCATGGAAGTATTATATTTCATTTTACTTCCATGCTTTAACAATTCAATTCAATTAAAATCTTTATTGTTATTACGCTATACATTTATATAGCATAACCAAGATGCCTTTAAAACCTTGCATGCGATACAGAGACGGATAATCTTGACAGTGATGCCACAGAGTTCATGGTTTTGATTGACTGATTGATTGATTGTTTTTAGCGTAACGTCTTGTGGTAATAAAAGCATTTAACGTCTTGTGGCAATACATGCATTTGGGTAGTGCTATATTCTGCATTGAAAATGATGATTTATGAACTTTTTGACTTTTGAACAGTTTTAATAACCAACATATGTAAACAGTTTATTACTATAATAACCAAATAATTAACTTGACTAACGAAGTTAACTTGTAATACTAAATACATATGGAGAATATTAACGTTATAATCTCTACATAATATACCACTAACTAGGGCACAATTAATGCAAATTATTACAAATACCACAATTAATTACAATTTTACACACTAATCTACAATGTATACAAATAATTACAATCAGCAACAATAAATAATAACAAGTCCCTACACGATGAAGTTGACACCGAATCTACTTTTTGTCACTTTGTTCTCTTTTTGTGTATTTTATCAATAATCCATAACAATAAGTTTGGAGTTTTATTGATCAAGGAGACCATAATATTTAGGAAAATTAAGAAGTAAGCATTTACAGGAGAATTCAATGTAAAAAAATATATGGCGTGAAAACTATTTTAATATGTAACGTGTTCTTTTGGCCAATATAATACAAATTCTTAATTATTTCGTTGGAAATCGACCAAAATTATAGAATTTAATATTTAACCTTTGAAATCAGTTAAATATTAGTTACTAATCTAATTAGTTATAATTATATTGAAATTGTGTATAATGATATAGAAGACATAGGTTTGACAAAAAACGCAATCTTTGAAATGCAGTAAACTAAGGGCCGATAGATGCCAGGTGTTCGGTCACAATCGTTCTAAATATTACAGAAAGTATACTAGTAATCGTAAAATATGACAAAATTGTTTATTAAGAAATAGTTGATGGTCAATATGGAATGCGGGGTGAACTGCTATTCATCATCTTAATTATGCTGCCACAGTCAATATCAATGCAATCGAAGATAAACATGAGATATTGCTTTCTGTATTCAAGATTTATCGTAATTCCAAGGCTAAAAGCAAACTGAAAAAATTGACGTTTCAGTAAATGTTGCAGCGAGCTATGTTAAATTCCTGTCTTCTAACTATGTATATGAAATAATTTCCACTTCCAATCAACAATATCATGGCATTGTATTACAAAACGTAATAACAATGCATATGCTGACTTTGGCGAAATTCTCATAAAAACATTATGGTCGGTGCTCAAAATGAGGATTGATCTGGAACCTAAACATATATCTTTTTGGAATTATTCTGTGTAATAAACAGGGTGCATAAGAATTATATTGTATTATATGTCAATTTTACACAACATACTATTGTTCTTTAAATATATGTTCACATTATATTGTTCTGTGTTAGGTGCACTCCTATGATACTAAATTGGTGAATTGAAATTCTTGTACAAAGACATCATTACTTTTTTTCATCATATAAAATTTTGCAGCTTGATCAGCTGCTCCATTCATTAAAATATCATTGGCACTGAAGAGGGTGGACCCCCACAATTGCACAAATATTTATGTTTTTTAAATCTTATATCTTGAATACTGTTGACTGATTTATCATGCTGATTTTAAGGCCTATTTTTTCGATTGTAATGTCACCACCCATTGGAGAGCAAGTATGCATTTATTAATTAATATATAAATTAAACTCTTACTTATTACATAAGAAGTTAACAGGGCGGACCCAAAATTTGAGTTTCAGGGCTCTACCCTAGGAATGTCGCCGAGCGGAGCAGTCAGTACAGTTTTGATGTTTTTCATGTCAAAACATGATTTTATTTTTCCTCTCGATTTTATGCATGGGGATGCATGACCTCTGACTCCCTTGCACCCCCCGGTTCACACATTATTTGTACATGAAGTTTCATATACGACAATTAAAAATGGTTGTAAAATATCAGAAAAGACCAGCAGTCATAACAAGTATACCGCAAGTTTTACGTTTTATAAATTTAGATAAGCGCTTAAAGTATACTTTAGATGTTGAATTTTCAATAAGAAAATTAAATATTATTTTCCATTTATTGATTTAGATTAATAGGTAGATTAACACTCTTGTCAAAAGATTAATTATTTAACCCCCGCTATTTAACATTTTACTTTGTCACTGGAAGTTAAAATATAATGAAGTATATTCATATAGCTGTAAAGATAATAAAATACTATTCAGGATTTTGATCGATTTTATTTACGCCTGATTGCTATCGGTTTTGAAAATTATTTAAATACGTAAATAAATATTTGTAAGATAAGAAGAAAAGCTTACTATTTTGTGTATCTTGCTGAAGGTTTAACATAGTTCAATGATAAGAAAGTTCAATGAAAACATACATGATGGATTTGGTTATATATTTCACACTGACAACAATGGTTATAGTTTATTTAACCTCCTTAAATTTTAAACGTAGTACCTACATGTAGTATAATGACTTTGGGTCTTAAATATTATGTTTCACTATAGTCGACCAGGAACATATATATTAAATATACTGTTCCCAGGGTCGACATTAAAAAAAGAGAGGGTTGATTACCCTAAATCTAGATAAACCCTATTACATGCCAAAGTTGTGTGCCTTTTCCTATCATGAGTCAGAACTTTGGGTTTTTTTTATTGAATGTTAATGTTTTTTATAAAAAGATGTGGCATGACTGCCAATGAGACAACTCTCCACCAGAGACCAAATGACGTTGAAGTTAGCAACTATAGGGCACTGTACGGCCTTCAACAATGAGCAAAACTATACTTTTTTTTTATAATAATAAAAAAAAACCACCACAGTGTCCTTTGACGATGATGGCACTCACAGGTCGTCAGACATAGTTATATTTATATTTCAGAAAGTTTATTCGATTCAAGAAAAACAGTGACGACCCAAACCTCACATATATTTTATGATACACGAACTCGCAGTTAGGATTAAAAACGAATTTCAGACAGATATACATTATACCTATTATATTTCAAATTTTTTAGTCTATTCAAGGTACAAAGGGACGAATAATTTAACATACATTTTATGCTAGGAATACCTGCACTGGGGTCAGTAACAGATTTCAGAAAAAGTTATACATGTATTTCGTAGATATGAAGTCTATTCAAGGGTACAAAGTGACATATAATATATCATACTTGTTTATAGTATGAATACTTGCACTTGGGCCATAACAAATTCACGACATCGTTTTACGTGTATTTCAGAAAGTTTAGTGTATTGAATATATACAAACTGACGTATAGTTTAACATAAATTTTACATATGAATTCTTGTTGACAATATAGCCCTTTGTCCTGTGGTATCTAAAGTCATCTGAGAATCAACGGTGTTATAACTCCTTTATTGTAATCTTATCTTTATTTAAACTCTGGATTCAATAACCACTTTAAAAGGGTAACTTGATAAGTTTGGAGAACAAAATGGATATTTACCCTTTCAGATATACATACACTTGTAGTTTGGGACACAGATGTTCAAATTCACATACAACTCAATCATGATAACAAATTTACCAAAAATAAGAGTATCATTCTTTCTGTTAAAAAAATCTTCAAGTATTTTTTTGAATAAAAAATCATGATATTATGCCTAATCTGATATTGGAAGGTCATTTATCATGTGTATATTGTCGAAAACATTGAATAAAATAGTTTAACATTTGCTAAAACTAGGAACACATGACTTTATATAACACGAAAATCTTAAAGGATTATTTTCTATTTCATTGGTTATGCATTAAAATTACTGACAAAAAAACTCGGAAATCTAAATTGTGTTTAATGCACTTAGACTTAAATGAACTTTGAAATGTTTTAATTAAAGAACATCGTACTATCTCATTTACATATAAAGTTGTGAAATTTAAGTGACAGCAAAAGTTCTTTGCTTATTAATAATTATAGCTATATCAGATTGCATTAAGTTATATATCTCTTAATTGACAATTTTTGTCCAGAAGTCACGACGAGACTTGTCAGGATCTGGACTTAGTAATATCCTCATCGTATCTTTGTTTAGATTTATATTAATGTGTTTGAAGTATACGTTAGGTAAGAATACATAAGTCTAATAACACCCCTTTCAAGTACTTCAAAAGAAAATGAATTACAAACTGTTTAATATGACAAACTTTGACGCTCGTTATGTATATGGTTGAGAGATTAATACCAAGGTATTTGTTTTGTTACTCGGTCCTTAATTTGTCTTTTATCGGAAGTGACGTAATTTAAGGGGATTAAAATAAATGATAAGGACGAACAATAAACCGTGCTAACCGTTATATAATGTAGTATATTAACTTTCGTTTCGTCTTGAAATAACTGTTAGCTGACCGTGCGAGACCCACATGGGTAGTCGTAAGAATAACTGTTAGCTGACAGTGCGAGACCCACATGGGTATAGTCGTAGGAATAACTGTCATTTGAACTTATGATCTTTGAGCCAAAGTCATCTGTCTTTGAAAAAACCTTACCTTATTACCTTAATATTATACTAGTTTTTGTCTCGCCTGCGACGAAAGTCGCGGAAAGCGAGACATAGGAATTGCTTTTCCGGCGACGGCGACAACGTCAACAATCGTTAAGTTTTCTGCTTAAGTTAGTTTGATAGTAACTACTTGTGATAGATCATTGATATTTAATATAAAGTTTCATTACTATCAGTACATATCAGTTTGACGACTATTTTGATGTCCTGCCCCATAGGACATGGTCCAATGACTTTGAATTAATTAGTAATTTTCAATGTTATGTTTTCTGCTTAAGTTAGTTTGATATGATCTACTGGTGACAGATCAATGATATGTTGTATGAAGTTGCATTACTATCAGTACATATCAGTTTGACACTATTTTGAGGCCCTGTCCCCTAGGACATGGTCCAGTGACTTTGAATTAATTAGACATGTTCAATGTTAAGTTTTTTGCTACAGTTAGTTTGATAGGATCTACATGTGATAGATCAATGGTATTTTGTATGAAGCTGCATTTCTATCAGTTCAAATCAGTTTGATGACTATTTCGAGGCCCTGCCCCCTAGGTCATGGTCCAGTGACTTTGAATTAATTAGGAATTTTCAATGTTAAGTTTTTCTGCTTAAGTTATATTGATAGGAACTACTTACAATAAACAACAATATTTTCTATAAAGTTACACCACTGTCTGTACATCTCAGTTTGTCGACCATTTTCAGGCCCTGCCCACTAGTCCGGTGACTGAATTAATAAGCAATGTTGCTGTCCATCAGATTGTCTTTTTCTGAATTTTATGTCGATAGGCGAGACATATCTCTGTGTCAAGTTTATTCCAGAGACAAGTGCCTGTGCTTTTTATAGTAGCCAATATGGAATTTTGCATATTAGATAGACACACGTACTGAGAAAGGTCTATTAAATTAGTTGAGTTAAACAGATGCTATACTCCTAAGACAAGAATCAGTTCAGAATTAACACAAGCGTTTTACTGAAATACAATATCATAATTGCCTTAATTAATATACGATATAAAAAGATGTTTAAAAACGCACGATACCGATTTCTGTTTTAATAGTAGACTGCATACACACACAATTTGTCAGAGAACATGCTTGGCAGGAAACCATGATGCGTAACCGATATCAAACTGTCGATCTGCAATATGAGAAACGCCATGATTCAATCAAACTACTGTTATGTAATGTAATGTCAATTACATCAACTTTTAACTTTTATCTTATCGACTAGAGTTGCACTTTTAACACAACATGTCTGCAGCACGATTTATTTTCTGTTTACATTTCTAGTATACATATATACAGCTAAGTGTTTTAGGTTGTGAAGTAACAATTATTGACCTTTTTGAAATCTAGATGTAATTTTTTATTCTTTTCTTTTTGCAAATTCAACGGCCGTTGCAAGTTGCAAACTCGAAGAAATGCAGCGTATTAAAAGGTCAGGTCACGAAATTTCGAGCACGATTTTCGTACTCAGACTAAAAATCAGCCAATCAAAATACTGCATGGATTTGGTGTATCGAGCACAAATTTTGTACTCCAAGTATACTGAGTAAAATTTTTAATCATCGATAGCCCAGATGACTTGTGCTTTTCATGTCCTGTAAAAATGGTCTAATTTTGTCTTTATTTTGCCTGATCACGTAAAAACAACTCAAAATCAAACAAATCGAAAGATGTATTACATGGGAATGTCTGAAAGTGCCTTCAGTTTATACGTATCTACATTCCTTATTAATTTTATGACCATATTACTGGTGAAATTATTCTTTATCATAATAAAATCTGTTGTATTTTTCTGGTATCTAAAATCGACAAGGCCCGGAAGAAAAATTCATTAAAGTTTATATTGATGATCTATAGATAACATGCCTGAAGAGCCTATATTGAACTGCCAATTTTCACAATTCTATTAAAATTACATGCTTTTAATTATCAGTTATATGAATAATAATTGATTGTTGTCCTCCGCTGTGGTTCAGATCACATTAATTTTATTGATAAATAAACAACTCATGTATGGAACAGTTTTGAATATATTTGTAAAGTTTAAGTCGTTACTGAGGAACCTGGTCAAAATTTAAAGGGGTTTGTGGAGAAGGGGTACACACTCCCAGATAGAGAGAGAGAGTTTGTGGTGAATGGATAAGAAAGCGGAAAGCGGTTATTCCCTTATTTCAAAGTCCGTATATACATATAATGAATAAATGTATAGCACTAAATACCATCTCGATATCTGCCAGATTAGCTTGAAGTGATTGAGAAAAGCACTTATAGTCATGAAATGAACGTATTTTAGTCAAAAGTAGGTCAACCAGAATAACACTCTTATTCGACCTCCTCATATCCCATACTGTGATTATAATACATTTCCCCTAAATATTTGCATGGAAGATGATAATGCCACGATTTCAAAATTTTTGTTTTCATAAAATTCAAGGTCTAAATATATTTTGAACGCAAGTTAAAAATAAATAAGTGAAAACCAAATGAAACAAATATCTGCGAGGACGGCTGATGGAACGATTAATAACATTTTCATTTTTCAGCTCCAACTACCGTGACATAGGTCAAAAGAGGGTCAACTTGAACCTAACTCAATGTATATAATTTCTTATTTGCACAAATATAGATAAACTTTTATGTACATATTTATAGGTGCGGTGGTTATGTAAATGAACCGGGGGTTCCCATGCAGATTGAGTTTAGTTTATATTAGCCCATTTTTCAGAAGAGCAGAACATTTATGAACATTGTGTGTATATTTTGTAATGTACTATCTGTAAAGGATACATATTCATGAATACAAAATTCATTTAAATATTGCATTTTTGTGCCTTTGTTCCCACTTTAATAAGGTTTTCACCTGTGATTTTTACGATATAAATTCTTCAGTAAAACATTCAGCCCCAGACTAATATTTCTATATAGCCATAGTAATGGGTTTTTTAGTGTTTTTTATTAACTAATAACAAACGCGTGATGATGTAAAATTTGTATTCAGTCGTTTTCAAATAAGTTATGACGACTCTTTCATTTTACCCATGTTGCATCGCAATTCGATTTCAATTTCCATAACTTTGTAATTTCGAGCAGTATCGGTATTTGGTTGTAACTGTACCGTAAGTTATGCATATGCACATTCACATTTTACAATAAATATCTTGTATATGTAGTAAACATTGTAATATGTTATCATGCAAGTTTTATGATTTTATTACCTGCTAGTTTACAACACCTGTTGTAATATAAAGGTGTTACATATTTAAGAAGAATTCAAAAATGATTTATATACAGAGTAACAGTTGTAAATTTCAATAACATTTTACACTTTCCTCGCCATATGCCTTTTGCCAAGCTACCTAACCGTATGCATAAGAGATATGGATCGATCAAATACCGTATATTGAGAAACATTCACAAAGGCTATTCGCACCATAATATTTTTTAATATAATAGAGTTTTATATATCATTTTTCCCTATCTCGAAGGGTCGATAGCAGCATAGAAACATGATCATCCTATGATTTCTCAATTCTTCAGTAATACACAATAGGGGCGTCCAGTTGGCCGTGCGGGGTAAACAAATACACAGCCGAGTATGGGTGGAATGGAGACGTTACATCCAATGTCTTTAGTATTGAAAGAAAGTCACACTCTCTGCACGTTAAAGAACAGGGGTTCGTTGGTTCATATATAGCCTGATACAAGGAAACATTCTGCCCTATCTAACGTATCTTCATTTTCCAGTGGTAGTCGAAATACCCTCCCCTATATCGGGCTAATAAACTATTTGATTGTTAATTTTTTGTTGTCCAAAATAAACATGAAATATTTGCCACTGGATTTTAACAAACAACAATCAATAAATCATTAAAATAAATAAATTTTAAAAAGTTATTCCATAAAGTCAACTGTTTAACTTCTGTCCATTGTCGTAAAATAAAGGGAGTAACGCTTTAGGAGCACTAAACATGTTGTATTCTGATAATTTAAATTATCATTTGTTCTTGTCAGTAAAAAGTTAATTCTATGAGGAAGACACACTGAGTAAGACACATAGCCTAAGATCCTGGCAGAATCTCTACTTCGTGTATAGCTGAGCTAGGATACCAGACTATCATACATACATCATCATTGATTTATCCCATCGCCATGTTAAATATGTTGTATCTAGTCATTTTTTGCTGTTACATAAAACCTTAACAGATGGTAACATATGCAAGTGATTCTTTTATTTGATTATGAACCATAAAATTGGTTTTTGTATGTCGGTGATGTGTTAACACTCTATGGGTAAAATTTAGAAAAAAAGAGAACTTTTGTGCATGGGTGTTCACAATTAAGGTTTAAAAAGTCGTTAATTTTATCATTACAATCGTTATCATCACAGGAAAATAAAAATAGAAGTTAATTTGTTTTCTGTATGGGTTAAAAAAAAATAATCCCATGCACTGACGGGTCTTTATTTCAGACATAATGAATTTTGTTAAACATTCCTCCTGTTAATAATACAGTTCGTCCTCCTATAAACACATCCCCTTCTGTATCTTAAAAAGAGAGAAGCGTTAAAGAATGTTTATATCAGTAAAATTATTATTATATTTAAAAGCTATTTCTAGAGCTATTTTAATCGTTACTTTTATAATCAAACAAAAGAGCACAGAACAGTCAGTCTATAAGCGTCTCTACTATCGATTTTACATAAGGCGGGGGAGGTTACCCGTTCATCTGTGAATCTTCATTTTTCATATATATGCAACGTTTAATTGCAATTGCATGACTTAGTTTAATGAAGTACATTTCAAATACCAGGTTTATATATGTATATGTTTTATTGGTTAGTACATGAAAATAAAAGATCTATCAGTAAAGCTTAGTAAGTACTTAAGTTATATTTACCTTTCTCGTTATCAAAGTATTTAGTTTGATATAAGTAACATATGCTACAAGATAACATGCTGACAAAAAAAATAAACTTCATGTAAGTCGGATAAATCACCTAGGTTTATATTTCTGGTTATGAGTAGCATTGTGTTGAAATCTGATAAAATATATGATTTGTAATCTCATCATAAACACGCTTCTTATATGAATGAATTTATATAGAATGTATCACAATTTATTGAAAAATTGACATTAGATTCCATAACTTTGCTAGTGCAGTTCTCAGATAAAAGTTGTCCTGATTTTTCTGAGAGCTTATCCTATCCTGACCTTAAAGTTGATTTATAAAGTAGGGTTTCTTGGAATAGGTTATCGTGTTCTTTGTTAGTATTTTCTAGGACAGAATGTTTTGACTTCCATCGCCAGTATATATAGTTCAAATATTTCTCAACTGTTACAAGATTAAAAAAAAACAGCTGGGACTTTTGATTTTTTTTTTTTGCTTTTTGATATCAACTGGAATTATATATATGCTACAAGATTACATACTGATAAAAAAATATAATTCATATAAGTTGGATAAATCATATAGATTTGGTTAGTGAATAGAATTGTATTGAAATCTGATGACACATGATTTGTAATCTCATCATAAACACGCTTCTTATATGCATGAATTTATATAGAATGTATCACAATTTATTAAAAAATTGATATTAGGTTCCATAACTTTGTTAGTGCAGTTCTCAGATAAAAAAATCCCCTTCAAAAGTTGTCCTGATTTTTCTGAGGGCTTATCCTATCCTGACCTTAAGGGAGATTTTTAAGTAGGTTTCCTTGGAATAGATTATTGTGTCCTTTGTTAGTATTTTGACTTCTATCCCCAGTATATATAGTTCAAATATTTCTCAACTGTTACAAGATAAAAAAAAAAGCTGATACTTTTGATTTTTTTTTTGCTTTCTGATATCAGCTGGAATTATAAATATGCTACAAGATTATATACTGATAAAAAAAATATAATTATACAAGTTGGATAAAATCATATAGATTTGGTTAGTGAATAGCATTGTATTGAAATCAGATGACACATGACTTGTACTCGCATCTTTAACACACTTCTTATACTTATAAGAATGAATTTACATAGAAAGTTAAGCGTGATAATCCTTTCGTGACCTTAGGGTGATTTATAAAGCTTTTTTTTTTCTTGAAAAAGGACATCGTGTCCTTTGCAAGAATTTACTAGGACATAATGTTTTGACTTCTATCTCCAGTATATATATAATGCAAATATTTCAGTATTTTCTTACAACTGTAACAAGATTAAAAAACAGCTGGTACTTTTGATTTTTTTTTAGCTTTTTGATATTAACTGGAATTATTCTGTATATATAAAACATATGACAGTTTGCCAAAATAAATGAATGAGTTGGTTGTAATATCATTTCAAGCGTTAAGATTACAGCAGTAATTTAATGTAGCTGTGAATCATATTTCTGGGGCAAGATACAGGTCAAAATTTAAAGAATTGAAACCCGATCTTATTTGCATAATAGAGTCTTATAAGATTAGAGAATAAAAAAATATTTTTATTTTCAATACAAATTTAGACTTAAAGTTCAAATACCGATATATTCTTTAGCTGTAATGAAAACGAATGTTGGATTGGACTATCTATCACCTTATTGTATATTAGCACATTTTCATGTGTGTTTAGGGACCTTATATCTATCACCTTATTGTATATTAGCACATTTTCATGTGTGTTTAGGAACCTTAGAGAACCCTTAAAACATGAAAATAGGCCGATATTTTGTAAATGACGGAACCGATACTTTCTTAATATATATCAACTGGTTTTAGTTCTTTGTTATATGAAAATAAGAAGATGTGGTATGATTGCCAATGAGACAACTCTCCACAAGAGACCAAATGACACAGACATTAACAACTATAGGTCACCGTACGGCCTTCAACAATGAGGAAAGCCCATACCGCAGAGTCAGCTATAAACGGCCCCGAAATGACTGACTGCAAAACAAAAATCAATTTTTCTTTTTGTCTTCGTAACTCTTTCATGTCCATCATTCTCCTTGTTTTTCATGTCTCCTAACTCTTCGTGTCTCTTTTTTGTTTTCATTTCCCCTTCTTGTTTTTCATATCTATTAGTTATTCGTTTCTCCTTGTTCTTCATCGTGTCGCCTTGTACTTCATGTCTCCTTATTTATGGTTCTTTATGTCTCCTTGTTTTTCGTGTCTCCTTCTTGTTCTTCACGTCTCCAAGTTCATCATGTCTCCTTCTCGATATTTATGTCTCCTTTAGTCTTCGCCTGTAGTGGTGACATGTTGAGGTGATCAGCATCTCTACGCATATAATGCAGAATTAAGATTCGATAAAATGACCGTTGTATATTTTGAATTTGAGACGAACGTTTTGAAACATAATTGTGTTTATAGGTTTTATTTGTATAAAAGGAAGAAAAAGAGCATAAGCTATGCCAAATTTATTAACTTGAACCTCTCAGTCATTTTTCATAAACCTTACACAGAAAAACTATACAGTTTTGTCTTTAATACGATTTCCTTAAAGTCCATTATAATGGCATGCCTTTATGTAATGCATTGCGTTTTTCAGCCACAATATTCAATGTGAATGTTAATCAGATAATAACAATGTTTTGAATGTCAGAATTTGAATATTTTGACAAACTATTATGTAGTTTTGACATTTGGCGGGATAAAACGACTTTATTTGATGTTAACAGAGCATAAACTGGTCTAATCAGACATGAATTTATATCGATTAAACAAGATTATTGATCATTTAAACTGTCTGCATTGGTTCAAGTGCAAGATAACACAACATGCATTCAAATTTTAATCAATGGCGAAACCATGGTCCAGGATTTAAAAAGGGAAGGTCACTTATTATAAGGGATTAGAAACCAGATAAAAATGCATAAAGGGGGCTATGCATCTGCCATATATTTGCTTCTTCATCAGCATTAGAACGCCCCTGTAAATGCGCCATTAGCTGTATATAAACCCTGACCGAGCGCATAATATTTTAGTAAGCACCTTTATTTGCAGTGCACTCGTTACTGCCCGAACCATTTCCGTATTAAAAAAAAAACACTCGAGAAGAAAAGTTTTTTTGGTATGAAATTGAAATACCTTTATAACCCGCTAAAATTCAGGAACTATCTATAAACATTCCCATATAAACTGAAGCGGGGAACAGCTGAACCTTAATCAGGAATAATTTGAAACAAAAATAAAATGAGAAGAATATTCAAAATAATAATAAATGACAGTTTGCAAAAACATTGTTTAATATTATGACAGAAATGAAATAGCAAGAAAAAGAAAATTACAAAATCAATATCCCAAGTCATACAATAAAACTCGTGAAAACATTGCTAGTGTAATTGTTTCTATTGACTTTAATACGACTATTGTTGTTTTATAGATCGATAATTGACTTTCTGTTTTCATCAAAATTAATCAAACATAAAACAAAACGTTAACTACACCTGAGAATACCTACGTTCATTGGAATGCACATAAATGTTGGGATCATGTTTTATGTTAGGTTGATTGATAAATCGATTATCTCCTCTAAGACAAGTTGATTAAAAAATCAATTACTGCTGGTTAATCACACAGCAGGCCTGATTTTTTATTTTCGAATTTGAAAGATTAACCCCAAAAGATTAAGATCAAATAAGATTTATTACGTTTCTTTTCAAAACAGCTGTTTTTCGTTGTTGAGAATATACAATAATGGTAGAAGAAATATGATAAAGTCCCGTCCTACTTTTTAAAGATTTTTATCGGTTTTTATGTCAGCGAGATCTTTGATGTTAAGGACGATCTCACTATACACATAACCTCAATTGTCAATTTTTTATATTCTGTGGGAACTGTGTTATTGCCGCTCTAGTTTTCTGATCAATAATGAAGTAATGGCTTTTACTTTTTTTTTAAATACCAACATTTTTACTCTTATCTTGAACAAATAATCTCATATGAATGAAAACTATTTTCTGATTTCAAAATCGATATTCCATTTGTTACCAACCATAAACTGTCAGCTGGCAATTTATTTTAACTTTTACTTTCTACTTGATAAAACTAGCCTGACATTCAAGTATTTTTACATATATGGATATTTTTTTAGAAGTCATTAACGTTTCCTAAAATGAAGCACACCCAAACTGCTAGTGGGCTAATTGAAAAAAGACCCATCCCTTAAAAATACCCTGACCAGTGAGTTGTTTGTTTGCTTATCGTCCAGCAGCAAATTGTTCATGCAATTTGAAGACAAGAACAAATGAACAAATACCCAATTAATAGGTTCTGTGAAGTTGGTTGATCGGAATGAAGGGCGGGATAGGGGACATATATTATACCTGGCAGCAGGCAATCTACGCAACCCCTCCCTAAATGAAAAAGAAAAGGGGGAAAAGTTGTTACGATGGTTTAATAACGTACAAAGAGCATGGCACGTTCTGTGTTTAAGCACGGGATTCAATGCCCTCATTCCGACCGGACATGGATGTATTTTCAAACCTCCCGCACAGCCAAACAGATACCCTCACCAATATGGATTTTACTGTCGAACGTGAGAAGTGCATGTAATCATATGCCTTTATCGTTGTCTATCCCTGAGGTCTGACTAGTTGAAAAAATAATTTTGTGAAGTTAGAGTTATCTTTCTTTACACACAAAATTCCACTGTACTCTGAGTCTTGCGAGGTTTAAGCGTAATTATGTCATAAAACTTGTAGTTTCTGTCGATTAGTGCTGTGTTCATACGTACAGATTTGTGTTTAACTATAACATAAATTTAGATTTGTTTACTATTTTACAGCTAAAAGTGTTTTATTCAAAAGATTTGCGTTGATACTGCATTACTAGTTAATCATATTTTCTAATACAGCATGATGTGCTAACTGAGATACCAAGTTTTCCTTTTTTTGTTAGTCAATGCACTACTTATTTGACAAAAAATATAATAAAAAAGAAATAGGGAAGCTACACAAGCAAAACCAACGTTGAGATAATAAAATGAACGAAAATAAAGCATTGGTTAATTCAAAGAACATCATATAACAATCTGATTAAAATGCAGATCCTATGCCAAAGCTTTGCTTAGAAGGCAAAGTTAGTAAAGCTTGGATACATGATCTGCATTTTGATCAGATTGAACTTATAATGATAATAAAGGAAAAATCGGAACCATAATGAAATCGATCAACGCAAAATAAATAACACTATCCTTCAATCTGAAGTGACCAGTGTGCATGCACGGTTATACTACGAAGGTACAAATACAAGACTCCGTAAATCAACATAAAGGTTTACTGATGCATTGGTAACTTTACACACAATTAGCTGTAACAATGAGTGGTAAAAACACAGTTGATTATGTTAATCAATCGAACTGTGTACCTGTGCATTGTGGTATCGACTCAATTTACTCTGCAGATCAACTGAAGAGTTTTACCCGGTCAGCCTTTATACAAAAAAAAAATAACTTACTCTGCAAAAAAACTAAGGTATTTACGGTCACGTCAAAGGAAAAAACCCATCAACGCACACTCGGTTTAGGATGACCATTTAATGATTTAGGGGTGGGTGGGGAAATGATCGCAGATGAGAATCCATGATAAAAAACAAGGAGGGTCCCTGAATTAGACAAATTTAGGAATGGAAAATGTTAGAAGTCATATATGTAGCTCCATAAAGGGGTGGGGGCGGGTGGAAGTAAATATTCATGTAGCATGGCACCCCCTCCCGGATATGAAATGGTCGTCATATTATGATCAACAGAGTAGCGTTCAATAGGTTACTTCACATAATTTGCAGAAAATTAAACCCTTATCTCTGAATAACAAATGAAGAAAATGCTTTGCAGTAGTTACAGTTGGAATATGTATGCACGTTTGAAGAATATATTCTTAAGAATAATTATTACTTAAAAAAGTTCCTGTGAAAAAATCGTAATTCTCTTAAACACTTAACAGTAAGTCAATGTATTTAAACTCAAAAATAATTTATACTTAAAACCGATCATGCAAATTTAAAGGTAATACAAAGTCAATGTTTTAAAAACAAAGAATAAACAAAAAAGAAGTGTTTTGAACTTTCCATCTTTTGTTTTAATCTTTTTATCCTAACTAAGGTGCTGTTTAAACATGCTAATTATTTTCCTTTATTTTTGAATGTAAGGCGATTGTCACGTACGCGATCTCATTCTTTTGCAAGGACATTTTATATTAGTAAACCACCATGGGCATAAGTGCTTCTATTAACCCACACAACATAGATACAGAGGTAAGGCCACGCAAAATGTTGATTGTACTGAAAGTGTATATCGTTCTGCCTAAATTAGTATTTTCGTTTCCTATTATCGGAAATAAGCATTTTACCGGGTTGGGGTATAATGTCACTTCTTGTAATTATTTATGCATGAAGGAGACGGGGCCAGGGGGTGGAATGGTCATTGTTTAATGTTATCCTACGATATTGGTCTTTTATTGCTGAAGATGTGTTTGTCACTGGACATTATTAGCTCACCGTTCCGAAGGAACTGTGAGCTTTTGCCATCACTTGGCGTCCGTCGTCGTCCGTCGTCCGTCGTCGTCTGTCGTCGTCGTCCGTCTGGTGTGAACTACTTCAAACATCTTCTCCCCTGAAACTACTGAACCAATTCCAACCAAACTTAAGATGAATGATCCTTAGGGTATCTAGAATAAAGTTTGTGTTTTATTTACTGTTTCGTGTAACAACATGGCCGCCATGGCAAAAAATAGAACATAGGGGTAAAATGCAGTTTTTGGCTTATATCTCAAAAACCAAAGCATTAAGAGCAAAATCTGATTTTGAAGTAACAGTGTTCATTAGGTGAAGTTCTATCAGCCCTGAAATTTTCAGTTGAATCTGATAACCCATTGTTGGGTTGCTGCCTTTAAATTGGTAATTTTTAAGGAAATTTTGCAGTTTTTGGTTATTATCTTGAATATTATTAATGATAAAGATAAACTGTGAACAGCAAAAATGTTCAGCAAGGTAAGATCTACATATAAGTTCATATGATCAAAATTGTCAATTGACCCCTTAAGGAGTTATTGCCCTTTAAGGACAATTTTACACAATTTGTTTATCATGTTTTCTAACATTAAAAAATCTTCTTCTCTGAAACTACTGAACCAATTCCAACCAAACTTAAACTGAATGATCCTTATGGTATTTAGAACAAAGTTTGTGTTTTATTTACTGTTTCTTCAAAAAACATGGCCACCATGGCTAAAAATAGAACATAGGGGTAAAATGCAGTTTTTGGCTTATACCTCAAAAACCAAAGCATTTAGAGCAAATCTGACATCGGGTAAAATGTTCAAAAGGTCAAGATCTATCAGGCCTGAAATTTTCAGACAAACCGAACAAACCATTGTTGGGTTGCTGCCACCAAATTGGTTATTTTAAGGAAATTTTGCAGTTTTTGGTTATTATCTTGAATATTATTGAAGATAAAGATACTGTAAACAGCAAAAATGTTCAGCAAAGTAAGATCTATGAAAAAGTTTATATGACCAAAATTGTCAATTGACCCCTTAAGGAGTTATTGCCCTTTAAGGACAATTTTACACAAGTTGTTTATGTTTTTTAACTTTAAAAATCTTCTCAAACGAATCTAGTATAAATTTTGTATTTTATTTCCTTGTAAGTCAGGAAACGTACACTATCGCTTAAATGGAACATATGGGTAAAATGCATTTATTTGCTTTTGAAGAAAATATGACAGATATAATGAACATTTAAATGGCATTTTTAAACCACTCATTAATATATATTGAAAAGCAAAATAAATCATTGATGAAAGATTTAAGCAAAAAAATAAGAGGTGAGCGATTCAGGCTCTTGAGATCCTCTTGTTTATAGAATCGAACACTCAATCAATCCGATACTTGATGGTCGTACGATAATCCTTGCCATTCTTTTTCTTGTCTATTTCTCTTTGGTGGACATTGACATAATATCTCAATATTTTGTACAGGCATATCAACAGCTACAACCAAATACACATTTTTGTAGCCCGAACAATCAATGGTTACATATCACATCATTACCCAGAGGACATTAGATCATTTAAGTTTATAAATATCACCTCAAATTATCGCTATATAAATCAGTCACGGTTTTGGATATTGTTTTATGGATATTGACGAACTTTGGTTCGTAAAGGAAATAATTTGATTAATAAAGATAATATACTTCTAAAGTCATACAAAGTTCACGATACACGAGCTCCTATGTTTTTTAATCCATAAAGAAATGTACTTTCATTTGACAGAGCTTATATTGGGTCAAGATTCTTCTTGTTACAATGATCAATGCATAGGTAATGTGTTTGAATATACATGTTAGGGACGGATAAAATTTGCTTTTTAGTTACGCTAAGATATTTTCTGTATTCATGAAAGAACCCTTACAAAAGTTATCTTCGTCAGAAGCATTAGATGATTTGTTGTAAGGTGAATATTATTCTATTTCATCCCGATCTGTAGAAAACTATATGACATAAACCCATACGGTTAATCCTTACTAACAACTTACTAGTATATTTAATTGTATAGGGCATAAAACGGTATACACTATTAGAACTGGACGTTTGGCGACCATGAATCTACCACGCTTTCACTCTTCAGAACATGAAAACATATACCTTACTATGTGTACCTGCATTTATGACGCTGATGCTGAAAGGATGAGAAACCAGTCTTAACAAATTGAGAATGGAAATGGGGAATGTGTCAAAGAGACAACAACCCGACCATAGAGCAGACAACAGCCTTATACATTTGTATCTGTTGTTTTCAACAAGGAACACCGGTTTGCCCGCTGGATGACTGTCATGCACCCATTTGTAGTTGTTTTCTTTCTTCTATTTACACTTATTTTCGACAGTTTATACTGATTCTTACATGTTCATTTCTTCTCCGGAGACGTTAACGTAAAAAACCTTTTAAGTGTGTACTTTCGTGCTTTTTTCGAACGAAAAGCTAGTCTGCGCTATTAATTCAGTCTTATCTCCAATACTAATGTTATATTACAATTAGTTTGAATTATTTAGTCCTTTTAATTGGGTACATAATTTATTTATGTGCATACAAACGGGGTGTAATAGAATATAATATAGAGTTATCTCTCGTGGAATCGTTTATTAATAATCATATCTCCATATTTGATCTGAAAGATAACTTGTTCCCATGATAATAGTTGCTAAACATTTAAAGAACCAACAAAACTTAATGTAAAGCTCTGCCTATTGTCTCATTATAGTACACAAACAAGAGGAATGTATAGTTAAAATTATTTACTTTCCTTTACAATCAGTACACAGAATAATGGCGTTTATCACGCAAAAGGAAAAGTATTCTAAAAGTATCTTTATGGATGAAAATTTTGAATACTATGATGATGGAAAGCTTACATCTGTTGAAGATACCCACATTAGTAGATGCGTAAGCTGTTGTGTAAATATATCATCAGATTTCACCGCTTATGTGCAAAGTATTTGGCGCATTCTATATTTTATGGTTTTATTTTCAGGTGAAATGGTTGGCGGGAAGGTGTACGTGTCCCGTCCAGTTCCCAATAATAAAAGTTGGAGAAGGAAAATACAAAATTGGAGATTCTCAGACTCTTGTGTTTGTACGGGTAAGGCTATATATGTGTAAATAAATTGTAGATATTGGTTAAACACCGTTTCAAAAAAGTGAAATAAACTGTGAAAGGTATAGCATCATTTTTTTTTTGGTACTCTCTTCCTAAGCACCGAATTCCAGTAATATGAAAATATAATACGAGGTGACGAAATTTGGAGTATGCAAAGTCAGAATGACTTAGAAATATTTGACATATTTTCAATATTTGAATATTTTCCAGATCAGTTTATAGCTTAATACCAAGGCAAGCAGTTTGACTGATAATGTTTAATTTTTGGCTCAAAAATGACATATATACTTATTATCGTAATTATAATAAAGAATAATCATTGGACATGTTAATTGCTGTTGGCAAGGTCAGTTTTATACTTACAGATAAGACAACCTAAATACGAAGTGCACGAATTTAGGGTTTATATATAAAAAAATTAACGTGCGCAATTTGTTTCCATGGAACGATGATTTGCCACCCATTCCCTTTCAACATACGGTTGGAATGCCGCTGTGACGATATTTAGGGACAATTTCAATTATATTAATTTAGTTATTTTCATTGATTCCACCGATATGTGTAGGCTGTTGCTTTGATCATTTGGTGTAGTAAAACTTCAGTTTAAAGAAAATGATAATGCATGTTTAAAGAGCTGAGCAAAGTTAATGAAAGAGAATTTTGCGATCGATGTTTGCATACATATCCGATGCACATGGACATGAAAGAAGTTTCTATTTACAAGCATTATAGCCTTGTTTAACAGGTTTTTTTTTAAACGACGCTTTATTTTGGTCTGCATGGGTGTTTTAATTGTATTTAATTATGGAGCGATTTTAAACGAATTTCTTCATTAGAAGCAATAATATAATGTAATAAATTATTGATAACTAATTTTGTTTCTATCAATAAAGTACTTCAAATGTTTTTTGTTCAATTCATGTATTATGTAATCATTTTGTATCTCAGTATAGAATAGTTAGTCGTTAGGAAATCATATTTTTAGGAAACTAAAAGAGGGTTAAAACAAAGACCGCAAACTGGCAGACGAAACCTGAACACACAACAAAGAACACTTTAACGTTAAGTATTGCGAACATTGCTTAAAGATAGGACAAAACCTTGGTGTTCCAGAAGTGTATAGCAGAGTCTGCTTTATTAAACCCACTATCTAGATTTTTTCGTATGATGATAAATAGGCATTGTCTTAATCATTTACGCGAGAAATACATATTAAAACACATTTCTCTATTTCCTACAGATATTACGTAAGCATGTGATGATTAGAGTTGGTGGAGGTTGGGATACGTTAGAACACTACCTCGATAAACATGACCCGTGCCGATGTAACTTCGGAGGTAAGTTGTTGAAAAATGTCGCTAATACCGTGCACAATCACTGTGTTGTCACGTTTAATATAATGCATATGCAAGGTATACAAGTAACGTCAAAAGTAAAAATAGTTGAAAATATTTCTTAAAATACCGATATGAAGTAAGTACAAAATATATGTATTAATTTGATACAAACATTGATTACCTGTCTGTTCACAGTATTGTGAATTTAAATTTTGAAGAAATATTAGTTGACGTGTCAGACCCGTTTTTGTACAGTATACTAGACATGAAGTCATGGCCAATTAGGTTATTCTGTCATTATTGCATTGGTAATCAACTACATTGCATTGATGGGATAATTCTCATTGGCATCCCTATCCTATTAATGCTTTTATTTATATGTAAGTTGAACGAGATATAATTTTCAAGTATTTTAATAATTATGGACCTATAGAGGCAACAGCAAATGTCGTCGTGGATATTCAAGAAATCTTTCCCGACTATAGATATTAAGAATCGAGTAGACGATTATTCAAATCATTTATTGATTCTCTATGTCTTGTTGGGGAAAGAAAGCAAATAAACGAAAGATCTGAAATATAACGAAAGGTGAAAAAATTATTCGAATTATGATCCTGCATTTAAAAATTGTGAAAAAATATATTAAGTAAGTACTGATTGTAAATTTGTCATTCCAAATAGTCATTCTTTATCTACGTACAATGAAGTGAACAGTTAATTTATGGCTACAATTGAAATAAAAATCTCATATATTTGAAAGGCCTGAAATGAATCAAAACTCGTTATAATCCAAACAATTATACCACATGCACGAGGCAAATTAATACAAAACTGCATATTAGTTAATAGCTTCGCGTTGAATAATCGCTGAGTCAAAACAATATTAAATTGTTTAAATATTGGACCAGAGATTTCCTCGTTTACCTGTAATAAATTTCGAACGGCATTTGTCACGAACTTAAAGACGTATATCGACTCTCAATACACAACTGTAATAAGACATTTAATACGTCTAATATTACAAACTATTTTGTTATTGAGGTTACAGTAGATTTAACCTGGAATCCAAAGTAGTTAGTCCATTCCTGCACCCGGTAAAAATGTGTATTGGGAAGCTATTTGTGACGTCATTGAATTAAATTAAGTCTAATTTGAGGTGAAAATAGTTCTTAATTCTTTGATTTTTATCATGATAATCTACTAAGTACTGAAATGGTCGTACACTAACTATTAAGGAAAGGTCGTATATATCAATACTTTAATTTACAACCGGACTTATTCACAGTGGAATCGGTACTGTTATATAGATCAAAGCTTCAGTATAATAATTTTTCACAACAGTTGACACACTTCCTGTCATAATTAACGGCATACAATATATGACCACTTCATTTGAACTTTGGTGGATAGTTGTCTCATTGGCAATCATACCACATCTCCTTATTTTCATATGGTATAGTAATGTATAGGGACTTCTCCAGACCGGCCGTAATACTCGTGATGAGGGACGCCCGTCTGACTGGTTTTGATGTATAAATTTGCAGCCACATTCGATGAGTTGTTAAATGCGCATGCTCTCTTAACGTACAAAAACCTTGCAGTAAATAGTGTCCAATAGGTGGCCTATTACCAGACAAAATATCGGCCTCTTCTTTAAATACTCTCTTTTGCTCCAAGGCAATCATAATTTCCCGCCTTTAAACCCGGTCTAGCCACTTTAAATGATATTCCTTCTTGTGATTGATCTATCGTTTTCATTGTTTTCGTTATTAATATTCATGAAATATTTTCCACTGTACGTCAAGTACATAACTCTATCTTTTTGATAACCATGAAAACTTGGATTTTGTCAATTCTTTATGTGGATGTACATCCCATTTTTTTTTTTAATTCGAATGATATTAAAGTTTTCCACAGCTAAGCATAGTCTTTGTCATATGTTCATTGTCAATACAAAATCTTCGTACATTTCACATTGAAATTAAACATTTGACCGAATTATCTTACATGCTCAGATGTCAATTGTCATAACTTTCTATACTGATCGGATATTTTTTAGAAAGTTATTCTCACAGTAAGAAAGGGGTGGATTTTTTTCAGTGTTATAAATCTCGTGAAATATACACTGAAGTACTAACATTCTGCATGTCCCAAGAGATGTTACTGTTTATGACCAAATGACGTTTTTAAACAATGATTATGAACTGGCCTGAAAAAGTTAAATCTTTATTGGTGCCACATGGGAAACTATTGCTTTTCTTCTATTGTGGAGACCGTCTCAGCGTGTCGGTCTAGTACAAAGCAGGGTTAATATTCATATTACATTAACATGTTCTCGTCCTGAATATGCATATTAATTTGCCGATGGACGTTAAGCAGCCATCCATCATCATCATCATCTATTGTGGATTTTGTAGTGAAAAAAATGAACTTTGGCCGCTTCAGATTTTAAAGCAAATTCATGGATAGTTTTCCATTGGGGAGAGACGTACGTATAACACAATTCTGACAACAGAATTTGCTGGTCGGAGTCCAAGTAATCACAAACGTTATAAAGACGAATTATTGATCGGAATTTGATCAAACTTGACACAGTAGGTAACACTATGCTTGGTGATAAATATATAGATATAAAATCATTGATTTTCTTAATTGAAGTCCTATCGATCCTTTGTTACAGATAGTTATAGTTGACATACAATATGGTTATTTTTGTAATTTTATAGAACATCATTATTACCTTTATAAATATGTACCTGTCAATCCCCACTCCATTATTGAGTCTTTGGCTAATTTTTAATTCCAATATGACGCAAATACGGTGACATTTATCTCTTAATTCATTAAATGAAAATAAAACAATAAAGGGAAGCATTTTCAAATCTGATGTATTTACAGGGATAAATGGAGCGTTTTTATCTACAAGCTATTTTAAACATTTCAATTTTTGTCCACTTATTTAAAATTCCGTTTTGGAACTCCTTCTTTTTTTTTATAGATTACCCAAAATACAAGATTTTTGGTGGTACAGGCAAAAATCAAATCTTAAAACTCGACTATCAATTAGGGATGAACATGAATAGACGGTAAAAATTCAAATTATCTTCAAACTTTGACGGTGTGGAGTGTGGACAATCTCGCTCTCTCTCCTACGAAAAAAACAAACTTTTTTATTCAAAATAATGAAAATATTCCGATGATAACCCGTGCAATCATGGGCATACTTCTTTCATGTAGAGTCAGTTTGTTATATTTAGTACTTTTTAACAAATACATCAAAAATATTTACATATTAAACTTTTTAAAGGTGTGAAAAGTAAATTAAATATGTTCCATTTACATCATTACAAAATCATTTTCTATAACTTTTTTTATACATTAGTCAATCCTCACCAATAAAAAACAAATTACCGTCCTAGATATCAAGATTGCCGTCAAATGTATAAGAAGTTAAAGTATCCTGAAGAATCGAGATCAAATAAAAGCAATTAAATCATCCCTGTCAATTAATTTGTTCCTTTTAATAATGTGAAAAAGTCAGTTATTTATATCAAATAAATGTGTTGATACCTGCGTATGTCAAAGTTTCGTTCTTTGTGTACTTTAGTGACTTTTAAACAATATCATTTTACTACATATAAACGATTCATTGTGAAAATAAAGATTTCAATCCGTTTTTGTTGGTTTCGAGTTGCCCAATCTTCCATTTTTTGTCTTTTCTATTAGCCGGGGTGTTGGCCTTGTGGTTTTAGATTGCCCCATTTGGCATCCCATTACTTTTTGAAGATGATTTAAAACCTGCATGCATTAGCTTCAGTTTCAGCTAAACAATTATGTGAAAACTTTGAGAACACGAAAACTTGCCAAAAGTACCTTACAACAGTCAACAGATAATTACTGTATAACCATAGAAGCTATATGTAAATTACTTTTCAAATGTTAAAGGACCAGTCTAATTAAAATATAGAACTCTGATTTCGTTATACTCCATTTTAATAAACCGTTAAAGGAATTTCCTGAAAGATGTTTAAGTGTATTTTGTTTTTCAATGGTAAATTTTAGAAATCTCGAACTGCCACCTGAATAACAGTACCAAATTTCCGTATTTCTCCTTGTACTTCCATAGGACTAGCACGTGTAAGTTTCCTCTGTCCCTCTTTTATCTTTTAAGTAATTAATGTTATTAAAGACTTTGTCGGCGATAATATCTCGTGTGCCAACTGCAGTTGAAGTGCACCAACTATTTACTTCATAAACAAAAGCTGTCATATACCTTTAATATCTTAATTATTTGAGATCACGACAGTTCTGTTCATCTATAGAAAGATTTTTAGATTTGATACCCAATTCCATTACAAATCCGTAGTTAATCAACTTTATATCATCAAAAATATATGAGACAGCACACCCACTATGTTGAAGGTCTACTAGTGTTTGAAGACCGATAAATAATAATAATTTTTATTGTCATAAAAGCAAAAAAATAGCATGTGACAAAATATAAATTATATTAAACATACATTTACATACAACAATTTTAAAGGAAAGACCATATATCAATATAATAACCGGACTTATTCACAGTGGAATCGGTACAATTCTATATATCAAAGCTTCAGTATAAAACCTATTCACAAATAACAGTCGATATCTTACTGACAAATTTAACCCCGTACAATATATAAGGTCATATTGATTTTAACGCAAGTGTTGACTATGATGTAGAAACATGGACTCCCGTCCTGCAGTCACAGGCTGCATATTTGTGATGAGGGGCGTTCGTCTGACTAAATGGGATGTATAAATTCGTAGCCACATTCGGTTGTACGTGGGAATAAAAAATGATGAACAAATTTTACACAATTAGTTATAAGTTCATTAAGAGGCTTACTATGCGGTATAGGTTTTGTTGAGGGCCTGTAATTGTTAACTTCGATAACGTTCAAGGTCTTTAACTGATAGCTGTCTCATTGGCAATAATACCACATCTCCTTATTTTTACGCCGTTCATTTGCATTATTGTTATCCCTTTGTAGTATTTAATGTTGTCTGGTCGGTCTTTTCGGTATATACATTCATGACAATTGAATAGATAGTGGTTGCAACAGAAAAAAAAAGACCAAAAAGAGAAAAGATCACAGATCTATCTGGAACACTATCCAAGTTGCTTTGTCATTTATGGGCATTGGTCTAGAGCTGTATTTTTCATCTGCACTATATAAAATTGAGAATGGAAATGGGGAATATGTCAAAAAGACAACAACCCGACCAAAGAGCAGACAACAGCCGAAGGCCACCAATGGCTCTTCAACGCAGCGAGAAAATCCCGCACCCGGAGGTGGTCCTCAGCTGGCCCCTAAATAAAATTGTGTACTAGTTCAGTGAAAATGGACGTCATACAAGACTAACTAAGGCCAGAGGCTCCTGACTTGGGACAGGCGCAAAAATTCGGCGGGGTTAAACATGTTTTGTGAGATCTCAACCCTCCCCTAAACCTCTAGCTATATATTCACCAAACCATATTTTATACATATTATGTAAATGCTACATTACGGTTCAAGACTTGCAAGCAAGCAAAAATGCTCCAATACTCTCGTGTACGTCTAAAGAAGCCTTGTTCTTATATCGATTTAGAGCTTGATATATTAATAAACAAACACTCGGTAAAGACTATATATGCTATTTGTGTCGTTTTGCTTCTGTCTCAGGGCATTTATCATGATGTATACCCCGCATCTCCTTTTATTCATATACAATATTTTACTTGGCCATAACCGGCTTTCGTAGCTTGTTAAGTGGAAACCAATAAAATTTAATGTTTATCTAAAATTTCCAACCCAGCGGCAAAGTAGTAATTTGGCCGTCTAAAATAGATACAAAGATGATTATTGATAACTTTATTACTGATAAATAATTGTACAGGATTCGAAAATTTTTAAGATTTTCATTGTAAGATTTACCATGTATTTGGTCATCATGGGCCTTTGCTCCCTTCTTTTACTGAACAAGATCTTGATACTGTACTGTTTTTAATAAAATACACTGATCTGCTGAATATTTTGTAGCTGCGCAGGAGGGACTGAACTCTTGAGACTATTATAATACAAAAACCGTTAAGTAGGTGACACACAGATGTTTAAACTACGATCGGTCATTTCAGTTTATGTATACTGAAATAACATTAAGCCATACCGGTCTTATTCATGTATTAATTTGAATACAATTAAAAAGGAGTTCCTTATTTTCTTTAATCACATTTCGCTTATAAAATTGTGGTGTAAATATTATTTTGATGTATTCAGACTTCAGTTCAAATACTATAGTTAGTGACAAATTCATTATCCTGTGTCTAAAAGTGAAAAATAAATAGTCAAAAGAAATTATTGACATAATTCATTATTAAAAGAAAATTTTTAGTGCGTCACTTCGATTATCAATACTATCAACAATCTACTGTTTATAGACTTTTTGTATTAAATTAAGCATATCATCCGTATCTTCACGTATCATTTAGTTCCGTTTCTGATTTATTTATCTAAATTTTAATTTTCAACAAAAACATTGTATAACATTTAATTTTTAAATAGAATTAACATGTGCGTCAGTAACATTGAGTAAGTTTAAAAGCCAACATTATTTTTTTTGTCTATTTATTAGGTCATCGGATGTCCCAGGGTGCTGGGCAGAGACAACCCACGACACCAAGAAGATCCAGTACCCCTGTCTTGTCTCAGACTCTTCCAAGTTCCATGAAGTCACCCAGAAAATCATCACTTGTTTCCAACTCATATCAAGGTGCTCAAAGACCGCCTTCACCTGTACGCATGCGCAGTGCTTCCCCTGGACCTAATCCAAGGAAATTGCCCACTCAACCGAACTTATCTGGAAGTAGTAGTAAATCTAGTTTGTCATCAAATAGCAGTAACAATTCTAGTGTGAATGTGACTAAAAATAATTCTGTGTCGAATCCGGGAAATAATAAACTCAGATCTCCGTCACCGGTTCCGTCCAATACAAAATTATCGAAAGTACCAGGAATACCTAGTAACAGACCAACATCTCCGATCAAAAGATGCTCATCTCCAGCACCTGCGAAAAGGTGCACCTCACCTAGTCCTGCTAGAAAAACTCCGACGCCGTCAAAACACAAAATTATTGCAACATCAAGGTAAGCCTTATAGGATAAAAAAACTTTTCTTTGTTTCTTTTAAAATGTTATGTATTTATATTTTAAAATGTATGAATCAGAAAATGTAACTTTACACTGGTATAGCCATGAACGACGGCATTTGTATAAAATATGCATTTTTAAATGAATTCAACACCAGGTATGTTTTAAATGGAATTCTTTTAACCGTTAAAGGTAAACAAATACATTAAGGTAATAATCAATACTGTAACATAGTTTTAACATTGCAAACCTTAACAAGTTGAAACTGTAAAATCAATACCAGTTAATTGACAAACAATTTAATTTTTTACTTTAATTAAGCCTATTTTTATAATATAATGAAATTATAGATATATTATCCTATAGAGAGCCTTAGAAATCGTCAGTTTGTTTTTACTATCGTACACAATAGGGCAGAACTAGTGGTATTTAGTTTAAATTTTGTAGACATGTTTGAACCTATATACAATACTTTTGTGTAATATTACCTGTTTTCTTCTTACAATTTAAATTGACATTTTATTTGTGATGAAATTTGAAACTTTCGCTGACAAAACAATGAATTATTTAAATAAAAATCAATTTATCTTTGATTTTTTTTTAGAATTTTCATTTTGATAACTTCTCTGACTTAGCTGTTAAAATATTCAATCAATATTTGACAATGAATTGACCTTGTGGTGTCCAAATACCCCCTCCAGATTTGAAGATAGATTTACCTTAAAGATTTTAAGAAACCACACTTGTCATGCTTGTTGTATCTTTTGGGAATCTTTGCAATGAACATTGTGTAATATAAATTCATTATACGTGTATCAATTTAGGAAATTTCAATTTGAATACATTATTCAGTTAACTATTTAATACGAATATACAGGAATGTCCTGATCGACCAGATATTTAAGCTACTTTATGCAGACACACATAAAGCTGTTTAAATTATTACTTATCCCTTTAGTTCTATAAACTGATACAAAGGACGATAGAATCACCTACAAAATCAATTGGTACATTCCATAGACATTGTCTGTTGTTTAGGACTATTATCGATGTCTTCATGCGTGTTCTATGTCGAAGAGGAAGATTTGTAAAACTGTTTACCAGAATAGATTATATTTATTGAATATTAATAAGAAGAAGGGAAAATCTTTGAACAAAAATAATGCTTTACTGTATTTATGAATGGGCTCCCCGACACTTTAAATGTTTTATTTGCCAGATTTTCAACAATTTCTAATTTTAATTTCCAAAAACGTTCACAAACTAATTTGTAACAAGCCAAAAAAATAAATAAAACAACAACAAAAAACAATTCATCATTTAACTTAAGTAAAATATGATGATGTGTTACACACTATAGAATAGAATGGAATAGAATAGAATATTTTTATTTCCCAAATTACAGGGCCCATAAAGGGCATAAAATCAGATACAATTGATTTACATAATTGGTAACAACACTATATATACTTAAGAAAAAATATTTGAAAAACTGTTTAACTATTTGATCCAAATTATCAAACACGAGCTATTATTTGAAAAGCAATTCAATGGTGCAAGAATCATATACAAAAGAAAAATAGTGCCCTGAAAATTTAGCTCACTCAGCTGATTTTATTTCAAAATTTAGTATTCAAAGGAAAATAATTTGATTCATTGTTTTCGAACAAGTACAAAAATAAGGACGACTTTATTATTTGGTAAGACTTTATAAAATTACTTTATTATTTGGTAAGACTTTATAAGATAACTGTAATATTTAGTAAGACTTCATAAAATAACAAAATATGAATAATATATTACAAGTACGAAGATTATCATTATAGAAGTATGCTGATAATCTGGATTAAAGCATAACTTCGCTACTGATTGGAAATGGATAAATCTAACACAAGTATTGTTACCTTAATTGGTTTATCCTAGACTTTGTAGATTAAAAGTCTTATATTATGACTTCATCAAGACTGCTGCCAAAATTAGTTAATTTTTATATTAATGAAATTTTTATTGATTGAAATTTGTCAGAATACAATCTAGGATAAATTTTAGTATTGAATGTTGGCCAATCTCCAGTAATCAACTTAAATTGAATTTTGAAGTGCTATTTCATACGATAATATATTGGTTTGTCCCTGTTGTTAACACAGTTTGTCAAAATTTTATAGGCACAAAAGTAGATATAAAACCTTCTGTTGGAATTCTTTTGTTTGCTAAACACTATTTAGTAAGCAATTACAGTTTATATAAAAGAAATACGTGTATAAAACATTTTAAAACCGAAAGTTCAACGGGTTACTCCTATTAAATTCATTAAACTAGATTTTCTGTAAAAATGTATTTATCTTTTCAATGAGACATGTAATGAAAATTTAAAATAATCTTAAAAATGAATGCCAATTATTATAAATACGTAAAGTCTGAAATGTTTTTTTGGGATTGGGGTATAAGCAGGGATTAAATGATCTCATGCATGTTTTATTGATATATTTCTTGAAGAATCCAAACAAACTCATTTGTGACAAACAGCTGGAGTTGTGGTGTAATTTTGATGCACGATTCTAACAGTTGAACTTTGACAGAATTCCTTTATTCAGTATTAGTTTAACTCCTGTTTATGGTTTTTTATGGTATTTATTTTTTGTGTGGTTTCCGATAGCAAATGAATGGAATTTAGCAGAATTATTTTATTTTTATGCACCACCTACGATAGTAGTAGGGGCATTATGTTTTCTGGTCTGTGCGTCCGTTCGTTCGTCCGTCCGTTCGTTCGTCCGTCCGTTCGTTCGTCCGTCCGTCCGTCTGTCCCGCTTCAGGTTAAAGTTTTTGGTCAAGGTCGTTTTTGATGAAGTTGAAGTCCAATCAACTTGAAACTTAGTACACATGTTCCTTATGATATGATCTTTCTAATTTTAATGCCAAATTAGAGTTTTGACCCCAATTTCACGGTCCACTGAACATAGAAAATGATAGTGCGAGTGGGGCATCCGTGTACTATGGACATATTCTTGTTTGTACTGTTGTGCACCTGCTGTTTCACATTTAATTGTTAATGGTGTTTTTACCCCATCGCAAAACATGAACACTATATGGAATACTTGGTCAGCGTAAATTGTCTTACAGTTTATAATTCAAATGGAACCGAACTTAACAGAACTGCTTCAAGATATGCACAGTTTTGCATTTTATATTTTTGGATGATCAGATTTTCTTATAACAGTACATTTGTAACATTAAACGGATAAAAGGGGAGAGACTTTGATTTTAAATGCAAAATAGGTTTTAATGTCGATTACGGTTGCATATGTTTTCTTTTACGGACATAACTTCAATGGAGTATTTCATTAAGTTTTACTGTCGTACTGGTGGACTGATCTAACAAATACTTTCATTCGTGTGCCGACGCGACAACGCCGATAATCAAAATAGTTTATTAATCGATGGTCCTTCTAGTTGAAAATGAAATTGTTTTGTCAATAAGCATTTGTAAAAAGGGTATTGCTAACTTCCAAAACCAAACGGTCAAATATATGTTTGATTAGATAATTTGAATATCAAGAAATTCATATTCTTTAAACCAAAATTGTCAGTCATTCGATTAAAAGCCGTCATATATCTATCTGATCTGTTTAAATCTACGAACTTTTTCGTACACGAGCTCTCTAACAGTAAATGTTTGTACTCTACGTGAATCACCAATAAATTCATGTTTAATCAGTCGAAAATAATAAATTGTACTCTGTGTCCAAGTTTACTTATTTTACCCCCAACTTGGATTTTTTTTTTAGATAAAGGCCCATTTTGTTCAACTGTTTTAAAATGAATATTGGTAGTTTATATAGTGCCTTTGCGTTGGTGTTAATTAAGAAACACGTGGTATTTGTCTGACTTTACAAACTATATTGAAAATCTATAATATAATGTGAAGGGCGTGTGTCTTAACGGCAATTTTTCTATAATGTATACTGAATGAATTGGATGTCTACCAAGGAATTTATGTTCTCTGCTACGTTTATCCGAGTAATATGGAATTCCTGTTAAGCGGTTGAATTTGCATATTTGATTTTTGAATGAAAAACAAAACATATACTATACAGTAAATATCTTAGGCAGATTTTCAATGAAAAAATATTCCGCGAAATTTTCTCATGTCATCTTTAAACCGAATTTTAGACCTTTGTGGACATGTAGAAGTCTATGCTAATTTAAAATCTATTTTGGTAACATCGGCAGTATAGGTAACAGTTATTGACTTGTCATTGTATTTAAAACATGTTAAGATATTCAGACAAAATATTTAATAATACAAAAATACTCTATGTAGTGACATATTACATAATACATATATCTGGTTTTTAAAATTGAAATAGTCATAAACTTTTTTTTGTTAAATAGTGCAAAATAAAAGCTTTTGAGTGAAAAGAGAGGACAATAGCTTTTATACGGGTTGCACGGAGACACATGTTTTTGTGTCAAACCTAAATTTATAATTTAAAATATTTTTTTCTTAATATCAATAATCATGTTGCCAGGATAACTTTAAAACGCTACAAGGAAATATATTTTGATAAATCAGAAAATTTGCACACATATCTCCAATTCGTTTGCTGTTTTTAACATAAATCAGGCCGTTGGTTTTCTTTTTTTGAATTATTTTTTATTTTGTCATGCTGGGGCCTTTTATACCTTACAATACGGTATGGGTTTTGCTATTGTTGAAGGCCGAACCGTGTCATATAGTTGTTGACATCCTCGTCTATGGTCTCTGGTAGATTGTTTTCTCATATGTAGTCATACCACATCTCCTTATCTGTTTTAAATAACATACATTATTATAATACATATTGATGGTGTGAATTTCATATTGTGGGAGACTTTGGTAATTTCTACCCATTATTGAATATATTTTTTAAAGTTTTTCAGAAAATTTTCAAAAAGTATCTACCATGCATGAAATTATTGCAGTACTACATTTAAAATCATTAATTCCTGCATTTATAGACCATTTGTTTTTTAGCTCACCTGACCTGAAAGGTCAAGTGAGCTTTTCTCATCACTTTGCGTCCGTCGTCCGTCGTCCTGCGTCCGTCGTCCGTCGTCCGTCGTCCGTCGTCCGTAAACTTTTACAAAAATCTTCTCCTCTGAAACTACTGGGCCAAATTTAACCAAACTTGGCCACAATCATCATTGGGGTATCTAGTTTTAAAAATGTGTGGCGTGACCCTGTCAACCAACCAAGATGGCCGCCACGGCTAAAAATAGAACATAGGGGTAAAATGCAGTTTTTAGCTTATAACTCAAAAACCAAAGCATTAAGAGCAAATCTGACATGGGGTAAAATTGTTCATCAGGTCAAGATCTATCTGCCCTGAAATTTTCAGATGAATCGGACAACCCGTTATTGGGTTGCTGCCCCTGAATTGGTAATTTTAAGGAAATTTTGCTGTTTTTGGTTATTATCTTGAATATTATTATAGATAGAGATAAACTGTAAACAGCAATAATGTTCAGCAAAGTAAGATTTA
The DNA here is from genome assembly GCF_021869535.1 of Mytilus californianus. Classification (NCBI taxonomy): domain Eukaryota; kingdom Metazoa; phylum Mollusca; class Bivalvia; order Mytilida; family Mytilidae; genus Mytilus; species Mytilus californianus. The sequence goes on along the minus strand of NW_026262734.1, from coordinate 43,938,519 downwards.
CAAATAAGTCAATATAACCGAAATGGTCAGTTGACCCCTTTAGGAGAAATTGCCCTTTATAGTCAATTTTTAACCATTTTTCGTAAATCTTAGTAATCTTTTACAAAAATCTTCTCCTCTGAAACAACTGGGCCAAATTAAACCAAACTTGGCCACAATCATCATTGGGGTATCTAGTTTAAAAAATGTGTGGCGTGACCCGGTCAACCAACCAAGATGGCCGCCACAGCTAAAAATAAAACATAGGGGTAAAATGCAGTTTTTGGCTTATAACTCAAAAACCAAAGCATTTAGAGCAAATCTGACATGAAGTAAAATTGTTTATCAGGTCAAGATCTATCTGCCCTAAAATTTTCAGATGAATCGAACAACCTGTTGTTGGGTTGCTGCCCCTGAATTGGTAATTTTAAGGAAATTTTGCTGTTTTTGGTTATTATCTTGAATATTATTATAGATAGAGATAAACTGTAAACAGCAATAATGTTCAGCAAAGTAAGAATAACAAATAAGTCAACATGACTGAAATGGTCAGTTGACCCCTTTAGGAGTTATTACCCTTTATAGTCAATTTTTAACAGTTTTTCGTAAATCTTAGTAATCTTTTACAAAAATCTTCTCCTCTGAAACTACGTGGCCAAATTAAACCAAACTTGGCAACAATCATCATTTGGTTATCTAGTTTTAAAAATTTGTGGCGTGACCTGGTCAACCAACCAAGATGGCCGCCACGGCTAAAAATAGAACATAGGGGTAAAATTCAGTTTTTGGCTTTTAACTCAAAAACCAAAGCATTTAAAGCAAATCTGACATGGGGTAAAATTGTTCATCAGGTCAAGATCTATCTGCCCTGAAATTTTCAGATGAATCGGACAACCCGTTATTGGGTTGCTGCCCCTGAATTGGTAATTTTAAGGAAATTTTGCTGTTTTTGGTTATTATCTTGAATATTATTATAGATAGAGATAAACTGTAAACAGCAATAATGTTCAGCAAAGTAAGATTTACAAATAAGTCAATATAACCGAAATGGTCAGTTGACCCCTTTAGGAGTAATTGCCCTTTATAGTCAATTTTTAACCATTTTTCGTAAATCTTAGTAATCTTTTACAAAAATCTTCTCCTCTGAAACAACTGGGCCAAATTAAACCAAACTTGGCCACAATCATCATTTGGTTATTTAGTTTTAAAAATGTGTGGCGTGACCTGGTCAACCAACCAAGATGGCCGCCACGGCTAAAAATAGAACATAGGGGTAAAATTCAGTTTTTGGCTTTTAACTCAAAAACCAAAGCTTTTAAAGCAAATCTGACATGAAGTAAAATTGTTTATCAGGTCAAGATCTATCTGCCCTGAAATTTTCAGATGAATCGGACAACCCGTTGTTGGGTTGCTGCCCCTGAATTGGTAATTTTAAGGTAATTTTGCTGTTTTTGGTTATTATCTTGAATATTATTATAGATAGAGATAAACTGTAAAAAACGATAAATGTCGGCAAAGTAAGATCTACAAATAAGTCAACATGACCGAAATTGTCAGTTGACCCCTTTAGGAGTTATTGCCCTTTATAGTCAATTTTAACCATTTTTTAGTAAATCTTAGTAATCTTTTACAAAAATCTTCTCCTCTGAAACTACTGGGCCAAGTTAATTATAGATAGAGATAATTGTAAGCAGGAAAAATGTTCAGTAAATTAAGATGTACAAACACATCACCATCACCAAAACACAATTTTGTCATGAATCCATCTGCGTCCTTTGTTTAATATTCACATAGACCAAGGTGAGCGACACAGGCTCTTTAGAGCCTCTAGTTTGTTGTTGTTTATCCTAGCTATTTGAGTATTTTAGCCAAGTCATCAAATATCAAGTTAACGGCTTCCATCCAATCAGTTTACAGTAACTCATTGGAGTTCATGCGATTCCTTCAGGTTTTGTTGGTTACCTTGATTTGTGTCTCCTAAAATGATTATTGAGATTCTAGCATCGGTAAACTGCTGTTGCCTAAATTGGTATAATAATATAATACTGTTAAATGAAATACGCATTATTTTGAGGTACTCCAGGATTGATATTCTCTCTATATAGTATTCTTTATGCTTATAGGTCTACACCAAATACACCAGGGTTACAACGACGTCAGCTACCACCCCAGCCAAATATGGATTCTTGTGGAAATAGCGAAAGTTCCAACGGTTCCGTACCGAGTATGGACCAAATTAGTACAATGACTCTGGATGAGTTTAAAAATTTGTTGAACAATGCTTTATCTGTTCCGAATGGAAATAATTCCGAGGCTAGTGTAGATTCACCTCGGTCTCAAAGTAGTACTGACAGTTACAGAAACTATTCAGTGAATACAACTAAGAAACCACCTGTCGCTGATCATTCGAAATCTAAAACCTGGTCACATTCTAAAACTGCATCAAATGTTTCCAAAAGTTTTGATTCAAATCATAGAAGTGTAAAAAATCACACGATTTTAGAGAAGCCAGAACTGCCCGAGAAACCGAAAAAATTAGTCGCCTCGTCAGGTTCTTGGAATAGACCAAAGACTCCAACTAGTTCAGCAAGACCAAAAACACCAGTATCATCTGTGACAAACTCAATCAGACCGAAAACGCCAGTTTCATCATCTCACCCGAAAACACCGGTGTCTTCAGCTCGACCCAAGACACCAACATCGATCATTAAACCAAATGATGCATCTACTTATAATAATGTATCGAGTGAGCCGTCAAGTAGAAATTCCTCTTTAAAAAATAGCGCAGCAGGAAAATTTGTAAGTGATTGGGCAAACCAAAGTACTATTAATTCAAGGTTTTCAACTGAAACAAATTTAGGAAATGATTCTTCATATGAAACAAATGGTATTGAATCCAACGACTTTTCAAAAACCTATACAAAGTCATATGACACTGGTGATAGTACGATACGGACTGGAAGTCAGGTGAACACATCACGTGACAAATCCTCAATGGGAAGTTTCACGGGAATGATGGCATCAAGATTCTCACAGGATTCCGATGACATCCCAAAAACAAACACAACTCTAATTCAACCATCATCGTTCCGAACCAGTACAGAACTTAAATCAAATAAAAATGAAACAAATTCCTCTTTTATCTCTGGTAGATCGAAAAGTGTAACAATGAAAAGCGATGGATCGTATTTGCCTCCAAAAGAGGACGTTAAACCGAATGTTGGATATGTTTCAATAAATGCCGAGGACACTAAATACTCCAGAAAGCATGGCGGAAGTCTTACGTCATCTAACAATGTTGTTGAACACGTTCAGAATAAACTTGGATTAACAGACAGTAATAAAAAGGATTTAAGTGTTACAAGTGAAAATATTGGCTCTTCTGGTGCAATGGAAAGTAAATTTGACCTATTCAAAAAAACATTTCAGTCAAGTAGTGTTTCGGAACAGAAAACAAGTAACACGTCAGAATTTCTGCGAAATAATCCTTACAGTAGGGAAAATTCTCAGGAGCAAAAGTCATCTGAAATTATCTTGCCAGAAAATATATCAGAAACTAATAGTGACACTGATTGTAAACTTCCTCGTCCTTCAACACCTTCAGGGCGGTGCACACCCTCTTTAATACCAAGACCATCTACACCTATTGGAAATCTGAAAGAGCTTAAGGAAAAAGCAGAAAAATTAGTAAAGGATGATGTTACAAGTGTTACGAGATCGATTGAAAATTTGACGTCTTCAATTCTCACGGAACAGACGTCACCTGTAAGTACAGAAGCGCCCTCAAGAAGAATATCTTTGCCAGCACAGAGTTCGTTGTCGTCTGGTAGAGCTGTTGTATCATCACAAAGTTCAAGTATTACAAGCAGTACAGGTAGACCACCAACTCCACGTAAATCAAATATTCTTGTTAAAGCTCAGACACCGTCAGCTACTAAAGGGTCGTACACTAGTCAGTTCATGCAAAGACGAGCGATAACACCCGGTCCAAGCAAATCTGAAAGTAAAATGGAACCAGTCCGAAGGTCACGTACGCCTGGTCCTAATGAACATTCTTTGAGGCGATCCGAAAATTTCGAAATGGACCTTAATGAATCAAATAACACGCCATTGTCACGTACACAGAATGTTAGAACAAGTGCTAACGTTAGCGAGCCTAGACAAAGCAGAACAGTGCCATCTAGCCCTGTTGTACAAAGGCGACCTATAACTCCTAGTGCTGAACCAAGAGGACTTTCCAGACAAACCGCAGTTGATGAAGAAACCGTTATCATGGTAGATAGGAGCAAAGGACAACACTGTTTAAGTGTTCAAAGAAATGGAGAAACAGCTTATAAAAGTCCTAAACCTAGTTCTAGTCGTATTATAGCTAGATCTCCTGCTGCCGGAAGATCAAAACAAAACGATATCGATGCTACAGAACGGAATCGATTGCGTTCTAAAAGTGTTGATGTTACACAACAAAATACTCGTAGTAAGAGTATTGACAGAACACGAAATAGAAATGAGTCAGGTGAAGTTGCTCTTTCAGTAAATAGAAGTGAGGGGTCTCATGTTATTAATAAAAGAACAGAAGCCTGGGTCGAAGATGCGGCAAAAACTGTTGCTAAGACTCGTCACGGGTCAAAATTAAACAAGTCTTTATCTCATGGTTATCAGAGATCAAAAACTCCAAGTCCGATGGACATGCGAAATCATAAATCAAAGTCATTGGACGAAATCAAGGCGGAACTTTCACTGCCAATTAATGGAATAAGTTTAAACACAGAAACACTTGAAGCGCCTCCTGAAGACCCAGAAATGTATGCAACCATGGATAAATTATTTAAAGAAATGAGAAAAAATGAATTACGGGCCTCTGTGAATGAAACTCCAGGGATAGCTCAGAATGATATTACAAATGGCAATAATGATGATGAATATTCATTAGACAGTAACGAAAATGTTAAAAGAAAAGTGTCAGTACCATCTCGACCATCAAGCAGACAATCAACACCGTCACGTGAGTCTGTGAAAAGTACACCGTCTCGACCGAAAACACCGTCAATGTCACGGTCTAGTTCGTCCTCTCAACCTATAAATAGACCAGCATCAACACCTCCTCGACCTTGTACTCCAACAAGGTCAAAAACGTCTTCTCGTCGTTCAAGTATGCATTCTGAAGAATCATCTGCTTCTTCGGATCAAATTAAAAGGTCAAACTCTAACCATGCTACAATATTAGTTTCTAAAATTAAAGAAATGTTAAATGTTAAACCACGAAGAGATATTATTGATGGTCCTAAAACAAGGATTCCTGCCCCGGCTTCCTTGTCTAAATCAGGGAAGTCGAGGTCTTTTTCAAATTTATGTGCTGCAACAGAAAAAGACAATCCGTACAGCCGACAATCTTCTGGAAGTAATGTGTCAAACGGTGGCTTAAATGGTGACGTGTATGATGATTATGATGAATGTGGAAACGAGGTTGGATTTTATTCAAGAAATACTGGTAGTGACAGTAGCTCTGACAAAAGTGATAAATATAGATCAGGGTCGGGTTCTAAAACACCGGTCCCTAAAATAGCAACGCCGCTGTCTACCGGAAGGACGTCATTACTGAATAATCCGAGAGACAATTCTTCCCGCTCTTCCTCAAAACTTATAAGAGCAGTATCGGCATCTAGTTTATCAAGTACTACTTCCCAGACATGGTCTTACACGGCTGGTGAAGATGACGGGTATGTGTAACAAAGATATTCTGAACCGTGATAAGCATTTAACTGTAATACATGTATGGAGTTATGCTTTTATTCTACGTTGAAAAAATGCAACATATAGGCTTACTCTGGAGCTACAATATTATTTCAGCATTACATGGATCGAAGGTCTTATATTACATACAGGAAAGAAAAAGAGTGTATATCTTATTATATTTGGAATTTTCATTCATAATCCATCTGTGATATTTATCTTTTTTTGGACCTTTTCATTCAGCTGATCTCATTTTCGTGACATTTTTATCTGAAATTTTAAGTGAAAATTGATGGATCGATATACATTATTTAAAAAGGATTAGGTTCATTTTTCAGTGTATAAGTAGATATTTGATATGAAGTCTGTTTATCAGACAAGGTTTTTACCTAAAGAAATTCTGTTTTCTAATTAGTATGTTAATTCAATTATAGGAATGACTGCTTGCCGAACGTCCATATTTTGATGGTTGCCACCATTAAAATAAGGTTATTAACTTTGAACAAACAAAAAAAAAAGAATAGGATATAGGTGGAACATTGTTTTTTTATTTTTTCATAAATATCTATATTAAACAAGAATAAATATTTTGGAGAAGTTTTAAGATGATATAACCACTTAAAATATTATCTTGCAAGTCCAACAATAAAAAAAAAAAAAACTATCTCCTGCTATATAATTTAAATTAAACGGATTTTTATCAAATTGAATGTATTGAATTTAAGGATTATGTTACATGAATCGTCAATTGTGTAGAAGCTCCCTATTCAACAAAGAAATACCTTGAATAATTGTACCAGTCTATTAAAAATACTTATTTCACAACTCAAAAAGGTATTTTAATCTTTTTGATAGGTTTACCCTCTTGGTATTTTTTCCACTTAAAAAATGTCTCGTTGTGGGTTATTGCTACTGAACAGTTAGTCTAAATATTAAGAGAATTGATGAATACAGAGAAAAAACATTTCATTTAAAGAGAGCATTTCAAAAGAACATTCTTTTTAAAGTTTAAAAAAGGTGTATATGCTTATTTGAAAGATAACCAGTTTTATGTCTCTTTATTTAACGTTTACATACATACCTTTGATTTGGTCCCAATACTCTGTTAAAATATATTTTTGTCACCGATATTATACCTTCTTTTACAATGAACAAATTCATTCTTATTAAATTGAAATTTCTCCAAAAAGTTTCAAAACTTGTTTGAAGGAGCTGTAAATTGTTTAAATCTGGTTTATCTTTTAATTGGCAAGCCCTCTCATCTTTGCTTTGACGTCTTCTAGCAAATATTTTCATAACGTTTAACAGGGGTTTTATAGGCCTGAGAACACAGTTATTTCGTAGTGCATTTCTTTTAGACAATAAATTCAAATTAAAAAAATCGCACCTGCTCTATCTCAAACAGATTTTTACAGTGTAGCGTTCTACTTTTGGGACAAATCATATCAAAATTATAGAAAAGTCTACCAGCTCTAACTTAAAATATGGACAATTCTATGTTAAGGGGGTCTTTAATTCAGTTTGACAGCTTCAGACATACTAATTTTTTACCTTTTTTAACTGGACCAAATCACTACTTTACATAAAAATTCATCACCCAAATTGTTAACTTGTAATTTCGTCCCCCTACGTAATATTTCATGCATGAGATATAAAGAAATAAATTTCAAGTTATACACTGTCCACACTAGGGACTATATTTGTAGAAAATCAAAGGACGATAACTGTGTCCTCGGACCTAGTATACAGCTTAGCAAATGAAATACATTTATATATGTAAAATTGAGAATGGAAATGGGGAATGTATTGAATTTAAGGATTATGTTACATGAATCGTCAATTGTGTAGAAGCTCCCTATTCAACAAAGAAATACCTTGAATAATTGTACCAATAATTCTTAACACAGAAATTAAAGTTATGTATACGTTACAAAAACCACAGACAATGAAATAAGTTCTAATTGCTTATGCAAATTATTTGATGATTGTATATCGACATGAACTGCTGGTTTAAAGGGGAATGATGGTATTTCGAACTCGTATTCATATTTAAATAATCCATTTTGTATTTTATCCAAACGAGCATGTTTAATTGCTGGTAATTCAAATACTGACTATTACTTCTAATATGATTAAAGTTCGAAGCTAACCTTTCCATGTTTACATTCCATTTTTGTATATTGTTTGTTTGGTGCATAAGTTGCTATCACTGTTTGTCTATGCAAGTTGTTTACTAAAGATAAAAAGTGTGCATTCCCCAAATATTGATTCTAGATTTTCAAGTTGAATAGCATCTGTTGATTTTTTGTTTGCCTACAGCAGACTTATAGAGACAAATATTTAAAAGTTTGTAATTTCGTTATTTATCAATTGACAGATGCTATTTAATATGGTCTAGATTAGAAGAAAGTGATCCTATTTATATTTAGATAAAATAGAATTATTTTTATAAATAGTTGGCTTGGTATGAAAGCTTCTTGTGTGAGTTATATTGTATGTAGACCCAGAACTGCAAGGTAGTGGTGTGTTTATAACAGTATTATAGGTATATTTGGTTTAAGAGAGACAATTCACACATGATAGACCAAGTGAGGTGACTCTCACCAGGTGTATATGAAATCCTGTGTTATCAATAATTTAAAGCTATGTCTGTGATTATTTATTTATGTATTTTGTGACTGTAATGACTTGCTGACAGTATAAAATAAAGAAATAAACTTTAGTTTGATTGTTTCTATTATGAATTTTATAATGTCTTAGGATTAGACTAGACACATGTTCCAATCTGGTTTTGCATAAAGCCTTATTTTGATTGTAAGTTGCCGGTTTATTACATGATAAACAAGTGTCACTAGTGGGGCAGCAATTGCTCGGTTTTTGTGGGGTTGCTTTGTCTTTATATTTTTTAAGCAGTGTTTTGTTGAATCTTTTTCCTCGTTTTCCTTTTGACCATGTTGATATTTTCCCTCGTTGTATGGCTTTTGATTGCACTCTTGATATTATCTCTCCAAAATGGGAGAAAATAAAGAGTTACATGTTAACAAGGAAACAGATATAACATACCTGTTTGTAAGTTATACACCTATCAGATGGGCATATATCAGTTAGTGTTGCCTTATCGAAATAAATACAACCCGACAACAGAACCATGACGAAATGCCAAGACTATATACAACAGTCAGGTGGACTCGTGTTTCGTAATCGTTAGTTTTCTCTGAAGTGTTTTATGGACTGTTGTCTATCTTTTTCGTCTTTTTCCTTTCAGTCATGGTTTTTTCCGTCTTTTTCCTTTCTGTCATGGTTTTTTCCGTCTTTTTTTTTTTAATTGTATTTTACCACCTTGGTATCTTCTATCTTTGTTCATTTCAAACAGGTTTTAGAACGCAGTAGATTCGGTAGTTTTATGTCCCAATCACCTATATTTGACGAAATTTCCATTTTCAAGAGCGTTAACCAAGTATAGAATGGAATATACTAAAGCAATAAATGCTTATCAGCATGTTTTAACAGAAAAATACACTTATGATTAAAAGAGCAGGTTAAAAAGGGCATGTTCTGGGCAACTTCTATATTCTGGAATGGACTGTTATGTACTAGGACAACATAATACTAAGTGGTGCCATTGAAGTACACGTGGAGGATCACAGTTTTGATATTTCAACAAAAGAATACTCCCGCTATTATAACGTATATGTTGCTGTTAAACAGAACTGACTGCACTTAACAATGATACATTTTTTGCTGTTTCAAAGTACAAAAAACTATGATGTAAAACTTGTTGGGATTCGTGTTGCTCAGACTTTAGTTTTCTATGTTTTGTTTTGTAGACTGTTGTTTGTGTTTTCGTTGTTTTTTTCATTTTGCCATGACATTGTCTGCTTGTCTTCGATTTATGAGTTTGAACATCACTTTGGTTTCTTTAGCCTCTTTTTTGAGGGTTATTAAATGTTTTCGAAGAACGGGATTTCTAAAAGTTTGTTCTTTGAAATTTTGGATTAATCCTTTGAAGATGCCGTTTCACAAAGTGACTTTGGGTAGATAGAAAGGGAGAGAAGAAACAAAAGGACAATAAATAACAATGAGGGAGGGGCGACAAACAACACCACGACCAACAGTCAACAACAGTCAACGAAACACGACATAGAAAACTTAAAGTATACAACATGAATTTAACCGAAAATGGGGGACAAACTCAAGTACTCTGGAACGGTAAACAGACCCTGCTCCACCAGTTGCAACCGTCATGTGATGCTCATGTAAGTTAAAACGGAGTATCCACAGTCGAAAGTTTGCACAGGCAAATCAGTGTGAATACACACGAGAATATATGTTTGAGATGAAAAAAATCAAAACCGTCTTAGGTCAGCTTTGTCTCATCGTATTGCAAATTTTTATTTCTTGTACCAATCTGAGAATCTATAATCATATCATCATTGTTAGTAACATTAACGGTATCAATTGTATTGTACCAGATGCGCATTTCGACATTAAAAGTATCTTCAGTAATGCTCGAGGCCCAAATATTTGAATGTCGGAAACCTACTTCAAACATTGAAGAGCTGATAAAACCAAAAAAACTTAAAGCAAAACCCGCTTCAACAATGAGCAAAGCCTATACCGAATAGTCAGCTATAAAAGGCCCCGAAATGACAAATGTAAAACAATTCAAACGAGAAAAATAACGGCCTGATTTATGTACAAAATAATGAACGAAAAACAAATATGATATACAGCAACAAACAACAACCACTGAATTACAGTCTCCTGACTTGGGAAAGGCACATACAAGAATTTGGCGGTGTTAAACATGATAACTTTATTATTCAATCCATTTTTTCCAATTCAATTTTTCCCAAACCTTTCAATATTTTATTTAAATGATATCAAGAGTCATTCCAAAAACTCCTCAGTTCTTAGGTTTCAAAAGCATTTCATGAATAAATGTTGATTTTCAAACATTTCTGCTATGAATTTTGAATCTTTGAAAAAATGTGATTCCTTAATTCAATGCTTGGTGGAGTCAAACTTGTTCAATTGTCTTGGATGCTCCTGCATTATTCCCATAACCAAATGTAAACGACATACATGCTTGATCACTGTTTAAATTTTTGCTAGGTTAAAACGCACAAATGACTTCCAATACCTTTGAAAGAGTTATCTCCAATACCACAGGTCTATCCCCTTAAATAAAACAATATCCATATTTTCATGACAGTATCAAAGTGCTGGATAGTAGGCTAGTGATACACTCGGTGACCAACAGTCCACTAGCAAAGATATGACCACTCGTAGTAATAACATTAAGAGTACCAATTGTATTGCACCAGATGCCCATTCCGACAATAAGTGTCTCTTCAGTAATGCTCAAGGCAAATATATTTGCAGTCCAAAACCTAATACAAACTTTGAAGAGCTGCGATATTAGCAAAAGTAAAGCCAGAGCTTTGCATTAGGGAGATACATTCCTTAAGTTAAAATGACTTCGAAATTTTACAACAGCAAATTTAGAACAATATCCGTATTTTAATGACAGTATCGACGAAATGGCTACTGTTCCGAAGTTTGTTTTGTTCGCAAAGTTTAAAATTTTGCAATTTGTAGGAGAAATTTGTTCACAAGGTTTTATTTCCAGTTTTTCCCTTGATTCTGATTTTCCTAAAATATGAAATTAACGTGATGGATATTTTCGCGATTTTATCCTAATCGCTAAATAAGCGAATACATGTATAATATAAGAAGATGTGGTATGGGTGCCAATGAGACTCTCCATGTATAAACCCACTTTACGGTTATGGATGGGTTGATTTAGTCCGAAGCACGTTCTTGGATGAAGAAAAACAAAACGATATTAGGAGAGTGGTAGTAAAAATAATACAAATAAAAGGACAAACAACATAATGACCAAAAGAAAAAGACAAATCCTACCGTAGATGGTTGTGGTTATTGATATTAGGCCTCATTTGATGATATCGTTCCCATTGATTTGTATGCCTTTTTTTATGTTGGGATCTTCCTCTTTCATTTTTATGATGTCCTCATGCAATTGGTGACGGATATCATATCTCGTACACAGAGGCCTCGGTGGCCGAGTGGTCTAAGTAGTTACTACTGTAATCACTAGCCAGTCAACACTGAGGTTTTGAGTTCGAACCCCGCTCGTGCGGGTGCACTCGACTTCAATCTTAATTGACTAGGATTGTCAGTTTTCCTATCGAAGGTCGGTGGTTTTCTCCGGACACTCCGGCTTCCTCCACCAATAAAAACTGCCCGCCACGAAATAGCCCAAAAGCGGTGCTTATAAGTGGCGTTAAAACACCAAAAATCAAATCAAATCATATCTCGTACACCAAACATATAATCAACATCGTCGCATGAATATCAAAAATAGACCGTCTTGACCGAAAACTCCGTCAATGTCACGGTCTAGTTCATCTTACAACCTATAAATAGACCATCATCAACACCTCCATGTCCTTGTACACCAACAAGGTCAAACATCTGTTTGTCGTTCAAATGTGCATTTTGAGGAATCATCTGAATCTAATAAGAATGTCAACCTCAAACCAAAATATAAAATTAGTTCCATAACTGGGTCAAAGTCTCAAATGGCGAGGTTGCAATATTTGTGACTAAATTTTTCTGAAAAATTACCAATTCCAAAGTCTGGAAAAATGAGACAACATTTCTCCAAGAATTCAATAATAGCAGGTGCACATCTTCAATATAAGACCAATTTCAACTGCAAACATACTGTGAAATTTCAGGAATTTGGGTTGAAAACAGTAGGAGGAGTTAATTACAAAAAATAAGTACCAAATTTCAATCCAGCCGATACATCACCATACAATAACCCGATTTTGGACTTCCTCCAACCCGGCCACAAATTTAAGAAATGCTTAATGCTAAACCACGAAAAATCTCTGGCCGCAAAACAAGGACTCTGCATATTCCTTGTCCCCCATTCTTTTGGTATTTCATTTCAGGCCTCATTAGATTATATCATTTTCATATATTTGTATGCATTTTTTATATGATGGGTTCTACCTAATTCATCTAAAAAATGTTCTTATGCAATCAGTGATCGATTTCATGGAAATTCCCCAAAATACTGAACATGAATTTGTTTATTATTAATGAATGCATTTCAGATTGAATGTTTTTAGCATTTAGTAACTTCTGTATCCTAATTTCAAATAAGTATGCATACTATTAATAAATTTAACAATTTCGTATCTACTAAACAAATACATTTGACCGGTGGAGCTGAAATAACTGTGTAACTTGTAAACTTTCTACTTAAGCAATGGTAACCAGTGAGTAAGTTTTAACAGGTGTTTAAATTACGTTTCTAATTAGAGAATCGCTTCGTAAAAATGCGCAGCAATTCAAGCATAATCAAATTCAAGTCAATGTTGGAGACATCAAATCATTTTTAAATTTTAATACACTTAACTTAACTGATAAACTCGCGATTATAATAAATCCATTATTAGGATAAAATCGCGAAAATATCCACCAATGATGTAAAAGCAGACGTTTCTTTTATTTATGAGTCAGGACTAAGGAAAGGAGACCATTAACTGTATTTTTAAATTTTCCTTAGAGTTCGGTATTTGTGTTATTTTACTTTTAACATGTACATTATTGTTGCTGAGTTTTTCTTATATTTGTTTTTTGTCTGTATTGCTATGAACAAAATTGATTTTTGTTTGTTATGCAATAAAGAATAAAAACAATTTAAAACTTCTTCTGTACTTCCGTGTATGCCTATACAATCCATCTTCATTATTTGACTTTCCATGAAATTTATTTTTTTTATACAGAAAAGGAAAGTTTATTTAAGCCATCATCAAAACAGTATTTTATTTTTACAATGTTATTGTTTCATGAAGAGGTTGTTAATAATCAGTAACTGCGATCTTAGAGGAATCTAATGACCAATTTCCTTTCAGATTGGTTTGCTCTTATCAGTATTTATATAAAGAAAGGTTATAATCAATAATAGTCATATGTCTTGCAATAATAAGACCGCATTTTCTGACAGTCAATAAAGTGAATTTATATAATCATGATTTTTTTTATAAGAGACTAAATTAAGAATTACATTATACGTCGTTATCCTAGTAAATAGATATATCACAACTGAGTGGGTTTGTAAACATCAAACAGTCCAATTTTTGAGTGTTTATAAAAAATTATATTTGATATATTGTTTTTAATATTGGCTATAAGCTATTCTAAAACTTAAAGTCAATTTTGCTCCTTAGATTCATAAAGATAGTTATCCATCCAATCTTCTGCTTGATTTTATGAAATTGGTATATTTAACAATCTCATTCATTTTACTTTTGAGAGAAAATTATACTCAAAACAAAGATGTAAATATTTCAGGCATTATAATCCGTGGTTTTTTTTATGCCCCCGAAGGGGCATTAAGTGTTGCCCTTGAACATCCGTCCGTCCGTCATCACGTCCGTTCTAAAAGTATTTTAACATATTATAAGCAAGCTTGAGTGGGGACATTCGTGTCCTCAAATAAAGGCAACAGTAGTATACCGCAGTACGAAATTCATAAATCGATTGCGAAAAAACAAATCCGGGTTACAAACTAAAACTGAGGGAAACACATCAAATATAAGAGGAGAACAGAGAGACAACAGAAACACTAAAATGCAACACACACAGAAACGAACTATAAGATAACAATAGCCATTTTTCCTGACTTGGTACAGGACATTTTAAGAAAAAATGGTGGGTTGAACCTGGTTTTGTGGCTAGCCAAACCTCCCGCTTTAATGGCAATGTTAAATATAACACTAAAATGACAACATTACATGACAGGACTACAATGCAAATAAATGGAAGAACATACAGGACAGAGAAACACACAAATAAACAATAAATAGAACATTACGACAATCTAATAGTTAATAAGGTGCCAGGCCTAAAGATGAAGAGCATTGATGACCCAAAATTCCCAAAAGTTGTGCCAAATACGGCTAGGTTATCTGCCTGGGATAAGAAAATATTTAGTATTTAGAATAATTCATATTTTTGCAACAGTAAATTTATAAAATATAAAAATGACCATATAATTGATATACATGTTAACACCGAAGTGGTGACTAACTACAGAATAAAAACGAATACGTAAAACAACCTACATCAGCACATAAAAACAGCACAGCCGAACAACGCAGTGTATGTCAGCCGAATAGATCGACGCACAAAAGTGACTTCTTATACTTTAGAATAAGACAATAACATAAACGGTACAATTTTTTCTGCTCCAGATGCCCATTTCGACAATAAATGTCTCTTCAGTGATGCTCGAGGCCAACATATTTGAAAATCCAAACCTTATTAAAAAGAGAAGAGCTTATAAACCTAAATGGACAAAAGAGAAAAGCCAAAGTCGAGCAACGAATCAGAGGTTTGCATGAGGGAAATATATTCCTTAATTTAAAATAAGTAAAATTAAACAGCAAATTCTAATAACACAAAATGCGTATTTTCATGCCAAAAACTAACAGTCTACCATCAGAGGTATCGATCAAGGGGTAATTTATGAAAAGGAATATCTAGAACTGTGATTTAATGATAAAAGTATTTATCACATTCGGGTAACATTCCTTTCAATACTTGAAATGTAAGGTTCAAATTCTGAAATATACATTCGCATTCAACTCGAATTTTTCCCGTAAATTCCGTTTGTAACTATGACAATATAATATTAAACTGTCATAAATCCAACTCAAAGTTAACAATGTTTAAGGCTATTGGAAATACTAAAGGAATAATATGGTAGGTAAATATCTGATCAGACATCGACCATCGTCCCCAAAATTTGAAAGCATTCAGGATAAACCCTACTATTTGCGGAAACTACAACAGAACGAAAAATATGAAAATTGACATAATCTGCTCACTTTAACCTGTTATGAATTTTAAGCGACTGTCATACAAGCTAGCTATAAAACCAGGTTTAATCCACCATTTTCTACATAGGGAAATGTCTGTGCCAAATCAGGAATATGACAGTTTTCCATTCGTTTGATGTGTCTGAGCTTTTAATTTTGCCAATTTTGCCATTTGATAAAGGACTTTCCGATTTGAATTTTCCTTGAAGCTCGATATTTTTGTTATTTTACTTTTTTTCTACCATAGCGATCAATTTTCAATTACTTTTTCATACAAATTTTATTTATTAGAATATCTCTGCTCATTCCTAATGAATAAAACTCTGGAATAGTTGTTCCTAGAGTTGTTATATAATATCAAATGCTTATGTTACAGAACACTCAAAGTTCTGAGCGAAAACCGTCAATTTTGTTATCCTAATTAATAATGGGCATAATCCAAGAACAATATACTTGCAATGCGTAAAATGCAACCTTGATATGCGTTAAGTGATTCTCAATACCGTTTTAAAATTTCGACAATACTTTATTAGCGGAAGCCTGATATGATGTTGTTTTCTGCAATATCAAGCGACATAACTCTAATGGATAAATGAGAAAATTGACGAAATCATTACTGGACCTGTTATAAGTGATTAAAGATTTCAAATGACATGGTCAGTGGAAATTTAAGTTATTTCACTGAAACATCTTTCTGGTGACATACACACGTTAAGAGTAACAAATAACATTTACGGTACCAATTTGTCTGCACCAGATGCGCATTTCGACAATAAATGTGTCTTCAGTGATGCTCAAATGTGCATGTGAAAAAAAAGTCAAAAGAAAAGTATGAAAAATTGATTAACAATGAAGCTGGTTCTTAAACATGGAAGCGTGTATGCATGAACAACGAACATGCGACATTTATTGTCTTTAGTTCAAACAAATTAATATCCACAACAACTGAATACACATCCAAAAATCCCAAACTACGCCATAATCAATCACTGCGATGAATAATGTTCAACAAGATTATATTGTGTCATCTGTAACATTTACATATAAATATTTAAGTAATTAAGTAAGTAAGTAAGTAATTTTTATTGAAATAAAGTCCAGACATTGGACTATCATCAAATACAACAATTAAAATGTATACATATAATAAGATCTAATCTTGCTGATTTCATGTTATGAAGATTTTATATGCAGTAAGGACCAATATACATACATAGGGAAAAGGTAGAAATCATGTGTAGAAGATAAATAATCATATCCCCAAAACGGGTTTATAAATTAAACAGATGAAGCAGCAATTAGATAAGAAAAGAATAAATAATAGAAAACAAAGTAGATGGGGTAAACTTGTTTGAAAATGTAAGACTTTAAGTGAACTAATGATTTCTAGATGCATCTTTGTTATTTTCTTTTGCTGGAACGCTGTCTCATTGAAGTATACCACAAGCCTAATTTTATCCATTGATAATTTGTAAATAATGTTGTATTAACTTGTATTTTATGGTCTATAAAACAGTTAGAATATGGTTAATTGGACATTATTAAAAGCAGAATGAATAGGGAAAACAGAACTAAATATCCGCTGAATAATCGCTAAGGCATCTTGACAATTTCTTTTCTTCCACCACACTTTTATGCAGACATTGAACGATTGGAAAATAATTTGATATAATGAGCTGATTTATCAGTTGCTGTGGTCTTTATTTGGTGCGAAATACTCAGACAAATCGCCACTTTGTATATAAACAAAAGAAAAACAATTATATCTTTTTTTTATAAAACAAATGAAAGAAATAACGAAACACCTAGATTTTCAAAAAAATATCTTTATTTTCTAACTTGATACATTTGTGAATGAAGAAACTGTTGTTAATGTGTAATTCGATGTCAGTGTAGCGTTGTTAAGTATGGGTTGACTGAATTCGTCATAAAGTAAACCTGAAACAATAAAAAATGTCAACTATTGAAAAGTGCTACCAATGAATACTAATAAAAAATTATGTTAAAATTGCACCAAACCTAAATTGTAGACGCTTTTATCAATTATTCAGATGGGAAGAGATCATATTTCATACACGGAATTCAATTGTTGGTTTCCTCCGCAGAATACATTCAAGAAAAGTCACTTAATCAAAAATCACAACGATAAAGCAATCCACATTGAAAGATTCCTTCTTCCCAAAGAATTGTGAGCGCAGATACCAGCTCTCTGTTCTATGTCAAGAAAACTTAATATTGGTACAATGTAAGAACCAATTTGATTCACAAATACATAGAAGAAGGTATTATCAAAATACATAACATTTTTCTCGATAAAATTTGGATTGATATTCCAAAGAAGTAGTACATACTTGTTTGATCCTGCTTTACGACATGCACTTGTATTCGTACGAAACGGATTATTCCAATACTGTATTAAAGAACGAATAAAATCGACCCTACATAAGATTTATGGTCACCATCAAGATATTGGTTGGTTGATATGTCTATGTCTCAACTCACATCCGGCATGTTGTCGCAGTCTTAGGTCTTTAGGTACCAGAAAAGTCGTCTTATCTTTAATATTACCGAGTTTGTCCTATTCCCAAATGTGACATTTTGACTGAAGTGTAGATTCGTATGGGGGACGATGTATGTATAGAAGGAGATGCTTATGCTGTCGACGCTTCCGGTCTCGCTCCGTTATGCGATTCCATCAGTTTGTTTGTTACCTTGCTTTGTCATCGTAACAGCTTAACCAAATAGTCGCATCGGATTTCACCTAGTGTGGAGTTTTACGAAATTTCAATGGTAATCACTCTCACACATGTATTTGTCTGTTTATACTTGGACTAATAATACATACTACGTAATAGTCGGTATAATACTTTTAAAAATTCTTTCTTTATATTTTTAAATACCATTAAGAGTACTTACCGGCAAAACACGCCGTCATAAAACATGCAATACACCCAGCTATCCATGTGCGTACTACAATTTCAGCCACCAGATTTTTTCTCTCCGGTATAAGTACACTCAATCCACCAACAATTACTCCCATAGTCATTGGATTAGAAAATCCACATAACGCATATGTAGCAATGACTTGGCTCTTGGTCTTAATAAAACATATAAGTTACAATCATTTATATGTTTTTAGAGTTCTTACAACTGAACTTTTTTCTGTATTGGAGTTTTTACCAGTGACTATACATTTGCACAAGTGTTTTTGTCTGCAAAGTGTTCTCTTCTGAAAAGGCAACTTCTAAATTATTTCCTTTTCGTGCATAAAGGGATATCTATTGATTGTAAATATTTATTTTTTAAAATGCCAAGAGATTTTTATACAATTTTCTGTACAAGCAATCAGTATCATAGAAGCCTAAACAACTTTGAAGAACTTTAGTATTTTTGTGAACAGAAAATTTACTAAAAATGATGTATCAATAATATTGCATGTCAGCGCTTATTTGCTGGCTACTGGGCTGTGATACACTCGGTGACGAAACGTCCAAAAGTAGTCTCTTCTACCCAGTGGTTGTTTCAACTCATTAATGATACCAGGCTTACAACTGTGTACGCAATACACGTGTTTCGTCTCAATAAGACACATCAGTGGGGCTCAAATCAACTGGAAAGTTAACGAGCACAAAAAAAAAAAAAAAAAAAATTCCAAAAAAGTGTCGCTTAAATGAGACAGAAAGAACATAAGTACTTAAAAAACGGATCCCACAACATTAATACTTATAGTCAACGAAGGTATGAAATAAATTTGTAATATTTAAACAAGAAATGTTTTTAAACTATATACTTTTAATTTTTTTTTCATCTTATGTAAATTTGGGCTACAGTAGTTAACCGTTGTTCAAATCTCGTAAATCGATTAAGAAGAGACAAATCAAGGCAACAAATAGTAACTGATGGACTAACATGAACTCCAAAAGAAGTGAGACCGGATGTGTACACAGGGTAAGCGTCTCCTGCTATGCCCGTGTAAAAATTGTTTTTAGTTTAATGTTTAACGTTCATGTCAAATTGACCCAAAACTGAAACAGGCGTCTTATCCGAATTTTCCAACGAATAGCAATCTTTATAATGTAATTATGTGACAAATGATTAAGGCACATTCTTTAAATGTACCACGCTCTTTCAACTGACCACTGGTTACTGACTGGTATATAACTATTTAGAACACTCTGCATATCCATATACCGGACGTTTCTTTAACTGAATCATTGCATTGACAGGGATTTATTTTACTGTACCAACTACTGTTTACGTGGACGGTAAAGTCTTACACTATGATTGTTGTTTAATTAGTATACTAGTAGTTGGTGGCAGCTCATCGGAAATTACCAAGACCTAATAGATAAAT
This sequence comes from Mytilus californianus, assembly GCF_021869535.1. Classification (NCBI taxonomy): domain Eukaryota; kingdom Metazoa; phylum Mollusca; class Bivalvia; order Mytilida; family Mytilidae; genus Mytilus; species Mytilus californianus. Next base: position 43,918,536 of record NW_026262734.1, on the reverse strand, counting down.
ATTGAATGTCTTCTTCACAAATAGTACAAGATGATCTTGAGTTATAAATTCTAGGTGCTGAAATTATGTATCTTTTTATTTACTTAACATTTTTCCTTTATTTGCCTTTGAGCTATTATGTTCCTTTTAGATGAATGACTCTTGACATGACTCGGTATATATGCATCCAGCTATCGAGTTTTTGGCTTTGTGCGTTCCTTGTCCAGGTCGGACCAGAGATGCGTTTCAGACGCAGAGGTTTTACAGTGTTGTTTTCATTTTGTTAACCCTTGAATTTAATTTTTTTTTAAATTTGTACTTTATCGACAAATTTTATACTATATACTGTATGTATCAACTACAAAACTTTTTTGTTGTCGTCTTGGTCAGATTTACTATCAACTACAATAACTTTTTTGTTGGTGTCTTTGTTAGATTTATTAGGTTGTTTGAGATTTTTAGTCACTTGTATTGTATGTCTGTGATGAATGTTTACACAGTTTTGGCTGCTGGATCCCTATTATTGTCACATTAACTTATGATGTCTCTTTAAGTTGCTCGCCCAATATTTTTCAATATAACATTTAACCCACATTTTCTTCGGAAAATGCCTATATCAAGTCAGGAATATGACAGTTGTTTTCTCTTTATTATGTTGGTTGATAAAGTCTAACGTTTGAGTTTGTCAGTTTTTTATGGAAAATAATTTGAAATGCAAACTCCAAAAGCAACAGAAGACTTGCTTTCTATTGTGGAGACAATATTACTACCATGTACTTTATACTTTCGATTGAAATTCATAATTTCAATAGATTGTTATTGCACAAATACACCATACGCATAAATTAGAAGATAGTAATTGCACATTTATTTCCTAAAAAACCGACCTATTCATACTTTAAATTTGTGTAGTATATGTTTATTTATATACTTACTGATATAGCCTCGATCTTAATAAACTCGCCAAGTCTCGTATAACCTACAAACTCATTAACTACAGTTTTTAAACCAACAACTTCTCCGACAATTTGACAGTCTTCCCACGGTACACCCATCAAGAATACTAAGGGCATCATCACGTATGAAAGTATAAGCTACATAAGAAATAAAACAATCTGATCATATTATTTACAATATGATATAAGTGTTGTACATATTGAGCAAATACAAATTACTTACAGTGCATTTTGTTCCAAAAGTTCATTACTTTGTTATCTTTTGTGGATTATAGTTTTAAAAACAAATAATTCATTATTTTTAGACAAATATCAATTCGCTTATAATCTGAGATACGACTAAAATGTTTCTTTAATTTCCTCTGCATTTAAAATCTTTACATATCAATGTTGCCACTGTACATGATCGTCTCTTCTTTCACTGTTTATGGATGTTCTGTGTGAAATCTACTTCAAAGTAAAGTCACCGAAATTAGAGATTTGGCCGATATGATTTCATATCGGTAAGTTAATTACATTAAGCTTGCTTTTAACACTAGGCACATTCCTTGCTACGGTATTATTCCTAACTGATTTTTCAATTTTCAAAATGTTCTTCTATCTGCTTTGTGTTATTTTAATGATGGAGATTAAAAAGAGGATTCGGCGCTAAAAAAAAAGGTACTAAAGCCTCCGATCCAATGGTTTTAAAAACTCATGAGAGACACCAAAGGCTCCGATTCAGTGGTCTTATAAACGCGTCAAAGATACCACAATGTACCAGCTGCATCGAACAAGTGGTTTTGAAAACTTATCAAAGATAAAGGCTTATACTTTTGAACGCAGGACGTGCGTTTCATCTACACAAGACTCATCAGTGGCGCTCAATTCAAAACAGTTCGGAGGCCAAGTCAATTAGGAAGTTATAAAATGAAATTCCAAACAGTACCTATGCCTTGCGATAGAAAAAAAACTTAGTATCAGGGGTATTTTAAACCAGCAACATGTAAATTGACTGTCCCACATCAGGAATGTATTAAGTAATTATCATTAGTCCTATCATCATTGTTTGTCCTTTTGGAATCTATAATATTACTGTAACCCGGATGATTTTTAATTTAACATACTGTAGCTCATTGCCTATGTTGAACACCGTATAGCGACTCCTAGATGTCATTTGTTTTTTTTTGGGGCTACTGTTTCGTTGGCGTATAACCCATTTCCTTTCGTTCATTATACATATAACTGATGTGTATCATGAATTAAATGATGCATTTTGATTTTAAATTTCAGATTTTGAATAACATAATTGAGTTTAAGCTAAGCCTACAACTACCCAGGGCAAATTCGACTTAAGACGGGTTTGACTGTTCCTATATTTGACCTGTTGTTGGTTTTCCTCACAAAAGTTTTATGTATTTGCATTCCAAATACTTGGTTTCGAACGTATGTAAAGAAAGTTTATTCAGATAACCCTTCGTGCTCACTTAATCGGTATCAAACTGTTTTTTAACATATGCATTCTTAGTAAAATTCATCACACAAATTTTCTTAAAATGACAAGTTGTCACTATTGAATAAAGATAATATGTAACATTAGCGGAAAAATAAACTTACATTTAAACTGAGATCTGACAACCCTACCAGACTACCTAGATAAGCCAACACAGCATTTATAAAAGATATAATACTGAGAAATGATATGAGGCAAGCGATAACGGTTAATACAACAAACATGGCGTCTTGTGCACCTTTTGCTGCTGCTTCAATAACATTTGAAGATTCTGATCTGAAATGTAAAACTCTTTTTGTTTAAAAGTTCCCTTATTTTATTCATTAATGAATGATCAATATATTTTTGCAAGAAAGAGAACTCTTTCATATTTTGATCAAGGAATCACAAAAGGGCGTTCACGATACTGAAAACTATTATTATGCGCTACCGCGACGAAAATATTCAACTACCAACTATTTAACAAGTATTGCAGTACCTTTCTTGAAATAATTTATTGATCGATTGGAGCTGCTGAATGCCACATCAGCACACGAAAGCTAAATCACAGCAAATATTAAAAGGAAAGAACTTGTCAACTTAAGTTTTGAAAATGCATTGGATGTTCGTTTCTTAATTAGAGTGTTATCCATTGTTTTTTTTGTTTCATTGATATTGATATATGATATTTTAGTTATATCTTTTTTTGTGTATGATTAATATTTGTAATGTTAATTTTTCGAGGATTTGTATAGTGAGAAGGATAGTAATCTCGTGGACCATTTGCATAGCCTGTATTGAAATAAGTTGCGTATGCTGAGATTTTGCGAGATTTACCGTGATACATCTCGTTTGTCGTTTTCGTCCACCATTGCAAATTGAAGTTTTGTCACTTCAAGATAAACTCAGCATTTTGATAAAAATCAAACAAAATTACATGATGTAATACTTTTAAGTGCAATTTTATGACAGTTCTGATTCAAAAAACAGTTTATATCGTTACAATACACATCTGCATTTAAATATACTATGCATTTTATTTCTTGGTCATCCTAAGAATAACGCCCAAATGGGCGGTCCAAACCACAACATTAATCTGAATCTCCTCCTTCAAAATAAGGATTTGTGTTTAGAAACTTGAATTATATGAAATAAATGTGTTTGGTGCGTGAATATTATAAATTATATAGTGAAAGGTGTTTCTGTTGTTGTCATTTTAATTGTTATTTCAGACAAGGATGTGTATAGTACTATAAAAATCCTTGTCTTAATGAATAAATGATAATAAACCATCGTGACGTATGTTCCATAAGTCTATTTGTTTAAAAATATTGGAAGGTTGGTTTTACATCACAAGTTAAATTTACAAACGTTTTATAAATATAGTGATACAATTGTCGTATCAAAACATACAAGAGAAGCAAAACAAACAATACCACGACTAAAAGAAAGAAGAATAACAAATCCAACAAAACGCTATGCAGTAAAAAACTAAAGACTGAACAAAACGAATCACACAAAAACCGGGGTGAACTCAGGTTCTCCGGCAGGGTAAGCAGTTACTGCTTCAAAAGTGGTACTAATCGTGTTGATCATGGAAAATAAATATCTGGTGATACTTTAACCTGGATAAAATTGGATCAACAAGTTTATTGGGAACCAAATTTTACATGGAGGGTGGTGCATGCAAAGAAAGAGACAGCTTACCAAGTCGACGTGGTTCGTATTGTTCCGTTTTTGGAGTTGTTTTTCTCCTGGTGTGTTTTTTCAAAAATGGTTTAACGAATGTTTAAAATTGATAAACTTATGTTGCCCCTTATTTTCACTTGGTTTGTATATCCAAAACGGAGTTTAAAACATCGGTTAACTACTGTTGCCTGTTATTTGATGTGAATTTTTCGTTGTGTTCCATTTGAATTTTGAAAATGTGATTCCGGATTTAAAAACAAAGTTTCTTAGTGTGATACATAACTTCTAAACATGAACTAACAAAGGCAAATTGCACTTGTGAACACCTCATCCCGATGTCCCAAATGACATTTTCTTTTTGTGACCGACAAACATATTGTCTATCAACCGATGATTTGAAATTTGGTAATGTCTTCGGATTACAAGAGATATTTTCCAATACGCTGTTTGCTTTATTACAAAATCCTTTTCATTGACGAATTTCAACTGGAACTACAATACAGGGGTAACAAATGCAAACAAATGCTGACCTTTTCGTAGAATCCCTGAGGTTTTTTGTTGGTGTTGCTTAGTCTTTTATTATAAGGTGAGTGTTCCTAGCCTACACGCATGCATATTTCTTAAAGGGGCTTCATACTAATATACTAATGTATGCACTCCTCTAGGGTCGCAAACGAGACAGGAAATGCACCTGACACCCTTCCAGTTTTAAGTTGTCTTCGTACTAATCAAAGCTAAAGCTTTCTTTTGTATGTGTTTGTTAAAAGGTTGTTGATAAAAATACGGACCAAGAAAAATCAAAGCAACGGGACATGTGTACGACTGATAAAAACAATGAATACAAACAACATCTCCATACAAAGTTTAAATAAACCCACAATGTTTAGTATTTACACAATGCAAATATACATTAATCAAAATCAAAATTATTTGTATATTTGTGTTCTTTTATTGCCTACCTACTATGTATGTTTTGTATCTGGCGCCATGTTTTTGTCTGTGATTCTTCGGTTTCTGGACAGATTATTTTTGATACAGCTAAACCAGCAGGTGCCGACATCAACACTGCTGTTAAGATGTCTGATGACGATATCTAGACGAAACAAATATCATTAGAAAATAAATGCTAAATATATTTATAAACTGTCTACTACTGATTGTTTTCAGCCTTGAACGCTAATGCATGCAGAAAGTAAATTGACAATTTGCAATTCTAAAATTTCCAGTTGATATCGCTTTGAAGTTAAAACTGTCGAACATTACTATTCGAGAGCATTCCATTGGTTATAAACCACTTTTTACTTTTTTTAATAAGAACGCAAAAGCCACTTTTAAGCCGAACATCTTTTCTACGGTCATTTAATTTACAGACTCAGTTATGTAAGTGAGAGGTTTAGCTAGCTAAAACAAAGCAGGTTTAATCCACCAAATTCTACATAAGGAAATACCTGTACCAAGTCAGAATATGACAGTTGTTTTCCCTTCGTTTGATGTGTTTGAGCTTTTGATTTTGCCATTTGATAAGGAACTTTCCGTTTTGGATTTTCCTTGGAGTTCGGTATTTTTGTTTTTTTACTTTTAATTCAAGATGAGAAACTGAACGACGAAACAAATGAGAATTAACTCATAACAAATAAAGAATTATTTTTGTTATCATACAAGAGTTATTTAACTTTATGTATTTAAAAGTAAACAGCATCATTTTGAAGAAGATAACAGTGCTGTAAACTTAGTCTCGTGTTTGTTGTGTGTGTAGCCTATCCCAATCTGTAACTTGTGTTGTGTTTTTTGTGTGTTTTTTTTTTGTATTGCGTATTAAATAATTTCAAACTGAAAAGGCAAACTAACTATTCCAGACATACCTCATACTTTACAAACTTACCCCATACTTTACGAACAACCCGAAAATGTCCGCTGATACAGATGCAAAACCAGCTGTCATTATTGCAAACAGCTCTGATTTAGTTAAGAGTGAGAGGTACGGTTTGATAGCAAAACTTGCTTCGGGCTGTCAAGAAAAAAATGCATCAGTTAGGTTTAAGAAACAAACAGGTCAAATTCAGTACTATGTTGTGCTTCACTAGTTTCAAAATGTAATAAATTATACATATTAGACCATATAGGTTGCTGCCTTCATTGATATTGGATCCCCAAAAATTAACCTTAAATATGCTAAACCACGGACATATATACAAAAAATAAAGTTTTGCAAAAGTATATAGTTATTTAAATGTTGAATAAAACAGAGACAGCAAATATCTGAAAGCATTTTTCTTTTAAATCCGAAAGTAAACTGTGTTCTATTTTATTTAAGAAATACAAAATCAAGAATGTGAAAATACACAGTATGTCACTTTTTATTACCAGATAACCCCAGAAAAAAAAAACAAAAAATAAAAACACAAAAAACCCAACAACTTGATTTTTTTTTTTATAAAGAACAAATTAAAATTGCCCCGTATGAATTTGACTAACGCTAGAAATGAGTTAACAATAGTAAGATTTGTTTTTTAAACGCCAGTTGTGTTGTTCGAGTAATCGTAAATATTCGAGAGAAAAATTAGGCTGCATACGGCCAGATAGTAAAATCATAAGACGTACATTTCTTTATTATCGACGAACATACTATTATCTTTCTAAGAAAGAAACGATAGATTGAACAAACTGTGAAGTTATCTGTCCTTGAACAATACCAATTGAACAAACTGTGAAGTTACCATCTGTCCGTGAATACTCAGGTTGAACAAACTGTGTAGTTACCTGTCCAAGAAACATGCTAGCTGCCGTACATACAGTTTCTGCAGCTGTTGTTCCCATTGTGAAGTGCATTACTACTGCAAATTTCTCCACCAACATTTGCATTAGGCCGAAATGATACAACACAGACACTACAGAATTGATGAAAATTACTGTTGGCATCAGCTGAAAAAAAACCAACACACACAATAAAATAGATGATTAGCAGCTATGAGCGAGTTTTAATTTTAAGGACGCGTGCACAAAATGCATCCGAACTTTCTGACGTGAAAGTAATATCAATGTAATCAAAACAAAATAAACAGACATGCCATGAGAACATTTAATTGTTAAAGTGCTAGCAATTGATTATTGTGTAATGTTCATACCATTAGTGTCCCATTACTTTGGAAATACATATTTGAAAACCCAAAATTAAAGGGGTTTCATTTACAGGTTGTACTTTCGTTTATTATTGATTTTTCCGTTATGTTATATGGATCAAGGCGAAGGAAAACTAGACTTTCTGTAAGATTCACGAGATATTGTCTATATTTTGATAGATAACGACCAATTACTCTTGCTCTGTATAATTTAATAAATCTTCAATATTTAAAGAAGGCTGGTTTTAAGGACCTTAACATTGAATGAAAATTCAAACAAATCGGTTGAAGAAAAATTTGTAATAGTTGGCTTTTTAACGAGAAAGTCCATATAACTCATTAACAGCAAATATGAAAATTGTCAAAATCGGAAGAGGATTGTCAATATAGAACCAAAGATCGATAAAATAAATTGAGATATCATGAGACATGTTATGAATTGCTGTTTTTTTTCATTTAATCAAATAACCCTAAATTAAAAATGGTTAAAAATTAAAGTGAATAAACTCATCATATATACCAGGATTAAAATTTTGTAAGCCAGATGCGCGTTTTGTCTACAAAAGACTCATCAGTGACGCTCGGAGCAAACAAGTTAAAAAGGCCAAATAAAGTACGATGTTGAAGAGCATTGAGAACCCAAAATTCCGAACGTTTTGCCAAATACAACTAAGGTAATCTATTTCTGTGGTAGAAAATCCGTAGTATTTCGTAAAATTCCACGTTTTGTTAACAGTTAGTTCATAATTATGAGCATGCCAATGATACTTCATGTCAACACAAAAGTGCAGACTACTGGATGAAATTGTGTTCATGCAGCCGAGCATGTTTGCAAACATACATTACATCAAACTGGAGTGAAGGAGATTCCAGAAAAATGAACAATGTGTAACAATAACAATCAATATACAACAGTCAAAATGTAAGTTAATTTGTATTTCAATGTTTGTGTCAAAATTAGTTGCTTTTTTCCATTTTTGGCCAATTGCTCTCATTTTACACACTTTTTATATGTAGACTGAAAAACGTGTATTCTTCTCCTATTTTGCATTAGTTAATTTCATTTAAATGTGAAAATACCTTAAATATGAATTCAAAATCGCCATATTTTTCTCCAAATACAAAGTTGACTCCTGCTAAAACGTGGCTCTGGAAATGTTCTACTTGCTTTCCTAGAAAAGAAAAAGTTTTCCGCCCAGCTTCTGTCCTTAGGATGAGTAATCCCAATATCATCTGAAGCACGATACCCCATATTACTGGTCTCCAGTTTATCTTGGCAAAAAGAATATAAAGACATGATTTTGTACAAGATAAAATTCAATCAGTAACGTTGTTCAGAATGAGGTTGCGAGTTAACTGCACGCTAAAAATTGTTCGCATATTGAACAATTCTGGTTCGAAATTTTCAGTGTTAGTTTGATTTGAATTCATTTTGATTTCGGTATTACGATTGCGATGTAATGTATGTTATTAACTTTGGTACACACGACACGAATTTCTGGAACACTATCTTAGTAAGTCAAGACCAAAAGTTTCAAAAACCTAATTGAATTTCACAAAACGCTGAAAAGCACCAAAATGGTCTAAACTTTGGTGGATAGTTGTCTCATTGGCAATCATACCTCATATCCTTATTTTTATATAAACAGAATAGCCTATTCCATCTAAAATCAATTTTGGGTAATGGAGTTGTTACTTTAGTTAAGTAAAATTACACTTCTTTTTGGAAAAGCTGATATGCAATTACAAAGTTTCAATTAAGTCAGGCTAGTACAAAAAACATTATCCATTGGTTTGATGGTACCCACCGTCGTTAAGTTCAGAAGTTTAGGAAACTCATTTTTTGCATGTCATAAAAAATCAGTGAAGATCTAACGACAACAATAAGAAATCAGACAGGATGACTCAAAAAGCCCCCCCCCCCCCCCAAAAAAAAAAAATCCACAAATCCGGCTACAGATGCGAAGTTTGGAAGATTCGCTTATTGTGTATCATAAGAATAACTGTCAATGAGGCAATGTGGACGCTCATCCTCCCAAACCTGGTCAAGTCTGATCAAACCTGCCATAGATGTCAAGATTAGGCATGAGTGTCACCTGTGATCTGTTATAAGAAATCAACCACCAGGTTGCCCCTATAAGTACCATCAAACCTGCTATAGATGTCGAGATTATGCCTGAGACTAACCTGTCGTCTGTTATAAGAAATCAACCAGGATACCCCTATAAGTACCACCAATCCTGCTATAGATATTAAGTTCTCTGCGGTATCTAAGTTACTAATTACCAAATAACATATACAGGCCAGTACAACTACTATGTAGGAACCGCTGCAACGAAAACATATTTGTTAGTTTTTAATCATGGTTGTACATTTTTAAAATTAAAAATAGCGTAAAAAATAGTGCATTTTAGTCTGAAGCCTTACCTTAAAAATGTAGCGTTAAATTTTTGCTATAAAACGGATTTCATTAAGAAATTCATATCATTTCTATTATTGGTAATCATTTTGATCAACATTATTCAGTATACACTGGTACATAATATATGTTAGTATAGTAATCCCAGGTATACCACATACACTGGTTTCGCTAATTTTGACAATAAAACAGACATACTTACATACAAGAAAAGAAGCAAACAACTTTATTACTACACGGTATGAATTTTGCCATACCGTGTAGTAATGAAATTTGGTGTGATTTATTTTCATTTTTTAAGCAGCTGGTATCATAACAAATATGTAAACACAGTCAAAATGAAAATTTAAAACATATTTAACGATATTGAATATTTCAAAAGATTATAGATTTCGAAGATTAAGAGAGTATAGACATCGTTTCATACAAAAATTAAGAAATATGCATAGACTTTTCGTTTGCTGTTTAAAGTCTTTAAATAACTTATCTATGGAACTATTAAAACATTTTTCATTCTATATAATAAAACAGTGGAAAGAAACGTAATTTTTAACTTGGTGATTTTTGCTAAGTTAAACCTAACAATTGTACGGAAATCATTATCAGAAACGTTCACCAGTCTAAATTTCCAATGAACAATCGATACCAAGTAACTTTTCACTTAACAAGATGTTCCCATCCCTGAGAAACCAGGGCCCGTATGCATAAAGCTACCTAAATTAAGATTTGTTCCGAACGGACGAATTTTTCGATATGCTCTACGATAAATTAGTATTACGATTGTATATCTTAATTTAAGAAGCTTTATGCATACGGGCCCAGAGCTGTTGAAAAATCATAAACTATATAGAATTATATCTACTTACATAGAAAACTTTCTTGTTTTCATCCACTTCATTCGAGTAGAAATTTTAGAAATTTTTTCAGAAACTTGGTCTCCAAACTTCTTTTTGATATAGTGATAGCATAGACAGAATACGACAAAACATGTGATACATATAAACGGCAATGCCTGGTGGTAATCTGGGACTAACACTGCCACACATACTGTATATGAGGAAATCAATACAAGGGCTATAACTCTGTATGAAATCCTTAGTACTCGGGAACATTTGTCTTCGTCCATGACCTCATATATCTGTAATCAAAAAGGAAACCAAAATCAAATAATTACATTACATGTATGTTTCGTTATGATACGTAATTTTGATTGGCTAACAGTAATCTCGCGTCATTCTGAAATTAACCTTCATTTCAAAATGAAATGTAACATTCATGATGACACAAGCTTCCACAATAAAGTGCACATGTAAATAAAAGAAAAATTTGATAGAAATCGTGTTTTCATGATCCTAGTCAAAAAAATGTAATTATAAGTATTGAATGCTTTTTTTAGTGATTTTATAGGGTTGTAAAAGCGTTGACCGTGCGCACATTTTTAGGAAGCGCTTCATAGAAAATATACTTCGGTCAACGCTTTTACACCCCAATAAATTTACAAAAAGAAGCATTCAATTCTTAAGTAGTTTTCTTGTTATTTAAAGAGTTTGAGTTTTTATCACTTCGATGGGTCTCCTTACATATGAAATATACAAACAAAATTCGCGAATTTATGGAGCTTAGGAACGCTTGACTAATGTTCTGAATAATCACGAAAAAGGAATTAGTTTTATAAAGAACATAATAGGATATAAAAAACACAGACAAAAGGTTGAACGCGTTAGGAAGCAAGTCTACTTGAAATTTAACTATTCTTTATATTACATGCTTAATATATCATTTTCATGCACCGCCTATGTGGTCTCGTGGTACCGTTTTCACCAATAGTACGGAAGTTACGGAAGTTCGTGGGATCGATTTGCGACCGGGACAAACTAAAGGCTTAGAAAATGGTATTCCCTGCTTCTCCGCAAAAGGCACGTGGTCTTTAGGAGTAAGACCAAAGACGGGTCTCTTCGCGGTGTCACAATGATATGCCTCAGCGTGTCGGTCTAGTACAAACAGTGTTCATATTCATATCCATATCACGTCAACGTGGTCTCTTCAGGGTCTGGATTGGGGGTTAAAAGGGGGGGGGGGTGCTTCAATTGTGTATTCTTTATTTTTTTAAGCAATTTTTCTCTATTCTTCATAAATTTTGCTCATTATTCTCTACTCTTGATATTTTAGCAACCCATTATTCTCTATTCTTCATTTTTTTTTACCTATTTTTCTCTGTTCTTTAAATTTTTTGCCCTTTATTCTGCACATTTTGTCCATTATTTTCTTTTCTGTAAACCCCATCCAGACCCTCATGCATGTAATATTTGCACCTAGAAGTTCGACACCAAAACATCCTTTTATGCATACGCCATTTTACAAGATGTTACAATAAAATTACAGAAAAGGCAGTACTTAACTAATGAAAGAATAATGATAAATTACATATATACCTCGTATATAAATTAGATCAGCTATCTGTTAATCTTCAATGGCATTCACTGAACACAACTACCAAAATATTAGTAGGTCAAACAATAATTTGTAGTTTTGCTCATAGTTGTAAACATTATTGATTTTATTTGCCGTTTGAAGGCTTCATCCTAGTATTCTCATATGTGTATGTTAGGAAAAAAACGTTGGCTAGCTTTTAGTGGAATTTTAAGCGGTTTAGTTTTTTTTAGGGAAGGGGGGACTACACTTTTGGTAGAATTAAACCGCATAAAGGATGGAATAAGGAGAAAAGCAACAAAATTCACCAACTTTTAACATGTTTTCGCAATTGCTTTTATGACCTCAAAAAAATTATATACGATATAAATTCTTACTGTCATTGAACTAATAGAAAAAGCATTCATTTTAGGAAAATAAATCTAGTCCTTACCTCTTTTTTTCAAATAAGAAATAAAAAGAAAGAAGGAAATAAGATTTTTAAAAACTTTAAATAAGATTTTCATAGAAAGATGTAGGGGCAATTTAAACTGAAACCTCTCACACCTCACTCTCTGGTCAACACCCGAAAGTTATTATTACTACATCACACTAATATTTGTATCCATCATCTGTGAGTTGAAATACTTACAACAAAATACAAATTAAATGTTACATAATATATTTGTAATGTGGTAACATTATCTCCGCATGTAAAGTTGTTGGCCCGAGGCTTACACATAAGTAAAATAAGACTTTCGTCGAATATTACCTCACAGATTTTTACTTACTGTAATTTGGCAATGGTTTTTAAATACACTTCCAACATAAAGAAGTTGTCCAACAAGAAGGGACCATTCCAAGGCAGGGCTATTCCAGAAAATAATGTATATGACGGGATGGAAGGCAGTTTGTTTCAGCACCCGCCACCCAGACAATTGCAATTGAGATTCATAGTGCATTATATATGTGAAAAGTTGCTCTGGTACCCACTTACCCTTTTTCTGTAATAGCCCTCATATGTAGACATCTGATTGGGTTTAAAAGCATATCAATCAAACTTTACATAATGTCGTTCAAAAAGTATCACAGTTGCAATGTTTCATTAAATAGGATGCACACCAATGTTTATGGTTTTTATGTTTAATATGAATATATTTTTCTATGCAACAAAAACGTGTATCCGCTGAAAATCCTCTGAAATATTTTCATAAGCTTGTAATTCAGTGCTTGTCGTTGGTTGCTGTCTGTCAAATTTGTTTTTCGTTTATTGCTTTGTAATGAATCAGACCGTTGGTTTTTTCGTTTGAATTGTCTCACATTTTGTCATACATGGGCCTGCTATAACTGACTACTCGATATGCGTTTCGCTCATTATTGAAGTCCATCCGGTGACCTATACCTACTTAAATCTGCGTCATTTGGACTGTGTTGAATACTACAGTTGTCTCATTGGCAATCATACCACATCTAATTTTATTTTGATAAAAGAAACTATTTTGAAAATGTATGAATAATTCGGTTATTCTTTTAATAAATATTAGTTATTGTGCATAGGGACAGGAATTATGTATAAATGATGGCAATGACAAGGTTTCTCAATGCCAACATTTCTCAAACATTTAATATACTTCATGTATCCTACAATCAAAATACCATTTGGCATGTATGTCTATTAAATTATTAAATTATTAGAAAATTTGTCACAATCTATAATAAAATCATTCAGTTGTAGCAATCTTCATGCCTTGATAACTTTATTATTATATTTAATGTTCAGAAAGGCGACAAATAAAGTGGTCAGAACCTCAAAGTACTTACAGAGGCAATTTATAAATTACTACCTATCACCTTTTGCATGACAATTACCGCAGGACCGAATAGAGTGAAAAATAAAAAGGCAGGACAGAGATTACAACTAAAAAAAATGCAGGATGAAATTTGAAAAAAATAGGCAGGACAGGAGTTTTGAGTAAAAAAAAAAGGCAGGATGAGACACTTGCAAAAAAAAAGTCAGTATGACAATTTAGGTAAAAAAAAGTCCGGATAAACTTTTTTAAAAAAGGCAGGACCGAATAGAGTGAAAAATAAAAAGGCAGGACAGAGATTACAACTAAAAAAAATGCAGGATGAAATTTGAAAAAAATAGGCAGGACAGGAGTTTTGAGTAAAAAAAAAAGGCAGGATGAGACACTTGCAAAAAAAAAGTCAGTATGACAATTTAGGTAAAAAAAGGTCCGGATAAACTTTTTTTTAAAAAGGCAGGACCGAATAGAGTGAAAAATAAAAAGGTAGGACAGAGATTACAACTAAAAAAAAATGCAGGACAAATTTTTTCATCCTAGCCCCCCCCCCCCCCCCCCCCCCATAGAAATCAAATGGTAGCTCACTTATGATAAAACAACTAGATTGAGATATAAAAAGTACATCCAATAGACTGTTCTTAAAGATTGGTTCTGTCCCTGATTTTAAATCTCATAGCCTTTGAACCCGTAATCTTGTGATACTGCTTGATCTCGTTAGTGTAAACAATATTTAATATACTATATAATAAAATATTAATTTTCGCGAACCATTTAGGTCATAGAAATTCCAAAAAATGGCATCAGTAAGGAGAGTTGTATGGCATCAGTAAGGAGAGTTGTACAAATGATGTGAATACACAGAACCCGGATCCAAATTATCTTTTACTAAAAGTATTCATCATTTTCTATTTTGTATGTACTAACAACATTTCATTTTTCTACAATTTCGATTAAAATATTATAAAATCTGCAGTTCAATAGGTCACATGCCCCAAATAAACATTCCCCGATTGGTCGAACTACTGTGGCCTCGGTGTAAAGCAACGCAAGCCTCGATGTAAAGATCACGCTTCCAAAAATAGAGGTATGTCCCAACTTAACATACCCCGATTGGTTGAATTGCTGCTCGATGTAAAGTAACGGAAGCCTTGATGCAATGAAGAAAAGGGGTTGACAGGATAAACGTAATCGTTATAAATTTTAACTGCATGGTTCTTATGCAAGCAAATTTAATAAACAATGATTTTATACAGTTGTGTTATTGTTTTCACCTTACATAGGGCTTTATTTCTGATCTTATTTCTGTGTACACAATTCTGAATCTACATATTTCACCTATATCAATATTAGGAAATCCGTTTGGACGATTCCATGTACTATTATGTTTTAGGGTTTTTTAGCTTCAGTGTCGAGTTGGTAAATAGTATTGAGGGCTGTCTGCGAGAAATAAATCTTTTTTTTTCTGATAGATTAACTAAATTCAAAACCAATATAAAAATAGTTAACACATATATTTTATTTAACTGAGTAAATTGATCGGAATGTGAATGATACATAAACCTAAAATTCGTTTTGGTCTATCCCAGTGATGACATTTGCGCGGGAATTTAGTCCATTGACATCGTAATATAATTTACTTTGGATTATAATTATCTTTAGATGTAATGTTACAGGATTTAATGTGAAATCATTTGTCTCTTCTTTTATAGTACACGAGTTTGACGTCAGGTTTGTACACATGAAGTCTCTAGTCTAGTATAAAAAAAGCTAGTGACAGAACGATAAACAGATATTGAGATAAGCAACTGTCTAGGGCCAAGTAAGGGAGGTGAAAAAGCCAGTATTACGCAGAACGATAAACAGTTACATAGACGGATCCAGGGGGTGGGGAAAATTTGGTTGATTTTATAGGGAAGCAGGGGCGGATCGAGCCATTTTATAAAAGGGGGGTTCCCAACTCAGGACAAAGGGTGGGTGGGGTGTGTGTTACAACTATGTGTCCCCATTCAAATGCCTTGATCGTCCAAAAAAGGGGGTTCCAACCCTCGGAACCCTCCCCCGGAGGCCCGGATCCGCCACTGGGGAAGCATGACGGGAGTGGGCAACCCTTAGGTCAGTCAGCGGCCACCCCCCTTTTATGAAAAGTTGTGAATCCGCCACTGAGATTTATATAAGCAGGTTTTCTTTGTGTAGATACCTTAAGATATCACCAACTGTGACTGAGTACACAATTTGATTCATTTTAGCTCATTAGCTGGGCTCACTCACTAAAAAGGTTCATTGCGGGCCTGCTCACTGGCTAACATTTTACGATATTCATGACTCGTGTAGAAAAGCCGATAATCTATACATGTGTGTGAGGAGTAGTTATCAAGCTTGCTTTCGTCTGTAAAAACTGTCTTAGGCCAAGTTAGGGAGGTGAAATAGCCAGAAATAGAACGATAAACAGATGATCAGGTTTTCTTCATATAGATCCCTTAAAATATCCCCCACTGAGGACACAATTTGATTCATTTTAGCTCATTAGCTGCGCTCACTTGCCATAATAGGTTCATTGCGGCTTACTGGCTAATATGTGTAGAAAAGCTGATAACCTATACATACATGTACATGTATATGGTCAGATCATATGTTTTCGTACGTCATATGAATTTGTACTATGCATGCATTTTCAATGGAAATTATGACGACAGTATGCATTCTCAATAGCACGAAAAATGATGAGAAGAGGATACATATGTCAACCAAAATTTTTCAGCAACGTCAAAATATGTGAGGACACCCTATCAAGATCTATCAAGCTTGTGTTCATGTTGCATTAAATCTGTTTTAGGAAGGTGAAAAATACCAACAATATAACAATAAATAGATAATCGATATTGTAAAATATCAATGTGTTGAAAAGCCAATGATCTACATATATACTTAAATATGTCAACCATAAAATAAAACTGATTTAATTTACACCACAACTGTTGAAAAAACCTTTATGTTTATATAACTTATCTCATTCTAGTCCATTCAACTGACAGAATCGGTGTACATTTCATGAACTCTTTAATAACAAGAATCATCATGGACTATTCTTTATAGCAATATCTGTTAGCCATTTAGGGGTCTTTTGCATTCAAAGTTTAGTTTTAGTGGGTTTATTTTGCGAAAAAGAACTCAATTTCCAGATCAAAGTTAACATTTTCTATATATTTTGCTGTGTCAAAATGACCTAATATTATAAATATAAAGGACAGTACCCATATAGACCCAAAAATGGTATATCACATTCTACACATGACATTTTAGCAGGAAAGACTGCTATTGGAGTATATAAATTTTAACCTGTGTATATATACTTAAAATACGATAATAAACTTCATGTCTTTTTCAGGACTTCTGATCCAACCATGTAGTATGGCATGTTTGTGAGATATGGTTTTGGTGGATAGGATGTTCATGAAGGACCTGTAGTACAAAGTATATCACTGGATTGAGCTCTTTGTCTAAGTGTATTATTAAAGTGCTTTGCTTTGAGCTCAGTTCATTGTTATGCAATGCATTCTTTGTGAAATAAAGATTTGACAGACAACTCTCATGTACAAGGATTTGTCAGGGTAGTATCCATTCTATGTACAATGTAAGTAATAAGGAGATAAAAGCATTTTATTATGATTTGAACCAAACATTTTTTGTCCATTAACCAAATTTAAAAAAAAGAACAAATTTACCCGACAATGCTACACTCGCTACTAGCAATATGATGCTAGGTTGTTTTAATACATCTGTACTGCCTACTGATGACTCGGTCTTGAGTGTAAATTGTCATCCAGTATGTTAAAAAAAAAGGGCAAAATTTATAAGGCCTATCTGGCCTAATTGATTTCTAAAACTATATTTCATTGTACATGTTGAACATTTTTCATTCATTTGTTTATTTCTTAATTTGTGTGAATTAACATTGTTACAGTAAATGTAAATTACTACACTTTCATACCACAACAAATACTGTATTGGTATCATTTATATTTGTATCCATATAACAAAAAAAGTTGTAAAGAGAATAATTTTGCAATACCTTTTTCATATTGAATACTATAACTTTTTTTATATTTAGACATATTGAGTAGATTTTCATAATACCCACTTGACATGCTTGAAATTCTATCAGATTACTTTTGGAGCAGTTATGAGTCTTTGAAGCATGCTCACAACGGTTTTTTTTGTTGATATCATTTTCATATTGGTCAAAACTTTTTTTTGCTTCGGCCAGCTTTGGAGGAGATGTTATCAAAGAATTGATAAAAAACAACACAGAAGTTTACTTTCTAGCTCATCTAGCCCCAAGCATCATGTCAGGCATTTTCATTACTAAAAACCAACAAATGTCTTCTAATCTGAGAAACAATTTCGACATTTTAACAAAATATTTTACTAATGATACTGACAATCCACCACAAAGTAATATAAATAGAACCATACAAATAGTGAGCAAATACATATAAAAAAGATGTGGTATGATTGCCAATGAGACAATTCTTCACAACAGACCAAAATGACACAGAAATTAACAACTACGGGTCACCGTACAGCCTTCAACAATGAGCAAAGCCCATAACACATAGTCATTTATGTTATTTATATACACAAAATAAACGAAAAACAAATATTATGTAACACATAGACAAACGACAACCACTGAATTACAGCCTCCTGATATCATGTTCTCAGATATCATCTCCCATTTAAAAAAAATCAGATGAAAAAATGAACCTATTATGTGTTACTCTCCTAGCTACAAAAGTATCCAAAATCAAAGATGTGGAAAATATTCTATCATAATCATTTGGTAATTAATGCAATTAGTGTCTCTTCCATGCCCGTCTTGAACATAAAATCTAAATATTAAATAAACAACACCTCATGCTCAGGTTGGTTGTCATCGTGCAAAACAGTTAATAACAACATATAGGAAAAACATAGAACTCCTTTTGTCATATAAAACACTGTCAAACATCCAAACATACTATCCACATTCATCTGTGTCCACACTTGTTTATTTTAGAAAATAATAACGTAAACATTACAAAATGACAATTTTATTGGGATTGGAAAACAAGTGAATTTTCACTTTTACAAATTCCTCTCCCAAAATTAACTTGATCTCGTTATATACTAATGTCTTAATTGGTGTAAAACTTCAAGTTCTTTTCTTTTCAAACTAGCGTGGTTTTCAAGTAACAGGGTTTTAATGAAGGTTTATTAAATTATTTTTTAAGTGATGTTTTATATCTTATATCAAATATTGATATAGGAAAATTTTCATCTGTAATTACCTATACAGGCTGAACAATTTAATTAGATCAATTGAAACTTGACTCAAACATATTTAGCTTAAATGATATCATGGTTACGAAAGCACCTTACAAAAGAAAAGATTTGTCTATTTGTAATTTTAGTATATTTTATCTGATTTTGACTGCTATGACCTTCTCCCCTTTATTAAAAAAAGTCGGTGGGCTCCTATGTCATCCCTCTTTTTCATAATCTCGATCCCCCACTGTTCAGGAATATAACCATATTTCTCAGTTTTATAACTTATTGACAATTCTGTAAATTAACCTGCCTCTCGACAATTGAGTATTGAATGTACGACTATCGTCCTTACGACATTTCAAAAAACAAAAAGCAGAAATTAATTATTCATTCATGAATGGCGGGAAAAGGTAAACATTAAAGAGGGCTTCTTTTAATAACTCATATAGGAAATCGACAAGGTATTTAGGTAGTATGTCTTAGTATTATGCTACGACTGATTTAAAGTTCAATTGCGCCCAATAGTAATTTAGTATACTAAATATGGATATATTTATTATTAATCAATGAGATCTTCGGACCATATAAGTATTTTGTGTTCAAACAATGCAATGAATGATTATTGTAATCAATCTCAATCTGAACATCGCGGCCTTTCAAGTGCGACTACTTATTCTACACTTCATTGGTACTACCATAATGTTGTTTAAAAACTAAAAAATAAATAAAAAAACGTTAAATCCTTTAATTTTTAGATCAGGGACTACATTAAACACAATATTTATTTTGTCTGTCATGGATACAAGGATAGAATGTCATTGATACACAGAAAAAAAATCTGATAATGTCGTCGACTTATCAACTTGAGAAAATAGTTGGCACTGAGGACGATTTTGATATTGAACTTTCAGATAGTTATGTTGTATTTATATTGACCGGAGCAGCGTTTTATGGTATAAATGCTTTTCTACAGCGTTACGAGAACCAGAAAGCATCAGCCAACGATATAGACCCATGGCGGTGGAGAAAAATAGTGGTATCGTGGATTCACGGATTCATCATAGGAGTTTGGAGCTTCGTAGGGTAGGTATAATTTGTTGATTACCAAAATCATCGGAGCACCTTAGTTCGTATTGCTAATTTATCTTTCTATATTGAGTTGTTGTTTGACTTCGCTGCTGTATATGTGTATATATTGGCACTCATACCACATCTTCTTATTTATATATATTGATCTTTGTATTTTTTAGATTCAATTTTGTATCATTTACCCTCATTCCAGTGATAACTTATCTTAAAAATATACACTAACGAAGAGATATTTGCCAATACTCCATTGGCATGACTATTCTAGTCCATTTCGAATTATAGATAAAATTATCAGACGAAATCATAAATTTGAGGCCAAAGGGTTGACTGAGGTATAGAAATATGATCATCCCTTGGTCTTCTTCCGACCGGTAGTAAAACCCTTGTCAAAGTGGGGCGTCCCTTTAACTGTGCGTGATGTATAAATTCGCATCCACGTCCGCCCAGAATGGAGTCGTTAATTCTGGTGCATCGAGTAGAGAGAGTGCCACACTCTCTACACGGTAAAGAACCCTTGTAACAACTTTCTTAAAGGTCCGTATGTGGCCTGTTGCAAAAACGAAATTTCTGCCCTTATCCAACATACCCTCATTTTCCGGGTGGTAGTTCAATTTCCCGCTCTTCATTCCGGTCGACCCCTATATGGCAGAACCTACTTATTGTATTGATTGCTAATGTGTTCTTGTCCTGAACATATATGAAATATTTGCCCCTGGAGTAAAGAAAACAACAATCAATCAATCAATCATATGCATCTGTACTGGTAACTAAATTCGTGTTTATTCATTTGTATTATATAAAGGGGGAAACCTTCATTGTTGCTCAGTCTTTAGTTTTCTATGTTGTGTTTTGTGTACTATTGTTTGTCTGTTGATCTTTTTCTTTTTTTGCCACGGCGTTGTCAGTTTATTTTCGACTTATGAGTTTGAATGTCCCTCTGGTATCTTTCGCCTCTCTTTTTCAATAAACCGAATCAAATGAAGAAATTGATTGTTTCATTTGTGCATATGTTAACTTTTTGTAAGCAATTAATCTTTTAAAATGCTTTGTATAGACGTATACGTATATATAGATTATTGATAAGTATTTGAAATCATCGAACTATATAGATATATTCTTTAATCGTTGATCTATTTGTGTCTCTTGGATAAATTAATTGTTCATTTAGCTCGTTTCTTTTGATCATTTCTAATTAATAAATAGTCATATATATTTATGCAAAGTTTGCACATTTTTAACTGATTTTCTGTATCTGTTTTGTGTACGGTATGTGCAATTTCCTATAATCAATTTGAATCGATTTTATTCAAATCAAACTCCACCTGAAGAATCTGAACCTCTTGAGCTCAGTTTACTCTTTTCAATTAAATGCTTACTGGTAAAACATTGTAAGAAGAAAAGGAAGTATTGATTCATAACAATTTAACAGTAACATTTACTGTCAATCTACACTTTATTTTGGTTACCGTTTGTGTTCGTTTAAAAGACATTTATTAAGTCTAACGTTGCGAAAAAAGACTGTTTGACAGACGTGCACACACCTTGTAGGGTAACCAAATGAAAAGTTTTGTAACTATACGGAGTATCGATCTTTTCCTATTACACGTACAGCTGATGGGAGAAGATACCAAGGAAGCAATATAAAACAAAAATCGAGAAAAAACTGACGTCATAGTGACAAAAAAGAAGCTGAAAACCCCCTGGAGTAGACAAACTACAATCCACAAAACATTACACAGAAAACAAAAGAACACAAAAAAAACAACAGAAAACAAAGAACAAAGAACGCAGAAAACAAAAGACAGAGCCACAAGAACTTCAACAATGGAAGCCGAGGGGGGGGGGGGGGGGGTAGGTAGTGTTTTGTTGGGTTTGTTTTAGAGGGGCTCAGATGCTCCAACAAGCAGTAAGCAGTGTTATCAACACATGTGTAACCATCTAAACATTCATTCTGTTTAATTTTGAAACACTTTCTGTATTGCCTTTTATTAATTTTCAGATTGCTGTGTTACCCGGAACTTTTAGATGACCCGTTACTGTTTGTAAACACTTCGTCATATATGTTGATTCTAGTATCTACAGGTACGATACTTGAACTGTTATTAAACAGTTGCTCCTACCTTTTTAGCCATAAAAGTATTCAAAAACATGGTTAGATTTTAAAACATTTACAAAATACTAGATAGTAATCAAAGTTGAATTATACCAAACCGACTATAACTCTAGTAATTAGACCTGACTAGGCTTCGCCGAAAAGAGACTTTCTGTCAAAGGACAGCTAATACTGATTCTGACAAATGAAATGTAATATCGTAGCTACACTCGATCCCCAGTAACGCCGGAGTCATGAATAGATATAAAAAGATGTGGTATGAGTGCCAATGAGACCAGTGGCGGATCCAGAACTTTTCATAAAAAAGGGGGGGGGGGGGGGGGGGGGGGTGCTGACTGACCTAAGGGGTGGGGTGGGGCTCCAGTCATGCTTCAGTGATTCCCTATATAATCAACCAAATTTTTCCCACGAAATTTTACCTAATTTGCAACAGAATTATTCGTTAGACTTAAGAGCGCATTTGGTTCTTATTTTGTTTTGTAATGAAAAACAAAACAGTGCTAGTGGAATATTAATGTGTTTGGTTTTACAGAGTCCTTTTAATATCAAAGAAGAAATGTATACTTTATTGCGAACTACTTTTAAAATTGTGCGCACACTACAATATCTTAACGGCTTAAATTTTAAAACTTATAGTGCACACAATTTATTCTTTCTTAATTTTACTGATATCGTCAGTTGAAACGGAATTTAGGAAATATGCTCTTCCCTCAAATATATCTGGCCAATTCTAGCTGGTACCAGTAGACATATTTTCAAAGTATTAATCCCAGTTTTAAATGCCATTATATAATTATTGCTTGGTATATTTTTCGCAGGGTATTTCTTTTATGACGCATTAGATATCATTGTAAATAGCCGGATACAAGAGAAAATGGGCGTATTTCTTCATCATGTTGTTGTAAGTACAAAATGTATATATTAATGACATTTCAAAGAATAAAAAATCTACAGAGAAACAAAACAACACCAAGATTGAGACACTTGAACGTTGTACGGAACAGAAGCACAAACAACATAAAACCACTAGAACAACACATATCACTAAAAGAGAGGTGAAAGATACCAAAGGGACATTCAAACTCATAAGTCGAAAATAAACTGACGATGCCATGGCAAAAGAAGAAAAAAAGTCCAAAAAACAAACAACAGCACATAAAACACAACATAGAAATCTTAAGAATGAGCAACAGGAACCACCAAAAACCGGAGTGATCTCAGGTGCTTATTGTGTTTCCGACGATTGGAACATATACGTCATCATCTGTGAAACAGATATTCCATAACAGTCAACCAACTCGTGATAGCGTCCGTAAAATGTTCGAAGAGATGGCTTCAACTTCACCACGTGGACCTCTTGATTTGATAGCTTCCTATAGAGCAGCAACCCTCTATCATGAAAATTGTGATAGAAAACGCAAGTCCCGGAATATCGTATCATCTGGGAGATATAAATTCCATATGAAGTTGCTGCTGGAATGTAATCTTTTAATAACAACGTTCAAATTATTTTTATTATAAATATTTATAGATTATTGATGGTTTTTCAAACGAGAGGATTTTTCTCTGCTACAATCACTTCGAGGGGCAACGGCACGAGCGCCCTTAGTTTCTAGCAATAATTTTCTATCTCAAGCGACTACTGTAGCATGATATGAAAAATTATCACAAAAAACAAATCCAAGCAAAAATACACCAAATAGCAATAATCTTTTAAAACAACATTCAAATTATAAACTGATTTTTTTTAAATTTCATTTTGTTTGATTAAGTACCATTACACTTGGCTCTCATGAGTGAGTGTTGAGGCAGGGATGAATTGCACTTAACCATTTCAAAACATTCATATGAAATATATATATTTAGAGTCAAGTACCGGCTACCATCAGAAATTCACATGGCTTTCTTTAATATTCTTTAACAGAAAGACTGTTTGGATATATTATTTCAAAACCATTCAATAATTCCGTGGACTCGTACTTTTTATCCTCCTTTTTTTATAAACGGAATGAAGTTCCAGCGGACCAGTTACCGACCTTTTATGGATCTATCCACTAAAAGGTAGTCATTTTCACTAAATCTGATTTTAATGTCACATTTTCTAATTTCTTAGCACACAGAGAAGAAGAGACAGATACAACGAGCGCATTTTCATTTATGTCATAAATGTGGAAGATATATTCCTTTTCAAATTCTGAATTTTCTAGAATTCATTGAAATAAACAGCAAGCTCTGTACTGTACATGAGCAGAAACTAAAATTTCATAAAATCTTTATATATCAATTTTAATTGTTTTCAAAGAAATTTGTATTTTAAAGTAAGCTGTAATGTAAATTCTTCGAAACAAAATCAAACACAGGTATATTTGGTAAAGGTCACTGTCTTCGTTCCTATAAGATATGAAAGACGTTTTAATTTGCAATTGCATAAACACGGTGAGATTCTAAAATAAAATACTTATATATGATATTCATGTTTTCATATTAACACGATGCGTTAAAACAGAATTTGTCTATTATTCTCTATTCTGTAAACCCTATCAAGACCCTTATTCACTGTTCCTTTCCAAAGAAAAACAAGAATGTGTCCATAGTACACGGATGCCCCACTCGCACTATCATTTCTTTGTTCAGTGGACCGTGGAATTGGGGTCAAAGCTCGAATTTGGCATTAAAATTAGAAAGATAATATCATGGGGGACATGTGTACTAAGTTTCAAATTGATTGGACTTAAACTTCATCAAAAACTACCTTGACCAAAAACTTTAACCTGAAGCGGGACAGACGGACGGACGGGCGGACGGACGGACGAACGGACAAACGGACGAACGGACAAACGGACGAACGGACGAACGGACGCACAGACTGAAAAACATTATGCCACTAGGTGGGGCATAAAAAAAAAGAATATGAAAATGAGTAGAATACTTTATAAATGTTAGCGCTTTTTCTAGATTTACCTTCTTCAGGATCGATAGAACACAAAAATTCTCAAAATTTTGAAAGCCAAGGATGCATCAATACTTTTATACTTGAGGATTTATATGATAAAATAGGAAACAAAATTGTAAAATCCACTTAAGATCATCTTTGCCTGAATTAGTTTCTTAATAATTTCTAAATATCCATTGAGAATTTCAGAAAGTCATGTTATAAATCTTGTCAGTACCAAAGCACTGACTGCTGATATGGTCATACCCTAAAGGACTAACAGTCTACCAGTCACGGTGTCGTACCAGTGTTAAAAACGACAATAACACATTATAAATTTGGATTCACCTTAATCAGAAAAGCTGAAACACCAAAACTTTGAAAGCCAAGGATGAGGCCAAATGAAAGGTGTACGATAGAGGAATACAGAAACATGATTTAAGCATGTAAACAAAGGTTACTGATTGATGCAGTTGAGGACTATGCAAGAAAATGGGAAAAGCGCGAACCAGACGAACCAGAACTGGACACTTTGTCTGAATGGATCAAAGCTATTCGATCATGCATTCAGAAGCGCATTCAGAAACTACGATGAACTATGAGCACAAGAGTTACTAACCCTTTCAAGAATCCGGAGGTTGTGAATGCTCTATCCTCTTTGCATGACAAATATGTCGATATTCCAGCAGATAAAGCCTCCAATAATATTGTCTTCATATGTAAAAACCATAATTTGCAATGTACCACAACAGAGCTTGGAATAAATAGAACAACTGGTAATCCTACATATTCTTTAACATCATTTACCAAGGATGAAATTTTACAAAATCACAAATCTGTCCTTCTTTCTTTTGGTATCAACATCAAAGAAAACGAAGAAAATTTACCGTCATTATACTGGATACCAAAACTTCACAAAACTCCATATAAAGAACGATACATAGCTGGGTCATCAAAATGTTCGACTAAACATCTTTCTAAAGTACTGACTACTATTCTTTCTACAGTTAAAGATGGGCTTCAAAAATATTGTGATGAGATATATTCTACCAGTGGTGTTAACCAGATGTGGATTCTCAAAAATTCGGAAGATCTACTGCTTAATCTTCAATCACAATCTTTGCAATTTTGCAGCAACATAAAGACTTTTGATTTTTCTACGCTTTACACTACTATTCCCCATGCCCAGTTGAAAGATCTTTGCCTGAATTAGTTTCTTAATAATTTCTAAATATCCATTGAGAATTTCAGAAAGTCATGTTATAAATCTTGTCAGTACCAAAGCACTGACTGCTGATATGGTCATACCCTAAAGGACTAACAGTCTACCAGTCACGGTGTCGTACCAGTGTTAAAAACGACAATAACACATTATAAATTTGGATTCACCTTAATCAGAAAAGCTGAAACACCAAAACTTTGAAAGCCAAGGATGAGGCCAAATGAAAGGTGTACGATAGAGGAATACAGAAACATGATTTAAGCATGTAAACAAAGGTTACTGATTGATGCAGTTGAGGACTATGCAAGAAAATGGGTAAAGCGCAAACCAGACGAACCAGAACTGGACACTTTGTCTGAATGGATCAAAGCTATTCGATCATGCATTCAGAAGCGCATTCAGAAACTACGATGAACTATGAGCACAAGAGTTACTAACCCTTTCAAGAATCCGGAGGTTGTGAATGCTCTATCCTCTTTGCATGACAAATATGTCGATATTCCAGCAGATAAAGCCTCCAATAATATTGTCTTCATATGTAAAAACCATAATTTGCAATGTACCACAACAGAGCTTGGAATAAATAGAACAACTGGTAATCCTACATATTCTTTAACATCATTTACCAAGGATGAAATTTTACAAAATCACAAATCTGTCCTTCTTTCTTTTGGTATCAACATCAAAGAAAACGAAGAAAATTTACCGTCATTATACTGGATACCAAAACTTCACAAAACTCCATATAAAGAACGATACATAGCTGGGTCATCAAAATGTTCGACTAAACATCTTTCTAAAGTACTGACTACTATTCTTTCTACAGTTAAAGATGGGCTTCAAAAATATTGTGATGAGATATATTCTATCAGTGGTGTTAACCAGATGTGGATTCTCAAAAATTCGAAAGATCTACTGCTTAATCTTCAATCACAATCTTTGCAATTTTGCAGCAACATAAAGACTTTTGATTTTTCTACGCTTTACACTACTATTCCCCATGCCCAGTTGAAAGATTGACTTCACCATCTACTTAAACAGAGCTGTTTCTATAAAAATGGGAATCGTAGATACAAATTTCTTGTTTTGGGTTACAATAATTCATATTTTGTGAAAAACCAAACTGAATCTATCAGAAAATATACTGAAGATGATATTATCAAAATGCTGGACTTTTTGATCGACAATATATTTGTTGAATTTGGAGGATTGATATTTCAACAGACAGTCGGTATTCCAATGGGTACTAATTGTGCACCCCTACTGGCCAATTTGGTTTTGTACTCTTATGAAGCAGAATTCATTCAGAACTTTCTAAAAGACAAAAAGAAAAAACACCTTGCGAAATTCTTTAATTTTACTATCAGATATATTGATGATGTCCTATCATTGAATAACCCATATTTCAGCCAATACTTACATCTCATATATCCCAATGAACTTGAAATTAAGGATACTACTGATACTAGAAGGACTGCTTCATACCTTGATCTTTTCCTCAATATTGACACAGATGGACGACTTCACACGAAAATCTATGATAAACGGGACGATTTCAACTTCCCAATTATCAATTTCCCATTTCTCAGCAGTAACATACCCGCTGCCCCTTCGTATGGAGTTTACATATCTCAGTTAATACGTTATGTTCGTGCATGTTCACACTATACGGACTTCATATACAGGAGTGTACGCAGAAACTGCTCCAACAAAGTTATGAGGAGGACAGATTAAAAATGACACTCCGTAAATTTTATGGACACCATCACTAATTGGTTGATTCATACGATGTGACATTTTTACCACGTGTTAGGTTGTGGTTTACCATTACGTCGTCTGATCTTTTAAGTACCGAACGTGACTTATTCCCGATTGTGACTGTTTTGCCGAGTGTGAATTCGCATTGCTATAAGACGTTTCACGGTATTTTTCTATCCAAAATCCATGTATTTAGTTTTGATGTTATATTTGTTATTCTCATCGGATTTTGTCAAATGTCTTATCGTTTGTAGTTGTAAATCTTTTTTCTGTTCTATTTGTGTGTTACGGTAAAGATAATTAATCACCCAGTTCATTTATAAGATTTTAGTTTGGGTCAACTAAATTTATACGATGTATTTGGTTTACAGTTTGATTTAGAAGATATACCGACATAGCTTGATAATACAATTAATTATCTAATTACTACCACACTTGTATATTAATAAGTATTGTAATTTTCATTGTTATTAATACATGTTATATCAGTTTTACAAACCTAATCTTGAACTCTATCCTATTTTTTGGAAATTTATAGAAATTTATATGTGACGTCACATTGTGCGTCGATCTCTTCGGCTAACATATAATACGTTGTTCGGCTGTGCCTTTTTTATGTGCTGATTTAGGTTGTTTTACGTATACGTTTTTATTCTGTAGTTAGTCACCACTTCGGTGTTAACATGTATATCTATTATATAGTCATTTTTATAAATTTACTGTTTGCAAAAGTATGAATTTTTCTAAATACTAAGGATTTTCTTATCCCAGGCATATAACCTTAGTCTTATTTGGCACAACTTTTTGGAACTTTTGGTCCTCAATGCTCTTCAACTTTGTACTTGTTTTGGCTTTCGAACTTTTTTGATCTGAGCGTCACTGATGGGTCTTATGTAGACGAAACGCGCGTCTGACGTATTAAATTATAACCTGGTACCTTTTGATAGCTATTACTTGTGTGTGTCTCTGTCCTGTATGTTCTCCCATTTATTTGTATTGTAGTCCTGTCATGTAGTCTTGTCATTTTAATGTTATATTTAACATTGCCATAAAAGCGGGAGGTTTGGCTAGCCAAAAAACCAGGTTCAATCCACCATTTTTTCTTAAAATGTCCTGTACCATGTCAGGAAAATGGCCATTGTTATATTATAGTTCGTGTCTGTGTATTTTGCATTTTAGTGTTGTGTTTCTGTTGTGTCGTTGTTCTCCTCTTATATTTGATGTGTTTCCCTCAGTTTTAGTTTGTAACCCGGAATTGTTTTTTTCTCAATCGATTTACGAATTTCGAATAGCGGTTTACTACTGTTGCCTTTATTTAACTTGAATAATCTGAATAACGGCATTGAAACTCAGTGTTGTATGTGTATACTGTAATATCAATATTTTCATTTCAATTTGCTGGTTACAATGTAGAATTATTCATAGAATTTTGGGAACTCATTCGGTACGTCATAAAATGAAAATTCTGAAGAGAAAAACCTAAGACCATAGAACAACTATTTTGGAGTTGTCATATAGTCTCCAGTCTCTAGCATGCACTAAACAATTAGATGTTTGAAAAGACAAGTATTGAACTGCATTCGAATATCAAAATTATTTCATTTGGTAACTTCAAAATATATAATTTAATATTGCTAAAAATAAGATTATTTTCTTACAAACTACTATTTTTACCGAACAAAATTACAAAAAGTATTGCCACATTCAAATGCTTTGAAAACAATTTAACAGAAACATTTGAACTTAGAAAAATACATTTCATTTTAAAACCTCTTTGAAGATGAATATAACAAATACTTATATAGAATCACTGATTCCCATTTATAAACTAAATAAAAATTGGTGTTTTTTGTTTTATCAAATTTGATTGAAACACCACAAATATATATCCAAGAACGAAATAAGATTCCGTCTTTTTGTTATAATTATTTATTTTTAACCTAATGTTATATATATGGGAAATACATTTCCTAACTCATTCGGTATTCAAGAGCTTATAGCTGCTACTCAGACTTTATAAAACGTCACCAGTGTCTGAGCAGAAGGTTGATGAACCAGGGTTATGTCAAAGAACGCCTCGTCCTTTTTCTAAAAAAGTTCATCGGAAGATACCAAGACCTTTTTGATAAATATTCCGTATCAACTTCACAAATAATACATGATGGTCTTGAAGTATAGATTCTAGGTACTGACGTTGTTTATCATCTTAATTACATGTTATTGTGTTCTGTTATTTGTCTTTGTAAATTATCAACCTTTGTTTAGTCTATTTTTGGTAATATCCTTTTGGTGTGGCTCGGTACTTATGCATCCTGCCAATTGTTGTTGTGCTGTGGTCATTTTCTATATTCTTGTCTTTCATTTTTGCTTATGTGTTTTGTCCATATGCCATTTTGGTTTTTTTGTTGACGTATTTGTTGGTTTTTATAGTGATTAAGATTATAACACAATGTCGACTGCTGTACCCCTATTTTTGACATTTTTACCTATTATGTCTGTTTGTATTGTTCACGCATTGTTGTCAATATAATGGATTTTTATGCGACTGTCATACAAGTGACAGGTTTAGCTAGCTATAAAACCGGCCAGGTTTAATCCACCATTTTCTACATAAGAAAATGCCTGTACCAAGTCAGGAATATGACAGTTGTTTTCCATTCGTTTGATGTGTTTGATCTTTTGATTTTGCCATTTGATAAGGGACTTTCCGATTTGAATTTTCCTCAGAGTTCGGTATTTTTTTTTATTTTACTTTTTGTTATATATATTCCAATGTTGTTTTGATTTAAATTTCCTTGCTGTGAATATGCCATTCTGTATACCTTTGTTCATACATGGTGTGCAACCCTATTAGTTACAATAAAGCAAATTCATTATACAAAAAATATTTTCATTGTAGGTTATAGCAGCATTTGGATACATTTTACATGTCAAATTATGTGTTGGATATAGTCAAATAACACTATTGGCAGAATTCAACAGTATTTTCTTACATGGGAGAAAACTCTTACGAATGGCAAACTTTGGATTTGATACAAGTTTATATCGGATATTTTCATATCTTAATATTCTTACGTTTTTCGTTTTCCGTATAATACCTTTTAGTTATTGTTTATATGGCTGTTTTGCCGATCGACACCGAAGTTATGCGTTTATTTTCTACCTGCTGACATCTGTTAATATCGTTGTGGATGTCGTCAATGTTGTTTTGTTCTGGAGGATTATACAATCAGACTTGATTAAACCGTATTTGAAAAAGAAACACTAAATTTTGAAAGATTAGTAACTGTTATAACTATGGAAATTTTTCATATCAGTTCAAAACTGACTTTAGAAATAAGCCGTTACCACTACCCGATTGTTCGTTTGAGTACTATTTTCTTTTTAACATGGGAACGCTTTAAGACTATTCCGTCGAGAACAGAAAAAGACATAAAGTTTTCCAATCATTTTTCTGGAATGGGAGGTTACCGATTACCCATTTTCAATGTTTTGATCCGACTTGAAGATATAGAACAGTAACTTTTATTCCAAGGGCGTGAAATTTGATTTGAAAGGAAGTCTTCTACTGTGAAGTTTTCTCTGTTTGAAAAGAGAAATACCAGCATCACTTGCAACTCGTTTTTTCGTTTCTTCGATGTTTTTTTGACGTGAGAAAAAAAAAAAGAAATAATGGTGTTAGCCAGAAAGTTTTTCCATCAATATATAGGATTTTGCTAGTTTTTCTTCATCTTCTTATGTTTTTTAACAAGATGTTGTATACAAATTCTGATTCATATGAGTATTAGAACACATGTCGACTAGTTGAAGCGCACAGATAGCACCCATAGAAATACTGACTCTCTGCTGGAATCTTAATTCTAAAAACTCAACAAAATACGTTGTCGATCAAAAAAGTCCAGCATTCTAGCTACCCAATTTGAAGTAATGTTGGATTAAGCAATAATTTTTAAAAAGTGTTTCGGAGAAATTTTTTTCCTTTTGTGATGTTTGATTCGAATAGGATGATAAAGAAAATGTAATAATTTGTTTTTGATTTTGTTTTTGGTTTTTACCAAAAAATAGTCGTGATGAAAATTATTACGAACCAAGAAATTGTAAAAACAGACTTTGTAATACCATTCAAGTAAACTCTTTGTTGTGTGTTACGAATAGCTTTTCCTACCGGATCTCAAAAGAACTTTGTGTGCTTATGTTCTTTGTCAATTCTACTGAATGTAACACATACTTAAAACAATTTTATGGAATAACTACATGAATTATCTATGTATTGATAATCCAAGAATTTAATTCCTATCACTATTTTTGTGGTATTGTCACAAAATCTGACAAACTGAATAAGTGTGTAACACAAACTTATGAAATGCTTCCTATCGGTCCCGTTACAAAGTTCCAGAAATATAATAACATCATTTGTAATAAATTAGAAAGAAGCTTTTTTCAATTTTGTAAAATTAAGTTTCGAATCACACTTGCGGATTCAAAAGGTATTGTATAGTATCTTTCCCTTAATCAAACAAATCTTTGGGGAAGAAAAACCTTAGTGTTTCGGAGTTTTGAACATTTAATTTGCAGAAAATGAACATATCATTGATATTCAATGTCAACATAGAAATGCTGACTACTGGGCGGTGATGTTCTCGGGGACGAAACATCCACCAGCCAGTTACATCGAGCCAATGGTTGTAAAACTCATCAAAGATAACAGGCTTTAAATTGTAACCCCAGACGTGCATTTCGTCTACAAAAGAATCATCAGTGGCACTTGAATCCAAACGTTGGCGTATCCATTCAAATAAGAAGTTGAAAGGCAATGAAAACAAAAAATTCGAAGTTGTAGAATGCAATAACGCACTTTGTGTTCTATTCACGATTGTGACATTTTAACTGAACGTGGATTTGCAATACGTGTGATGCATAGCAGCAAACGATTACCCTGTCGAGGCAACCGGTCTCTATACTTTGGGAGTTTATTTGATTTCCGCAGTTTTTGTTTGTTAACATTGATTTGTCTCTTATTATTAAAACGATTAACGAGATTTGAACATCGGTAAAACACTGTAACAGTTGCCTTACTTATTTGTTATAAAGTCAAGAATAATCTGGTGTGTATTGTTTAAATCAGACAAACTTATTCCATGTTACAATTGCTGACTTCAAAAAATGCATTCTCAATTTTATTCGATAGTATGTTCTCTGATGTAAATGGGTTGAGTTTAAATTAATGACAAACAAGCTTTATTACAATGTTTTCAACCCATTTTGTAACAAAGTATCAGAAAGGTATAACGTCAAGAACAAACTATTGTATATTGTTGAAACTAAGATTTAGGTCGTATACCGCAATTTGTGACCCTAAAACAGGCAATGTATAGTATCTTTCTCTTACGCAAACAGATTAAGTTAACATAAATTTAATAAATAATGCAAACCGGATCAATATTTCAATTCCTCTTTGTATTAAAAAAAACTCATCCAAGATACCAGGCTTATAATTTGTGATTACACAATTATTAATAAAGATAAGAAGAAACTATTTTCTTTTATCAGAACCAAATTTAGTTTCTATACAACAATTACATGGTGTAAAAAAAATCTTCTGATAGCGTCTCCATTTAAGGTAGCACAATACAAAGATTTGTTCACCCCCAAACAGACAACATTAAACTGATGTAATTTCTTTCATCCAGCTCTAAATTTTATAAATGAGGTACCAAAAGAAAGAAAAAAGATTAATCTTTCAAATGGTGATTATTTCATTATGACATGATTATTACATAATTAATTATTATGTAATTAGTTGCTATATTGTGATGTCCACACTTGAATGAAATTATCTTCTTTGTTATTCATACCATCTCAAAATATTTTATAGATTCTTGTGCAACACAGTTTGACCTCCAAAAGGGTGTCTCAGATTTTTCCTATTGTATTTCATTCTCTCATAAACCTTCAATGAAGTTTGCAACCTCAATTCATAAGAGATCATTAAATTAAATTGGGTATAAAATTTGTTCTATTGATGTTTTTTTGGAAATCTGAGACACCCTTTTAAAGATAACTGGTCAAGGAACAACATGTGTGAAAATCAGGCATATAGGGGCACCGATCTAGGAGCTAATTTCATTTAAAACTACATTTTCATGACAAAAATGAATGTGTCACAACTGAATAAATAAGGATTTTCCTACTTGTACCCCCATTAACTTCAATATAATTCACACATGCATCATGGGGATTCTTCATGATTGGCATTTAATCTTAAATCAATTAGGTTTTGACCAGTAAGAAAGCATTCCAATTCAGCAATTCTAAATATATTAAAGAAAATGCACACCCTATGCATCAAAAATCAGATCTGGCGGGAGATGTTATATCATTATTGACCTTGCTGTAAGTCAGTTGCTACTGATATGGTCAAAACTCCGCCCATCAAGATAAACCTTTACTATTAATGATCTCAGAAGTTTAATTACACATTGCATTTACTTTTTTCAATATGGATTTTTTGTTTTTTGAATTGTTACAAAAATTAAGTTATGCATGTGTACACAAAATGATCAGTTGGTCAGTCTAGAGGATCCTTATGGGGGATTTCTAGAATTATAATTGTATACAATGACAATATTGTGTTTTACACAAAGTAGATTTTTTTCATTTTTTTCATTTTTTGCAGTTTGAAAATGAAATCTTTAATTTGTATTTTCTATTAAAAAGAATTCATATTTAAACATTCTCCTCAAGAAATTTTAGTATAAACATCAGCAACATTAATTGTTGTACAATTATATTTGTTTAATATTTATACAAATAAGTCATTCATATTTTGATTCCCTCTATAGCTCCAAATAGTTGTTTTGTTTTTTCTCCTAGCAGCTCCAATACAGAAATGTATTTTTATTAGGAATTCATTATCTTCATTTTTCCATAAATCCCTAATCCACCTCTTTTTCATAACTGTTATTTTTATTGCTGGTCAGTGGTCGTTAAGCTACCAAATGATTCTATTGATTAACCACATAGTACTGCCCACATGTTCTTGTATTGTATCAGTCAGACACGTGCATTTGTTTATAAAACTAATTATCACCAAAACTCATTAACAGTGCAAGATATGTAAATATTTTTTTCTTCTGTGGTTTTTGAATACTAAGAAGTAACAAAAACAGCTGAAATGAAATTTTGATAAAATTTAGTTGCTTTTGTATTGTGCTACCTTAAACAAACAGATTTAATATAAACATAAGGAAATGGAGTATGAAGACCAATGAAAAAAACAATTTACCAAAGACAAAGGGTCAGCTATGTCAGCAACTACCATGTCACAGCACAGCCTTCAAAAATAAGCGAAACCCATACCGTAAGGTAAGTTTTGAAAGGTCATGTACTATCAAAGGGTTAATCAATTGAACAGAGAAAACCCAATGGCTTAATTTAAGCTAATGATATATACAAAAACAATTTTATTTGACGGCAGGAGAATGTGGTGGGATTGAACGTGTTCTTGGGCGCTAAAATCAAAACAAACACTATTGGTTCGATTCATACGTATTCCCACGAGTACCAAGGCGAAAGTAAAAAATATGGGCGTATAGATAGGTGTTAGTACTTCCTCAATGCAGATAAGAGTTGGGATATGCCAGTAAATGAAAAAAATAAATAAAAAAGTGAAACGATATTTGCCTTATGTCTTTTCCCATTTGGAACTTTCCATTTTTTGTAGCAGCATCTGTATAAAGAGTATATATCGCACAGTAAATATCCCATGGCTGGACTTTATTTGAAAGAGAGTTGTTGTCCTTATCAAGAAGCTATTGCACCAAGGGTTTTAAATGGTAAATTTGAAGTCATATTTTGACATTTTACTTGTCAACGTATATTTGTTCCACCTAACAGAAGTAATATTTATTCAGGTGGAAATAATATTCCAGAATATTACTTCCACTTGGAACTTATATTATAAAAGAACTTCTATTTCGTGACATACCGACCCCATGATTTAGTAGACTATTATTAAGATAGCCAGGAGTATGTTTCAGTATGGGTTTTACTCATTGTTGAAGGCCGTACGGTGACCTATAGTTGTTAATTTCCGTGTGGTTTGGTCTCTTGTGGAGAGTTGTCTCATTGGAAATCCTACCACATCTTCTTATTTTTATATCCATTAGTCGTAGCAACATTACTATCCTCTTTACATCTTTATGATTGTCACCAAATGCGACTTATCATATATTTTTACATGTATAAGTGAATGAATTTGAGTCTTAAACAATCATTTTGATCTTAACATCAACTGAAAAGTCTTAACATTAAATTATTTAGGAATGATCAGTCTTAAAGTTAATTTTCAGATTTATCCACTGTGGCCAATTCAGTACTGTTCAGACAATTTGTCTTGTGGTCAATTCAGTTCTGTTCAGTAGCTTTTCAGACAATTCAGTATAGTGTTGATGTGTACAGGATTGATTGATGTTTGCTTTACGCCACCTCAGCACAAAAAGGCTATATGTTGATGTGTACAGGTAAGTAGCAACTACTTAATAGTCTGAACGTAGACTGAACGGATCTTAATTGACTGCAAGCAAGTTGTCTAAACAATACTGAACTTTCAGCAATGGATAAGTTCTAAAATTGGCAGAAAGACTGGAAATTACTTAATAATCTAGTGTTCAGTCTTTTGAGAGCTGTTCAGTTAAAAACTGATTTACTAATAATGACATCAACAACACAACAGGTTACTGGTATTACACCTTCACAGGTAGGTCTACAACAAACATGGGGATTTCAGTTCTGAAATAACTAATTTCCAAGATATCAACAGCAATAAACAGTGATCACTGTAAATGACCCAAGACCCTGATGGTGTGCATACTAGTCACAAATCAACATAGCTATACCAATACTATGACCTTTCCTATTTGATTTCTATTGATTTATTGGCTCTCAATTTATACATTTCTAGTCATTACCACTATTTAAAAACAAGTCACATCAGTTGCATGAGTGCTGTACATTACAGGAGTATTATCATTTAAGGAATGACTGTAATATTTGTTCTGTCTATGAAGAAATAACATCAAAAATGTGGTGCACACTGAATAACCCGTGTAGCATGTTATTTAAAAGTGTGTACCACACTTTTGAGGTTATTTCGAATAGACAAAAAAACATTACAGTCTGTCCTTACAATTTAATTCTAAATTCCATTTTAAAGGAGTAAATCATGAAAAAACGTTTATGACGTCACGGTCACATGACAAAATTATGTCTATGAGCTGATAGACAAAAAACTTTCAGCCAATCAGAAGACCTGTTACATTTAAAATTAAATTATTCAAATATGTTATTATGACAAAGTCCCACATGCACTTGACAAAATGGAAAGCAAAGGAAAAGAACTTTTATTGCTGTTTTTGATCTAAAGGTCACAATGAGGCCTTCAACATAAAGAAAAAGCTCATGCATCAGTTCAAAACAACCCCTGGTACTAGTTTGGTGTGCATTCTTTACTAGATCATGAAAATGGTATATATGTGCAATAAGGCAAATATGCTTGGCCATATCTACAAATTACAGACAAAAAGGGGGAAATAAATCAAACTCTATTTTTAATCTTTATACTTTAATTATATGTTTAAACAAAAGTAAATAACAATAAAACTATCATTAATCATACTCCTATACATTTATAAGAAAATAAATAATGGGTATAGCCATAAACTTTAAATAATTGTGGAATTTTATCAAATGCACTATTTCACGCTATGTCCTTGCTGTAAATTCTTTACAAAGAGCCCTTTGCTAAAATAGCACTTTGGAAAGAGTGACAAAGTAAGTACAGAATAAATCATATGATACAAAATAAAACAATAAAGTTATTCTTTGATATTCAATGTTCACCTTAAAACTGTACAAAAAATATTCTGGACGGATGCAGTAAAGACAAAACTAATACACTATTTAATTCCAAAAATACATATTCCTGGAATAACCTTGATCACACATGATTAATGATGAAAGTAGGGCATGCCAAAGATTGAAAAAATATGTGACATTTATAAAAGTATTATTAACATTTAAATAGAAAAATAAAAATATTGAATTTTACATAAATTCATCAGTTAAACTTTCTATTTTACTTTTTTTCATTCAAGAGAGTTAGAAAAAAAATCATTTTTTTTTAAATCTTAATATTTTTTCCATGTCAGATTTAAGCTTTATCCAGAAAAGTAATTAACATTGTGTCTGACTGTCTGTTCTTAATGAAAACCCTTCATGCATCAAAATAATTTCACAGTTTATGATGTCAACATATTTAACTATTACCAGGTGTTTATCAATCAAAAATTATTCTTAATTAATTATTCATAATCTCAGTGATGAATTATTCTATTTTCTAAATCATACAAAGATCAGCCAACATTATTTTTATGCACTTTGCTAATTGATTTTTTCATAACAATATAGACCTTCAGACCAATTATAAAGCGGTGTTATATTTCCTTTGATTATTTTCTCACATTCAATGCTGCTATGAGTAATCATATCTATCCTGCCAGTATTCATCATCTGCTATATTTTCTAAGTCTGTAAATTGTTTTAAATGGAATTTTGTGACTTGATAATTAACCATAGTCCTGATAGCAAAATAGCCACATATTGATTCAAACACAACAAACATGGCTTCTACAATATGTACAGCACGCTCAAATGGTAAAAGTAAAGGCTGAGTGTTGAAAAGTAGAAGTAATATCAGTGGTAACTGAATCAGTACTGTCAACAACCAGGAACCAGCCAGCTCTGGTACCTGTAAACAGCAAATTATGTTGTTAATATAAAAAGGTTTTTACTATAACAAGCTTTTTTATTTTGATCACAATTTCTAGTTATTTCAATGGACAACAGTTACAATTTTTATTGTTCCGGTTTCAGTTAACATGGTTAATGAAGGTTTTTCTCTTATATGGCATCCAGTCAGAAAAATTTCATAACAAGAAAGGCTTTGGGTTGTTGACACATTTATTGTCATCCAACATATTTAATTCATTTACAAATGTAACATATTATAGGTTTCTGAAAAGTTTATGACAAATGGGTGAAAAATTTTCACTAATGCCTCCCAAAGCAACGAAAGTGGTATGAGGTGTGATAGAAATTTGATCTTTGCAGACATCAAACTAACAATCTATCAAGAGAGATTTTGTCTAGGTTCTTACAGTACACTGAACATACAATGTTATTATGTAAAAAAAAAATCTTCCTGTATTATGTTCACCAACTAACTGTGAAAGGGGATATAATACCCTTCAAGACTAATTATCTACTGAATCACCTTCTAAGTACTGTATTTTCAAGATAATGTGGCTTATCATATGTTGTTTGGCTATGGTGGATGGCTGTCTCATTGATATTTATTTCACATATTTTAATCAAGTACAACAACAATAACAGAAGAAATCTTATAAAGACAAACAAATACAAAAAAAGATGATTAATGGAGTAATTACAAATATCTCTCTCTCTTAAAAAATATCTTACAACTTCATCAGACCATACCAGGGCTTCCAAAACGGTCATATATGCCGGACATTTGTATAATGTCCGGTAAAAGTCCGGCTGGGAAAAGCATGAAATGGTCATCTACTTTTTAGTTTTCAAGGCTTTCTTAAGAGACGGTCATTTTAACATAATTTACGATCTTTTTGACCCAACATTTTGCCTTTAACAGCCACACATTTCCGGTCATAAAAGTGACATGATCATTAAGTACTATCAAAACAACACCTACTTTAATACCTTCTCATTTTAATCAAGGCTAATTAGTTGTCGAACAGCTGAAATTTACCTGTTCAGGTGACAGGTAAACTATTTTGAACCGGACATTGATCGGTCTATTCAAAGTTATTTTCTTACATTTCAGCGGTTTGCATCTAAATTATTTAGTCAAAAAGATTGAAATTATCAGAAATACGTTTACAAATATGATTTGATGAAAAAATTAAAAAGGTGAAAATGAAAAATCGTCATAACCACGTTGTTTGAACCAGAGACATGTCTCTGTTTGAACTAGTACACGTGTGCCCATGTGCGCAGGTGTGACATTTAATTATGCATCCTAATTTCTTCAAAAAATGCTTAACTTGTCATTGATACCTTTATCTCACGTTTATTTCGAATATATTCTTGAAGAAAAAACGTAGAAAGAGTTCATACTTTGCAAACGTATACGGAATTTACTTATACGTCTCTGGTCCATGTTTTACCACTGTCAAGATAACATCCGGTATTACTTCAAAAAACGAAAGTAAAGTTTTTGACAACGTTATTTTGCACAAATAAAGAGTCTAAGGCAGATATAAGTACGCTGATGTTGCACACTTCGAATGATGCACTGCCAATTTAACAGTTTACGTCAGAACTTCAAATTTCAATCAAAGAAAGTTTAATATCGTTTTTTTTAATGTCAATCATTGGGATGGCCAACTCGGCAACTGATTACCATAATTGCCTTTTGTTTATTTTGTCTTTAGGGATTAAAATCGGGATAATATATAAAATGTCTGGCTGGCTAAAAATAATTTTGAAAGCCCTGGACCATACCTAAGTGACGACCCCTGTACCTTACAACTATGATTCTCCACTTTTAGAAAAAAAAATTGTGAAAATGGTCACTAGACTTCTCTTAAAATGCAGGGATGGCAACATTATTTTAATCTTTTTTTTTTTTCATTATGAAATTATTGTAATGCAGTTTTATACTGGCTACATAAATCTTACCCTTTCAGCTAAGTTGCCAACAAATCCAACATACAATCTGATGACCTCCATTATGGTAAACACTACATATATGGCTATCAGTAAAATCAGATATAATGTGGACAAGTAAGAAAACTGAAATAAAATATATATACCAATCATTGGTTGGTTACAAATATATCACAACAAAATATACAATCCAAGATTTTTTTAAACGGTATATGTCACCAAGTTCATTTTCAATAAAATAAGGATTATACATTATAATAAATTCAATAGTTCTTCTATCTAGATCCCAAGAAAAATATAGCAAAAAGAATAATGTCCCAATGAAGTGTTTCCTTATGAAAAATCTGGTATTCTTCATTGGTGAATACTATTTGCTTTATCACATAATAATGCATATTGATCTTTGAACAAGTTTATTACACTCGTTACTGTATTTCAAAATTCTTCTAATTAGTTATTCTTGATAAAAAAAAAAAGGTGCTGTTACACCACTGTTCCAGGTTAAGGAAGGGTTGAGCGATCACAAACATGTTTAACCCTGCCACATTCTGTATGTGCCTGTCCCAAGTCAGGAGCCTGTAGTTCAGTGATTGTCATTGGTTCATGTCTATCATATTTGTTTTTTTGTAAACTGTTTTGCTATAAATTAGGGTGTTAGTTTTCTAAATTGAATTGTTTCATATTTTTCATGTTTTGACCTTTTATAGCTGACTATACAGTATGGGTTTTTCTCATTGTTGAAGGCCATATGGTTGCCTATAATTGTTTACATACACTTCATTTGAACTTTGGGGGATAGTTGTCTCATTGGCAATTATACCACATCTACTTATTTTTAAATGTACAATTAAGAACATCCAATGAAATTCTGTTAGAAAAAAACACTTAACTTTATAATATCAGTATTACAAGCAACATAATCAGTACAAATAAAACAATACTGAATTATACCATATAATTTGTTCAAAATTCTTCATCTGCTAATATTAAAATCATGCCTTCATACACACTAATATCGGCTGCTGTACTTCCAAGAACTATGCCATGAATAATATAGGTAGACAAACAAGAAGAAAATAAAAAACAAAAACATTCATACATACCTCACATCTTCTTTTATTCAGAAAAAAAGTTATGTGCAAGTAGAATACCAAAATTACAAATACTTACTTTCACTTCAAATGTAACAAGTGTTGCTGTTAACCAGAATGGAGCAAAGAAAATGTTGAAGAATAAGGCCATCTGTAGGGGCAGGTTTGTAACATATTCATTTCCTGAAAATAAAACAATTAAATTACAAGTACTTTATTTACTGATTATGAGTATGTCCATAATACATAAATTGATAGAGAACATCAAGAATATAATAATATCATAATGACTGAATGTTGTTTCACTTGGAAATTATATCATGTATATATACATGTTGATTTTATTTAAACTATGTGCTGATTTATTCACATTTTATGCACCTGTCCCAAGTCAGGAGCCTGTTGTTCAGTGGTTGTCGTTTGTTGGTTTGGTGCATAAGTGTTTCTCGTTTTTTATATAGATTAGACCATTGGTTTTCCTGTTTGAATTGTTTTACATTAGTCTTTTTGGGACCCTTTATAGCTTGCTGTTCGGTGTGAGCCAAGGCTCTGTGTTGAAGGCTGTACTTTGACCTATAATTGTTTACTTTTTGCACATAGGGACTTGGATGGATAGTTGTCTCATTGGCACTCATACCACATCTTCTTATTTATATTTGTTTACATCATTGCCGTTTTGACTACTCAGTACTGCATCCTCACATTCATAAAATCCTTTTTTGTATTGTTTCTATATGTAACTTGCTTTATGTCAAATGGCTGCTATTTCATCATCATGCATATTCAAATACAATAACATGTGCCACAACTCTATAAATTATGATTTATTTTATAGAATAACTCTTATAAAATGTATCATTTCATGTATATTTTAATTTTAGTTGTGTGTGTGTAAAAAGGAAAATTGATACTGTTCTTTTCTTGTTTCATATATAGATGTTTAGACTGAATGGAAATAAAGATTAAATTTTAATATCATTGTCCAGTTAACATGTACCATGTTAAGTTTATTGGTTTCCAACCTCAATCATATTTACTCTTATGATTTTGAATAAAAGTTAGATAACTGTCAAATTATTCTGAACAACAGTGAACACTATATAAATTTCATGCGTCCGAAGCGCTTTTCTTGATTTACATTGTGTACCTTCACCAGGAACGCTCAAAGCCCAATATTTGAAAGCCAAGGAGGTATAGGAAAGAGAACCAGTTGAAGAGCTATATGACCAAAAAGGAATGAAATGGTAATTAGATATGCAAAGCTGAACATTTTGAAATCTTGAATAATTTTTTTTGTAATTCAGAACCTAGGTCTTAGTACTATATCTCCTCATTAAGTTATTTTCGGTAATTTTTTTTCACTGGAAACATATACTTTGATTATACTATACATCATACATGTAAAAAAAACTTTGAAAAATTCCGGTATTTTGCAGTATCCATGCAAACCACAATTGAGCTTACATCTGTGACACTTTGATCACAAATTTTGCATTGCTTGAACTATTATTTCTTCAAACAATTCTTGTTTGTGGCATGAGACATATATCTTGTGACTTTAATTTTACTGAAATATCTATGATGTTAACCCAAAAAATTCAGTCCTCTACTTGATTTACCTTCTCCCTCACAGGGTATCGGGTCCGTTCGCGCCCAATACACGTTCGCACCCCACACGTTCGCCCCTAGGTCCGTTCGCACCCTTTTTTTTATTCAAAAAACTGATAAATTTTTAGATGTTTTGTAGATGTTTATATCAAAATATTTTTATTTTCATAAATAAAAATTCGGGAATTTTTAAATGAAATATTGTTTTAAATTGATTTGATGATTAATTATTAAATGTTAATTATGTATGATTACTGCTAATTGGTATTTATACAGAGCCTAATATGGTGTTATTGTTGAGTGTTTAAAAATCATGATTGTTGTCATGGTTGCTTTAACTTGCTTTAAATGTAAATACTGCATGTATTTAGCTTGGTATGAGTAAAACTTTGAAGATTTTAAATGAAAAACATGAAAGATAATTGTTTTTAACAGCTTGGCTCCTTTGATCTCATGTGTGTCAGAATCTCACTTTATTCATAAACAATGAAAAAAAATATTTATAGCAATACACTATCCAAAACATGATTACGAATTATTCAACACATAAAAAAAGACGTTGTCAGAATCCCATTTCCTTTTGAAACAATAAAAAAGAAATATTTATAGCAATACACTAACCAAAACATGATTAAGATTTTATCAACACCTAAAAAGACGTTGTCAGAAACTCATTTTATTTAGAAACAAGGAAAAAAAAAAAATTATATATATGATTGCGTTGGATAAAAACCGCAATTTTTATACGTGTGCATGCAAAACAAATTTCTTGTTAGAG
Source organism: Mytilus californianus (assembly GCF_021869535.1). Lineage (NCBI taxonomy): Eukaryota > Metazoa > Mollusca > Bivalvia > Mytilida > Mytilidae > Mytilus > Mytilus californianus. Next base: position 43,874,026 of record NW_026262734.1, on the reverse strand, counting down.
GGGTCTAAATACTGCACAAACAACATTTTCCAAAAGACCAAAAAAGTGAAAAAGTATATTTTAACAAAACGCATTTGACTAACAGGTCGAATATATATATATAGAGCAATACACTTACCTAAACATGATTAAAAATTATTCAACACATAAAATAAAATACTGGTCGTCAGAATCTCACTTTATTTAAAAACAATGAAAAAAAAAATGTTTATGGCAATACATTTACCATGACACAAAAAAAACCTTGTCTGAATCTCACTTTATTTAGAAACAATGAAAAAATATATATTTATAGCAATACACTTACCAAAACTCGTTTACAAATTATTAAACACAACACCAATAAAAATTGGGCGCGAACGTGTAGGGTGCGAACGGACTTTGGGTGCGAAAGTGAAAAGGGGGCGAATGTGCATGGGGGCGAACGTGATTGGGCGCGAACGGACCTGGATTCCCCTCACAGGGGCCTGAAGTCTTTATAGATAAAAATGTGTCAAGAATCCAGGATTTTGATTGACTCTTTCTCTGGATGAGAGAGCAAATCAGTTGGTACGTGTAGACTAAAGTTATCGAGTAGTAAATGCTGAGCTAATTCCAAATGCAAAATTGTCCATTTTTGATTGACTACATTGTATGTCTTTAAACGTTAATGAAGCCTTCATAGAGAAGTGGAAGTATATAACTGTTAAACAACTGAATTATTTTGGATAATGTGATGTTTGTTTACAATGGACAATTAGCAATAAGGTGTAAGATACTGGCTGGTAATATGGTAAGTCCTATAAGTCAGTTCATTGAACATTAAGTTTATGCAATGAACAGCCCTACCTGACGAAAAAAATTACCGTCTTGAAGTTAGGATATATATATATTTTAGAGCTGTATCGTAATGGTTTAAATAGAATAAATTGTTATTGTCTATTAAATGATCAGGAATAGTCTACAAGAATATAGGCTGAAAATGGAAAGGAGTAACTAGAAACAGTATTTAACTTTAAGGTAACTGCTGCTGAAATAAATCTGAGTGTTGTGTTTCAACATGATTTTCACAAGAAACAACTGCAAATAAGTAAATCTTCGTAAAATAACAGGATTAACACTGAGCTTATTCACCTGTCTTTTTCAGCTGGTATTGTTGTGGATCCTGTGCATCTTTTGATATGGGAAACAACACGTCAGTGAATGAAGTGACCGTTTTCCTTAAAGATCTCCCCAAAAGTGGAGAATCCATGTTTACCTTTTAGCGGGGTATGTCACGTGATGTAAACATCCGTTTTACATTTCATTATTTTATCCAGATACATTTTCATTTATAATTAACATTTATTAAGCTTTTTGCAATGAAATATGATTTAAAACTAATATGGATGACTTTGGAAGAAAAGTTTAATTTCAACAAAACTACGAGATTTTTCGGTCAACCAATCAAAATTCCGCACCAAATTTTAAACAAACGGAAACCTTCACACGAAAACATAAACAGATAAACAGGTCAATATTTAAAACATGCTGTGGTAAAATAAGAAACCCACCACAAAATAATTTAATGAAATGAATTCATTATGATAATGGAGAGTGATATAACCCTCCTTGTCAGATAGATACATGTAGTTGACAAAAAATAAGGATTGGGGGAAAAATCGGAAAATTCGACGTAACTTACGTAGGAACGGACATGAACCCCCTTTTTTCTAGTCTATGTTACAATTGTTTACTTATAATTTATTTCAGAAAATTATTCTTTATTTAACATGTTTGTGCTCATACCAAGATAATCCTACAAGGCATTTTAGCATTCTGATTGGCTGAAAGTTTTTTGTCTATCAGCTCATACTCATAGATTGCTGACCGATTTAATAGACTTATCCCTATTTGGGGATATGCGCCACTTGACCTGAGAATTTGTTCCACTTGAACTATTGACGTCATACAACAATCATTTTTCCTTTGTGGCATCGGACATTTTCTCTTGTGACATCAAAATTTTACGGGAACTTTTGTGATGTCCAGTAATGGCAGACAAATAGCAATAAGGTTTTAGCAGTCTTAGATCTTTAGATACCAGTATAGTCGTCTGATCTGTAATTTTACCCATTGTGTCCCTATTCTATATTTTGTAGGTGTTGCAATTGACACTAGCTAGATTGTTTCTCTTGTCAATATTAAAGTCTCGCATGTACAATTTTCTCTCTGGTAAACAACTCACTTGTACTTTGATTATACTTATAGGTGGCAACTGTATTAAAATATTTAGAAACAAAAAAGGAAAAAATATAAATTAACATTTATAGTAAAAAAAAATCACCCAACAATCGCATTAGTGTTTCTCTAGAGACGGAGGAGTTGTGGTTTTTTTCTATTGACAATAAAAGTTTTAAATCAATATGTACTGATCCCGTGTTAAAAAATCTCATGTATAAGTTCTTATTCCGGATTGTGACAACTTAACTGAGTGAATTCACATTCTATCTTCATGCAGATTAATCCTTTTCGTGATTCAGTGTCTAGAGTGATTTTCTGATTTTGCACTTATCAGTAAATTAATCTGACTCAGAATCCCAAAAGAGATTACCTGCTGGTCTGTTCTTAACCACCTGTAACCATAGGTCAGTCTCATAAGGCATTTTCCAATCATCGTAGATGTACTACTTATACATGTAGATGACATTCAAATTCATTCATTTTACTGTACATTTCAGTTGTTAGTATTAATGCTATATAAATGTTATTACATCAGAGTGGATTGTTCAATGAAGTCATTTTATCAAATTTATGCCAATTGACCTCAGGTCAACTGGCTTAACTCATTTATGAAAAAGAACTAATACTAATTTGTTTATTTAGCATATAAAGATTATTACCCAAGATTTATGTAATAATTTTAAGGCACCAACTTTCTAATATACCTCCAAAAGTAAATTTTGAATGAAATATTGAAACATTGTGTGTGTCCATTCATTTGTATTTTTCAATGGTACCAGATCCATGTGATCTAAAATCTGTAAAACAGAGTCTTTTCATCAAAACAAAAGGACTAAAGACTAAAGTTTAATGCAGTTCAAACATTCTAGAAAAATGAATTCCACCAGTCCACAGAATATCCTGAAGGTTATATAATAAATATTATAACATTTAAAATGTCGGCAAGTCTCGAGCTCCTGTTTTAAAAAGTCTCGAGTGGAGAAATATTGTATCACACTTAATGTAGTGGTAGAATCTATATTTTAGATATCAAACTTTATTGGAAAATCAGTTCAAATTGTATGTCATGTACATATAGTTTTGCTGAATTTTAAAATATTAAGTTATCAAATATTTTAATTCATGATGATGATGTTTTTTTCCAGGTTTTCACTTTACTCAAGGACTAGACCAAATGGCATGAAGTCAGGAATATAATGGAATTACAAAATAAAGAAAATGTCTGCCAGTTTGAAAAGGTACTCATATACATATACTTTCATATTTCAATGGTTCCATAAATAAAACTCTTAAATGACCTACAATCAACAGAATTCTGTTGCAATTTCCAATTTTTATGCATTGTGCATTTACATTCTGTGTGGAAAGTCAATATCAATATAACATTGTCGTTTAAACCTCATATTTTTAATATGAAAATACAGTAATTGTTTATTCCTGAAATTAGGCCACAGTTAAAAAAATGTTTGTTTCCCATCCCCCTGCCCTTATTATTAGAGCTGACCAGGCAGGCAGGGTATAATTTTTATGGCCCCGCCGTCGCAGATGGGCATTAAGTTTTACCCTTGTCCGTTTGTACGTATGTCCGTCCGTTCTCTAACTTTAAATTGCCTCAACCAAATGTTATGAAACTTATACACAATGCTTATTATCACAAAATAGAGATCAAGTTTGAATTTTGGTGGCGTCACTTTAATCGTTCTAGAGTTATGCCCCTTTACAAATTGAAAAATTGCTGAATTTTTCTTTTCCATTCTCTTAAGTTTGCCTCAACCAAATGCTATAAAAATTATACACAATGCTTATTACCACAAAATACAGATCAATTTTGAATTTTGGGGGTGTCACTTTTATTGTTCTTGAGTTATGCCCCTTTACAAATGGAAAAATTGCTGAATTTTTTGTTTCTGTTCTCCAACTTTAGTTTGCCTCAACCAACTATTATGAATGCTTATTACCACAAAATACGGATCTATCAAGTTTGAATTTTGGTGGTGTCACTTTAACTGTTCTAGAGTTATGCCCCTTTACAAATTGAAAATTGCTGAATTTTTTGTTTCCGTTCTCTAACTTAAGTTAGCTTCAAACTAATGTTATGAAACTTAAACATAATGCTTATTACCACAAAATACAGATCAATTTTGAATTTTGGGGGTGTCACTTTTATTGTTTTTGAGTTATGCCTATTTACAAATTGAAAAATTGCTGAATTTTTTTATATCGTTCTCTAACTTTAGTTTGCCTCAACCAAATGTTATGAAACTTATACACAATGCTTATTAGGCCAAAAAAAATATACGTCTGTTTAAGGTTACATACTTTAAAAAAATAGGGTAGGTAGGTCTGTATTTCCATTTTATTTTATTTTTTGTGACATGATTTTGATTCATGCCGTTTCATTTTGTCGTGGTCCGAGTTGATCATGGGCCGAGTTTACCCCTATTTTTAATGATTGGATTATTTCCCTTGGAAAAAAATGGCAGCAAAGTGTTTATTTCATCACACGAGTTGGGAATTTCCTTAAAACAGCTGTCATATTCACGATTGTGAACATTAGGATGTATTAGGCAATTGATTTATATTATTTGCAACACTAACTTTGCTTTTGACACGAGTTCAGTTTATTTTTCACTTTACGACGGAAATAAAATGACTTAGGGTCGGCGCTCAAAAGTAGGGACGGTCGGATAACCGTAAACAGACATATATTTTTTTTTGGCCTTACCACAAAATACAGATCAAGTTTGAATTTTGGTGGTGTCACTTTAACTGTTCTAGAGTTATGCCCCTTTACAAATTGAAAAGTTTCTGAATTTTTTGTTTCTGTTCTCTAACTTAAGTTAGCTTCAACCAACTATTATGAAACTTATACACAATGCTTATTACCACAAAATACAGATCAAGTTTGAATTTTGGGGGTGTCACTTTTATATTGTTCTAAAGTTATGCCCCTTTACAGATTGAAAAATTGCTGAATTTTTTGTTTCCATTCTCTTACTTAAGTTTGCCTCAACCAAATGCTATGAATCTTATACACAATGCTTAATACCACAAAATACAGATCAAGTCGGAATTTTGGTGGTGTCACTTAAACCGTTCTACAGTTATGCCCCTTTACCAAAGGAAAAATTGCTGATTTTTTCGTTTCCGTTATCTAACTTAAGTTAGCCTCAACCAAATGTTATGAAACTTATACACAATTGTTATTACTACAAAATACAGATCAAGTTTGTATTTTGAGGGCATCACTCTTATTGTTCTAGAGTAATGCCCCTTTACAAATGGAAAAATTGCTGAATTTTCGTTTCCGTTATCTAACTTAAGTTTGCCTCAACCGAATGTTATGAAACTTATACACAATTGTTATTACCACAAAACTCAAATCAAGTACAATTTTTGGTAGCGTCACTTTTACCGTTTTTGAGTTATGTCCCTTTATAACGTTATATGATAGACAAGTGGGGGCATCATCTGTGTCCCATAGACACATTCCCCATTTTTTTTTTCAGTATTCCACTTCAAATTGTTCTAGAATTGAAACGGATTGGAATGGCTATCTAAATATCAACAATTCATTATAAAAACTACATGTATATACTGGAAGAATACAATTGTTGTACTCAGTTTCTTTCACAATTCTGACAATCACAATAAAAATATATTTTGTGGATGTGTCATTAATGGCCTTTCCTAATATTTAATACTGGTAACTTTTCTGTTGATGTCAATCTGAAATCTCCGCTGGTTATGTCCTCAAGCACATCTTTCCAAGTATCCCTTTTGGGAAAAGAATATAATTTGTTGTTCACTATTTTTTTTATTTTACTGGTGTCTGAATATCGTATTATAACAGACGATAAGGTAATATTGCAATCCATCTTAAAATGGATTGAAGGAAAACAACCGAGGACTTCCGAGAAATACTTTTCATAAGGATCTATGTCGGACAATCTCCGATTTATTGCCGGAAATTAAAATTTTTTCTTTTTTTTTAAACTTTGCTAAAATATTTTGACTCAATAGCTTTTTTAAGACACGGCAGGGGTGAGGGGAAACAAACTTAATTTTAATTTTGGCCCTATGGAATATACATGTACTTAATGGATTAAAAATCATGGTTTTACTTCATTGAACAGAAATGCGTCAAATACAGTACACATTATTAAACATAGAATTTGGCATGAAAAGTGATTTATGTGAGCAACATTTTTGCATAGCCTGTGCCAAATACGACTTCTCATTGCCAAAAGCCAATCAATATTTTGTTCAATGTTGAATATAATTATACCTTTTCTCTCTTAGACTGTAATGGAAGTACAGAAAATAACGAGGACTCCACTGAGGACACCTCTTCATGATGTTAAAAATCAGGATGTCATTAACAGAAGTTTAAAGAAGACAGTTCTTAATCATGTGATAGCTGCAGAGCCTTCGTTGAGGACACCCACTAGAAAATCTTCCAAGTGTGTTTTTTAAATGCAATGTTAACAGTGTACCAAATGTGTCAATTTTCAAAAAGAATGCAAGGCATAAGGATGCTAATCAGACACAATGACAGTTTAAAATATTTGTATAAAGCTTTATATTTCAGAAGGTATGAGACCTTCCATCTGTCATAAATGTCAATTCTCCTTGACCTCATTTTCATGGTTCAGTGATTTTTTTTAGAAACTATACAATAATATAAAAAATGACGAAAAGACAAACAACAGTACACAAAACACAACATAGAAAACTAAAGACTGAGCAACATTATAAGAATATTTTTGAGAAAACAGCAAATGTTGTTTTAAATCAAAATAAAATGTACATGACTTACGTCCTTAAAAGGTTCATTCTCATTATGACTACATCTGTTTTACTTTAACTTTCTGCGATTGACAGGGTTGTTTCAAGCAGTTTATACTTCAACCTTTTACCACTTTTTCATATACATCTAATTTCACTCTTGATATATATTCATTTGCAATGTAACATTAAAATAAAAATATGCATTTTGAAATATTACATTTCAGGTTTATAATGATATTATTATAAAAGATGCTTCATTTCTTATTTTTGTAGAATTAGACGGTCAATTCTTGTGTACCAAGACAAAGAGAATCAGCCTGAGGAAGAAATAAAGAAATTAGCTTTTAAGGAAGTGTCAAAAGTTATCAACAATGCTCAGCATGTAAGTCATATAGGGCATTGATATGTAGGACTGGTACATCAAGGACTATTCAAGGAAATGTATAATGTGAGCTTGTAGTATTGCGTAAGGTGCAAAATATTAAGATTTACCCTTGCCATGTTATTGTTTCCTTTAGAAGCAAAAGATTAGCAATTTTTTAAAAGTTCATATCCATCTTTAAAAAAACATATTAAAGATTGTCATGACTTATATCTACGTAAAATTGAAAGGAAACTTATGTTTCTATAAAAAAGCCAATGTAGATAGTTTAAAAACATATAATGTCACGAACTGAATGTAAGCATGTTTATTTGACAAACTTGTTTTGCACTTAATTATTAACAAATTGAACCTTTAAAAACATGAGATACTATTTTTTATAACTTTTTCATATTTACTTGCAGTTAATTTGTCCGCCTGTTGTTAATGTGGTACCAGCAACACCAGTGTGTAATAAAACAGTGTCTTACAGTTCTGAAATTACTGACAATGTTAGAGATCTACAGTCTGATGATTGTGAAGTTACCAAAGGTCTCAAATCAGATATTGATCAGGAGACTTCCAGCAGAATCCAGATATCTATTAACACATCACAACCAGTGTGTCAATTGGTGAAAGATGAATTTGAGAAACTACAGTCAAAAAGTTTAATTAAATCAAAGATTGACAGTGATTTATATGCTGAAAACAAACATCAGATTATTGTTGACAGTGATATTTTTATTGGTCATGAAGAAATTTATGACGATGCCCACATTGACAGTTTGGGTGTATTATCTGAAGTTGTCAAGGACTTAAGTACCAATGAGTTATCTCCCTTGGAAAATTCTGTTACAGATCAGAATGGAAGTGTTATAGTTGGGAATGGAAGTGACCACACATATGCTGGGTTCACATGTCACATGTGTAGTGTTGATGACAGAAATGATGTCAATGAGTGTGGTACTTCTCCAATGACACCTGTATCTAAAACAAGTATCGAAACTTCAACTGAGTTGCCATCTCTTCAGGAGACAGCCTGTTCACCTCTTGTTACAGAAACCAAAGACATTGGTTCTATGGTGGAGATAATTACAAATGACATGGCATGTTCACCCTGTCACACCTGTAGTGTGGAGCAGGAAACAATGACAGAGCCTGTCACACCAGTCAAACTACCTGAGATGTGTGACATATCAGTCCAGCATTTGATTGACACTGTAACAGCAGCATGTTCTCCTATATCATGTGACATGACATCTACAGCATGTTCTCCCATAAAGGGGTTTACAGCTCAGTCTAATGACGACAGTTGTTCTGTTTTTAAATCTGCATCAACTATGACAAATGCTACACCTGTAAAACATGACATGGCATTACAGGTATTAATTGTCTGTAAAATAGAAGTTGTTCATAAAATAATGTATGAAAAATTAGGATATGCCTCCTTTTATCTTAATCATCATTTTTATCTTTTTAAGGAGTAAATATATTTATGTAAATAAAAACCAAAAAACAATGAAACAGCACTCTCTCCAACAAAAATAAAGAGAAAAAGAAGTGGAAAAAATTGCCAAAAGAACCCATTTATTTGCCTTTTAAGCATTTAACTAAAAAATATCATAAACTTGGTTTTCAAATATGTAAAATAACACCCTAATGTGAAAAGTGATACTTTTTCTAACCTTTATAATTGAATATAAATTTTTATATACATTTTTGCATTTTGTATGGAGCCTAGTTCTGTTTTCAGGCAGTACCAGATACAAAGTCTGTTTTATGTTCACCACGACACCCACTACAAACCAAGGACTGTGGAATATTGGCCACCTCAACACAGGCTGATGTTACGACCAACACGGTCATTGTGGAACAAATGGATCAAGGTGTGGATGTCCGTCCAATGATGAACACGGGATCTACGATGACAGAATACCTCTTAGTAAACAGTGAAACATCAATGACACCTGTTAAACTTCTCAATAAGAAGGGCCATAGGTAACAAATTATGAGTTAGCTAATAAGAATCTATTTTATAACTGGCAAACAGTAATATGTTCATGAAATCTATGACATTGAAGTGATAACACCATCTTTTATATCTCACATAAGATAGTCAGGGGTACTTTTTTTTTTTATTTATCTGAAGAAGTAAATAATAATATACTTATATAAGTAAATTTGTTATATTCATATTTTCTTATAAGGTTTGAATAATCTCCCCTTAATTTTTCTCTTTACTTGTATAAGTAATTTTTTTTTTACAATCCCTAAAATTCTCAAGTTTTGGGATGTAAAAACATGTCTTAAACCATTTGTCTCTGGTTAGCTCATAATTTTTTATTAGAGTTCAACGTTTCATCTCATTAATTCAACAAAGAAACTAATTGTTTAGATCTTAAGTAATTGCGCAAAGCCTTCAAAAATTGCCCCTTGGAGGCTTGTAAATGAGCAGTGTTTTGAAGATAACAGACAAATGAGATTTTCATTGTTGTATAAAACAATAGTATAAACATCTTGTATTGAAAAAAATTGTCTCTTAAAAACTGTTGAGTAACAGAATCTCAACTATTTTAATCATGGCTTTAAAAAAAGAAAAAAAAATTCTAGACTAACACTACAACTGTATTAAATAAAAATAACACACTCCATACTCATTTCAGAGGGGAAAAAAACAATGAGATGTTCTAAATATCTGGAAAACCAACGCACTGTATATAGCCGACATTTGATCAGTATTTTTTGCCAAATATGAAATTTGGGAAATCAGGGTCATTAAACTTGTAAACTTGAAATACTTGCATGTTGTATTTTTTATAGGTTTACAGCAGATGAGATTAGGAAGCAGCATCCAAGAATCTTGGCCAATAAACTGGACACTTATGCCCTGGAAGCTGAACGTTATAAATTTGATATAGGGAAAGTAGAAAAAGAAAGAGACCATTTTAAGTCCAGGATAACAGAACTAAAGGCAGTTATCAAAGAAAAACAGAAGATGATAAATGATAACCAAGGGAAAGTTGATCTGGAGAAAAGTAATTTGAAGGTATAAATACTTTATGTCTATACAATGGTGAATGTTTAACAGAATTTGCCAGTTTTCTATAGTAAGAGAACATCTCATGGTTATCAGTTATTTGTGGTTTGGGAAAAAAATTGCCTTTTCCAGCAATCTAGGTATATAGTAATTGTCTTGAAATGTTTCTACAATAATTATTTTCAAAATGTTATTTTGATCAAGCATATTTGTGGGTTTATTTTGCCTTGAAATCTTCAAAAAATAGTATCTGAGAAAATATCAATTAATCTACTGAATGAGATCAGTAAATGAAAATTACAAAGTACTGATATCTGGAAAAGGCTGCAAGGTAGATTACTGGTGACCAAGATATTTAAAATGATTAGGTTAGATAAACTTTGGGTTGTGTCTGAAAAATATTATGAATCTTGTGACAAAACTTTTCATACAGACTACATGATTGTGATAAAATTTACAATAAATGTAATAGTAATGCTTTTTAAAACTACATGTATGTGGCAATCTCAATGATTTAACGATAAGTGTCGAAGTTATTGTCCCATATTCATGATAGTGTTTTTTTTTTATAATTCTCCTTATTTACCTTTTCTAGGAAGAGTATGAAGAGAAAATAGAAAAATTAACCAACAGCCTCCAGGAAAGTGAAGAGAATGTTACATATCTTAAAGAAGAAATTATTCAGCTTAATGCCAGATCTTCAAAGGAAAAAGATCAGTTTGTGTCAGAGATTGAAAATCTGAAAATAAAGTGTAGTGAAATGGAAATACAATTAGCTGATTCTACGCAAACAAAAACCATTGAGGTATTAGCCAAAAAAATATCATTCCTCCATAATTTGTACTGTTGCTCTTTGATAGTTGTTTTGTACTTAAAATTAAATTATAAAGATTCAAACTTTTAAAAAGTCATGATTCATATATGTTTAAAATCTAAATGAACAAAATGATTTGTAGTTATCTCCATTTGCCTGGCTTGTTTATAATGATCATCAATTCAAACACAGATTAACTTTTTTGTCACATATCAAACAGTAGCTTATGTTGTAGTTAGACTTTCATCAATTGCCAAAAAATATATTTTTAGGGAAGGGAGATAATTCAGGGTATAAACTAAATATTTTTTAAATAAAACTATTTGAACAACTACTTGTATTAAAACAATGTTTATACGACCGTTTACGGGACGTATTATGGTATACCATTGTCCGTTCATCTGTCCGTCTGTTGTCAACATGTCGGACAATTACTCAAAAAGGCTTTAACCTATTTGCATGAAACTTTGGTGAATTGTTAATATATCTATTGACGTAAGCTCCCTTTTGATTTTTATAAATTTTAGATTTTATGTATATGAGTTATGGGATTTAATCCATTAAAAAAGGGGAATTTTCCAATTTTCGGACAATAACTCAAAAACACTTTTATCATTTATACCACTTTTATGGGTTATATCTATTGAAATAAGCTCCTTTTAGTTTTTTTTTTATAAATTTCTGATATGACATTGATGAGTTCTGGAACTTTATTCTTTGAAAAAGGGATGGTGTATCATGCGCGCTCATTTAATTCAATCTTTTGTGGTTTTTACATACTTTGATTTAAAAAATTTGCTGCAGTCATATGTAGAATAGCACATGTGCTTTTTTAGGTGGAATATTATTTGTGAGAGAAAAAATTACTGCAAATCCATATTTTAAAGGGAGATAATTTATAACTATTACATACAAAAGGAAATTTATTGTATAAATTAAAAACCAATTTACTGAATATTTATATGAAATTGGACAATAAAACAAAATAAACAATCTAAATAAATTTTGAAATATCAATAAAATATGTCAGCTTGTGGTTTAATGGAAGGTTACAGTGATCATAGGTATTAACCTTTTTTTGTGAAAATTTCACATTTAAATAGAATGTGTACACCATTCTAAAGAAAGGAGAAAACACTGCTGTTATTTTTCCCCAATTTTTATATTGAAAATGGTCATACATAAAAAAAACTAACAATTTTTGTACTATCAGAATATTAGTAAAACTAAAAGATAAGGAGATGTGACATGATTGCCAATTTAAGAGACAACTAAAATGTCATTTATTATTATGTTTTACTAAAAACAGCTGGTGACCTATTTGATTTTAATGTTGTTAGCTTCTATGGCTCTATTTATATGCATGATTTTAAGAGCTTCATATTATTAGAATATTGCAGTATTTCAGTAATTTATATAATTATAGATTGCCACTTTAAAAGAAGAACTAGAACAGAAACAAAATGATCATCAGATGAGAAGTGCACATAATCTGATCTTAGAATTACAGACAGAGTTAGTAGAGCATAAAGAACTAACTGACAGTCTCAAGTTAGCAGAACAATTACAGGTATCATATGGCTTTATAGGTCTTCCTGATAAATGATGGAAAATTCTGTCACCAATTTATAATCTGTTGTCTATTTGAATGATTTAATTAACACATAAAATTTATACAATGAATAATGTTAATTGGTTTTTCTGCAACCAGGTCTTAGAAGCTAATTTGTTTATACCTTGTGAGACTTTTTAAGCTGTTAGCCCAGTTCAGAATGTCTAATTAGTCAGAAAAATTAATATTTGCTATGGCTGTTTCCATGTGTATCCATTTGATGTGTATTATTCATTTTAATCAATATACAGGACTTTTAAAATTGGCAAAACATTTACTTGGGAGTCAAAAGCATTTTACAACACATCATATGAGATGGAAGACACTCTATTTCTTTATTACGGATAAACTCATCCCACCTGTTAGATCAAAAGAGATGATTTTTCACAAAGTTTTCTTTGAACATTAGTAGATGAGAATGTTTTTTTGTTTTAGAGTGAAATACAGAAAGTTGTGTCAGATAATTACAGGAAAGTCAGGGCAGCAGCTAACAGATTGATGAACATGAAGAGAGGAGTAGATGTACAGGTTTGTGTAGTAAACTTCTTGTATCCAGGTATAAGAAAGTGCTCTTCTTTCTAACACTAGTCAAAGAATGTTAAGTTCTGAGATGATGTGCAGAAAAAATATTTTCTCTAAATAAGTTGACCTTTGTTGGACATAACCATTATTGAAGGTATGAAAGTAATTTTTATGCCACCGCCACAGCGGAGGGGGCATTAAGTGTCACCCTTGTACGTCTACGTCCGTCCGTATGTCCCAAAATTGATTTCCATATCCTCACTTTAGTTTGCCTCAACCAAATGTTATGAATCTTATACACAATGCTTATTACCACAAAACACAGATCAAGTTTGAATTTGGGTGCTGGGGCATCATCTGTGTCCCATGGACACATTCTCCATTTATCTATAATGGATAGGCTGCTTATAAATGCTTTCAGGTTGTAATATATTTTTTAGATATAGATTTTTATCTCTGTTATGTCAGAAAAGGCTTTGATGCTTTCTTTTGTAGCATTTGCTTCTTAATAAACTTCTTTCTCCTTTAAAATCTGGATTGAAATCATAATTCAAAGTAAAAATTGCAGAATTGTTTTTATAATATTTACATGAATTCTTTACGTTAGAACTTCTATTGTTAGGGATATTCAATTTGCTTCATCTTCGAAAATATAAATATGATACATGTATAACTTTTTGATATTCATATATGCAGTTCATCATGCTCTTGTACCATCAAATTTCATAATGATCTGTGAGGTAGTCCATTTATGTACCAGTTGCCTATAATAAGCCATATAAACCTAAAATGAGGAAATGTGATGAACTTAAAATGAAATCGTAAAAATTATAGAGAACTCATAAAAATCTGATTTTTTTAAAGAGACTTGAAGTTATGCAAAAACAATGTGAAAATGAGAAAGAATGTGAGAGATTTGCTACAGAGAAGAAAGAAATGGCTGAAAATTATGACAGTCTGAAGAATACTCTAGAAACATCTAGGTCTAGTATGATGCAGGTAAAAAATAGCTGAAAAAACTCTTGAATTGGGACTTTATTGTAATCTAAAATTAGGCCTTTTTATCTATAAATCCTAGAAATTTTTAAATCAAGATAAAGAGAAAGTTTGTGAGAATTAAATTTTTCAGATTAAAGAGAAAATGTTATAATTGTTGAATTTTAAAAATACCATAAAGAATATATTTTAACTCTTCTTTAGGGGAGGGGAAGGTTGGCACTTCAATCCTTTTGTGGTAGGGATGAGCCGCTGAAACATTCAGTACCTAACCCCTTTCATATACTTTGAATATTAAAAAAATCCAACCCTATTATAAATATATAAAATATAAAACAAACCTTTCAGATACTTATGATGTAATTAGAAACCTTATTGTATATTTAATCTAAATTTCTTAACTTTATATATTATGAATCTTGAAATAGTGACCTATTCCAGTGGCTCATCCATACCGCCCCAACTGTCTGTTTATTCTGACATGGACATTAATTTTTATACCTAGTTAGCTAGTACATCTCTGCCATTTTGTTCATTTGATAAATGTTTATTCTTTAAGCTTCGCATATTTTATGAAAACCTAAGTAGAATAGTAATAAATAATGCCACAAATATATTTTTAGCTTCTTAGGCACAGCTACATAATCTAAATATCCTAGATGCAAGATTCATTAAATCTGTAATGCATGGAAAATTGCTTTCCCCCTTCTGATACAAATTTTGTATGCCTAGTATTGAGTGAAGTTTTATGACCAAAAGGCCTGTCCAAAGGGAATTTTGTAAGTGTTCAACAAAATACTTTTTTCTCAAGACTTAAAACAAGAATTTATAAAAGCCACAAAATCAAGTTGCCAGGGAAACTCAAATACATACATGTATATACAAGATACAGTATAATATATCATCAATTTATTTTCAGATTGAATCATTATATGAGAGTACATCATCTGATCTGCTAAGTGCCACAAACCAAGTACAGATCCTGAGTAGAGAGTTAATGACCACAAGATCAGGTAGGTGTACTTTGAAATCAGACTAAGGTTAACAACCCCTTAATGAATGAAGGTAGTTGTCCTGGATTTGTATAAAAACATATCTTTTATTCATGTAATTAAAGGTGAGTCATTATAAATCTTATAATGCAAAGGTTATTTGAAATTAAATGAATTTTCAGTACATTCATTCCTTCATTCCTTATGCCTGTATAACAAGTATAAAGAGAAAACTTCACGTTCATCTTGCACTGGTACATAACCAAGCATATATCTTGCTTAACGATATTTATGTTGTGTTTATTAATGACAGCAATAGAAGAAGCCAACCTGGTAAAACATTCACTAGTACAACAGGTAGATGACTTACAAGAGAACGACAAGGCAGCAGTCCAGGAAATATCCAATCTTAGGCACATCACTGAAGCCAAAGAAAACGAATATCAAGACTTCAAGAAATGGTTTGTTTTCTTGCTCTTAATTGGTTTTAAGTGCATTCATTCATATAGGGAAAAAACCTGTATTCTCAAAATGAGAACCAATATATATGGATACAATAGACAAGTGAATATACATTCTACCAATATATCTAAATCAAAGATTTGAATTTGAATTTGAAGTTTCTATTTTTCACTTTTACAAACCTTTTTTTTGTATTATATACAAAGAAATTATCTTTATGATAAGGGCTATTCCATTAAAATGTATGTGGGAGGGTAGGAAGGGACTTGCAAATTATCCCAACAACCAAGAACCATTTTTTAGATAATTTTGCATAATGGTAATAGACGCATACTGAAAAAAGACCCATGACCCACATTCAATAGTTAACCTCCCTTCCTACCCTCCCACATACATTTTAATGGAATAGCCCTAATAAATGTTTGACGAAAACACCCATTTTTATATTTATAAAAATAAGAAGATATGGTATGATTGCCAATGAGCCAACTCTCCACCACTGCCACCAGAGACCAAATGACATATAAGTAAGCAACTGTATGCATGTTATAATCTGAAACAAAGTCTGCCAACACAACCAAAGTTACTCCAAACTACAAAACTGGACTTGCGGTCATTAAACTGTACTCAGTACTCAGATTACAAAAAGTGTGTTTGAAACACCAAATAGAGTGATTTGATTAGTTGAATTTTGAGTCTCAATATAATAAGTGTACTAGAAAATTAAATGATAATTTGCTCAATTGGCCTTTAAATCTGCAGAATAGAATAATTAATTTTGGACCAATGGACCAATTTGAGTATACATACTTTGTCAGTCCCAGAAAATGTGGTGAATCTGCTATCTGTTGATCAGCAACAGACATTCTGGCTTCTGACAGGTTTATGTGAACAAATGCTGCATCACCATGGCATTTTGAAAATGACTTACATTTATATTGAGAGCAGTCATTAATACATGTATTATAATGCCTGTTTGAATTTCTTACTGTAGATTAAAGAATGACACATGATTACTTTACACAATGAAAAAGTTGAATATAGATTTGATATGACATAATATATTATGTTTTGTAGGTCAAGTGACAATGAAAGGAAATTAGCTAGTACATTAGTAATATTCCAAGAAGAAAAAGAGAGGTAAGATAAATGTTAGTCATGAGGGTAATAAATGGAAAATAAGCAACAACAGTCACCTTTGCAAACAATGTAATTTGATTTCATTTGATAATCTGATGTTCAACATTTCTTAATTCTACATCCTATAGCATTGGTAAACAGTTTTCAAAGTAAGAATATTTTTAGATTTCTGACAAAACATGTGTACATGGACTTTCTTTTAAAATCTTTTATCTGATCAAAATCTTCAGATATGTGCTGTTGTAGAATTATTGATTTCCAATACTCTTATTCGACAACATTTTTCCATATGCTATGACCTTAACAACAAGACCTCTTGTTAGAACTTTGGCCATTGAACAGCGCAAGGGAAAAATTATGATGAAAGAACAAACATGCACCAGAAGGTTAATAGTAATAACGCATTTTTTGCTTTCATATGTTATCATCGCATGCATTCTACCAAATCTAATTTCAAAACATCTGTTAATGAAATAATTTGGAATAGATACAAAGATTTAACAGAAATAATAAGGATACATTAAAGCACTAGAATCTTCAAAAGTTACATATGTGACATTGTGATTGTTGTCTATAAATATATCTCTATATAGATATAAGAAGATGTGGTATGAGTGCCAATGAGACAACTCTCCATCCAAGTCAAAATTTATAAAAGTAAACCATTATAGGTCACAGTACGGTCTTCAACACGGAGCCTTGGCTCGCACCGAACAGTAAGCTATAAAGGGCCCCAAAAAATTACTAGTGTAAAACCATTCCAACGGGAAAACCAACGGTCTAATCTATATAAAAAACGAGAAACACTTATGAACCACATCAACAAACGACAACTACTGAACATCAGATTCCTGACTTAGGACAGGTGCAAACAAATGCAGCGGGTTTAAACGTTTTAATGGTACCAAACCTTCACCCCTTTTCCGAAACAATAGTGTAACATCACATTATAGAAAGACACACTATAAAATATCAACTGAAATAGCTTAACTCAGTCAAAGGACATATTAACACCATTGAACATACACTGAACAAATAAATTTGACCTATGACACAATGTAAATACAAAATAAATAAACTAAGGGAAGAATAATAAAAGTAACATGTTATATCGGTAAGAAATGTTAAACAATTAAAGAAAAACAATATGCTATATTCATTTCTGCTTGTTCATAAAATTATACACACACTATTTAGTCTTCTTTCCCCCCAAAAAATCATACTTTTATTGTTTGACTAAATCGTTGCTAATGCCCCTTTTCAACTGTTCTTGTAATTGTAAGCTGTAGATTACTGGATTTAAACATTGCCAGTTGTAGTGTACACATTTGAATAAAAGCTTAATATAGGATACCAGTTATTGAATCATGTGAGGTAAATGATTTTTATGCCCCACCTACGACAGTAGAGGGGAATTATGTTTTTCGGTCTGTGCGTCCGTTCGTCCGTCTGTCCTGCTTCAGGTTAAAGTTTTTGGTCAAAGTAATTTTTTGATGAAGTTGAAATCCAATCAACTTGAAACTTAGTAGACATGTTCCCTATGATATGATCTTTCTAATTTTAATGCCAAATTAGAGTCTGGACCCCAATTTTAGGGCCCACTGAACATAGAAATGATAGTCCGAGTGGGGCATCCATTTACTGGACACATTCTTGTTAGTTTGTAGAATATGGTTGGTTGAATAAGACAGAAATCTTAGCCTGATGGGTCTTCACTATCCATTACAAGTGTGTTTTGATATTAATATTCAACAATGATTATACACATGAACTAAAGTCTTACTTGTAAATGATTTTTGTTCTTCTCTGTGAACTTGTGTATCAGGTCATCCACGACAGTAAGATAAACATTAATTTAGATTGTCTGTAGTGTGAAATTTTCATGTAGTGCACATTTGTTTTAAGTTCCATAAGAGATTCCCCAAAATTAATAGTTCAGACTGTGTTTTACAGGACTTATATTTAGTAATTGACTTCACTAATAGTAATTTGTATATTTTTTCATTTGATAGATTAGAATTGTTATCAGTAAATCTCCAGCGGACTGTGGACTCATTAAACGAGGACATAGATACTTTAGAGAATGATCTGTTTTCCACCAGAGAATTTTCATCAGAACAAGCCTCCAGGCTAGTCAAACTTGATGAAGATTTATCCCTGGCTAACCAAGAACTGAGTCATACCAGACTGGAAAATATGGAGCTTAGAGTAAGTATTTATGACAGGTATTATTGTATTTTAAAAGTAAATTAAGTAATGGAAGTACAGATATCATAATGACCATACTGAAAGAAATTATGGTCAACTTGTAGGTGACTATATGGAAATAAGGAAATGTGGTAGAATTGCCAATGAGACAACTTTCCACCAGAGACCAAATAACATGGATGTAAAGCAATATCTGTTTCACTGCAATGTAAAATCCCCTTTAAAATACCAGTATAAATATAAAATTAGGTGTAATTGCTAATGGGACAGTCATTTTATACCACTGATCACTTGTTAACTTGATCATCTTAGTCTCCCTGTACTGTTTATAACATTGCTGTATTAATACATCTACTCCAAAGTACAGTCAACAATTTTAGATTGTAGGACGGTATTATTTCATATCAACAGATAAAATACTTTGAATTTAATTATAGTAACTGCAGGCATTCTTTAGTATGGTATTATTTCTTATAGTGTAATTTGGGCATGTCCTATAGACACAAATTATTATACCCTGCTCCAAAGGACACACATGCTTTATTGTGTAATATGTTTTCAGAATCATCGCTCATTAACTTCCTGTATACAAAATTCTTAAAGGGTGGGCGATGGTGGGTGGTATCATTAGTGACAGTTTTACTTGTTGTTTCTGTATGCTTTTATTAACATTTTAATATTCCACTGATCAAAATTAAAAGGTGGAAGGTTGCAATCTCCAAATCTAGTTTAAAAAGACTAAGTGTCTATGTGGCTTAAGTCAGAACCCTGGAAGTGTTTTTTTTTTTTTTGCTTTTCTTTTTTATATTTTTTTAATAATGTTTTTGTCATTTAAGGAATATAGTTTTGATAACAGTCATTGCTAGTCTTAGTTAATTATAATCACAACTTTTCTTGATTTAGAGCTTGACATATTGTATAGGCACTTGTGTAATAATGAATACCATAATTATGTTGGACTAAAGATGTCTTTTGTATAGGCACTTGTGGAGTAATGAATACTATAATTATGTTGGACTTAAGATGTCTTTTGTTTTTTTGTGTATTTGGATGGCTATCTCATTAACTTGCTTTTATACCCCTGCTATAAAAAGTGGGGGTATACTGTTTTACCTCTGTCTGTCCATTTACCTCTGTCTGTCCATCCATCTGTCCCATGAATATTTTTCGTCGCATCTTTCTCAGGATTGCATTACAAGGATTTCTGAAATTTGGTTTCAGGGTTTATATGAGTCAGCTATACCGTGTGATGCGTTTTCAGATTCATCACTCAACAACTTCCTGTTTACCTTATACTTTTAGCGGGGGCAGGGATATCATTAGTGAGCAGTAGCTCACAAATTCACTTGTTTTAATTATTTTGAAATATTTTTCTTTAGGATAGTTTAGCTGTATTCAGAGGAAATCAGGACTATTTACAGTAAGTTTAAATAAATATTGGAGGGTTTATCATGTGTGCAATTTGTGTAAGATTGTGAAACGTCACTTATCATTGGTTATTTACAAATGTCCTCTTCATGGTGTATAATTTCATAAACAATGCAATTTTCACTTAATCTTATTACCTCCTTTATATAGCTTTGTTACTGACTAATTTCTTTGCTATTGTGATTTTACAAAAACAGAGACAAACATAAACATACCTTAACAGGATCCTATAATATTAACACTTATCAGTCACTTGTCATACTTCCTTTGATCTTGTCGACTAATGTTATTTACATCACTGTACAGGTGAATTGTGCAACAAAAAAAATCAGACATTATAAAAATGAGGAGATTCAGTATGACAACCAACAACAACAAAAAAACAACAAAAAAACCAAAAGAACAACAACCACTGTACAGGGTCCTGAAAGGTACTTGATGAATATGGTGAGTTAAACATTTTTGTGGGCGCCCAACCCTCCTCAATTGGCTAACATGGGACAAGGGTGTAACAGCACATCAGAATAAATCAAAAATCAGTTGGAAAGGGCTTAACTCATAAGATCGGCACTAACCATTAAAAAACATACCAAAGGACAAAAAACTTTTATGGATAGTAGAGACAACTACTAAAGAATCTTAGAAAGACAATTGAGCACTTTATTAGAGTAATTTAATAAAGAGTTAACCATGAAGTGCAGAAAGTTTGACTTTCTTATATCTAAGTAAAAAAAATCTGGATGATTAGGGGTGATCACACTATCTACAAAGTTGAATAGCAATACCAGTAAAAAAAATTATGTATAACCCTTGACTGACATTGGTATTCAAACAACCAACAATTTAGAAGTGGTCAATAGCTGTAGAAGCAAATAAAAATATTTTTGAAGACTATATAGTTTTTGAATATTATTCATTGGAAGTTGTATATAGATTAACTAATTTTTTTAACTGTATTGTCTAGTAAAATCAAATTTTCTTAATTTAAAAATCAATCTCGTATGTCTGTTCAAAAAAGAATTCATACTATATGAATTTAAGATGTAAAATGTTTACTATTAAAATCTTATTCTAGTCTGTACTTTGGTGTCGTTGTAGACAGGGTGTTGATCTAGCAGAGAGCGAGCTCCAGAGAAAGTCCTCAGAACTTGAGACACGGAAGGCTGAGTTAAGGGAAAGCACTTTCTTATTAGTGGAGTTAGAAAACAAAATGGCTAGTTTGTTACAAGGTTTAAGGAGCAGAGCAGGACTTGAGCATGTACATGTAAAGGTATAAGATTGATGATATGGGTTTTAATGGTACATAAGCTAAGTTATTCACATCTTATCATTAACATTACGTTGTAAGAAGAAAAAGCAAATTAAGCAAAAAAGTGTCTATGCATTTTTTCCAGTTCAAAGTTTATAGTATGGTTACTGTTGATGTAAGCTGAAACATATAGATTCCACCACTGCATCAAATGTGTTACAGTATTTCTCCACTTGAGACCGTTGAATTTTAAAATTTAAAAAATGATGCTTGCCGAGATTTTTGAATATTTAAAATTTAACTGTTGAGAGTGGAGAAGTGTCCTAATACACAAGATATAGTAGTGGAATCTGGTTCTCTAATGATTTTTAGACGATATCTAAACAAGGTTTATCCTTTCTTTTCAAAGATTTGAAGAAAGTTGTGTTCTTTATATATGAAGTATCAGGCATGATCACCTTTTTTCATGAGTCACAATAGAAAATTCAGTAGAAATCAAGACAATTTGATGTCATCATTGAGTTTTGACCAATCATTTGCTGAGATCAAAGTTTTCTCTAGAGATGAGAAATATTTTTCTCACACTGATTGAGAAATGTGAAAATGGCATGAAAATTAAAGAAACCTAATTTAACAAGAAGATCACTGTTTTTTTTTTAAATTTACCTGATCTACTTAAAATGAAATTTCCAGAAATACATGTGGACTTTTGAAATAAGCTAGATTTTTTATTTTTAGTCAGAGCTGTCGAGTCCACAAACCAGCTGTATGAAACCAAGGTTAAAACCATCAGCTAAGAAGTCTGCAAGGAAGACACTAACAAACAATATTTCAGACTCTTGTCGTAAAGTGCAGGATCGATCATTCCTTTCTATGGTAATTAAAGCAGCGGAAGGCCAGAGTGACAGTGAATATGAATCATGTAAATCTAGTCCAAGTGACAAATCATCAAGGAGTACCTCACCCTACATAGAGGGTGTCACACCGTTTGATGAAATGTCCACTATTTGTGAAAAACGGAAAGACAGAGACTCTATCGAGGAAAGTCCCAGTGCCCTCAGTAGGAATAAATTAGGATTTTCCCGGAGAAATAGTGCCTTTGCCCCAGTGAGGACTGGAACTAGTGTAATCAAATCCAAGCCTGGACCATTAGATTCTACTATGAAAAATATGAGTGTTATGTCTCAGTCACAGTTAGAGGACACTAATCTAAGGCTGGCTGAACAGATAGAATGTATTGGTGAAACATTTAGTGAAATAATTAGATGTGCTGGTATCATAGAAAAAGCTTCCAGGCTTTCAATCGATGATTTACAATTAGAAAAGTAAGTTCAACTTTCACATGTTTTTATGAGAAGCATGTTATGTCAGTCTTAAAGTTGTATTAACAGTTTTTACCTGTACCAGTTGTATTTTTTGCAATGTATTTTGAATATGAAGATATTTGAAGATAAAACAACATATTCAAACATTGTTCAATCAGAAATCGTTCTATAGAAAAGTAAGATTGAGGGATGGTCACAAATTGGAAATTGAAATAGAAGTAATGAGTAGCAAAATTACTTACCGACATTTACCTACTATCTCATTATTTTTGAAACTTGAAACATTTCTGAAGAATTCTAAAAATTGAATCTGTCATTTCTGAATAAAGAAATGGTGAGTGCATTTAAGTATCTCATGTTTGGAGACATTTTTGCACGCTTAACATTGATGCCCATGAAGATGAATATCATCTTGTTAGTTTTTTCCATATATATGACAAAAATTACAAGATCATTGAGAATTATAATGTAATCTTTCCTTGGTACCCACTACTCACACCATCCACTACACTCATCGATCACCCATGTGAATGTTATAATTTTCAATATGTATCACTTAAAGAATTGCGCTTTTTCAGATAGTGTTCATGCTTTTCTAAAAAAAAATTAGTTAGCATTCAGAAAATGATTCAGTAAACGGAGAGTAAAGGTTATACAATAATAAGGAGATGTGGTCTGATTGGCAATGAGATAACTTTTCACCAAAGATCAGAGGATAGGAATGTGAATAACTTGAGGTCACCATATGGCCTTAAAATGATGAGGAAAAGTATACACTATAGTAAGCTATAAATGGCCAAGGGGGTAGGGAAAATAAGAAACAATTCAAAAGAGAACAAAAAAATCAGTTTGGTCAGATTGATTCAAAATTATTATAAAAAAAACCTGCATGCTAAAAATATTGTTTTGCCTTTATTTTTCTCTCTTCAGCTTTTCTCTTTTTGTATTTTACAGTAAAGAATTGTGTGAACAATTAGATATATGCCAAATATCAGAAAAGAGAACAAAAGAAGAATTGTCCATGAAGATAAGTCATCTTTCTGAATCAGAGGCAAACATATCCACACTGACAGAAAATATTACAAGTCTGTCTGACAAGATAGGTTTCTATGTAAAGCAGGAGGCAGAAATGAGTGTAGGTGTTAACCTCATATTGAAGGGGTTATATAAAAAACAATTTGAAAAATGACAAATATTAACATGTCGTAACTTTATCTCTTACTCTGACCTATATGAATCTTATAAATAACGTTTTACGTTTCGTTGAATTATATAAAGTTTTACATTTGTAGGTCATTTTTCAGATTTTAAATGACCCACAATCATAGAACTTAGTGTAAGGATGAATTCCAGATCCAGAGAGAGTAACAACTCCCACAAAAAGTAGTCATACTGGAATTTAAGTCTTCATTCATTTCTAATGAGTTAAACATGCTATTTCATCTCTCAGATATGGTTTACCTATTATAAAATGAGACTTATAATTTGAAAAAGAATATAATGTTGTATGTAAGCAGCTTCCCTATGAATTTAAATTTTGTCAGATAATATAAGTATATATAATGTAAAATAAGAAGATGTTGTATGATTGCCAAGTAAACTGTCCACCAGAGACCAAATGACATAGATGTTAGCAATTATAGGCCACTTTATGGCCTTCAACAATAAGCAAAACCCATACAGCATAGCAAGCTATAAAAGGCCCCAACATAATAAAATGTAAAACAATTCAAACCAAAAACCAAAAACCTGATTTGTACAATACAACAAATGAAAAACAAATATAAAACAATTTATTTTATAGTATTTGAAATCCAACCTGTCCACAACCAAGTCACAGATAGAACAGTTAGAGGCAGAAAAACAGATCTTATCTACTCAGTTGAAGGCTGTACTGGCAGGTGACACAGGAGAACCTACAGGCAACTTTGCTAAATACCACAACGATATAACTACACTTAAACTGAAGGTAATCATAAATAATCAGTAGCTAAATACCACAACGATATAACTACACTTAAACTGAAGGTAATCATAAATAATCAGTAGCTAGATACCACAACTATATAACTACACTTAAACTGGAGGTAATCATAAATAATCAGTAGCTAAATACCACAACAATATAACTACACATAAACTGGAGGTAATCATAAATAATCAGTAGCTAAATACCACAACGATATAACTACACATAAACTGGAGGTAATCATAAATAATCAGTAGCTAAATACCACAACGATATAACTACACTTAAACTGAAGGTAATCATAAATAATCAGAAGCTAGATACCACAACGATATAACTACTCTTAAACTGAAGGTAATCATAAATAATCAGTAGCTAGATACCACAACGATATAACTACACTTAAACTGAAGGTAATCATAAATAATCAGTAGCTAGATACCACAACGATATAACTACTCTTAAACTGAAGGTATTCATAAATAATCAGTAGCTAAATACCACAACGATATAACTACTCTTAAACTGAAGGTAATCATAAATAATCAGTAGCTAAATACCACAACGATATAACTACACATAAACTGGAGGTAATCATAAATAATCAGTAGCTAGATACCACAACGATATAACTACACTTAAACTGAAGGTAATCATAAATAATCAGTAGCTAGATACCACAACGATATAACTACTCTTCAACTGAAGGTAATCATAAATAATCAGTAGCTTAATACCACAACGATATAACTACACATAAACTGGAGGTAATCATAAATAATCAGTAGATAAATACCACAACGATATAACTACACATAAACTGGAGGTAATCATAAATAATCAGTAGCTAGATACCACAACGATATAACTACTCTTAAACTGAAGGTAATCATAAATAATCAGTAGCTAGATACCACAACGATAGAACTACACATAAACTGAAGGTAATCATAAATAATCAGTAGCTAAATACCACAACTATATAACTACACTTAAACTGAAGGTAATCATAAATAATCAGTAGCTAAATACCACAACGATATAAGAAGGTAATCATAAATAATCAGTAGCTAAATACCACAACGATATAACTACACATAAACTGAAGGTAATCATAAATAATCAGTAGCTAGATACCACAGCGATATAACTACACTTAATATGAAGGTAATCATAAATAATCAGTAGCTAGATACACTTAAACTGAAGGTAATCATAAATAATCAGTAGCTAAATACCACAACGATATAACTACACATAAACTGGAGGTAATCATAAATAATCAGTAGCTAAATACCACAACTATATAACTACACTTAAACTGAAGGTAATCATAAATAATCAGTAGCTAGATACCACAATGATATAACTACTCTTAAACTGAAGGTAATCATAAATAATCAGTAGCTAAATACCTCAACGATATAACTACTCTTAAACTGAAGGTAATCATAAATAATCAGTAGCTAGATACCACAACGATATAACTACTCTTAAACTGAAGGTAATCATAAATAATCAGTAGCTAAATACCACAACAATATAACTACTCTTAAACTGAAGGTAATCATAAATAATCAGTAGCTAAATACCACAACGATATAACTACTCTTAAACTGAAGGTAATCATAAATAATCAGTAGCTAGATACCACAACGATATAACTACACATAAACTGAAGGTAATCATAAATAATCAGTAGCTAAATACCACAACTATATAACTACACATAAACTGGAGGTAATCATAAATATTCAGTAGCTAAATACCACTGGAAGTAAACAAAAATATCTAGTAGCTACTGATTTGGTTAGGATGAATCTGGGGATTAACTTGTAATCAGTGATTAATTAAGCAAGCTCCAATCTTATGTACATGCTGACAATATTGTAGTAAATTTGAATATAAATATGTGTTATGCTTGCCAATGAGACATTTATTCACCAGAGACAATAGGACAGGGGTGTAAAGAACTACAGGTCACCCCATACCATATTGTAACCTAT
The DNA here is from genome assembly GCF_021869535.1 of Mytilus californianus. Classification (NCBI taxonomy): domain Eukaryota; kingdom Metazoa; phylum Mollusca; class Bivalvia; order Mytilida; family Mytilidae; genus Mytilus; species Mytilus californianus. The sequence goes on along the minus strand of NW_026262734.1, from coordinate 43,846,912 downwards.
AAAAGACACTAGTAATTGCCAATTATAACATGATTTCATATTTATATTCATGATATTATAAATAAACAGAAGAAGGGTAGTTTTGAAGGTTCAACATAAAAATAGCTTATCCTGTCCAGCTGTATTTACTGTCATACGATATTTCACTACAACTATTCACTTGAGGATCACTAAAGTTTAACCACAGGCAAATGTTGTCAACGTTGCAAAATATTAGAAGCATTAAAACTTAAAAAGATTGTATTAGAACAATTGAACACTGTTGTTTGTGTATGAGCAGTATGCTGGTTTATATAAACGGAAAAGATCAAATTCTTTATTAAAATGGAAATAAAAATATTGTAGTTGAACACTTTTGCCAAATATGAAATTAAAGTATTTGTTTATGATTGTAAAGGAAAAAACTATCCAAAAAAGAAAGAAGATAATATCCATACATCCATCACATGTTAGGTTAAAGAAGAGGAACAACACTATCTATATCTAAGTAGAAACCCAAACTGTATCAGAACTCAATAATGCTTGGCATTGATTTTTGCAAACGAATATTCTAAGATGATAGACAATGAAATAATTATTATTTAAATAAAGATAAAAATTATATGTAAGTTTTTAAACAATTATTTCAGATTCAGAAATTAAAAGAAAAGGTGAAACAAAGGGAAGAATACCATGAAACATTAGCTGTAAAGGCTTCTAAGAGGGTAAGGAGAAACGGAAAATATCATTCATCTGCTTTCTGTTTGCAGCATAAATGTATAAAATGTATTTCCTTTTAGTCAAAAGTGACCAGAACATATAAACCCAGTGAGAGGTATATATTTCAATGAAGTTGTGTGTCTATTCATATTTTTTGTCTCATATTTCTCAGCCTTTTGTCAAGCCTGTGACATTTATGTCACAATAGCGAGACATAGCGATCCTAGATTCCGTTGGCAGCGTCAACATTTAGGTTCAGTTTGTGGTTAAAGTTTTTTAGACATCATTAACTTTGTTTTTATGAAATTTGTACAGAAGCTTGTTTATGACCAAAAGACAGTATTCAGAGCAAAATTTAGAAAATATTTATTTTCATTTTCCGTATACAATTTTTTTTACATGATAAATTTGTAAACATTCATGGATTGTCATGAAACTTGGACAAGCTGATCTTCAAGACCAAGAAATAGCATCTGAAGAAAAAGTTTGATTATTTTTTAAATTCTGTATTTTACTGATAAATGGACTCACTTTTTAAGTCAACATTACACTTATACACTGACAGCAGCAATTGCAGGCGAGGCACAGGGTTCCGTGAACCCCTTACAAATTTTTATATTATGGAATGATTTGGTATTTGGTCTGCATCTGTATTTTTAATTGTACCATGTAAGCAATTTTCAGATCTGTCAGACCTTCACTTCCTTTGATAGTTTAGATTTTTATTATACCCACTAGGCATGCAACTGTTTGTAAATGTCTAATAAGATATGGGTGAATACTTTGTACAACATCACATGCAACTACTGTTTAGTATGAAATTCATATGTTTGTAGATAAAAACATTAGATGAGAATTGGAAGAAAGCTGAAGAGGAAGTGTACAAATTTGATCAGTTAGTGGATACAATCAGGGAGGTAAGTCAAAATAGGAAGTGTACAAGTGTGGCCAGTTAGTGGATACAATCAGGGAGGTAAGTCAAAATAGAAAGTGTACAAGTGTGACCAGTTAGTGGATACAATCAGGGAGGTAAGTCAAAATAGAAAGTGTACAAGTGTGACCAGTTAGTGGATACAATCAGGGAGGTATGTCAAAATAGGAAGTGTAAAAGTGTGACCAGTTAGTGGATACAATCGGGGAGGTAAGTCAAAATAGGAAGTGTACAAGTGTGACCAGTTAGTGGATACAATCAGGGAGGTAAGTAAAAATAGGAAGTGTACAAGTGTGATCAGTTAGCGGATACAATCGGGGAGGTAAGTCAAAATAGGAAGTGTACAAGTGTGACCAGTAAGTGGATACAATCAGGGAGGTTAGTAAAAATAAGAAGTGTAAAAGTGTGACCAGTTAGTGGATACAATCGGGGAGGTAAGTCAAAATAGGAAGTGTACAAGTGTGACCAGTAAGTGGATACAATCGGGGAGGTAAGTCAAAATAGGAAGTGTACAAGTTTGATCAGGTAGTGGATACAATAAGGGAGATAAGTCTAAAGAGGAAGTGTACATGTTTGATCAGTTGGTGGATTCAAGCAGAGAGGCAAGTCAAACAGGAATTGTTCAAGTTTGATCACTTGGTGCATTTGGAATTCCCATACCAAAACACTGACTTTCCATTTTCTGCTTAAAAATATCAGCTTGTTAATGCACTACCTTTAGAAAACAGCTTGACAGATTCAACAAAATTTGCACAGGTTTTCCACAGAACATGAAGTTGAGCAGCTGCTATTTTATTTTTGTGTCTTTATGTTGTTTGGGGTTTCCAATTCTTTCTACTTGGAAGACTCACACATTTAAAAAAAAAAAGTGTATAATTTCCAACAAAGTAGGTTTATTGTATATAACATTGATATGTATGTTTATAGGTCATTTTTTATTTCTTGGCTACAAAATATTGTCAAGAAATTTAATAGATGTAGTCTTTTTTACCATTTCCTCAATATTTCATTGAAATGAAGTAATTTTTTTATGTTTTTATTTTCCAGACGTTAATAAATTCAGGGTTGATACCAAAACACAAGGAATCATTAGCACGTATTATAAGAATGATTGATGGATTTGAAAGTGTACAACCAAAACCAGGACCACTGAAGCCAGTAAAGACAGCTCTCTGGTAGTACAGCTATTAAAAGACCTGGTATCCATAATATAGATGTCAACACTTACCTCAGAACTATTATTTTTACTTCATCAATATAGCTTTTGTAATTCCGAAATGTTTTGAGTGTTATTGTGTAAAGTTCTTATTTGATAATTGCATGAAATTGATTTATCAGATGGATTTGTGTTGAAGCAATCATTTTTTCTAGGATAGTTTTGTTGTTTTGTCACTGAACTGAACATTAAGATAATCCGTTATTTTAGAATTATTATCATTATTTTAATTTCAAAATGTAAATATCTGCTAAGGGTATCTTATATTATATATTAAATGACTTTTTAATCTCATTAGTGGAAACAATTGCAAACATTTCATGAGTACCGCGGTACATTAATTGTGGGATACATTTTTTGCATATTTCAAGGGAATTACATTGTTTTATAACAAATGAACAAGATTCAGCTATATTATAGAAATGCTTGTAACTGTTCAAACTTTCAATTTTTAAGAGTTAAGGGAAACAAGTATTTGCTTTGTGTCATGCAAGAAATTTAATCAAGTTGTCATATAAAAAAAAAGAGTTTTATAAAAATAACAGTGATCTGAAAAAATGGCACATCAAAAATACTGCAATGTTATGTAATTATTTAAGCCAGATTTAATATTAAAAAAAAACCATAGGACTGATACATGGAACCCAGGGAAGGCACTTCAATAATAGAGTAACTATCTATACTATAGAAGCAATTTTGGAGACCTGCATACATTTTAAAATAGAACAACCCACCCATAGTAGCAAGTTGTCTTCCCTTGGTCCCATGTGTTTTTTTATGGAACAGCCCTTATATATTTTTGAAGTTGCTGACTTCTATTTCAATATACATATACATGTACTTGAAGCTGAAAATGAATGTAGTATAATATTTATTAACAAGATCCAGCCCCAGAACCACATGCATATTTATTTCTGCGATAACCCTCGTTATTTCATGTAAATATTTGAATACTACATGTATCTATGCATTTCTTCAACTTTCAGGCAGTATTGTTCACATAAATGTAAAGATCCTACCGGTAATTTAAAAATAGTGTGTTGTTATATTTTGAATTGTTATTTTTAGGTACTCCCTTTGTCAAATAACTTAATTAAACATATTTTTAAAGGTATTTATTACAAAGCGTACATCATGTTAACGTTTACCATCAACATTTTTACATCAATGCACATACTACTTGTACAATCGATCATGATGTCAATATTTATTTTTACTGTGTCACAATCTGTCTTGTTATTATATCGAGATAACCTGTTGTAACTTATAGAAATAAAAAATCTGCATTGTAGTCAAGAATCTGTTTTATTTAAAGAAAGTGGCCTCTGTGGCTGAGTGGTCTTAAGTAGTTCATCTAGGGTAATTACTAGCCTGGCAACACTGTCACTAAGGTTGTGATTTCAAAGCGTGATTGTGGCAAGATGTGTTTGACTCTGATATTAATTAAGGATGTTTGCTCCTCAATTTTAAAATAACAAGCTTTTTAAAAGACTGTTATAAATTGATAATATATAAATAACAGAATTTAAAAAACTGAAAAAATTATAGATCCATGTCATTGTTTATGAGATATAATCAATTGAAATTTGTGTGGGAAATCATTCTCACTAGATTTTTCATACATTTAACATTGGCACCTCTTTCCTTTCAAAAAATGTATGAAAAAAATAACGGATTTTATAAGATTTTCAAAAATGGCTTTTTATTAAAACAATATGTAATAAAATAATAAAAGAATAGTAGGGGTTAGCAGCCAAAATTTTATATTGGCACTACATGGATAAAACTAGAGTATTCCAAAAATCTGACAAAAAGTCTATCTCATTAGAATCAGCTGTTAGTTTTCGCTACAACACTCCATCCCTTAGAGGGAGTGTAGCGTATCACAACATAGGATTGTAATCAGATTGACAAAAAGTAAAAAAACAAGAGTAGCAAACATCCTTAATTGACTAGGCTTGACAGTTTTCCAGTACATTTTTACTTTGAAACCTCTTCACTTGCAATTGACTTCCACTCTAACTTTAGAATTGGATTGTCTATTAAATGCAGTACTGCTTGTAGATGATACTTGGCTAAAATGTATTAAACAACAATAAACCAGTTGTGACACACTTCCATTTTGTTTTTCTTAACTATCTTGTAACTGTCTGCATATACATGTATTACCAAATAATGACATGACCTTTTTATATATTTGACCTATTGGAATTGTCCAGAGAGAATATTCACAGTGGGAGTGGCAGTACTTGTTTATTGTTTAATTCAATGTGGTTTGGAATATTTGCTCACATGAAGAGTGACAGGTCCCAGGACATTTTTGCAGTCTCGTGAGAAGTTTTCAAATTTGCAAGTGTAAATGGCTGTTAACATATTATATTAATCTTTGCTTAATTTCTATGTATGAAGAAAAGGAGATGTGTAGTATAAGTAAATAAGACAGCAACCCAAGTTAAACGACACACACAACCTATATTACTGTACATCTTTAGTTCAACATAAAATGGACTTTTCCTTACAATATTTTGAGTTCTTAACCCTTTCATGTCTAGAATAATTGTGTAAAAATGTAACAGACTATCTAAGCTAGTCATCAACTCCAAATTTCCTTAATGGCAAAAATAAGAATATTAAAGATATAACTAACAAGAGTGCACACGCTGAAATGTCTCACCTTCTTTACTAACCATTGATTTTATGTTGATAGTCCTAAATATAAAGCTTTACTACAAGTAACACATAAACTTAACATGATCCAAGAAAATGAGGTCAAGGTCAGATAAACCAAACGAGAAATACATGTACCCCTTACAATCATTCAATAAACCAAACATAGTTGACCTATTGCTTATAGTTTCTAAGAAACAGTCTTAACCAAGAAAACTTAACATTGACCAATGAACCATGAAAATGAGGTCAAGGTCAGATGAACCATGCCAGACAGTGACGTACACCTTACAATCAATTGATGCATTAAATATAGTTTACCTATTGCTTATAGTATCTAAGAAACAAACTTAACCCTGAAAACTTAACATTGACCAATGAACCATGAAAATGAGGTCAAGGTCAGATGATACCTGCCAGACAGACATATACACCTTACAATCCTTCCATACAACAAATATAGTTGATCTATTTCTTATAGTTGAAGAAAAACAGACCAAAACACAAAACTTAACACTGAGAAATGAACTGTGAAAATAAGGTCAAGGTCAAATAAAACCTGCGAGACTGACATGTACATCATAAATATTTCCATACACCAAATATAGTTGACCTATTGCATATAGTATTAGAAAAAAAGACCAAAACTCAAAAACTTAACTTTGACCACTGAACCATGAAAATGAGGTCAAGGTCAGATGACACCTACCAGTTGGACATGTACACCTTACAATCATTCCATATACCAAATATAGTAGACCTACTGCTTATAGTATCTGATATATGGACTTGACCACGAAAACTTAACCTTGTTCACTGATCCATGAAATGAGGTCGAGGTCAAATGAAAATTGTCTGACGGGCATGAGGACCTTGCAAGGTACGCACATACTAAATATAGTTATCCTATTACTCATAATAAGAAAGAAATTAACATTACAAAAAATGTTGAATTTTTTCAAGTAGTCACTGAACCATGAAAATGAGGTCAAGGACAATTGACATATGACAGACGGAAACTTCGTAACATAAGGCATCTATATACAAAGTATGAAGCATCCAGGACTTCTAGCTTCTAAAATATAAAGCTTTTAAGAAGTTAGCTAACGCCGCCGCCGGATCACTATCCCTATGTCGAGCTTTCTGCGACAAAAACTATGAACATAAACAAAAGTTCTTATTTTTGTATCGGAGTTATTGACTGAACTATTCGCAAGAAAGAGGAAGAAAAGAAATCTACATTTATACAAGATGAAAATAATGTAAGCATTCCAAAAGATTATAAGAAACTGGTTGTTTTTTTAGAAGAAAAAATCCCATGTATACACAGGCAAATTCTATGATCATATAACCAACATGTGTACGGTCTTTAATAAAAGACATGTCACTTCAGTGTTGAGGTTAAAATTAATCAGGTCTTAAAACATTTATGAGTTGAAGATAATTCTCAAATACATCGCTGTATTATTGGCTTGCAAGTCAATAATTCAACTTCATTTGAACCTGTATTCATGTTTCTTTGATTTGACCCTTAGCTAGAGATGGGTTATGCATGTGATAAGCATGTTCAGTTATTAAAAAGAAAAGAATGTCAACATTGAAAAGTGATACAAGAGAGGAACCAGAAAATAGCAATTAGACTAAGTCGACCCACAAAAATTCATTCTTATATAGGTAAAACAATGATTTACATATTCTTTAATCTTTCACATGAATTCAAACAGACTTAGAAAAATTGTCATTATACGATTGCACTAGCTGCTTGTCTGTTTATTTATATTCATGTTAACATTGGATCATATGACCATCGGCAGTCTCCAAGGTCATCTCATGGTTAATTAGATGGTGCCTAGTCTAAAAAATATAAAATAACAAAAATACGGAACTCCAAGGAAAATTCAAATCGGAAAGTCCCTTATAAAATGGCAAAATTAAAACCTCAAACACATCAAACAAATGGAAAACAACTGTCATATTCCTGACTTGGTACAGGCATTTCCTTATGTAGAGGGGGTATTCAATTCCTGCTTCCCTCCCCCTGACTCCCGCTTCCCTCCCCTTCGACTCCCGCTTTCCTCCCCTCGACTCGACTCCCGCTTCGCTCCTTTAACTTTCATTTCGTTCACACAAGAAAATCTAGAACTGTGAACATACCTCCATGCATTTCTCCAACCAGTCCTTGCTGGTGAAGGGGCTGATCTCAATGATCCTCAATGGACATGAACATCGTCACATGCACACGAGTATCTAGGAGGGGGGCAAGGGGGGGTCCAATAACAGCAAAACAGCAAATTGATTTGGCTTAAAACAGATAACAAGGAATTGAAAAAGGATAATAACAGATAACAGTAAATGAAATATCAGTCGGGTCCGAATCAGATAAATCCCAGTATATTTTATTATAACCCTTCCATTTTCTATGAACATGTATTTTGAATTTACTAGGTTTACTCAATGTATGATAATAAATATTTTTGTTATCTAAAACTAGCATAATCAACCCTTGGATCACTATCTTTTGCAGATGGTTTACTTTTGATATCAGAGAGTAAAGAAGGTATACAGAACAGTAAACATAAATTTAGTAGTATCTGTGAAAATTGTCAACTAACTCTATACATAAATATTATAAAATTAAAATCATGATGTTACAACCACATAGTGCCAAAAGTGTAGTTTAATTTCTTAACTACATGTACAATGGTAATATGATAAAAAAAAAATTGAATATAAATTCCTAGGAACTCTTATAATGACAATGGTAACAGTACCTTATTTCAAGTTTAGAAGACCTAACATAAAAAGCACGAAAAGTCATATTTTTGGTTAAAACTATAAGATAGCTTCAATGGGAAATCTCCCAATAGAATTTTCTAGTATATTTTTTGATAAATTGGTTTAACCAGTTTAAACTTATAGCTCAGAGATCTCCTCTATGGATAGCTGTTAAACAAGAAACAGATCTAAGATAAGAGCTGATTGAAATCATAAAAACTTTGATAAAATTTCATTTATTGGTAAAACTCCATTCGAAAAAGTTTACATTAATTTTTGTAAATTTTTGCTGGGCACCAGAAAAACCACATCAAACATAGCATTCTGAGCAGAACAAGGAAGACTCCCCTTGAACATTTTATTTTCTCATAGTCTATCTTTATGTAACCTAGCAAGACCGAATTCTGAAAATATAGATCCTTAACTTAAAGGAGCATTTATATTGTCAAAACAGACTCCCATGGTACTTATTCTTGGTATAAATATGCAATGAATATTTCTCCCCACCAAGACATTTTAGATAAAGTTAATAGTTGTAGGGACTTCAATAAAATAAAATCTTTAACGTCCTTGATTAAAAATAAATTTAAAGAAAAATTTAAAATAGATTTTTGAAAATAAAATAAATAGTTATGAAGAAAATAGTAAACTGTCAATTTATGAAAATTTATAACTTAGGTTAAATAGGGAATTTTATTTAGCTTCCAATGACTTTACTATTAGTAAATGCATAACTAAGTTGAGAATTAGTTACCATAACTTAGAAATAGAAAAGGGTCGCTATTATAAAATTCATAGAAAGGATAGAATATGTAAACTGTTCCACTTGTTGGAGGGAAAAAAGCACTTCCTCCTTAAATGTAAAATTAACAAAAAGCTAAGAGATAATCTATTTGAAAAAATGCTTACCTCCTCATAATTTTATGTCCATAATTAATACCCAAAAACAAAAAGTGAAAGAAATGCTAAATCCCTGTACCATGGAACATGTAAACGATATAAAACAGTCATTGGAACTGAGGGCAAAAGTCTTATATAATTTTTTTTTATATGACTGTGTTCATTTATTGAAAAATTGTTATTTCTATGCTATACTATGTTTTTGTTTTTGTCACAAACTAATTGGGTTTCTATGACAATAAAGATATGTATGATATAGTGGTCATATGTTTTCCTTTTTGTAATATTAAGAATTGTTAGAATCTAATATTTACGAATGGGGATACAAGGAAATTAACCCCATATATACGTGAAAAAATCAAGTTCAAACAATTATTAATGTTATAAAAAGGAAAACATGGTCAAGGATACATGATGAGGATAAACCTATGTCCATACAACCTTAACTCAAACACCGCTGTGGTTCTTTTCTAAGAATACACAAACTATTTGAATTACAAGCGCGTGTGAGTTTCTTTAAACGCTCAAAAAATAAAGCTGAAAAAAGTATTCCATAACAAAAAAATTATTATCATACATTGAGTAAAACCAATTCTAGGTAACTCTAAATACATGTTCATAGAAAATTACACGTGGTGTGTATGTTACTGGAATCCTTCTCTGAACAAGGGACCACCATATTACCAGTGGTAAGACCCCAATTTCTAATAATTTTCAATAACAGTTAACAGCAAATACATTCTCACAATAACAGATACCAAAAAAATAAGAGTCCTATAACAGCTAACAAAGAATAAGACAATAACAGCTAACAGCAAATGTTTTTTTTAGAATAACAGATAACAAAGAACTAAATTGCCCCAAAACAGCATAACAGTTAAACCCCTTGCCCCTCCTTCATCTAGATACCATACCGGAGGAGTGACTATGACAAGATGCACAGGGATATAAAAAAATAATCTAAGTTTAAGGGTTATAACTTTGGGAAAACTCGATGGATCGGGACATTCTATCGAAAAAATCTACTATTTTTCAATTGTATCCAAAAAACCCTGTCAATGGAGTTACGATGTCAACATAGATCAAGGTGCATACTGGATAAGCTCAAAATTATTGTCCAAATGGGTATAACTCGGGGAAAACTACATCCAGGCACATCACGAAGTTCTAACAACCTACTGGATTTTATGTCTTCTTCTTCTTCCAAGTACTGCCCACATTCAACATGATGAATATTATGTGTACCCAGAAAGCCATGTCAGAGGAGTTGCGATCACAAGGTGCAGTGGCGGATCCAGAAATTTTCGTAAGCGGGGGGGGGGGGGGGGGGGGGGGCACTGACTGCCTAAGAGGGGACCCGCTCCAGTCATGCTTCAGTGATTCCCTATATAATCAACAAAATTTTTCCCACAAAAGGGGGGCCCGGGCCCCCTAAAAACCCTCTAAATCCTCCTCTGAGGTGCATACTTGATAGGGTCAAACTTTCTTAGTTCAAATGTCCATAACTGTGGGAAAACTAATTGAACCAGAACATCTTATCTACACTGAAGTTTGCATGTCATGGTCAGCAGAAACATATAATGCAAGATATTGGAAAGTCCACTATACGGCTTGTTTTTTTCACAATAAACAAGGTACGATTCCCTCCTTACCTTTGAAACTTCTTTTTATTCATTTAACATATTTCTGAACCAATAAGTGAATTATTTTTCTTAACAATTTTCTGATATAGTTTAAAAATTGAAAAACAAAAAAGATATTAGGGGAAAAGTTGAGACTTGACATGAAAATATTGGAAGTTTAAAACTACGAACTTGTTTGCCTTTGGAACTCCTTTTTATTTTTTTATTTCTGTGAGCACAACTTTCTGCTTTTAAAAACAATTAACACCAATAAAAAATAAAGATAACTTTAAAATCTAAACGTAATAATCTACTGTACTGACAGATTTATATATAAATACATACTAGATTGATTTTCATATTTCCGAATGTAGAACTGAAAACTTTAAAAAGAAATAACAATTTCATTTCAGACAATTATTTTTAAGAAGATATTGAACTTTGTATTTCGATTTGAAACAAATTTCCTCACAAGTTAAGACATAATAATTAAGCTACTGTCCTAGCAGATTTGTTTTTACTTTAAAAGTGAAAAGTATTCTTGATTTTTTTTTTTATTATTGTGTCTGTAATATATAATAATATCAAAATAGTGTATATCAGACAACCGTATTAGGGGAAATAAAGAAACTATTTCATTTATAGTTAAAAATTACGTTGTTTATTTCCGCCATTTATACAGAAATTTAACGTTATAGGCTACTGTCCTAGAAGACTTTTTTTGTGTTAACGAAATAAAAGTCCATAAAATTTTATATTTTCATAAAGCTTATACTTTAAACTTTCCAGTGAACAAAAATTTGCTTACCAGACATTCATTTTGAAGAATATATTCAACTTTATATTTTGATTTTGAGCGAATTTCAAAAAAAATTTCTACAATGTAATGTAATAGGCTACTGTCCTAATTATTAACATACACTATCATAAAATATTATTTCCATCGATCATCGCGCGCGGAAGTCGTCAAGAACATAGTTTTATTTTATTTAGGGGGTTCTCTCGATACACGTAATCGTTATTAGTCTTAACTTCAAGGTTAATCAAGCAAATTTATTAAACAATGATTTTATACTTTTTTTAAACTTTACACAGGGCTTATAAAGGTCTTATCTCTGATCTTTTTTCTGTGTCCACAATTATGATTGTACGTATTTCACCTGTATCTGTTTGGACAATTCCGTGGACGATTCCATACACCATTATGCTTAATATAAAAATTAAAAATATTAAATTATAAATTTTTGAAATGATTATTCCCTAAACTTTATAATAGTACAAAATTTTTATGCCAGACAGTTGTTTTTGAGAAATTATTTCAATTGTAAGTAAACTTTTCTCGGCATTTTCCGCCATATTTTTCTTAAAATTTAACTGTGCCGTCCTGGTATAATTTTTTAACTTATAAATTTTTTATTTTTAAAAACAAATAATGTAAGTAATTATCCTGTTCTTTATCATACAGTTTAAATTTTAACAATATGATGAGTAAAACGAAAATTACAGATGAAAACGTATCGAAAATAACTGTCCTGGTTTTTAGACCTGCCCGTTGGATACAGATATACATACGGTACGGAAAGTCCGGAAACGATCTTTTTCGCATGCAATCTTCTGCAAAAAATCTCCAAACGCAATAAGATTGTCATAAAGAATAACAACACCTTTTGTCGTGTAAGATTTTTGTTTAATACAGCACTGAATCGGTTTCCTTGTTTCCTCGAATTCTTCATGTTCCGCCCCGCTTGCTCCCGGTTCCCACCCCCTTACTCCCGGTTCCCGTCCCCTTTACACCCGGTTCCCGTCCCCGTCCCCTTTACTCCTGGTTCCCACCCCCTTACTCCCGGGTTCCCGCCCCCTTACTCCCGGCCCCCTGTCCATTTCTCATGGTATGTGTAAATTTCTACTTTTCAGCCATGCGCGGTTGTAATATTAGTTATAAAAAAATAGAAAATACGTCAATTTTTTAATAAAGATACCACGAAAGGAAAGCGTGTCTATTCTTTTATTTACGGACATTTTATAAATATTTTGCTTTAAATTTTAATTCCATATATATACATCATTTACGAAGCAATTCTGGTCGGTTGAGTCGTTCGTCTTGCAGATGCAGAATATTTCTAGATGATCAAATTATTTTTCGAGCTCCAACACTTAGGCATCCGGTGTGTATTTTTCAATCGCCTGGGATCCTGACAAAACCTTCACTTCTCGCAAGTAATACTGTATATATACTGTCGAGAATTGAGCCATGATCTCAGGCTTATTTTGTAAAATCTCGGTCGGTTTTTATAACACTTTGGGTGTTTCCGTACTTACTCGGATGTGTAATTAGGACAAAGTCTCCCTCTGCGACCGAATCGATCAGACAAATATTTATTTTAATCCTTTTTGTCCATAATTTGATTTCCTTTCTTTCATATTTAAGCACCATTTTAAATCTCTATTCTTTTTAGTTTAAAATAATTTCAGGGCATGTTTCTGCATTCTGTAAACCTCACTCAGACTCTCATATTCTAGGAATTATTCTCACACAAAATTAATAATTTACCGGCTCGTGAAATGGATCATCATCTATTCTACTGATTTTGCTTGGGGTAGGATTAAAAATTTTCAGCTTCAATTGTGTCGATTTCTTTTGACTCTGACATATTTAGAAAACTACCGCAAAGGGGTCGGGATTTCCAGAGGGAAATCTTTCCACAAGTCTTGCATAACTCCCAAACGGTATGAATCAATAACGGCAACAAGACGATATACAAGTTAGTTTAGTAGCGAGTCTGCTGTATTTTGTGAAAAAAAACATTTTTTTATTTTTTTTTAAATTATTTTTTACCGAGGCAACTGCCTCGGTTGCCTCAACGTGAGCTACTCCAATGGATCTCAACTAACTAACACCAACTTACAGAAAAAGGCGGTAACATTTTATGTGTAATTAGCGTATTTCGTCCTCTCTTCTTCTCATACCTCCTTGGTCTGACGAACAAAATTTTAAGCCTGGTATTCTGTTCATAGTATTCAGAGTAAGATTTTGTCTTACATATTTTCACGAGGACATTAAACTTATCGTATAAAGTGCCCCCATAAAAGACAATATATAACCACATTTGAGTTCGTTTCGTCAATATCAAATTTGTGCCAAAGCTTACCCCAAAAATCATTTTGTATAAGATGCATTTTACAAAGATGTTAACGAATGGAATTTCTGGGTAAGGCCTTGGCTCGTGTAAATATTGTCTAAAAGGTATGTGTAAAATGGCCAATTTTGATCAAACCGTGTCAATTTCAAGAGTTTTATGATACCAAATTGACATCACAAGTAACGGTTAACCTTTCTACACAAAAGTGTCCATATTATACCAACCTGTTAATCTAATGATAAAATTATAATAATTATAAAAGGCTTGAATAATTCTATGATTTTTTTTCAATTCAATTTCAGGAGCCAAAACAAACAAAAAAAGACGAGCATTCAATTCTATAGTGATAGTACAGAAAACCGTATTACACTAATTTATAATCTTAAAATCACTTTAATCATTGCGAGAACAATCAAAGTACTGAAGTACTGAACATCGGATGACCACAAGTTCTTGAGGATGGTCAAAAGCACTTGTCTCAGAAAAAAAACAACATATCTCTTTACCTGAAACTGAGGTTAATGTACAGAGATATATTTTTTTCTAGACAAGTGCGTGCGAGTACGATGAATAAATGACAGGAAATTCAACTTCACCGTAATAACTATTATATTGTAGTGATACAAATCAGTATACACTGATTTGTTGTTATATATTATATTAAAATAACAGTTACATATATATATGATTTGCATCCGTTTGTATATCATTCTATTCTACTGTTCTAATAATAGTGCAATGCAAGTGCATGGTGGACACTTTTCTGTAAAAATTCGATTTTTCTAAGATTGGATACGAGTAGGCATTCATATTTTCCCGCAAAAACAATTACAGAGTTACCGGTCCTGTCGCAAAACGTTCTGTGAGATATTCTTCCGCATGCTTTAACACAATTTTTCGGTACGTGTGCATTGATATTATCAATGATTTTTTACTTATATATATATATCCAACTACAAAACATTTTCACATTATTAATTTATGTTGTAAACAAAAATATTTTTATCAGTATTCATTGAAGAGATGTATTTATATCAAATGACAAGGAATGTTATTTTGCACTCGTTTATGTGCGCATATTTATCATGTTTATAGATCGGTTACAAACCCAAAACTAATTTACATAATGGAAATCTAGGCGATAGCAATACATCGGAGTGACCTCAAGGTCATCGCGATGTAAAAATCAAATCATGTATAAATAACACCTTTCAATCAAATCAAATCAAATCAAATGTCTTTATTCCTAATTAATGGGCCCATATAGAGCATATAAATCAATACAAATCACAAAGTTTGTACAATATCCACACAAGCAACACATGCAATCTAACATACTTCTTGATTGGTAATAATTAAAAAATGATTAAAAACAAATATAGAACTTATATACATGGATGGAGAGAGCCACTACAAAGAGGGATGACTCCATTTGTTTACCTTAACTTGTGTCTCTTTTTTCCTGTAGACCTCATCTTACCTGGAAATTGTTTTTTAGATACAGACTAAAAACTTTATTAAAATCTAAATCTTCGTTTGTTATGATCTAGATAAAAAGACTTTCTAAATTTATGTTTCTCATATTTGGAAACTTTTGAAATAAATTTTGTAAGAATTCTAATCTTGGTGAACTATATAGAGGGCACTCTAAAAAAAATGCAGTTCATTTTCTATCAAGTTATGCGAACAATGTTGACAAAGCCTTCACATCTGAGCAGAAGCTCAAGTTTTCCTAAAATTGTATTTAGTTTTCGTTCATCCCAGTTTCTATTCTCAAAATGTGGTTACTCAGCCTAAATTTTGAGAAATAAAATTGAGAATGCAAACAGGGAATGTGTCAAAGAGACAACAACCCAACCAAAGAGCAGAAAACAGCATAAGGCCACCAATGGGTCTTCAACACAGCGAGAGAATCTCGCACCCGGAGGCGGCTTCAGCTGGCCCCTAAACAAAAATTTGTACTAGTTCAGCGGAAATGGAATCACACTAAACTCCGAAACATGTAAGTGAACCAGATTTAAAAAAAAACCCATACAAGACTAACAAAGGCCAGAGGTTCCTGACTCGGGACAGGCGCAAAAATGCGACGGGATTAAACATGTTTTTGTGAGATCTCAACCCTCCCCCTATACCTCTAGCCAATGTAGAACAAACAAACACACAGTAAAACTCAGTTAAAAAGAAGTCCGAGTCGGATGTTAGAATAGGTAACAGAAGAAAGCAAAATGACAATGATCAACATAAATTAACAAAGGTCTACTAGCAGTTACTGACATGCCAGCTCCAGACCTCAATTAAACTGATTGAAAGATTATTCTTCAAGTTCTTTTTCTGTTAAAAAGGTAATTGACCAAAATTTAAGCAGATTAAAGATTTTTTATCTTACGATTTGAGACCTAAATAATGCCAATGCTAAATATAATGTCCGAGTCAGCCTTTACCCGCCATTTTAAAAAAGAAATACATATATCGAAAAGGAGTTCCATAAACTATCAATATTTTTAGCTTATTTTGTTCCTAAACTAATGCTCTTTTGATTTATAATATCAACTTTAAATTCCAGATTTTTTTTTAGTTTCACCTGACTACATCCTTAGATGTTACATGTCGTACATTAAATTTAACTATGATTATTGTTCATTTAGTAGTATTTTTCACATGGAGTATACATCATACTGCCGAGAAAATATATTTTCAACCCTCAATTCAAGGATACATGTTCAAATGGAACAGAAAAGAAATTATGACATTTTACGTAATATTTAAGTTACTACTGAAATTAACACGTTTTATGAAAATGTTCAAATTTCGTTTATCAAATAAGTGGCATAATTTTAACATACATTCTGAATTTCTGTATAGCAAACCCTGTAAACATTCTCCCTTTCTTTTATAAGTCCGTTTAATATTTTGTCAACAAAAAAACACTATAAATTAAACAACAACCCATCCATCATTATTTACTCATCCTTTTTGGAAAATTCATGGTCAAAATGATCTTTATCGAAATATCTGTCATATTTCCTTTTAAGTATAACACTGATAATGTTTTCTCGTAAACACCAATTAATAGGGTGAACAATCTTGTAAAAGCATATACTTATACTATAGGTTACAGATGTTTTTATTCCAAAAATGAACTAATAGTCGAAATACTTGAAGTGCAACAACCATTATATCTCAAGATATAATCACAGTAAGACGCTTTATTACCATTCATTCTATGTGCGTGTGTGTGTGTGTGTGTGTTTCTTGTACTGCTATTTCATTGACGTGTACCGCAATTTTTTTCCATTAATATTTTTTAATTTGCTATACTATTCAACTTTCCAATACAACCACTTAAGATGTACATTTTCCAATTACATAAAAAAACTTGACCCCCTACATTTCTACATCTTGACCCCCCCTTTCCCAGGTAAAAAATGATATACAGGGATACTATGTAATTTGACTGTTTACGCACATATAAACTTAAACATTACATATTATATAACGTATAAAGACTTGCGATGTACAATTTCGTATCCTTTAGGGGTACTAAAGGTTCGAACCATAACCCATAACCCAGTTTTTGGTTGGATTCGTGTTGCTTAATCTTTAAATATTTTTGCGAAGTGTTTTGTTCTTTCTTTTATAAATCCATTTGAAATTTTGTCACTAACAAATTAAAAAAATAATAATATCTTGTATTCTTGTAGTCAGCCAAGAGCGTTCCGTCAAGGACACTTCAAATGGTGACATTATGAAACGTGTTAAACACCAAAATACACACTCTGTATAAGAAATTAAATTACAAAAAAAAAAATAATTCATCCATTAGTATTTACACATCCTTTTTGGAAAATTCATGAACAAACGAATCTTTATCTAAATATCTGCCAACTTTGCTTTTAAGTAAAACGCTGACGATCGTTTCACCTAATAAAGACAAATTAGTGGAGTTAGCAATCTTGCAAAACACATAATACAGGTTACAAATGTTAGTATTTCAAAGTGAATAAATCGCCGAAATAACTGAAATGCAACGACCATATAGATATAATCACCTTGTACGCGCATACTTAGCTCTAAAAGTCCCATTAATTTTGGACATTATAGAAGTTTAAGTGTTGTCCTTTCAATATAAAACCGTCATACGTCTTTCTCTTCTGGTACAGAGAAACACCAGTTCTTGATATCTGATGAAAGTATTTTCAGTCTCTCATTTACGACAGATATGAAATAAAAATGAACTGGTACAAACAAACAAATTAAAGCAAAACTCAAAAAATATTATGACACTTTGTAGATTTTACAACAATTTCACACGTTGTCATGAAATCTAATATTCATTCAGAGCCATGCATTTCTGTATCTTGCATTTTTATTTCAAGAATTCAAATTCTAAATGATGCATTGTACAATGCAGAAAATGTAATAACAAAAATACAAAACTCCAAGGTATATTAAACAGAAGTATATTACGACATTAACAGTATAGAAAATATTTGACTTAAACGTCTTAAATAGTATATAACTACATAATTATTCGTTTTACACATAGTGAAATGTTTGGTTATTTGAACCCATTTAATTTCTTCATCTTAGCAATTAAGCACACCCAAATTGCAATACTGCTATCGGTAACAGGATAGACAAAACGGGTAACAGGATAAACTTAATATGGCGATGTGTAGTTAACGTACGTTCCTGTTACCAAAAACAAAATGAAAAAAGTCAAACAATATGCATTTATTACTTCTGAGGATATTGACAAGATTTAATTTTTTTTAAACAATCTGAAATTAAGTAAAAGGGATACACTTATTTATATTTGAGTACTAACAATATAAAAACGCACACATTATTGTCAATAATATAAACAAAATGCTTACTATGATCTTATTTCAAACAACGATAATAAAACTGATAAAGCCCGTAAAATGAACATGTATTTCTTTCTTCCTAAAATACTCATATTGCCAAGAAGTAACTATTTGCTATAAGTTGTTAAAAAAATTAATTTTTTAGAAAACATATTTTTTTTCAAATTAAACTGAAGTTAGAAATACACTTGATTGTAAACATTTTGACTTTTACGGAAAAGGAAAATTACGATTTAAAAAAAATATATGTATAAAGATCCGGAGAGCTGAGAAGCATTTTTTCACAAGGTTATACAACACAAAATTTAATAACAAATACTTTATAATAATATAACCTTTTAGACGCACTTGGTAAAACGCGATGTAACGTTATAGCCTCAATGGGTTATAAGAGTTGACATGTTTAGTACGCACTAAGCACTAACTTGCTAAGTAACAAGAGATGTAACGTAAAAGTCTCTCTAGGTTACAAGGGTGGACACGGTTTAGACACACTAAGTAATAAGCGATGTAACGTTATAGCCTCACTACATTACAAGGGTGGACACATTTTAGACGCACTAAGTAATAAGCGATGTACCATTATAGCCTCACTAGGTTACAAGGGTGGGCACGTTTTAGACACACTAAGTAACAAGCGATGTAACGTTATAGCCTCACTAGGTTACAAGGGTGGACACGTTTTAGACACACTAAGTAACAAGCGATATATAATAAATAATAAAAGATGACCTTATTATCTATTTAAACTTGGTTAATTGAAAAAAAAGTAATTTTATTAACTCGATAAGTTTAATCAAGATAAGCGTTATGACAAGAAAATCATGCTTTCAACGTATTGTCTTTCCAAAACGATGAATGGTCGTTCAGATACATATTTTTTTTCCATTTTGGTAAAGAATGTGTTTGATTATTGACACTTATGTATTTAGAAAAGGATTGTTCCAATAAAACAGATATATATATACAACTGTCTTACAAGTGGGAGGTTTAGCTACTCGAAAAACCAGGTTTAACTAACCATTTTCAGCCAGTACCAAGTCATGAGTATGACAGTTGTTTCCAGTCGTTCCGTTGGTAAATATAGTCGAGCATTTGCTTTTGCCAATGTAATGGACTCAATGGACTCTCCCTTCTGTTTAATATACCTTGGGAAATCAACCACTGTGTCCCCAACAAATTATACCACCCAAGTTACGCAACATGAAAAAATAGATGTTAAGAGATTTCATGGAGCTTTAGTGAGATCTAGGATTGGTTGAATATTCACAAAACGTGCCAGCTAGTAACCCCAGTTTGATCTGAAATATTCCTTTTGATCTGAACAGCTCTTAAAAGTCAATGTTCAGAACTTTGCATTGTTAAATTCAGCATTGTTCAGACAATTCGCTTACGGTTAAATAAGATCTGTACAGACTGTTTAGAGGTCGTTATTTACCTGGACGCATAAAGATTATGCTTAATTACATGAAAAATGTTTGAACAGTACTGAATTAAATGCAAGCAGATTGTCTGAACAGTACTTAATTTACCACAGCGGATAAGTCTGGAAATTGACTGAAAGACTGAACATTATTGAATAATTTATTATTCAGACTTTTCAGATGTTAAGATCAAAATGACAGTTTAAGCCTTAAACTCATTACTAGTGCCTGAACAGAAAACCCAAAGATCTTACAATAGTAACTGTCTTTTTTTTAAATTGGCAAACAATCCTTTCAACGTATGATATGATTATGAACTGCGATTCAGAAGAGCATTTTTATCAAAGTTTATATTATCAATGACAGACTTAGAAAAACGAAAGGGGAGAGGCAAAAAGAACCAAAGAAAAAATATTTTGAAAGGAAAACGGTGAAAATGGGAAGTGCTTTTTGTGATGTATATATTTGAAATTCAAATAATATATATCATTATTCCTCTGTTTTCTTCAGTGTAAGTTTTTGCCTTTTTATTGTAAAACACTAATTTCATAACTTCAACCTCATGACGGCCATTTTATAGAAGTGACATATGTATAGAAATAGAAATATAACCTTCTTTGCTACAACATATCTTATACAAAGATGTTATTGAGGGTAAAATCTTTCCTTGAGTAAAACCTTGGCTTATATTTGAACAACATATGTAAAGTAACAATTTTGAACCAATATATCAATATATATCGACATGTTTATGACATCATGGTTAAATTACAAATGAAAGAACTATACTGGTATTGTCACGATTATTTTGTCCTATTCATTTATCATGTTTATCAACGAAATGAGTAGTTTTTAAAGGTTTGAAAAGTTAACTGTTTTACCATTTGATGCAAATTGGTATAATGCAAATGATCTCGGCTTGAACCGAATATCTACAATTGTAGTGCCAGGCTTACTAGGTATGCACTCTCTTAATTTTTTCCAGGGTTTTTAAGAATACATTCACCATTCAGTTTATGCCTCGGGAGAGATTCAAACAATCTTTGTTTTGTAAGGTGTTTTGTAAGGGCTATCTTTTATGATATGAAATACATGCAATAATCCATTTCTCGAGTTCCAATACTTATTCTATACAATCACAAAAATAATGTACTATTTTACCAAATATAATCATTGGAGTACATTCCGGTCATTATGTTCAATGCTACCTGTTAATTTTCCCCAGTTATATATGTTAGCGGCAATAAGTGAAATTAGGCATTAAGCTTAAATCCTAGGCAATAAGCTAACGCCTAGGCAATAAGTCTATTGCCTAAATAATATTAGGCATTACTCTTAAACCCTGAAAATTATGTCAGGCATTAATGTTAATCCTTGAAATGAAAATGGGAGTAAATAAAAAGAAATGTATTCAAAGTAAATTTTGTGCATAATAAAGAACTGAAGTTTGAATTAAATGAAATAAAATCATAAGTAAATAAACTCATCATAGATACCAGGACTAAATTTTGTATATACGCCAGACGCGCGTTTCGTCTACAAAATACTCATCAGAGACGCTCGAATCCCAAAAAATTAAAAAGGCCAAATAAAGTACGATGTTGAAGAGCATTGAGGACCAACATTCCTTAAAGTTTTGTCAAATACAGCTAAGGTAATCTATTCCTGAGGTAGAAAAGCCTTAGTATTTCAAAAATTCAAAAGTTTAAATATTGAAGTTAAAACTCATTGAATAAACCTTTAATTTAAATTGACCACTGTTAATTCGTTGTTCCCCATCCATGCAGTAAACTTGTCATGAATATTTCCGTTTGACCAATCAATATTACCCTGTAATTGGAGACGTATTAGCTTCCCGTGAACAATAACTAGTTCTGGCCACATTAGCATAAATTCAGATATAACCTTAGCTGTAAAATCACAACCTTTGTCACCTTGCTGTTTTTGTGGCACACCAAATATTGTGAAAACAAAAACTAAATTAGAAGTCACCTTTTGACGTAAGAGCTCTAGTAATATATTTTTTAGGTGATCCTGGTACATAAGAAAATATAGTTTCCATCTTACTTTGATTGGAAAACGATTAAATCAACCTGTCCTCTTCTATAAAACTCTTTAGATAAAACGGGTTTTACTACTACTCCCTTCCCTATGCACATTTTATCATGTTACAATTTTCAGAAAATGGAAGAAATAGTACAATTGAATCATGGAAAATGTTTGCGAAGCCATTATTTGGTTGTTTAATTCTACGGTCTAAAATAACAATAGCCCGACATACTTCTTTATTTGACCCCCCCCCCCCCCCCCCAAAAAAAAACAAAAAAAAATACCACACAGGGCCTCTAGAAAAACATAAACTTTTTCAAATTTTCCTCATCATTCTCTTATACTTGAGTTACCAGTCTTTCAAACCTCCAACGGTAAAAAATGTCATACCATTTTAGATTTTAATAGTCTATAACTGCCTTATTTTCTGATTTTGAAAGTTTAATAAATGCCAAATGATCATTGTACTTTTGCACTGTGTATATGATCTTTGTTTTCCCTGAATCAGATTTATATTCCGCAAAAATTCGAGCAATTTGTTCTTGCTTAAATGTTTATTATCCAGATATTAAGAAGTAAAAAGACAAGATGGGTATCTAAGAAAACTTATATGTACAATAAAACCGATGGAAAGCTGATATGACTGGCAAAATTTCATATCTCAATTGTCTATTATTGACAAGCCCAAACCGGCTCGATCATTGAGCAAAACCACAAAGAAATCCGAGTATGTTCTGTTTTGAATACGAAAAAATACTAAAAATTTAAGATCTTTAGAATCAGTTTATATTAATTTTTGGCATAAAATTTTTATAAATATTATTCATCAGAATATTTCACCAAATGTACATGTATTTGGAAGATAAACAAAAATCTCAAAGTTAACTTATTGCTTGAAATGATGTTTGGCAATACGTTGAATAATCATCATCAGATTTGAGGAAATAAGCTTAATGCCTGAAAATTTTAAGCAATAACTTAATGCCTAGGCGTTACCTTATTGCCTAGGATTTAAGCTTATTGCCTAATTTCACTTATTGCCGCTAACATATATATATAATATTGGTACAGTGTAGGAAAATATAAAATTTATTTTACGTGCTAAAGAAACAGTGCTTTTCTCCTCTTTCGTAGCGAGTAAAAATACATTTTATATTTTCCTTCACTGTACGAATATTGTTTTTATCCTGCATTTTAACATTGAACTTAAACGTATACATGTAGTCTTTTTTTCATCTAAATCGTTGAATTTGTTTTTGAATGAAATCGACATGACTTAAACGTGGACCGCTATAAGGACCCCAAATTGAACTATTGTGTGAACATTAATTTGATAATAACCGTTCCATCACAACCGACGCAAGATACCAGGAGACTATAAACGTGCACTATACGTTTATCGTATGCTGTCTGTCAACCTGCATTTGTATATTAGGGAGGCCAATTGGAGGATTAATATAAATATTACATGCATTCTCAAGGGAATCTATCTTACAATGTATTCTATGGTGGTAGTGTCCAACATAATTATATAGGATAATCATGTCATATTACATAACACACCCTCCTTTCACATTCAAAGGAAAGTGTAAATTTTCCATTATGAATTTTCCTTGGAGTTCGGTATTTTTGATATTTTACTGTTTTCTAAAATAACCACAACGTTTTATGTTCACTGCTCGAATCTCGTAAATTCGTTTAGAATATACAAATCGCCTTTCGAATCCAAACTCAGTCAAAATGTCAGAATAATGTCGACATGACATACACAGGGAGTTAACAGATCAGACTAAAATACAATATCTACATATTTAAGACCGCAAAAACATGTTGCTTGTGAGTAGAAACACCGACACATTAGATAAAAGATAATATTGAGAATGGAAACGGGAAATGTGTCAAAGAGACAACAACTCGACCAAAGAGCAGAAAAAAGGCTATTCGTTTCTATTTTGACATAGTAATGAATCATGTGTACATTTATCCCATCTAACTCGAAATAAAGGATACAACAAATATATTTAAGTCTGCTTCATATCTTGACTTACATCTAGAAATTGACATTAAGGGTTGTTTGAGAACAAAACTTTACAATAAAAAAGATGATTTCAGCTTTCCAATTGTAAACTTTCAATTTCTATGTAGCAACATTCCATCAGCTCCTGCATATTGAGTATATATCTCCCAGTTGATACGATATTCCAGGGCTTGTGCTTCCTATTAAGATTTCCTTAATAGAGGGTTGCTGCTCACAAGGAAAAGTTTAAAGTTGTGAAGTTAAAATCATTCCTTCGAAAATTTTGCGGACGCCATCATGAGCTGATTGACCCATTATGGAATATCTGTTTTACAGCTGACGATGGATATGTTCCAACCGTCGTAACCAGAATTCCGTCCTTCTTTTCCCAAAATGTGATCTACTGAATTAGACTTATCACAGGGTTTGAACTTACTTAAGCAACACGACGAGTGCCACATGTGAGGCAGGATCTCCCTACCCTTTCGGGGTATTTGTGATCACCAACGAGTTTTGGTTGCACAGTCTTTAGTTTTCTATGTTGTGGTTTCTTTTTTTGGCATGGCGTTGTCAGTTTATTTACGCCTCTCTTTTTCAATGCTACCTCTTAACTGTCCTGCTTATATATATATTTCATGGACTGTTAAGGGAATCTGTCTTACGAGGTATTTCATGATCGTAGTGTCCAACATATAAATATAGGACATTCATGACATATTACATAACGCACCCTCAGTTCACCCTTAACTGCAACTTTGAAAATTTTTGACACATTTTGAGTTTTTAAGCAAGACACTGATAAGGATATGTTTAACCCCCGGCCAAAATTTTATCGGATGTAGCTTCGATTGTCTTTCAAAGAAATGATTTCATTTTCCTTAAGATGTCTTTAAATGCAAAATAATTTAAACATATTATAGGCATGAACATACGGATTTTGTGTAATTGAAATTTGATGTTACAAAATTTTGGAAAAAAATTTAAAATTAAGGAATATATCTCCCTCATGCAAAGCTCCGATTCTTTGCCCAGCTTTGGCTATACTTTTTTGTCCTTTTTGGTTTTTTCTCTTGATCTTTTTTATACGCTTTGGATTTGCAAATATATTTGACCTCGAGCATCACTGAAGAGACATTGATTGTCGAAATGCGCATCTGGTGCAGACAAATTGGTATCGTTTATAGTATAGCTACCACTATGCCGATGCCTCTGCTGGTGGACTGATAGTCCCGAGGGTACCACCAGCCCAGTAGCCAGTACCTTGGTACTGGCATGAAAATACGGACTTTGTGTTTTAAAATTGCCTGTTACAAAATATTTCGAAATTTATTTTAGATAAAGGAATATTTCTCCGTCACGGAAAGCTCTGATTTCTTGCCCGGCTTTGGCTTTACATTTTTTGTCCTTTTTAGTTTATAGCTCTTCATCGTTTTTATACGCTAAGGATTTGCAAATATTTTGGCACTGGGCATCACTGAAGAGACATTGATTGTCGAAATGCGCATCTGGTGCAGACAAATTGGTACGTTTTTGTTGTTCAAATAGTATATCAAAATTTTCTTCAATAGCAACGTATAGCGCAATAACACTTTTGTTTCATTAAGACAGTTCAGTTTGAGGTTTCATCAACTGTCTTATTTGACCTGGTAACTGGAACAAAACCAGGGGAAATTAACCATACTTATTTGAATGGTAATCACCGATGAGGAAGTGGAAGCGTGCCTTTCGATTCTACATGAAACTTTTTCTTTCTGAAAATGAATTTTAAAAAATACTTTCAAATATATTTTAAGTGATTTTGTCTGAGATGAAAAAAAATAAGTGATCTATGAAATTTTAAATACTTCTATCTTTTTGATCTTACCCATTTTAACAAAAATTATAGTGGTTTAATACGAGGTTGTACGCTACAGAAATCGATTTTATTTCCTTCATTTTCATTGGCTAAAGATCAGCATGTGCTTTCATAAATATCCAGGACATAAAGTTTTCTTGCCAGTGAGTTTAGCCATAGTCGTACTGAGTCTTCATTTGCAGGAGAGCGTATAGCAAGGTAAGTTTTAAAATTATTTCAAATGGATTTGCATCGAGAAATCATTTGATCTTATATTGATTTGTGTTTAGCGCCACTGTTAGCACTATTTGCTATTCCGTGGCGGTAAGTTTTCATTGGTCGAGGAAACCGGAGTGCCCGGTCATATTCAGGTGAATTAATAATCATTTTGATAACTACGAGGGAATGTGACTCAACCACAAATAGTTCAGCATTATAATGTTAGAACGGTAATACGAATATTTACAAATGTTTGCTAATAAGCTACTAAATGAAATCTACTCTTAAATACAGTCACTGATGTCATATCAGCAGATGAAGTATGTTGAGCTTGCTCTCCGTAACTGAGCATTCCTTCATATGATATTGTTTACTATTTTATTCGTGTTTCTGTTTAGTACTTCTCCGTTACTGTATGGTTATATAGAGATGTATAAATACTCTACCACGACTTGTCTGTGTTTTTGTTACTTGTCTATCTGCTTTGTATTAACCTGATGAGTAAAGCCCTATTCAATTGATTTTTATATTTTGTTCGTATGTTGTTCTGTAACACTACTATCCAAGGTTAGGGATAGGCCAAACATGTTTAACCCCACCACATTCTATATTTTTTACTTTAGGTTTGGATTTTACTAATTTTTGAAGCCGCCCGGTTGCCTATAATTGCTTACCATCAGTGCATTTGAACTCTGGTGGATAGTTAACGTTGTCTCATTGGCAATCATATCATATCTCCATATTTCTTTTATAAAGAATGCAGTGTTGTTTGGGCACTTATCATCTTGAAGGCCGTGCGGTGACCTATTGTTTTTAACTTCTATGTCATTTGGTCTCTGATGGAAAGTTGTCTCATTGGCAATTATGCCACATCTTCTTATTTTCATATATGATATGCAGAAACAAACGACAACCACTGAAGTACAGGCTCCTCATTTTGAAAAGGCACATTCAATATGTTTTTTAAGGTTTTGGATTTTAAAGGACTAGATATCATCATCATAGAGTATGCTTTAATGAAACGGCAACTAAATATGAAGGTCTGGTTTAGATTTACAGAATGATTAAAAGAATAATAGGCAAAATTGATAAAGAACAGAGAAAAATGGCTTAAAAACTTTTAGAATACATAATTGAAGGATCCCCATCCAGAACCTTAGATATATTTTTGTATTCTCATATAGTTTTTTGGATTTCTGTGTCAAGGACTAAAATGAATTGTCATGGAATTCAAGATCCAATATTGACTATATGTGTACCTTCTTGTTTTGCTCACACAATTTACTATATTACTTCTCCGCTACATAGTATGTCCCCCATCACAACAGTTTAATTTGATGCAGACTTGAGTACTAAAATATATTTTATGATTAAAAGGAAAATTTGCGATTTTTGACTAGTTACCAAAATATATTCATTACAACATAGAGTACAATCATATTCTTCCAAGTTTTATCGATATACATGATATATGCGCAGTTATAATGAAGACAATCAATATTCATAAGCTCGCCGGTGACTGATTTATTTAGTTAATAACCACACAACAGTAAGAAAATAAAACGAACAGACATACAAGTTTTACAATCATGAGTAAAAATTATCTTTGTTTAAGGAATGTGTTTCGGTGTTAATATTTCAACAACTTTCTTAGCAATTGGGGCGACGAAGAGCTAGACATATTGCACATACTTGTCTATTGTTGAATATCCTTCGTCAACCTTTTAGAATAAAAAATTCAAATTGCAGAGAGAGATAAAATAAAGTCGGACGGACGGACGGATAGACGGACAGACGGACGGACGGACAACGGTATACCATAATACGGCCTGTAAACGGGCGTATAAAAACGAAACTTAAAGAAAGTCTAGATCCATGATTTCCATTCAAACTAAATCTGTAAATAATGTTAAGTGTATGGTGGTGTGATTTTATAATTGCTTGAAAATTGCTTGAAAATGACCTTGCAACAGACTACCTAAGAACCCCTCTGGGATGGCCCTTTAACATGTTTAATGTACATCAAGCGTGCCATTAACTGATCCTCCAGGAGGCATCACATTTAACTTCCAAATATAAGGACAAGGCGTGGCTGCGTATTTATACATGTAGCACAGCCAGAAGAAATACTCAAATTTGGCATGGGTTTTACTGTCGGGTGGGATAAGTCCAGGGGCTTTTTTTAATACGTCTATTTTACAGTCAACTCCCGGGATGGATAGGTCCAGGGGCTATCATACGTCTATTTTACAGTCAACTACCGGGATGGATAGGTCCAAGGGCTATCATATGTCTATTTTACAGTCAACTCCCGGGATGGATAGGTCCAGGGGCTATCATACGTCTATTTTACAGTCAACTACCGGGATGGATAAGTCCAGGGATTACCGTATGTCTATTCCTTTGTCATAGAGTAAGTTTGATTTTAATCTACTGTAAAAAAAAAAAAAAAACTTTAAACGAAAACGTGATAAAATTGCAATTGAAAAGTAAAAACAACTTTTCCACGCACAGCACTTTCTTTTTGAAATAGTTAAGACTAGTACTGTTATGGGTGAAATTGATACATATTTTCGTTATAATTTTGTCTCAAACAAATCATGTAACATTTGAATGCTATAGGTCGTTGAATTGTGAACAGTTACAACGAGTTGACGAATATCGTATTTAACTTTTCCTTTTATGAAACAATCACCAACTTCAACAAGACACAAAGTTTGCTATATACAACATTTACTTTATTGTAGAATAATGTTTTATCTTGCAATCAGTCAACTATTGTACATATAACATATATACAAATATTTGTTTGATGTATATGTATTTGTACAGTTATCCTGCTTCCATCTTTAGCGAACGGTAATGTTAATATCACCTTCAGGTATCAGTTTGTTTAAAGGGGCATTAACTGTCAAATTAATTGTCTCACCGATTTGACTCAAATTCTCATATTTGATTTATAACGTACTAAAACGTATCTCCAAATTATAAAAAGTCAAAAAAAAACAATTTACGATGCATGGACTCGATAATATATGTATCAGCATTTCGTATGTATTTTAGTCTAGACGCCATCTTATCAACCATCGAGGTAACCTCCGAAGACTGTCGACGGTCATATAATCCGATATAAACATAAATTTAGATATAAATAGATAGCGAACACGTGCAATTCAATTTTTCTAGGGCTGTTTGAATTCATATTTATTTTAAAGGTTAAATAAGTATGTTAATCATCGTTTTTATCTGTGTAAGAATTTGTGGATTGAATCAGTCAGATGAATGGTTTACCATTGTTTCACTTTCAATGTTGACATTTTTCCTTTTAACAGCCGAACACGCCTAGTTTATGAGTGACACATCTCTAGCGAAGGGTTAAATTGAAGGTCTCAGTGAGGTCGAATTATTTACTTGTAAGTGAATAATTCATCAGCGATGTTTCTTAGCTTATTTTGACAAAATTGAACCAAACTGGTTGCTAAAAGCGAATGATTATTTCACCAATTCACTTTCATTAATGATATAAGAAAAAAATCATTTTTATTTTTTATTTTATATCTGTATTTGCATATGTATTGAAGCAGAATCTTCCGATAGATTTGATTTGCAATAGTTCAAATGGTGAAATATAATCTCTTGTTGGTGTAAGCATGGCAGCAATCTGCATTTATTTGATACAAAATAATGCAAAAAAGGGGGCGGCAGATGTCATAAATGTTCCCAAAATTTGGACTTAAGTAGAATTTCAATCCGTTTGAGTGATACATTTTCTGAAATCATTGACATTTACCTATCAAAGGATCAAATAAAAAAACAAACAAAAAACATGCAGTTCATCTTAATTTTTCATTAAACTGCAGCAAAAAGTTCGAGCGAACAAAATTGTTGTACCTATGGCTGGTACGGATTTGAAAATACAAACTGTCTAACAGGACATGGCCTATGAAACATGCAAAATAAAGACACTGTTGATGTTCATATAGACCCACTTTGAAGGCTACATTATTCTTCAGCTATCTAAAAATTAATTTTATTGCACATTCTGTTTCATATTTGAAAAATCCGGAGCAAAAATGCGAAACCAAGCTCCTAACTGTCTTTCCTGGAGTTTAAGCGGTCGCACCTCTGAATTCATTTTTATAATAACAAATTAACATCTTATTCAAGTTTCGATATATTTTCAGCATGATGCTGCAGTTAACTCTCGTATTCTGTTTCATATTGGGATGTATCTATGCTAAGAGTCCTGCCGATCATTTTTCCAGTGCGACAGCTTCAATAATGGGGAAAAGCGATAATGATATCAGAAATGACTTAGATTCGTGTGCTGAAATGGATTATCCAGACCTGAATGACATTTCTGCTGAAACTGGTATGGTGAAATGCATTATTGATGTTGTCAATGACCTCTGTCCTGAAGGCACATGTTCTCCAGCATCAAGAGTTTCACTTATTTATATTGGCTGGTATAAGGTAGAAGAGAAGAAGGAATGTGTAGATCTTGATGAGGATGCAGCATACGATCCTTCTTGTCATATTCGTATAAAGGTGAAATATGCTTCTGCATCTCCGGACCATTTTGATCTGCTTTTTTGGTTTTTGTATGACCCAGAGGTAGCAGAGACGACAGGATGCAACGATGATCGATCTTTGCAGTCACCAGTATCACAGAGAAGGAAAAAGAATTTGAGGGCCCGTGGAGATCCACCACCACCACCCCCACCTCCAAAAGATGTACCGTTGCACAAAAAAGGAGCGATGGATGTCAAGAAAATTAATGAAGCTATCATGAAATCTAGAGATGCTGGAATGTTTTCAAACTTGAAACGAAAAATCAGAAGGTTTAATACTTATTGAAATTCATAAGGAGACAAAAATTCCTTACAACCAATGGACCGAATATGGACTTTGATTATGATTAGCAGTTTTATATGTATATGCTCACTTACAGAAACTCTGTATAATAAAAAAAGAAAGCATAATGGGACAAAAACTCCTTACAACCAATGGACCGAATATGGACTTCGATTATGATGTTTTGAATGAATATGCTCATTTATAAAGTATTCTAATAAAAATCAAAGAATAGACATAATAAGTATCAACTTAGATAAATAGTTTAATGGTGAAAAACAGGGGGGATTGGGTCAAAATGGGAGTGATATTTTATTGTTTAATTTTGGCACTAAGATTCAATTAATAAAATTGAGAATGGAAATGGGGAACGTGTCAAAGAGACAACAATCCGACCAAAGATCAGAAAACAGCCGAAGGCCACCAATGGGTCTTCAATTCATCGAGAAAATCTCGCACCCGGAGGCGGGCTTCAGCTTGCCCCTAAACAAAAATGTGTACTAGTTCAGCGAAAAATGGACGTCACACTAAACTCCAAAACATAAACGCTTTAATGAAATGTTTTCAAATTTTGATATGTTGTTTCCTGTGACTAAATGAAGGTCAAGTTCAATTTTCACGACTTTAGCTTTTCTCGTTCTTGAATTTTGGACCCTTTTAGAAACCAGAAATTTACTTATTATGTGATTGAGTTATTTCCCTTTGAATAGAAATTAATAAGTTTATGTATAGCTGAGATGTATAGATAGTCTATCAATGATTGTATCAGTTCAATTGATTAGTCAGGAGTTATCAAAAATTTCTTTATAACTATTTTTTTTTAAGTCATGTGTGTTTTGAAGGTAGATGTCACAGTTGTTATGTGGTATTTTATTTTTGTTGTGTGTGTTAATGTTAAATTATTACTTGATCCTGTTTGGGTGTCCAGATTTGCAAATATCATTTTCATCAGATAATAATCTATTTTTATTAATGGATATATTTCATTACATTACATTGTGTTGATAAAGTTGTTGACATTGATAGATAAGTTGCAGATAAGATATTAGTTTGTGACAAATGAAAGAAAAAATATTGGGAACTATTAATTATATTTGATTATAATTTGAAAACATCATTATCTAATTGTTATTTTCTTCTTTGCAACCATATTTACAATATATACAATCATTTTCTCTCTCTCTATTTTAAAAACATTGTTTTCGGGAATAACTTAACACATAATAAAAACGAAGTGTTTACGTTTGCAACTTTTGTTCATGCAATTTTACACTTATTTAACCAGATTCTCAGAGAGATTATAAAACCAAAAGTAATGAATCATCCCCGTCTGTTATTGCAGACGACTATAGTTTGAACTCTAGACAAACCTTTTGTCATAAAATTTTGGAATCCCATGAAGTTTGATTGTTAATTTTCCGCACTATAAATTAGTAAGTCTTGTATGTTTTTTTTTTATTTTGGTTAATTTATATGTTTCGGAGTTTAGTGTGACGTCCATTTTCGCTGAACTAGTATACATTTTTGCTTAGGGTCCAGCTTAAGCCCGCATCTGTGTGCGGGAATTTCTCGCTGTGTTGAAGACCCTTTGGTGGCTTTCGGCTGTTTTCTGCTGATTGGTCGGGTTGTTGTCTCTTTGGCGCAAATACAAAATTTCAATCCTGGTATATATGATGAGTTTATTTGACACATTCCCCGTTTCCATTCTCCATTTTATTCTTGTTTACAGAAGTGTACACACACCAAAATCTGATACAGTCCATAGGTACACTATAACAACGTAAACTTTCTTTTCTAAATTGATTTTGGAAATACAAATTACACTTGATTGGGATTAGTATGTAACGATAAATGATAATTCGCAATTTAATCGGTGAGTTTATTAATTCACTCCGATAAATTTCAATATACAAAATTTCATTTAAATAAAAATAAGAATGGAATAAAATTGAAAATGGAAATGGGGAATGTGTCAATGAGACAACAACCCGACCAAAGAGCAGAAAACAGCCGAAGGCCACCAATGGGTCTTCAGTTCAGCGAGAAAATCTCGCACCCGGAGGCGGGCTTCAACTGGCCCCTTAACAAAAATGTGTACTAGTTCAGTGAAAAATGGACGTCACACTAAACTCCGAAACATATAAATGAACTGAAATTAAAAAAAAACATACAAGACTAGCATAGGCCAGAGGCTCCTGACTTGGGACAGGCACAAAAATGCGGCGGGGTTAGACATGTTTTGTGAGATCTCAACCCTCCCCCTATACCTCTAGCCAATGTAGAATAAACAAACACACAGCAATACTCACAGTAAAACACTGTTTAAAAGAAGTCCGAGTCCGATGTCAGAATATGTAACAGAAGAAACTAAGCAAAATGACAATGATACATAAATTAACAAAGGACTTCTAGCAGTTACTGACATGCCAGCTCCAGACCTCAATTAAACTGATTGAAAGATTATGTCTTCATCATATGAAAACCAGGCATAATCCCTACCGTTAGGGGTTTAGTATCATACCATCATAATTTAATGACCTGACAACAGTATCGTAAGTATATCCCTTCTGAATAAGTTTATTTAAGGGTTTAGTTAGCTTTTGAGGTGAATGATGACATTTTTGTGCTTTGTATAGAATATTACCATAAAAGATTGGATGTGAAATACCTGAACGTATAAGATGTCTGCATGTAGATTTATACTTACGAATGATGTCCTTGTATCGATGATAACATTTAGTAAATGTTTTGACTAGTTTGTGATATCGAAAACCCTGGTGTAATAATTTTTCAGTAATACAGAGATTTCTTTCGTTAAAATCAAATACGTTGTTACATACACGAGCGAATCGAACAAGTTGAGATATATAAACACCATAAGATGGTGACAAGGGAACGTCACCATCTAAAAATGAATAATTAACAATAGGAAATGAAAAATCATCTCTTTTATCATAAATTTTTGTATTAAGCTTCCCGTTAAAGATAAAAAGATATCAAGATCCAGGAAAGGGCAGTGTTCATTGTTTGTATAAGCTTTATTTAAAGTCAGTTCAACAGGATAAATCTCTTTAGTGTACATACTGAAGTCGTCATTATTGAGAGCCAATATATCATCCAAAATTATATCTAAAAGTGTGATTAAATTTTTGTATCAGATGTTGTTTCGATGGGTCTTTGTTGCTTTAAGTCATAAATTGCAACTCATAACAATACAGAAACAGGTCCGCAATAAGTGGTGCACAGTTAGACCCCATTGGAATTCCGATAACTTGACGATATACGGAATCTCCATAGCGAACAAAAATGTTATCTAGTAAAAATTCAAGGGCAGTTATCGTATCAAAGCAGGTCCAATTGACATATAGTTCTTTTGTTTGTTGTTACTAAAAAATGACCTAAAAGAGTTTGAACATATATATTCCATTCTGACTTTTTAAATGCCCATTTAATTGGGTGTGTGAGTTTTTTCTTAATAAGATTATGAGACAAAGTGGTATATAGGGTAGAAAGGTAAAAAATTTGAACAGATGTTCATTTAAAAGGCTATCTATTTAGGATGTGTTTCATTTAATCGTAGTCTTTCAGATACATATTAATCTATTTTTCGATTGAGCTATTAGAAAAGATGCAGCTTGATATTTTTCAAATGAGAAATTTTCTTTCAGCATAATTCTGTCTATAAATACCTGAAAGTGCAGTCTAAAAGTTTACAGGCATATATGGTTGTTTTAAATGTGAATTATTTGCCAACATTTAGGAGGATTTTTTCAGAGTAAAAGGACAAAAAAAAATCCATACCTAATTATGTTCAGCTACACATCTTTATTCATACTGTTTGATAACAAAATGTCAGGTAAATTCAAGAAAAATTGCCATACAGGTACATCTGACCAGTTCCTAAGTATTATCATGGAAGTATTATATTGTCAATATAATACTTCCATGGTATTATCAAGGAGGTTATATGAGAAGGAGAGTGAATACTCTGCTTGACATAAAAGTAGCATACCCAGGATAACAATTCGAACAGAGGAAAATGATAAAATTATAAAGAAACCGACATGTTTATCACCCACTTGATATGGCCCTCTGATGTACCAGGCTGTTACCGCGAACAGTCAGTGTGATTAGGAGAAGCGATAATGTCACGTGATTCTAATCGGTGACTGGGTCATTAAAATACAGGTATAATTATCTATACTAATCAGTTTAAATGTGTTTTTATTGTGCAATATCGTTTGACGCGAAATTCGAAAGTATATAGTCTAACTACGATGAAAATCGACTAAGAAATGACAAAGTTATGAGGGTGTAAAGAAATTTAAGAAATGCAATTTCTATTGAACCCCACCTTCCTTTAATCAAAAATTTTCGCGTGCCTTCACCTGTATGGCGCTGCCCATAATAAATGGTAGGTAATATTATAGAAAATAGAGGAATATGTGAGGTACTTTCGTTACGGTGACCGATTGCGACCGGAGGGAATGTTTGTAATTGAAACAAAGAGAAATTTATCGAGAGCTAGCGAATTTTTATTTTTGAAAATTACTCAATGTGACCAAACCAAATCAATACCTTGTTATACACTGAGTTTAATTAAGATTTTGTTAAAACCAGTACTTCATTGGCTTAATAAAACGGTAAAATTTCAGTAAATTAACACATGCATTTTGTACACTAATAATAGAATTGCCAGGCATGTAGATTGGTACCTCTCTATAATTTATTATGTGATTTTCCCCCCGACAATACACATGGTACGATCTATATAAGAAATGGTGGATTAAACCTGGTTTTATAGCTAGCCAAACCTCTCACTTGTATGACAGTCGCATTAAATTCCATTATATTGACAACAACATCTAAAAATAGCTTGTTTTCATAAATGGAGAGGAATCTTGAAATGCCAAGGATTTGTGTACTCATAGATGTATAAGTATGGGTACATACATCTATGGTATACTATACAAATCCTTGGAAATGCTAATACATTATAATGAGGCCACACATTGTTAATTGTTTTTTTTTCCAAAGTTTAGTCATTTGGATATATGTTTTAGTGTCTTATTAATCAAAATAAAAAGAAACCACAAACACGGGTGACTATCATTTCCCCTTTCCAATGTTAATACATTTCCCTCAATAAGAAATTCCCACTACTATTATAATAAAACACCAAGAAATGCCTTTTTTGAACACATGATATGACAATGCACTGAAAATAATAACTTTAATAAATTAAATTTAAATGAAGAGGAAAAAGTTCATTATTTACTAAATCCATGAGACGGGTCTAAATCACTCACCTGCTGATACGGCACCTGCTGATTTTGCACCATTAACCTGCCAATTTTGCCCCTATGTAGAACAACTAAAGTTTATGTTTTAATTAAAGAAATAGTCAATAGAGACAATTTCAATGATGCCTATAGGAAGGGGTCATATCAGCAGGGGTTGTTATAAGTAAAGAAAGGGTCAATAGAGACACTTTCTATTGTGCCTATAGGAAGGGGTCATATCAGCAGGTGATGTTATAAGTAAAGAAAGGGTCAATAGAGACACTTTCTATGGTGCCTAGAGAAAGGGGTCATATCAGCAGGTGATTTTATAAGTAACAAAAGGGTCTATAGAGACACTTTCTATGGTGCCTTTAGGAAGGAGTCATATCAGCAGGTGATGTTTTAAGTAAAAAAATGGTCAATAGAGACACTTTCTATTGTGCCAATAAGAAGGGTTCATATCAGCAGGTGATGTTTTAAGTAAAGAAATGGTCAATAGAGACACTTTCTACTGTCCCTATAAGAAGGGGTCATATCAGCAGGTGATGTTATAAGTAAAGAAAGGGTCAATAGAGACACTTTCTTTTGTGCCTATAGGAAGGGGTCATATCAGCAGGTGGTGTTATAAGTAAAGACAGGGTCAATAGAGACACTTTCTATTGTGCCTATAGGAAGGGGTCATATCAGCAGGTGATGTTATAAGTAAAGAAAGGGTCAATAGAGACACTTTCTATTGTGCCTATAGGAAGGGGTCATATCAGCAGGTGATGTTATAAGTAAAGAAAGGGCCAATAGAGACACTTTCTATTGTGCCTATAGGTCGGGGTCATATCGGCAGGTTATGTTTTAATTAAAGAAATAGTCAATAGAGACAATTTCTATGATGCCTATAGGAAGGGGTCATATCAGCAGGGGATGTTATAAGAAAAGAAAGGATCAATAGAGACACTTTCTATTGTGCCTATAGGAAGGGGTCATAACAGCAGGTGATGTTATAAGTGAAGAAAGGATCAATAGAGACACTTTCTATTGTGCCTATAAGAAGGGGTCATATCAGCAGGTGATGTTATAAGAAAAGAAAGGGTGAATACAGACACTTTCTACTGTACCTATAAGAAGGGGTCATATCAGCAGGTGATGTAATAAGTAAAGAAAGGGTCAATAGAGACACTTTCTATGGTGCCTATAGGAAGGGGTCATATCAGCAGGTGATGTTATAAGTAAAGAAAGGGTCAATAAAGACACTTTCTATGGTGCCTATAGAAAGGAATCATATCAGCAGGTGATGTTTTAAGAAAAGAAATGGCCAATAGAGACACTTTCTACTGTCCCTATAAGAAGGGGTAACATAAGCAGGTGATGTTATAAGTAAAGAAAGGGGCAATAGAGACTCTTTCTATCGTGCCTTAAAGAAGGGGTCATATAAGCAAGAGATGTTATAAGTAAAGAAAGGGTCAATAGAGACACTTTCTATTGTGCCTATAGGAAGGGGTCATAACAGCAGGTGATGTTATAAGTGAAGAAAGGGTCTATAGAGACACTTTCCATGGTGCCTATAACAAGGGGTCATATCAGTAGGTGATGTTTAAAGTAGAGAAACGGTCAATAGAGACACTTTCTATTGTGCCCATAGAAAGGGGTCATATCAGCAGGTGATGTTATAAGTAAAGAAAGGATCAATAGAGACACTTTCTATTGTGCCTATAGGAAGGGGTCATATCAGCAGGTGATGTTATAAGTAAAGAAAGGGTCAATAGAGACACTTTCTTTTGTGCCTATAGGAAGGGGTCATAACAGCAGGTGATGTTATAAGTGAAGAAAGGGTCTATAGAGACACTTTCCATGGTGCCTATAACAAGGGGTCATATCAGTAGGTGATGTTTAAAGTAAAGAAACGGTCAATAGAGACACTTTCTATTGTGCCCATAGAAAGGGGTCATATCAGCAGGTGACGTTATAAGTAACGAAAGGATCAATAGAGACACTTTCTATTGTGCCTATAGGAAGGGGTCATATCAGCAGGTGATGTTATAAGTAAAGAAAGGGTCAATAGAGACACTTTCTATGGTGCCTAGAGAAAGGGGTCATATCAGCAGGTGATTTTATAGGTAACAAAAGGGTCTATAGAGACACTTTCTATGGTGCCTTTAGGAAGGAGTCATATCAGCAGGTGATGTTTTAAGTAAAGAAATGGTCAATAGAGACACTTTCTATGGTGCCAATCAGAAGGGGTCATATCAGCAGGTGATGTTTTAAGTAAAGAAAGGATCAATAGAGACACTTTCTATTGTGCATATAGGAAGGGGTCATATCAGCAGGTGATGTTATAAGTAAAGAAAGGGCCAATAGAGACACTTTCTATTGTGCCTATAGGAAGGGATCATATCAGCAGGTGATGTTATAAGTAAAGAAAGGGTCAATAGAGACACTTTCTATTGTGTCTATAGGAAGGGGTCATATCAGCAGGTGATGTTATAAGTAAAGAAAGGGTCTATAGAGACACTTTCCATGGTGCCTATAACAAGGGGTCATATCAGTAGGTGATGTTTAAAGTAAAGAAACGGTCAATAGAGACACTTTCTATTGTGCCCATAGAAAGGGGTCATATCAGCAGGTGATGTTATAAGTAAAGAAAGGATCAATAGAGACACTTTCTATTGTGCCTATAGGATAGGGTCATATCAGCAGGTGATGTTATAAGTAAAGAAAGGGTCAATAGAGACACTTTCTATGGTGCCTAGAGAAAGGGGTCATATCAGCAGGTGATTTTATAGGTAACAAAAGGGTCTATAGAGACACTTTCTATGGTGCCTTTAGGAAGGAGTCATATCAGCAGGTGATGTTATAAGTAAAGAAAGGGTCAATAGAGACACTTTCTATTGTGCCTATAGGAAAGGGTCATATCAGCAGGTGATGTTAAAGGTAAAGAAAGGGTCTATAGAGACACTTTCTATGGTGCCTTAAGGAAGGGGTCATATCAGCAGGTGATGTTTTAAGTAAAGAAATGGTCAATAGAGACACTATCTACTGTGTCTATAGGAAGGGGTCATATCAGCAGGTGATGTTATAAGTAAAGAAAGGGTCTATAGAGGCACTTTCCATGGTGCCTATAACAAGGGATCATATCAGCAGGTGATGTTTTAAGTAAAGAAAGGGTAAATAGAGACACTTTCTATTGTGTCTATTTGAAGGGGTCATATCAGCAGGTGATGTTTTAAGTCAAGAAATGGTCAATAGAGACACTTTCTACTGTGCCTATCAGAAGGGGTCATATCAGCAGGTGATGTTATAAGTAAAGAAATGTTCTAAAGAGACACTTTCTATGATGCCTATAGAAAGGGGTCATATCAGCAGGTGATGTTTTAAGTAAAGAAAGGGTCTATAGAGACACTTTCTATTGTGTCTATAGGAAGGGGTCATATCAGCAGGTTATGTTATAAGTAAAGAAAAGGTCTATAGAGACACTTTCTATTGTGTCTATAGGAAGGGGTCATATCAGCAGGTGATGTTATAAGTAAAGAAAAGGTCTATAGTGAAACTTTCTATTGTGCCTATAAGAAGGGGTCATTTCGGCAGGTGATGTTTTAAGTAAAGAAATGGTTAATAGAGACACTTTCTACTGTCCCTATGTCCCTATAAGAAGGGGTCATATCAACAGGTGATGTTATAAGTAAAGAATTGATATATAGAGACACTTTCTATGGTGCCTTTAGGAAGGGGTCATATCGGCATGTGATGTTATAAGTAATGAAAGGGTCAGTAGAGACACTTTCTATTGTGTCTATAAGAAGGGGTCATATCAGAAGGTGATGTTATAAGTAAAGAAAGGTACTATAGAGACACTTTCTATTGTACCTATAGGAAGAAGTCATATCAGCAGGTGATGTTATAAGTAAAGAAAGGATCAATAGAGACACTTTCTATGGTGCCTTTAGGAAGGGGTCATATCGGCAGGTGATGTTATAAGTAACGAAAGGGTCAGTAGAGACACGTTCTATTGTGTCTATAAGAAGGGGTCATATCAGAAAGTGATGTTATAAGTAAAGAAAGGTACTATAGAGACACTTTCCATGGTGCCTATAACAAGGGGTCATATCAGCACGTGATGTTATAAGTAAAGAAAGGATCAATCTCATTTCTTTACTGATAACATTACCTGCTGATACGACTCCTTCCTATAGACACAATAGAAAGTGTCGCTATTGACCCTTACTTACTATCAACATCATCTGCCGATATGACCCCTTCCTATAGGCATCATAGAAAGTGTCTCTATTCACCCTTTCTTTACTTAAAACATCACCTGCTGATATGACCCCTTCCTATAGGCACCATAGAAAGTGTTTCTATTCACCCTTTCTTTACTTAAAACATCACCTGCTGATATGACCCCTCCCTATAGGCACAATAGAAAGTGTCTCTTTTGACCTTTACTTACTAATAACATCACCTCCCGATATGACCCCTTCCTATAGTGATCATAGAAAGTTTCTCTATTGACCCTTTCTTTACTTATAACATCACCTGCTGATATGACCCCTTCCTATAGGCACAATAGAAAGTGTCTCTTTTGACTCTTACTTACTAATAACATCACCTCCCGATATGACCCCTTCCTATAGTCATCATGGAAAGTGTCTCTATTGACCCTTTCTTTTCTTATAACATCACCTGCTGATATGACCCCTTTCTATAGACACAATAGAAAGTGTCTCTATTGACCCTTTCTTTACTTATAACATCATCTGCTGATATGACCCCTTCCTTAAGGCATCATAGAAAGTGTCTCTATTGACCCCTTCTTTACTTAAAACATCACCTGCTGATATGACCCCTTCCTATAGGCATCATAGAAAGTGCCTCTATTGACCATTTCTTTACATAAAACATCTCTTGCTGATATGACCCCCTTCTAAAAGGCCTCAAAGAAAGTGTCTCTATTGCCCTTTTCTTTACTTATAACATCTCTTGCTAATATGACCCCTTCTTTAAGGCACCATAGAAAGTGTCTCTATTGCCCCTTTCTTTACTTATAACATCACCTGCTGATATGAACTCTTCTTATAGGGACAGTAGAAAGTGTTTCTATTGACCATTTCTTTACTTAAAACATCGCCTGCTGATATAACCCCTTCCTACAGGCACCAAAGAAAGTGTCTCTATAGTCCATTTCTTTACTTAAAACATCACCTGCTGAAATGACCCTTTCTATAGGCACCATAGAAAGTGTCTATATTAACTCTTTCTTTCCTTATAACATCACCTGCTGATATGACCTCTTTCTATAGGCACATAAGAAAGTGTCTCTTTTGACCCTTTCTTTACTTCAAACATCACCTGCTGATATGATCCCTTCTTATAGACACAATAGAAAGTGTCTTTATTGACCCTTTCTTTACTTAAAACATCACCTGCTGATATGACCCCTTTCTATAGGCACAATAGAAAGCGTCTCTATTGACCCTTACTTACTAATAACATCATCTGCCGATATGACCCCTTCCTATAGGCATCATAGAAAGTGTTTCTATTGACCCTTTCTTTACTTAAAACATCACCTGCTGATATGACCCCTTGTTATAGGCACCATAGAAAGTGTCTCTGTAAACCCTTTCTTAACTTAGGACATCACCTGCTGATATGACCCCTTTCTAAAGGCACAATAGAAAGCGTCTCCATTGACCCTTACTTACTAAAAACATCATCTGCCGATATGACCCCTTCCTATGGGCATCATAGAAAGTGTCTCTATTGACCCTTTCGTTACTTAAAACATCACCTGGTGATATGACCCCTTGTTATAGGCACCATGGAAATTGTCTCTATAAACCCTTTCTTTACTTATAACATCACCTGCCGATATGAACCCTTCCTATAGACACAATAGAAAGAGTCTCTATTGATCCTTTCATTACTCATAACATCACCTGCCGATATGACCCCTTCCTAAAGGCAACATAGAAAGTGTCTCCATTGACCCTTTCTTTACTTATAACATCACCTGCTGATATGACCCCTTCCTATAGGCATCATAGAAAGTGTCTCTGTTGACCATTTCTTTACTTTAAACATCTCTTGCTGATATAACCCCTTCTTATAAGCATCACAGAAAGTGTCTCTATTGCCCCTTTCTTTACTTATAAGATCTCTTGCTTATATGACTCCTTCTTTAAGGCACGATAGAAAGAGTCTCTATTGCCCCTTTCTTTACTTATAACATCACCTGCTTATGTTACCCCTTCTTATAGGGACAGTAGAAAGTGTCTCTATTGACCATTTCTTTTCTTAAAACATCACCTGCTGATATGATTCCTTTCTATAGGCACCATAGAAAGTGTCTTTATTGACCCTTTCTTTACTTATAACATCACCTGCTGATATGACCCCTTCCTATAGGCACCATAGAAAGTGTCTCTATTGACCCTTTCTTTACTTATTACATCACCTGCTGATATGACCCCTTCTTATAGGTACAGTAGAAAGTGTCTGTATTCACCCTTTCTTTTCTTATAACATCACCTGCTGATATGACCCCTTCTTATAGGGACAGTAGAAAATGTCTCTATTGACCATTTCTTTACTTAAAACATTACCTACTGATATGACCCCTTCCTATAGGCACCACAGAAAGTGTCTCTATTGACCCTTTCTTTACTTATAACATCACCTGCTGATATGACCCCATCCTAAAGGCATCATAGAAAGTGTCAATAGACCCTTTCTTTACTTATAACATCATCTGCTGATATGACCCTTCATAAAGGCACAATAGAAAGCGTTTCTATTGATCCTTTCTTTACTTATAACATCACCTGCTGATATGACCCCTTGTAATAGGCACCATGGAAAGTGTCTCTATAGACCCTTTCTTTACTTATAACATCCCCTGCTGATATGATATGACTTCTTCTTAAAGGCACAATTGAAAGTTTCTCTGTTGACCATTTCTTTACTTAAAACATCACCTGCTGATATGACCCCTTCCTAAAGGCACCATAGAAAGAGTCTCTAAAGACCCTTTCTTTGCTTATAACATCACCTGCTGATATGACCCCTTCCTACTGGCACAATAGAAAGTGTCTCTATTGAGACCCTTTCTTTACTTATAACATCACCTGCTGATATGACCCTTCCTAAAGGCACAATAGAAAGCGTCACTATTGGTCCTTTCTTTACTTATAACATCACCTGCTGATATGACCCCTTGTTATAGGCACCTTGGAAAGTTTCTCTATAGACTCTTTCCTTACTTATAACATCACCTGCTGATATGACTACTTCTTAAAGGCACAATAGAAAGTGTCACTGTTGACCATTTCTTGACTTAAAACATCACCTGCTGATATGTCCCCTTCATAAAGGCACCATAGAAAGTGTCTCTATAGATCCTTTCCTTACTTATAACATCACCTGCTGATATGACCCTTTCCTATAGGCACTACAGAAATTGTCTCTATTGACCCTTTCTTTACTTAAAACATCACCTGCTGATATGATCCCTTCCTATAGGCACAAAAGAAAGCGTCTCTATTGATCCTTTCATTACTTATAACATCACCTGCCGATATGACCCCTTCCTAAAGGCACCAAAGAAAGTGTCTATATAGACCAATTCTTTACTTATAACATCACCTGCTGATATAACCCTTCTTATAGGGACAGTAGAAAGTGTCTCTATTGCCCCTTTCTTTACTTATAACATCACCGGCTGATATGACCCCTTCCTATAGGCATCAGAGGAAGTGTCTCTATTGACCATTTCTTTACTTAAAACATCTCTTGCTTATATGACCCCTTCTTAAAGGCACAATAGAAAGTGTCTCTATTGCCCCTTTCTTTACTTATAACATCACCTGCTGATATGACCCCTTGTTATAGGCACCATGGAAACAGTCTCTTTTTACCCTTTCTTGACCTATAACATCGCCTGCTGATATGAATGACCCCTTCCTATAGGCATCATAGAAAGTGTCTCTATTGATCATTTCTTTACTTAAAACATCTCTTGGTGATATGACCCCTTCTAATAGGCATCAAAGAAAGTGTCTCTA
Organism: Mytilus californianus; assembly: GCF_021869535.1. Lineage (NCBI taxonomy): Eukaryota > Metazoa > Mollusca > Bivalvia > Mytilida > Mytilidae > Mytilus > Mytilus californianus. The sequence goes on along the minus strand of NW_026262734.1, from coordinate 43,802,364 downwards.
TTGCCCCTTTCTTTACTTATAACATCTCTTACTGATATGACCCTTTCTTTAAGGCACCATAGAAAGTGTCTCTATTGTCCCTTTCTTTACTTATAACATCACCTGCTGATATGACCCCTTCTTATAGGAACAGTAGAAAGTGTCTCTATTGACTATTTCTTTACTTAAAACATCACCTGCTGATATGACCCCTTTCTATAGGCACCATAGAAAGTGTCTCTATTAACTCTTTCTTTCCTTATATCATCTGCTGATATGACCCCTTCCTATAGGCACCATAGAAAGTATCTCTATACACCCTTTCGTTACTTATAGCATCACCTGCTGATATGACCCCTTTCTATAGGCACCATAGAAAGTGTCTCTATTGACCCTTTCTTTACTTATAACATCACCTGCTGATATGACCCCTTCCTAAAGGCACAATAGAAAGTGTCTCTATTGATCCTTTCTTTACTTATAACATCAGCTGCTGATACGACCCCTTCCTAGAGACACAATTGAAAGTGTCTCTATTGATCCTTTCTTTACTTAAAACATCACCTGCTGATACGACCCCTTCCTATAGACACAATAGAAAGTGTCTCTATTGACCCTTTCTTTACTTAAAACATCATCTGCCGATATGACCCCTTGTTATAGGCTCCATGGAAAGTGTCTGTATGGACCCTTACTTACTAAGAATGTAGGACAGAAAGTCAGAGGACAAAAAGTCACGGACAAAAAGTCACGGCCGAAAAGTCACAAGACAAAAAGTCACAATTTGGTTTTGAGATTATTTTTCTCTGAACAAGAAAACACTAATTTTTAAAAATAAATTTTTGATTTTTTCTTGAACTATTATATATGAAGCAACTTTGTAATTAAAATTTATTCAATAAATATCAATGATGATCAAATAATTGTTATGATAACAAAATGTCAAAGTGGTTTGGCACTTAAATGACTTCATGGTGCCAAGAAATATATCATTTGCATGATTAAAATTTAATAATTTTTCACTTATCAAGGCTTATGAACAATTTCCTAAATTTAAAAATTAATAAATGTAAAAAAAGAAATTATTTGAAGATCTGTCTCTTATATATTCAAACAATTGTCAACAAATTATTTGTGACTTTTTGTCCTGTGACTTTTTGTCCTATCCAATTTGTGACTTTATGTCCTGTGACTTTTTGTCCTGTGACTTTCTGTCCGTTTACCACTTACTAATAACATCATCTGCCGATATGACCCCTTCCTATACACTATAGGCATCATTGAAAGTGTCTCTATTGACCCTTTCTTTACTTAAAACATCACCTGCTGATATGACCCCTTGTTATAGGCACCATGGACAGTGTCTGTATAGACCCTTTCTTTATTTATAACATCACCTGCACTTTAACTTCAAATGAGGTATATCCATATCTTTTACAATATCGCAATATAAAGGAATTCTTCCTAATCCATCTAAACAGCTATATGTGTTGCTTTTGGTGGGTACTAAGAATAAATTTACAAATGCTTTTTTTTCTGCAAAACTTTTGTCATACATTCGGTAAAAGGACATCAAACCATTCCTTAATTTAGATTTGAACGCGAGTTAAACATTCTCCACACTTAATTATCATGTAACGGTGTAGGTTTAACTGTATGGTCAAGCACGCATTTAGTTTAAATTTTTAACACATAAATAATGTAGACTTTTCATTTCTATGTCATTTGGTGTCTTGTGGAGAGTTGTCTCATTGGAAATCATACCACATCTTCTTATTTTTATATCAACTGCACAATCAGGTAGCTTCTCTGATGTCAGCAAAATCTAGGGAATTTAAATCAGATCATAATTATACGCAATGGAACCAAGATATTTATGATGATAATGCATGTATACGCGATGCTTATCATAGCGGTCAGAGATGAGCACCTGTTACAGTTGTCAGCCCATGAAGAGATTGCTTCAATGACATCTTTATTGCATTCGTGTCATTTGATATTAACAGTATTAGACATTAGATTGCATTTTATTTACATTTAATTGCTTTATTGAGATATTTATTTCATGGAATCTTCACAGATAATTAACCGTCAGTGAAGTTATCCTATCATGTTATAAGACAATATAACGATTATTCACCAATATTTTCCCCTCTGATAGAATAACTGTATATATTTAATCCGTGCAATCTTATAAGAAATAGAAAAAAAATCAAAAATAGTTGGGACACCAACTGATAATCTATTTATATTTTGTTTTAAATTGATATCTCAGCCAGTCATGTCAAACGATATTTGAGTTGTTAATTAAAGAATGACAAAAATAAAAATAAAATATATAGATTATATCAAATTCTAGGCTATATAAACTTTATATGCAGCACTTTTACATTTTTTTAAAACAAAACAAAACATCATCGAATTTTCCAATAATTCACCGTCGTAAACCTAAAGGATTCAGTTTTTATATTTCTATGGAAACTTTCGATTTGTGTTAATGTTTTGGTGTGAAAAAAACGCTGAAATAATTTTGACACAATAATAGTATAAAAAAAGAATGCGAACATACGTTTAGGTATTTACATTAAACAAACGGTCAATAGAAAAAAGAACACTTTTACTGAATGTAAAAACTGCAATTTTAGGATTGTTTACATTTTTACATTTTTTTGATAGATGCCATTATCTTATTTTGCAGTTCTGTATTATACACTGATTTAAACATGAATTATAGTGTCAAGTTATATTGCTAATGCCTGTTTATCGAAGCAGTCTTATGATTATGATATGTCCTATGGCCATCATCACGGCTGTTATTCGGTATATCGAGAAAATGATCGTGAAAGAATACCTAATGGTGGTCAAGCATTGCGATCGGATCGCGAGGATCTGGTATCGGATTGTGAATGTAATTAATAGTAGTTCTACTTCAAAATCTGTGAAAAATCGATAGTATTTTCAAAACGCGGAACAAATCCGGACAAATAAATTGTCTGTCAAAATGATTTAACTTTGTAATAAGATAAATAAAATATGCAGTACTTTATGAGAAAACACAAAAGACGCAACACAAGTATATTGGATGTATTGAAACAAAACACGTTGTGTACCTATAATGGTCACATTTCAATATATAATGGTATATTTGAAACTGAATCTGTGGTGTGTCAGATAGTACAGTAAACATATAAGTTTTTACCCCTTGAAACCGTTCATTTTGTTTTTGAAAACATTGAATTTTGTTAATTTTTTTTATCAAAATTGATCGTGAAAGATCAGGCAACGCATAATTTTGATCGTGAAAAAAATGGCGTGACCAGACGGACGCACCTGACGTTTTTGATTTTACCTGTAGCACTATAAAGAACATTTGCGCCTTAGACTTTGATACACCTGAATAAAATTGACAAGACATTAGCGCTTTTTACCCATAATAGTTTACATGTAATCTTTAGAAATTTACCAAAGTCATGAAAAGATGTTCACATATTCTTTGATAGTTCTTCCGAACAAACGACAAAATCAGAAAAAAAAAATATTCGGGTTATCCAGTCATATTAAAAAAAATATATAGTACACGTTTCTGGGAAAACGATAGAAAAAAAAAGAAAATTTTATGGATGGATCATTTAAATTTTGATCGAAATTCTTTAATAAGCTTTCTTACTAGTGGATTAGAATTAGAAACTATATTCCTCTTGTGGCTATTTTGTTAATGAATAGTCGAGGAACTGTACCATCATAGTTTTTTTAAGTTTGTTTCAATTTGTGAAGACCAAAATTTTATTTTTAAACAACTTGCTGTACCTGTTTACTTTTAAAAAGACTAATACTCGTGGTTGTTGCAAGGTATTGATGATTTTGGCTGTATATAAATATATGAATGTTTTGTGCTTTTTTTATATATTAAATGATTTTTTTATGTTGATAAAGCGCAAATGTCCTATTAAAAAAAAGCCAATGTCTTTTTTTTAAAAAGCGCAATATCCTAAAAATTTAAGCGCAAACGTCCTATCAAAAAGCGCAAACGTCCTGCGCCGGACCAGCATTAAAAATTTGTTTACCAATTGATCTATTTGCAACTAGTTGAAGCGTGTAATTATTCTAATAAGAAAGAACATTAATGCTTTCATTTTTTTTTCTTTATTTTTTTTCAACACTTTTACTTAAAAGTTATTAAAATAACCAAAAACGTGTCTAAATAAAAAGATATCCAAGATAAAGGGACCTTCAGCAGCGTAAGATTTTCGAAAAGTAAAAATATATATGTATCTGTAATGCTTAATGCATCCGCCCTGGAAATATATGCATATGTACACATTTTTTTTTGTGTAAGGGTTGTTACCTTCAGTTATATGGAGTGTCTTCGTGCGTACATAGTATATATGACATTATTATACTTCACGTAAAAATGGAATATTTTGATTGGCTTATACGAGGGTGTTAATTTACTTTATAATACTTCACGTTAAAATGCCATATTTTGATTGGCTAACTCGAGGGTGTTAATTTACTCTATCACATGGCTGAGCGGATGACAATTTTTTTTAATGTCACCCTCTCGTTCAGACCAATTAAAAATCGATAATTTAAAGGACAATGAATTGAATTTACATCAAGTAATTAAATACAATGCTTAAGTTCTACGTTTTGGCTCAGATTTTATTATTTGACTGTCAAAATAAAAAAATAAAACATATTGCCTCACTTTTGTTTTTTTTTTTCTAATACCCGTAACGTTGTTACGTGACGTCATAGAAAATACTTTTAAAATAAAATTAATCTGTAAAAGACAATAATGATAGGACATTCAGTATAATAAATTAAATAACACATAGCTGAGAGGGTGATAGAGCAGATTGGTACCCCTCGAAAAAGCATTATCAACCTTGGCTTCGCCGCGGTTGACAATGTTTTCTCGGGGTAACAATCTGCTCTATCACCCTCTCAGCTATGTGTTATTTATATACTATTCTATGGTAAATACTCTATTACCCTTCTCGGAGACGCTTGATCAAGTGTGCGCTTTATTAAATACGACTCTATCCTATGGCAAATACTCTATTACCCTTCACGGAGACGCTTGATCAAGTGTGCGCTTTATTAAATATGGATGGTTGTTATGTACAAGACGCCATAGTGTATTACTTTGAATTTGAAATTTAATCGACAGTAATAACAGAACATTCAGTATAATAAATTAAATAACACATATCTGAGAGGGTGATAGAGCAGATTGTTACCCCTCGAAAAGACAATGTCGACCTTGGCTTCGCCTCAGTTGACAATGTTTTCTCGGGGTAACAATCTTCTCTATCACCCTCTCAGCTATGTGTTATTTATATAATATTGGCTTATTTATTGTTTATTTCGTGGATGCTCTGGCATAAACTGAAAAGGTACCAAGATAACGTTGTTTTACTTGATTGTTTGATCAGTGTGTTCACAATAGCGATACGTCATTGTACCCAACTTAGTGGCGAAATTACCAATTCAAATATTTATTGCCATATAAACTTTAAACATTAAGTTTGTGACAAATTACCAATCAACAAACATCGCTTTAGATTCTGCCTGATGCCATGCTTGAACTGTAATTTAGATTAGGCTCTATTCTCAATCTTAATTTGTATAAAATAATCAGATCATATGGCATTGAACGAGTATAGCCCTATTCACCAACAAAAGAGAACAGCAATGAGTCATGCAAATCCAATATTTGCTATACCAATTAGAAATATAATCCATCATATAATTAAATAATGGTTTGAACCTTTTCGTTCCATCAAATCTTCCCCGATCCTTTTCATGATCTTCGAAAAGCGGTACGCGATCTTTCACGATCATAAAAATCAATGTTTTGTAAATATTTCATTTTTTGCAGAATGTCTGAATATGCTTACACAAGATAACTTTAGGAACCATTTAAATCATGAAAATGGAATGACATGTTTCAGAAAAAAAAGTTGGTTAGTAATTTGAAAATCACCAGACAAATACAAACACAGGGCCCATAAAAAATAGGACATATAGGACAAACTATGTATGTACTCCGAACAGATTAGCAACTCTAGCTGCTATCAAGACACCTAAATTGCGGTTTGATAAATGTCATGTTCGAAAATACGAATCCACGAAATACGGAGATAGTACGCGGCACCTACAATAACGGTCGATCAGACATATGGATTACACTCAATATATATGTAGGGGTACCGATTTTATATCCTGAGCTTATTTTGAAATCTAGAAAAAAACATGCCACTTTAATAATGCAGTTTGGGGGCGCAGGACGGGTCGAATAATAACAAAACTATTTACGAAAAACAAATATAACAAGCATGAACCAACGACAACCACTGAACTACAGGCTCCTGACTTGGGACAGGCACATAAATAATGTGGCGGGATTAAACATCTTTGAAGGCGCCAACCCTCCACAAACCTGGATCAGTGGTGTAAAAGTACAACATAAGAGCAAACTATAAAAAAGCAGTTCAAAAGAATTTAACTCATCCGATCGAAACTTACATTCATTATTTTTCTGTTAATCATTTATTTCTTAAATCATTTTTTTCCTTATTCTTTATTTTTTACAGAATATTCTTTATATTTTAGCACCAAATTTTTCTCAATTCCTTATATTTGACGGCATCTCATTTTTCTCTATTCTTTACCGTGGCTTTTTGAGTCATTATTCTCTATTCTGTAAAACCCATTGATGTACATGCTCGGCATCGTAGGATAAAACAGTCCTCAGTTCACTCTAAATCATGTCTTCGGACCGATCACAGAACAAATTTGCCCCCCCCCCCCAAGGGTGACATGCCCTTTTTTCCTGACGCTATGCCCTTTTTATCGGACGCCATGCCCTTTTTTCGACGCCATGCACTTTTTCTTCTGAAAAATTTGACGCCATTTGCCCGTAAACGTAATAAGGGTCGAGATTGGATCGCGGTATTGGGATTTTTTCGCTGATCGAAAGGCGACAAGCATCGTCTAAAGTAAGTTGCATGTTATTTCATGAAGACAGTATTTATCACTTCCGCGATACTCGAGAGCGTACCTCAAATCATTCTTAATTTCGGCATAATAAGTCGGTTACTTCGTAAGAACGTGGTGAAAGTTGCATGAAGTAAATTTGTTATTCATTTATTGCATTAAAAAATATTCCTTTACAAATTGCGTGCCTAACACAATTTTTTTTTTGTAAATTTCCTCGTCCGCCATTGAAATGTTTATCGGAGTCGGGAAACGGACCAGCTATGAACGAAATCCGGATCTTTACGATAATGACTACGGACGCATGAATGGCACAGCTGACGGAAGAATATTGATCCCGAAAGGAAAAATTACGCATTCTACACTCATTAACATACTTTTATTTAGATCAACTTGATTAATGTATATATTTCCATGTATATGCATTGGTTCAATTTATTTATTAAAGTTGCTCAACTCTGGGACTATTATAATTATATCATTATACAATGTATCAGCTTAACTTTGTTAAATTTATATATTTTAATGAGAAACACTGAATATGTATAACTTACTAGTTTATTTATGTGCCCTATTTGGTCACGGTATAGTCGACGCGCAAAGTGCCCTTTTGGTAAACAAAATGCCATGCCTTTATTCAGTTCTGAGATAAAACACTACTGGGGAATAGACATATGGTCATTTGGTATTCTTCCGACCGGCAGTAAAACGCTTGCCAAAATGGGTCGTCCGTTTGGCTGTGTGGGATGTATCAAGTTTGCAGCCACGTCCGATCAGAATGGGGACGTTTAATCCGATGCCTCGTGTAGAGAGATTGCCATGCTCTTTGCATTTTAAGAACCCTTGCAACAACTCTTTGAGGGGTCCGTAGGTGGCCTGTTGCAAGGCAAAATTTCTGTCCCTATCCAATATACCCTCATTTTCCAGTGGCCGTCCAAATTTCCCCGACCATCATTCCGGATGGCCTCTATTGCAGGACCTGCCTATTTTATTTATTGTTAACTTGTTCTCGTCCTGAATATGCATGAAACATTTGCCACTGGACGTTAAGCAACCAACAATCAATCAATCAATCAGAACAAATTTGATTAATAGGCACACGAGGATGTGGGCAAGGGTTTACAGAAAAGAGAACAATGGACAAAGAAATATAAAGTATAGAGAAAAAAATAGACCAAACAAATAGAAAATAGACAATAATTAGAAGCTAAAATATGAGGAATAGAGGATGATGGATAAAAAGTATAAAGACTAGAGAAAAACGGTCAAAAAATTAAAGAATACAGAAATGTAACAATGATTTTTTTAGTGGGGGGGGGGGGGGGGGTTGATAATTTATTCTGTTTGAAAAATGTAAACTAAAAACTTTAAACCGTGAACTTGATTTGATGAAAATATTGAAATGTTCGGTTTACCAATGGTAACGTTACGCGAAGTCGTTCACGTAAATTTTGATCAAATTTCAGAACTTTGCACTTTTTACACAGATTACATTCGGATTTTAACTATTTACTATTTTAAAATGGACAATGAAATATATGAAGCATGGGATGTCTGTATATGTATAATACACTCGTTCTATCAAAGAAATGCATCTGGTTCTAGGTGCCATTTATAAGCAAATGCACCGGTTATCTTGTCTTATATACCATAGATCCTTATATACTTACATTTTTAGGATTATGGTAAGATTTATTTTGCGAATTAATATCATGCTGGGCATTTTTGGAACAAGTTATGAGGATGTGGATGGGGGTTTACAGAATAGAGAATAACGAGTTGCTAAATTATAATGAATAGAGAATAAAGGCCGTATGGTTGCCTATGATTGTTTGCGTCATATTCATTTGAAATCGCGTGGATAGTTGTCCCTTTGTCACTCCTTATTAAAAAAGAAAGAATAAAGAATAGAGAAAAATGGCATAGAAAATTAAAGAATACAGAATTGAAGGACTTTCCACCACCCTCATGCAGCCATTGCGTTAACTAACGTATTGAAACCGCATTTTTTTTTCTCACGAGGTACGTGTGTGGCACTGTTTCGAGAAATAACAACTAAAGTAGTAATTAGTTTCTGTGTCTCTTGTAGAGAGTTATTTCATTGGTATGGTGGTCAGTTAAGGCCATTTCGCGTTTTCGTGATTTCGCTTTTCAACATATTCTAAAGAGTGAAAACGCGAAATCAAACATGTAAAAACGCTAAAACGCAAAGTCGAAAACACGAAAACGCGAAAACGCAAAAACGTAAAAATCGGTAAGTGAAACCATTCGCGTTTTCGACTTTGTGTTTTTGCGCGTTTTCGTGTTTTCAAATTTCTGTTTTCGAGTTTTTGACTTCGCATTTTCGCATTTTCGACTTTGCATTTTCGCATTTTCGACTTCGCAATTACGAAAAACAAATACCAAAGACAACCATTGAACTACAGACTCCTGACTTGGGACAGGCACATAGAGTATATGATGGGTTAAACATGTTGGTGAGAGCTCAACCCTCCCCTAACCCGAGACAGTGTTGTAACAGCACAACATAAGAACAATCTAGAAATATCAGTTGAAAAGAATTAACACAACAGATCGATACAATGCAGAAAAGCATCAATTAAAAACACAGCTCAGACGCGGGAGGGTGTTTATCCATCCCTCATCCCTAACAACAAATAGACACTCAGATCTGATAGTACTCACAGTTACTTACATCAAGTTCAAAGCCAATAACAACTAATAAAAAGCTCATTTATCTAAGACTTAAATATCAATTAGGTCACATCCAAATTCCAATGGATTTAGTGTAAAGACGTCATTAACATGACCTTATGCAATGCCAGAATATAGGTATCGACAGATTGTAGTACCGTGAAAGTACATATGTCGCAGTATGAAAGCCTACGGAAGCCGGTTCTGTCAAGGTGGAGTTTTAATTTTAATTCGTTATAACGACTTAGCAAACTTGTTATAACGACTAAGCTTATCTAACTCGTTATAATTACTTAACAATTCGTTGTAACGACTTAGCTAACTCGTTTTAACAACACCGCTAACTCGTTTAAACAACTAAGATAACTCGTTTAAACGACTTAGCTTACTCGATTAAACAACTTAACTAACTCGTTAAAACGACTTAGCTAACTCGCTATAAAAACTTGTTGTGTTAATATGTCTTTTGATTCAGTTAAGTGATGTTACACTATTGTATTGATTCAGATAAGGGTGAAGGTTTAATACCATTAAAACGTTTAAACCCGCTGCAATACTTTGCACCTGTCCTAAGTCAGGAATCTGATGTTCAGTAGTTGTCGTTTGTTGATGTGGTTCATAAGTGTTTCTCGTTTCTCGTTTTTTATGTAGATTAGATCGTTGGTTTTCCCGTTTGAATGGTTTTACACTAGTAATTTTTGGGGCCCTTTATAGCTTACTTTTCGATGTGCTCCAAGGCTCCGTGTTGAAGACCGTACTTTAACCTATAATGGTTTACTTTTATAAATTGTGACTTGGATGGAGAGTTGTCTCATTGGCACTCATACCACATCTTCTTAATAATATATCTATTAGCTACTTTCCTGGACTTAACTATAACCCCTAATGTATCGGTCTTGATTTATTTCGATTGTCTTCTTATTTATAGATTTTTAAATGTCGACTATAATTGCACATTAATTAGAAATAGAGATTGAAATGATGAAGACATAGTCTTTCAATCAGTTTAATTGAAGTCTGGAGCTGGCATGTTAGTAACTTCTAGTAGTCCTTTATTAATTTATGTATTATTGTCATTTTGCTTAGTTTCTTTTGTTACCTATTATGACATCGGACTCGGATTTTTTTTTTAAATGAGATTAACTGTATGTATTGATGTGTGTTTGTTTTTTCTACATTGGCTAGAGGTATAGGGGGAGGGTTGAAATCTCACAAAACATGTTTAACCCCGCCGCATTTTTGCGCCTGTTCCAAGTCAGAAGTCTCCGGCCTTTGTTAGTCTTGTATGATTTTGAATTTTAGTTTATTTGTATGTTTTGAATTTAATATGGCCTCCATTATCACTAAACTAGTACACATTTTTGTTTAAGGGCCATCTGAAGCACGCCTTCGGGTGCGGGATTTACTCGTTTTGTTGAAGACCCATTGGTGGACTTCGGTTGTTTTTGCACTTTGGTCGGGTTGTTGTCTCTTTGACACATTCCCCATTTCCATTTTCAATTTTATTGAAAGATTTAAAACTGCAAAAAAAGAAATTGAAGATGGTATACATTTTTTACTTAAATGTCTTTAATACATCGAAGATTGCAAGTCTTTTCTAATTAATGTAGAACTAAATAAGGGTGTAAAATTAAAAGACATTCACTGACAAATCTAAATTTTTAAATTTGTCTTGATGTATTATTCAAATGGAATAGTTAAATCACAGAAGTCCATTTTTAGTTTTTCATTACTCGGAAATATTTGTGGATCTATACAAGTGTGTTTTTGTTGAACAATCTACTGAGCTTCAGAATTATACCACAATTGTCGTGATTACGAAATGTGTTAAGTTTTTAAGTTCAATTTCGATTAGCGGAAGTCGAATTTATATTATAAACGCGATTTTTTAAGCAGGTGAATATTCGAAGTGTCATGCACAGAGAGTTTTGTAGTTATTTTACCGTTTTTTTTTTAAATCATTATTATCATAGTTTAAGAGAAGATAAATAAAAGAGGCCGAAAGACAAAGCCTTTGAATTTGGATCATAATAACGGGATGAGTACTAGGTAGTGCAGTCAAAGAATTCTAAAATAAATTGAACACAGTTATTTCGTATCTAGCAATTCTTTTTTTGGACAATAAATTCAAATAGAAAAAAATTCGCCCCTGCTCTATCTATATGTTCGTTGTATTTTAGCACCCCAGTTTTTTTTTCTATTCTGTATATATGTTAGTACCCTATTATTTATTCTCTATTCTTTAAATTTTAGCATCACATTATTCTCTATTTTTACTCTTTTTTTTCTGTTTATTTTTAGTCCATTCTGTAGTCTTTTTCCATTATTCTCTCTCAACACCCTACCCAAACCTTCATTCATGTATATGACAGGCATCACGATTTGTCTAGTTATATAAAAAAATTCAGAACGAAATTTACATTTTAGTCTTTTTGTTTTAGTTTACATATTATTCTCTATTTTTATCCTATTATTTTTATTCCTTTTTTTTGTGTCTTTTCTGTGGTCTTTGTCTATGATTCTCTACTGTATAAACTCCACCCAAAACTTCATTATGCATATGACGCTACAGGCATCATTATTAGTAAAGTTTATATAAAAATATATTTAAAACAAAATTTATATCTTAGTCTTTTTAGCTTATAGTTTACATAATATTTAAACTATCGAGCCAATGAAAAATACTTACATTTTCTAAATATTAATTCATATAAATTCTGACAAAAACAATTTGAATAAGTTTAAAATGAGAAGAAAAGAGATGTATATTAAATCTTTTTGTGAAAAATACATTTGTGGATATATTTGTAATTTCAAAATGGTTGTGGGAGCACACATCGCGTTTAGTTATTCTCTGAAAACTTAAGATACTGTGCGAAGGGAGGCAAATCAAATTTTACCAAAAAGGTGCCGTATCGCCAGCTGATGGTGCAAAATCAGCAGGTGCCGTATCAGCAGGTGAGTGATTTAGACCTTACTGAAATCCATCAACGCCTTTACAAACAAATAAGTTAGGATCCTTCTTGAAATAGTCATTAGAACTGAGGGCAGGGGACTCTTAACAGCTTGTTTGTTTTTATAAATTTTGATGCTGTTTTTATTGTGTTTGTTTAATATGTATGTATATATGTTTCGCTAATTCTTCGTCAATTTATCCCTTTCTGCACCCATTGTATAAAACAAATTTAATCAACGTGTGGTTCGTTTGATCTCAGTTCTTCATTGGTTAAAATCCGATTATGACGTCGAATTTTCTTGTTTTCTTCTGAATTTCCTATTGTGACGGCATGAAAAAAGGCGACCATGCCTGATGACGTCACATAGAAAGAACACATCTTTTTGCAGATCACTCAAAAAGAAGGAATAAGTTTGCCTGCATATTGTTTGAAAATCATTAGAGAAACAGATTCCACCACCAAATCTCGTGTAATACGATATTTATCCACTCTCGACAGTTAAATTTTAAATATTTAAAACGCTCGGCGAGCCTCGCGTTTTAAATTTGAAAATTTAACTGTCTCGAGTCGATAAATATCGTATCACACTCGATGCAGTGGTAGAATCTATATTTCTCTAATTCTTCGTCAATTTATCCCTTTCTGCACCCATTGTATAAAACAAATTTAATCAACGTGTGGTTCGTTTGATCTCAGTTCTTCATTGGTTAAAATCCGATTATGACGTCGAATTTTCTTGCTTTCCTCTGAATTTCCTATTGTGACGGCATGAAAAAAGGCGACCATGCCTGATGACGTCACATAGAAAGAACACATCTTTTTGCAGGTCATTCGAAAAGAAGGAATAAATTTGCCTGCGTATTGTTTGAAAATCATTAGAGAAACAGATTCTACCACCAAATCTCGTTTAATACGATATTTATCCACTCTCGACAGTTAAATTTTAAATATTTAAAACGCTCGGCGAGCCTCGCGTTTTAAATTTGAAAATTTAACTGTCTCGAGTGGATAAATATCGTATCACACTCGATGCAGTGGTACAATCTATATTTATTGTGTTAATATATGTTGGTCAGTCACTCACAAACTGTAAAGTTTATACGACAATAAAATATTTGATTTGATTTGAAAAAATTTATAATATGCAAATCTGTTCTGGATGACTGAAATCACGTTTCCAATTTCATCAACTATTCAACTAAACGGTAAGCTTTCAGTATTTAGAAAAACTATTACTATATTTCATTGACTAACATTAAAATTTGGTTAGTACAAAACTCATGGTACTTTGTATTTTAAGCGGGCAATATTACCTCCCCTATATCCAACCGGAAGTGACAATTTGGAAAGATCATCCGATCAAGTTATTCTACGAAAAAAGACACGTTGTGCCGGTAAACACTCTTAATTGACTGAATGAAAAGGTAAACAATGAATTATGACCGCAAAAGCCTGCGCCACAGTTACGAGAAACTGTCTATTAAGCAGCTTAAACAAAAACTAAAAGCAAAAAGCCAGAGAACGAAAGGCCACAAACGGGATTTGGTAAGATGGAATCCAACTTGTTGTTGACTGTTGTGCTTTATTATATAAATAGCTGTGTTTACAAACACTAAATACTCTGTTGTTTGAACATCAGTCATGCACGTTTATCGTCGTTGTTGATTTTTGATTTCAATCTTTATGTGATGGAGAAAGTGCACACACAGACGCAACTGTTTCTCCCCTTTATGGAACTATATTTATGTTAGATGGTTAATGCACAGACTTTTTACAAGTCCCGCTCGGAAATTTGTCTTGGTGGCTCCTCTTTTTCAAAATCCTGGATCCACACTGGACTGAAGTTATGCACAAATTATGAAATGTAGTTTCCAAAAATTCTCACCTGTTTGTACATGTCATACATGTATGCACAAATGAACTGTGAAGGAAATTGGTTTATATTGATAGAGCAGTTCATTCAAGTATTTATGTCTTTCATTTTGTCAATTTGCTGACTAGTATCACTGGTCATTTTAATAGGTCCTTATTTTTATACAGTATGATTGACAACTGCCATATTCATGTCGGATCAACAAACAATTAGAATCGAGGTGAGGCTTTGATTGGATATCAACCTCCTCTTAAATGCTTACCATATTGACCAAAGTATACCTCTTTATAGTCCTACATATTTTAGCTGACACTTTATGATGCAACTCGGTACACAACCCAAACCTCAATGTTAGATATGCAGTCAAACCTGCCTTTAATAGCCACTTTCAGACTGAGTCAAACATTTCTATATATAATTTAACTCTTTGCAGGGGTCAACTGCAGAACACAGTCAGCAGTCACCTATTTTTTGCACAAAAATCATCATCGTCAACTTTTAACAACGGTCATATGAATGATTTTAACTTCCCATATAATCATGACGAAAAAATGTTCAGTTCTCAAAAGTCAAAATGAGAATCAGAACCAGTTTGCAAATGAGATTGCATAATAGAAGGATAATTTGTGAATTCCTTGCAAAACTAAAGAAATTGTTGAGAATTATGGAACACACTGTAACAGTGTTATTGAGTCATAGATAGATCTTTTTATCCACTAAAAAGGCTAAAAAGCTTATATTTGTAAAGAACTGCATATTACATTCACAATGATTCAGCTGTCTTCAAAAGTGCTATAATATTTAGGTTTGTTTTGTCCACATCATTCCTAAATATGATTGAAATTAATCAAAGTAATCATACAATCTTTCTACCAGAGGTTTCATATACTTTTATTTGTATTTGGAGTAAAAGGTATGTCCGTTAGATTTATTAATGAAATGTCTCTAATTAAACAGATAAAATCATGTAAATTTATATTGCATTCTGATTAACGATTTTTTCAGTAAATGTCTGTACTGCAATCAAGGTCCTAAAAAGCCTAATATTATACTCTCATGCTTCTAAATGCAAGATACTCCTTCATGTCTGCTACTCACCTTAGATGGATAGGAATCATTATGTTTGAGTAGAACATATAATTCCCCTATTTCACACTGTTTTCTGACTTGTCTACACCTGTTGCATTGATGTTGTAAACTTATTGGAGATTTCATGAAACTCATACATGTAGGTACAGTACATTATTAAGCTTTATTTAATCATTCATGTGTGTGCATGGTTTGTTGTCATGAATCTGGTACAGTATTGTAATATAAGTCAACATACACCTGTTATGTCTGTATAGACTTCTTGCCAGTATACATGGTAAACTAGACATTGTATAGCAAAATTTGATTTTTTGAAGGAAAAAAAAGAGGAGAGAGAGAGAGAAATGAATTTAATTTTCAAAAAATAGATATGTTTATCTATAGAGAAATTCTTCAAAAAATGTATGCAAACTAACTGCATGCAAATATTCTCTTGAAAATATTTGAATATTTTATGATTAAGGTTAGGATAATTATATAAGTATTTGACAGTCTTAGCAGTTGTATGATAACTTCTTGCTTGTATATTTTTGTGTGTTATTTTATCAAAATTGGTTTTTATTTATACATATAGTTTACATGTAGATTCTATATTATTAACATATAATAAAATTTCATCTGATCTAGCATGGCTTGAATTGAACAATTTTAACAGTTTGAATTGACACATTAGCTAATGGTTATTCTGTATTACCATACTTACCAAGAAATGAATTTTATTTTTGTACAAAACAATGTAGATATGTAGGTTATGCCTGATCAAGTAAAGTTAATTAAACAATACATGCTTTAATTGAAATGGCTTAACAATTACTGTGGATTCAATATTATTTGTGGAATTTTAATTTTCATGGATTATGTTGGTATATATATATATATGTCACCCAGAAATTGAAGCGTGTTTAATCAAATACAAATTGTCTGTAGTCTTATAGGAAAATATTGATGCAAACATGTACATTATCCTCTGAAGCTTGTATAACCAAATACAAATTGCCTGTAGTCTTGTAAGAAAATTTTGATGCAAACACGTAATCCTCGATCCATTAGAATTGGTTCCTTTGAAAACTAATGAAGCCACAGTACATATTCAGGGTTTCCCCCAGTATTTTCAAATAGCTCTAAAATTAAACATGTTAAAGCACCCCATTTAGTAGATTACTGATAATGGCATGCAAATTATTCATTTAAACTTAGTACTTCAAAGAATAACATTTTATATAGGGATGATACATTACTTCCTTTTCTGTTTGAATGGGAATAATTTAATTTTGAATTGATTTGAATTAAAGTATATCTTATTTCTTTGACTGTTATGATGATTAAATTGTCAATGCTTTTTTTTATGTAACACTTTTTATCCTGTATAACTTTTGTTTGCAATGTAGATAATTTTTTTGTAGATAGAAAGGCTTATAGACGCCAGTTTAAGTGAAATGGACAAAAAGGGGGACAGGAAATCTCCCTCAGAAAACACGAACCTTAAACAAAGACATTCTCATTCAACTAACGGCGATGTCAATGATAAGTCAAATCTACTAGACATTATGCATCAAGAAAGACAAGAACGAGAAAAAATCGTCCTTTGGAGAAAACCATTAAAGACTATACACTTTTCTTGTCTGGAGACAGCCTCACTACTGAATCAAGCTGGCAAAAAGTATGTATTATTGTACAGACCCATACACACCTAACAGGCCTCGGCGGCCAAGTGGTCTGAGTAGTCCAAATACTGCATCACTAGCCTGTGAACACTCGGGTTGTGAGTTCAAACCCCACACATGGCAGTTGTGCTCCATTTCCAATCTTTATTGACTAGGATTGTCATTTTTCCTGCCGAAGGTGGGTGGTTTTCTATGGGTACTCTGGCTTCCTTTACTAATAAAAACTGACAGCTACAAAATAGCCAATGCGGCAATGGTGCTGAAAGTGGCGTTAGACACCAACCAATCAATCATTCAATCATACAGTTATTATATACCCATTATTGGGAGTAGCAGACACAAAAAGATATTACCAATCAGTCTAAATTTGTCAATGTGTCAAAAACTTTTTTGTCTCCTGAATAGACTTTAATTTTCTAAATTCAATTCCTATAAATCTTAATAAGCTTTATTCTTACATTATCATTACAGTATACCCATAATTGACAATGTTATGGTAGTCTTACCACTCTATATAAAGATTTTATTTCCAAGTGCCACTTAGTTGTTGGTCTCTTCTTGGCAGCAGTTCACCACAACCAATAGGATTTGGTGTTCCGCAATTAGGAAAATCATACACTGAATGGTAACCTCTAAATAACAGGCAGACAATACCAAAGGGAGAATCACAACTCATATGTTGATGAGAGACAGACAAAATCATGGGGAAAAAAAAAGGGACGAAAAGTCTTAACAACAAAACAATACATAAAAGACTAGACTGATAAACACGAAAAATATGTGAGAAACCATTTTAAGGAATAGATCACAAAGTAAAAACATATTTAAAGAACAAATGAAATAACATAGGTATCGTATTGCATTATATTACTTCCTTTAAAGACCTTCCATCTTTTCGTCCATCTGTCTTTCCATCCATCTGTCTTTCTGTCCATCCCTCCCATTTTCGTTTGTTTGAAGCTTGAGTGGGGGCATTCATGTCCTCAGACACATTCTTCTTTTATTTTTAAATGTCTTTATTAACTTGAATATTATTCGTTGTTGCAATGGTCATGACAATGCATGATAGTTAATTTGTCATTCCCATGGCATAAACATAAAATTCAACTTTGAAAAATTTCCCTTTGTTCTTCATTTAGTCATGAAGTTTAGCCCGTGGAGGAAACAAGTAGAAATTCCTAAAATTTTAACTGCTGTAATAAACTGTCGTTAGCAAACACTCACAATTTTATTATGTCATATCCCTTCTGGAATTAAATGAGATAGTGTTTACACATGAATGATTTTTTCAATCAGAACCAAAAATTTAGTAATGGCTCCTATAGATACAATGTACTAGTATGCATACCAAATTAAACAAGACCTTTTTAAAACTAATCCTCTTCATGTAGAGCTGGTGGTTGACATTTAAACCCCCCAGTCTATGACTCATATTTAATTATTTGAGTATAACATATGTGGCTGCTAATAATACTGTCTCGCTGCGTTGAAGACCCATTGGTGGCCTTCGGCTGTTATCTGCTCTTTGGTCGGGTTGTTGTCTCTTTGACATATTCCCCATTTCCATTCTCAATTTTATGTTTACATTGATAGGTTATTGAGACGGAAGATCACTGTGGTGACGTCATTGTTGATGCTTTTATCGCTTTATCTCATCTACATTACTCAGGGAACACATCAGCCAGTAAGTTACTTCTAAAATAAAAATCGTTGTGTTATTAAATGGATAAACCTACAGAAAAGGTCTGGTTTGTTGTTTATATATTATCAATGTTCTTCAAATGAGAGGGAGTTTCCTAGCTTCATCTCATCGAAGGGCGAAAGTCCTGAGATAAGATGTAGCCTAGTTTCATCCTCGTGTTTGAAAGACCATTGATAACCTGTTCATCCCTATTTTCCTAGACAATGTCAATTTTGTAGACTTATTACATCATACATTTTCTTTCTATTCGACTTAGAAAATCCCATTTTACTCAAGTAGCTTGATATGGAAAATTTTCACAAAAAAAACAGATCAAAGGAAGATTTGAGAAAATAGCGATAATTACATGAATTATGTATATATCATGAAAGTTGACTAAGTTCAACTATGAGTAAGAAAATCTTACATGTACCTACAAAGAAGATTTATAAGGCCTAAACTAATACATAGCAATACATTTGTGCAATGTACTATTGATTCATCCTATCAGGATTGGATTTAAAAAAAGTACTTGAAGATCTGACTAATGATTTGTATAATATTTTTTTTATTTTTAATTTCATAAATTAAATGGTAAGCTTAAAAGAAATATTTAATTTAAATAGAAGAAAGCGTAAATATTTATAACCAATGATACTACATGTATGTCGCTATTTTTTAGTATGTTGAAGTAATAGAGAAATATGTATTATGGTGTGCATATTGGTTAGGTCTTGGTGTACTATCATCTGTAGGTCTGGGAACAGGATTACATACATTTCTACTATATCTGGTGAGTACATCTTGGTGTATTATCATCTGTAGGTCTGGGAACAGAATTACATACATTTCTACTTTATCTGTTGAGTGCATCTTGGTGTATAAACATAAGTTTGTCATGAAACATGATTACATTATTTGTTTGAGTATTTGGTGAATAGGTCCTGATGTATTATCACTAGCAAGTTTGTGAACAGGATTACAAACAGTTCTGGTATATTTTGTGAGTACATCTTATTACATTATCACAAGTAAATCTCTAAACAGGATTACACACAGTTTTGGTTTGTTTTGTGAGTACATCTTGTTACATTATCACTAGTAAGTATGTGAACAGGATTACAAACAGTTCTGGTGTGTTTTGTGAGTACATCTTGTTACATCATCACCAGTAAGTATGTGAACAGGATTACACAGTTTGGTTTGTTTTGTGAGTACATCTTGGTGCATAACTGTTAGGTTTCAGAACAGGATTACACACATTTCTGGTGAGTTTTGTGAGAATATCTTGGTGTATCACTGTTCAGGGATCTCCTTAACTTGTTTTACAATGGCGCACCGCAATCATTAAAATATCTTCCGCCATCGTCAAATGATCCTCGCCATAGTTAAATTATCTTCCGCCATCATCAAATGATCCCCACAATTGTCAAAATTTGTTTTCGTTTTGCTTGCCGACGCCATTTTTGTTCGCAATTATAATCAATTGCATGTAATTGCATAACCCTTAGGCTTTTTATATCATAATTCAAAGGGTCCTCCTGATTACAGTTTTAAAGCCCTGTGGGATAACCGGCTAAATATCGCTAATCATTTGTAGAGTTACAGCGACACACCTTTCGGGAGATCACTTGATCAAGATAGACGATTGATTGCATTATTTAATTACGTTTCAGCAAATGCTAATGAAAATTAGATTAAAAAATAAATTTTAAATCCAGTTACAAAGAAAAAAGTTTAGCAAGTCGAACACATGCTTTTATATTGACTTACGCAATCAGCATCCCCCTTTTTAAACCAGTACGAAATAAGACGCAAAACAGAACATAATTTCATGCCAAATACAGCAATAATTGATAATATTGAATCACTTTACAAGTTTAAAAGTAAATACATGAATATTAACTGCAACTTGATAATCTGAAGAAATTTCATATAGTAATTCGGAATTCATTTCGTAGGGCTTAAATTAATATTGTTTGTTTGCAGTTTACCGACCGACCTTCGAAAATGCGCCCGACTGTGAACATTTTATTGCTTTTAATTTGAAGAAATTATTTTTAATACTTCTATTGACTCGAACCGGAATTTTGGGTCGTTTTCGGAATTGATTTCGAGTCTAGGTCAATTACATGTTTGAAGTTTGGTTTTTCTTCCCTTCCTGTCAAGCGTTCATCGGACCCTTTAATAGTAAAGCACATGGAAATTGTTTACAGGTATCCACGAAGTCATGGAGGAGTACTTTATTCTGTCGTCTTCTGTCAATTTTAAGACAAATAATACACAGAAAAGTTTCATAGTAAACTGTTTATACTGATTCAGGCAGAATTGCACACGGAATGATGTCTTCGATGATATCATTGACGATGATTCAGCAGATATTCATAAAACCGACATGATAACAGTTTCTGTCTCAAACAAATCGGATACAGAATCTTTTGAGACTGACTTTATGGAACCAATATCAGTGGTACAACAATTTGACAGCAGCCTGAAGTATGCCATATTTTCTTTAAATCGTCGTGAAGACGACAAAGATGAAACCACTCCTCCGTGACTTCATGGATACCTGTAAACATGCATTTGAAATGTTAAATCAATAAGAAGCCACACAAACTACACAAAGATGTAGAGAAAATGAATGGTTGGCTTGAGAAATAAATATATTATCTCTGTATCAAATCTATCTTCGATTGCATTATGAGTATGCTCCTTTAGGATAAGGGGGGGGGGGGGGGGGGGCGTCCCACTCATTGCAATTATTCTCTCTCTTACAATATTAAATATACCCAAACTGTGTGGCCTGTGTGAATTGAATTGAAATGTGTCCTTAGCTAGGAGCTATGCTGCCAATTTTTTTATGCAGTCAAAACATTTCAGTACAGACCATTTACTTTTAATGGGGTGCTATGGATTTCACCCAAAGCTAGTCTTAAGATTTTTGTTTGTTTTAATTAAAGCCTGGCATCAACATATCTTTCCAAATATAACCTTTATAACAGTCAGATGTCTAATCTATTTTTTTCAAGTTGTCTTTTTTTTTTTCAAATGAGGAAGATTCAATGGTTGATTTTTTTTTTAACACACTGACCTAAATTGTCTTTTGAATCTTTAATATCTACATTTTTCTAATGAAAATACTCTACTCATGAAAACATTCTAGTAAAGCTGCATATATGTCAGTGAATATGTTTCTTTACAACAATTCTAGTCATTCCTTGTTTATAAGTGTTCCAGTATTTCATTATACCTTAAATTTATGTCATAAATTGTATAATGACACTATGTTAAGTTTCAGTTTTGGTTAAATAGGTGTTTACCTGAAAATGCCTGTTCATTTCATGTTGGTTTTCAGTGTTTGTTGTTTTAAAATGTTTTTTCTTCACAAGAAACTTTGTTGTTAAACTGCTTGTTTAAACTTTATTCTGGCTGATAAAATAAAATATTTTTCCTACCAACCGACCCTGCAGTCTGAATGTACAGTCGGAAAACTGCAAACAAACATATTTTTAAGGTTGGCCTAGTTTACTATCAAATTGATACATCCGGTTTGAATTCAGAATCGACAGATGCTGCAAATCTTTGATACCGGTTCATGACTTCTGAATTTGACAGTGATAAAAGATCCCCCCGATTTTTAAGCCCTCAACAATTACCAAAATAGCAAGACAACGACATGGGAATCTTAAGGACAGCTTGTGTTAATTCTTGACCAAGGGGGAGCCATGTAGACTTGGCATTTTAATTGGTTATTCTATAATGAAATAGATATAGTAAGCAATATATCAGTCTGTTCACCATTCCTTACATGGAAATGGAGGAATGAAATACTTTCGATCATGCCATGCCATAGAGGCAGGGTTTCGTCATGGTGAACGTTCCCCCATCGTTAAGATTTCATCCATGGAGATCCCTGACTGTTTTCCGGAAGGTTTCAGGTGGAATAACCCACATTTCTGGTGTTTGTTGTGAGTACATGTTGGTATATTATGATTAGGTAACATAACAAGATTACATATCTTGGTGTATTCTATCAAATTGCACACATTTCTGGTGTATCAGGTTGGTACATCTGTGCTTAGGTTTCAGAATTACATTGTATATCTTATTTATATGATGAATATGTCTGGGTATATCTGGGAAGAAGGTTTCTGAACAGTTTTACACACATTTTTTAGTGTCTCAAGAAAGTAAATCTTAGGTGTATCACCATACAAAGGTTTCAGGACAGGATTCAAAATTCCTGGTGTATCATGAGAACGTCCTTTACGTACTGATCTTCTATTGTTTCTCACTTTAGGTCACTCCTGCCAGAAACCAAACCAATGTGAAACATGCAAGACCACTTTATTCAATATTTGGAGAACACTTTATAAATCACCAAAGTCCTCCCATATATTGTGTTTTTACAAGATCAGATATTGCAGCAATAACACTAGCCTTAGATAAACCTTATTTTTACTTCTTGGAATCTTAGGAATCTGATTCAAATACCAAATGTGGTCAAATATAAAAATAAGGAGATTTGGTATGATTGCCAATGAGACAACTCTCCACCAAAGTTCAAATGAAGTGGATGTAAGCAATTATAGGCAACCGTACAGCCTTCAA
Source organism: Mytilus californianus (assembly GCF_021869535.1). NCBI lineage: Eukaryota > Metazoa > Mollusca > Bivalvia > Mytilida > Mytilidae > Mytilus > Mytilus californianus. The sequence continues at coordinate 43,778,814 of NW_026262734.1, read as the reverse complement.
CAATGAGAAAAACCCATACAATATAAAGGCTATAAAAGGCCCCGACATGACATGTTTATCTTATCATTTCAGGGACCACATATTGCAGCAGTAACGTTGGCAGCTTATGAATGTAAATCTACAAACTTTCCAGAACCACCATATCCCACAGAGTATGTATATATATTGTTAAGTCACCGTGTTGGGTTTACATTTTGGTTGCAAGTAATTCTTATGTACTTCTTAATTTTAGAATATATCTGTGTATTCAGTTAATGCTTTATATTTTTTATTTAAAGTTTCCCAAAAAACTTTATAACTCTTAAAACTTCAGAGCATTTTATAATTGTGTTAAACTTCAATAACCTTTCCATAAAGATACTTTAGTTGAAAGTTTTTTATGCTCCTTTAAGTTTAACCCCCTTCTGTACGTCCCAAAATTGGTTTCCGTTCACTAACTTAAATTTGCCTCAACCAAATCTTATGAAACTAATGCACAATGCTTATTACCACTAAACACAGATCAGGTTTGAATTTCGTAGGCGTCACTTTCACTGATCTTGAGTTATGTCCCTTTTTAAATGGACAAAATGGCAAATTTGCCGTTTCTGCAATCTAACTTTACTTTGCCTCTACAAAATGCTATGAAACTTATATACAATGCTTATAACCACAAAACACAAATCAAATTTTTTTTTTAGCTTTATTACAGTCAATGAGAATTTCTTAATTTGCTTGTATTTCTTTCCCAATTTATTGTATGAAATACTGTTTCTTTAATATTTATTTGTATATTGATAAACAGATTTAAAGTTTTTTAACAGTTTAAACAAAAGATGTTATATATAAGTGTGTATAGATCCCTTTATGCATGCACCAGACTCTATTTAGTAATTTTGAATTTTTAGAATAGTTTGTCCGGAAGGTGTTACAGATGGCAACGCAGTATCATTATGGACGATAATGAATAAAGTCAGACTTGAAGCTATTATGTGGGTATGTCAAACATTTAATCTAAGGTTTTCCCAATGGAAAATTCCTTTTGGAACTACCTCAATAGTTATGATTAGGTCAGATAAATGATCATGGCAGAATTGGAAGATATTTATAATACCACACCATACAAGTAGTGTTATATTTGTCAAAATTTTGTTGTCACATTTTTCAATCAATTTCAAATATAAGTGCAGGTTTACTCTTTATAGTAGACTTTGTCGTTGATGATTAAGTTATCATAAATTTAAGAATATTTGGCAAGGGTATGGGGGATTGCTAAGATTCAATCAGATACTGTAAACCGGCCTTCTTCTGTGGATAATTTTTATTTCACATTTAGCCAGATCTTACCAATTTGGCTGCGATTTGTTTTCATCTATTTTCTAACTCTGGTTGTATATTCATATATAAGAAGATCCAAGTTTGACATATTTGTGACAATTTTTTTTTTGCATAACTTTTTCTACTCTTGAAATTTGAAAAAATAAATCCCTAGTGAAAAATAGTTGGTTTACATTATACATATATATTTTTTTATCTTTCAGGGTGCTGGGACTGCACTAGGAGAACTACCGCCCTATTTTATGGCGAGGGCAGCCAGGCTGTCAGGGGCAGATCTTGATGATGATGAGTTTGAAGAAATTGAAGAACTCATACATGAGAAAAAAGAGCATCCCGAAGAATTAGTAAGTCTTAACAGGTTATGTTCCCAGTGAGATCATTGATGTCTGAAGTAAACATATTAGTGTTAATTGTGGCCTGTTGTTTTTCTGTGGATGCCCTATAGTAAGCACTCAGTTGTTCTGTCTATTGCTTTTGTCTGTGGACATTTCGTGTCCTCCCCAACTCCTGTGAAACCATGTGACTGGATTTCAAAGACTAAGCAGCATTTTAGATGCTTTTTAACACCCTCCTTAAAACTTGAGTTTGTTTTTTTTTTGGGGAGAGTGGGGTATTTATGAATCACCATGTCTGTCCGTTCATTTGTATGTTAGTTACTTTAAACAGTTGTAGATGAGCTTTAAGGAAAATAATCTTTGATCTACGTGTGGAAGAAGAGATAATTGGATTTACCTCCTCAATATAACATAATGTGGTACCGTATTCAGGCATGATTTTTATGCCCCACCTAGGGGCATTATGTTTTTCGGTCTGTGTGTCTGTTGGTCCATCTGTTCGTCCGTCCATCTGTCCCACTTCAGGTTAAAGTTTTTGGTCAAGGTAGTTTTTTATGAAGTTGAAGTCCAATCAACTTGAAACTTAGTACACATGTTCCCTATGATATGATCTTTCTAATTTTAAAGCCAATTTAGAGTTTTGACCCCAATTTCACGGTCCACTGAACATAGAAAATGATAGTGCAAGTGGGGCATCCGTGTACTATGGACACATTCTTGTTGTATACTGTTAAAGAACCTTTATTCATGAGTATCAATTTTCTTGGTTTGAGCAAAGGTTAAATTTTTGTGGGTTCTTAAATTCATGGATTTTAGTTTTCTGAAAAAAATCAAGTGAGGAATTTAAAGCCATCAGAAATGAATATTCTTGAAAATAATCATATGTTGTTTCATAATGATTTGCGGAACATTGCAAAAAGTTGTTTATTTTCACTTACTTGTTCGTCTTTCATTACTGACAACATTCATCAAACTTTTAATAAAATAATTGCTTGTGAAATAAGCTGATTCATCTATGCTTACAAATTGTCTCGATTAACGGAAACTGCAAAGTAAACATTTTAATTGTTACACATGTGTAAGTGATGACACTTATTAACCGAGATCAAATGATCAACAGATTAACGATCATCAAAGATTTTAATTGAGCCATAAACATGTCACTCAAAGAAAATGGTTTCATAAAAAATTGCTACAAATGCATTTTGAAATGTAGAATTAATTCATATGAAATGATAAAGTAAGCCCAATAGGAAATTAATATTTTTTTTTCGTATTAGAATTATGAGGTAATAAAATGAACACTTCATCGCATAACATCACCAAAAGTCTGGCTTTCATCAATCGAGAAAAAAAATTCATGATATTTAAAAATTTAAAAGATATACAGTTTAAGTTATTTTTAAAGATTAAATTGGTAATATCCTGTCTGAAGTTGTATATAAGTTCATAGTGCATTTGTTGATATTTGATGTATTCTTTAGATTACATGTATATGCCCGTAACATACATGGGGATCTTTCTATGTCTTGATATTTCGTTGGACACTTAAATTTGTGGATAAAGCCATCCAGGAAAACTACGAATATAAGTACCTTACAAATAAACAACTTTCACCATACTTTCCTCTATTTTTGTTCTTGGAAGAATATTTTTTTTTCAAATTCTTTAATCATTAACCTAATCCATATTTATATGCGAAAAATAATTCAGATATTTACTGATAAGTATCAAAATATACTGCTTCATTAAAAATTTCTTTCTTTTCATAGCATTGCATAGCGATGTATATTCGACAAGACGTAAGCGGTTATTCATTGGCTGTGTTGTTTCAGACTGCTGCAGTTGTATTGTTATAGCTAAAGGTTCTTCACATGCTAAGTGATGAAAAAATCAAACACTATTTTACTAAAGGCCAACACAGTTTTACTTTCAAAGTCGTATTCTTCTGTGTCATATATTACGTACCAGATTTCTGCACACACTCAAAGAATTTATTTGACATTTACACATACTTTTGATTTCTGGTTAATGACATACACAACTTTTCAATTTAATTTTTTTTATTTCGGCTAAATTTTACCTTGTGCAGTGTTTAGAATCATTTAAAACATTTAAAACTTCTAACTGATGAAGGCAAGAAGGTTTCTCCATGAAAATATCGCGAATGACTGCAAACGACTTGAAATTACCATAGTTTCACTGGAAGTTTTCCCAGATAAGTGTCAAAAGTTTTTCCAGAATTCCTGCGACGAAAAGGGTGTGTGGATTATGTATGAATGCAACATTATGCACATGTTTTACAATAATAGTCTCTTCTACGAATAATACCTCTTTAACAGATAAAAGGACATTTATGAAACTTGACACAGTTGTAGACCATACATGAGGATGTGCATAAAGGAATATAACCTTGATCTAACATTTGAAAGGGGAGATAATATAATTTGTTGTTTGGATGATATCCTTATATGAGTTTGTTATGCCTCCTAGCAGTATATAGTGATTGTGATGTTTATCTGTCTGTCTGTTTGTCTGTTTATTCGTGCCACATTTTCTTTATATTATTAACATTTTAAGCATCTTGCTATCTCGTTAAGATTTTTGCATCTTGTATCTAAACCACCAAATGAATTTCAGTGAAAGTAGTGGGTTCAATAAGGCCCTAAAATGACTCCTTTTTCTAGCTAAAATTTCAAATTAGGATTTATTGACCAATATTACAATGAATCGTAGTTAAAACTTTAGGAATGTTATAGGAAATATGCCTTTTTTTTATACGCCCGTCAAATTTTTGACGGGACGTATTATGTTATACAAATGTCCGGCGTCCGTCCGTCTGTCTGTCCGGCGTAAACATGTCGCACCATAACTTGAGAATGACTTATCCAAATTTCATGAAACTTAACATAGTTGTTTCTTATGATGGTCAAACGATCTGTATACTTTTTGGTGAAAATAAGATTAAAACTTTTTGAGTTACGGGACTTAGTAACTAAAACAGGTGTGTGTTTTTTTTCACATGTCGCGCAGTATCTCAAAACAAATTTATGATTATTGCTTAAAACTTTACACGCTTCTTAGTTATACTAATCTTAAGATCTGTATACTTTTTGGTGATGATTCAAAATTTTATTTTTGAGTTATTGAGTATTTTTGTTAAAAAAGGGGGAGGGGTTTTTCACCTGTCGCGCCGTATCTCAAAAACAGTTTATGATTATTGCTTAAAACTTTACACACTTCTTAGTTATATTAACCTTAAGATCTGTATACTTTTTGGTGATGATTCAAAATTTTATTTTTGAGTTATTGAGTATTTTGTAAAAAAAGGGGGAGGGGTTTTTCACATGTCGCGCCATATCTCAAAAATGATTTATGATTATTGCTTAAAATTTTACACACTTCTTAGTTATATTAATCTAAAGATCTGTATACTTTTTGGTTTTGATTCAAAATTTTTTTTTGAGATATTGATTTTTTTTTTTAAAAGGGGTGTTTTCACATGTCGCGCCGTATCTCAAAAACGATTTATGATTATTGCTTAAAATTTTACACACTTCTTAGTTATATTAATCTAAAGATCTGTATACTTTTTGGTTTTGATTCAAAATTTTATTTTAGAGATATTGAGTTTTTTGTAAAAAAAAAGGAGGGTTTTCGCATGTCACGCCGTATGTCAGAAACTATTTATGCTTATTGCATAAAAATTCACACACAAGACGACGGGCGTATCATGCGCTCATGGCGCAGCTGTTTATTTACATTAACATATTAATGTTCTTTTCATGGCGTCACAAATAGCACACATATTGATTTTCCTCGAAAATGAAAAGAAACAGGTAAATTTCCATTGTTTTTTTGGACTGGAAACATATAGCAAAAACTTTGACAAGAAAGGTCTTTTAATAAATTGTTTATTGTAACATTTTACATATCTGACTTGAATATTAGTTTGTCGAAGCCTGCACTCTATGTTTGGTAGAAATCCAGACCATTTTGTAAATTTTCATCAAAGTCTCTACTTTTGGTCTATTTTGGTTGAAAATATTAAAGTTTTATAAGAAAAGTTACACAAAAAAAGTTCTATTTCACTTTCTTACATGTCTTTTCAACCACTTGAGACATTTTATATCTTCAAACAATGGACTTAATATTTGAATATAACCCATACTGAACTTACTCCTTTACGTAAAATGTTACTTACATAATGATATTGAGCACCTGTTTTATTTTGTGATCCTATAATATTTGGGGTTTTTAATAGTAAAAGACTTGTTATTTTGTCATATTTAGATAAGGTATTTAGGCATCTTGTATCTGCAACTCCTCTTAAACCATTGGCTCTATTTTTACTAAACTCTGACTTTTGCTACTTTGTCTTGTTGGTTTAGTTGATTCATAGTTGTCTAACTTTTCGTCTGTCGTACAAAATTTCAATCCTTGTATCTATGATGAGTTTATTTATACAGTCTGTTTCAGTTATGGTTGTAAGCAAATTTTTTTTTTTTTAAATAATGTATTTGCCAAAGCAAAGTAGAACTACAGTTAAAAAATAATATTATATTTGTCAGGGTGCATTTTAACATGATTAATACATGTATGTGCTGTCTGTATGTTTGTGTTGTATATGAATCTGATGTTATTTCATGTATGTTTTGTTTATTAATATCAGTCGGTTAAAGAGCTCTTAAGAGCTCATGTTCCTTGTTTATTATGTATGTATGAAACCCGACTTTAAATAAAGATTACTTTACTTTACTTTACTTTAAAAGGACACAAACTTGTAGGAAAAAAACCCAAAAACTTTCCCTTTATCTTAAGAATATTAAGGGGAGATGAATGTTTAATATATTCCAGACAATATATATCTCTGTCAACTGTTTTAATCTTATTATTTTTAGGGATTTATGGAAAAATCGAAATTAGCTGTACATAACCTTGTACAGAAAGTGGGATTCTTTGGTATCTTAGCCTGTGCATCTGTAAGTATGAACTGTGATAAACATTACTGTGGTATCAAAGCCTTTGCGTACTAAATAAATGTAACTTTTGTATCTGAAGTTTTGCTTTAGAAAGTATCGGCCTTAAAAAAACATCACTTTGGTATCTGTATATTTGTTTGTGTAATCCTAAGTAGTAACTTGATTAAAATACACAATATGATTTTGGTAAACACATCACAAGTTCTTGAATCAACATCATGTATGCTCATGACCAAAACTGTTGTTATTTTTTTTCACACATATCTTCCTTATGTTAATTTTAAAGTAAGTAATTTATCCATTCATTCTATTCACTATGGTCATTTTTCTTTTGCTTGAGTAAAAGAAGCTAATTGTGCATAAGATGTTGATTGAATTCCTGAATTGGTTGAGAATGAGAATTTCAGTTACTAACATTTATTGATACCAAAATCTGCAAGATATTGCAATGTCCTAGATAGCCCAAGATAGAGGGACGCAGCTCCACTCTTCCCTTTCTGTGTACACCTTTGCCCATATAGCCTTATCCTTTTTTGCTTTTGATGGAAAATAAATACTTTTATTGCAATTGAAAAAAAAACTTCTGATCCAGCAAAAATGCATTCAATTCTTTCAATTTGTTTTATCTATAAACATGATCAAGTTGTCCGTTTTCAGACAAGAAACCTTGCTTCATATTAATCTGTGTCCCTTTGCTCTTAAAAACTGTATAAAAATAAGTTAAATATATGAGCTGCGTGCTGATACTAAGATAATTGAGCACATTAATTAGTAGGAAGATCTTTGTTAATTTTGAAATTATTATTCTTATCTTCAAACATTGAATAGATTAATAGATTTGATATGTATTTTGCTTCATTTTAAAACTTGATTGTCTATGAATGTGTATAAATTCAATTTTGATTGTCTTATTTATAAATTTTCTTTTTTTCACAGATACCAAACCCTTTGTTTGATTTGGCAGGAATCACATGTGGCCATTTTCTCATTCCATTTTGGACATTTTTTGGTGCAACATTAATAGGAAAAGCTGTTATTAAAATGCATATACAGGTAAGTTCTATATTGTATTGTTGGGTAGCTATCTCATGATGTTTGCTACTTCAGTTTATACAGATTCACAGTGTTTATAGGCAAAGCCAGGACTGTGGATTCATTTATTTTTGTGGGTATCAATTTTCGTGGATAGAGAAAAAAAGACGTTTCGTGGTATACGTAAATTCGTGGATCGCTGATTACAAAAAAAAAAAAAAAAAAAAAAAAATTCTGATACGTAATTCGTGGATTTCTTTTTGATTTAGGAGATCATATAACCTCCTTGGTTTGATCAATAATAAAACAAACAAAAAGAAGGAATTCATTGAAAAAGTTTTGAATTGTCAATAACCAATATAGGTTAAAGTGTTCATTGAAAACTTCTATTACAATAATGGACAGAGACAACTAATTATTTGTTTGTTTTACAATTTATAAATTCTTGTCGGAATTATATAAGGCATTCAAAACTCTATGATTGAAAGCTCATTTCCCTATTCATGATATAATAAACAGTCGATCATATAAGTTAAAGGTGTGAAAATAAATGTTCCTATCATAAACAATATTACCTACGGGCAATATCCCCGTACTTAATCCTATTGATTTTTAATCACCAGTAAACCAAACTATGACACGGTAATTAACAACTTGCAGTTATTTTCCATGAACAGTTTTAATCAATTTTAAAAAGTAAATTATCACTGATATTCAATATTTTTATTATTGATTTAATCAAAATACTTGTATCTTCTTTCAATAAAAACACGTGTTATGTTACAATGTTTATCGCTAGTCAACACTATACTAGAACTGCATAACATAACCGGAAATAAACATCCGAATCCATACACATTTCTCTGGATTATTCTTCGTTGAATTCTTAAATTCGTGGTTCGCTGTGACCCACGAAACCCACGAAAATTGATATACCACGAATAAAAATGAATCCACAGTATAAGGTAGAAAACTGTTAGATATTGAAGAGAGGCGAAAGATACCAAAGTGATATTCAAACTCACTAGTCGAAGACAACTTGACAAAGCCATAGAAAAAAAATGAAAAACGACAAGAAGATAAACAGTACACAAAACACAACGAAGAAAACTGAAGACTGAGCAACACAAACCCTACCAAAAACCGGGGGTGATCTCAGTGCTCTGGAAGGGTAAGCAGATCCTGCTCAACATGTGGCACCCCTTGTGATGCTCATGTAAATACAAATCCGGTGATAAGTCTAATTCAGTAGGTCACATTCGAGGAAATTGACAGTTCAGTATTACATCAGCATAGTGATAGCTTGTCTAACTTTAAAGCATGCACACCATGCAAAATAAACCAATGCTGAGGAGAATATAATAAACAAGATGAGCTGGATTTTTTATATGGTAGACTAGTAAGGTCATATTCTGTAGGAGGACTATCAAAGATAAGATCAAAGGAACACACTATTGCTGTTTTTCATCTTTACAGTTGCTGGAAGTGTACAATGAAGTTAAGGTTTCCCTATATACAATTAGACCAAGTCCGCTTCTAATTGATATAAAAATAAAAAGATGTGGTATGATTGCAAATGAGACAACTCTCCACAAGAGAGCATTTCTCATATATTCTGAAGAGCTCAATTATTAAAAACTCATGTAAGTGTTTCGAGCATTCTCTTTTAAATTTAATCACAAATTTTCTAGACTGAAAGTTATTCAAAGCTTGTCATTCATGCATCACCCATAGTCCTAAAAAAATTCCTGTGTTTCCTCTAACCATACCTACCCTGATTTTGAGTGCCTACCCTAAATACTTTTTATACCTCGCCGTAGCGGAGGGGGCATTAAGTTATACCCTTGTCCGTCCGTACGTCATGTACGTCCCAAAGTTGGTTTCCGTTCTCTAACTTTAGTATGCCTCAACCAAATGTTATGAAACTTATACAAAATGCTTCTTACCACAAAACACAGATCAAGTTTGAATTTTGGTGGGGTCACTTTAACCGTTCTAGAGTTATCCCCCTTTACAAATGGAAAAATTGCTGAATTTTTCGTTTCTGTTCTCTAACTTAAGTGTGCCTCAACCAAATGTTATGAAACTTATACACAATACTTATTACCACAAAACTCAGATCAAGTACAAATTTGGGTAGCATCACTTATACCGTTCTTCAGTTATGTCCCTTTATAACTTTATATGATATGCAAGCGGGGGCATCATCTGTGTCCCATGGACACATTCCCCATTTATTTTCAGTCATATTTTATCAAGCACTATTGAAGTGAGACTGTTTCTACTGTTTAAATCAGTCAAAAAGTTTTTGAAAAATAAAATTAATTGCCTACTTACTGCCTTACTTTTTTAAGCCTGTTTAATATCAGAAACACAGATTTTGAGACAAGTAGTCTTAGCTTATACTCCAATATGTTGTATATGTATTAGAAAAGCATCAAATACCAATTTTTAGTCGTTTGTTAGACCTGGTCTGGGATTGAACCCAATGTCTCCTCATTCAAGGCAATCCCTACGAGATGAAGTACCAGTATGCTGTTATATCAAGAGATGAATTTTGAAAAAATTGTCAAAAATTCTTGAATGAATAAACAAAAATTGATCTTTATGCTATCACTGAAGGCAGTACTTGTTTATATTGATAAAAATGCTACTGTAACTTTTTTCTTTTTTTTTCCAGAAATTATTTATTATATTCATGTTTAGTGCACATCATGTGGAAACTATAGTCAAGTTAATAGGGTAAGTGTTAATTATATCCTATTCAAAGGATTGTGAAACATAACTTCCATAAGAGATAAGGAATTTGATATCACAAACATACCATACAGACACTGTAAATTCAGAAATTATCGCATGCTGCATTTATTATTGAGATTTTTGAAGAAATGGATTTCAGGAAACTGCATACAGATGTATGTATCAGATTTCAGAATGTGAGCTTGTATTTTGAAAAATGTAGTTCATATTATTAAAGACCATAAGTATAAGAATAAGAAGGTGTGGTATGATTGCCAATGAGACAACTCTCCAAAAGAGACCAAATGACACAGAAATTAATATCTATAGGTCACTGTACAGCCTTCAACAATGAGCAAAACCCATACTGCATAGTCAGCTATAAAAGGCCCCGAAATGACAAATGTAAAACAATTCAAACGAGAATATAAGAACTGGAATAGAAGGGATTGGTGCAACATGTCCTATGAATGGAAGGCACAACACTATTGCTGTTTTTCACCTTGACAATTACTGGCAAGTTTTCAATAATGAACTGGTGCATCAGTGGTCGATTGGTCTAAGTAGTTCATATACAGTTATCACTAGCCTGTTATCTTTGAGGTTGTGAGTTTGAATCATTCTTCATCAAAGTGCCTTTGACTGCTCTCTTAGTTGACTAGGATTACCACTTTTCCTGCTTAAGGTCATGGTTCTCACATGGTACTTAGGCTTCTTCTACACACACAAAATGGCTGCCATGAAGTTATATGGCATTAAACTTGAAAAATCGATTAATAAATAATGAACTAAAGGGCTTCCACTTTACAGTATGATCAAGACAGCTTCTATCTGCTTTTCATGTTGGGGAGCCTTTTATAGCTTTCTAGACGGTACGGGTTCTTCTCGTTGTTAAAGGTTGTACGGTTGTCTATAATTGCTTACATCCACTTCATTTGAACTTTTGTGGATAGTTGTCTCATTGGCAATCATACCACATCTCCTTATTTTAATATTAAGCATTTATCTTGTATTAAGATGTAAATTATTACTGTAGAACTCGGAGATGACAATTTGTTTGAAGTGAATTTTGTAATACATTGTAATTTTTTTTATTTCAGAAAAATTCCCTCCATAGGTATATCTTTACAGACACCATTTAAAGAATATTTAGAAGTTCAGAAGAAAAAGCTTCATCATAAACCAGGAACTCATGTCAAATCTGTAAGTACACACAAAAAGGGGTAGGGCTGATTAACAGAAAATTTGACAAGTATTTGCTTTCTCAAAAGTCTTACTTCAGCATTTTATAAACATGCAAAGATAGTAAAACAATTCACAACATGAAGCTGATACATTGACTGTAAATATTGGATAGCAGGGGAAAAGTTGCATGTACCCATCACATCATGCTACTCTCTAAATGTTATTTCTGTATATACATTCTATTTTTATAACCCAAACAGTAACCCAACATTACAGAAAACCAAATGACATCTGTAGATGGACATAAAGTCTTCAACAATATAGACTGATGCCATTACAATACTCTGAAGTAGAAAAAACCCATTTGCACTCAATTAAATGAGGATTTTTGACGTATCACTTTAGAAACTATTCTTTGTAATTTCAGGATTCCAATCTGTTGGGATGGATATTTGAGAAAGTTATTATTGTAATGGTTGTATATTTTGTCCTGTCAATCATCAACTCCACAGCCCAGAGCTACCACAAAAGACTGTGTAAAGAAAAACACAAGAAATCTCAATCATAATTGGAGATCTTATGTTTATCAAAAAACAGTGCAAATATTGTTCGTAAAACTGTACTACTGTTTGTGTGTGTAATTGTGAGTTTCCAACCATAGTAGGTTAATTCTTTTATACAATGTAGCACACATCATTTCAGTTGTGTAGTTCATTGATTTGATCTTTTCCTTTACTTTCACTGTAGTTATTATGTTTTTAAGAATGGAAATTCTATTTTCTCATAATTTTCAATTTTATTATTTTTAAGTTATTAGTTTGATTTTGAAATATTATGAAACTTCACTATTAAAAGTTGATAAAAGAATTAATTTATTATGGTATATTTATTGTATTTGAATGTTTGTAATAAGAATTCTGAATAACTTATTTTTAATAGATACAATTGGATATATTAATGGAAAGCTTCACTCTGTTGAAGTTCATTTCAATGAAGAGGATGACAATGCTGTTGTTTTCAGCACAACATTCATAGTAAAAAAACTGTTCTTGAAGTTAATTTTCAATGAAAATAAAAATACTGTAAATTCAGAAATGATCGCAAATAATGCGACTCTGTGAGTATCGCAATAATAAGAACTCGCATTGTGATATCTGATACATATCTTTTTATGTAGTTTTTCCTAAAATTGCAATAATTACACTCGCATTCTAGTTCATTCTTCAGAAATCCCAATGATAAATGCACGCAATAATTTCTGAATTTACAGTAAGGAGATGTGGTATGATTGATGCCAGATTTCAAATAACGTGGATATAAGCAATGATAACTCTCCTAAGATCACATTTTTGTTGTTTCCTAAACCTGAATTAAGACCTAAATATTTATACAGTACATATGCTCTTCCCTTTTGAGGTGAATTAAGTAAATATTTAACAGTTGTTTAATCACACCCTAACACAATAACCCTGTCAGATTTTTTTATACGACCGCAAAAAATTTGTGTTCGTATATTGCTATCACGTCGTCCTCGTCGTCGTCCTCCTCATTTGGTTTCCGGACAATAACTTTAGTTTAAGTGTATGTATCTCTATGAAATTTAACCAAAAGGTTCAATACCACAAAAGAAAAGTTGGGATTGTTTTTTTGGGGTGATGGTCCCAACCGTTTAGGAATTAGGTGCCAAAAAGGGGCCCAAAACAAGAATTTTTCTAGTTTCAGGACAATAACTTGTGTATAAGTATTTTGATTGCTCTGAAATTGTACCACAAGGTTCAGTACCACAAGTAGAAGGTACGGATTCATTTTGGGGGTAATTGCCTAAACCATTCAGGAATTTTTTTTCCTCAAGATTTAAGAAATTATCAATTTTCCATAAAAAAAATTGGGGGTCACAATTTATTTTGCTAATTCTTTGTATATAGTCTGAAAACAGATTTACTAAGTATTGAGCAACAGCACAGTGTATTGCACAACAGCAAGAAATCTTCAATTGAATATAAATTCAAATCATATAACCAATTTCAAGTATCAAATATATAATTACAATCCAAATTCTGACCTGTATCAAGCTTGAATATTGTGTCCATTTTTGCCCCAACTGTTCAGGGTTGGACCTCTGCAGTCGTATCCAGCTGCGCTCGGCGAGGCACATTTTTTTTGGTCTTAATATGTAATTTCAATACTTGTGCAGTTGGGCAATTTATTATAAGCTATAATGCTTTCTGTCATTTAATTGTGTTTTTTCCGCATTATATTGAAAATCTGGGACTGATACTTCAGAATTGAATGCTTCTTTTTGCAAATTTATTAGGTGTAAAGCATCGACTGAAGCCTATTTTGATGTATTGTGTAAATGCTTCATTCTAAAAAATGTGCACAAGACCAAAAACACTTTTGCAACCCTATAAAATTACAAAAGAAATCATTCAATATTTATAATTTCATTTTTATGCTTCAACCATGAAATTATAGGTAAAATAAAGTTTTTTTTGTTTCTCTTTGCATTGTTGTCATAGGTAGCATGTGAATTCATGAAAGTTACATTTTAATGTGAAATAGAATATAATTTTGGAATGCCTTGCCATTGTTGTCTGCAGTTTTCACCAAAATCTTTTCCAACTACTAGTTCAAAGGCCAATATTCCCACAATGTTCTTATGTTTATAAACAAATATTTGCAAATACTTGCTTGTCCAAATAAAATTAACTAGTCTGGGGCAACAGACTAGTGGTTAATGGTGCAGACTCTGTCTGCCAATCAAAATTACAAATTCTTATGAAACATTTATGTAATGTAATTATATATCTATTTGTCCCACTGATAACAAAAGTGATAATAAGACAACATTTGAAATAGTTTATATTTTTATTACTGAAATGGTACGCATTTGTATGCAAAGAACTTGTAGCGACATTCATAGATTTGTTTTTACATTACCCCTACATTCCTTACCTGTATTTGAACTATTTAATAAGGTATACATTACTATGTGTCGTAATTAGTATTTTGTTTCTAGACAATGTTCCTAGGAAGCTTTTTTTTTCTAATCAATACGACTTGTAGATTTAACCATTGTTTCATATTTTATAGATTAGAAGTGATACCATCTTATGAGTCTGAACATTGGGCATTATTGTTAACAGATTTAAAAAAACATATAAACTCTAAAAATACTGTTTTTCAAACACGAAATGAATTTTTTCCTGGATGAATGTTAAAAACACAAAAATCAATCAACCCAAATACGTTGTGAAACATGTAGTACATTATCAAATTTATCCTTGGCATAGTTTTGTTGGTCAGTTTAAAGCAGACTCTTGTATATTCCAAGGGGCCTCGGTGGCCGAGTGGTCTAAGTAGTCGAACTACTGTATCACTAGCTAGTCAACACTGTTTTGAGTTCCAATCCCGCACGTGGCATGTGCACTCGACTCAAATCTTAATTGACTAGGATTGTCTGTTTTCCTACCGAAGGTAGGTGGTTCTCTCTGGCACTCTGGCTTCCTCCACCAATAAAAACTGACCGCCACAAATAGCACAATAGTGTTGAAAGTGGCATTAAACACCAATCAATCAATCAAATTGTATATTCCAAACAACATATATAGCTGCAGAGGGTTTCAGTATAAACAAAGAAATTTAAAGATTGACATATGATTTTGAAACCTTTTTTGCTGGTAATCTCTAAATGTCTATTTTCATAAGCTATTAATGTAATACTCAAAACAAAATGTACAAAAATTTGCATATTTTTTATGTTAATCCTTGTAGTCCATCTGATTCAGTAGGAATTTCTCTGTGATGTTGACCATCATCAGATACTACTATCTGATTCATTAAGAATTTCTCTAACATGTTGACCATCATCAGGTATTACTGTCTGATTCAGTAATGATTTCTCTACTGTTTACCATCATCAGGTATTACAGTCAGATTCATTAAGAATTCCTCTATGATGTTTTCCATCATCAGATATTACTGTCTGATTCAGTAATCAATCTCTCTATTATGTTGACCATCATCTGATATTACTGTCTTGATTCAGTAATCAATCTCTCTATTATGTTGACCATCATCTGATATAACTACTGCAGTGTTGGTACTCCTATTGGTTTTCCATCATCAGATATTACTGTCTGATTCAGTAATCAATCTCTCTATTATGTTGACCATCATCAGATACAACTACTACAGTGTTGGTACTCCTATCAGTCACATAAACATTCCCCACATCATCTGATGTCCCATATCTGTAAAAAAAAAAATCTTTTGTAAGACCATATATATGTACTTGTTAAAGTTTCTAAACAAAAAACTATTAATGTAGAACTGATCTCTACGGTGTACCCATGACACTAATACAAATACCAGGAGCCACTCTATTGCATTTTTATTCTGAAACTCAACAAAAGTAAAAGATGGTGATCCATCGAAGTATCATAAAAAAATAAAACTTCAATGTTGGCAAAGTATGTTTCAAATAAACAACTCATGCATTAATCTGTAGCCTGTAAAACTCTAGCTTTGTATGATAGCAACATGTCATTATATAAGTGTTTGACCAAGTGCAGTAGATGATAGTACCATATAAAGGTCAAACGTTATCTTTTGAAGTTTTCAGTTTGGATTAAAACAATATATTTAGGGATAAAGTTCCTTATATAATTTAATTTTGCTTTCTTTCGACTAAGCTGATTATAAGAAAAGAAAACTTTTAAGTACTGTATATATTCAGAAATTATTGCAAGGTTTTTTATTTATGCGAATAATGCGACTTGGTAATTATTGCAATAATAACTCACGTTCTGATATCTAATATTTATATCTGTATGTAGATATTCCTGAAATGGCAATAATCAATCTTCCATTCTAATGCAACATTGTTTGTAGCGTTCATTTTAATTGGATAACGTCACCAATTTTCATGGCATCAATTCACAATTGATGCTATGAAAACTTACGTGCAAGCGCAGACGACGAATGACAGATTTTAAATGTATGATTTGACGTTGTTTTCTGTCAGTTTCATTAGAATGGAAATAACAATATTGTATTCTAAGCTCCGACAGCATCTATTGGTGATTTGATGGATGCAAATACCCGTTTACTGGCTCCACTAACGAATCGCTAGGAAGCTTAATTTGGGACCATCAAATCACCAATTGATTCCGTTGGAGCTTAAAATAAAATAGTTATCTCCTAATTTTTGTCCATTCTTCAAAAATTAAAATAATAAATGCATGCAATAATATCTGAATTTACAGTACTTGCTGTGACAACTTTTGATGATTGTTATCATTGTTGAACAAATACACAAATCTGTGGTTTTTGGGTAAAGATTGCATGAAATGCAAACAAAACCCTATGGTACTGACTTGATTTCTAAATCTTCCAAGGTTTATCACTACTTTTGAGATTCACAAAATATAGTGCATTGATCATAACATTCTAAACATCCTATTCATGAACATTTCTATAAATTCACCAATGAAATATATGCACAGATATTCAAGTTACAAAATGATGTTATATTTGTCAAGAAAATTACATAACTTGTGCAAGGTACAGTAAACTAATATCTGTTCTAAAAATATCAATGATGTCATTGTTGAAGTAATCTGTAAAATTGGAGTTATCTTCCTTTGTTCATATATACAGGTAATTGTAGTTGAATCAGCTACAACCAATTTGTTTAAAATGCAATGTTTAATTTTACTTCCCACTAAAAAATTACAGTAATCTTTACCCTTCAGTACTTACAAGCACTTTGATTTTATGCAGATTATGAAAAAAACAGTGCTTACTGCACCAATTTCAGATGATATTTTTCATTATTAAACATTTTTTTGTCTTTTTCAATGCTTTGATATAAGCACATGTCAAAAAAATGTTGGACATAGAACATATTCAATATATAAATGTATAGTTTCGTATAGATATTTTATTTTTGTAAATATTGATGTATTTATTTCTAGTCTCAGTGCTTAATTTGATCATGTGCAATTTTGAAAAAAAAATATGTCTATCCAATATGTTAGTTAAACATTTTTGTTTCAGAAGTCAAACTAGGTAAAATTCTAAAAGGGTACGCATTTTGATACTGTTCCTAGATACTCAATCTGGCTATCTGTTAAACAAATTTCATGTAAGAGATGCATACATGTGACAAGTATATTTACTGATACTGTGGATTCATTATCATTCGTTGGATACCAATTTTCGTGGATTTCGTAGTTACCCGAGAACCACGAATTCCAATGTCCAACGATTAGCAAATTTTGTTTAGGAATCAAATATCCACGAAAATGCAAGTTTTCCTCGATCCACGAAAATTGGTACCCACGAAAATAAATGAATCCACAGTAGTCTAATAAATGTCAAAGGGTAATGACAATTTTTAAAAAGCAGTATGTGTACAAGATGTATTAATTTGATTTGATTAAAGAAACTAAATAGTCTTACAGTTAAAATAATAAAGCATGCAAATCAAGAGTTTAAATGCCTTGCTTGCAAACTTTGTTTGGTTATTTGCTCAGACATTGTAATTAAGATTGACACCTAAATTCAATGGGTAGGCGGAGTAACAGTCTGTTTACTATAGCTCTCTATACAAATAATTGGCCTACCCATTGAATTTAGGTGTCAATCTTAATTACAACATCTGAGCAAATAACCAAACAAAGTTTGCAAGCAAGGCATTTAAACTCTTGATTTGCATGCTTTATTATTTCAACTGTAATGTCTAAATGATCTCATGATTTATTTTAGTAAAACAAGTTTGAAATTTGCCTACACATTAAATTGGCATTACTTGATGTTTGTAAACAAAATCTCTTGTAATTCTACAAATTTATGTTTCCATGTACAGTGGGGAGCAAGACATACTTCATTCTATTTTTTTATTTCATTTTTGAGGTGCTGTCTCTTGACTTATACCCCACACATTCTTTTGTTCATACATGAATAGTTTATGCTTTAAACATCATGGCCCCATATACATCTTCAAACCACTTCCCCTGTTTTAACACTTTAATTATGAAGGACACCTTTACAATCAGAATTGAACATAATATAGTTAGTTCACTATTTTTGTTGTATAGTGGTCAGACCAATTCCCAACAATTTATTTCACACCAATGCCATTTCTAAAAGTCCAATCTTATTAATTTCAAATTATCATAGATGCATATTCATACTTTAAGGTTTTAACAATATTTTATGTGCATTTCCAAATATGCCACCAAATTATACATGTTAATAATGACTTTTAAAACTGAAATTTAATATATGTTGGCACCATTTGATTAATTATCCATATTCTGTATGTTGTCGCATGTTTTGGTTGAAGATGTCCTTTGATCGAAAATTTTCTTCAATATCTAAATATAATGCATAGAAACATTGAACAAATGTAAAATTGATGGTAATATTTTTTAAATTATGTTATTTAGACTTCTTAAAATTGGAATTTCATTAGAGTTTAACAACACACTGATTTTGACCCTGTAAGTGACCCCACCCCCTTTAATTTGAACTAAACTGTATAAATAACAAAATCATCAGCAAATTATATCCCTATTAAAATTGCTTGTAAATCTGTAAAAAAAGATGCTTTTTTGATTTTGGTTTAGGTATTAATAAATATTTCACTACACATAAAAAACAACTATAACTTTTTTTATTCTTTGAATTTATGAACATGAGTTTCTAGTTGATACTGTTTTGATTTAAAAGATATGAGGACAGAAATGTGGAAATTCTGCTACATTTTTAAAATGAGTCGAAATTAAAACTTTTTCCTTTAATTCTCAGACAGTTATTTTTTTTTGTACACTGGGAAGAGATTATTTTTCTTTTAAAAAATAGATACTGCATTATATTTGACAGTTGTGATTAATGATATAAAGTTTGCCTACATCTTGCCTACATCTTGCTTATGAAGTTACATTCAAATTAATAAAAAGTTAAAAATGGGCATGTATACATATATATAGTTAAAAGACATTTATCTCACAAGGTTTTTAAACCTTATCACATCACATTTTTATCATAAAAAGCTGTAAGTTTGTTCATTTTTTTCAGAATTCAAGACTATTAATACAGAAATTATTGTGTGCATTTATTATTGCCATTTTTTAAGAAGGGACGAAAATGCAAGATTAATTAGTGCGATTGTAGGAAAATTTGCTTACAGAAATATATATCAGATATCAGAATGCGAGTTCTTTTTAACGCAATACTCATCTTGTTGAATTATTCGCATTAATAAAAACTTCACAATAATTTTTGAATTTTACAGTATTATACAATTAACAAATATTTATATTGATTGATTGGTGTTTAACACCACAACAAATATTTATAGGCAATTATTTTGATATATCTATCCATTATGTTACCATGGTGTAAACAGTATACCTTGTTGTTCATCTTCTGTTGTTTTATCCATAACCTAAATAAAACTTTACATTCCTAATTGCAGTTTTTATTTGTATGTAGTTGAACTCTTGTGTGAACAAATACTAAGCATAAATACAACCTTAGTTCACCATCATTTTTAATGCCTTTGCTGCGGTTTAGGCGGCTTTAAGTTTTACCCTTGTCTGTCTGTACATCAGTCCATATGTCTGGTCCGTCCCTACGTCCCAAAATTAGTTTTGATTTTTTTAAGGTAAGTTTACCTCAACCAAATGTTATGAAACTTATACACAATGCCTATTACCACCAAACACAGATTAAGTTTGAATTTTGGATGTGTCACGTTAAACATTCTCAAGTTATGTCTCTTTATAAACGGAAAAATTGACAAATTTGCACTTTACACAATCTAACTTTATTTTGGTTCAACCAAATGTTATGAAACTTATACACACACAATGCTTATTACAACCAAACACCCATTGAGTCCGAATATGGGTGGCGTCACTTTTGCCGTACTTGAGTTATGTCCTTTTGTAAATTTAAAAATTGCAGAGTATGCCATATATTTACAAACGAGGGCATCTGTAATCAAAGATACCAGGCTTATAATTTTGTACGCCGTACACTCATTAAGTCTACAAAAGACTTATCAGTAACACTTGAATCAAAACAGTTATAAGGCCAAATAAAGCCGTACAGTTGAAGAGCATTGAGGACCAAAATTCTGATATAAATTGTAATAGTTGTACAATTCTTGGACATTAGCTGTAGGATCACAGAATAACAATTTTGAAGATCAAGGATGATCTTTAAAGGTGATCAGTCTACACCTCCAATTTTTTAGCGCACTTGGAACACATTCAGAACACAATTCTGTCTTGTTTTATTGAACTTCTGTGTTGATTCTGTGCATTCAGATCATCTGGAACATACCGATCGTGTGCCATCCCTGTGTCCGCACGTCTTGTGATATCGTGTATTAACCATTTTTTCATACCCACAATGTAACATAATATTTAGAATCATTCTTGTAATTGATTTCGTGTTCTGAAGGGACATAAAAGATTGGTAAAATTGATATGTCCAAGCATACATTTATAATTGCAATCACATTATTAACCATGAAAATTATGACATTAGATACATTGGTTTCATATAAAGGCAAATTTTATAAAAATGAAATAATTTTTGCTCTACATCCTTGGTTGTCTGTCTGGTTCAATCTGAACTGTATTTCTTAGCTAAAATTTTTCCTTTATTCAAAAATTAACACCACTTTCTGCACTATTGTTGCTATTTCGAGGTGGTCAGTTTTTTTTGGTGGAGGAAGCCAGAGTTCCCTGAGAGAACCACTGACCTTTGATAGGAAAACCAAATCCTAGTTAATTAAGATTGGAGTCGAATGCACCTGCCATGTGTCTCGTTCATTCGAACTAATCTCAGTGTTGAAAGGCTTGTGATACAGAAGTTTGACTACTTCGGCCACCAAGGCCCCCCCCCAATAGTTCTTAGAAGGCATGCATGAAATCACCTGACATTTGAAGAACTGACAAAACAGGGGTTTCCCTAACTAATTTTGGACACACTTTACACTGAATCCTCTTAAGTTTAAAATCATACATAAAGAAGATTTTATGAAATTAAGTAGGTCAAGAATTTGTTTACACAATATTATCCAATTATTGGTTTCATGAGTTTACCAATGCAAGGACTTTTATAGTAAGCAAAGTATACAAATTGTCGACCAAAGTGCAGACAAAATCAAATCTCCCAATATTGTTACTGGAAGTGAAAATGACAGTATGTCATTAAAGAGTTGAAATAGACATATATAAAAAATAAGGAGATATGGTATGATTACCAATGAAACTAACTTTCCACCAAAGTTCAAATGAAATGGATGTTAGCAGTTATAGGCAATGGTAAGGCCTTCAACTATGAAGAAACCCATACCATATAGTTTACTTTGAAAGGCCACATACATGAAAAATATAAAACAATTCAATTGAGAAAACTGAAGGCCTAATTAACAACAAAACAATTTAAAAAAAAACAAACAAATATGACAGACATGAACCAACGACAACCACTAAATTACAGGCTCCTGGCTTGGGACAGGGACATAAAGAATGTGGTAGGGTTAAACATTTTTGTGGGCGCTCAACCCTCCCCTAACCTGGGACAGTGGTGTTCCAGTACAACATAAGAACAAACTATAAAAATCAGTTGAATAGGGCGTAACTCATCAGATCATATATTCATATAACATCTTCATTATTTGTTCTCTGGTGGAGAGTTGTCTCTTGAGGGTCTTTATGGGGGTTCCTTCAATTCTGTATTCTTTAATTTTTTAAGCCATTTTTCTCTATTCTTTTTGATTTTTTCCTGGTATCATCTATTCTATTTATTTTAGCACCCCATTATTTGCTATTCTTTATTTTTTTGGACTATTTTTCTCTATTCTTTATATTTTTTTCCCTTTATTCTGCATGTTTGTCCATTAGGGAGCCACCATTTGATTTTTATTGGGGGGCTTAAGGATGAAAAATTTTGTCCTGCATTTTTTGATAGTTGTAATCTCTGTCCTGCCTTTTTATTTTTCACTCTATTCGGTCCTGCCTTTTTTTCAAATTTCATCCTAGCCCCCCCCCCATAAAATCAAATTATGGTAGCTCCCTTATTCTCTATTCTGTAACCCCCCACAAACCCTCTCTCATTGGCAAACATACCACATCTTCATATATTGTATTTAGAGTTATGTGTTATATGATCTTTTCAATACAAAAAATCCTCCCATCCAAACTACTCAAAGATCTGTTTCTTTTGTTTTCATCAGGACCCCAAAATCATGTAAAGATTAAGATTAATACTTTAAATTATAAAGTTTCATTGTGTAATGTTTAATTTTTTTAACTAAGCTAATCCAAATATTAATGATTATACTCATTAAAATGCTTTGGCCAATATCATGACTGTATAGTTTACAAGAGTAATACAGTTCTTGGAGTCTCATGTTTGTAGATTTCATTTAATTCTTAAATTAAAAATTTTCACTTAAATGGAAATTACTTTATTTATTCTGAACAAAATTCTGTTACATAAAAGATAAAATACATTTGTAAGAAAATATTTTGGTACACAGCCATTATTACTCAAGTGTGAAGTGAGTAGATGTGAGTGAATAAATTTATTACCTGTATGAGGGTCTAGAAAGGGAGTTCTTCATTTTTGTTTTTTTAATTTTTCCAGCCATTTTCCTTTATTCTTTATATTTTAGCACCCAATTATTCTCTAATCTTTATCATTTTGACCTATTTATCTCTGTTCATTTTTGGGTCCATTTTTCTACATTATTGGCCCATTATTCTCTTTCCTGTAAACCCCATGCAGATCCTCCTGTATGATCATGTGATTTAAAGGGTTTGAATTTGGCTCCATATTTGGATGATCTTTACTTGGACAAAGACTTGCATTTTAACCTCAGACAATTTTTGGGGACATGAAGAATATCTGAAGTTTTATGAAAAGTTAATGGTATTATTTAGTTATATTTAGTTTCCTCAATGTGATCTGTTTTGGATTTTAAACTTTTAGTTCCAGAAAAAAAATACTTTTGAAGAATTGAATGATTTCACAAATTTTTCATACAGAATTAGGCTGGATGTGAAACAAAATGATGACTATACACCATTTCTTTAAGTAAATTTATTTACTAGAGATGTAAAACATCTTCCAAATATCTGTGCATGTCTTCAAATTTTACAAAAGTAACAGTACTGTATTCTGTAACCATGTAACTTGACAAGGAATTGCTGAGTGTCTGGATGCCAGGGAAAAGGGGGG
This sequence comes from Mytilus californianus, assembly GCF_021869535.1. Classification (NCBI taxonomy): domain Eukaryota; kingdom Metazoa; phylum Mollusca; class Bivalvia; order Mytilida; family Mytilidae; genus Mytilus; species Mytilus californianus. Next base: position 43,754,957 of record NW_026262734.1, on the reverse strand, counting down.
TCCTTTATTTCAGTTTTCTTTAATTTTTTTAGGTCATTTATCTCTATTCTTTGCATTGTTTTGCCATTATCCTCTATACTTTATATTTTAGCATTCCTTTATACTCTATTCTTTATTTTTTCAGCCTATTTTTGTCTATTCTTTATTTTTGAGCCCTTTATTCTGCACTTTTTCAGGGCAAATGGATTTATGTCGAAATCCTTGTATTCTAGGGTCATTTAACTAAATGAATTTTCAAATGTTATGATTGCAGGGCTGTAACTAACCTCTTTTAAAAGTGAGGCAAAATATATTTTCGCCGAACTAAGCCAATTTCGGCGAGGGGTCTGGAAAAAATGACGCAAAATTGTGCATTCTGAGCTTCTCAGACCTGTTCTTAACCTAAAACACAAGTTTTGTTTTAATTGTGTTTTCGACATTATTCTGGTCTCAAAGCAAAATATATAGATTCATTGTAAGACTTTAAGTTTTTAGGGACAACATCAAAAGACTGATAAGTAGGATAATACAAAAATCGTATTTCACATAATTAAGTGTGTGGCTGCTGTTTTTTTTTTTAATTGAGTTTCAGATTGCAGAAAACTTATTATACCTGTCAATTATTATTTTTTCAAATCAAGTTAAGATGGGGCTGATTATCATTTATTTAACTATGTGAATTCAGATTTTATAACACATTTCAATTACAACTTGATGTAGTTCCTAACTTGGATAAAAGGGTAGACTCAGGAAAACTGTTCTTAGACCTCATTGCTTCATTTTATACTGGCTGATTAATGTAGGATCTGTCTGTTCTGGTCTTGTATTGTGCTTAGACTTTGGTGTATTTTTTTGTGACTTTGAAATTTATTCACAGTACAATACTTTAAGTACCGCTTAAGCGACGCTGAGGGGCCGTCTTGATCTTGTTGTAGGGTATGAATGATTCTTTCATTGTTGAAGACCCTGAAGCGACTGTCAAGATGAAGAACAGGAATAAAAACCCTGTTCATTGATAATTTGTACTTTTTTAGTGTGTGTGATTTTGTCCCTTGAACATTTACTCCATATCCCTTTATTTTCTATTTAAGGGCCTTAACACGACTTAATGCAAGTTTAACCCTTCAATGTAAAAGGTCGTAACGACAATACTTGATTTTTCTTTTTAAATGATTTGATTCCGGGAGATTGGTTGTCTCACTTTAATTTAACCCATGTCAGCTTTTTAGTTTTATTTACAGAAAAGAGAGCCAGTCTTGTATTCTTTAATATAAAGTTTAATTTTCCATGAAAAAAACGACCAATTTTTCTATGTCCGGTAGCATTGAATCTTCTCAAAACATGTTTTTGAACAATATCTGGGCATCGGTGGACATGCAACATTGCCAAACCACACAACCTTTCACCCGTCATCGCTGATCTTTCCCAAGTCTTAAGTCTACGCAAAGCAGAGAATGAACGTTTACAACATACAGATGTTACGAGAAGAATCAACAACAGCTTAATATTGGACAACTGAAGCGTTAGTCATAAAGATTGATTGATTGATTGGTGTTCGCTTAATACCGCCTCAGAACAAAAAAAGAGAGAGCTAATTTCAAATATTTTTACAATTTAAAGTAGTTTTTGAAGTTAGACAAAAGCCTTAAATATAATAAAACTAAATTTAAAAACAAAATTACTAAATTAAATTTACAAATGAAATTCAACACTAAGACAATAGTCATAAAGAAGGGCAATAAATGAACAAAAGACAAACCCGCTTACAGATAAGACACATAACGACAAACAATAGACCAACACTGAAAACTAAAAATAAATGAGGAACATGGATCCCAAAAAACAGGGGACGACGTCAGAGGCTGAACAGAACTTGCTTCTTGCAAAACAATTTGATATGAAGACAAGCTTTTGTTTCAACTTATCATTTTTTTTCGAAATTTCCAACATGAAGCATTTGCCTCAATTTAGTTACGGCCCTGTATTGAGATGAGTTGGACATCTTTCCTCAGCAAGTACATTTGTCTTACCTTTATTACATTTTTCATTGACTTGTTTTAATATCAAATGTTTCATTTCAGTTCTTGGATACTATGAACTTTAATAGTCATCTTAATTGGTGTTCTGATGCATTTAGGAGGAAAGCCAGACAGTATGTAACAACTGCATTATATAGACCCAGTTTATATAGGTAAACAATGTAGTCAATAGTAAATAAAAAAAATTATAACCCTATTTTTTGGCCTTTTAGATAGCTAACAGGTTAATCAGATAATTAGCCATTTTAGAATCTAAAGGATCCTGGGTATTTTCATTGTTGGTACCCTAAAATGAAAAAAAGTCACATCATTGGATAAATTTACATTGTTTAGGACGTTTTTAAACAATCACGACTCTGATGTACACTTTTGAGAATATTTCCCAGAATGCATTAGATTCTAAAACAACGAATTATGATAATACTTTTATTCCAAGAGCAAAGACAACTTACAGAATACATTAATACATGTATAATGAAAAAATATTAGCTAGTAAATCTACTTAACTTAGAATTTTTACATTATATTCTTTTTAGGTTGCACAATATATAAATATAAGAGTGTACATGAAATAAATAATAAATTTTAATACATTATTATACAATGTAACACATAATAGGATCAGGAAATAATATACTGTAAGAACGCAATTTATGAAAACACATATACTGTATACGTAAAATAAGATTTTCTGCTGATTTTAAAACATATACCCAACTTATTTAATTCTTTTAATATATTTGAGAGGAATAGCTACTGGATTAATTGGTATGCCAATAATGGATTCCTCTGATAATTCTTTTTTATATACTTTTCCAAGATTTGACTACTGTTAAATTTTGAACATTAAAGTATCTAGTGGTATTCATCTTCAATAGAGCTAGTGCTACAGTTTATAGTCATAATATATTATTTTCATCAACATTATGATATCTGCCTGTTTCTATATACTTAAATTTTGACCTGATATACAATATTTATAAATATATGCTTTATTATCATAGTTTACATGTTTATCTAGACATTACAAAAGATAGAACTAAGCCAGAGCCAAAAAAGTTTGAATAAGTACCGTATACAATTTTTTTTTATATGTATGTCTATGAAATTGTACTTTCTGTGGCTGCTGAAATACAAGTCAGTTATAAAGACATTTAATTTTACAGAGGAGATATTTTCCTAACAAGTACCTGTTTTAAAAGTTTATTATATGTAGTTTCATTTGCAGTATGGGCAAGATGGGAATTGATGAGAGCAGATGGGTGATTGGCCTGAACCTGTTTATGGTTCTCCATCAATGACTATATTTTGACAACAAATTTTTGTTCTGATTACAGAAAAACATATACAATTGAAAAACTTTAAAGGCCTAGCAGGATTTGGATTCAGAGAATTTACAAGACTGAATCAACAAAACTTACAATTTGATGAATTGTTAGACCAGAGAAACATGAAGAAGACCTATTGTAAAAGGACAAATCCTTTTAAAAAGGTAAATTGATATGAAAAAAAAATATGTTCATAGTAGAAAGAGTTGACAAATATTGAACTATATACCTGTATGGTTAAGGAACAGAGATGGAAGGGGTCTGGGGTCTCTCAAAGAAATGTTATTTGAAGTCTGCGTAGTGGCTCACAAATCTGAACAGAAAGAAAGAATAGATGACTTGGTTTGACAGTATAAATAATAACGGTATTAATAAGGAGATGTGGTAATAGTGGTATGATTGATATTAAGACAACTATCTTCAGCAAGACCAAAACATAAGGTTATAACAGCTGTAGGTCAAGGAACAATATCCTTAATCATAAAAATAAATAGTTTTACAGGATAATATTAATATTTGGTTGGATATTTGTGACTTGTTTAGATAAATATATAAGTAATTGATTAAAGGAGATGTATAAAGAAAACATATGACTTGTCTTGGATTGAATAAACATTTTATAAAGAACTTTAAATAATATAGAGTTTTAAGTTTCAATCCTTTCAAATATTTTATACAAAACTGATATTTTAGAGGAACCCAACAATTGAGCAGAGAGCAGAACAGTATTCAATGAACTTGAAGAGTACTGAAGAAAACTGTGTACAATAAGACAGCTATCTCCGTAGTTACCAAGGGTTATGGGTAAGAACCTCATCTTTAATTGAATTTGGTGAGTAAATTTTGTTGGTTAAAAAATTGTGCAATAGGATACTATAATTTTTCTCTTAAATTCTTATGAAAAAAAGGACGCAGGGTTTACATAAACAAGACAGCAACCCAATGAAAATAAATAACCAAAGACATCCAGAGGTCTTCAACTATAGACTTGTTTATACAATAAGGTGAAGTTGTAAATCATTCAAAGTCTAAAAGAGTTGTAAATAAAATGAACATACACTAACAAAGAACTTATATGAAAACCAAATTCTGACAGGCACATGAGCATATGGCAGGGTTAAACAAGTTTTTTTTTTATTTCAAAGCTCACCCTTAGTAAAGAATTCTTGTATTTACTGATTTTGTTTTGCTTCAAACTTTAGTTAACTTATGTGCATTCTAAAAAAATACCAGATCCAATTAATTATTTGAATAACAAAAATTTTTGAAAATCCTTGAGATGACACCAAGAGAAAAATGTCACTCTTTTTATTTCATTTAACACTATCTCATTGGCATTTTAAGTAGCTCTGGTACTTTTTCAAATTTTTACAAGTGAATGGAAGTTGTTTTAATGAAGTTTAACTTTAATCAATGGGAGATAACTGTGACCACATATTTTGAAATTTTGAAAACTCAGTGGTGACCTATATATGTGATAAACATTCAGATTATCATTTCATTCCAACAAGTAAACTTTTATTTCCATTTGTTTTCTGGCAAAGAAAATGATACTTTTTTATGTAAAGCAATTATTGCTTCTTTATAAATAGCTAGCCTTTTTTTTTTTATTTTTACTAAGTTGTGTCAAATATGTCAGTTCTCCAAAATATTCTCCAACCATTGTAACCAATAACTGAAAAGGATTTTTTTGTAATTCTAATTTATGTATCTATTGTATTTCAAAATTTGATAATTTTTATTCAAGTGAGTTATTTCACATGTATTTTTTTCTAATAATTGGTTGTTTTTTTAAACATTTTTTTTAAAAAGACATTATATTTCTTTTCTCTTTCATTCCTTTATTAGTGTCTTTGGTATTCATAATTGATAACTAAGATAAAGAAATACACAAATTGACCATATAAGTGACATTACCCTTTGCCAAGCATACAAAAGATTCAACAAAAGATTATTTTTCAATTTAAAAAAAAAAAGAGGCTATGATGTAGGATGCCATTCTTATAACAAAACATCACAGCATGGAGACCCTCATCAGCACACTAACATGTCAAATGTGTATCCCACTTCATAAAAACATCAGCACACTAACATGTCAAATACGTATCCCACATCATTAGATAAATATGATTTTTATAAATGTTCAAATACAAGAAGAATTTTCATTAAAAGATTTTTACTCATTTTTACTCTGTCGAGACTATTTCACTCACACTGCACTTTTACTGATACACAAAGACTTCGGACAAACAAAATATCGAAGTTAAATGGTTTCAGTGAAGACTTGTTTGAGAACCTTGAAAGCACTTTGTCATTGCTGGTATTATATCATCTTTGACTTCTAGAGAGATGTATCACAAAGAAACAATAAGTTCGTTTTTTGCATTGAAATGTTCTGTGCATTATAACTGCTAAACATCTGATTGACTTTGACAGTAGACTTTTTTTTTAGTTTCTGCAGAGTATAAATGAGTTTGATCAAAAAACAGCTAAATCTATTTAAAGTGTCAGAAGATTTAATTCAATAATTGATAAAGTTTTTACCATTTTTTACTATTGATACCAAGGCTTAGGGTTTGTGCACTTAAGAATATACTTTTTTTCACAAGCAGATTGTCACTGTTACTCAATAAACATTAAAGAATCAAACAAATTTGTAAAGCTAAGCTTGAGGTTGATATGTTAGACACACTTAGGAGCCATACCTTTTTTCTTTATGGTTTGAATTGTTACATAAATTACTTAATATACTGTGTATTTTAACCAACCTCCACTCGCTTTTTAAAAGTTTGAAAAAAATACATTTAGAATATTTATCACTGAAAGGGGCATAACCTATGATTTAGACTCAAAATAATAGAATTTATTTTCTAAACATTAATTAAAGTGGAATATTAAAGTAATAATTTGCTATTTGGTTAAATTTTGTAAAAATGAGCTCAAAAACATTGCTGATATATAATTGTTTTCCAAGACAATAATTCAACTGCATTTTGGTCTGTGTGCATGCATCATTTTTTTGTCGCATAGTATTTGATGGGTGCACATATGCTCAGCATGGTCAGATATTAAAAAGAAAATAATGTCAAAATAAAAAAAGGGAGCCACAGTTGCTTAAAAACTACTCACAAACTACTCAACAAACGTTCGTCCATATAGAAAAAATAAACAATTGCGACTTCAAAATTTTTGGTATTTATAGTCTTAATAATGAAAAAAACAGAGAATTGCAATATCACTAACAACCAAAAAATCAAAACAATGAAAAGCGTGTCAAGTAGTGAAAGGCGTGTACACGCCATGTGACAAAATTTTCATGTGTAAACCATTGAAAAAGCATGCATCACACACGAATATCAGTGAGTTGGCAACTATGGAGCCACCAGGAAGAACAGTTTCGCTGACCGATTTGAAAAAAAAAATCTTCTTTCACAGGTAAATTAAACTCTTAATTTTTATGCTTCTACTTTTGGCTATTTTGAGAGAAATTTTCATTGAAAATTATAAATCTTATATTGTATTTTAAAAGCAGTCATAATATTGCATGAAAGTTTATGGAAAAGTGAAGCAAAAAAAAATTGTATTTAGATTTTTTAAAGGTTTAAAAGTTACTCCAAAGAATTGAAAATAAAGGTTGGTTGATACATTTCATTTTATAAATTTTCTGTGTAATGCCTATTTATATAAATAAGATGTGGTATGAGTGCCAATGAAACAAGTCTCCATACAAGTCACAATGTATAAAAAGTTAACAATTATAGGTCAAATTGTATATATATGTATATATATTTATCTTTCATTTCAGAGTTCACCCACAGATGTTTAATTATTAATTTTTATTTTGCAGATGCAGCCGAGGGGATGTTTCAGTCGTAGACCTTGAATATGGCTCCGTTGTAGCAGACTAGGGAGAGTGGCATATAGTTTCCGCAACTCTATACAACAGTAGCAAGATCACTCCGCTCTGAGCTTGTTAAAGGGCCTGTTTGATGGAAGTGACACCAATGTTCTCCAATACACTACTAATTATTAATTTTATTTTTGTTACAGATGCAGTCGAGAGGATGTTTCAGTCGTAGACCTTGGATATGGCTCCGTTGTAGCAGACTAGGGAGAGTGGCATATAGTTTCCGTAACTCTATACAACAGTAGCAAGATCACTCTGCTCTGAGCTTGTTAAAGGGCCTGTTTGATGGAAGTGACACCAACGTTCTCCAACACACTACTAATTTATTAATTTTATTTTTGTTACAGATCCAGCCGGGAGGAGGATGTTTTAGTCGTAGACCTTGGATATGGCTCCGTTGTAGCAGACCAGGAAGAGTGGCATATAGTTTCCGTAACTCTATACAATAGTAGCAAGATCATTCTACTCTGAGCTTGTTAAAGGGCCTGTTTGATGGAAGTGACAACAACGTTCTCTGACACACTACTAATTTATAAATTTATTTTGGTTGCAGATGTGGCATATATATATTTACTAGTCCATACGATAGTAACAAGGTAAATCTACTCTAAGCTTGTTTGACAGCCTGCTTAGATGGAAGTGACAACAATTTTCTCCAACAAATCACTAATCTTTATTATCTGTTTCCATTACAGAGTTCTTCCAGAGATGTATAGGTATACTGTATTTATTATTTCGGTCTTTACTTTGAGTGTTATGGTATCTTACAGAAATAGCTTGGTATTATTGTCAATGGGATAAAACACAACTTAAATACCTTTATAAGAATCAACACCTTATCAATTTATAAGTTGTTGATCAACAGAGATAAACAAAAAAGGAAGATACCGAGCAGGCAATCTTAAACCATGGGATGAAAAAAGACTACCGGTAAATAAAACCATAACAAAAAAAATGGCCAATAGTCTACAAAACACTACACTGAAAGAAAAAAAATCTTACAACACCAACCCAACAAAGACCAGGGATGATCTCAGGCACCGAGCACCAACCCAACCAAAGACCAGGGATGAACTCAGGCACCAAGCACCAATCCAACCAAAGACCAGGGATGATCTCAGGCACCGAGCACCAACCCAACCAAAGACCAGGGATGAACTCTGGCACCAAGCACTAACCCAACTCAAGACCAGGGATGATCTCAGGCACCGAGCACCGACCCAACCAAAGACCAGGGATGATCTCCGGCACCGAGTACTAATTCAACCAAAGACCAGGGATGAACTCTGGCACTGTGGAACGGTAGTAAGTATTTGATATGTTAACTAATTTACAAATTGATAAAGTTAAATTCTTTTTTTTTTTCATTCATTTGCACAAAGAGTTTCTTCAATTTTAAATGTTAATACCTTTGTGAGAAGTTAAAGATGACAGATAATATACAAAGACATTTTTCAACTTAAAGGTTATTTTTCATCTGTTAATTTGTATTATCATGTTTAATATTTGTTAAGAATTTATATCAGATACAAACTGTATCCTTGGATTGTTATCTCATGGACATATTCCCAATGTCTCCGTTTATTCTAAAATAAATTGTCAAAATGCAACATTGATCATTTGTATGTTTTTTTCATCTCTTTCTACAAAACATTGTTAAGTTCCATTGAACTATTTAAAATAATAAGTAAATAATTTCTTGAATAAAACCAAAATTTGGAAATGTTATTTCACTTGAATTTACCTTAATCCAGATATAAAAAGAAATTTGCAAAAGTGTTTCATACTTTAAATACTGAATTATTGAATATGTTAAATGATAGATTCACAATTGATAAATTTCTGTATTTTTTAAAGTATATAAAGGTATGCTTCTATGAAATTTTACATTTAAACCATTACAAAATTTAAATGATGCACCTTTTCTTATGGAAAAAATTAAAGCAAGTAAAGCAATGACAAATGATGACTCAGTTTCAGACTTACTGCATGAAAACACTGGTATCTTACATAACGGTAGAGAGAACAAATATCACTCAATGAAAAGGGGAGGTAACGCATATGAAATGGTAATACCAACGAAAAAAGTTTCTGCTTGCAACTTAAGATATATATGTGAAGTATTTATTTAGTGGAAAAATATGACTGGGTTCGGATTATTTGAATGTCATATTTTTATTCTAAATATATATTTAGATCAAAATTTTCATCCTGGACTAGTAATTTTAAATGTCATCAACTTTTGATGATTCAAAAATGCACACATTAATTTCTGAATTAATTATTATTTTATGAAAAAGTCTCTGTTGATGATTAAAATAAATATTCACCATAAACTCTGAAATATTATATGATGAGCAATTTTTAATTGTAAAACGTTTCATCTTATTAATTACAACAGTAGCCAAATGTTCATTTGATCCATGATGGCGAAAGACATAACACCAATTTGAAGGAGTTCTTTTTTGTAAATATATATTCCAAATATGTTATTATAAAAGTATAAAGTAACAATACACTTCTAAAATATTTTTCACCATCATTCCAAATTGTCCAATCAAACGCAATGTAATTATCTGCCCTTGATTTTAAGATTTTTTTCTAAAAAAAACTTTAATACACTTAACAGCACTTAATTTTTTTTATAGTTTAATCTTTAAATTTCAAGTTTTAGATGTTTCTGTAGTGTATTTAACGATTCTTGTTAAAATATTTTTAAACTAAAAATGTATTTTTGGAAAATGCCCAGAAGGGATGCTCAGAAAAAGACACTGATCTACCTTAATTACAACAACATGGGAAGCAAAAATAGTGGTTGGAGAAAACCCAGGAATAAGATGAAAGACCTAGTTATTTAAGTTGTTAATTTATTATAAAAGAATCATCAATGGAGATAAACTGATGGTGATAGTTTCAATGACTTGGAATGAGGTTTATCAGATTGTAATACATTTCTCTGTATATACCCCACAACGACAGACTCCACTGATCCAACGATGGACAGCTTTTTGAAAACATTTTTGAATATGGTCTTGTTAGCTAAATCAGTGCTTTTTATTAGGTGAAAATGGGTTTTCAACAAAATACATGCAGTTTTGTTTGGTGTACTACATTAAAAAGAATTAGCATTAAAATTAAAAATTCTGATTTATAATGAAGCATTAATTTTCCTCAAATTTTTCTGTTTTCAATACACTGTAATTGTCAGATTGTGGAAAAACATAATTTATGGTCATTTGATTCAAAGTTTCGTAGCAGAACATAAATCTTTATCGTAAAAGTTTTTTTGTAGACTAAGCAAATATCAAATTATCATTTCAGAAGTACATTGTGCTTGGAGCGCTGCGTCTTTACTAACATGTAACATAGTTGCCTATTGGTGTATACACTTGCAGTAGGATTGGTTATATCTTCTGTTTGTTTCATTTATTCTTTGGATTGTTCTATGGTTTTTCTGTAGTCAGGATATGGTGTTTTTCATTCAAAGGAATCTTTATATGTAATTCTGAAATGAAATATATTTGATATTTTTAAAGTCATTAAGATAGAAAAAATTATAAAGCTGCTTTGAACTTTGAATCTGTACAATAGTCATACCTTTTCTTATTTTGAAATTATGTTAAAATAAAAAGCGAATATCTTAAATTCAAATCTAAATTGTATTTGACATATTGCCGGAATGCATGGAAATGGAAAAATTAGAAAACATATTTTTGTATATTGATTTGAATCCAAGTGTGGTGAAAAATGATTCAAAAAGTTATATTTTCTTTAGCTTCTTCAAAATTATTTCTGGGTATCTGCGCTGATTGCTAACAAGGTAATTGTGAAATTAAAAAAATAACATTTAATTACAGTCTAATGTGGATGAAAAATATCTTCTTTAAAAAAATCAATCACTTAATGTTTTGACTAAAGGAAAGAAAATAATGAAAAAATTTATTAATAATTTCCAATACCCGAACAAACTCATTCTTGGTTATCTGAAACTATCATCATCTCCAAGAGTTATTTCAAGTTATCAATCCTGATATCATACAGTAGTTATCTCCCTTTGCTTCAAACACCTTGGGTTAATTTTCAACTCTCACCTCCAATACTAGGCTTTCATTAAGACATCAATTTAATTACTTGAATTCATTGTTTTGACTAGTTCTCCATAGAAATTAATTTTGTCAAAGGCTAAAATTTGTGGTTTGTCTAAATCAACAAAAAATGAGTAACAAAGGAATTGAATAATGAATCCACACATTCTCTTTTTTTTCCAACATACTTGTAATCAAACTACATCAGAAGGTAGAAATGTTGTATATTAGTTTAATATTTTTTGATGATTTCTTTGCTTTTTTTTACGTCGCTGTGAACCAGTAATATGTAATAAGGGAGAAAACTCATGATTAGATTAAATTCAAGATTCTAAAAATATGTTTTGACAACAAATTAAGTTATTTTCTATGCCTTCTGTGTCCATTTGGTGTCAAATTTGACTAAAATTATTGTATTTTTATTTAATTTAGAAATATATAGTAACTGTTTTGTTTATTATTTTCGGAACATAATTGACAACTTGTTTTTATTTTACTTTTTCAACCCATTTAACAATTGCTCATCATGATTTGTAGACAAGGTTTGTAAAGTTTCTCTTTTTCTTTTCAAAATGATCCTCAAAAAACATTTCTCTTTTTAACTACCCAAGCCATTTTGTGATAAATGAATTAAATAATATCAAACCTTATTTATTTTGCATATCTTAAAGCTAAAATTCTAAATATCATTTTGCTTTTATGTAATCAAGAGCTATTACATTGAGCAGGATCATTTCAAGATTACAATTTTAAATAAGAAGCTGATTATTGGTTAATTTACTTGTTAACACCTTGTTTACACCTTGTTTACACCTTCTTTATGTGGCAAACCTGACCGCCACAAAATAGCACAATAGTGTTGAAAGTGGCGTTAAACACCAATCATTCAATCAATCTTTTATACATGGCAATTTTTCAAATAGATGTGCATATACTATTGTCATAAGTTTGTTGAAATATGAAGTTAATTGATGCGATTTAGATCTTTTATTGAAATAGGCATTTTATATAGAATAATGGCATATTTGTTTTTGATACTGACTTTATCAAAGAATATCAAACAAGCCATTAATCCAGCTGATATTCAAGCTGATTAAGTCACTATCAAAAAATAAAACGCCATCATTCTTTTTATCGGCAATTTGTCTTAATTGTATGTTTTATTGGTTGAGAATATAAAGTAAAATGAAATAGCTAGTAAAACTACTTTTATGCGTACAAAACGTCGGAATAGTTGTTCGGTTTTATGAATGAAGTTGCGTGCATTTCATTGATAAATTGACTCGGATGGACTTGAACATGTGACGTTGCTGCACTGATACATGACATCATTGCCTAATATTTTCAAGTATCAAGTCCTGTCCATGATCTTAAAAACATCAGGCAGTAAGATCAAAGGGAAAATGTACAAATTGCCGATAAAGAATGATCTGAACCATATCATATTTTTCAAATTACAACATAAATAAATTTGCTCCGTGGAATCCTTTTTAGATAACATATTGCAATATAATTTCAAGACTCTCAACAATTTTCAAGAATTGCATACCATCCGTTCTATTAACCAAGCAGTTTTAAATTGGACCCTGTTCTAGACCATGCTGCAGGGGATTTCAATAATTGGCTTTTATTTTAAATCACTTAATGAATTTTAGTTTTTACTGGGGATCCGTTTTATCTACAAATAGCAAAAAAGAGCTGTTTCCTGTAGTCTGTATATTGAATGCAGAGCTCTGATTCAGTTTTGACTATTATCCCTATAAGGAACCAGTGGTTTCCAAGAGTTACCTCATGTCAGTCCCAGTGGTTTCCAAGAGTTACCTCCTATCAGTCCATCTCTATTTATAGCAAGATATCAGTGTTTTTCATCCTATCCAACAAAAGTCATTGGAAGCAGTCTTATGAAAAATGAAATTTGATATTATTAATCAATATGCTTTTAAGCATATTTTTGAGAACAAAAACATTACTTTTTGAATTGAAATTTTGGAACAGTTTTTCTTCAAGTATTAAAAGTTTAAAAAACAAAGTTTAAAAAACAAATCAATTAAAGTGTCACCCAAAATTTTTGATTTTGAATTTGGTAAACATTGATTGACCAATCAAGTCTTTCATACTAAATAATTCATCATATTTGTACTTTTTTATTTCAGTGTTTCTTGTACCATGGACAGGAATTGTTTGATGAATTTTTCCTCATTTTTCCAAACTTGGGGTCTGCAAAATTTATGAAAGATTATAAGTAGCAGTTTTGTGAATTCAATTCCTCTTACAGTTTTCAACCCATATCCATGAAACACCTCACAGAAAAATTACACACTTGTTATTATGGAATTCCTTGAGTAATTTTTCCCCATTTAACCCCAATTTGGGAACTTAGACATTTTCATCAAAATTTACAAAGAATGTACCATTTTTGTGTAATCAACTCCTGCAGTTTTCAATCTAAATCTTTGAAATTCCCCAGAATGATTGCACAAATATAGAAGTTGTTCACCTGCTTCTATGGAATTATTTGATAAATTTTTTCCATTTTTCCATCATGGGAACTTTTTTTTCAGCAAAATATTTCTAATGATAGTAACATTTGTTTGGATTTTAACCCAGATCTTTGGAACTTCACAGATAATATGCAAACCAGCTGAGGTTGAGCATGTTCCAATATGGAGAATTTAATAGATTTTCTCCCGTTTTTACATTTTATATTCCCATGTATTTAAATTTCAGTGCAGGCCATCCTCTATTGTTAAAAAAGCAATCTGTGTAAACCAGTCGTTGAGTCTACGATCCATTTTTGGACCATGCATGAGTACTTTACCATGAGAATTAAGCACAAATTCACACCTATGTACATTATTGACTGGTAGTTACCTAAAAAAGAGGTGTTCTGTTAAACTATGCTTCAAAAATATTTTTTTATAAATGTCGGTGATGTTTTTTTATACAATTCATCTTTGCTGTACATTTTTGTTTTGTCTTGAATGAAAAATGCAGTTAGAAAATAACTGGCAACAAAATTAATTATGATTTTTTGTTTCATACCATCACAGACTTCTTAATGACTGAGTGTATCATACTTAAGCCTATCACTTAACGTACTGTGTTTGGAGTCCTAACAGGGCAAGGGGAGGTAATACCCCTGTTTTACTCCTTATACTGGAGGACCCCTAAGTGTTTGCCAATAACTAGTCTTTTTTAATTACATTTGTATAAGTATTTACATATCAGATGTCTGCTAATTGATATATAAGCTATTATTTAGAGCTCTGTAAATAAAAAAAAGTGTAAACATAGTTTTAAATATTACTTTTAATGGGTGTTAGAAATTGAGGGGTACTAAAAACATTTGGTAAATTTTCAATATTCAAGTTACCTGTTTAATAGCACATCTGATATTTTTTACTGTATTTTATGAATAAATTTAATAAATTATCTGTATGTTATATTGAGAAATCCACCAGGTGCCTTGATTGGAAAAAGAAAATACTGTGAGATGCTTTGGAATATTTTAGTGACAATTGTATATTTGTACTATGGAAAGGACATTTCATCAATTGGATAAAATGGATTCAGTGAACAGATCAGCATAAAAACCTATGTTGAAAAGCATATAAAAGCAGCCAGGATAGCAACTCCAAGGAAGATGGTCAATTAATCTTCAACCAAGACTGAGGCTTTACCAAGAAAATAATCAGGCAAGTTTATTTAAGCCAAACAGTTTCTTTTCATTTTCTATAACTTAAGATAAAAAGTGCATATTTTAAAAGACAACAAACAACATCCTTCTCATCTTCTGCCTGCAAAACATCATTGATGAACTTTGTCAGTTTAGTATTCTAAGATACCTATTAAAATAACAATAGTAAATCCAGGGATAGGAATAAAACTTCAAGGGGAGACTAGTACAATAGACCTCTTTGGAGTTACGTCATTCACTGGAACAGTTTGCCCCTTTATGACGTCATTTCCAGATAGAGGGGACCACCTGTATCCCTGCACTATTAAAGTTCATCAAGCATCTTCTTGATCATCATTATGCAGGTTAAACTAGAAATAATGTTTGTTCCGAATGTACTAAATCACAATTTCTTAATGACAGCAGTCAACTATCAGAATTTAATTTGCCGAATAATTTGTGCAATATAGCATCATATTTTTTCAACCGCTCACTCAACATGGGAAGGAAGTGATGATGTGATAAACACACTAATGATGTTCACTAAAACCAAATGCAATGAACTCGAAAGTTTTTTTTCATTCAATGGGACATAACTCTGTAAAATATGCAGATTTTTGTGCAGTTGAAATTCAAATCATAAGTCTTTGACTTATTTTTGTTTTTCCTTCTCATATCAATTTTACAAACTAGTTTTGATATTAAAAGTGAGGTTGTCAGAGAAATGAATTTGTAAAATATATATAATGTGTCAATTTTAATTTCTTTTTAGGTTCTTTCTGGGACATATGTTTTCATGGTGTGGGAATAAGACTTGGTGGTCTAATACAGCTAATATGTAGGTAGGTACTAATATGTTGTTCCTGTTTTGAAGGAAAAAAAACTCAAATGTATCATAAAAATTATTTGGAAAAATTATGTCCTAAACTTTAAAGTTTATGAGAGTTTTGTCAGAAGTGTACTCTCTCATTTATCAGTTCCTTATATGAGTAAATTTAAGGATCTGAATTGATTGCATTAAAATTTTGTTGGGTTGTTGGATTTCTGTCTAATCTCAATATCTATTATATAAATATAACCAATTTCTATATAATATAAATATAGTATAAAACAGTGATCCTTTTTATACACCCTTTTACGGTATGTATTATGGTATATTGTTGTCCATCCGTTGTCAACATGTCGGACAATAACTCAAAAACACTTTAACCAATTTGCATGAAACTTTGGTGAATTGTTGATATCTATTGACTTGAGTCCCCTTTGGATATTTATAAATATTAGATTTTACTTTTCCGAGTTATGGGGTTTTATTCATTAAAAAAGGGGGATTTTCCAATTTTCGGACAATAACTCAAAAATTCTTTGAGCAGATTTCATGAAACTTTGGTGAATTGTTTATATCTATTGACATGAGCTCCCTTTATATTGTTATAAATTTTAGATTTTATGTTTCCGTGTTATGGGATTTTATTCATAAAAAAAGTGGGATTTTCCAGTTTTCAGACAATAACTCAAAAGTGCTTTGAGCAGCTTTTATGAAACTTTGGTGACTGTTTTATATCTATTAAAATAACATCCCATTAGTTTTTTTATAGATTTATGATTTGACATTGAAGAGTTGTGGACTTTTATTCTTTGAAAATGCGACAGGCGTATCATGCGCTCATGGCACAGCTCTTTATTAACAATTTTGAATGACAAAGCATTTTATATTTCAGGTTGGCATCACAGCTTGTCTGTAAGGATTGAGGCTGGAAATGGCCATTGGAGCTGACTTTTATGGTAAGAACCAATACAAAGATTTATGAACTATTCATCTAAGAGCATATAAATGCCTCTAGATTTTAATTATGCACAAATGTAGATCTAATATTTAAATGTTTCTCCAAGGTATAATTGTATATATCATCTGGAAGGCGGCACTTCAATACTTAATTGATAGGGGGTGCCGCTGGGGTTCTGTTACCCCACCCTTTTCATATAATTTAGATTTTAAAAATGTATACCTTTTCATATATTGCTTAGGTAAAAATGTTACCTTTTCCCATATTGTTTGGGTTTCATGTGGTGTGCAATGTAGGAGTGGAATACCAAAGTGTCAACCATTTTCAAAAGAGAGATACACCAAAAAAGATGACAGACGAAGAAGTTATGGGAACTTTATTGACCTTATCATATATTTCTGAAAGTTTTCTCGACCTATCACATATTTTGAAGCTTGAAAAGGTGGCTTATTCCAGCAGCATGTCCTATCACCTTGTATATAGGAAGTGCCCCCCCCTTTCAACAAATACATTTTGATTATTCTTTTGCATGAAATATTGTTTTAATTTTTTTATACTTTTGACAGCTATGTTTATGAATGTGTATTTCTTTTTCAGGTTACTTTTACTGTGGCTGCATGTATGACTACATGATGTAACTGAGTAACAGTAAAGAATGTAAATCAGACAATTTTTGTGTATGTTTGAGAAATTGTTTATAATTTTTTACAAAAAAAAAAAAAAAAAAAAAAATAGTGTAAAGATTCTCCATTTTCAACAAGACTGGAAGTTATTGGTTATGGATACTGAACTAGTTTTTGGTATGTAGTTTTGTAATGATGAGTTCATACTTTAGATCTCAATTATTATCCCCCCCCGACCCCCCCCCCCCCCCATGTGTGACTAGATTTAGTATGTACTTTGAAATTGAATCAAAAAGGACCAATTTTACAATTTTACTCGAAGATCTACTTAATATATATTAGCAATGGTCAGTGTCTAATCAAAACACTTCCAGTAGGTTAAGAATGGATAATCTTCAAAAAAAAAAGAAAAAGAAAAAAAAACCAAATGTTACTTTTATTGAATTGTATTTATTGGGTTTCCTGAATTATTAGATATATATATTTTCCACTTTTTTGTTATTTTTATCTGAATTTAACAAAGCATAACTTTTTTTTTACAAATATTTACAAGAGGCATAGATAACCCACATCTTGTTGAACTACATTGATTGATTAATTTTTTGTGTTTAATGCCACCTGGAGCACTATTAGCTATATCTTGATGGCCATTTTTAATTATCGGTTAAGGAAGCTGGAGTAACAGGAGAGAACCACTGACATTATGAAGGAAAACTGGCTATCCTAGTCAATTAAGACCAGAGTCAAACCTACCACTTGCGGGGTTGGAACTCTCAACCTCACATGTTGACATGCCAGTGATACCGTAGTTGAACTACTTAGAAAACTCAGCCACCAAGGCCCCTAGGTAAAAATTAAGTACAAAATGTACTTAATGTGTTATAGAAATGGGTTGGATTTTTGTTATTAAATTATTTTTTAATTATACTCTTTTGTATTTTTGTTAAGCATAGCAAGGATGTAGAGTCCTAACAGGGTGAAATTTAGGTCAAAGGGAGGTAATTTTTTATACCCCTGTTAAACTCCACATACTTGAAATTCCCTCAGTGTTAGGTTTTTTTTAACTTGGATATTCACATTTGTATATATTTTTTTTCCAATATCAGATGTATACTATCTAATATCAACTATTATTTAGAGCTCTGTAAAAAAAAAAAAATTGTAAGCAGAGCTCTAGATAATAGATATCTTGGGTGGGAGAAATTATGGGTCACTAAAAATAATTTGGTGAAATTTTTCAAAAAAGTTATTAGTTGAAAGTGCATCTGATATTTATTTTTGTATATATAACTTTATTTCAAAAACAAATGAACAAAAATAGATTGGCACTGAAAAAAGGACAGCCACCTTGTCAGCCAAGAGAGCAGCTCCATGGAAGATGGTTCAATAAATCTTCAATCAAGTCTGAGGCGTTACCAAGAAAATAATCAGGCAAGTTTAATCAAGCCAAACAATTTATATACATTCTCTAGAACTTCTGATTAGAATACACCATTGCGGAATTCATTTTAAGTTTAATATATTAAGATACCAGGTACACGAACAAAATTTCTTATTGGAATAACAGTAGAAAATCCTGAGATGGAATAAAACTTCAAGGGGAGACTAGTACAATTTAAAGCAAGTTTTTTTTATATTCAATGGGAGATAACTCTGTAAAATATGCAGATAATTTTTGTGCAGTTGAGATTCAAATCATTAATCTTTGACTTATTTTTTTGTTTTTCCATTTCATATTCATTTTACAAACTGGTGTTGATAGTAAATTTGAGGTTGACAGAGAAATGGATTTGTGATAAATATATAATGTCAATTTTAATTTCTATTTTAGTTCTTTCTGAGACATGTTTTCATGGTGTGGGAATAAGACTTGGTAGTCTAATACAGCTAATATGTAGGTAGGTACCAGTATGCTATTCCTGCTTTGAGAAAAAGAAAAAAAAATGTATTATAAAAAATATTTATAAAAATCGTCCTCTAGGCTTGAAGGTTTATAAGAGTTTGGTCAGAGGTCTACTCTCTCTTTTATCTGAGTACCATTATATTGAAGTAAATTAAGGATCTTAATTGATTACTGTAAAAATTTGTTTGGTTGCTGAATTGCTGTCTAATCGACATGTTTTCAACATCTATTACTTATATATATTACCCATTTCTATATAATAAATAGTGTATGATCCTTTTAAACAATTTTTAATGATGAAGCATTGTATATTTCAGATTAGCATCACAGCTTGTCCGCAAGGATTGAGGCTGGGAATGGCCATTGGAGCTGACTTTTATGGTAAGAACCAATAAAAAAATTTATGAACATTCATCCATTTTTATTATAAATAAGATGTAGTATGAGTGCCAATGAGATGTTACTCTCCATCCAAGTCATAATGTATAAAAAGTAAACAATTATAGGTCAAAGTACGGCCTTCAACACAGAGCCTTGGCTCACACCAAACAGCAAGCTAAAAAGGGCCCCAAAATTGTGCACACATATCTTACATTTTAATATTTTCTTAAGTTATAATTATATATATAATCTAGAGGGAGGTATCAAGATAAATAAGGGAAGTCAAAACTTATGATTAAGGAAATCTTATCTCTGTCTTTTTGTTATTTGAAAAATGTCGCCATATATGAAAATAAAGAGATGTGGTATGATTGCCAATGAGACATTTTATTAATCAAGAGACCAAATGATGTGGATGTTAGTTGCTAAAGGTCACTACATCCTTCAACAATGAACAAAACCTGTACTGTATAATAAGCTATAAAGACCCCAACATGACAAAATGTGAAACAAATCAAATGAGAAAACTTTTGCCTGATTAATGTTGAAACATTGTTGAAAATGTTGAAAATTCAAAATAAATTTGACAGACAGCAACCAAAGATTATCATTATTTGCTAATTAAGACGTACTGTACATTCAGAAATTATTGCAAGGTTTTTATTTATGTGAATAATGCGACTGGTTGAGTATCGCAATAATCAGAATTCGTATTCTGATATCTAATACATTTATCTTTATAAAGATTTTCCTGAAATTGCAATAATTAATCTCGCATTTTTGTTCATTCCTTAAAAATCGCAATAATAAATGCACGCAATAATTTCTGAATTTACAGTAGTAAAACATATAGTTAACAAATCACTTTGATTATTCTTTTGCATTAAATATTGTTTAAGTTTTTATATTGTTTTGACAGCTATGTTTAAGAATGTCTATTTCTTTTTCAGGGAACTTTTAACTGTGGCTGCATTAAATGGCTGTGTGATATAACAGTAAAGAATGTAATTCAGACAATTTTTGTGTATGTTTGAGAAATTGTTTATAATTTTGTTACAAAAAAAAAAAAAAAAAAAAAAAAAAAAATTTGTAAAGATTCTCCATTTTCAACCAGATTGGAAGTTGTAGGTTATTAAACTTGTATTTTAAATTTTTTCCATTTTCGCCCCATGGGTTATTCCGATAGCTCTGCTCATGTCCATTCTTGTCTTGACATTTTTTTGTCATGCATATGGATAATGAACTGATTTTTGACCTACTTTAGATGTATTGATTATGGTCATTGTCTTAGTCCAAACACTTCCAGTAGGTTAAGAATGGATAATCTAAAAAAAAAAAAAAAAAAAAAAAAAGAAATAAAATGTTATCTTATTGAACTGTATTTTTTGGATATATATCTTGTAAAATTTTTGTTTTTTAATGGTGAGTTTGTAATGAAGCATGAAAATTTTAAAGAATATTTTGCAAAAGCATGAGTTGAAGAATATTTTGGTGAAAATACATTGATTGATTGATTTTTGGTGCTTAACACCTCTTTACATACAATTGGCCATCATGGCCCATAGGTGAAAACTAAAGTACTCAATATGTTATTGAAATGTGTGGAGTTTTGTTATTTAATTATTTTTTAATTTTAATTGTGCTATATTTTGTTTTTTTTGTTAAATATAGCAAGAATGTGGAGTCCTAACAGTGTGAAAATTTAGGTAAAGGGAAGTAATACCCCTATTTAACTCATCGTATTTTCTTTGAAATTCCCTCAGTAATAGGGAATTTAACTTATTATGTACTTTAATATTGATATTTGTATAATTTTTTTTTTTAAATATCAGATGTATACTCGCTAAAATATACTATTATTTAGAGCTCTGTAAAAGAAAAAAAATGTAAACAGAAGTCTAAATAATAGATATGTAGGGTGGGAGAAATTATGGGTCACTACAAATCATTTTGTAAAATTTTCTAAAAAGCTGATTATTCAAAAATGCATCTTATATTTTTTTATATGTATAAATGTATTAAGAAAAACAAATGGACAAAATAGATAGATGATAAGATGAGGACAGCCACCATAACAGCCAGGAGAACAGCTCTAAGGAAGATGGTCAATTAAATCTTCAACCAAGTCTGAGGTTTTACCAAGAGAAATATGTGGTAAGTTTAAATATTCCACAAATGTCAACTTCATTACCTGTCATATTTTTGTTTTGAAACATTACAACCATAATCATTTGTATTACAGTACTTGTATTTATTTGTTTTCCACCTTTGGTATCAAGTTTATATATTGAAGATTATTATACTGTAGATTCATTTGTTTTCCGTAGGTACCAATTTTTCATGAATTGAGGAAAAATTGTATTTTCATAGATATTTAATTTCACGATTTTGCTGGTCTGCAAAAAAGCTGATAGGAAATTTGTACTTTGTGGAACACTTGAATTCTGGGTTCACCTTTACCGACGACATGCAAGAAAGTTGGTATCCCATGAATAATTAGGATTCCACAGTATTCAACAATTTTGTAAAATATAAACTATAGTATGATTTTGTTAGTCTTCTTAGACATAGGTTGATCTGTAAAACACGTATATTTTCTTATTTTATTTTAATTTTAGGTTGTTGTAATGACAATGTTTTCATGGTGTTGGGAGTAAGACTTGGATATCTGATACTGTTAACATGTTGGTAAGTATTCAAGCTTTTCATGCCCCCTGCGCTAGGTGAAAGGGGCATAAGTGTTACTTTTGACCGTCCATCTGTCACATTTTCGTTTCCACACACTAACTTTAGTCATCTAAATTTTATGAAACTAATACACAATGCTATTAGAACCAAAACTAGCAGACCGAGTTCAAATTTAGACAGTTGGTCACTTACAGTGTTAGATTTATGCCCCTTTCTAACATGGGAAATTGTCAATTTTTTTGTTTCCTCAATAGCAGTGACATCAAATGCTCTTAAAAAGTATTTCCATGTATTATAAGCAGGCTTCAGTGGGGGCGTTCTTTTATTTTGGAAATTTTTTTTAGTATTTAACATCAATTTTATAAAGGTTTTAAGTACCAAAAAAAAAAATTATAAACTATGATTTAATACAGGTTGAATATAATCTATTGCAAATTTTAAACCATGAGTTTATCATTCAGAATACCCAAATTTTTTCTTGTTATCCTAGTACTATTTTAAATTTATTATGATTAACTTTTTGTTGTTGAAAAGTTGAAAAACTGACCAACTTTTATTTTCCAGGTTAGCATCAGGTTTCCATAGGGATACTTCTTGGGGTAGTAATCAGAGCTGATTTAGGTGAGAATTTATTTATCAACATACAACTTAAACTTATTTATGTTATCTTATTGCCAATGTCCCTAGATATCTATACATCTATCCTAAATATATTTAAATATAAAATGTTGTACCTTTACTTTTAAAGTAGATATCTCATTTGATAAATGATGTACCTTATCAACCTTATCAACAGGTACCGAATAAGAGATATTTAGGGGAGATAACTCACTTTTTTTTAAAACCACTGCTGTCATAAAAAATGTATAACAGCTTTTCATTTAGTCTTGCTTTTTCATTATAAATTAAATTTCTACATTTTATCATGGAGAAAACAAATTTTGGATTGAGAGTCAATAAATTACAACCTGTCAACAACAAAATGATGTAAGTATGAAGATGGTCAAGTTTATCAATTTTTCAGAAGCTTCTGAATTGATCAGGTATTTTGGTTCTGCTGTTAAGTCCAAAAACTTTATTTTGGCGTACTGATTTTTTTTTTTTTTTACAATAGCTGCACAATTTTAATACCATTTATTTTGAAATAATAAATATAAGTAGCAAACAAAGAGTTTTTACATGCACTGATATCTTTTTATTTAATGAAAAATTGCCACATTTTTTTTAAAGACTCGAAAAGATTATTTTAATATTAAGTATTATCAATTGAAATTTAACTCTTTTTTTTCTTTTACAGTTGGAAGTGTAACTGTTGCTGCCTTGTTTGGTAAAATCCTGCAAACCATTGGATGAACTGTTGCTATATTTTTAGTAGAATCCGTAGACAGTTGTAATTTGAATTTCTAACAAGTTTTGTTTTTATTGCTGTATTGAGTTATCCAAATTAAAGATATATTTTTTCACTATTTTTACATGCATATAAATATTGTACTGTGATTGATGAAAAATAAAACTGAAATTATTTTCATTTGAAGGGTGCAGAGCTATGCCATATGGTTTGACAAAGTACCCATAAAACTTACATTAGTTAACATTATTTTTAAGTTCTGTACTGTAAGTCTTACAAGTGATTTGTGAAATGAATATACTAAGTCAAAAACCAATAAAATAGAACTTTGATGGCTAAACATAAATGCATTATTCAGCATCTGAGGCAACTCAAGTGAAAATAATTATACAGTTTTTGCAGATTGTTTTTTTTTTCATTTTTATGAGATGATTTTTTTGTTTCTCCTTCATCGTTATTTATATTTTAAGGAATTATTTAAAGGTTTGTTTTTTGAGGATTGTGCTCAACTTCTTAATTATTTACCATTTTTACCCCTAGGTTAATCAGGAACCTGTAAAGTAATATTTTCTTTGATTTTGATGGAAAATGGCTGTTTAATGTCCAGTGGCAAATAAAATGCATTTTAGGATGAGAACATGATTATGTGATATGAATTTAGACCCTGCTTTGTACTAGACTGAGACACTGAGCTAGATTTTTTAATGTGCTAGTTCACAAGGTAACAGTCTGCAGGAAGACATTTAACCCTACCCGGACACCTTATTCTGACTCGGATCCGACCAGTCTCTGCTCTTTAATTACTCCTAAATGCTGCATGCTTAGCAGAGGAGCAGCTATTATCAATTTTCTAGTCTTTGGTTTGACCCAGCTACGGATCAATTTCCTATGACCTTCTGCACTGGTGGCGAGCATGAAATGGTCAGTTAAAGAAGATTTATCTGTCTGTTTGTCCATCATCATCTCTCATCCACAGCTTATATACTATTGGAAGGTGTTCATTAAAACTTTCAGATTATCTTCTGTAACTGATGGCAGTGTGTATTTTATTTTTTTATCATAATAAAATTTAGAGGTTCCCAATAGAAATGAATGGACCTTCTAAATATTTTGATTAACTTTGGAAGAAATCTTTCTGTTCAAAAAGTTAATCATGTGAAGGATAGGATGGTTTGAATATTTTGTATAGTGTTTTTAATCTTGTTTTTAATAGTTGGATCTCATTATGACAAAATTTTCATAACATTAAAAAGAATTTAGAATAAATTTTGCTTTAAGACACTAATATATTACCACTGTAGCTTTTAATTAAACTTTATAAGGCTTTGCTGTAACAAGATTTGTGTTTTGTTTGGTTTTATATTATTTTAGTGGATTTTATGTGATTTTACTTGTTTTTATTGTCAAATCTTGTTACACCAAGCCTTTTCATGATTTAGTTTGTGTGGAAAATTAATAAATTTTGCTGATACATGCAATGCAAAATATCAATTTACATAATGAGATCTGACATTTTTATGCTTTTAACTCTTCTTGAAGGATGAAATAGAAAATAAATGAATTTAACTGTTGATGCAGTCCTTGAAGATTGACCAATGAAATTGCAAGCTTCATAGATGTTAGTTCAGAATATGCTGTAACTAAACCTATGATCATAATAGCTTTAAACCATCCTATCCATAATTATTCAAGATGACTGTAACAAGATGTAAGAAATGGAAAAAAATCCATTCTTCTATTGGAGAACCTTAAATTTAGAAGTGAATAAAAATGGTACACAATGTCGACAGATACTCAAGATTATTTGAAAGTTTAGGGGAAGTCCATTTAAATCTTTAATTGTGGTTTGAAGTTGCAGATGGATGAGCAAACAGATGATACACTTGCTCACTGTACGACATTTCCTAATGGATAAATCTGACTATGAAATAATTGCTTGGCACTAGTTATCCCCATACTTGGAAAAAGTATTTGTTTCCTTAAATGAAAATATATACCAATATATATTTTTTTTTTTCTATTTGGTATTAGATTAAAATTAAGATCCATTTCGTTACAACTGTGATCCGTTTATTTGGCAATCGCCATGGCCGTCAGCAGGATTTAAGAACATCCGTTGTTCGACCTGCTAGTCAAATGAGTTTTGTTAAAATATACTTTTTCACTTTTTGGTCTTTTGGAAAATGTTGTTTGTGCTGTATTTAGACCCCTCTACCAAGAAATTTGTTTTGCATGCACACGTATAAAAATTGCGGTTTTTATCCAATGCAATCATAGGTTTGAACGTTGTTTTCAATTTAGACTTATTTATATATATATATATATGTATATATGTATATATATATCCTACTTATATAGAAATTAAATAAGTTTGCTAAGAAATAGGCTGGAAAATGAAAAAATAAAACAGCTTTAGGTTAAATATGAAGAATTAAATGCAGTTATTTTTTTTCCAAGGTGATCTAATTTGTGGACAGATCAAGATTTTAAGTTTGTCTTAATTACCCAGTAAATTAGTTGAGTACACCTTAAAAATTAATTTATTTCATGTATTTTTCAATCTTTTTTAATTGTAGTTTATACCATAGTTTTCCTTTGTATTAGAGTAATGAGACAAACTGAGGATTCATCAATTTTATAAAATCTATATAAAAAAATTTATATGTTTGGTATTAAGTAATGGGAAGACTCACATTTTAATATCAAGCAAAAAAAGTCATTTTGATAGAAACTTATACAAAACTTAATAACTGTATCTCAAACCAGACATCTTTTTTTCTATAACAACCAGTCTGAGAAACTGGTCAGATAGAATCCTCAGTACTGTCATTTATTTGTAATATTGTAATATTTACCTAACCTATGATTCAGATGCTTTTCCTCCTTTTAATTATACAGTTAATTTTTAAATGGCATTGGCAGATCCAGGGAGGGGGGAGGAGATTGTAGAAGGCATATGCTCCCTTTTGTTTGCACAAAAAATCTCATGTTTCTGGCTGTTTATATGATTTTTTAGCATAAAATTGTCCCAAATTTTTTTTCACCTAGCTGTGTTTGGTGAATTATATACAATATTACAAAATTTCATCCCCTTTTAAAAAATCCTGGATCTGCAACTGACTGTGGCCAAAAGCTTAATAGTGACAATTTCTTTGATATTTATGCACACCTGATGAGGAGATTGTGTTTTGTTTCATTTGGGTATTTTGTATCATGATGCATTTTAATGAAATTAATTGGTAAATAAAATTTATTTGAGAAAACCCATCTTATATTTTATTTGAGTCTGTATGACAAATGAAGGGGGAAGAGGTTTCTGTGGTCATGGGTATGACAGATAATTTATATTCCCATCACTTGGTGTCTTGTCATTATCATTCTTTTAATTTTTTTGAAATTTTCATGAAACTTCTTGGCTATTTTAAACCAGACTTTACACAAATGATACTTTTGGCATTACTTTACAGAATTGTTCATTGGACTTGCTGATAACCTGATTGGCTGCAAATTCTTTTAATAGATCAAAATGCTTTTAAAAATGATATAATTTATTGACTTTTCTGTCACATGCAAAACATAGGGATACTGATCTATCAAGACGGTGAAAGAGCTGGATAATCCATATTTGGTATGCAGATGCCTTATGGTCTGATTTTAGTCTCACCTTGACTTAGTTAAAAAAGCGAGACATTAGTATGCTGTTTCCTGCGTTCAGTGGCGTCAACAATGTATTAGCTTGTGATTAGGTCAGTTTTATGGGGAACTACTAGTGGTAGGTCAATGATATTTGGTATGCAGTTGTATAAGCATTTGCACATCTCATTTCCATGGAGATTGTTTGGTCTTGTACCATCAGTCATGGTTCATTGAAAGTATTGCTATTGGCATTTTAAAATCAAAATAACAAAAAGGCGAGACATATCTGTGTTAACAATTTATTTCATCTTGCATATGACCATTGCCTTGATTCCATTTTTAAGGTTCAATAACCACTTATAAAGTGTATAGTGTTTTTACATGACTTGGACAGTTTTTATGTGTAATAAGGACCACTACATTTGGTATATAGATTGATTGCAATGTATACTTGTCCTTCTGATGCGGATCCAGGATTTTGAAAAAGATGTGGCCTCCAAACTATGCAGTGTTAGTAGTGGAACATATAAAAAGTATAATGTAATATGCACTTACCATATATATAGCTCCATTAGGGGACCTGGGCCAATGGTCCACCTCCTAAATCTGCCTCTGGTGGCATCAATTCATGATTCAGTGATTTATGTTTAGTTTTGGGACTAAGTATAAGTTTTTCCCAGGCTAATTCATAAAGTAATTTCTCAACTATATTCCATGGATAAAATGATTGTAAGGTGTACATGTCTGTCTGACCATGACCTTATTTTCATGGAATTTTTGGTCAACATTTAGTTTTTGTGACCCAGTAATATGAATAATAGGTCAACTTTATTTGGTGTACAGAATGATTGTAAGGTGAATATGTTTGTCTGATGAAGTAGACCTGACCTTATTTTAATGTTTTTTTGTCAGCATTAAATTTTCATAATGTCCCAACTATGTGAGTGTATAGAATGATTGTAATTGTGCATTTCCATCTTACAGGGTTTATTTGAAATTAACATTATTTTCATAGATCATTGATAATGTTTTTTTTCGAAATACCTGTATTAAAACCTTGGTCTTAAGGTAGCTGGGATGTCTAAATGTTGAAGATAGATTTTTCTTCTGTAAAAGACTTCTGGGTGAATTTACTTTCCAATTTCAATATGAAACTGGGGGTCACAGACTTTGTTTTTTCATTAAAATACATTGAAATTAACAAAATCACTTATTTAATATGGGTTGTATTTGGGAATTTTATTATTTTCCTTATTGAATTATCAAATAAAAATAGAAGTCACAGGCCTTATTTTCTTTAAATATCCAAAAAACACAAATTGTCCTATCAAATTCAAAATTATTATCTGCCCTTGATTTCAAAAAGATTTTTTCTGAAAAATTTAAATACACTTAACGAAACTTAATTTTTTAATAGTTTAATCTTTCAATTTCAGATTTAGGTGTTTCTGTTGTATATTGAATGATATTTGGTAAAATATTTTCAAACAAAAAAAGTATTTTTGCAACATGCCCAGAAAGGATGTTCAGAAAAAAGACACCCAATCTATCTACCTTAAACTGTTAAAGACTTTAACATAAAATTTAATCATCATCAGTTACACAGTCAGGACAATTCACTCCTATTAAAGGCAATTGGGACATTTTTTTGTCGCATATTTCCTTCTTGAACACCTTTTAAACTTTCTGCAAATGACAACTTGAAAATGATTAACACATGGCTGTATCTGCAAAAAAATGTGGAATTGTTCTCAAAGGATCCTTAGATATTTTTGTAAAGCCTGTAACATTTTGTTTGTGAAGCTGAAGCATAATAACAGTAAGTTTTAGTCTGAGGTTAATTTATTTAGACATCAATAACTTGTCAAACCTTCTTAATTTGTATGAAACTTTGCCAAACGTTTTTTTTTATGATTAAGAGAGAATGTTTGAAGCAAACATTTTCCTCATTCATTTTACAGTATTTTACTGATAAATGAACTCAGTTCTTTGCAGTTAACGTTTACTTATAGTTTATGATTTACGATTTTTTAACATCAATTACTTTGTTAAACCCTTATGAAATGTTATGGGGCTTGGACAGAACCTTCTTCAAAATCAAGAAATAGTAAAACATTTTTCTGTATTTTTCTGATACATAGACTAAGTTTTTTTAAAGGAATATTCATTGGGCTAAAATGCAAATTCAAGTTAATACTGTTAAAATGTTAAGAAAAATACCAGGAGCTTGGGTATCATCTTGTGAACTTTGCCTGCTGTTAACCCTCACTGGTCACGTATGACAATGGTGTTAATGAGTTATTCCTAGCTTTATATTTTAATTGTAGAAGAAGCCACTTCTAACTTTTTTTAAAAGTTTATGATAACGGCAAACACTTACATAATATGGCATAGGTGTAAATTGCAATTTTTAGCTTATTTAAAAATAATAAAAATGCAGTTAGAGCAATTTTTACCCATTTTTGCAGAAACTATCATAGATACAGAGAAACAGTAAACGGCTATACTGTCAGCAAAACATGGTCATTAGATAAGTCAACAGAGCTGAAATCATCAATCGACCCAGTAGAGGAGTTATTGCCCTTGTAAGATGGTTTTTACCCTATTTAGCTCACCTGGACTAAAAATCCCTTTGCGTAGAGATGTCATCCGTCGTTCGGTGTAAACTTTTTCAAAGATCTTCTCTGAGATCACTGGAACAATTTCAAACAAACTTAGGCTGAATGATCCTTAGGGATAAAGTTTGTGTTTTTTTTAAATTTTTGTCCAAGAAGAAGCATAGCCGCCATATTTAAAAATAGAAACGGACTGAAACAATTCGTAGTTTACATGTTAAGTTTGCGATTATGTGAGTTTTAGGGGAACATCGTCATGTAATATTGCTATTTTGTATCGTCATTGCCTTCGGTTGGAATTATATACAGGACCGAACAAGAAACTGTTTTTTAGCTCACTTGACACTAAGGTCCATGTGAGATTTTGCCATCACTTTGTGTCCGTCGTCCGTAAACTTTTCGTTAAAAATCTTTTCTTCAGAAACTGCTCAATGGATTGAAACCACAATTCGACTGCTTCATCTATAGGATGTCGACTAGTAAGTTTGAAATGTTCGTCCAAGTTGATTTACCAACATGGCCCCCATGACAAAAATTAGAAAGTAGGGGTAACATAGTTTTGGCCTATATCTCTAAAACTAAAAAAATAAAAATGTTCAGCACAACAAGTTCTATCTACCCTGCAAATTGAAGAAACATCTGTCAGGAGTAATTGCCCCTAAAATGTTGATTTATTACTTTTTTGGCATCTCCTGCCATTGTTATTAAAATTATAGGTATCGTTTTGAATGAAATTGGTGTTAATGAGTTATTCAAAGCTTGCAGGCTATGTCGTACGGGTTTTGCTCAATGTAGAAGGCCTTACGATGACCTATAGCTGCTAACATCTACGTCATTTGGTCTCTGGTGGAGAGTAATCTCACTGGCTATCATATCACATCTTATTTTTATATAGGAACTAGGTTTAAAGTGTAAATTGCAAAAATGCTAAGCACAATAAGATCACCCTGAAATTTTCAAAACAAAAAACGTCAACCTGTTTTTGAGTTATTGCCCCCGAAATATACATTTTTCTAATTATTCACATTTTTTTGTTGTTGTTTTGAAATTTTATAGGAGCTAGTTTAAAAGTAAAAAAATAATCAGCAACTCAAAAGTTCTAATTAACAAACTGGCGATTTTTTTTAACCATGTGAGCGATACAGGTACATGTATGCGTCTTGTTTATTGGTATTTACTAGACTAAACATTTTATATTTTGTACGCGACATGAAATTATAATCGCGTTAATCCCATGGCATTTTTTTCTAGTTTCAGAACCTTTATTAATTGATGGGTGATTGCTTGGTGTGCAGTGGCAAATATTTAATGCATGTCCAGTATGATAACGAATTAAACAATGCAGTAATATAAAATTGAGGAAATGTGGTATAAAGGCCAAGTATAGGTACAGTAAAGTGGAGAGCGGGAATTTGTTTTGTCACTGGGAAAAAGTAATGTTGATAAAGGCAATGTTGTCTTTCGGATACAAATTAATTCGTTTTGGTCAGAGACGTTCTTTGATGGAAAAATGTAACGCTGAATAGCATTTAGATTTTATCAAAGAGAGACAGAGTACCAGAACTTGTTTACCATATTTTATTCCAATGTCAGATAGAAACCCGAGTTTAGAATTTTATTCATTGGAGCAAATTTTGCCTGTATAATCCTTTAGATTCAAATCAATTACTTCTGGTTAAAGATATCATTCGATGCAAATTTGGAAAAAAAGTAAAAATAAATTTAAAATATTCTGTGAAAAATGATATTTATAGTTTTTTATACGGACGTTTACGGGACGTATTATGGTATACCGTTGTCCGTCCGTCTGTCCCTTCGTCCGTCCGTCCGTCCGTCCGTCGTCAACATGTCGGACAATAACTCAAAAACGTTTCAACCAATTTACATGAGACTTTGGTGAATTGTTTATATCTATAAACGTGAGATCATTTTCGATTTTTCTAAATTTTCGATTTTACGTTTCCGAGTAATGGGGTTTTATCCATTAAAAAGGGGGATTTTCCAGTTTTCGGACAATTACTCA
Organism: Mytilus californianus; assembly: GCF_021869535.1. Taxonomy (NCBI): domain Eukaryota; kingdom Metazoa; phylum Mollusca; class Bivalvia; order Mytilida; family Mytilidae; genus Mytilus; species Mytilus californianus. The sequence continues at coordinate 43,722,939 of NW_026262734.1, read as the reverse complement.
AGTATGCTTTGAGCAGTTTACGTGAAACTGTGGTCAATTGTTTATATCTATTGACGTAAGCTCCCTTTTCTATTTCAATAATTTTTAGATTTCACGTTTCCGAGTTATGGGATTTTATTCATAAAAAGGGGAATTTTCCAGTTTTCGGACATTGACTTAAAAGTGCTTTGAAAAGATTTCATGAAAACTTTGGTGACTGGTTTATATCTATTAAAATAACCTCCCTTTAGTTTTTTTTTATAAATTTCTGATATGACATTCAGGAGTTATGGCATTTCATTCTTTGAAAAAGCGACGGGCGTCTCAGGCGCAGCTCTTTATTTTAAATATATAAAGTTTCTGTTTGTATTTTCGATTTATATATATATATAAATTGCCTAACAATGTAATTTTAACACACTATTTAGTATGTAAATATTAAAATGTTAAAAATATTTACAATGCGATAAAAAATAAACGCAATATTTCGCTAGACAAACTAGCTTCATCGAGGGTGTATCTATCCAGGTGAAATCGGATGCAGAGAAGAAACTTTTGTAGCTCATTGTACATGAATATTGCTGCCTTGTAAATAATTCAAAGTTTGGATGCAAAGATGTTATCATTTATTTAATTACGAAATTTGTGGTTGAAGTTTGATACGTCCATTGGCCAATATTACAGAGATATAAAGGACGATGTTAATTATTCGTTATTCTTCATCTTTCGTGTATCTTTTTTCTGGTCTTTTTCATTAAGCCCATCAAATTCTAAAGTATGGAACTGGTGGATCCTAAAGTTTTCTCTTCTGCATTTATATATGAATTTTAAGATTATTTAATATTCTATAATCAATTAAAAAAAAGAAAAAAAGTAGAATTGAGTTATTATTGAGAAGAAGGAGAATGACCTATCCCGTATGTTCCATTTCAATTTTCTATTTTTGATATATTGCGTTTCGCTGACGAAACTAAACATACCAAATAATTTGATTAAGTGGGGAAAATTTGAGTAGGTAAATGGTTGTCGATCAAGCTTTGCATTTCGTGTCGAGATAAAAAAAAAAACGTCAACAAATCAAGCAAGTCGTTTTCATAGAAAACGATGACCGACAATCCGCTTAAGATACCTTCGAGTGCCGCTCCGGTCATTTCAGAGGTCGAGTGTTTTTTTTTCCCGCAACCTTTTGTATGCAGTTTTGCCAAGCTTTGATGTCTTCTCTGTTATCCATTGTGGCAGAGTTATCTCGATGTGGTGTCTCGCCTAGTCTTCCGATAATTCAATAAGAAAAAATGTCTTACCAAATTCAACTCATTTCCCAGTTGCTGTCAGAATTATCATTCATCATACCGGTTGACCACTAAAATACAGAACCTACGTATTGTAATTATTGCTACCTTGTTCCCGTCCTGAACATGCATGAAATATTTGACACTGGACGTTACTCAATCAACCAATTGTAATCTACCGATTCTCCTTCTTGAGCTGCGATTGTTGTAGGAGGGTCTACATGGGGTTTACAGAATGGAGAATAATGGGGGAAAAGTGCATATATAAGGACAACAAAAATGATAAAGAATAGACAAAATAGATAAAATAGAAATAAGTAATAGAGAATAATAGGTACTAAAATATAAAGAATAGAGAATAATGGGAAAAATAAATAAAGATAAGAGAAAAATAGATATAAAAAATTAAAGAATTGCGACGAAAAAGTGTGGTGCGTTGTGTTGTTGAGGGTCTCAGTTTCAGATCGTGATATTCAATCGTACACATACGACAGATGTCAATCATACACTTTACAGGACTACCCTAGTATTCAACTGGTAGCGTGATAAAGGGAAGCCTGGTCACATAAATAAAATGGATCCTGGTGTAGTCTGAACACATCCTTGTAAGTGAAAATAGACTTAACACTCAAGTCCGTACGCTCCACAGAGAGTCATATAGTAAACAATCATTTCATAACCACATCACAGCTTAAGGCCTCTTCTGAACATTTGAAAGTCCCTACTATGTTTTGGTTACCTTAATTACACAAAAAAAATCAGTAAAATATCGTTTCATCTCGGCCTCTAGTAAGTGCTCTACAACTAATCTTTCAGTTTATCTAGTTCTTTAACTACTATTAAAGAACTTATCATTAACTTTTGTAATAAAATTACGAAGATAGTGGAATTAGAAATTAGAAGATGTGGTATGAGTGCCAATGAGACAACTCTCCATCCAAGTCACAATGTGCAAAAACTAAACAATTATAGGTCAAAGTTAACTATTTTTGGAGTGTAAAAAATTCTTTGGATGATTCAGATAAATTACTTGCTTTTGATGGTCCTTTTGGTTCTGTTGACAATTTTGATTTTTCAACTCTTTACACTACACTTCCACACAATCTTATCAAACAAAAGTTTTCCTATTCAATTAAATGGTCGTTTGGTAAATCTGAATGCAAATATATTTGCTGCAACTCATTTAAAGCCTTTTTTTCTAATGAGAAAGGTAAATATGCTAGATATACTACTATAGGTGTGATGAGATGATTGAAGCTGTTAATTTTCTCCTTGGTAATATTTATGAACGTTTCGGCAATAAAGTTTATCGACAGGTTGTGTGGGCGCCAATTGCACGCGTCTAAATTTACCCATAGGAACTTATTTTAAATAAATCAAATATAAACGGTAATAACTGTCCTTTCCTAGATTTTAGATATTTCAGTTTTACACGGGAAACTCCAAACTAAAATTCTCGACAAAAGGGACGATTTTTCGTTCCCTATTGGTAATTTTCTCTTTTTGGACGGTGATGTTCCTTTGGCACCATCTTACGGTGTTAATATATCACAACTCGTTCGCTATGCCCGTGTCTGTTGTAACGTTTTGGATTTCAATGATTCTAAAATATGTATTACTAGTAAATTATTAAGTCAGAAATTTCGTTACCACAAATTACTTAAAAGCTTTACTAAATTATATCCATAGATATATAGATTTGGTTTTGAAGTTTGGTTGTACTTGTAGGAAACTTATTTAAAACGGGATAGCACATCCTAATTTTTACGGAGATGTTTACCGAGCCCGGAAATTTAGAAACGATCCGGGTGAACTTATCGATCCTTTGAATAGAATTATTCTAAAAGGTTACCAATTCAACACTGTAAATAGATCTTTGAATATTGTTTTTATTTGATATTAATATTGATTTTGTTATCAGTAAATTAAAATCAAACTAAATATTATTGTTTTATATATATATCCACATTCATGGCTCTACAATCTGTCGATACCTGTATCTTGGCATTGCACAAGGTCGTGTTTTTCTCTGGCTGTTAATGACGTCTTTACACTAAATCCATTAGATGTTGGATGTGTACTGATTGATATTTTAGTCCTAGATGCGTGATTTTTTTATTAGTTGTTATTGGTTTTGAACTAGCTGTCAGTAATTGCGAGTACTCTCAGATCTGTACTTAGTGTCTTTTGGTTGTGGGGGATGTATAAGTACCCTGCCACGTCCACTCCGTGTTTTTGTTAGATGTATTTCTATTTGTATCTATCTGATGAGTTAAGCCTTTTTCAACTGATTTTTATAGTTTATTCTTATGTTGTACACCGCTGTCCCAGGTTAGGGGAGGGTTGGCGCCTTCAAACTAGTTTAACCCCGCCACATTATGTATGTGCCTGTCCCAAGTCAGGAGCCTGTAATTCAGTGGTTGTCGTTTGTTGCTGTGTAAAATACATGTATTTGTTTTTCGTTCATTATTTTGTAAATAAATTAAGCCGTTAGTTTTCTCGTTTGAATTGTTTTACATTTGTCATTTTGGGGCCTTTTATAGCTGACTATGCTGTTTGGGATTTGCTCATTGTTGAAGGCCGTACGGTGACCTATAGTTGTTAATTCCTGGCTAGCTATTTTCTGTCTCATTTGGTCTCTTGTGGAGAGTTGTCTCATTGGCAATCATACCACATCTTTTTATTTTTATATTAAAGTCGTAAAATCATCAAAATCTCCCGACTTTAACAAAGTAACAAGTATAGAATTGCATAACATCTAAAACTTTAGGCTCAACAATACGTTTTTCCTCTCTTACTTTAATAAACGTAACTGTCCACTCACTTCACTGTAACTGCTCTCCCCCTTATCTCAAGCTCTTTCTCTCTTTTATATCACTCCTATTTGCGTGACTAGCCCTAATGCAAATATGGAAATACATCTGCCCGTGTAGGGCATATACATGATGACAAAAGAATAATTACCAGGTCAACCGGGCACTAGGGCAACCGGGATCCATTACAAAAATTTACTAGGGCACCATATGCAAATCATTGGGGCTCAAATTTACTAGGGCACCATATGCAAATCATTGGGGCTCAAATTTACTAGGGCACCATATGCAAATCATTGGGGCTCAAATTTACTAGGGCACCATATGCAAATCATTGGGGCTCACTAGTCAAACAAAGGACTCTATATATAACTCTTGATTAGTATTTCTGATGATATCTAAATATTGAATGATTATTAATGAAAATAAGTAAAACTGATACAAACATATAAAACAAAGATATAACATATAAACATGTTACAGAATAGATTAGTCAATTGTAAGATTGGAATTTTCTTTCGAACGTCCCGCTAATCGTAAAATATACTATTTTGTCATTTAATTTTAAACAGATGTGATCCCGGATTTGTTTTCTCTCAATTGATTTATGACGACTTTCGAACAGCGGTAAACTAGCACGAGGATAAAAGCTTATGTGAAGGGTTACTGCCAGTCACCACTTATAAAAAAGTAGTGCTGCATATACCTACGCGTATTATCATTACCCATGGAGATCTTCATATCTTATATTTAAACACCTTTTCTTCATGTGTGTTGTTTTTAACATTTGTTTATTTGTCTCAGGCTTGCTCACATTGCTACCGGTAATTATCTGTAACATAGCCTAGCATATATGCCTGCTAGTTTCACTACTATAGATTTCTACCATATTCTATTAAAGGTGCCTGCAGGTCACACTGCTATTTATCTGAAAAATAGGCGCCTGTAGGTCACATCACTTTAGATCTGTACCATAGCCTATAATTAGAGTCTGCAGGTCACACTGCTATTTATCTGTACCATAGCCTACCGGTATAATAGGAGCCTTATATAAGTAAATTAAAAAAAATAACAATACTATAGGTGCCTGCAGGTCACACAAACATTTATCTGTATCAAATAAGCCTGCAGGTCACACCAAAATTGATCTGTACCATAGGTGCCTGCAAATCACATCACTTTAGATTTGTAACATGATAGCCTATCATATGAGTCTACAGGTCACACGGCTAATTATCTGTACCATAGCCTATAATATGTGCCTGCATGTCACATGTCCATAGATCTGCACCATATGCTTTTAAAGGTGCCTGTAGGTCACACTTTCATTTGTCTGTATGGTAGGTGCCTGAAGGGCACACCACTATAGATCTGCACCATATATATCTATAAAGAAGATGTGGTATGATTGCCAATGAGACAACTCTCCACAAAAGACCCAATGACACAGAAATTAACAACTATCGGTCCCCTTACGGTCTTCAACAATGAGCAAATCCCATACCGCATAGTAAGCTATAAAAGGCCCCGAAATGACAAATGTAAAACAATTCAAACGAGAAAACAAACGGCCTAATTCATGTACAAAATAATGAACGTAAAACAAATATGTAACACAGCAACAAATGACAACCACTGAATTACCGGTTCCTGACTTGGGACAGGCACATACAGAATGTGGCGGAGTTAAACTAGTTTGAAAGCGCCAACCCTCCCCTAACCTAGCTGGCACAGTAGTGTAACAGTACAACATAAGAAAAACCTATAAAAATCAGTTGAAAAAGGCTTAACTCATCAGATGGATACAAATAGAAATACATCTAACAAAAACACAAAGTGGAAGTGGACGGGTACTTGTACATGCGAATAACAAAAAAAAACAACTACTAAGTACAGATCTTAGAGTACTCGCAGTTATCATAGATGCCTGTAGATCACTTCGCTTATGATCTGCACCATAGCCTATCATAGGAGCCTGTAGGTCACACTGCTATTTATATGTACCATAGCCTATCATAGGTGCTTGTAGGTTATATCACCATAGATCTGCACCAAAGCCTTTCATGGGTGCTTGCAGGTCTCACAGCTTTTTATCTGTACCATAGCTTATCATAGGTGCCTACAGGTCACATCACCATAGATCTGCACCATAGTCTATCATAGGTGCCTGTAGGTCACTCCACTAAAGATCTGCATCATAGTCTATCATAGGTGCCTGTAGGTCACTTCACTATAGATCTGCACCATAGCCTATTATAGGTACCTACAGGTCACATCGCCATATGTCTGTACCTAAGCCTTTCATAGGAGCCTGCAGGTCACACTGCTATTTATTTATACCATAGCCTATCATAGGTGCATGTAGGTCACAATGCTTTTTTTATGTACCATATCCTATCATAGATGCCTGCAGATTTATCATTGGTGCCTGTAGGTCACACCGCTTTTTTATGTACCATATCCTATCATAGGTGCCTGTAGATCACACAGCTTTTTTTTATGTACCATATCCTATCATAGGTGCCTGTAGGTCACACAACTTTTTTTTATGTACCATATCCTATCATAGGTGCCTGTAGGTCACACAGCTTTTTTTATGTACCATATCCTATCATAGGTGTCTGCAGGTCACACCAAAATTTATCTGTACCATCGTTGCCTTCAGGTCACATTTTTATTTATATGTAACATTAGCCTATTATAGCTACCTGCAGGTCACACTGATATTTATCTGTACCATAGGCCATCATATGAGCCTGTAGGTCACGTCACCATAGATCTGTAGCATATGTGCATGCAGTTCGTATCCTCATAGATCTTTACCAGAGCCCATCATAGGAGCCTGCAGGTCACACTGCTATGTATATGTAACATAGCCTATAATCGGTGCCTGCAGGTCACAAAGCTTTGTATCTATACCATAGCCTATCATATGTGCCTGCAGGTCACACTGATATTTATCTATACTTTAGCGCATCATATGCGCCTGCAGATCACATCACCATTTAGATCTGTATCACAGGTGCATGAAGGTCGAATCCTATAATATGATATGGATAAATAACATGATGACCTACAGGCACCTATGAAAGGATGTGTAAAAAACAGGGTGACCTACAGGCACCAATGATAGGATACGGAACATAACAGGTTGAACTACGGACACCTGTAATATGATATGGATAAATACCATGGTGACCTACATGCACCTATGAAAGGATATGTAAAATAACAGTGTGACCTACAGGCACCTATAATATGATATGGAAAATAACATGGTGACCTACAGGCACCTATGATAGGATATGTAAAATAACAGGGTGACCTACAGACACCTATAATATGATATGGAAAATAACAAGGTGACCTACGGGTATCTATAATATGATATAGTAAACAACAGGGTTACGTACATGCACCGTTAAAATGATATGGTAAAGATTAAAAGCAGTGTGACATACAGGCACCTAGGATATGATATGGTACAGATCAATAACAGGGTGACCTACAGGCATTTTTGATAATTATGATAGAATATGGTAAAGATAAACAGGAATATAATCTTTAGCAGCTATGATAGGATATGGTATAGACTAATAGTAGATGACCTACAAGCACCTTTGATAGGATATGGTACAGATCAACAACAACGTGAGCTACATGCACTTTTGAAAGGGTACGATACAGATCAATAGCAGTGTGACCTCTTGCACCTTTGATATGATATGGTACATATCAATAGCAGGGTGACCTACAGGCACCTTTGAAATAATATGGTACAGATCAACAGAAGGGTGACCTACAGGCACCTTTGAAATGATATGGTACAGAGCAATATCAGGGTGACATACAGGCACCTCTTATTATTATGGTACAGATCAATAAAAGAGTTACCTACAGCACCTCAGATAATTATCGTACAGATCAATAGCAGGGTGACCTACAGGCACCTCAGATAATTATGATACATATCAATAACAGGGTGACCGACAGGAATCTCAGATAATTATGGTACAGATCAATAGCAGGGTGACCGACAGGCAACTCAGATAATTATGGTACAGATCAATAGCAGGGTGACCTACAGGCACCTTTGAAATGATATGGTACAGATCAGTTACTGTAACAGGGTGACATACAGGCACCTCTGATAGGATATGGTATAGATAAATAGCAGTGTGACCTACAGGCACCTCAAATAATTATGGTACAGATCAATAACAGGGTGACCGGCAGGCACCTCAGATAATTATGGTACAGATCAATATCAGGGTGAACTACAGGCAACTCAGTTAATTATGGTACAGATCGATAACAGGATGACCTACATGCAAAACCCAATGAGTTTCATATGTTATACGGAATGGCTATCAATAGTTAATATGTTATCAGGAGTAAACAACAATTGAACTAAAACGAAGTTCACCTGTTGATTCAATTAACTTCCTAGATATGCCCCTGTAGATTTCTACTGGATTCCAAATTCGGTTGCTGTACAGTAAATACCTATGTTTTCACGAACGTAATAAGTAGACATTTGATTTTGTTGATTTTTAAAAGTCCAGGGGCTGGTTTTTCGAAAGTATCCTAAGATATGTCATCAGATACATCTTAGAACAAATTTTATGACCATCTTATGACTATCATATGATATGTCATAGAATGTAAATCATAGCTGCCACAAGATAGTCATACCTATGATGCTCTTATGACAGTCAAAAATGAAAATAATAACAATTACTATTCTTACTTTATACGAATATATCATATTTTTCATTATAATGAACACGATGAACATGAAATTATATATGAAAAGGAGTTACAATCTGAGTTGATAATTTGTTTAAATTTAGTTAGAACTTCGCGTTCATGTATTATTATAATGAAGTGTTATCTAATTGGGAATACTTTTAAGATTTGGTACATCAAGTACAGGCTTAAAGAAATGCCCGTACACATACGTTAATGAACTACTATATAAAGAAAGAAATATAAATATTTATTAAAAATAATCATGACTAAGAAAAGGATTCCAAATTTTACGTCGCAGGAGATTCAAATTTGAAATGACGAAGTGAAGGAAGAATAAACCTTTACTATTTAGCCTCGCTCCCTATGGAGCTACATGTATGGTTTATGTATAGACTATTAGCATATGCGACTCTAAACGTTGCCTAGTTTGGGCCACCCTTTTTTTAAAAATCCAGGATATGCATGATGCATGCGCAAATAAAAATTAAATGACTCTTATCACACCTTAGAAACAAATATGTGATGTCGTTACATTAATGACAATCATCAGACTATCATAAGTCATGTCGCGAGGTGTCTTAAGTGTACGATAAAAGTTATGACATATCATAACTTGAGACCCTTTCGAATACATATCTTACGACTATGACCTTAAACCATCGTAAGACATGTCTTAGTCACAAGATACTTTCGAAAACCTGGCCCCAGGTCTTGCCTTTCAATTTCTTCCTTGTCCCTCATATAAATAATTGTAAATCCATGATACCCTACGTGAACAGATCTACAACATTTTAAAAGTTGGTGATATGTAAATGTGACCTGCAGTCACCTATCATTTTCATTTTGCCTGATATGACTGTTAATGGTATTTTAAATATTTCCAATAAACAGTAAATTTCAACGTAATATAAAGAGGATAATCACAAGATAAAAACGGAATATCTGAAACCTTAAGTTGAAATTGAAGGACAAAAAATGCATATTATAGAGACTGATAGAATTTATGATGTTTAAAAGCACCAAATGAGTCACGTAGCATGTAATAACATCGTCGATTTTAATCTCAACTTTTTGCCGGAATTAATCTTACTTGTAAATCACAGGCTATTGTATTGAAAATCAAGAAGCATTGCACTTCAATGCACTGAAGTTATAGCAAATTATTTTACCGCACATACATGCTCAATTACAATGTTTCCTTTTAGGTATTTAAATCTTCCTTTTTGGTTGGGACTACATTAACTTGCGTATACACTTTTCGGAGTGCTACGGTTTTGTCGTTGGGTGACTGGCAGTAACCCTTCACATAAGATTTTATCTTCGTGCGGTATACTACTGTTGCCTTTATTTACATCACAACCATTCAGGAATTGAGTATGATAATATAACTTTGAATCTTGAAATCTTGAGGAATTGGAAACCGTGTTCTTTTTTAATCGCTATATAATAATAGTAGATCTACAAACAGCTTACCTTAAGAGTAATAAATTAATGTTATTATGAACCTGAACAGGACATTTCACATGATTAGACGAACCTTGCACATTGCGAGTAACTTAAAGCAATGTGAAGCTGTCGACACTAACAGGATGACTTTCCACAGAGTAAAAGTTGAGGTGTATGACAAAGTGATGTCTATAAGGTCACCAGAGGATGTTTATGAGGGATACGATTTCTTAAACTGATTAGTAGTTCCTCAATTGAAGGGTATGCAGCCTCTATTGACAACAAATTTGTAAGTTCCGTAAATGTAAAAATAGGCAAACACAAAAATTAAAACAATGCTTTTATTGTGGGTTTGACGTGCATGATTTGGTTGCACTGTACCTTATCCGCTTTTTTTTTCGAAATGCAAAACGTTGTAAAATACTTTTTTTAACGGCACAAACTGACAAAAGAACTAGGACCAAGCACTCATTATACTGTTTTAAATTGCATTGAATGGTTATGTTGTGCTTTGTTTTTCTTGTCTCTGGGTACCATACAGCAAATACTGCTTAACACTTAGAAGTGTTGTTCGATTAGAACTCGTGATACATATTACAAATTTTATCTATCTGATTAAAATACAGATCCCGTGCACAAGCTTTGCTTACAAGGATCTAAAACGCTCCGTTCTGCTTTGTTTTAAAATCTTTCGAGACCCTCTAGTTTTGTCGGATTAATATACACCTTCAAAAACTTGTAGGCTGAAATTTCATCGGCTGATATAACAATCAATAAATTTGGATAGTGTCCACTAGTGGACACAGATGATGCCCCCTGTTGCATATCATATAGTTATAAAGGGACATAACTGAAGAACGGTAAAAGTGACGCTACCCAAATTTGAACTTGATCTGAGTTTTGTGGTAATAAGCATTGTGTGTAAGTCTCATAACATTTGGTTGAGGCTAACTTAAGTAGAGAACAGAAACTAAAAATTCAGCAATTTTTCTATTTGTAAATACGCATAACTCTAGAACGGTTGTGTATAAGTTTTATAACATTTGGTTGAGACAAACTAAAGAGAACGGAAACGAAAAATTCAGCAATTTTTTTATGTTTATAAAGGGACATAACTCAAGAATGGTAAAAGGGTCGCCACCAAATTTCGTACTTAATCTGTATTATGTAGTAATAAGCATTGTGTATAAGTTTCATAACATTTGGTTGAGGCAAACTAAAGTTAGAAAACGGAAACAAAAAAATTGTACTTGATCTTAGTTTTGTGGTAATGAATATTGTGTATAGGTTTCATAATGTTTGGTTGGGGCAAACTTAAGTTACAGAATGGAAACTAAACATTTTGCAATCTTTCGATTTATAAAGGGGCATAACTCAATAATGGATAAAGAGACACTACCCAAATTCAACTTGATCTGTGTTTTATCAATGGAAGTCAAAATAAAACATTGCATTGTATAAAGAATTGATTGTAGTTGATTCAACTATAATCATGGACAAAGGAAGATAACTCCAATTTTAAAAATTACTTGATATTTAGAAGAAAATAAAATTTTTGCAATTTTTCCATTTATAAAGGGGCATAACTCTAGAACAGTTCAAGTCATGCCACCAAAATTCAAACTTGATCTGTGTTTTGTGGTTATAAGCATTGTGTATAAGTTTCATAACATTTGGTTGAGGCAAACTTAAGTTAGAGAACGGAAACTAAAAATTTTGCAATTTTTCCATTTATAAAGTGGCATAACTCTAGAACGGTTAAAGTGACGCCACCAAAATTCAAACTTGATCTGTGTTTTGTGGTAATAAGCATTGTGTATATGTTTTATAACATTTGGTTGATGCAAACTCAAGTTAGAGAACGGAAACCAATTTTGGGACGTACGGACGGATTTACGTACGTACAGACGGACAAGGGTAAAACTGCGGCGGGGGCATAACAAAACAGTAAGTAAAACGGAGTGGTTTTAGATCTTTTTAAGCAAAAGACTGAAATTTTATAAATGTTTAATATGTAACTGTATTATATTGTGCTTTGTTTTTCTTGTCCCTGTATAGCATATTGCTCATATGCCTTATTATTAAGTACTTGTTTAGATATTTAAAATTTTATTGTATAAAAATCAGTAGACTACTCTCGTTTTAAATGATAGAGATTTAATTTGAAATGCTCTGCTGAATTTGAAAAAAATCTTTTTGAAGGTTATCTGAATTGGCAAGATATAGAAGCACTTAAAAGGAACCATCCACTCAGGTATGTATACATGCATAAATTAACATGACAGGTTATCAATTATCAAATATGCGTTTGAGATACAATGGATAAGCTCAAAATAAGTTCGTTAAACAGCTATCTTTTTAACGTACTGACGCTTATCCATTGTGTCTCATACTTCCCAGTTACACTTTCTTTCTTAATTATAAAACGAAAGCTTTAATAATCTTTAATTATCTACACTGCTATTCAATTATAATTAGATCTATATAGCCAAGTTTGTGATTTTAATAGTAGATGAACATTAATACAAAGTCGTATAAAAAATATGATTCAGAAATTGTCCATTTTTGAAAAAGGGATAAGCGAATTATTTTCCCATTACTACATGCGCTCCGGAAGGTAAAATATCAATAACACACACACACAAGAACACTATACAGACGTTGTTTTTAAATATATAAAGGCTCAGGTCCTATTTTCGTCGATGTGTTCATGGACAATAACTCAGAGGGATGACTTCATGTCAGCAACGAATTAAAGAAGCGTTGATTCTAGAAAAAAATAAACGAATAGGCAAAATTCACAGCAGTGGTTTAACTGTTTTTATTTTTGTTGCAAAGCAGCAAATCGGCTAACATTAGGTGACTCCGTGTGCTAGTGGTAGTGTAACCACAGGGATTGGATATGCGTCTAGTGCAGGGTAGTCGAAGACTCTACTCTGCCACTGGCTAGCCTACTTGTAGGTGAAACAGAAAGCCGAGCGCGTCAGTCTTTCTTGACAGTACAAAGCCTCTACCAGTCTAAGACCTCTGCAGTGCCTCCCAGCGACAGCACACGGTAACTAGAGTCTAGTATCCTAGGTTAAACTGCAGAGGATCTTGGAGTAGCATCCCCTAGAGATGCAGTGTGTAGGCCAACCGGTGTGTGGATATGCCTTAACACTCACCAACGTTGCCCCAGCTATGGGTAAATAGCCGGCCAGATAGGGGGTGTAAGCCAGGTAAGGCAACCTGTCTAGGAGAGAGAACTGTAAACAAACTGGGTAGATCACCACTCATCAGCCCAGTAAGGCAACTGATCTAGAGGACGGGACCATTAACGACAAAACCCCAGGTCCTCCAAGTTAGGGGTTAAGCATGAGGCTAATAACCTCATCTTATGAAACAACAATTTATTAAAGAAATCAACACAAGAAATCAACAAACAGCAGGCATCCATGGGACGACGGGCTGCACAGACAGCAATATGATTGTACAAAGAGAAAGCCCAATTCGGGAGGCCTTGGACAGGAACCGGAATCTCATGGATCCAAAAAAGACCATTAAGATTGGCTCGTGGAATGTGAGAACTATGTTCCAGGTCTCAAAAACTGCGCAAGTCATAAGAGAGATGGAAAGGTACAAACTAGGAATTATTAGGCATCAGCGAATGCAGGTGGACAGAGTCAGGAAAAATAATCACACAGGGTCATACCATCATATACTCCGGCAGAAATGACAACCAACATACAGAAGGAGTGGCAATCATTATGAATAAAGAAAGCACAAAGAGATTGATAGAATGGGAACCTATTAACGAGCGATTGATCAGAGCTCGCTTTAATTCCAGCTATGCCAAGAAAACAATTGTTCAGTGCTACTCGCCTACAAACGATGCGGAAGAAGAAATTAAAGACGCTTATTATGAAGCTCTTCAGGCTCAGTTTAGCAAAACACCACAGCATGATGTCCTTATTATAGGAGACCAAAAACTAAGGTTGGGAAAGTAAATACAGAACATGATAGAGCTATGGGAAAAGAAGATCATGGCGTAATGAATGAGAATGGAGAGAGACTGGCAAATATGTGTTCAGCTAATGTTTTAGTAATTGGAGGAACCCTATTTAAGCATAAAGACATACACAAAATTACCCGGAATTCTCAAAACAACAGGGACAAAAATGAGATTTGACCACATCATCATAAATGGCAAATGGAGACGATCATAACTCGATACCCGAGCATTTAGAGGAGCAGATGTGAACAGCGACCATCATTTAGTTTTAGCTAAATTCCAACTGAAGCTGAAAAAGGTACCAGACAATAACAAACTGGGAGAAAGATCATCAACGTCAACCGTCTGAAAGAACCTGAAATCAAACAAAAGTTTGTCATTGAACTCAGAAACAGATTTCGAGTTTTAGAGGATCTTGATCAAACTGAAGGCAGTTCCATAGAAAAGAAATGGGAAAACATCAAAGAGGTGTATCAAAACACAAGTGAAAAAATCATTGGCTTCCATAAGAGCAGCAATAAAAAATGGTTAATATCAGCTACATGGAAAGCAATCGATGAAAGAGCAAAACTCAAAGAAAAGGTCCTCAGCACTAGTTCATCAAGGTGAAAAGAACAAACACAGAAAGAATATGCAGAGAAAGATAAGGAGGTAAAGAAAAGAGATAGAAAAGATAAAAGGAACCATCTGGAAGAACGAGGTGAAGAAACAGAAAAGGCTGCCGCAAGAGGTGATATAAGTACAGGCTACAATATCACAAAAGAACTATGTGGACAATCCAAACAACCACCTCCAGTTAAAGACAAAAATGGAAAAATCATTACAACTAAAAGGGAAAAGGCTGCACGTTGGGTAGAACACTTCAAGGCCGTTTTGAATAGAACAGAGCCAATAAACGAATTTCAGGGAGCACCCCAACTTGAAGATCTAGATATTAGAACTGACCCACCAGCTAAAGAAGAAATAACAAAGGCAACTAAATCCATGAAATCAGGAAAGGAAGCAGGCATAGATGGACTTCAAGCTGAACTACTGAAACCTGACATCAACACAGCAACAGGCATACTACATGATCTCTTCAAAGACATATGGGAAGAAAATAAAATCCCTGGGATAAAAAGACTGGGCAAAAGGTCGTATCGTTAAACTAACAAGGAAAGGTGATCTTGGGAATTGTGACAACTGGAGAGGGATGATAACATTACTCTCAATTCCAAGTAAAGTGTTTTGCAGAATACTGTTAAACAGGATAGACTCCGAACTGGATGACGAGTTGAGACAAGAACAAGCTGGGTTTAGAAAAGGAAAAGCATGCATTGATAAGATCTTTGCTCTTAAGAACATCATTGAGCAGTGTATAGAATGGAAGACACCTCTATATATCAACTTAATCGATTTCAAGAAAGTATTCGACAGTTTACACAGAGAGACATTTTGGACAATCCTTATGTAATATGGAGTACCACACGAGATCTTAGCACTGATAAAATGCTTTTATACCAACTTTGAATGTGCTGTGATACTTACCAACACGGAAACTGACTGGTTTGAAGTCAAATCTGGAGTACGACAGGGCTGCTCATCTCACCCATCTTATTCCTGGTTGCCATTGGCTGGGTGATGAGGAAGACCACCAGTGACTAAAAAAGAGGCATCACATGGTCAATTTTTACAACCATAGAAGACATTGACTTTGCTGATGATATAGCTCTCCTGTCATCAAAACAAGACAATATGCAGGAAAAGACAAATCGGCTCAGCCATTTTGCAAGCCAAATTGGACTAGAATTGAACGCAAAAAAGACTCAAGAAATGCGTCTAAACACAACATCAAACTTAAGACTTAAAGCTGAGGACACAGAAATCCAACAGGTAGATAAATTTACTTATCTAGGAACTGTGGTTAGTACAACACAAAAAGACAATAAAAGTAGGCTAGCCAAGGCAAGATCTGCATCTCAAAGACTACGACCCATTTGGAAGTCCAAACAATACAACAGGAAAACAAAGATAAGGTTATATAACAGTAATGTTAAATCTATCCTTCTGTATGGAAGTGAATGCTGGAGAGTAACAAAACAGATATGAGATCGCTCTCAAGTTTCCACCACGATTGTCAGAGGCGAATTTGCAAAATCTTCTGGCCAAACCGTATTTCAAATGAACATCTCCTTGAAATGACTAAGTCCACATGTATCCTCAAAGAAATACAACAGAGGCGCTTCAGATGGCTGGGGCATGTTCTCAGGATGCCTGTATCCAATATAACCAGGATAGCTCTTAGATGGACACCCCAGTGGAAGAGACCAGGAGGAAGACCCAAAACCACCTGGCGTCGAACGATTGAAGCAGAACTGATGGAGCTTGACATGACCTGGGGAGAAGCCGAAACAAAGGCTAAAGACGGAACTGGATGGCGAAATCTTGTGGCGACCTTATGCTCCACCAGGAGAGAAGAGGATAGGTAGGTAGGTGATTCTAGAAAAAATTAAACGAAGAGGCTAAATTCACAGTAATGGTTTAACTGTTTTTATTTTTGTTGCGAAGCAGCAAATCGGCTAACATCGGGTGACTCCGCTGCTCACCGGGGTCGACTTCGATTTTATTAACTCGGGTTACTCGGGTAAAACTATTTTCGTAACTGCGCAAGCGCACTAGACAGTTCTTCTTCTTCCTTGCTATGGACTGGATTCCTATTAGAATGTTATAAGTCCACTAGACGGAGAATGAGACGGCAATTCTCCTGTAACTATTTACAGATAAAACGTTCCGAAATATATACAATCAAAACTATGAACACTTGGCTGCTATCTATGGTGTTGATTTCTGAGGTGCACTATTGTTGGATAGTGCACTCTGGAACCCCTCTATGGTCAGAGCTTCTGTTGTAGCTGTTGGGAGGTGGTTCCACTCTTGTATAGTCCGAGGGAAGTATGAGTACTTATATACTCTCTGGTTTGCTGATGGTTGGTATAGACGTTGTTTGCCGCTAGTACGTCGATCGTTTGGGCGTAAGATGGAAATGGCATCAATGTCCACTAGCTCATGCTAGATTGTAAAGCATGACGAGTCGATGGTTACTTCGTCTGTTAGCTAGCGGTTCCAATCCTAGTGTCTTGATCACAGTTGTGGCACATCCTGGTGTTTTGTCAGTGTAGTTGTTTGTTACAAACCTAGCGGCCCTCCTTTGTACTTGTTCTAGTTGATTTATGTCCTCAGTGGTATGAGGGTCCCATGCCGCACTTGCATATTCAAGAGTTGGTCTGACCAGAGAGATATAGGCTGCATTTCTTACTTTTTTACTGCATTCTCTTAGGTTACGTCTAAGGAATCTGATGGATTTGGATGCTTTTTTGGCAGTGACGTCAACATGATGTTTCCATCGAAGTCCTCGCTGAATTTTACTCCTAGATATTTGCTGGTTTGTACAGTTTCGAGAGTGTGGCCATATAATTTGTAGTTTTTTGTCTCTTTTTTTAATTTAATGCTGGTGCTAGTGCTAATGCGAATGACGGTGCATTTTTCCGGATGGAATTTCATCTGCCATTTGGTTTCCCAGACTCTAGTGCTGAAAGGTCCTTTTGTAATTTGGCTTCGTCCTGGGAATTCTTGCTGTGATAGAAAAGAAGGCAGTCTTCAGCGAATTGTTTGACAGTCGAATGTTGAACTGATTTTGGTAAGTCGTTTATGATTACTAGGAACAGTAAGGGGCCTAACACAGTGCCTTGTGGAACCCCTGATAGTACATCTCCTAATGATGACTTACAGCCCTCAACTACCACTTGTTGTTTT
The DNA here is from genome assembly GCF_021869535.1 of Mytilus californianus. NCBI lineage: Eukaryota > Metazoa > Mollusca > Bivalvia > Mytilida > Mytilidae > Mytilus > Mytilus californianus. Next base: position 43,704,877 of record NW_026262734.1, on the reverse strand, counting down.
TGGTTTTCTAAGAAGGATTTTATTCATTTTAGGTTTTCGTCTCTTATGCCATAGTGGTTCAGTTTGTTAAGTAATCTGCAGTGTGGGACTTTGTCAAATGCCTTTGCAAAATCGATTACGATTACGTCCACTTGATCTTTCCTTGATTTCAGTTGTTTGGCAATTCCTTCGATTGTTGATATCAGTTGTGTCTCACAAGATTTACGAGCTCTAAATACATGCTGATTGTCTGTCAAGATGTTATGTTGTTCCAGAAATGTGATTAACATTAACTTACAAGTCGAGTAAATTCTTCAAACCCTTCAAAATGGAGCATTACATGGAGAAAAATATTAGACGACAATAACATTATATTCAATATCTATAGAAACAAAGCTGACCTGATATCAATTCTGTTTAATCGCATTCACAGAAGACATGTGCCGCGTGTGACAAATTTTGCGGAAACGATTATTCCTCGATTTTCATCCCAGAACTTCCGTATGCATTTTAGGGTTGCACGCACACCGTTTGAAATTATTCTGTAAATAATTGCACCACATTTAACATCAGACTTTGCTTGTGACAGGGAATAAATTCCAAAAGAAAAACAATTACTAGTACTACTGTTTATATGATATATCTCGAATCAGGAGTCAATGCGAGACGCATCAAATTTATTTGGGATACCGATATTTTGCCGGCGCCGTTATTTTTAAATGGTACTGCCGAATAGTATTAAAATTCCCTCTTCAAAATAACAAATCCACGATAATGCCGTCGCAAGTAAAGCCGGCTTTAACAAGGTATTTTAATACGAGCCGGCAAAATAACATATTTTCTTTATCAAATCGTACCAAATCGATGAAAACATTTTCATTTTCTATTGAATCAATAACTGAGCTTCTTTTTTTATATTTTGGTTTTATCAAGTTGATATTTTTGCCATTTATTACCCAGTGTAAGATGCAAGTAGCTTAAATTTGAACATAATTTTTCTTCAGTGTGTACTTACTTCACTTGTTTTTCCATCATGTTTTTACTCTACTCGACTAAACCTGCCCACGAGGTAGGTAGAACTCGACTCGGGTCAAAAGGTTAAATTGATGACGTTTAAGAGGAAAACCACCCGTTCGATTTAAACTCTACTTACACAAGTAACCCGAGTTAATCAAATCGAAGTCGACCGAGATGGAGGTACGGAATCAGCCGAGTTGTGACGAACGACGGAGGACCCAACAAGTGACAGATGTATGTAAGTTTGTTTTTTTTTTTTGCGAAGAGTTATTTTTGGTTATGTACTTTAAAAAAATATAGTTTTATTTTAGGTTGCTTTCCAACTGGTAAATCTTTTGGATGATGGTCGCACGGTCTTGAAACAAGCTGGACGAGTGGCCAAGGAATATGAAGGAAAAGGAATATATAACGCGCTTGATTCATTTACACAACAAAAGTTTAATTTATTGGGTAGACAAAGGAATTTCTCATTTGACGCACACAACCAAACTTTGTTGAAACGACTATATTCCAGAAAAATTGAAACAGTTTTTTCAAGAGTAAGAAACTATAATTCTTTAACAATTAAGCATACTTATATATCCTTTCTCAAGAAAAGTGTTGTCTCCATATGTCACCCCGACTATCGACCATCTATTGCACATTTTAACAACGTTAATTCTTATTTCATAATTAGTTTGGAGATTTGGGAAATGCTTTCAGATTCGCTGTAGGTTATATGATAAAGCGGTAATGATCTACATGTATAATAAAAGATAAAGCCGTTCCCTTCAGCTATTTTCTTATAATCTATAAAATTTACACACATTACCTACTTAGTAAGTTACTATTAATCCATTACCTACTTAGTAAGTTACTATTAATCCATTACCTACTTAGTAAGTTACTATTAATCCATTACCTACTTAGTAAGTTACTATTAATCCATTACCTACTTAGTAAGTTACTATTAATCCATTACCTACTTAGTAAGTTACTATTAATCCATTACCTACTTAGTAAGTTACTATTAATCGAGAAACAGGAAGCATAGTTACTATGAAATCTAACTTATTTTGAAAAGAAATCGAGGGAAAAATCAGGAGAAATAATGACCCCAATGAAAAATAAAAAAGGGGGGGGGGGGCAGGGGGTGGTGATAGTACGATCTGCATGTAGAAACCGGGTGTGATGAGACGTGAAGTAGAAGATATAGAAGACATATGTATATCTTGGTCTAAATCAACAATATTCTTATGTTATATGACTGAACGTTTATACCTTTATAAATTATAGGATGTAACAGCGTATCATTTACAGTCTCACAGAAAAATACTAAAAAACAACACCACTGGACCAAACAACAACAACACCACTATATTTCCTGTCCATCTTAAGGAAGTCTTCAAATCAGAGATAATAAGTAGCGAACTTTTCCCGGAAGGTAGAATGTTATGTTTCTATGTACCGTATAAATTAAAAGATTCCAACATACCACTGATATATTCTCAAGGTACGAATGTTCTGGGATCATTTACTGAAGACTCCCTGTTAGTCACAGCAGGTACAAGCTTCCAATGTAGTAAAGGACATATATTTGTACTTGACGTGTACGGAACTTTAAACAATACATTTGTAATGCACCTACTGCAACATTTCCGACATGTGGACCTACGATTTGTCAATAAGCAAATGGAAATCAACATACATTGTATGGATTCTGGAAACCAGTATATAACTGATGCTATGAGCCAACTTGATATTCAAAAAGACGAAAGTTTCACAGATGTACATCATATAGCTACCACGGAAATGAATTAAAAATACTTTATTCAGTGATATTGACGAATCTATATAAAGCATGATATAATAAGTTAGGGACGAAAATGCATGTACTGATCTATACGATAATTTAGTGAAGAGAGTTATGAATGAGACAACAACCAATAAAAAGCGAAAAGAGATTTACATTCATCATAACAGTCTTTTTACAAAGTTGAAATTAACTCTTTTGGTAGTTGTGTAACCATCTGAAAAAACAAGAATTTATTATTATTGTTATTGTTATTATTATTATTATTATTATTATTATTATTATTATTTATTATGGAAATAAATTGTAAAGTATTGCACATTAAGAAAGTACGTAGATAGAATGTTATTTTGTATATGCTATGAAGTTAAAAAATAACTGTATTCCTAATAAAAGCCTTTTTTTGTTTATATATATATATATATATATATATATATTTTATCTGTTGGTTTTGATAAAAAAAAGTCGGATGTATCTGACAAGTATGTTGTTAGGTAAACATTGAAACTTACCTGAGATTCCACATTTCCCTGTTAGAAGAACTTGTTTTATCAATATGTCTTAGGATCCTTTTTGGTTTTACCGATATTTCAACGAAACACTTTCAGCTGATGTGCTGGTCAGTGCCAATCGCCATTGGTCAACTTTATCGGAATGGTATATCATCAGATTTAATATATTAATTTTTACATAATTCATAGCCTGAAATGTTATACAAAATTTATCATTAAAATCATGGCGATACAAAAGATCTGACTACAGATGGAAGATACTCTTAACTTATTTACCGACACTCACCCAGCACTACTACTGTCCTGTTATATCCTTATGGTTTTTATGCAAAGATTTTCATCATGAGAAAATGAAAGGATATGGAGTAAATGTACATGGGACAAAATCGCACACAATACATAGAAAACATAGAAAATTATCAATGAACAGGGCTTTTATTCCTGGTCTTCATCTTGACAGTTGATGTAGGGTCTTCATACTTATTATTGAATGTGACCAAAATGTCAAACTGTAATTCAATATTGATGCATACAAAACAGGATATGGCAACCTTCCTTGTCATCTAACACCCCCCTTCTGCTTTCCTAACCTTCCATGTCATCTAACACCCCCCTTCTGCTTTCCTAACCTTCCATGTCATCTAACACCCCCCTTCTGCTTTCCTAACCTTCCATGTCATCTAACACCCCCTTTCTGCTTTCCTTTTTAAAGTATTTTACAATACACAAAACCTTCTCTTGGATAGATGTGTTTACATATTTTGTTTGAATACAACAGTATTGCAAGTAAAAACTTATTCTTTAACAAGAAGTGCATGATGGAGGATCTCGTCAATTCATTATAAGAAAAGAGCACGGCATCAACATCATTACCTACAACTTTCAGTCAATTGTTTCTTAGTTTGAAGTGGTGCCACAGATAATCCGATTTGATTCAAGAAAGGTTTATTTATCATATATATTTTCATTAGATAATCGATTAAATCATACAATAAAAACGATTGTCAATAGAGAAAATATAATACTCTGGTGAATTGGACAGCTGTTGCACTTTATATATATAACCACTATTGACAATATATAGATGACGTGATATTGTTCATTCATCACTGGAAACAGAAATATGAACATCGTTGGTTTACTGGGATTTTTTCTGCTTTTTGAGTCATTACTTTGTAGTTCTGACAACAAAATATTCAAAGGCATCGTAACTGTAAGTACTGACTAACACTTGAGCTGCGTCGGATAAAAATCGAGCTTATGCAAGTGCACGTATACATACATGTACATGTGTAAGATTTTGTTTGATTTTGGAACGTTCAAATACAAAATAAAAGATGAATTATGGTCTGTTTTGTATGGTTTTTATAACAACTAAATTTTTTGTATGGTTCTTATAACAACTCAATTTTCAAAGAGTTACAGACTCTCTGCAGAGATTTTTTCAACCCGAAATAGGTTAACAGGTGTATTGATATTCATTTGCAAGGTCGATTTCTATCCGACGCAGCACAGTCTTGTTGAATTAAAAAAAAAAAAAAAAAAAAAAAAAAAACTCGACAAGCGCGGCTTAATAGGCGAGTGACAGTTTTCAAAAAGACGCTTAGTTAACGACTTTAATGCACCCACCTAACATACAGCTATATAATATATCATTCGAAAGCTTATTAACCGTACTTTCTGTTTTGCCCGGTCGTCAATAATTCGTACGGTGCAATTTTTGTTAAATCAAGGTCAAGGGTCAAAATTGAAAATTCCTAAATTTTGCTAGAATTGAACAAAATGTCCTTTTCTGGTACTTGTTTGATATTTTTTTTCTAAAAATTATCTGAACCTCATAAAACAAAATATATTAATTCCAAATCAAAAGAAAACTAAAATGTTGGTTGCGCAATATTTACAGAAAATTGCATTTCTTGAAAAAAACTTCAAAAATGATAAAATTGCAATAACATCTAAATGTTTCCTGATGTTTGAATATTTATATGTCAAAAATAGAATAGATTTATCGTTTATAGGCCAAGGGAATTTTTTCATCATTTTAAACTGCAATTAATATAATATAGGTCAGGATGCAGCCTTCTAATGAAGCTTTTGCAGTTGCCATAAAAACCACCATCTGAAATAGGAATACTTTTGCTTTTTTATGGCTAGATAATATTGTCAATATCGGCAGAAAATGATTGACCATATTTGAAAAGGGGTAATGGAAGTACTTTAAGGAACAAACAAGGTATATTTAGTAAAAAAAAATAGTTTTCCGATGTCGAAAAAACATGTTACGAAGTTTATTTTCGTTCAATATTCGAATGAATATTGTTTGAACCATGCGCTTTTCAGTTACAAATCCGGCAAATTCCTTTTAATGTTAGCCCATTATTATATACTTTATTAGTTGTTTTATCAAATATGACTGAAAATTAATATTGTGGAAGATTGAATATCCTTCCTGGGCAACTGTGATCACCATCGGGTTTAGGAAGTGTACATTTTCGCATATTTCGGTGAAGTGTTTTAAGGAGTGTTGTTAGTCTGACCTACTTTTTCGACTTGGTCATGCTGTCATCTGCTGTTCTTTGACTTTGGTTTGAGACTGTCTCCTTGCTATTTTTTTCCCAAAAACAAAAGCTCAAACACATCAAACGAATGGAAAACAATTGTCATAAACCTCGTTCTTTTCTCTTTATATAATAAAGCGGAAATGTAGGAATCATCTTGTCCCTACATCCTGTTTTCTTTGTTCTTTCCATTCATATATCCATCAGTTAGTCTAAAACAACTTTGTAAAGAGCACATTCCTCCCACATTGCTTAGTAGATTTTATTGAAGTTCAAAGTTTAAAAGTGCACTTATGGAGATTGTACACGAAGGAATTTTTTTCATAATACACATGTTAGAATAGAGTTAAAAATAGTAAGCACTTCAAATTTACCATAACATACCTGCTTTTAAGCTATCCCATAAAGTTTACCCTATCTAATTAAAATTTAGATTTCTGATTTCGTTATTCAAATACGATATATGAGCAGGCGAGTCGTTATATATCTGAATTTTAGTCAGATAGTTTTAACCCATGTTTTATACACTTATACATACCATTTTGTACGGTTTTTTAATGTCAACCAATTAATATAACTTACTATTGTTCGCACCATTAGAAACCCAACGAAAATATGAAAATAAAGTGGGAAAATCGCCAAAAGTCGCTGTCAGATCAACAACAGAGAGCTTAGTGCAAAATAAATATTTGAGTTTAGATGATGTAAAATCAATTAAAAAACTTGATAAATTCAACCACAATTTTCATTTCTCACAATTGTATAAATATTTAGATTAAAACAACTTTTTTTTAACCATATACATTCTTTATGTACATGTACTATCTTTAATATGCAAATGTTCAATCAATGCTTGACGGATGATCTACTTAAATAGCGCTCTGTTTTTCTGAATGACTTAAATGAAAATATTATGTGGCACATCTACATTGAAATTTTATAGCAAAACCATGTCCAATTAAATTTGAAACAAAAGTTGTTCAAATGCCTTTATACTTCATTTCTATTTAGCAAATTTATTTGTAACATGTTGCTGAAGTAAACATTAATATCAAAACTGCTTTGTTTAGTAAGAGGTTGCCTACTTTTACAAAAGGCTATTGATGCTGATTGGGAGATTTTGTTGTGACTCCTACACATTAATTTCGTCCTTGATACTAATATATATAACTAATGTATTGTTGACGGGCATTGCTAGTTTTCCTGCCGAAGGTCGGTGCTTCCTTGAGCACTCCGTGGGCCTCCACAACTAAAAACTGATCGCCGCAAAATACTTGAGTAGCAAACAGTGCTGAAAATTACGTTAAACACCAACAATCAATCAATCTGTTTTTACAATGTAATAATATGTTAACTATTCATGAGGTGTAAGTATTGTTATTGCGAATTACTAGAATGTAAACGTAAATATAATGGCAACATGTCTCAATTTATTTACAAGAAATTACGTAGTTTGGTAGGATTAAATACTTCGGCCAGGCATGAAGAACATTTTCAGTGGCTAGCTTATAATAGAGTTCACTTCATTAGTCAATGCACGATGCAGTATAAGCAACCAAGAAAACATAATTATAAATATTGAAATATAAAAGTTTTGCTCCCAAACTTTCCCCTTAAAGCATGAATTTCCTGTGTATTATATCCTTTAACATGTTTAATCATTTTGCACTTTTAAGATTTGTGTTTTTTAAACCTAATATTTGTATTAACATAGAACAGCTAAAAAGACTATCTTTTTGCAGATGGCGGTATTTTGGGCAACTGCATTGGTTGTTATAATTGGCTTTTTTTTTTATTAACAAGAAGCGTAATTGCAGTAATTTTATGATGCCAAAAACATCCTTAGCACTAAATAAAAATATGTTATTTGGTTTTATAGCGAATAACAATTGAATCACAGTCAAATGTTTTTGTTTTTTTCGCATTTTATCATTTTCACTGGAATTTCTGAAAAAAATGGCGCTATTTATTAAAATTTCGACATTAATATTTCAATGTGCCTTTGATAAATAACTATTAACATCTGTTCAAACAGATGTTCTTGATTCCATACAACATATTATTATTCCGAAGACAGAATTTGCAAAATATGCTGACATCTTGTAAAATTAAAAATTGTCTGTCCTTGACCTTTCATCGTGATTTGACGGAAACTGCACCATACGAATATTTGACGACCGGGCAAAAAAGATAGAACAGATGATGTGCTTTCGAATGGTATATGATTTAGCCGTATGTTAGGTGGGTGCATTAAGAATAAAATTTTATTGTTAATGTCACTCGTCTATTAAATGGTTATGGAATATATACTTTAAAAAATTTGTATTGTCTTTTCAGTGCACATCACAGGCTTACATCAGTTTACACTTAAGATTGTCATATTAAAAGAAAACATAGTTTGTGACACTTTCATGATTTGATGTTTCTGTTTTAATCAATTAGATATAAAGAGCTGTAAAGGGCTCCTGGCTGAATGTTGTATCGATATACCTACATTCCCACTCATTCTTTCGCAATATCGAACAGGACCTATACAAAATCTGCTAAAATCAAGACGGTTACATTTGTTATTCAAACTAGAGATTTAACTAATTGAATTTTAGAACAATAAAATAACTTAGATGGATGAATTTTCAACAAAAAAAAAATGATGAAAACTATGACTTCAAATATTGAAAAAAAAACCTGGTTTCTGGTGAACTGAATCCCCCTAAACAATAACTAGAAACTTTGATATCAAATTTAAAGTGTCAGATGTAAAGCATTAGGCATCAATGGAAGACCCATCACTATTGAAAATTAATTAAGTAAATGTGCATATGTCTATTCATTCTATGTGATGAAAGTTACACATTCGTATATTCATTGTTTTATCTACGTACAATTCTTTGTTTTCTACATTAGAATTTGAGAACAAAAAATGTTTAAAGATGTACCATACTATTCCAGTCGCTATTCTATTGCCGTCTTCCTTTGACTCATTCTACAATTGCCCTGAAAAATCCATGCTGTAATCTAATCATTAAATCTTTAACATTTTCACCCTTTTATGCAAAACTTTGAAATACAGTCTTGATACAAATAGCTGGATAATACAACAATTATGTGTATCAGATTCATTTCTTTACTTATTATGGCATCATTAATGTTAATTTATTTATCATTACTACTTAGCACCTTGTTATCAGTTTGTTGTTTGCATTATGTTCATTTGCAATAATTTCATGAATGTTCAGGACGAGATAATATTAATCGATACATTTAACTACTTTGTACTGTAAATTGGGTCGACATGAATGAATGGCGGATACTATGAGAAAAGAGACAATTTTTGATATGGATGTAAGTTTGGTGTACCAAAAAGTCGCATACGGATTCTTAATTTTATCATATCGGATTCAACGTCCAAAGTCTAGCATTACATACAACTTGGAAAAAGGGGATTGCCGTTCCCCTTGTTTGACCCCGAAGACAAACCAGTAGTTGAAATGTAGTTGTCTAATAATCAATTAAACCACATTTCCTTTATATGTCCATGTTTTAAATCGTCCGAGTCTGAGTTTGTGAATGAATTGGCACACCACCAAAGATCTGTTATAAACATTTAACTCGTTATTAAAGATACAAACACAGACAAAGAAAATAAGACTATGAGTTTAGAAAAAAGCGTGAAAAGCTCTTTTTTTCAGTAACATTAATTTTAGAGTTGACAACCACATATTGGCCTCAGCTGAGCAGACACAAATTTGTTATAATTTTCAAAGAACTGAAAGAATGAATAAAAACATTGGGACGCAAATCACACTTTTCAATATGAATTCTAACTATTTTTTTTTATTTCAGTTGAGTTACAAATGATCGTTTAAGAGGAAGTACAAACACGTTCTGGATTGGTTCCACAAGGAAGGACTTTATTAGTATCCACCAATTAATATTAAATATCTATTTACTAATTTTCTAGATTACCCAATACAAGCTACTAGTCGAAAGACAGACAAAACTATGGCAAATCTAAAATGGTCGCAAAGATAAATGTGAACAAACATATAACTGAAATTCTGATATGACGTTCAAACGCTTTTGAGTTGATATGTCAGCTGATTGTCAACGTCATGGATTGCACGGGGGGGGGGGGGGGGGGGGTCTCAACATGATTTTTTGGGTACAGATGGGCAGCCGGGATTTCAAAAAACCCCAATGATATATTGAAGTCTTGTGAAATCACGACCCATAAAAATATTTCATGGCAAAATCAGTACCCATTCATATATTCCTCAGACATCACATATTCATTTTTTTAGATTTTAACTTGATTTTAAACGATAAATCTAGATTTATACAAAATTCTAAACGACAAATGAAAATTACTGACCCATTGACATATTACCTAGGTGAAATCGCAGCCCATTGATGTATTTGACGTATCAAAAAAGTGACCCATTCCAGCGGCACATATGTATATACCTTCATATAAGAAGAGACCCCCGTGATATATTGTTTGGGCTGTTCCAATCTTACTTCCACGTGCACGTCGTTTGCTTTTTATGAATGAATTACCCAAGGCCAGACGTTGTAAATGACGTCATTGAACGATGACGTAAGAATATAAGCATTCTACAGGAAAAATGCACGAATTTGAAACTGAGAGTCGTCAAAACATGAAAATATAAATAAACAATGATTAAAAATTTGTTGAAAGCTCCTTTTCTTAAATATCGCTAACGCAAGTGGTAAAATATTTTGCATAAAGGACTAACCCGTGGTAAAATCACATTAAAATTCAAGCCCCATGAATTAATTCTTTAACGCAAACCCCACTAACGGTGAACTCAGATGCCCAGGATGTGTTTAGAGGTGCTGCTTACTGGTGCGTCATCAGAATTACGTTACTGTTGGAATTAATCTTAATACATTGTTATTTTAGGCATCAAAATATGCAACTCTGAGCCCAAATCCAAGGGGTGCCATTCCATAGCAAAAAGGATATAAACCAAACTTTTATTGCTATATTTCTGATTTATTTAACATTTGCTATCATCACACAAAATTTCAAGAAAATCCATGACTATGCGTGTTGCAATTTGGTTGATGGTTACAGAGAATTGCTATTAAACACAACATACTGTACAACAACAACCCGAACAAAAACTTTGGGAAAACACACAGAAAATAAGCACACAGAAAAAGGTATCTAGAGATCATTACTGTGTATAAATACTTATTACCCTTGACTATAAACGACGGCTTTCCGAGAAGCTAAATATGTTATTTTCATCCCGAGCATTCGAAATCACCCCGTTTTTATTTTGTAACACTGTCTGTCAGATTTCATAAGTGCATATCACTTTATTGCCTGTATGAAGACCTTTATCTCTAAATATATTCAGATTAGTTACACAAGACCATGACAATTTCATAGTACAAATGCAATAAGAAGTTTTGAATTTTTAATGAGTTTTTAGGTTTGATTTTGTTTAGAGATTATACATACATTATTATTCCTTAACCGTTACAGTATACCACAGTTGAATGTTACAGAAGCGAACAAGATACCAGAACTTATATTGTACAATAAAAATGACATGGAAATTTTTGTAAGTTAGTATTGGAAGATAATTACAAATCCAAATAATAGTTTTTGCGTTCACAGTACATTTTTATTGATTTATTAATTTGAAATTAGATATAGATATTCTTCTTACGATTTATATATGAGCATAAGTCTGTGATATCACTTCTTCAATTCCAATTCACAAGTATAACTAAAGAATTAAACTGATTCAGATCTATATAGTTATGAAGGTTGTTCTTGTCCTTTAAGATTAGATACATATTTAAATACTCTGTGAAGCAAAACAAATGGATCTGTAATTTTTCTGCATGTTACTGTCATATTGATGATACGAATTGACATCTATATTTCAGAGAATACCATTAGACAAAACGACCTATGAAAAATTAGATAACCTGATTAAAGATTTAGGATTTTACCGCCAAACAAAATTCAGTGACAAACTTCCACATGAATATGAAAACGGACCAGTTCCTCCGCCAGATGGCATTTCTATCGATGATCTCCTCGCCGGATTCTCCCTTTGTGAACGATATGGAATAACAAGTGAATTAACTGCAGAATACTCTTGTGGAAAATAAATCCCCGTATAATAACTACAAAAGAAATTTTGCAGCTTGATACTCAATGATATGTTTATTCAAACAATCAAATTGAATATAAACATGGATGACTGGTTTCATGCTGTAATTTATCTAGACAAATATTAAAAAGTTATGGTTTAATTTTATTTATAAAAATAAAATGAATGTTGGGCAAACAAAATTAAAGTGTAATATGGTAATAGAAAACAAAAGATATGGAGTATCCATCCATGACACAAAATCAGTACATGTACAGCAAAAACAAAAGGGCAAAGGAACAGAGTTTTTATTGCTGTTCTTAATCTCAAAGTCACAATGAGGCATTCAACATATTAAATATTTTTAGTGACCTTGTTTTTGTATAGCTATGTCCAATGTAAAGACCATGGAATAAATATATATATATAATATATAAATCGTCTAAATAACAGCCCAACAATGTTATATCTGTAAATTCGCGAAAGTTAATTTTTGTTCTTCCGTGGCCGGGATCCGAATTCATGCTACTGAGATATCGTGGCACCAAATCGCCTTGCACTATGCCCGGCGTGCTAGACCACTCGACCACCTAGGCTCGACAAAAATCAAGCTTTCGGTGGCCGAGTGTTACCTTTCCTCGTCAGTTTTTATCTAGCGTCGTAACACAGTACATGATATATAAGGCATGAAGATGGAATATTACAGATCAACTTAATTATCTATCGTAGAGGATCTTACAAATTAATGTAGGATGCAGTCACAGAAATAATTATATTATGGATAAAATCTGTCGTAGAGTTGTCACTGGTTCAGACGTACTTATAATATAATTATTTCTGTGACTGCATTTTAGAGTTTGTTGATGCTCCGGCATACCAAGAGAAACTTGCTCATGATAAGCATTATGATAAAAGAAACGGGATGGTGGTTACGATAGTTGGAACAAATCCGTGTTAATCTGTACGACAGATATTCCATAATGGTCAACCAAATCGCGATGGCGTCTGTAAGACTTCCGAAGAAATGACTTCAATTTTATCAATAGCGTCCTTATAAGCAACAACCCTTTATCCAGAATATCATGATAGGAAATGAAAGCTCTGTGATATCGCATAAACTGGGAGATAGTTCGATATGCAGGCGTTACTGGTCTATGGCTTCATAAAATGGAAAGTTCACTATCTAAAAACAGCTCTTTTGTCGTAAAGTTATATTTCCTACCGACTCTTGCTGTTTTAAAACTGCTAGTTTCATGACAAGTTTAAGACAGACTGAACAGTAGCGTTGGTATCCTTCTTTTCTAATTTGATGTGATAGATGAGTCCAACAGTCACTAAATTTTGATTTGTTAAGTGAGAGAACATAATTTTTATAGCGGAACGGAAAGTTTAAATTAGTTTTATTTTATAAAAAAATTCCCGAGAAGCTCCTGCATGAAGTCTTCTTCTTATGAATAAAGGAACAAATTGGTAAGAAGAAGATTAAAGTGTGTTTTAATAGGATTGCTGATTGTATGTTGAAAAAACACTACTACAAACGTATCAAATATGTTGTCACGAAAAACATAAGCATCTTAATGGTGTATGTTTTAGATAATGTTTTTTTAAATCAAAGTATTTTATTTTTACAAAGTATGGTTTGTTCTTTCCTAAAACAATATATGTGTATCTACGTTGGTCATTCCTGTTATATAAAACACAACCTTCAGAATGGGTAATAATAGTGTAACAGGTAGAGAAGTATAATGTTTTTATCTTGAAAAATGAAAAAGTCTATGGTTGTTTGCACACTAACAGATTTAAATTTTTATGTATCCTTATCTGATCCACACCGTCTTAGAGTAAGTTGTTTGCCGCTAGTTCTGAAGCCAGGCTTTTACTAATGATAACATAGATGCTGATAATTTTGACAGAGGTTTCGTTGATCATTTAGCAAACCCAGCAATAAAACGTTTTTGTAAGGAAACTTATGCAACGTTGGTATCCTGTACAGTGAAGGAAGGTCCAGTTCTTCATCTATGGTTAAATTTCCAAAGGCACATTAATAATTGCCGAGGAATACATGGAGTTTCCAAGTGAATTGTAAGTACCTTTAATTTGATTTGCAAACAAAACAATGTTGATCAGGGCTTATTATTTAGGGGCAACAAGATATATAATAAGTGTTTAACAACATGTGGGTCTTTGGATGATATATCTAGATCGTAGACTCATTGAATGTTTCAATTCTAATTTATAACAAAGATCTCACAGCTTGAATCCCTTGAGAAAGACTATCTACGTCTTCTGTTTTCACTTTAAGCCTATACATTTTCTTTTTCCCTCAATAGTTGATACCTGTGTCAAATTGATGAAGAATCCGTTTTTAGATTGAACATATAGGAGTCTCAATCAAAGCTGTTTTTATTTAAATATTTTCTTTTTTTTTCATTTGTTTTATAACTTTGTCCTTTTCTTGTTTTTTTTCGGCTAATGTTTTCTTCTTTTTCGATAAAGCTTCTAATTGCCTCGTGAATATTTTACAAAATCAACCAAATAGACATGAACACAGACATGCCTGACCATATGGTGTCTTACAACATTCGGCTTATGATACATATGCTTGTATTGTAAATCTTCAACTTGAAGTATTTTGAGTGGTTGTTGGTTGTTTCCCTATTTGCTGCTGAGTTTGCTCTGGGAACAGTATATATGTTCCTGGTTTGCTTGATAACATATTATTTGCTGTTTAACAAGAATTTTGACAGATATTTCAGTTGTTGTTTAGGAGTTTCCTTTTTTTTTAAACGTTACTGGGGCTACTACTATATAAAAAGTAAAATCACAAAAATACTGAACTCCGAGGAAAATTTAAAAAGGAAAGTTCCTAATCAAATGGCAAAATCAAAAGCTCAAACACATCAAACGAATGGATAACAACTGTCATATTCCTGACTTGGTAGAGGCATTTTCTTATGTAGAAAAAGGTGGATTAAACCTGGTTTGAAAGCTATCTAAACCTCTCACTTGTATGACAGTCGCATCAAATTCCATTATTTGACAACGATGTGTGAACAAAACAAACACAATAGGTAAACATATCACAAATAGGGGTACAACAGCAACACGAACTCCACCAAAAATTGGGGGTGATCTCACGTGCTCCGGAAGGGTAAGCAGATCTTGCTCCACATGTGTCACCCGTCGTTTTGCTCATATTAATACAAAGCCTGTAAATAGTCTAATTCGTTAGGTCACATTAGTGAAAAAGGAACGGGATTGTAGTTACGACATAAGGAACATATCCGATATCATCTGTGAAACGGATATTCAATAACAGTCAACCAACTCGTGATGGCGTCCGTAAAATTTACGAAGTGATGATTTCAACTTTACCATTTGGAACTCTTGGTTAAAAATGGAAAGGTCACAATTGGGAAGCTGAAATCATCTCTTTTGTCGTAAAGTTTTGTTCTCAACCAACCCTCATTGTCAATTACTAGATGTAAGTCAAGATATGAGGCAGACTTAACTGTATCTGTTGTATCCTTTATCTCTTCAAAACGTAAAGTGCTTAATGAAATGGCAAAATCAAAAGCTCAAACACATCAAACGAATGAATATAAACTGTCATATTCCTGACTTGGTACAGGCATTTTCTTATGTAGAAAATGGTGGATTAAATAATATAACCTTTGAAAATGTTTCATCTTATATCGGTATTTTTTACATTAAACCTGTTTGTTGGATTTATTGTTAATTTATTTCTTGTCCTGAAATATTTGCTACTGAACGTAAAACAAACAACAGTCAATAAATCCGCTGTTTTTTTTTCAAGTAGTGATAACAAAAAATCCGAAGCAACTGTAAAAAATTACATTCTTAAAACATTGTGACTTGGATGGATAGTTGTCTCATTGGCACTCATTCCACATCTTTTAATCTATATTAAGGTGGTACTAAACACCTTGACTAAAATGGCTCGTTTAATTTTCATAAAATTTTGACAAAATAGTAACTTTATCCCTTTGACAAAAATATAAAAATTTCAAAACACTTAAACCACATACTTTATCGGAAAAAAATCATTGGATATATACTTTATCGGAAAAAATTCATTGGATATATAGCAGCAGTTTGACGAACACTAATGTTGATCATTGAGAAGCTTAATATTTCCTTAACAATAGAATGTGATTAAAACGTTCAGCTGATTTTAACAGAGTTATCTCCCTGTAGTGGTATGTACCGCCTTAATAGAAGAAAATCAATGAGAACAACCTACGGAAGTATTTGAAAACAGTAATTTGATAAAACATGTACAAATGAATGTGTATTCATTCACAAAAGCGTCTGCTATTCAATTTAAATCGCTGTTTACAATTCATGTAACCAAATATCTCCTTTTATATGCATTTTAAAAAGCAATTGAAATTAACAAAATTCATACAATTTAAACGAGTTGCTTTATCAATAAAATATAATGTAAAGGTATTACGAACGTATATATGTGGATAAATATTAGCATGAAGGTGTGGAGAATTTTCAAGATTCACTGGTATGTAATTTTATTCATATTACGATATTGTATGCTCGTTGGCACCAAGAAGATTGTATAAGATGTTCAAACAGATATGCACAATAACCAGTGATACTAACCAAAAAATAGTTTTGCATTCATTGCATTATGACAATCGCGTCGACGACAACATACGGTGTCTTCATTAGAAGAATGATTTATTTCCCGATTTTATTACGATCTTTCTAATTGTGTCTTTTATTGAATGTCGGTTGTTCTCTCCGGACAGTCCATCTTCCTCCTCTAATATAAACTGACCACCACTATAGTGCTAAAATTGACGCCAATCAATCAATCAAACAAACAATCAATCAATCAATCAATCAATCAATCATTCAATCAATCAATCAATCAATCAATCAATCAATAAATAAATCAAGCATTCAATCAATCAATAAATGTGTCTTTTATTTAAATTATTAGATTAAAGTCTTTTCAAACTAACAGATCTTTTATTTATAACATCCCTATTACGTGAAGATACAGCTACTCAATGTATTTAGGAATTTATAATTTCGAAAGCTTTCCTGATGAATTTAAATCCAAAAATGATTATTTATATATTCAAATTTATATATATTATATATATTTACTTACAGAAGTAGTATTTCTGTCGCAGAATGCCAGGAAGCAGATATGGTCTGTATGGGCAGATTAAAGCAGACAAACCACTTGAACTTGAACCAATTATAGTAGAAATTGCTAATGCAAAACAATCTCAAGGTGAGCCTCTTACAATATCTGGTGATTAGTTTAATACACTGTAAAGGGGGAGGGGGGGGGGGGGGGGGGGTCTGGATGATAGGTACCTTATTTCTATATTTTTATGTAAGCACTCAATTAGTTTCTATTCTTTATATTTTAGCACCCCTTATTCTCTTTTCATAAAGTTTCCGTCTGTCACATGTCCATTGTCCTTGACCTCATTTTCATGGTTCAGTGACAACTTGAAAAAAAAGTTAAGATTTTTTGTAATGTTAATTTCTCTCTTTTTATGAGTAACAGGATAACTATATTAAGTATGTGCGTACCTTGCAAG
Source organism: Mytilus californianus (assembly GCF_021869535.1). Lineage (NCBI taxonomy): Eukaryota > Metazoa > Mollusca > Bivalvia > Mytilida > Mytilidae > Mytilus > Mytilus californianus. The sequence continues at coordinate 43,687,288 of NW_026262734.1, read as the reverse complement.
GTCCTCATGTCTGTCAGACAGTGTTCATGTGACCTCAACCTCATTTCATAGATCAGTGAACAAGGTTAAGTTTTCGTGGTCAAGTCCATATATCAGATACTATTAGCAATAGGTCTACTATATTTGGTGTATGGCATGATTGTAAGATGTATATGTGCAACTGTCATCTGACCTTGACCTCATTTTCATGGTTCAGTGGTTAAAGTTAATTTTTTGTGTTTTAGTCAGTTTTTCTTACACTATATGCAAAAGGTCAATTATATTTGGTGTGTGGAAATAATTTACGATGTACATTTCAGTCTTGCAGGTTTTGTTTTACCATGACCTCATTTTCACAGTTCTTTCTCATTATTAAGTTTTTGTGTTTGGGTCTGTTTTCCTTAAACTATAAGCAATAGGTCAACTATATTTGGTGTATGGAATGACTGTAAGGTGTATATGTCTGTCTGGCAGGTATCATCTGACTTTGACTTCATTCTCAAGGTTCATTGGTCAATGTTAAGCTTTCATAGTTAAGTTTGATTCTTAGATAATATAAGCAATATGTCAACTATATTTAATGAATAGATTTATGTAGGGTGTACTTGTCTGTCTGGCATGGTTCATATGACCTTGACCTCGTTTTCATTGTTCTTTAATCAGTATTCAGTCTTCCTGATTAAGTTTGATTCTAAGAACTATAAGCAATATGTCAACTATATTTGGTGTATGGCATGATTGTAATGTGAACATGTACTGTAAATTCAGAAATTATTGCGAGGTTTTTATTAATGCGAATAATGCGACTACTTGAGTATCGCAATAATAAGAACTCACATTCTCATATCAAATACATATTATTTGTATATAGCTTTTCCTAAAATCGCAATAATTAAACTCGCATTTTTGTTAATTCTTCAAAAATCGCAATAAAAAATGCACGCAATAATTTCTGAATTTACAGTATTTCAAGTTGGGTTTATCTAACCTTGACCTCATTTTCTTGGATCATGTTATGTTTATGTGATACTTGTAGTATAGCTTTATATTTAGGACTATCAGTATAAAATCAATGGTCAGTAAAGCAGGCGCGAGATTTCAGCGTGTGCACTCTTGTTTCAATAGCTACAGTTCAAAAGGGTTTACACAACAATGATAATGAGGGACTCTCAGTACTTCTTGTCTTTTCTGTTTCAAGGAATTCGTCTACTTTATACACAGGGTCCATTTTCGGAAATCTAATTATTTAGTGCAGCTTCGGTTTTTGAAAGCTTTTTGCTTTTCTTTCTTGACATATTTGTTTGTTTTTATAGTGATTAAGATTATAACACAATGTTGACTGCTGTACCCCTATTTTTGACATTTTTACCTATTATGTCTGTTTGTTTTCTTCACAAATTGTTGTCAATATAATTGTATTTTATGCGACTATCATACAAATTAGAGGTGTAGCTAGCTATAAAACAAGGTTTTACCCACTATGTTCTACATAAGAAAATGCCGGTACCAAGTCAGGAATATGACAGTTGTTATCCATTCGGTTGATGTGTTTGAGCTTTTGTTTTTGCCATTTGCTTACGGACTTTCCGTTTTGAATTTCCTCGGAGTTCGGTATTTTTGTTACATTTTATTTGCATTTTGCATTTTTCGTAATCTTTGACTTGCTGTCAAATTTGACACTATAGCGTTTTTTTCAAAACCCTCCATATTTTCATTTCTAGAGCTAGATGTGGGAAGTATTGTGTCCTCAACACAAATTTAGAATAATTCTCAATTTCTACAAGAGCTTAAAGGGACCAAAGCTGGAACTAACTATTTTTCAGCACATTGTTCAAACATCATACTTTTCATTTCTGTATGGCAATATCGTTCATCTGTATTCATACCTCTAAATACTTAATCACATCCTTTTAAAAATTCATCTATTATGTAGGTACTTTTTCATAAAATATCCATGTTTTGTTCCAAAAGTCACCAGGCTAAAGGTACAACAAGCTTGCAATTAGTAGCTGTAACAAATCCGATTTTTTCCCCAGTGAAGCTTATGTTTTGAAATTGACGTCCAATGGAAACTCTGTTTTATTGTAGTGGTGACACCCGATTTAGAAGACACCAAGAAAAGATGGTTGGTTGTTGGTATATGTCTTCATAACGTTGTATCACCAGCATTGAGAGAATATGTTTCAAAATCCATGAATCAGGTGTTTAATACACTATAGCAATCTCACAAGATAGATATACAATGCTATCCAAACCAACTAAAGTGCTATAAAGGGACAGTCCATCTCAATTATGAAGCTATCAACAACAACAGAATAGTTCGTTCTGGAAGGAACAAAGATTATCAGAACTATGATTATAGAATACAGAATCCTATGGAATTCTCGAAGCTGTTCTTGAACGCAAATATGGCACAATACACAGGTTTTGATGAAACATGTGATTCTTCCGCACTTCTAAACATCATCATGTGCAGTGATACATCCGTACTTGGTCGACTTGCAGATCAAGTGAGTTTTTATTAACTTTAAATAAAAACCATACGATAATGGTCGACAATATGGATTTGCATATAAATTATCCACTTGAATATGAAACTCAAGTAAACAAAGAATTGTTTAGTCGCACCAGGCACCATGCTTAAAATCGTCCTGGAAAACCAATGTAATTACCATATTCAAGAAGCGTGATCCACCTCATTTATCAAATTACCGGACAATAGGATAGTTGAGGGTTGTAAAATGTTATATGGTCACTATTCCTCTGCTTCAACCTCTCGGGTGATAATCCATTCTACTACCTATGTGTATTAGACAGAACCTGAATGTAAGCCCTGGTCTTTACATTGTAGCCCTTATATACCTAAAATCAAATGATCATATAGGAAACAAATATTTGTTTTTTCTATTAATTTTTAAATATGCCCGACTAAAATCGATTGCCTCTTTTTGGTTCTTTTTGAATTAAAAACATTTTAAATTTAATATAACACGCTTGAAAATAATCAGCTCATACTATCTTATCGATTAATTACTGCCAAAAGGATTGAAATTGATTGATTACTATCCTGTTGTAAAATATATCATGCAATTTATCATTATAGGATTAAACACATTTTTTCTAGAGGTTATTCAGTCGGAAAGCAAGCCTTTAGAAACGACCGTTGTTGCTACTTTCTTAAGACAACAATGGGACTGATATTAAAGCCGGCCATTCTGAAATTGCGTTAATTTCGCGGAAAAAATAAATTGGTGGCAATATGGAAAAATTTCTATTTTCTGTTTTTTACTTGCCATTGGAATCAGAAATAGATGTCTTCCTATCTGTTAAGCATGTGTCTTATTATTAAAGAAAAAAATACCTAAATTGGCAGTCCTTTAAGGAGGGTGGTATAGGGTTATTTTCTTGCAACGTGATCGCCGTTTTTTTATTTCACGTTCAACGTGTTTTTACTTTTTTATTTAACGTTCAGTCGTGCAAGACAGGTGCCTCGTTCAACGTGTTCTGCTTATTTAATTTTACGTGCATCGTGATTTTCAAATGCTTATTTTGCGTGCTCAGTATTTTTCAAATAAAATTCAAATACTTGGCAGGGATCGTCAAGAAATACTTTTTTAAAAGCCGTAAACCATTTACATCATAAATGTGTATACTAAATCGGAAATAACAAGTAAAACAGAGAGTTTATATATACAAGAAGACAGTGACTCAGTCACAAAAAGGTTCACAACAGTCTTTATTTTTCGTGCAACGTTCATGACAGAAATTATTTCACGTTCAACGTGAAATTTTGTCTTATTTCACGTTTTTTCCGTGCAAGCACCCCCCCGTCCCCCCTTTACCACCCTCTTTAACGAATACGTTAAAAAATTATGCGGAATCGTCTGTTACTTTTTCTTCTTTTTTTCACAGATAAACAAAACTAATATTTATAATATAAAAAAAATAATACGTATCTCAAAGTTAAACAAATATTTCAAGTCTAACGTTCTGTCACCCCTTAGGAAAACTCGTTTGAACTAAATTCCGACAGAAAGACATTTTGTGACATTGTACATTTTTGGTCTTACACATCGATGTCAACATGCATCTGAACAGAATAATTTAGTGTGTTTGTTTGAAAAAGCAATGGCGAGTTCAGCTGTGAATTTGACTGGATTAATTATTCTCTTTAAGTGAAATGTTTGACGTTAACTAAAACAATAAGGTAAGGATATTTTATACTGTCTGTGCACAACCTTGAATTTTAGATGACTAGGAAAAATCATTCATTGTTAATATTATTTTTTTGTGATGAAGGAATCCTGCAAAAGTAAATGCAAATATAACATGGTCAATGGAAACATGAAAGTCTTGTCCTTTGAACTTAAAACAATTTCTTTCAGACTTGCATTTTAATCACTCTTATTCAAAGCATTTTCATAATTACATGAAGTGTGACTTACTTGTGATCTAAAACATCATTATTGACTTAGCACTCAGAAACTGCTCTGAAATACTTTTAATATGCATAGTTATTTATTTTTTTTAAATAGAGTGTCTAGAAAAAGAAAAATATGAGATCGAATCTTTCTCGTTGTTATTTATTCGCAAGTTCATGATTATAAACCATTTAAATAATTATGCATTGGTTTAGGCTTTTTTTATAATTTGAGTTCATTCAGTATAACTTGCATGGAATCAATGAGACAAAATTTATTATTATATTTAGTTTAATTATACACAGATTGCAAACCAATTTCCTTTTATTTAAAATTATGAAGAATTTACATTGAGAATACCTTGATTATTATTTCTTTTAAATGTATATATGAAAAAGGTAGGATCAGGTATCAGTATTGAAAGGGAATTCATTTTAACCTTGTCTAGATCCAGTATTTATGCATATTTTGGCTAGCCTTGGTCTTTATGTAGTAGATATTTTATTTCTGTGTTGATATTTGGTTACAGCAGTAAAAATGTTTACCAAAATATTGAAGTAACTCTTGGAATAATATATTATGGCACAGAGTAACATTTACTGCAATATTATTTTAAGCCATATTTCAGTTCTGAAACTGTTTTAAAAATGATAAAATGTGTTTACCTAATTGTTTTACATATGTCTGGAGTGATCTGTACGTAGTATCAAAATATATTTAGTAAAAAGATAATTAATTATTTTAATAATATTCACTTGTAAATAACAGCATATGGTGCTTAATATTTATAATAGTCAGATATATAAGATTGTTCATGAAAAGTGTGAACAAAGGGACGTAACTCGTAAATTACTATCGGAACAGCTTCGTCAGAAATATCGACACATCGAAGTGGCACATTTGCGTATTACTGCGTATTAAGTGGCACAAATTTGACACGGGACAGTTTATAAAAAGCCTCATCACATATTTTAAATTCAGCATAGGTTCCCCAGAAATTAAGAAAGAAATTTCAACTGATGTGTTGAAAAAAATTGACGCGACGAGTGACGACCTGGGGTTTGAAGGTTTCGTATTCTTATTCAGTACGCTTAATCAAAACAGTTTGTATGTTAGAACTTCTAAAAAGTATACATAGTTGGCATCTATAACGAACAGCATGCTTTGATTTCATTTGATATGACTTTTTGGAGGAAACAGACTCGTTTCAGTTAAATAAAAAATTACCCCAAAAATGCCCAAATATGGTAGTCACATGACTTCCATTGTTGCTTTAAGAAATGGGGTCAAACTAGGGTGAGCTTTCCGACTGATTGATGTGTACACTGGGGCGATTAACTCAAACTTAATAAAAGTCCGAAAGACTTTTATGCAAAGTTTGTGAGTCAGCGACCCAGTTTATACATCAATAACCTCTAGAAAAAAATGTGTTTAATCCTTATCATTCTTAACCCAAAAATTTGTAATTTTTAATTAACAAATTTTAGTACATTGGCTACTACATACCGTCAAATGCAATTGGCATTTCGTAACTAAGGAGTAAGCACCCATATTGACGTTCTGAAATCTATTGTTGTTCTATTAATGCAAGAGAACCTAAAATTAAATAACACCTATCTCAAAAACTTCATTTTAATGATATGTTATTTAAATTTTAATCGTTCAAGAAACATAATAATCTTCATCTTGAGAGTTTTCATTCATATGACGTCAAGTTTTCCCACAAAGTTGATGCGCCAACCTCATTCATGAAATTTCCCGGAAATTCATTTTATTGTAAATTTATACATTTTCAAAGCTTTAATGCAATAATTCATTTTATTATTTATTAGAATAGAAATACCAGTCACGTATATGTTTTTTTCAATTTCAATTTGCTTGAACCCCTTGATACCACGAATCTGTTTCACGCATGAATAGATCATGTTGCAATCAAGAATTCGAAAATAGTTCCGGCAACATGGTCCAATGAATTGTAAAGCAAGGAAAAAAATGCCAACGGACCAATCCAATTTAAGTATTTGTAGATATGCAAATCATATAAGAATAATGACGAAATAAAATCAGGAATGTAAACATGAACAAAAGATTGGTTCTGCAAGAATGGAAAATAGTGATGAAGGGCGGGATATGTAAAACAAAATGAGGGTATGTTGGATACGGACAGAAATGTTTCCTTGCAACTAGCCTTCAACGAACTTTCAATAAGTAATTACAAGGGTTTGAACCCTCCGTGTACGGGACATCGGGTTTGACGTTCCTAATTAGACCCGAGGCAGCTGCGTATTTATACATTCAGTACAGCCAAATGGACGTCATTTGCGAAACGAAGATAATGAGATCATTTTCTAAATTTCGAGAGCTTAATTGAATATGATACGGAGATTGGCGACACATGTATTTCAAATGAAAGATCTTGAATAATTCTAAGTACTCTATTTATCCATAAATGATTTTATGTAATCTGTATATACACCCTTTCTTACTTGTTTTGCAGCTACGAAATGATGTAAGAAATCCTTGGGCACACTGTAATTTTACCGAATGGGATGCAATGAAATACTTAGCATCAATTCAGCTGATGCAACAACTTATCAGACATCTACACATGCCTTCTGAAATGAAAGTCCTAGCAGACTTATCCCACTGGGAAGTAAATGGTAAAGTTATTTATTTACTATAGGAATAAAAAGATGTTTAATTGCTAATGAGACAAATCTGCACGAGATACCAAATGACGTAGAAATCAACCAATAATAGTCATCGTTCTTTTGATTTGAGATTTTTGAAGTAACTGTCAACATATTGGGTCATTAATCGATACATTGAAATACCTTCTTTTCCAAAACTTTGTCATAACAAAGGATGCTTAATTGTATGCAAAATATATAAACATTAAAATGGTTAACAAAAATATTAAGAGGTATCTTACCAATAATGTCCATTAGTGATATCCGTCTTGTTACTACTGTTGAAACACGTAAATGCGACACACCCGATGGTAAAGCATCATATTAAGGGATTGCTTGAGTTTTCTTGGACGGTCTTTAAAAACTAATCCATTTCAATACTGATTTTTTGCAAAAACCATGGCCGTTAGATCGCTAGATGTATATATTTTTTTCGGAAGCGTCTTTTCGTTTCTCTTTCTAGCTGGCCATGGTTGTCCGAAACAAATACATTTGAGTTTCCAAAACACAACTTATAAAGACGAAATACATATAGGGGTACCTCGGAGAGACATACTTAAATATGAGAAAAAAGGGGGAAATTTCAACTAGTGTTAATCAAAATAGAAATTTTATGAAAATGCTTTCTAGCTTGTATTTTTAGTTTCCATCGCTAAAGTTACACACGTTATACAGATAAAAGAGATGGAGGGGGAATCCGTTGATGTCATTCCATATCTGTATGTCTATTTTAGGTATCAACTTTTTACAAGGAACTAGATTAGGTCTAGAAATAGTTGACGAAGTGAATAAACACACTCAAAGTTTGGCCAAGTATGTACTCCAACTCAAAGCTGAGACGAGTTCCTACTCTGAAATGGTTCACAGTTCGTTAGTTCTGATATCTAATGATATGAGCAATGTCTGTAAACGTATTGACCAAACCGATATAGATTTATCACAAATCACAAGCGAAGTCATTTCACTGAGGCTTCAAACTGATAGCATCGAGCATATTGTAAATGAAAACGTCAAAGATATCAAAGATATAAAAACTGATTTAGAAAATATAAAGAACTATAACTCGCATCAGAGACCCAAAGAAAAAAATTTCTTTTATCCACCAGATAGAGTTAGTGTTTTTGTTGGTAGGGAAGACAAATTGCTATCATTGAAAGAAAAATTTGTCCAGAATAAAGATGTTAACCACACAGAAGTAATATGCGGATTGGGAGGTTGTGGTAAAACTACTTTGTCCATAGAATTTGCATGGATGTGTCAGCAGTTCTATCCTGGTGGTGTCTTCTGGGTTTCTGCGGAATCAAATGACACCCTAGAGGATACAATTACCACACTTGCTATTGATGTAAGCACACCAGGACAAAACAGTAAAGAGACTTTCAAAAGAACTCTCATGTGGTTAGGACGCTTAACAAAAAGATGGTTGATTATAATCGATAACGCAGATACAGCTATCATTTCTGGTCAAATGAAGGAACTACTGTTAGGAAATTGGAAGCGAGACTCAAAAGGTCATGTCATAATAACATCAAGACGAGAGCCACTTGCTATAGAAGAGACTTTCCATGTCAGCACAGACAACTGCAATCATCTAGAAACTTTAAATGACGATGAAGGAGTTCAATTTTTGATCAAACGAACTGGAATGTGTGATGAAAGGTCCAATGACAACATATCAAAATTAGTAATAGAGCTTGGAGGACTTCCGTTAGCTTTAGAACAAGCTGCCGCTCACATCAAAAGCATTAGATGTTCCTTCAAAGATTACCTAGCCAGTTTCGAGAAAAAACGCCTAACATTATTATATAAGACCACAAACCCTCCTTTCGAAGCAAATATAGAAAGGCTCGCAGTAATGACAACTTGGCAATTGAACATGGATTACATAAGGTCTCAGTCGGAAGCGGAAGGGCTTGGGACGTCTGCTGTTATCGTCATGAAAGTAGCATCTTTCCTATTTGCAGACGATATGCCCGTTGAAATTTTCAATAGTGGGAAACCCACAATAAGTGACGAAGAAGCATATGAAACACTTACAGACCCAGTTGGAATTAAACATGCTGTTGAAATTTTAACAAGGTTTTCGTTATTTCAAAGATATCGATCAGAAAGTTTATCGGTTCACAGATTAGTCCAAGAAGTGATAAGAAGCAACGTTGATAGAAACGAGAAAAAATTTGTTCTTCAATGTGCAGTAAGAATGATTAATAAAGCGCTAATGTTAACAACAACTCCACACGCAGCTATTCTTAAAAACAAAAATGAACCACATGCTTCTAGAGGATTGCTCAATCTATGGAACAAATTAGCAGCAAACGCAAATGCATTAAAGAGTTATCTCATTATTAGCAAAGATAGCCAGGAAAACAAAGATCTCTTTACTAGTTTGGAATCTGCAAGAGTAATTCAAGCGTCAGCTATTTACAACAGTCTGTCCCAGAGACAAGATGCGGCACTGGAGGATCAAAATCAGATGCTTTATATAATGGCGTCCTTAGATATGGAGGAGCATACTTGTAATGAACTTACAAGTGTTAAAATACCACTTTTAGAGAGAGATCGTATGCATGTCCAAAATAGCATTGCTTAATGAAAATACTAAACGTTTTGCAGTAGTTCCTCTTTCAACAGACAGATTGAGAGAAATAGGTAATCAAGCATTTCAGGAAAAACGATACGAGGACGCTCTTCAATACTATACTGAAGCGTTGCGGGCCTGTTCAAACAAAGATTGCGACTATAGAATACTTTCAAACAGAAGTTTAGTTTACCTGAAGCTTCATGAATATACTTATGCTCTTAACGATGCTAATGCTTCTATCGAAATAAATCCATATTTCTGCAAACCTCATGTATGGAAATCATACGCCATTGCCAAATTGAGGAATAAAGGCAAATTGCAATCTAAAATGGAAGGTTCGGGTCTAGCAAGTGCTTCTATTGCAGCATTTTTAAATGAGCTATCCCTACTTGAATATAAAATGAAAGTTCATTATCCTATAGTTATGTATGAAATCATAGAATGTGAAAATCAGTACACCGATTTACAATCCCGGATTATGTCTATCTTAGATCGACCATTTACAACATACCTGCTGAAAAAAGGTCGTTATACTTCTCACAACTTGTCAAACCAAAAAAGAGTTGTCAAGTTATAGGAGTTGAACCCGGGGTGGAAATCGAAATAGAACATGGGATTCAAATTTCAAGACCTTTAGATTCTGAATTTGAACTTGATTTCGAGCGAGAACGAGAAATAGCGGTTCATTTTGAAAACATATTGTTTTGTTCTAAAGGTAGCCAAGTAAAAGTACATAAAGGTGGAATTGGAACTTTCTATAGATGCAAATTTTCGAACCAAATTCTTGAAGAAGACTATGAACTCAAAGAAAATATCGACATCTTTTACAAAAGGTTTTTAAGTAACATTGATATGAAAGACAAAAAACATAGCTCAAGCATCGTCTTATCACAAGGCGGAATGATTGTTTTAAACTCATGTGATATAAGAAGTAATGGCGGTTGTGGCATTTTTTTACACGGTGAAAATTCTTTCCTGGACATTTCGAACTGCAATGTTCACAACTCAGTGATAGGAATAGTCGTTGGAGATGGAGGAACCATGAAAGCTTTAGACAATCAAATATGCTGTCAGACACTGAATGGCGTAGCAATTGGTCCTAATGGTACAGCAACTTTGAAAGGTAATACCATTTCACAAAATAAAGCTGAGGGTATATGGTGTGGTGGAAAGAACAAATATAAAGAGCTTAATATTGCAAAAACTATGGTCATTGCAGTTGACAACATTATATTTCAAAATGGTTTATCTGGAGTTTGTTTAGAAGGGGGGTGCTTTTTGTTAAAGAACAATAAAATATCTGATAATTGGGCATGGGGAATATTTATACAGGAAAGATCTTCTGTTTTTGCTGAAAGCAATGACATTTCTTCTAATAAGTGTGGCCGCATAAGAGTCGGTATGAATTATTCTGCCTCAGTTATTATTGATGGAAATACAATTAAAAACCATAGTGGACCAGACATTTTGGCTATTAATGATGAAATAAGCTATGATGCAGAGGCTGCAGATTTAGATGAGACTAAAACATATTCAACCCCTCCAATCATAACAGACAGAAATCTCAGCTTATATAATAATAAACCAATTCAATCTCCTAGAGATACAGTGATGTCCCAAAAAACATGTTGTGGTTGCCAAAAAATGTCAACAAGCGTTGAAGGCCCGTACCAATTGTAGGATTGCTCAATATTGTTCAAAAGAATGTCAAAAAAATCATTGGATACTTCATAAGCATATGTGCCCGCTCTTATCAGAGAAATACACAATTGAAATTCGAACAACAGACACACAACCCCGTGCACCAGATATCAATACAGAATATGTATTTTACACTCGACATTTTCATCCCTCACTAATAGGAATATGTGAGGGGCCTGCCCCTGATGTGAAATCAACGAAGAGGTTCATCGTAAAAATTCAATCTGACCATGATTTTTTGCCGTACAACCCAAAAAAATATTTGACACTTTATGATCAAAGCGTTACTTTGGATATAAGGCTAATAAATCCTGAACTTTATCATCTATGCAGCGAATGTGGTAGACTCAGTGGCGATAAAATTTCGTCGAAAAAGATTTTTTGTTGGGCATCATATAAAAAAGGAGGAGATATTCTTTGTATTCATACTGACGAATTTCCATCATTTCAAACATGGTGAAAAAATTATACGAATTTATAATTTACCAATTCGAAATACATGTTGGTACTTCGAATATACATGACTTTTGGCAAAGTTGAATAATGAATGTACAAAGCTTCAAAGTACATTAAAAAAAATATATTCATACAAACCAGTTTTGGTTTGTTTGAATGATCCTCATGTTACTGGTACCATTATCGTTTGACTTTCATAGTCCTTGTTATACATTTTCAAACGAAATAGTTAAAAGCACAAAACTTATTCACAGTCATTTAAGTTACAATTTATTAGTTACCACAAAACTATTGTCACAGAAAGGCTGAAACTAATCGGAGATATACAACTTGCATAGTTATGTTTTTATTGTGCAAATAGGCAAGTAGACAAAAAGTTATATGAGTTTTTTCAAGAGCTAATAAGCCTCCAGGGAGCTCTGTTTATTAATAAATATTTATTCAATTTAACATCCGAGTCTAATCAAACAAGCTTCCATAAGCAAGACTAGTTGTAAAGTTAAACTTTAATATACAGAATGAAAACTAGTTATTTACACACAATATACAGAACTCCTATTTATTTCATCCCACACAATTTATATAAGTCATATAATCGAATTATAAAAAAATAATTTTCGGGATCAAATATACAATTTATCCATAAAAATTCTGAACAGAAAACAGCAGGAAAATAAGGCAGTATAAACATGCTATCAAAAACTGGGCAGGGGACTGGGATGCTTTTGATGGATGAGAAGTCGATCTTGCACTACCTGTGTACTCCGCCGTTTTGATAAAGACAAGTCAATAACTAATTAGATTCACAGAAACTTAAGATTGCCATGTAATGTCGATATTGACCAATTTTCCCTTAAAATGTTGAAAAGACAGACATTTAACTAAAAAAAATAGACATAATTGAACAAAATGATAAGCAAAACAATACCTACAAACTCTTCTAATAACTTAACTTTCCACTTGTCTTCATAAAGGAGTTCATGTGTGTACCTTATATCGGTTGGATACCAATGTTTGTGGATTTCGTGAGGATAGAAACATAGTTCTTAGTTTTCTGTCATGTGTTTTGTAAAGTGTTGTATGTCTTTTAGTCTATTTTTCGTTTTTTGTTATGTCACTGTCAGTTCGTTTTTTGCTATGTCACTGTCAGTTCGTTTTCAACTTATGAGTTTTGAATATCCCTTTAGTATGTTTTGCCTCTCGTTTAACAGCAGCAAAATTAAAACTTTAGATTTTTCTACACTTTACACTACTATTCCCCATGCTCAATTGAAAGATCGACTACACCACCTCACTAAACAATGCTTTTTCTATAAAAATGTGAATCGTTGATATAAATCTAATGTTTTGGGTTATAATAATTCTTATTCTGTGAAGAACCACACTGATTCTATCAGAAAATATACTGAAGATGATATTATCAAAATGCTGGACTTTTTGATCGACAATATATCTGTTGAGTTTGGAGGATTGATCTTTCAACAGACAGTGGTTATTCCAATGGTTACTTATTGTGAACCCCTACTGGCCGATTTGTTTTTGTACTCGTATGAAGCAGAATTCATTCAGAACCTTCTAAAAGATAAAAATAAAAAGCACCTTGCGAAATTCTTTAATATTACTTTCAGATATATTGATGATGTCTTATCACTGGATATCCCATATTTCAACAAGTTCTTTCATTTCATATATCCCAATGAACTTGAATTTAAGGATACTACTGATACTAGATGGACTGTTTCATACCTTGATCTTTTCCTCAAAATTAACACGGACTGACGACTTCACACTAAAATCTGTGATAAACGGGACGATTTTAACTTCCCAATTATAAATTTCCCATTTCTCAGCAGTCACAAACTATCTGCCCTATCGTATGGTGTTTACATATCTCAGTAGATACGTTATGCTCGTGCATGTTAACACTAAAGTAACTATATATACAGGAGTGTGCTCCTTATGCAGAAACTGCTCCAACAGAGTTATGAGCGTTAAAGATTAAAAATGGCCCTCCCATAATTTTATAGACACCACCACGGATTGGTTGATCTATACGATTTGTTGGTGTCTGTGTCTTAACTAACTTACAACTTTTTGTACCACGTCTTTAGATTGTGGTTTACCGACGTCGTCGGCTGGTCTGCTAAGTACCGAACGTGACTAATTCCCGAATGATACTGTTTTGCCGAGTGTGATTTCGCATTGCTATTAGACGTGTCTCGGTATTTATACATCCAACATTCATGTTTTTAGTTATTATGTTTCTTTTGTAAGTCTGGGTATATATTGTGCTATGTCTTATCGTTTGTGGTTTGAATTCAATATTTATTTTTTTATATGTATGTGAAAGTTAAGATAATTAATCAGCTTGCTCATTTATATGATTTATAGTTTAATGCAACTACATGCTCATGATTTAATTTTGATTTTACACAGTTTTGATTTAGAAGAAAACGACACGGTTAGAAAATACAAATAACTACACCATTACTAACACAATTCTATATTAATAGGTTTGTAATGGTTAGAAAATACATAAAATAACACTATTACAAACTTAATCCCAATTTTATATTCTATTTTTAAAGATTTACCTGTGATGTCACTTTTTGTGGCGTTAATATATTCGTGTGACGCACATATCATAATTCTATTGTGGTGTACTGTCGTAAATTAATGAAAGGTGTCCGTTGTTATTCTGTGGTTTACATGTTGTAATGTACTATTATATCATTCATCTATGTATTTCTCTGTCCTAAGTTGTCTTTCGTTTATTTGTACTGTACTCCTGTCACGTAATGTTGTAATTTTAGCGGTATTTTTATTATTGCCATATAAGGTTTAGCTAGCCATGAAACCAGGTTCAACCAACCATTGTTTCCAAATGTCCTGTACCAAGTCAGGAATATGGCAGTTGTTATCAAATAGTCCGTTTCTATGTATGTTGGCCTTTTTTGTAGCAGTTCAGTGTTTCTGTTGTTCCGTTGTTTTCCTCTTATAGTTGATGTGTTTTCCTCGGTTTTGGTTTGGGACCCGGATTTTTTTTCGCTTAATCGATTTATGACTATTGAACAGCAGTATACTACTGCTGTCTTTATTTAAATAAGTAATGAAGGAAAAATTATCCTTATGCTTGTTTGCAGACTTGATCAAAATCCACAAACCAACAGTATTGCCCTTAAGGTAGTATAGGAGGCTTCCGCCATCTTGGATTGTGAAAAAGCATAACACAATAGGTCAAGGGTTAGTACCACCATGGGTTTTACCCTATGAGTCTTTGTTCAATAATATCTTTCAAAAAATGTGCAAAATAGAACTTTGTTTCATATAAAGAATTACTTGGCATGAGTTAAGTTTTATCCTGTTCATTACTACAGTGAAAATTCTACATAACATTTTTTTGTATACAAGATAACAACTATCACTGGAAGTAAACCAATAAAATTCGCATTCCTTTTCTCCTGTTTACAAGCTTAAGTAATCATGTCACCTTAAGTTTCTAAAACACTTTATAGAAACAAAAAATGATGGTGGTTTGAATTACCAAAGATATATGATTATGACTCAGAATTGGTTTATGCAATGAAATGCAGGACTAATTCCCTACATATTGTTCGACCCATTTTTGCATTAAACCGGATGTGACGTACAATGTTTTGTAATTACGCCTCCAGATTTGCAATCGAGTCAGCAAAATGAAGGAAATCAATTTACTAATAACATGTGTGCTTTTATCTTGTAACTTCTAACATTTTAATTTCACAAATACAGACAATAGCTTAGCGTGTTCAGGTAACGCTCTGTTTCATTTGACCTTATGTGATGTGAAAAGTTTTTATCTGTGCAAGGACATCTATCCAAACATGCGTATACCGGGGTTGATTCAATACACTGTGAGTTTAACTTACAAGTTTTAGATTTGATAATGTATAACAAGCGATTTCACTTTATGTTATATCCATGCTTACAGGGAAATAACACGTGACGAAATAATATAAGATATTTGAATGCATATGATATTAGATAGTATTAAATAAATTGAAACGATTGAGAATGGCAAGAACAACAAGAATTAACAAAAAAAATAGAAGCTGAAAACTTATCGATTAAAACCACACAATTAAGATAAACAAAAGAATTCCCTATGACTAGGTGACTGTTCCGTATTTACTATTATTCAAAGATATGATAACACCATCTGTTTTCAAATAAGAAGGGATTCGAGATATACATCTTGAAGGTTGTGGCTAGTGTCACGTAAAAAACGAGTAATGAAAGTTACATTGTTCATGAATAGTGGCCAATCCTCGACACTGAAGATAAGTTATTCTCCGGCTATAAGGAAGATGAGATGGTATCAACGGCTCTTGATCATACAATTTGGATGATACCATACGTTAGTGGTCTGTCGGTCAATATTGCATACATCTCCAAAATCAATGTTTGAAGTATTTCAAGATAAGCGTAGTGAATTAAAATTACTTTTCGTAAAATAGTTTTATAATGTTCTATAATCAGTAAAAGATAATGAGTTGATTAATAGTCGAAACTCTTTGCTGGATGCAAAGAAATCAACATATTTTGGAAACGGATTTGTAGCTACAAGAACACCTGATTGCTAATATAAAGAACTATTACGGCCACTATCTCCAAATGAACGGCCATGTTAAAGCACATAATACTAGTAAAAGATATATCTTTATTTTATGTGGTTCACAGTTCTTGATGTATAGTGCATATAGTGGTCTGGTGAAATCTACTGCAGTCACAGTGAACCTCCCGTCTGTCTTTTGGTAACGACGAAGGGTCTGGTATAAACCTCACAAGTAACACTGTCATGGACCAAATTATATAGACACGAAATTGATTCTTGATCTACGTTCTATCGCAGTCACAGTAATATACAGATATTAGTTTTAAGGGTTTCATTATACTTGCACTTAAAATTAGTTGACTCTTGTTCCTATTACGAAGTCAGTATAATGCTTGCGATCACATTTTCTACATCTAAATTGTGAACTGGATTCCGAAACTTTATGATTCGAAAGCATTTGATACATACCGTGGGTTCATTTATTTTCGTGTGTACCAATTTTCGTGGATATAGGAAAACTAACATATTTGTGGATATCAAATTTTCTTGGTTTTGCCGAAGTCTGCATAGAAGCCTATAGAAAATGTGACCTACGTTGCACATTTAATTTCGTGGTTCACCTTGTATCCACGAAATCCACGAAAATTTGTATCCAACGAATAATAATGAATCAACAGTACCTATTTCTGTTCAATTATAGTTAAGAGTCTCTCATTGTGTACAAAATTGATACAAACAGGTTTTTAAATCACTAAACACTATTCCATCTGTTTTTGTCAAAGGAAGGAACGCAAAATGTCGCTAGGGCAGTAATATTGTGCATTTGAAATCAGGAAACTGATACCTAATATTAATATCCTAATTTATGCTGAATTATAAATTATTTTATTCCAGTATCCAAAAATTCAGAATCGGGATCAAATAACATACCCCCTCTTTTAATTAAAGAACGTGGAGGATCCCCTATAAAAAAAAGGAATTTTTTGTCATTTAATAGAATAAACGGTATATATTGCAGCCTAAAAAATGGAGGAAAATACTGTTTCTGTCTAAATGTTCAAGATAGAAAGTTGTATAATAAAACCAAAGTGCCAACAACACACGAATTTAGATGTTGAAGTACTTTGAATATTGCATTTTAATCAAGGGAGATCAGGGAAGATAATGACCTGACATAAGTCATTATTTATTGCCTTGAAGCACATTTCATATAAAGTTGATATCGTCCAGATAGTTTCTTCAAAAGAATGACATGTCGTTCTTAAAGGAAATAACTCCATATAGGTAAATAAGAAGAAAGCTCACCCCATTGTATTCCGTAAACACTATATTATTTCAACAGTAGTCAAGTTACAACATTATGCATATTCATACATGTACACTTACATTTTGACAAATACAACCAGTTAGTGTGCATTTAATTTAAAAAGAACCAGTCAACTGAATAGTTGTTATTAAAAACGTCAGAGCAAAGTACTTATTGAAAGGAATGAATGAATATGGATATACAATTATGACGATCGAGGTTACATAATTAATTAAAAATTTGATGCAAATGGGGACTGAATATAAACTTTTGTAAGGTAAGCTACGGACTAATTGAAGAAGAGTTGTTGGTAAGTCTGGGTGTGTGTTTGTGTAAGAGAAGGATACAGATCATATCAAACTAAGTAAGACATCAAGTGACTCTATTGACGTGACCAGCCGTCACATTTACTTAATAAGTCCCTTAGAGACTGTACATGCCCTTAAAACATCGATTTAGAAATTATAATTTGCCTCTTGTCGGGATTTTTCAAAATGGCGGATGTGCAATTTAGGATGTTTATATTTCAGTTTAATGTGCCGTTTTCATTATTTAAATGGAAAAACATGCATTTTTCTTACCATGTTTATTCTTATAGTGGCTGTTTATATACGAAACAGACGTCTGGCGTACAAAGTGCAATCTTGGTATCTATGATAAGTTTATTCGATGCAAAATTACATACATACATATTATAACATCTGTGTTAAAATGCACAAGGTAATGACAGCCGATAAGCCTGACAAATTATAACTTGTATGCCAGTTTACAAACAGGTGAATGAAAATTTACACTACACAATTATTCATGTATACACAGGGAACATCCCAAATTAAATTACCAATATTGTATAAAACAAACATGTACAAATTTATTTCCACAGTTTTATACAAATGCAAGTTGAACATATTTTGCCGCAGAATAATTCTTTCAAATATCAAATTGACTGTACTATCAAAACTATACTTAATTAAATATTATTGTTTAAAAAAAGGACGAAAAAAGTTATCCATAAACATATGTTTTCATAGATATATCAATGATAAATAACATCAATTTTTTCTTTAAGTAAATTAAAAGATATAGTACCTTTTTGTCCCTTGAGCTAAGAAATCGTATTATGATACATTTACCACTCTATCCTTCAGATATTCATAGAAAATACTCTGTCGAATAGCAGTATTTATATTTTTTTCAGTCTTATATAATGTGTAGGAAAATATTATTTTGGGTTAAAGGTTGCATTTCTGTAAATATAGACAATGCAATTTCCCATAGGAACTCCCTTTACGGCTAAAACTGTGACACTTTTACTATGAAGTTTCGTGAAAAATTATATCCTAGAATGGAAAGTTGATATGCAATATTATTTTATTCAAAACATAGGGTTGTGCGGCATATTTTCAACATTTATATGCCCTGAACTTCTAATAGTTTAAACTTATACTTAAGTTCTGTACTACCCTACCTTCACTTTAGGTGACCCTCAGAATTCAAAATTCCCTGCAACCATGTGTAAATATACTAGTAACATTCCCAAGTTACGTGTCTATGAGATGAACCATAGAGATCAAATCTGGGAACCAGTGCGTAAACAAAAAAAAAATCTATGAATATTATCTATCTCCCCAAAAGAGGCGTGGTTTGTGAAACAGCTGTATTTACAAAGTGCAACCCATAGTACCAATCTTGTATAACAACTCCAGTTTCCATTGCACGTCAAAACATGGAGTGAAATAAAAAAAAGTCCATTTTTTCTGATTTTGTTTTCTGGACTCCTTTTTTTTCTGTTTGATTAAAAGTTTATGCTGAATTAAAACATACATTTAGATTTGAAAATAATATTGCATCTTTTGTGGGATATCAAACCAGGAAAGTGGAAGGATATCATGTTTACTGGAAGTGGTGCGGCCTAGTAAAAACAGCAAACAGAACGTAGAAAAAAAGTTTTGACCTAAGATTTTTATTCTTCGTTGCAGGAGGCACTTGTTTTCTCCATTAAATCACACTTTCACATTACTACATGCATGATATGTACATGAACAAAATTCTATGTTGCATTTCATTTAAAAAAAAATCCGAAGATCGGCTGTTTTGCATGTAAGCTTACCGATCAGACAATTACAAGAATGCAACCTTAAGCTTTTGCTCATACATATTTGGACTAAAACTATGCGTGCAATGGCCATTTAAGGGCAAACATTACGACATCTTTATGACGTCATAGTGACATAACAAGCGACCCATCTGCACTATTAACCTATTCATTTATCATTCAGACCAAGATAGTTTAAAAAGTTTTGATTAAAGTGACCTTTTTCAGCAATGTGAGGGACCATATTTTCTGTGTGGCTCTTATCATACCTTTATAGTGGCTCTAATCATACCTTCTCCTTTGTAATATGAATAAACACAGTACACCCGAGAGTGTAATGGTGTGTGGGCGTGTTTTTCAATGTATTATACATGCTTTGTCTTGCAAGCTGTACATTTTCTATTTAAACTATAAATTACGCTAAGATCTCCTGCATGTCGTATGAGGGGTTTAAAACTTTATATTTGTAAAACATATATATAGATATATATAATTGTTGCTATTATTAGATACTTTATATAATATAATGTTCTCCCTGTTTCTATCAACGTGTTCAACTCGTCCTAGAATTACATATCACGGCTTTGTTACGTCAAATACGTTGACCCAGCCTAAATAATTTTGACCCGACCTTAATAACTTTGACCCGGACATATCATCGACGTCATGATGAATAAACCGACGTTTGCTTCGAACTCATAAAAACCCAATTGTTTCCATCATGTAAAATACACAAATATAATCCAATAAATCGATTATCAGATTTTCAACATATTCATATTGTAAAATATCAGATGGTCGACACAATATGAACCATTTTGAATTCGTTCGACATGTTCACTTGACAAAACCTTTATCTTTTTAACTCGATGCAAATATTTTACAATATCAATATGCAGACAACCTGATAACCTGTACGTATCAGATTATAAGTATATGTAGAACATAAAAAATGAAAACAACACGTTATAAACTTCATGGGTCCGAAAAGTTTTTCTTGATTTACCTATACCATGAATACTTAAAGTAGAACATTTAAAAGTCGAGGATGTATAAAAATATTTGAAAAGCTATATGACCAAAAAGTACTACAAAAACAACCAAATTCATTTTAGGTCAACTTTGCCTGAAGGAGTTGAAACCTTAGTTTCATGTTATTTTCAAAATTTTAGAAATGTTTGTTATAAACCATGTTATGTCACCGCAGTACTGTATACTGAGCTGATAATACGCTCGAGGACTGATAGTCCACCAGCAGAGGTATCAACTCAGTACTGTAAAACATGAAAAACATCACGTTATTAATTTCATGTGTCCAAAGCGTTTTTCTGGATTTACCTTCATCAGGAACGCTCAAAGCCAAATATAAGAAAGTCGAATATGCTATAAATCATGTCATTACCCGCAGCACTGACTACTTAGTATACATATATATATATATATATATATATATATATATATATATATATATATATATATATATAATAAGTACGTCTGAACCAGTGACGACTCTACAACAGATTTTATCCATCGGATCACCAGCAGTGATGGTGATACAAGGCTGAAAATACATTATGTATACTAAATATATAATTCGTCTAAACAACAGCTCAACAATGTTAGATCTGTAAATTTGCGGAGGCAAATTTTTTGTTTCATCCCTGGCCTGGATTCGAACTCATGCTACTGAGATATCGTGGCACCAAATCGCCTTGCACTATGCCCGACTATAGAGCCTAGATGGTCGAGTGGTCTAGCGCATATATATATATATATATATATACGTCTAAAAAAGTGTACAACAACACCAAAACAATGATAAAAAAAATATGAAACAAAAAATACAAAATTCAATAAATATTTCGGATAACAAATATCTTTCATCAGTTTGAGCAGCCTGGTATAAAATGGCGTCACTAGCTATGATAATTTTCAAAAATCTTGACCATCATACAAATTAAACACCGAACAACGTTTGTAGAAATTTAAAGTTACAATTCAATGATCTTGAAATCATCCAAATTAATTAAAAACAAAAGATGGAAAGTTTAGAGTTTTATTATTCTATAATCTTGTGAACTAGATATAAATTAAGTATTTACAACCGGCGGGAGTGCGAAGTTATATACTAAGTATTTCAAAATGAATTAACACATCTAGTACTGCTTGATTTTAACTACCTCTTTTCGTTGATCCCATTTGGTGCTAACGTTCAACTTTCGTGTCCAAAATCTTTCCCGAGTGACTCGCTCCTCTCTGGACCATGAAGTGTTGTGGTCAATGATAATGATAGTCAGTCGGTTCAGATCTGCCTTAGAGTGACCAGCCTTTATCGATGTATTTTCGTTTGTAGCCCATTTTTGTTAGGTAGCCGCGAAGTTCTTGTAATCGCTTTGTCACAGTATTATTGGTGGAGCAAATCCGCTTTATCCTAATGACCTGACTGTAAGGAATGCTCCTGGTACAGTGTTTAAACAGGGGCTACAAAAGAAAATACATCGATAAAGGCTTCTCTCGTGCTAACAACATCAGCCGAGGCGAATTTTTACAGTATAAAGAGAACAAAAGTCAACAAAAGAGTTCCGTTTGTGTTGACTAATCATCCTCAATTTGATAAATTGTCACACCTTATCCGCGAAAACTGGAAAGATATCGAAAAAAATCCTAAATTTTCCAAGATCTTTCCCGAGCCACCCGTACTGGCTTTCCGTAGGCCTAAAAGCCTTAAAGATGTGTTGGTGAGAGCTTATTTATCATCCAAACCAGGCTCTTCGTCAGCAGGCTCTTGTAAGGGTTGTGGGAACAAACGATGTCTGACTAGCAAGCAAATACTGCACACCCAGACTTTCAAAAGTCACTCGACTGATACGACATACACCATATTTTGCAATGTTAATTGTAAAAGTACAAAATCTGTGTATCTTCTTCAGTGTAAATGTGGCAAACAGTATATTGGCAAGTCAGAACAACCATTTCACAAACGTATGAATGGCCATCGTAGTGACTATATAGATATAGGAAGATGTGGTATGAGTGCCAATGAGACAACTCTCCATACAAGTTACAATTTATAAAAGTAAACCATTATAGGTCAAGGTACGGCCTTCAACACGGAGCATTGGCTCACACCGAACAGCAAGCTATAAAGGGCCTCAAAAAATTACTAGTGTAAAACCATTCAAACGGAAAAACCAACGGTCTAATCTTTATAAAAATGAGAAACGAGAAACACGTATGAACCACATAAACAGACGACAACTACTGTAATCAGATTCCTGACTTAGGACAGGTGCAAACATTTGCAGCGGGATTAAACGTTTTAATGGTACCAAACCTTCTCCCTTTTCTGAAACACTGTAAGCCAGACCTCCCTCTCAGTCGACATTTGAGATCCCCTGATCACTCTAAGGCAGATCTGAACCGACTGACTATCACTATCATTGACCACAACACTTCATGGTCCAGAGAGGAGAGAGTCACTCGGGAAAGATTTTGGATACGAAAGTTGAACGTTAGCACCAAATGGGATCAACGAAAAGAGGTAGTTAAAATCAAGCAGTACTAGATGTGTTAATTCATTTTGAAATATATAACTACGCACTCCCGCCGGTTGTAAATATTTAATTTATATCTAGTTCACAAGATTATAGAATACTAAAACTATAAACTTTCCATCTTTTGTTTTTAATTAATTTGGATGATTTCAAGATTATTGAATTGTAACTTTAAATTTCTACAAACGTTGTTCGGCGTTTAATTTGCATGATGGTCAAGATTTTTGAAAATTATCATAGCTAGTGACGCCATTTTACACCAAGCTGCTCAAACTGATGAAGGATATTTGTTATCCGAAATATTTATTGAATTTTGTATTTTTCGCTTCATATTTTTTTTATCATTGTTTTGGTGTTGTTGTACACTTTTTTAGACGTATATTTTATTTATTTACTGTGTACAGTATCGTTCTCCATAACGACCCGACACCCTCGTAAGAATGATTGTTGACTACTATCAAGACGTTTTACATATATATATATACATATATACAAGTCTAAATTGAAAACAACGTTCAAACCTATGATTGCGTTGGATAAAAACCGCAATTTTTATACGTGTGCATGCAAAACAAATTTCTTGTTAGAGGGGTCTTAATACAGCACAAACAACATTTTCCAAAAGACCAAAAAAGTGAAAAAGTATATTTTAACAAAACGCATTTGACTAACAGGTCGAACAACAAATGTTCTTAAACCCTGCGGACTGCCATTGGCGATTGCCAAATATATATATAATCTTCTTATTTGAGCAGTTCCGTTTTTGCTTTTATAAAGATGTTTAATAATTTATTCAATTGAGTGAAAAAAGTAAAAATGAGAATGAATTCAATTATTTTGTTTTTATGACTGACAAATTAATTTCGGTCCAATACCAATCAAATTCAAACAAATAGTTCTCTAAAATAGCATCTTCAAAATAGTTAATTTGTGTTTACTGATAACTTACTTGCAACGTATGACAGACATGTTTCAACATACATTTGATATTCTTTTGTGCTCTTCTTCTCGGCAATTTTATTTCTTTACTCCTAGATGGCACAATTTGGAGAGGAAAATAATTGTTTAAAAGAAAAAAAAGAAGCTAATATCACCGTACAATTTCATTTTTTGTAACAAAAATTATGTCGTCTCACTTATCTCTATATTGACGCACGCATCTATACAATTGGACCTACAAGAGCCAATTATAAAAGACTTCAAACTAGTAAACATGGTAAAGACATCTTCATCACTTAAAACATGTTGTTCAATTATTTCGTCGTTAACAGCAAATTTTTAACAAAGAAAAAGTGGATAGAATGTGAAAAGTTTTTAAATTTTCAACCTGACATTAATAAGAGACTAATCAGATGCACCGGTAATAGCAGAGTAAAAATGTAGTTCATATGCCAGCTTTTCGTATATATTTGTATCTTCCATTTTGTGTTTTGAAATGCACTCTTAAAGAAATTCCATTTTTCAGAACCCCTCCAGTAAGCATTTGGACACTATTTTTTTTATCAAAATATAGCATTTGTTTTTTTTTATTTATACATGGTTCCCAACTTTTATTGGTAAAAGGGATATAATATAACGACATTTTTACATACCTAATAACAAAAAAATCTGATTTCTCAAAAGAACCCAAAATGTAATAAAACGCATATTTAGGGAACCGAACTTAAACGAAGAAACATTCTCCTTTTGCTTACACGTATAGTCACTATTCTTTATAGTTGATTCTTCCTTTTTATCCTATCACTCTTACTGTTTCCGAAATTCATAACTTGTAAGGATAAATATTGATTTGAAGATTTTGTTTTTCTGCCCTGTAAGTTCAAAACCTGATTCAATTCTTTTTGAATTCCTGCACATAATGCTATACTGCTGCAAGTTGGGTGATGGTAAGATGATAGTGCAAATCATGTGTTGCGCATACTTAGTAACACTCATTACCATTTTTATAAGTTATTTCGAATTTATTCAATACCAGAGGAGACAAATCTGAATTAAAAAAAAAGTTTTTCATGTGATTATTTAAATTTAATACTGAAGACAAAGAATACCGTTTCCAAATAAAGTATGGTATCAACTGTGAATATCTATCGTTACTTTTGTATAATAAAAAAAAATATTGCGCTAGATGAACGTTTCTGATGTTGCACACAATAAAAAGGCTAAAAACGACGGCATTGGACGTTGCTGCATAAAAAAAACCTCATCGTAGATACAAGGTTTTTTTTTAAAGTTTTGCACGCCAGACGCGCGTTTCAAAATTATTTTTTCAATTGTTATTTTTTTATTGCTATCATTCAAAATTTCCCAAACAATAAGATTTTCGATTATTTTTTGTTTGTTTGCATGATGTCACAGTTTCTTTGATACGTACTATCACATTAAAACCTGTCGTGTCACGTTGCGAACTCCTTCAAAAAACTCTTTGAAGGGTCCGTAGGTGTCCTGTTGCAACGCAAACTTTCTGTCTCTATCCAATTTATTCTCATTTTCCTGTGGCAGTTTAAACTTCCAAACCTTTATCCAGTACGACCGTTATTACAGGAACTATCTTTTGTATTTACCGTTAATTTGTTCTCGTCCTGAACATCCATGAAATATTTTCCACTGGACGTTACGCAATCAAAAACCAATAGTAAATAGTAATAGAAGAGCGTTCCATACTGGAAAGATTTCTTCAATTATTATTATAAAATAAACTTTTTTTGAATGAATATTAAATCAATCATTGTTGTTTTATTGATAACATTTGCAAAAGACCTAACGTCACAGTACCCAAATTGCAATATGTACCCAAATTGTACCCATTTAGCAAAAATAGCAGCGGAAGTCTTACAAGTTTTCTTAGATAATTAACAATTTGTATTTTTATAATTTGACATTATGCACGGCTTTCAACATAGCTAAATACATTTAAATATACACAAAACGTTCACAGTGTATATCAACAGATGAAGTATTTGCTCCAAAAAGTAAAATCTTCGGAAACGTCGCCATGCGACGTCCACAAAAAAGTCAACTTTTAAAAATAAGAAATTAAAATATGTAACAGGCTTCCATTTCTTAAAAATAGAATAGTAGACACGGACTATTGTAAAATTGTTCTCAATATTTGAAGATATAAAACAAAACATCAGCTATTCGATTTTAACGGACGTGAATTTAAGCATGGATGGAAGTCGGTTCAAACTCATTTTTCTATGAATAAATATGGATTCAAAATTAAATTGTTGGGACTATATAGTAAATAAGGATACATCTACAAAATAAACACAGAACAGAAAAATTTGTCTGGATTATAAAAAAAACATAGGTGAAAAAACTGTCAAAATAGGTGCAATTTGGTTACCCTCACGTTAAAGCTTTGCAGACGAAAAATATAATGACGCATGAGAAAACAATTTTCGTACTCACTCTTTTTTTTTAATTCTGAAAACACACATCGGCCTGTTATTTTAAATCTCTGTGTTTATGTAATAAGTCTGCTTTTTACGTAAATTTCATTCTATTCCAGTGCCTTACATCAATATTTGTGCAACATTACACCAAAGAATGGAAGAGTTATTAAAAGCGTTTCATATCATGGGTGAGGAAGTTCGACAAGGCCATGATCCAGCTTGTGTGTACAAAAGTGATCTGTTTAATTTTTCAAATTCTACAGTATCCGCCTTTCCGAACTCTCCTACCGCTATGAAATACAAGACAGCTTTCAGTATGTTTCGTAAAGCAAAGTCAGTGCTATGTCGATATGCAAAATCAAAGATTGAAACAGACAATGACTGTGATTTCTTGGAACCAGCTTTCCATGGCTATGCTAAGGCAGAGATGTGTGAAAACCATTTGTATGATACAAATAGGCCCCCTGAAAACACATATGACCTCATTGGTCAATACCTTAAACAGAGACCGGATGACATACTATCGGAATATTTTAAAAATATTTTAGAACAAAACAGGAATGAATTACTTGTATCCAAATTTGAAAGTTTACAAATGTCCATTCGCACAAAGGAAATACTTGCGGCAAAAGTAAGAAGAGCCAGTGCTCACTCCGATATAAAACGTCAAATTCTTGCTACTTTGTATAATAGATTAGGTTCGTTATACACTATCACACAGCAAAGAATTCGTGCAATCGATTCTTTCCAAAAATCATATGATATTGACAATGATCAACATGATTCTCTTTTTGGCATTGCATATAGTGACCGTTATAAGCATCCAGAAAAGGCTTTACAATTGATTAATAAGTACTTAGATGCTGCACCAGAATGTCATAAGAAGTATTATGATGCATATTATACCCTAGCAGAGATTTATATCTTTTTTTATAGAAACAAAGCAAAAGCTGAAGAATATTACCGCAAGGGGTTAAAAGCTGAAGATAAACAGTTGCCGTTTATAATGCATGAAGACACAACTTCTAAACGTTTAGCAAAGCAGTTAATCGAGCTTCCATATATAACCGATGAGTTAGTAGAGCTCCTTTACAGTGCAATATGATTTAGAAAAAAAAAGTAACGAACGTGTGTGCTTTCTGTCCCGTTTATAAAATTAAAATTGTAAAGTAGAATACTAGAATATAAATCGTTTTTTCCATGACTGTAATAAAAATACCACTGTATATATTGTCAAGGATACACAACCAGTATAACATGTCTCTTAGGAAGCACTTGCCTCTTAGATCTAGCCTCATACATTTACAGATGTATTTTCTATATTTGGAAGACGTGTTTATTCAGCATACAATCGGTGTTCCTTGGGGAATCAACTATCATGCTATGATCCGTTGTTGTAGATGTAATACAGGAGCTCCTCGTTTCGCTATATCTATGATGTTTTCTCACTTTATAATTTAAATTTTGGTTAAAAGGTTTTACGCGTTTTTCTGTCGAACTTGAAATAAAGAATACAGTTAAGTCTTCATTATATCTTGCCTCGAATCTTTAATTTGACAATAAGGGTAAGTTACGAACAGACGACAGAAGAGAGTTTCCAGCTTTCTAATTGTGAAATTTGTTCTAACCATTAGTTTTATGATGGATGTAGAGCTGTACCTGCTACCTTTCGGAGCATCAAACCTGTTTTTGTAGGATCGTGTTGCTCCGTAGTTCATATGTTACACTAACTTTTAAGGTTTCATAAGTGGCAAGGCACTTTCAATCTGTATCCAATATACCCCGTTTTCAAGTGGCAGTTTTAATTTCCCGACCTTTATCCCGGACGACCTTTATTACTGGAACTACATATTGTATTTATTGTTTGTAATTTGTTCTCGTCCAGAACATGCATGTTTTTCTTCTAGTCACAGAACTGCGGTTCAACATTTATTTGCAACTAATGACGTCTAATGACAACTAAATCTAATAATTCTATTAAGAAGTTAGTATCCGAGATATAACCAAAAAGAATTTTAGCCACTTGGCTAACAGTGTAGGTGACAATAAGCCAACAAAACCCGAAGGACATTTAAACCTGGTAAATTGTATTAGAAGAAGGTTCCATATCAAAAATATTTCTGCTATTATTATAATAAAATAAACTGTTTCTATACTCTTTTTTTGTATAAAGATAAGGAGATGTCGTATGATTGCCAATGAGACAACCACCCACCGAAGTTCAAATGAATTGGATGTAAGCAGTTAAAGGCAACCATACGGCCTTCAAAAATGAAAAAAATCCATATCGTATAGTAGGTTATAAAAGATCCTGACATAAAAAATAAGAAACTATTCAATTGATAAAAACTAAAGGCCTAACTTATAACAAAATAATTTACGAAAAACAATATGACAGACACGAACCAACGACAACCACTAAACTACAGAATCCTGTCTTGGAACAGGCACATGAAAAATGTGGCGGCGTTAACAATGTTTGTGCGTGCTCAACCCTCCCTCTAACCTAGGACAGTGGTGTAACAGTACAGCATAAGAACAAACTATAAAAATCAGTTTTGAAACAGCATATCTGGTATCTTTCGCCCCTCTTTTACAGATCAGCCTGTTACTTTAAATCCATGTGGCTATGTTATTAGTCTGCTTGATACTTAAATTGCATTTTATTTCAGTGCCTGACATCAATATGTGTGCAATATAACACTACAAAATGGAAGAGTTATTACAAGTGTTAGATTCAATGGATGATGAAGTTCGACGAGGCCATGATCCAGCTGGTGTGTACAATAGTGTTCATTTTGCTTTCACCAAATCTACCTTATCTGCCTTTCCAAACTCTCCTAGCGCTATGAAATACAAGACTGCTTTTGATATGTTTTCTAAAGCACAGTCAATACTATGCCGCTATTCAAAAGCAAAGGTTGAAACAGACATTGACTGTGATTTCTTGGAACCAACTTTCCATGGCTATGCTAGGGCAGAGATGTGCGAAAATCATTTGTATGATACCAACAAGCCTCCTATTAATACATACGACCTTGTAGGTCAGTACCTTAAACAGAGACCGGATGATATATTAGCGGAATATTTTTAAAATAATTTAGAACATAAGAGGAATGAATTACTAGTATCAAAATTTAAATGTTTACAAATGTCCATTCTTACAAAGGAAATACTTGCTGCAAAAGTAAACAAAGCCTGTACTAACTCCGATATAAAACGTCAAATTCTTGCTACTTTGTATAATAGATTAGGTTCGTTATATATTATCATACGCCAGACAATTCGTGCAGTCGATTCATTCAAAAATCATATGATATTGACAACAATTATTATGATTCCCTTTATAACATTGCACATCGTGACCAGTCTGACCATCCAGATAAGGCTTTAAAATTGTTTCATAAGTATTTAAGTGCTGTACCAGAATGTGATAAGAAGTATTGTGACGCATATTATGCCATGGCAGATATTTATATTTCTTCTTTTAGAAATATAGCAAAAGCTAAGGAATGTTACCAGAAGGGGTTAAATTCTGAAGATAAACAATTGCCGTTTATAATCCGTGATGAGACGGAATCTAAACGTTGTGCACAGTTCTTAATCGAACATTTTGTATGACTGTGATAAATTAACAGCATGTACAGTGCAAGATATTTTAGGAAAAAAGTAACGAACGTTTAAACTAAATCCACATGTATATATACGTTATAAAGATGAGTATGAAATGTACACATCTCTATTTAAGTCAATTTAAGTGTTTCCAATTGCAGGAGGTCAGTTTGCTTCTGTATTTTTAGCTCTGTTTTCTGTTCAATAACTACACTTATGCTACTTCCGGTGTTATATGGGTATTCAGTGATATAGCATCGGGTTCCTTTCAATGCTTGTCTACACCATGTTCATAAATCTGTACGTTCTTTGCAGTCACTACGATGTCTAGTAGGCTATTCTAAACTTCCATTACTCGGTTAGTAAAGTAGTATTTCTTTATGTCTGGTCTGCTTTTGTTTTTTAACCAACTTCATCGAGTTGCCTCTTGTTGTCGAGCGTGTCTTACGCGTGAATGAGCCTTCTGTTGTTTATCTTGAAAGTCTCTGTCATGTCGCCTCTAAGCCATCGAAATTTCAATGTAAGAATTTTCAGAGTTTTCAATCGATCGTTCTTCGTATGACAGATCTGTGAGATTAGGTAACATTTTTATTGCTCCATTTTGCATTGTTGGACGTTTTCAATTGTCTCGATATCTTTCTTTTTATATGGGTTCCACATTCACACACTACTAGCATATTCAAGATGAGGACGGGCTAATGCCTTAAATAGTAGACAGAAGATTTTATAATCTAAACACTAAAATGTTCATCTGATAATTCGATTTAGCTGGTTTGCTTTGTTGACTTGTGTCTGTATATGATTGTCAAATTTCAGTTTGAAATATATAGTCACCGTCAAAACTATCCTAATTGAACTGTTTCTAACGTAACTTCAGATCCATTATATGTAGACAATTTATATTTTCTCTTTTGCCGAGAAGTGGATTTAGTAGAAATTGGTAATACTTTGCATGTGTCCGGTGGAAACGTAATAGCCATTTGTCACTCCACTTCATAATATTATTCATGCCATTTTGCATTATGGTGTTGTAAATACTGCTGATTATATATCTTTATAATTTTGTGTCGTCTGCAAACATGAAGACATCTTACATGTACATTCATTATCATATTATTTTAATTTTGTTTGAGAATTTCATTTAGAACCTCTGTTAATAAAACTGTGCGGTAAAGTTATATATGTATATGCATTTGTTGCAATTGTTAAATAAATATGTTATAGGGATTTCATGCTTTAGAGGCAGTGAAATGTAATGCTTAACACTGGTATGTAACAAACCATGGCCACTGGTTATGGTTAGGGGCATCCTTATGGCAATGTTTATCAAAAATGGAAATATCAAGATCCTCTCTATAAAATTCTTCCCATTCATTACTCATCATCTGACAATGTATTTGAATGTACAAGTAAATCAAAAATATAAACGGCTTTATATACATAGACTGAGAGTTGAATATAGCAAAATCATTTCTGTATGAGTTGTACTTCCTCCCATATGACTGTACATGGAAGATTTATAATGCTAAATTGAACAAGTTAATGTCAAAATTGCGTGTTTTCTTTGAAAACACGTTTTTCTGAACAAGGGTTTTTCATTTTATTCTAGTTCTTCCTTAATTGGCCTCACATAGAGATTGCAAACCATGTCAGTTGCGTTGTTTCGTTTTATCTCATATCCGAAATAGGTGTTTTGAAAAAAAAAGTGTTGATCAATCATTTATAACTTGGGCGATATAGAGCTTGATACATGACATGGACACTTGTTAATCATTGACTACACTACAGCCATCCCTGCAATGCTTTTTTCATAAGAGATATTAAATTTTCAATAGTAAATATAAAATGCAGTCCTTATTGTTAAATAAAATCACATTTCCCCAACTGTTGAAAGCTCTATAAACTGATATAAGTTTTTTGTCACTTTTGCAAAGAACTGTGAAATAGCTTTATAGCACGTATATATAAACTTAACAATTAACAATTATTGTCAATTCCAAGAGCATCAGGATGTATTTTGGGTGTTGCAACTACCAAGTATATGTCAACTTAAAATCAAAATTCCATTTATGTATCTGATAAATAAAGGCAACAGTAGTATACCGCTGTTCAAAAGTCATAAATCGATTAAGAGAAGACAAATCCGGGTTACAAACTAAAACCGAGGGCAACATATCAACTTTAAGAGGAAAACAACGGAACAACAGAAACACTAAACTGCAACAAAAAAAAACAAAAAAACGCCAACATACATAGAAACGGACTATTTGATAACAACTGCCATATTCCTGAAAAAAAACATAAATGGGTTTGGTGAATTAGTGATAAGTTTTTCAGATGGAATATGTATTACAGTAACATACATATTTGTAATGAAGAAATGGCAATCAAATCAAATTGACATGAATTCAATATCTCTCATTAAATACATGTACATGTAATTGAACAACCTACATCAAATGTAAACATAGAAGGGATTTCTTATCATAAGTAGGGAATTATATAAATGAGTAAAGACTGTACAAAATTTGAAGAATTGCCTGAAGGAGGAAATGAAATGAATACTAAAACTGATATTAAGATGTGATATTATCTTCATTATCATCGAATTTATGCTTAAATGAGCAACACGACGGGTCCAACATGTGGAACAGGATCTACTTACCCTTCCGGAGCATATGTGATCATCCCCGGTTATATATGGGGTTCGTATTGCTCAATCTTGAGATTTTAATGTTGTTTTTTGTAGACTGTTGTCTGTCTTTTCGTCTTTTTTTGCCGTGATGTTTTAAGTTTGTCTTCGGCTAAATCTGAGTTTAAATATCCTTAGTGCGTCATAATTTTCTTTTCATTCTTGGGAAATTTCATCTTTAGGGAATAAAAAGACCTGCCTCTGCTCAAATGGCTTCATTCTGTCTTTAATTTATGATAAATCAGATGTTAAAATGTGTGCACTGGAGTCATGTCAAAGAGAACAAATCCTGACATGCCCACTAACACCATTATTTGTAACCAAATATAACGTAAGTATGCACTAATTAAGGATTTGTTTTGGAGGTTAACATACATATTTTAATATGTTTCATATGCTGCATTTCTGTGTTATTTTAAGGAAAGTAAACAACCAATAATTACATTTGTTATTTGAAACCTGGACTGAGAAACATACTTGAGGCATGGAAACGGAAATTAAATCACAAAAAATAGAAACGATTTATTCATCTCAATTACACGTAAATAGTAGTTTCCTTTTGACAAATTTGTTGTGTTTCTGATCTATTTTGGTCAAGAGCAGAATATTAAAAAAAGGAAACAATTCTTTAGTGTCCTTTGTAGTGTAATTTGTATTGAAATTGCACATGTATGTACACAACAATTATATCGGTTATATCAATATTTGTCCAATTTTAAATGCGAAATAATAACACTTACTTCACATAAATATAAGCAATAGGGACACGGAGCACGGTGAAAATGTCACATAACATGCAGGCTGGTGTTTTCATATTTTTGTTATTTTAAGTTTTAAAATCCGCCAAAAAATACATGAAACTTACATTGTGACGTCGACAATAGTCTTGACGTTACACCTGCTAAATTTGAATGGTCAAAATTTCGAAATGGCGGAGAAATGTTGATTTGAAGCATTGAATCCAGGATCGGCATCACTGAAAAAGAGGAAATTTACGGAAAAGGTGGAGCAGCGGGCGGTTATAAATTTTTGTGTAGACATCGGAAAACGCCAACAGAAACACACAAATTCTTAGAACAGTCTGAGAAACATAGCAAAGTTAGTCGTTCATTGGTATTCAAGTGGCGCAATAGGTTTGGGGGCGGAAGAGACAATTTGGAAGACGATGAGCGGGAAGGTAGGCCATCTTTCAGGGAATCAGATGCGATAAAAGATGAAGTTCTGAACGTTATCAACAGTGACCGGCTACTAACAGTTCGCGAAGTTGCAGACAAATGTGACATTTCTAAGACTACAGCGCACCACATTTTAGCAAATGATTTAAATATGAATCGAGTATGTGCTAGATGGGTACCGCGACTTCCTACAGCAGAACATTTAACAAAAAGAATGGAATTGTCAAATCAATTTATTAAAAAAATTTCTCGTGGTGGCATACAATTATAACCGACGAAAGCTGGTTTCATTACTACGATCCGGAAACTAAACAACAGTCAAGTCAGTAGAAAAACTGTAACTCACCGCCACCAAAGAAGGCAAAGATAACCAAATCAATGGGAAAGAATATGTTCATTCTCATCATGGACCGAAAAGGAATGTTACTGACACAAACTGTAACCCGTGGCCAGACTGTTAATTCTGAATACTACTCTCCAAGGTATTTGACATTATATTTGATTTTAAAAATAACGAATGATCTTATATTAATAATTAAAACCTAAATAAAATGAAATAAACAGTTTAAAAAGGTGTTTATCAAAGAATAAAAAATAAATTATCAATCTTATTTTAATTTAGATGCAATACGATTAAAAGTCCGTTTATTTTGTACTTTCAGGTACTGAGGCGAGATTTGGTTCAAGTTTTGAGATAGAAACGCTCTTATTTAGCAGCCAATATAAAGCAAGTGATGTTACATCAAGACAATGCACCGGCCCACACTTCTCTAAAAACTCATATAGAAATTGATTTACTTGGATTCGAATGTCTGAAACATCCTCTGTATAGCCCTGACTTAGCGCCAATGGATTTTGCGGTATTCCTGCATATCAAATCTTTTCTCCGTGGACAAAGTTTCGACGATTGACCTGAACTAAGACAGAAAGTAATGAACATAATCTTAAAAATGAAAACTGAACAGTTTGAGAAAATATTTGATGACTGGTTAAAAAGATGTAAAAAATGTTTTGCTTTGAAAGGAGACTACTTTGAGTAAAGTTAAAATGTTGACGTCGTCGAACGTCGGAACGTCGGAAATATTTGTTTGGGTGCTCCGGGTGAGAGTTTCTTATGATTTTTAAATTAATGAAAATACGATTATTTAAGCAGGTACTGAAATAAAATTTTGTACACTTAATCAGTAAATCATGAAATTAGTTATATACTTGTTTTATTTATTTCGGACGGGTAAATAACATTTTATTGAGATTGTACTCAAACTTTACGAACAACCTTCGTAGATATCAGTATTACCATTTTGTACGCCAGACGCGCGTTTCGTCTACAAAAGACCCATCAATGACACACTCGAATCAAAAAGTTTAAAGGCAAAATAGAGTACGATGTCGAAGATCAGTGTAAAAATAAGGAGATATTCAATTCGTCCAGAGCTGACAATTTGTTAATGGCAGTCGAAGTGAAAAAAATGGCGGTTCCTAAGATTGAAAATCAATATAAAAATAAGAATATGTGGTATGATTGCCAATGAGACAACTCTCCACAAGTGACCAAATGACACAGAGATTAACAACTATAGGTCTCCGTACGGCCTTCAACAATGAGCAAAACCCATACCGCATACCATACAGTTACAGGGGAGGTAATGACGTTGCTAACGTAAAATGTTATTTTTCGCAACGTCAAACTGCGACAGATCGGGAAAAGATGTGTTTTTAAATTGATTTTAATAATTAGCTTGAAAACGAGTACATGGACCCAGTCTTTTTTAAAACGAATTTTGACTTAATATTGTATCAAGATTATTTGTTCCAATTTTTATGAAGACATAATTTTCTGGAAATTAGATAATTATACAGCAAAAGATTCCGCTTTTTTTTCTAAAATCATGAATATTTAATGAGAATGAATGATTTCAAAAGAATTGTTACACAAATAAAGACCATACTTTTGTGAAGAAGATATTCTAAATCTTTTTACAAAAATCCGCATGTGTATATCTTTTGAAACAAAAAAGTTACGTGTGTCTTTCCAAAGGATAGAACTGTCAAAGAAACCGAAAGTTTGAATTAATGTCTAAAATTTCGACCCCATTTATTTCTAAATTTAGCTCATGAAGGTATATTTTTTTTATTACATATTTGAATTAACTAGGTGAAACATAGCTTCTATACAGATTTTCGTTAAAAAAATCTTCGTGGGATCAAAACTGTATCGTATGCCCTTAACGAAATCCATTCATCTCTTCCCTGACGGGATTTTTTTCTCCTGGACAGCGACATCTGTTGGCCATTTTTCGAAGTTTTCGCATCTTTATTCTCGAAAAAAGAATCCGGAACTTTTGATGAGTTGTTTAAGGCTTTAACACGTTTATATTATTGCCAGGACAGGCATTTTGTATATAAATCAGTTTCAAACTTTTTCAAAATAAATATCTACATGTAGAATGCAGCAACGAAAGCTGTTTTTATATTAAAAAAAAAAGCTTTCAGACGATAGAATTACATATTGATCTTCAAATTTGATGACTTACTTGATACAATCATATACACTGAATACTTTAGAGACTTTTCATGCTACATATCTTTAAAACGCATGTCAGAAACAAGTATGCATCGTGACAGCGGCTTTTTTCTTCATTTTTTTTGTTTTGTTTATAGTGTTTCTAATTCCTTGACTTACAAGGAAACAAAGGGATAAATGATTGTTTTTGTGTTTAAGTATCTATTCAGGCCTAATACATAGATAAACACGAGCACAATCATTTATCCCTTGTATTCCTTGTTACTAAATCAAATGAGACATACACAGCTTCGTATATGGCAGACACCCTTTTTCATTTTTTTCTGTTATATAATTTTAGGTATAGCGTAAACCGACTATTAATAATGTTTTAAAAGGCTTATAAATATCTAAACTGTTTCGATCACCTCGATACGGAGTGAACCAATTAGTCCAGTCAATTGTACAGATGGTGGTAAACGCGTCAAACTTTGCAGAATTTTAGTTTAGGTCATAGCAAACATTTATAGCTAAGGACCCATTTCAGAAAATCAAAATGGCTACTCCGGGCGGCCATTTTAAAATGATACGTGGCCTGCTGTGATATTAAATCTCCAGCACTTAGTTTGGGTACAGGAGAACAGGGTCCTGTAGTTCAAGTGCACAGTCACATACTCTTTTGTCGATCATAAATGTCGATGCATCGTGAGGATCGTCAGATATATCACCACAGAAGAAAACACCCGACAGTCAGTGTTCTTATTGATTAACCACAACTGTGTCTGATTATTTTACAGGTATTTTCAATCGGTGACTCATCTTCAACTTAAAAAGTATGTTTTCACTCCTGACGATATATTTTGAGTGTTTCTGCATGGCCTTCATTCAACTGTTCCAAGTTGTGTGTTATGTGAAACCAATTCAATGCGCAACATCTTTGTATGCAAGCATCAAAGGATTGATAACCAGCTCCAATTTCTATGTCTGTTCTTTTGTTATCTGCTGAGCATTATAAATCCTCACATATCGACATATTCTTTCAAGTCTTTTTGTTCATCAAAGATTTTTCAGCTCTAGTGTGTTCGATATCAACAATTCTGACCCTTTCGACATAGTGTGGTCATATATTACGTAATTTTCTTTTGTAAAAAGTTACTTAGGCAAAACTGTAAGTAAATGAAATTATGTATTAGATACCTTAATTTCGTCAACATATGTATGATTATTTGACCACTTGGTGAATATCCAATTTAAATGACAACAGTCCTATAACAATGATTCGCAAAACTAGTTGTAAATGCATCGAAACATTAGGATAAATGCAAATAGCAAAATAATTGAAATAGCCAATAATGATATATTTGAAATTATTGTTTTTAAATTGGCCACCATTCAAGATGACGGCCAGTACTTCAAAATCTGAAGTTCTCAGATGATAGTCCTTGTTATATGTGATAGATAAATAAAAATGGGTAAAGCCATTTATTTTTCATAATTTTTTCTGATTTATTTTATCTATTTTCATTTTGATATTCTGAAATGTGTCCATGGCTATAAATATTTGCTATGATCTAACTAAAACTCTGCAAAGTTTGATGCTATTACCACCATCTGAATAATTGTTTCACAAATCGACTGGACTATATAGAAACTATTCTGGACATCGCTGCAGCAAGCGTCAGAGTCCTGTGCTAAACTCATGAAATGTGAATGTAAAAGTGAGAACGGTTGCCAAGGTAGACGCAAAGGTGAAAAGGCAGCATTAAGTTGTACTGCTCTGTGTAAATGTGGAGGACGATGTGATAGGATATAATAGACAGTGACCGCTACTGTGTGATTTGACAAAACATGTACTACTCGTGTATTATGTGATATCTGTAACGTCAGTTGGGAACATGTAAGCAGATGATCTCCCTATGACATTACTTGTATGATATGATACTCATTGTGTCTGCAACGGAGGTTTTTTGAAAGTTGTTTTCAGATAAACAATATCAACCAAAAGATTTATTTCCATCGCGTTTCTACTTTGCAGCTCGACCTAATTTGGCTTACAAGATTCTTCAAGATGGTCGCCATTTAAGATGGGTAACATTTTCATAAATTTGTTCAACATGGCAATGTTTAAGCATTGTCACTCTATTTGCCAGTTTTCATGTCAATAGCTTAACAAATATAATTTTCATGAATTGTTCAAGTATTTTATAGAAATCCAATGTTCGCCAATTTAAAAATGGCCACTTTTCCTGCAAATTTCGACTTTCAGAGTGGGTCCATAGCTGAAAATATTTTCCATGACCTATACTACTATTATGCAAAATTTAATGCTTTTACCACAATCTGAGCATTTTTGCTTAAAATCTGCACAATCGACTGGACTAAATCGATTATTTTTATGGTAATCTAACGATCAAACTAACTTTCAGAGATTCACGCTCAAAACCGTCTCTACGTGATATGTTTGTCGTACTGAACACATAAATGTCACCCCCGTATTTCCCGTCTACAGAAAATGTTGAAAGTGAATATATACATGATATAAAATGCAATTGGTTGGTGATAGAAGTTGTATTTGTTTTATACTTCTTAAATAAAATAAAATCAGCAGAGTGGGTTCCCACAAATCAAATTGAATACAGTGATTAACACATTGAGTCTATCAAGTAAAAACACATTCTATGATGATCGGAAAAAACACTTTAATACACTTATACATTTTTTGGTACCTTTTGTTTGCACATGACTGCTAAAACAGAACTAATTCTCATTTTGTACTAAACAAATATATTATACCAACTATAAATCATTTTGACTATTCGCCAAAAAAAAACAAAAAAACATACAAATACGCTCTGTTCCTGCGACTCTTTTCACTAAAAATCTTACGATTAAAATTGATCGTAAGTTATACTGAAATGTGTATGACTTACGAGTATTTTTACTCTTAAGATTTTTTGTGAAAAGAGCCGCTGATTGTTTGGTCTGGTATCTTTGATAAATGTTAAACAACATAAGGAATTGTAAATTACTTAAGAATATATAAATTTTTCAGTTTGTTTTTTCGATCTTGTATGTGTGTGTTTTAATACGGCATATCTGATTTGTCGGGTATTTTAACAATTTTGAATGAACTTTAAATTGAACATATTTATCTACATGAATTGTGATAGAAAAATATATTGTGTATCTGTAGTGATATTGACATTTATGACAACATTAATCTAAGTAAGTTCTTTAATTTTTGAAAATCATTGTATATAATTTGTCTGTGTGTGCATTTATCATTTGTATCGCTTTAATTTCTATCTTTTTAAAATTTTATTTTCTAAAATTTACACAATGAGTAGGTACCTTTTGTGACTTATTTGAACCTGTAAATTCACAGAAAAGAAGAAAATAAAACCATGTAAAATTCTTGTTCATCATATTCTTTTTAGCGTTAGGAGAAAGGGATTTTAGAAAGAAAGTCTTTTTGATTCTTATTGACAGTGGCAAATGGTGCAAAACTTTGCAAATTAAAAATACATGAACAAGAAAACACTGGATGAAACGAAATAAACCAATTTTATAAATTCACTCATTTTTTTTTACTTTAGATAAATCCTCTTGATTGTGTAATTATTCTGCTTCCTTAATTCAGTTACATTTTATTTTAGTGGTGCTTGACATCAAAATTGTGTACAGCTATAAAATAACAACATAAAAAATGGAACAGTCATCACAAATTCGAGATTTAATGGATGACTTTGCTCGGCAAGGACATGATCCAGCTAATATGTACCAAAGAAAGCCTGTAAAATTCGAATATGGTATGGTATCGGCTTGTCTAAACTCGCCTAACGCCCTGAAATACATGACTGCATTTGAAATATTTGAAGAAGCAAGATCGATACTTTGTCAATATACAAAAGCAGAGGTGGAAACAGACAATGACTATGATTTCCTGTAGCCAGCTTTTCATAGTTATGCTAATGCATAAATGGTTGATCACATCTGGTACGAAAATTTCAAGACTCCTGAAAATGCATTTAACCTTATAGATCAATACTTGAAAAATAGGATAGATGACATATTATCGGAATATTGAAAAAATAAATTTGTCTGTCGATCACATAAAAGTTGAATTGGAAGTGAATTTTCAAAATTTAAATGTTTACAAATAGCCATTCGAACATATGAAATATTTGCAATGAAAGTGGAGAAAGCTTATACTACTTCATATATTCAACGTCAAATTCTTGCAACATTGTTTAACAGTTTAATATCGCTTTATATTATTACACAATAGAAATTCCGTGCAATCGATTCCTTCAAGAAAGCATTTGATATTGACCATGACGATCATGAACCTCTCTTTGGAATTGCGTGGTTGCATTGGCGCGAGGATCCACATAAGGCTATTGATTTGTTCCACAAGTATTTAGATGCTGCACCAGAATGTCATAGGAAGTATCATGATGCATATTACTCCCTTTCATTTATTTATTTGTTGGTTTTTAGAGATATAGAAAAAGGTAGAAAAATATTATCGCAAGGGGTTAGACGCCGAAAAAAAGCAATTACGTTTTTACCTCCATCCGATACAGCTTCTAAACGTCATGCGGAATTGCTTTTCGAACTTTGCAATAAAATGCAATCCGAGTACATTTGAGTATTGTTAAATACTTTTTTTTATAATCGCTTCAATTGATAAAACCAAGGAACACTGTGGTATGTTCTTTTGGAGCTTCTTAATCACATCTAAATGTTTAAATTCCTTTATAAACAACCCGTAACGAAGACCTTAACTACTTGGACCGCCACTCCTTTTCTATACGATATTATGGCTTTTGTGTTTTTATGTTTGGTGTTTGTTTTTATAATGGTCGGTTGTATTTTGACCAGTTCTTTTTTTGTTTTATAAATATTTTGCTACGGGGCTGTAAGTCTTTTGACTTTTGACTTTTATTATTTTCATCTTCTATTGTTTTTATAAAAATGTATCATATAAATTAAATGTTTGAACTAATTTGATGTGTTATTGAATCTGCTTATTGCCTTTAGCTGTTCAGGCCTTGCGGTCACAAAAATTTCGAGCACGATTTTTTTACATACTCGGAAATCAACCAATCAAAATCCTAGATTTGGTGTTTCGAGCACAAATGTTTGACTCCGAGTACTGAGTAAAAGTTTATGACCGAGAGCCCTGGATTAAATGTGTGTGATTATTTTGAGCAACGTATGAAGACATTTTATGCTCGATACTTTTTCTACAAATATATGAACTAGCTTGATTCAATTTTGATTGAAATGTAATGTTGGATTGTTGTCTCATTTTAGTTGTTTTATTTTTCTAACGTAGTATGATATCAGGTTTGTGGAAATTAACATATTTCATCAACAAAATAAAATCCTTTGTGAAGAACCACATTGATTCTTACAACTAATACACCAATAAGGATTTCATCAAAGTGATGTTTTTTTTGATGGACAACCTATTTTTTTTTAATTTAGTTGATTTATATTTCAATGGGTAATAACTGTGCACACCCACTGGACAACTTAATGTTGTACTTATATGAATCAAAATTCATACAGATGTTTTTGAGACAACAACAAATAGCACTTTCAGATAAATTGATGATGTGTTGACACATAATAACTTATGCCAGCGATAGCTTGCATCTCACATACCCCAGTGAATTTGAAATTAAGAAAACTATTAAAACAAGAAGGTCAGCTTGATATCTTGATTTTTTTTCTATATTGACCTCATCAAGAGTCGCTGTGTGATCCTTAAACAAATACCAAATCAATTAAGTTAAGAGTAAGACAAACTTAAACTAACACCTCTCAAGTTTTACGTTTACCACAACAAATTGGTTGACCGATGCGAAGTGTCTTGACTTGCTATCAACATGTTTTCGCGGTACGTCTGAGATTTTAAAATACCATAATAGTCGTTAGATCTGTAAGTGGTCCAATTGTATCCTATTCATTATTGTTGAATACCGACCGAATGTGGATTCGCATGCCAGTTGATGCATACATAGCAGGACACTTACACTGTCGACGCACTGGTCACGCTTCTTTAGGAGTTTATGAGAGTTTTCTCAGTGTTTGGTTGTTACCTTGATTTAACTCTTCTTAATCGGTTCATGACATTTACACATCGGTAAATTACTTTTAGTTAAATTGAGCATTTTGCTATCAAAAATTTTTAAAGAGAGTTTAATTGGGCAAATTTGTCCCCTTGTATCTTCTCTAACGCATTTTTAACAGAAATTGCCGAATTTTATTGTGAAGTAAATACTGACTTAACATGATGTAGTTAAAGATACTGCATAGGTGTGTTTAGTTACGTTATTGTTATATGTTAACAATAGCTGTAAAAAAAATGACTACAAGTCTCAAAATCCTCCACAACTTTTAGGTGTAACGCCACTAATTCGGGCCAGGTCAGAAAGCACATACCAGAAAGTAGTACATATTTAACACAAAATAGTTCCTACTCATGTGTGTAACATTGAAAAAATGTAGAATATTTAGGTAATATTGGTGTTGGTTTCAAATGAAAGCTGAATGACTGGTGATCATTGTAGAACACTTTTTGAAATTTAATTTTGAATAATAAAATGATTGCATGAAATTTAGAAAGAGGTATATTTTGCCTGTTTGTCAGATCTGAAGAACTTGTTTTGGTACATCCGAAGTTCCTTCCGGGAACTAGTTCTTTCTTAAATGCCATTAAAGGTATGTTGATTTTTTTCAGTACAAGACACCATAAAGTGTTGCTTTGACATGCAATTATTGTCACCTTATTTGAACTTAAAACAAAAGAGCTGTACATATGAGTCTGCTTGAAATTGAGGAATTTAGCATAGAAAGCAATGGAGCCATTAATTAGTGGTGTACTACCTATTACAGAGAATCATCAGAAATACAATTTGTAGAAGTTGTACCTATTCCAATAACTAGAGGCTCTCAAGAGCCTGTGTCGCTCACCTGACTCTACTTTGGTTTTAGAAATCATGTAAAGATAGATAAAAATCATAACAGATACCCAAATAATGATTGAGGCCAAATTTGGTTTACTATTGGTCCCGTTATTTAA
Source organism: Mytilus californianus (assembly GCF_021869535.1). Lineage (NCBI taxonomy): Eukaryota > Metazoa > Mollusca > Bivalvia > Mytilida > Mytilidae > Mytilus > Mytilus californianus. The sequence goes on along the minus strand of NW_026262734.1, from coordinate 43,643,441 downwards.
TAAAATATCCTGGTGGCCGTCTTGAACAGTAAATCGGCAACAAAGAAGCAACACTTGGTCAGCACCTCATAAGGAACATTCATGCCATGTTTGGTTTCATTCCATTCAGTGGTACTCTAGAAGAAGTTCAAAATGTAAAAAGTTAACGACGACTATATTAAACTAAGTCCCCCGCTGTCGGCCATCTTGGATGATGGTCCAAAGTAACAACACTTGGTCAGCACCTCATAAGGAACATTCATGCCATGTTTGGTTTCATTCCATTTAGTGGTTCTCTAAAAGAAGACGTTTGTATGTATTTCCCATAGGGTCCTATGTTAAACTAAGTCCCCCGCTGGCGGCCATCTTGGATGATGGATTGACTGCAAAGTAACAACACTTAGTCAGCACTTCATAAGGAACATTCATGCCATGTTTGGTTTCATTCCATTCAGTGGTTCTCTAAAAGAAGACATTTGTATGTATTTCCCATAGGGTCCTATGTTATACTAAGTCACCCACTGGTGGCCATCTTGGATGATGGATCAGCTGCAAAGTAACAACACTTGGTCAGCACTTCATAAGGAACATCCATGCCATGTTTGGTTCCATTCCATTCAGTGGTTCTCTAAAAGAAGACATTTGTATGTATTTCCCATAGGGTCCTATGTTAAACTAAGTCCCCCGCTGTCGGCTATCTTGGATGATGGACCGACTGCAAAGTAACAACACTTGGTCAGCACCTCATAAGGAACATTCATGCCATGTTTGGTTTCATTCCATTTAGTGGTTCACTAAAAGAAGACATTTGTATGCATTTCCAATAGGGTCCTATGTTAAACTAAGTCACCGACTGGTGGCCATCTTGGATGATGGATCGGCTGCAAAGTAACAACACTTGGTCAGCACTTCATAAGGAACATTCATGCCATGTTTGGTTTCATTCCATTCACTGGTTCTCTAAAAGAAGACATTTGTATGTATTTCCCATAGGGTCCTATGTTAAACTTAGTCCCCCGCTGTCGGCCATCTTGGATGATCGACCGACTGCAAAGTAACAACACTTGGTCAGCACCTCATAAGGAACATTCATGCCATGTTTTGTTACATTCCATTCAGTGGTTCTTTAAAAGAAGACATTTGTATGTATTTCCCATAGGGTCCTATGTTAAACTAAGTCCCCCGCTGGCGGCCATCTTGGATGATGGACCGACTGCAAAGTAACAACACTTGGTCAGCATCTCATAAGGACCATCCATGCCATGTTTGGTTTCATTCCATTCACTGGTTCTCTAAAAGAAGACATTTGTATGTATTTCCCATAGGGTCCTATGTTAAACTAAGTCCCCCGCTGGCGGCCATCTTGGATGATGGATCGGCTACAAAGTAACAACACTTGGTCAGCACCTCATAAGGAACATTCATGCCATGTTTGGTTTCATTCCATTCAGTGGTTCTCTAGAAGAAGTTAAAAATGTAAAAAGTTAACGACGACGACGGACGACGACGGACGACGGACGACGGACGCCAAGTGATGAGAAAAGCTCACTTTGCCCTCTGGGCCAGGTGAGCTAAAAATTGGTCATATTTGATGTCAGTAATCATGTTAAATCAAATTTTTTGGATGAACAAGTCTGTTTATGGGAAATTTCAGCTCTTAAAATTGACACAATAAGGTATTTTAGTCTTTTATGGTCATACAACATGCATGCAGTTAAGACTTGACCCCAAGTTCTTATTTTTGCATCATTTGGGATTGAAATCAATAAAACATGTATGTTATGACTTATTTATTGTAAAAAAATTTGCTCTTGGTCAAATAATCCTATGATTTTTCAAGTTTTATTGGTTTTCTTATGGTAGCCTTTTACAATCTAGGCAATTGGTATATACTCATATAAGAATTCCAAAATCTCACTGTACATGCAATTTTGAACCAGTTCAGCAAGTTATCCAGCTTAGGGATATATCAATTGCTCTTAATAATCTATGTTGTACCACAGAAGTATGGTTTATACCAAAAATGTCCCTTTTCCAATTTGAAAAAAGGGGGGTCAATATTCTCAATTATGTCTTAGGCTTGGACTAATATATTTTTATTTAATGAAAAACCTCTGATAAAAATATGACTATTGGTAAGAAAAATAAAAATCCTTTATGTTACTAAAATTTTTATAAATGTACTGCTGTTGAGTTATTGTCTTTTAATCCCATTATTCGCCCATAGTTTTCCGTATGCAGTGACCTTAACTACGTGACTTCCCGTTAAAAGGTCAGCCACACTACAGCGCAAGTGGGAGGGAAAACCGTGATGACAGAATGTAAACTAACGTGCACTGGAAGGTAAATAGTAAAAATGGATTCTTAAAGAACAAATAAAATACACCAAATCATTTAACAACTGTTACGAAAAATAAAGGCAACAGTAGTATACCGGTGTTCAAAAGTCATAAATCGATTGAGAGAAAACAAATCCGGGTTACAAACCAAAACTGAGGGAAACACATCAACTATAAGAGGAAAACAAAGGAACAGCAGGAACACCGAAGTGCAACAAAAACAAACGCAAACACACACAGAAACAAACTATTTGATAACAACTGCCATATGCCTGAAAATAAAAATTGATAAACAAATGGAACGCATGGAAAATATGAAAATAGGTATCATTGCTCTATCAAATGACTTTTTCTTGTTATGTGCTCCACGATTCTGTGTTGATTGTTTATCAAAGTCACGATCCGGTAAACTTCGGTAACACACTCGAAAGTTAATAAACATGAGATCAACATTCACTGAATGAAAAATTATTTATCGATAATACGTTCTAGATTAATAATAAATGTAAAAAACGCGTACAGAGGACTTAGTTTAGTATTATATGCATTCATTAGTCAATAATGTTCTGAACATTTTAATTTCAAGAAATTCATTTCATATGACTTTAAGAAGTGCAGAAAAATTAAAACTTACTGCTAAAAATAACCGTGCAATCATTTCATAAGGTTAAAAAACAATACCCTTCAAAATCCACGGAACAGTCAAAATGTTGAATACATAAATGTTCTATCTTATGCCTGTAAAAATGAAAAAGAAATAAGGAACAATGAAAACCATAAATCAAAGACAACAGACAATACGATAGCTATAAAGATATTTGAGGAAAAGACAAACAACAGTCAACAAAACAATACACAAAAGACTAAACCGCAAGGCAACATGAGCTGTTCAAATCATCCGTAATATTAAGAAAACCGGAAAACTTGTTTTTTTTACAAGTGAGATACAGGTTAGAATAATATTTTTTCTTCAGCATTACAATTTTAATACTTCTTGATCTGACTTTCATGGCTAGTTCCTGCATTAGCTGATCCGTGTGGTCTATTGGTAGGGTCCTCGGTGGCCGAGTGGTCTAAATAGTCAAGCTACTGTTTCACTTGCCAGTCAACACTGAGGCTTTGAGTTCTAATTCCGCACGGGGCAGGTGCACTCGACTCCAATCTTAACAGACTAGGATTGTCAGTTTTCCTACCGAAGGTCGGTTGTTCTCTCCAGGCACTCCGGCTTCCTCCACAAATAAAAACTGACCGCCACAAAATAGCACAATAATGTTGAAAGTGACGTTAAACACCAATAAATCAATCAATCAATCGTCTGTTGGTAGCACCGGGGTTGCAAACTATAGTCTGTATCATAAATTGGAATGCAAAATACTCAACATACTGTAAATATATATTCTCTTATTTCTTATTCGTAAATTTTCTCAAAATTAGATGCAAACATTTTATTTTTAGTGTGATGATCTGAACCTGTAGGTTATAATGGAACAAGAATAAATACGCTCAAAGGAAACATAAATATATATTTTTACAGTTTTATTAAGAATGCAATCGTTGAAATTTAGATTTACATTAAGGCAGATATAATGACGAAGATGTTCTGGTCCTGCAGAGATGCTAGAGTAAATACTAACAATGATTGAGTCACAGCAGTCCTTCTTCATTAGTAAAATCCATTATCATTTGTTTCAGTTGATAAAATGAGTATGTGTATCAATGTCAGTTGGTCACTAAATCTGAACATCATTTCTTTTTAAAATTTAGTATATTTGTGAAATTAACTTGATAGTTTCAAGTTTTAAGTTTACATTTTAGTAAACAGAAGACATAACCAAATAATGTTCAACTAAACAAACTTTATCCTTGTAGTTTTTCAGTATACAAAATGGGGCCAAGGGGACAAAGAGACTTGGAATTTAGATCTTTTTCACCCAAATTGGTTGTTTTGTGGGGTATTTCTTAGTCAAACAGTAAACTATTCTTCAAACACTTCTAAGGATTGCTTTCTTATAAAAATTATATGACAATTAATCCACCATTTTCGACATAAGGAAATGCCTGTACCACATCAGGAATATGACAGTTGTTTTCCATTCGTTCGATGTGTTTGAGCTTTTGATTTTGCCATTTGATAAGGGACTTTCCGTTTTGAATTTTCCTTGGAGTTTGGTATTTTTGTTATCTTATTTTTTAAAATGAAAATAGAAGAATGGCAGAGTGTTATTTCTATTTCTACAATCTTACTATAAAGTTTGTTTTCTATTGTTTAAAAAATAGAAAGTTCTTCCTTTTGGATGCATAATCATTAAATATTGTAATTGTACAGCTTTTTTCATTTTATTCTAAAACTAGTAGTCACTTATGATTTTGAATAAGATGGAGGGAGGTATTAAGTAAGGTGTACTGGATTCTTTTTTTTTATTGAATCTTATCAAACGAGCATAAACAATACTAAGCAACTGATCTGAACACCAATCAAATCAAAATTTTTTTACACTATAACTGGATAAAAGAAATTTGGAAAATAGCAAGAAGTAGTTAAAAAGCAAGACAAAAAAAATCTGAAGGAGTGACTATTGTCTGAAGGTGTGAGAATTTTACTGCCGATGATTTATTTTACCCATGTATTTTTAATCGGAAAAATAATGATATTTGGGGAGTTCATTTTGATTTTTCATAGTTTACACATAACAAGCCCAGTTTTTTAAAATTAATTTGCAGTATATGTACACGATTTAAACATTCTTTGAGTTTGCATTCGGTTAATTGTTTGTCTTCGATGTGTTTCGTATTTCCCTCTGTGCACCTCTCTGGTATATTCATACTTTTACAAGGTTATATCAAAGAATTGGAGTAATAACTATTCCTTCTCTTTATCTTGACTGGATATCTTCGTCTCTAATAACTTTACCGATTCGACATTGGAATCTCAGATGTTGTACGTTTTTAAAAAAAGTGTGTCATGGAAAATACAGTTGAACTAAAAAATACGGTGTCAAAATGGGCTTTTATGACGGCGGTAAAATGTTCACTAGTAGTTTAAAGTTCTTCGCTACAATGTCCTCCGCCTGTTGTCCTGAAGATGTGTGTTGTTTTCAAAGTCTTTTTTGTCGTCTGGACGACGCATTAACGGATATCCCACAACTCTTAACTTCAATCGATTATAAAGCTGAAAATCTGTATTATAGAGGTAATTGTATATTTTTTCAGATTTAGTTAGGGTCAGGTAATTCCAAATTATCGTCTTCTCTGTTGCTCTATTTTCCCTAGAGCATCCCCAGTACCTGATGTCTGTACAAATATTTGTGATTCCGTATCTACGATGAGTTAATATGATACATTACACCGGAAATTTAACTTCAGAAACAAACGTGGTAAAGTAACCAAATGACAAGGAGAGAATTCAACTGACATATCCAAGATGAAAAATATATGCTAATGACATTTATATGCTTTACAAAAGATTTTTTTGGTGCATTATTAATGAATTAAAATTTTTCAGGATATCTGTCTACGTAGTATAAGTTTCTCTGATAAAATTTAGAATAGAAATGGGGAATGTGTCAAAGCGACAACAACCCGACCAAAGAGCAGAAAACAAAGAGCAGAGACCAATGGGTCTTCAACACAGTGAGACAATCCCTCACCCGGAGGCGGGCTTCAGCTGGCCACTAAACAAAAATGTGTACTAGTTCAGTGAAAATGGACGTAACACTAAACTCCGAAATATATAATAGAACTAAAATTAAGAAACATACAAGACTAACAAAGGCTAGAGTTTCCTGACTTGGGACAGGTGATGGCTATGTTTATAAATTTCATCAGCTTTTAAACGATTTGCCACTCCTTCTCCATCAAACGATTTTCCAATATTACTTTGATTCCATGTGTTGCCCTCATAATCAGTTCTGGATTGATTTCATAATTATGGCCATCTACCAATGATACTTTGTATCTAAAATAAAAATTAAACAATTCTCATTAATTGATATAATTAATTCATTTATTATATACTTAGTAGTAAATACAGATAAATTGTATGTGTAATACAATCATTGGCAAGCGTGCTGTATTAGCCACCCGTGATGATATCGATATCAGCACGGTTGCAAAGGCTTTATCACACCTTTAATCTGTATGACGTCACGTCATCGATTGCAGTCACTGTTGCAAACCCTAATCTGTATGACGTCATGTGAAACCTATAATCTGTATGACGTCATTTCAAACCTCCTTATCTGTATGACGTCATGTCACATAAAAAGCATCTACGTGAGATATATAGAGAATATCATATGGCTTATTCAATATCACATCCGTATCAACCCAAGACAGCAATATAATCCAAAGAGCTCTGCTCGAGGGATTATATTGGTTGAGGGTTGATACGGTGTGTGATATTGAAAAAGCTATATCATATACACTTTATTATATACATATACCTCACGTAGATGTGTTTAATGTGACATGACGTCATACAGATAAGGGGGAAAGAAATGACGTCATACAGAATAGAGGTTTGACATGACGTCATACAGATTAGGGGTTTGATAAAGCCTTTGCAACAGTGACTGCAATCGATGACGTGACGTCATATAGATTAAAGGTGTGATAAAGCCTTTGCAACCGTGCTGATATCGATATCATCACGGGTGGCTGATACAGCACGCTTGCCAATGATTGTATTACACATACAATTTATCTGTATTTACTACTAAGTATATAATAAATGTATTTATCATATACTTGTATAAAATATTACTAAAATTTTACAGTTCAATAACATTTAAAAATATCAAAAGGCTATGAAAGGATTACTAGGTTTATTGATCAGATTCCTAAGAATTTCCTCAGCGGGCTGAAAAAGGAACCTTTATTGACTGCTTCCGGAATGTTATCGCATGCCTTTCCGTTAATTTCCGTGACGTTTATCACATGCAACGTCGTGCATTTCCGGAAATTTGTTCGAAAACGACAACACAGAGCGGAAAACCGCAAGTGATTTAAGACTTTTCACAAAATGTTTGAGGAGCATATTTTCAAACTAAGTTCATGATAACTGTTGTGACAAGATAAATAAAATGCTTGTAATATCAATAAAAATAATTAAAGTTAAGAAATTTTTATTTGGTTGTCTGTAAATTATTATCTAAAAATTCATGGAAAGACAAAATTTTAATTAATAGTTCTTGTCTGTGTTTCTTCTGTTGAAGTATATGATAAAAAGATAATTACATGTCATTTATCATATCAGACCCTTTATCGGCCCTCGTTCATGATATCAGCCCTCGAGCCTACGGCTCTTGGGCTGATATCATGACTTAGAGCCGATAAAGGGTCTGATATGAAAAATGCCATGTAATAATCTATACATAATAAAGTGTATATGATATGAGCAGAGCTCTTGGGATTATATTGGTGTCTCGGGTTGATACGGATGTGATATTGAAAAAGCCATATGATATTCTCTATATATTGCTACCCAAGAACTTTTGTTGCACGATATCCTTATCTTACATATAAGAAAGTAGGTTTTATTCTAAACGGGAATTTAAATTCACTGATATATAGTTTTTTTACCAGAACTGATGATGCAGAATAACGGAACATTAAGGGGAAAATAAAGGAGGTCAAATTATGATCCCCCCTTGTAGCATTAAAATATCAAAAAAACGTTATAAAAATCTCAATATACTCTATCATGTAGAAATTTACTAAATTTAGCATCATGAGTCCACTTTCCTGCACAAATTTGGTAATATTATTTTTGACCAAGACACGATGGTCAAAAAGTAAAAGAACAAAAATACCGAACTCCAAGGAAAATTCAAAACGGAAAGTCCTTTAACAATTGAACGAATGGAAAACAGCTGTCATATTCCTGACTTGGTACAGGCATTTTCTTATGAAGAAAATGGTGGATTTAACCTGGTTATAAAGCCATTATGTATCCGGACTTTTTCGTAGCGTCGGGTTTAATCAATTCTAAGCAAGTAAGCAATTTCTTGCATTTCATATCGTGCGGCGTTTCATGATATGTGTACATCAACTTCTCATTTACTGCTACTTGTCTGTTTTAATCAATATCTGTGTTGATTAATGTCTTTGTTATTGTCATTCATTTTGTGGACATTTTAGTGACCAGTTTTGTATTGCATATCTATCGTTTATATGAGATCCTTAGGTAGTTATAAATTATGTTATGACTTAATTGAATGGTAGTTCAAATAAATATATATTAATCCTCGGATCTAAATTTTGCACAAAATAACATCTGATTTGTTGTTATTAGTTTGTTTAGTTTGTTTAGTTTGTTTTTGTTTGTTTGTGTGGTGTTTTTATTTTTACTGAATACTATAAAAAATACCATAAAATATTGTCAACAACAGTTTTATTTCATTGATTAATAACATCTACAAACCTCTGAACTAATCTGCTGATGATAACTTTTATTTCATTCATTGCAAAATTTTGCCCAATACAATTCCTGAAATAAGAATAAGAATAAAAGCAGAAGTGGGGTTTTCGTCAATGAACCAACAGCCTAAATGTACTAACACAAAATCATATTATATTAAGTTGTAAATGAATTTAATCACATACGTACATAAAATCTCTTTATATAATATTTTATTTTACCCGAGTTCATATATAAATATGAATACAGAATCATTTTCTATAAAAATATAAAAGTATAGAGCATAAGGTGTAGTTCCTATCCGAACAAAGCAACATTATACAATTAATGTCTTTTGATGCGGTAAATATGTGGTTTAATTGACTTTTGAAAAAAAAAAATGATATTCACCGAGACCAACCATCAAAGTGAATATCAGTTTTTTAAAAGTTAATTATATTACATATTAATCGAAACCAAAGACAGTAATTGTAATATTCCGTATTCCGAGAGAGAACATGTATGTAATGACAATTATTTACCAAAACAATTGTACATCAAACGATTTTACCGTAATTATACAAGTCAAAATAAGCGACTATTGCGAAGTGAATATAAATTTTCCGCAGGTGAATATTTATAGAATAACTAATCCAAGAATTCAAATATAGAAAAAATATACATGTGAAATTATTCGGTTTTTATTTCACTGGTAAATCATGGTAATTCATTGCAACCAATGCAATAAACTGTTTTATTCAAAAACCAATACATATAGAAGAACCTACTAAAGTTCTATCAATATGGAATACATTGTTTAATTAAAACGAATTATTCGTTTATTCGGCTTTGAGCGTTCCTGTTGAAGGTAAATAAAGAAAAGCGTATCGGAAGCATGAACTCTAGTTTGTCTTCATTTTTTAACCCCTTTACCTTGATCCTGCAACTGATGTCTGTAAGGATGTCTGTCGTATGTTATCTCCCTTACTTTGATCCAGCAGCAAATGGTATGTAGCTGTAAGGATGTCTCTCGTATGTTATCTCACTTATCTTGATCCTGCAGCAAATGGTATGTACCTGTAAGGATTTCTGTCGTATGTTATCTCACTAACCTTGATCCAGCACACAAATGGTATGTAGCTGTAAGGATGTCTGTCGTATGTTATCTCACTAACCTTGATCCAGCAGTAAATGGAATGTAGCTGTAAGGATGTCTGTCGTATGTTATCTCACTAACCTTGATCCAGCCGCAAATGGTATGTAGCTGTAAAGATGTCTGTCGCATGTTATCTCACTAACCTTGATCCAGCAGCAAATGGTATGTAGCTGTAAGGATGTCTGTCGTGTGTTATCTCACTAACCTTGATCCAGCAGCAAATGGTATGTAGCTGTAAGGATGTCTGTTGTATGTTATCTCACTAACCTTGATCCTGCAGCAAATGGTATGTAGCTATAAGGATGTCTGTCGTATGTTATCTCACTAACCTTGATCCAGCCGAAAATGGTATGTAGCTGTAAGGATGTCTGTCGTATGTTATCTCACTAACCTTGATCCAGCAGCAAATGGTATGTAGCTGTAAGGATGTCTGTCGTTTGTTATCTCACTAACTTTGATCCAGCAGCAAATGGTATGTAGCTGTAAGGATGTCTGTCGTATGTTATCTCACTTACCATGATCATGCAGCAAATGGTATTTAGCTGTAAGGATGTCTGTCGTATGTTATCTCACTAACCTTGATCCTGCAGCAAATGGTATGTAGCTATAAGGATGTCTGTCGTATGTTATCTCACTAACCCTGATCCAGCCGCAAATGGTATGTAGCTGTAAGGATGTCTGTCGTATGTTATCTCACTAACCTTGATCCAGCAGCAAATGGTATGTAGCTGTAAGGATGTCTGTCGTATGTTATCTCACTTACCATGATCCAGCAGCAAATGGTATGTAGCTGTAAGGATGTCTGTCGTATGTTATCTCACTAACCTTGATCCATCAGCAAATGGTATGTAGCTGTAAGGATGTCTGTTGTATATTATCTCACTAACCTTGATCAAGCAGCAAATGGTATGTAGCTGTGGGAATGTCTGTCGTATGTTATCTCACTAACCTTGATCCAGCAGCAAATGGTATGTAGCTGTAAGGATGTCCGTCGTATGTTATCTCACTAACCTTGATCCAGCTGCAAGTGGTATGTAGCTGTAAGGACGTCTGTCGTATGTTATCTCACTAACCTTGATCCAGCAGCAAATGGTATGTAGCTGTAAGATGTCTGTTGTATGTTATCTTACTTTCCTTGATCCAGCAGCAAATGGTATGTAGCTGTAAGGATGTCTATTTTATGTTATCTTACTTACCTTGATCCTGCAGCAAATCGTATGTAGCTGTAAGGATGTCTGTCGTATAAAATCTCACTAACTTTGATCAAGCAGCAAATGGTATGTAGCTGTAAGGATGTCTGTCGTATGTTATCTCACTAACCTTGATTCAGCAGCAAATGGTATGTAGCTGTAAGGATGTATGTCGTATATTATCTCACTAACCTTGATCCAGCAGCAAATGGTATGTAGCTGTAAGGATGTTTGTCGTATGTTATCTCACTAACCTTGATCCAGCAGCAAATTGGTGTAGCTGTTGGGATGTCTGTCGTATGTTATCTCACTAACCTTGATCCAGCACACAAATGGTATGTAGCTGTAAGGATGTCTGTCGTATGTTATCTCACTCACCTTGATCCAGCAGCAAATGCTATGTAACTGTAAGGATGTCTGTCGTATGTTTTCTTTCTTACCTTGATCCAGCAGCAAATGGTATGTAGCTGTAAGGATGTCTGTCGTATGTTATCTCATTAACCTTGATCCAGCACACAAATGGTATGTAGCTGTAAGGATGTCTGTCGTATGTTATCTCACTCACCTTGATCCAGCAGCAAATGCTATGTAGCTGTAAGGATGTCTGTCGTATGTTATCTCACTAACCTTGATCCAGCAGCAAATGGTATGTAGCTGTAAGGATGTCCGTCGTATGTTATCTCACTCACCTTGATCCAGCAGCAAATGGTATGAAGCTGTAAGGATGTCCGTCGTATGTTATCTCACTAACCTTGATCCAGCAGCAAATGGTATGTAGCTGTAAGGATGTCTGTCGTATAAAATCTCACTAACTTTGATCAAGCAGCAAATGGTATGTAGCTGTAAGGATGTCTGTCGTATGTTATCTCATAAACCTTGATTCAGCAGCAAATGGTATGTAGCTGTAAGGATGTATGTCGTATATTATCTCACTAACCTTGATCCAGCAGCAAATGGTATGTAGCTGTAAGGATGTTTGTCGTATGTTATCTCACTAACCTTGATCCAGCAGCAAATGGGTGTAGCTGTTGGGATGTCTGTCGTATGTTATCTCACTAACCTTGATCCAGCACACAAATGGTATGTAGCTGTAAGGATGTCTGTCGTATGCTATCTCACTCACCTTGATCCAGCAGCAAATGTTATGTAGCTTTAAGGATGTCTGTCGTATGTTTTCTTACTTACCTTGATCCAGCAGCAAATGGTATGTAGCTGTAAGGATGTCTGTCGTAAAATATCTCACTAACCTTGATCCAGCACACAAATGGTATGTAGCTGTAAGGATGTCTGTCGTATGTTATCTCACTCACCTTGATCCAGCAGCAAATGCTATGTAGCTGTAAGGATGTCTGTCGTATGTTATCTCACTAACCTTGATCCAGCAGCAAATGGTATGTAGCTGTAAGGATGTCCGTCGTATGTTATCTCACTCACCTTGATCCAGCAGCAAATGGTATGAAGCTGTAAGGATGTCCGTCGTATGTTATCTCACTCACCTTGATCCAGCAGCAAATTGTATGTAGCTTTAAGGATGTCCGTCGTATGTTATCTCACTAACCTTGATCCAGCAGCAAATGGTATGTAGCTGTAAGGATGTCCGTCGTATATTATCTCCTTTTACCTTGATCCAGCAGCAAATGGTATGAAGCTGTAAGGATGTCTGTCGTATGTTATCTCACTAACCTTGATCAAGCAGCAAATGGTATGTAGCTGTAAGGATGTCTGTCGTATGTTATCTCACTAACCTTGATCCAGCCTCAAATGGTATGTAGTTGTAAGTATGTCTGTCGTATGTTATCTCACTAACCTTGATCCAGCAGCAAATGGTATGTAGCTGTAAGGATGTCTGTCGTATGTTATCTCACTAATCTTGATCCAGCCTCAAATGGTACGTAGTTGTAAGGATGTATGTCGTATGTTATCTCACTAACCTTGATCCAGCAGCAAATGGTATGTAGTTGTAAGGATGTCCGTCGTATGTTATCTCACTAACCTTGATCCTGCAGCAAATGGTATGTAGCTGTAAGGATGTCTGTCGTATGTTATCTCACTTACCTTGATCCAGCAGCAAATGGTATGTAGCTTTTAGGATGTCCGTCGTATGTTATCTCACTTACCTTGATCCTGCAGCAAATGGTATGTAGCTGTAAGGATGTCTGTCTTATGTTACCTCACTTACCTTGATCCAGCAGCAAATGGTATGTAGCTGTAAGGATGTCTGTCGTATGTTATCTCACTAACCTTGATCCAGCCGCAAATGGTATGTAGCTGTAAGGATGTCTGTCGTATGTTATCTCACTTACCTTGATCCAGCAGCAAATGGTATGTAGCTGTAAGGATGTCTATCAGTTATATCTTCCTTTAGAAACCTCTCCGGTTTAAATACCTGAAAATATAGCTTCATATATAATAAAAATAAAACAAATGATAAAACTATTTTGATTTTCATGCTTGTTTGATTGAATAACCAACAAATAGAAATTTCATGATAATCTATCATCATGATGCTGAAAATAGTAAAATTTAGCAATGCTGTGATACATTTTAACAGCCTTAACAAAAAAACAGTATCAGAGATTGAATTTATGCGCAATTACTGTCGTTTACATTTCAAATATCTAAACTGAAATTTAGTGAAATAAAGGTTACTTAATGCATCAAAATGTTGATGTTGCATGATCTTACAAATATGATTGCTTTATAACAAAATGTCACTACTTAAGTGACTTTTCTAGCTATCACCAAACATCAATTTTTCGAGGAGTTATTTTTTATCTTACATAGTTATAAAAGTTTTTCACACACATTTTCATTAATAATTGAATCTTTAAACCGAATTGGAATCTAATCTATGGAAGCGCATATGGTACACCCCTTGTAAAGTTATTTTGTTGCAAATAAGTTGGAATTATTAGTTAAGTTGTGTGTTATAAGCTGGATTCAAATCATCATGTGGAGACAACTTGTCGGAATAATGAAGAAAAAATTGTATTACAATGTCGACTTGCTAATATAAATGTAATGACATAGTAATAAGAAGTCGAAATGTTGAATTCAACTTGTTAACTGTTAAATTAAGTCGACAACTTGTTTATTTGATGATGAGGTAAAACCAAGTGACCATTTTGGAAAAACAGAAGTCTATTTTTAAATCGATTTCCATATGTCGTTTGTTTAATGTGCTTCGGATGAGTGTCGATATCCATTGAGTTCAAGTTCAAATTAAAGGTCGAGTTGTTGTTCAGAGTTATTTGTTATGAAAAGGGGGAACGGCAGTCAAATATCAATAAAAATGTACAAAAAAAATAATTATATTTCGGACATAAAGGGGGATATCCCCACACAACTTGGTCCGGCGTTTATTTTCCTTAGTTCTCAAATGGAATCGGTATTATAATAAATTCGTTGAGGATTCAACGGAACCCTCTGTCTCGCCTGAGATTGCTGCTGTTAGTGTAGAATTGTAATGTTGACAGTAAACAGTTTATTTTTCTGTGACATACAAAATTTGAAAACTAGTTTTAAAGATTAACTCCTTTACAAGTTTTATAAAAATTCATGGAGATTTACAAATTAATCTGGACAAAACAGTTTTATTTACTGCAAAAAATAAGAAGATGAGCAAAACCTTTACCGCATAATAAGCTATGAAAGAATCCGAAATGACATGTAAAACAACTCAAACGAGAAACCTATCGATCTTAATGACGCCAACGCCGACGCCACTACTACATAAAGTTAGGAGACGTGGTGTGATTGCCAATGAGACAACTAGCCACTAGATTTTAAATGAAGAGGAGGTAAGCAATCATAGGCAGCCGTACGGCCTTCAACAAATCGTATAGTCGGCTATAAAAGGCCACCACGTGGAAATATGAAATAATTCAATCGAGAAATGTGTAACGGCCCAATTTATAACAAATCAATTTACTAAAAACAAATATGAAACACATGAACCAACGAACACCATCGTACTACAGGCTCTTGACTTGGGACAGGCATATGCAGAATGTTGCGGAGTTAAACATATCTGTGAGCGCTAAACAGTAAGCCTAACCTGGGACCGTTGTGTAACAGCACAACAAAGACTATAAAATCAGTTGCAGCTGGCTAACTCAATATATCGGTATTACCGGCCAATATAAATTCATCAAAATCCAGCGTAGATCTCGATGCTCTCGAAGAATAGGCTGATCCTGTTCAACGATCTTCAACGTGAGTCACCTGTCGTGTTATTCGTGAAAATACAAACCCAGCGATTTAGTCTAATGCGGTAGGTCATCCTCGAGGAAAAGAGAACGGAATTGTGGTTACGACAATTGGATCATATATTATCCGTTGTTTCCCTGTAACTTGAGTGTGAGTTGATTAAAAGTGTTGTCTGCTCTATGATCGGGTTGTTGTCTCTTTGACACATTCCCCATTTCCATTCTCAATTTTATTTCATTTATTGACAACAAAATACAAGTATTTTGATTTGTGTCGATCCTGCGACATTAATGTCGCGGAAGTGAGACACAGCAAACCTTTATTCCGTCGTCGGTAATGGCGTCGGCGTCTTCGTCATTTAGATCCTTATGTTTCTCGTTTTGTTTTTTTTACATTTGTCATTTCGGGATCTTTCATAGCTTACCATGCGGTAAAGATTTTGTTTATTGTTGAGGACCATACAGTGACATATAGTTTTTAACTTCTCCATGATTTTGTATGTGATGGAGAGATGTCTTATCATACCACATCTTCTTATTTTTATTTAGGTATTTTTTTTTAGCAGTTAATAAAACTGTTTTGTCCTGATAAATTTGTCAATCTCCATGAATTGTTATAAAACTTGTATAGGAGTTAATGTTTTAGATCAAGATAAAGCATCTACAGAAAAAAAACTATTTTTTAAATTTTGTATGTTGCAGAAAAATTAACTGTTTACAGTCAACATTACAATTTTACACTGACAGCAGCAATTCAGGCGAGAAAGAGGGTTCCGTGGAATCCTCCACGAATTTATTATAAAACTGATTCCATTTGAGAACTAAAGAAAATAAACTGCCGGACTAAGTGGTGTGGGGATATCCCCTTATGTCCGAAATATTGTTATTTTTTTAGTACTTATTTTCTTATATTTTACTGCCTTTCCCCCTTTCATACCAAATAACTCTGAACATCAACTCGAACTTTAATTTTAACTTGAACTCAATCGATAGCGACACTCATCCGAAGCACATTAAACAAACAACATATGGAAATCGATTTAAAAATAGACCTATGTTTTTCCAAAATGGTCACGTGGTTTTACCTCATCATCAATTAACAAGTTGTCGACTTAATCAATTAACAAGTTGAATTCAACATGTCGACTTCTTATTACTATGTCATTACATTTATATTAGCATGTCGACATTGTAATGCAATTTTTTCTTCATCATTCCTACAAATTTACTTCAATATGATGTTTGATTCCAGCTTATAACACACAACTTAAATAATAATTCCGACTTATTTGCAACAAAATAACTTAACAAGGGGTGTACCATATGCGCTTCCATACTAATCAATGACAATTTTATGTAAAATATGTCGACATTCTATGGAAGTGCATATGGTACACCCCTTGTAAAGTTATTTTGTTGCAAAAAAGTCGGAATCATTAGTTAAGTTGTGTGTTATAAGCTGGAATCAAATCATCATGTGGAGTCAACTTGTCGGAATGATGAAGAAAAAATTGCATTTCAATGTCGACTTGCTAATATAAATGTAATGACATAGTAATACGAAGTCGACATGTTGAATTTAACTTGTTAATTGATTATATCGACAACTTGTTTATTTGATGATGAGGTAGAACCACGTGACCATTTTGGAAAAACATTATTCTATTTTTAAACCGATTTTCATATGTTGTTTGTTTAATGTGCTTCGGATGAGTGTCGCTATAAGTTCAAGTTCAAATTAAAGGTCGAGTTGTTGCTCAAAGTTATTTGGTATGAAAATGAGGAACGGCAGTCAAATATCAGAAAAAAAGTACTAAAAAATAATAATATGTCGGACATATTAAGGGGGATATCCCCACACCACTTGGTCCGGCGTTTATTTTCCATAGTTCTCAAACAGAAAAAGTTAAATAATTAATTTGCGAAGGATTCCACGGCACCCTCTGTCTCGCATGCGATTGCTGCTGTCAGTGAAAAATTGTAATGTTTACTGTAAACAGTTCATTTTTCTGTAACATACAAAATTTGAAAAATAGTTTTTTTTCTGTAGATGCTTTATCTTGATCTGAAAGAATAACTCCTATACAAGTTTTATAACAATTCATGGAGATTTACAAATTAATCTGGACAAAACAGTTTTATTTACTGCAAAAAATAAGAAGATGAGCAAAACCTTTACCGCATAATAAGCTATGAAAGAATCCGAAATGACATGTAAAACAACTCAAACGAGAAACCTATCGATCTTAATGACGCCAACGCCGACGCCACTACTACATAAAGTTAGGAGACGTGGTGTGATTGCCAATGAGACAACTAGCCACTAGATTTTAAATGAAGAGGAGGTAAGCAATCATAGGCAGCCGTACGGCCTTCAACAAATCGTATAGTCGGCTATAAAAGGCCACCACGTGGAAATATGAAATAATTCAATCGAGAAATGTGTAACGGCCCAATTTATAACAAATCAATTTACTAAAAACAAATATGAAACACATGAACTAACGAACACCATTGTACTACAGGCTCTTGACTTGGGACAGGCATATGCAGAATGTTGCGGAGTTAAACATATCTGTGAGCGCTAAACAGTAAGCCTAACCTGGGACCGTTGTGTAACAGCACAACAAAGACTATAAAATCAGTTGCAGCTGGCTAACTCAATATATCGGTATTACCGGCCAATATAAATTCATCAAAATCCAGCGTAGATCTCGATGCTCTCGAAGAATAGGCTGATCCTGTTCAACGATCTTCAACGTGAGTCACCTGTCGTGTTATTCGTGAAAATACAAACCCAGCGATTTAGTCTAATGCGGTAGGTCATCCTCGAGGAAAAGAGAACGGAATTGTGGTTACGACAATTGGATCATATATTATCCGTTGTTTCCCTGTAACTTGAGTGTGAGTTGATTAAAAGTGTTGTCTGCTCTATGATCGGGTTGTTGTCTCTTTGACACATTCCCCATTTCCATTCTCAATTTTATTTCATTTATTGACAACAAAATACAAGTATTTTGATTTGTGTCGATCCTGCGACATTAATGTCGCGGAAGTGAGACACAGCAAACCTTTATTCCGTCGTCGGTAATGGCGTCGGCGTCTTCGTCATTTAGATCCTTATGTTTCTCGTTTTGTTTTTTTTACATTTGTCATTTCGGGATCTTTCATAGCTTACTATGCGGTAAAGATTTTGTTTATTGTTGAGGACCATACAGTGACATATAGTTTTTAACTTCTCCATGATTTTGTATGTGATGGAGAGATGTCTTATCATACCACATCTTCTTATTTTTATTTAGGTATTTTTTTTTAGCAGTTAATAAAACTGTTTTGTCCTGATAAATTTGTCAATCTCCATGAATTGTTATAAAACTTGTATAGGAGTTAATGTTTTAGATCAAGATAAAGCATCTACAGAAAAAAAAACTATTTTTTAAATTTTGTATGTTGCAGAAAAATTAACTGTTTACAGTCAACATTACAATTTTACACTGACAGCAGCAATTCAGGCGAGAAAGAGGGTTCCGTGGAATCCTCCACGAATTTATTATAAAACTGATTCCATTTGAGAACTAAAGAAAATAAACTGCCGGACTAAGTGGTGTGGGGATATCCCCTTATGTCCGAAATATTGTTATTTTTTTAGTACTTATTTTCTTATATTTTACTGCCTTTCCCCCTTTCATACCAAATAACTCTGAACATCAACTCGAACTTTAATTTTAACTTGAACTCAATCGATAGCGACACTCATCCGAAGCACATTAAACAAACAACATATGGAAATCGATTTAAAAATAGACCTATGTTTTTCCAAAATGGTCACGTGGTTTTACCTCATCATCAATTAACAAGTTGTCGACTTAATCAATTAACAAGTTGAATTCAACATGTCGACTTCTTATTACTATGTCATTACATTTATATTAGCATGTCGACATTGTAATGCAATTTTTTCTTCATCATTCCTACAAATTGACTTCAATATGATGTTTGATTCCAGCTTATAACACACAACTTAAATAATAATTCCGACTTATTTGCAACAAAATAACTTAACAAGGGGTGTACCATATGCGCTTCCATACTAATCAATGACAATTTTATGTAAAATATGTCGACATTCTATGGAAGTGAATATGGTACACCCCTTGTAAAGTTATTTTGTTGCAAAAAAGTCGGAATCATTAGTTAAGTTGTGTGTTATAAGCTGGAATCAAATCATCATGTGGAGTCAACTTGTCGGAATGATGAAGAAAAAATTGCATTTCAATGTCGACTTGCTAATATAAATGTAATGACATAGTAATACGAAGTCGACATGTTGAATTTAACTTGTTAATTGATTATATCGACAACTTGTTTATTTGATGATGAGGTAGAACCACGTGACCATTTTGGAAAAACATTATTCTATTTTTAAACCGATTTTCATATGTTGTTTGTTTAATGTGCTTCGGATGAGTGTCGCTATAAGTTCAAGTTCAAATTAAAGGTCGAGTTGTTGCTCAAAGTTATTTGGTATGAAAATGAGGAACGGCAGTCAAATATCAGAAAAAAAGTACTAAAAAATAATAATATGTCGGACATATTAAGGGGGATATCCCCACACCACTTGGTCCGGCGTTTATTTTCCATAGTTCTCAAACAGAAGAAGTTAAATAATTAATTTGCGAAGGATTCCACGGCACCCTCTGTCTCGCATGCGATTGCTGCTGTCAGTGAAAAATTGTAATGTTTACTGTAAACAGTTCATTTTTCTGTAACATACAAAATTTGAAAAATAGTTTTTTTTCTGTAGATGCTTTATCTTGATCTGAAAGAATAACTCCTATACAAGTTTTATAACAATTCATGGAGATTTACAAATTGATCAGGACAAAACAGTTTTTCTTACTGCAAAATAAACCAAATTTTCCTGTTCCCTAGTATCTAAGTACACGAGTAGAATCGTAGTGAATTACCGGTATACACAAAGAAAGCGCACGGGAAAGAATCCGCATGCTTTATAAAAATAAGAAGATGAGCAAAACCTTTACCGCATAGTAAGAATCTGAAATGACATGAAAAACAACTCAAACGAGAAACCTTAGGATCTAAATGACGAAGACGGCGACGCCACTACTGAATAAAGTTAGAAGATGTGGTGTGATTGCCAGTGAGACAACTAGCCACCAGAGTTTAAATGAAGAAGATGTAAGCAATCATAGGCAGCCGTACGGCCTTCAGCAAATCGTAAGTATAGTCGGCTATAAAAGGCCACCACGTTGAAATGTGAAACCATTCAAACGAGAAATGTAACGGCCTTATCTATAACAAAACAATTTACGAAAAACAAATATGAAACACATGAACCAACGACAATTCAGGCTCTTCAGGCTCTTGACTTGAGATATGCATATGAAGAATGTGGCGGAGTTAAACATGTCTGTGAGTGCTCAACCCTAACCCTAACCTTGGACCGCCGTGTAACAAAAGCTATAAAAATCAGTTGCAGCTGGCTAACTCAATAGATCGATATTACTGGCCAATATGAATTAATTAAAATCCGGCGTAGATCTCAATGCTCCTGAAGAGTAAGCTGATCCTACTCAAAGTGAGTCACCTGTCGTGTTATTCGTGAAATTACATACCCAGTTATTTGGTCTAATGCGGTAGGTCATCCTCGAGGAAAAGAGGACGGAATTGTGGTTACGACAAATGGAACATATATTATCCGTTGTTTCCCTTTAAAGTGAGTGTGAGTTGATTAAAAGTGTCTCATTTTTTGACAACAAAGTACAAGTCATTTGATTTGTGTAGTACCTGAGACATTAATGTCGCAGAAGTGAGACACAGCAAACCTTTATTCCGTCGTCGGTAATGGCGTCGGCGTCTTCGTCATTTAGATCGTTCTGTTTCTAGTTTTTTTTTACATTTGTCATTTCGGGTTCTTTCATAGCTTACTATGCGGTAAGGATTTTGCTCATTGTTGAAGACCATACCAGTGACATATCGTTCTCCGTGATTTGGTATGTGATGGAGAGATGTTTTATTGGCCATCATACCACATCTTCTTTTTATTAAGCATGCGGATCCTTTCCCATGCGCTTTCTTTGTTTCTTTGTGTATACCGGTAATTCACTACGATTTTACTCGTGTGCTTAGATACTAGGGAACAGGAAAGAAAAGAAAGTAAAATTAGGACACAAAGTCGGTAAGTTGAAAAAGAAATTATTTTATATACCATTTTCGCATGTTGAAAATGAATTTCTCCTCAGTTGTGCCTGTTGACCAGTTATAACATCATTAGTCAGAGAAGGATTAATTCCGTTATGAGTAAGCAAGCATTTCAAAAGAATACTAACAGGGTTTCCTATTGCATGTTTCAACCTCTTAACTTATAAAATCAAACGGTAAATAAAGGTTAAATTGTTACCTCGTGTTCAGGCCAAACATCTGGATGATGATGAATCGAGTGAATGCTGATATCTATATGAACACCAGCTGGTACAATAATGTCACCAAATTGCATCGGTGACGTAAGCAGACGGGCTGTTCCCGGCACTGGTGCAAACATTCTCATTGATTCTTTCACAAAAGCTGTGAGGTAAGGCATCTCCTGAAGATTTTCCCTGAATTAAAGACATTGTTGACAGGTCATCAGAAGGTCATCACAAAGTATGGCACATATATCTATGAAATTACATCCGTCAGATGTTTACACGACACTATTCTGCCAGATATCAAGCATAACGTTGCATTTCATCTAACATATTTGCTTCAGGACGCTAAACTTCTTGAATTATAATATAATATCATTCCTGTACTGCACGGTACTAAATTGACATGTTTATTTAACAATCGATATAATTTTGAAAGATTGAAGAACGTTTTCAACATTTACAAATTAAGAGGCCAAATTATGTCTATTTTCTTTAATTTAAATACATACGTATACTCGACTTAGATAACAAACAAAAAAAACACACACACAATTAGTTGACAAATCCTGGCAATTTGTAAGTCTAAAGTATCAATATATTCTACATCTGGGACCAGCCAGTGAAATAATGACATGGATTCCAGATTGACAAACCATGTACTGTTCTGTTCATGACATAAATTACCATGAAAATAAAACTATAGTTTAAGTACTGAGTTTTGTGATTTATTAAAACTGAAAATGAAAAGATACAAATTTGACCATCAACATTTATAATACGAAGAAACAGAGATAAGATTGTGGATGTAACAGAAAAATAACAACCATTGTCTTTGAAATTTCACACGGTAAAGTATGTAACATAAACAGGAAATGTTCAGTTAAGTTAAATACATTCTCGTAAACTCATGTGCATTGAAAGGAGAGTATTCCCCGCCAGATAATTATTCAATGATATTTTGTGGTGTCTATTGTTTAAAAAAAAATCATCACCCTGTTTTATTTTTAATAAGACGTACCACGTTACCTCTAATTTATCTACTAATAACTCTGATATTTCAGTATATACTTTTTCCTGCTCTTCAGGATATCTTCCTAAACAGTATATAGACCAGCTAATTGCAGAAGCTACGGTGTCGTGACCTGCAAAGAACAAGTATGCCCAAATAGCCATTCGTGTACCTTTAAAGATACCTTGTACAGCATTGTAGCTTGATTACCATGAAATTTGGACTTGTCTTAGTTAGCTTGTCACAGAAAATGTTAACAGAACAAACTGTTTCTAGAAAGAAAGTCAAAGCAGAAATGATACGCAGCCTTCTCAAAGATAAAAAGAAAAAGCATTGTAAAAAATTCTTTAATTTCACCTTCAGATATATTGATGATGTTCTGTCACTTAATAATCCATATTTCATTGGGTGCTTGCTACTAATATATGCCAGTGAAGATCAGCAAAAGAGCAATACGGGGTTATGTCATTAGTGTTAACAGCTTGTTCTGCCAGAGTATACTGAGTTTAACTCCGTCAAATGGTCAGAGTTTGTATTGCTTATTATTTTAAAATTAACTACTCTGTTATTGGACTTAATATGATGAAAACTGCCTATGCAATATAAAAGTGTCAACTCGGCCAATACAGAATCACTCGGCCAATATTGATTTTTTTTCTTAATTGACCGAGTTCTGATCCGGCCAATACATGATTTTGGAACGTCTCTAGTTTTTAGATCGAAACGCAAACACAAAGGTAAACAGTACCACAAACATGCCGAAACGTTCAGTGTGGCATATTTTTCAAGCTGAAGACGGTCACATTCATTTAAAAAGCATTTTGTAAGCAGACAATTGAATTATTTCAGGTTTGGGCAACGAGTACATTATCACAAAGTTCATTTCTTGTCGACTTCAGTACAAATTGATTTACTCTTTACTTTTGCTTCTAATGAGTAATGTTTTGTAAACTGTCATTTGTTTTTCAACCCGATGCAGGCATATGCATTGTTGAAGGGTGACCTGTAATTGTTCAAGTCTTCATTCTTCGGTCAGTTGGTTTATGGATAGTTGTATCATTTTCAATCATATTCAACTCCTATATATTTTTTTTAAAGAAACCTTTTGTTTCTGCATTACACATGTAATGGCAGTACCTTTATAATGATGCAAACATGCGTGATATTTAAAGATAGTATTTACTAATAAATTACAAATAAAGTTTTGTTAAATAATGGAAAAATGCACAGAAGTTAAGGAGAATATTTATTACAAAATAAGTAAACCAAGAAATGAACGTAAATAAAACAAATAAAACAAGTTTAAGAAAGTTTAATTTGTGTATAGAACAATTTCCTAAAATTATCATGTAAGTGTTTTATCTTTTAAAACATACTCAATAACGTTGTCTCAAACATATCCACCCGGCTAATTGATAAATGTGTCAGCTTAGAAGGCAAAACGATAATTATACATACTTTTTGAAATTAATAGACTTGAACAATTAAGATTAAGTAATTCTACCCATATCCGACATATTCAATTGTTTATTTAGAATAGATCAAAGAAAGCCATTGTAATGAGTAACAAAATATTCACGTGTCAGATTAAGTCCAGTTCTGCTATATAAAGTCGTGCAAAATTATTTGGTTCATTAGATTGTGAACCAGAATAAAAATGTAGTTAGCAGACTGGATTGTCTTTTAGGTTAGTAAATATTTTACTGTTGTTTGATGGAATGCTTTATAAATTTACAAGAAACGAGTTTAAAGATTTAAAAGATGTTTTCCAGTAAAGTAAATTTTATTCATATTCGCAAGTAAAATCGTGATATAGATTAAATAAATTGTAGGCAAAGTTAAAAATAATATTAAGGTAAATGAATTAAATAAAAGGTTCTTAACTTATTAAATGGATATTTAACTTCTTTGTAAAGATAACTTTTGAAAATACAATTCTTATTTTGATACTTGATTAAATATTAAAAGTAAACGAGTTAAGGGGAGATAACAAATGACTTGACTGTTCATTTATGGCGCGTATATGCTATTGTCGGGTTTTGTATTATTGTTCGATTTATATCGCGGAATATTTGGTGTATAACTATGTTGGGAAAAGAAATGTAATTTGTATTGTAACTGTTGTAAATATGATTAGATTGTGAACCAGAATAAAAATGTAGTTATTAGACTGGATTGTCTTTTAGGTCCTGTTGTCATGCCGAGTCCAAGCTAGTTCCCAAATAATGTAACATCAATATGAGTAGTTCCCCGCAAAAAGAATTGATAAAAACATGAAAGAAAGACTACAACACAGATTACAAAGACGGGACCAAGTTTCCGCATAATATATTTTGGTGGAGGCGAAGTGGTAAAATCATCGGTACCTACAACATGAAAAAATGGACTTCGGCACAGTTCGACAAATTACAACTTGCAGTCAACTGATGGACAACTAAAGAAAAAGAACAGGACAACATAATATAAATCAAGAGAACATCATGGCCGAACCACAAGGTAATGTACATTTTAATTATTCCAACATTATTACACCTCCTATGTACAATGGTTCGGGAAACCCGTCAAATTGGTTAATATACTTTAAAAAATGGATCAAAATTAATTCAATATCAAACGAAAGCGCTTGTCATTACTTGCCGTTTTATTTGAAAGAATCTGCTAAAGTTTGGTTTGATGGTTTAAATGAAAATATTCAGGATAATACAGAAAACTTAGAAATAGGTTTAGTTGAACGTTTTTCAGGAGATAAAGACGATATAGAATTAGATGTAAAACAAAAGGCAAATGAATCTGTTTTAGAATTTTTCGACAGACTAAAAATAATTGCAAAGGATTCAGAAATACCTGAACATTTAGAATTTATTATGGGTAAAAAGGGATTATTATCTAAATTAACTACTAGTATAGTTTTGAGTAACCCGAAAAATCTGAATGAATTAAAACAGGCGGCAGTAACAGCTCAAAAATGTGCAAACGTACGTCAAATGATAGAAAATTCTGATTGTTCAAATTTAAATATAATAAAGCAAAATAAAGATCTAGATGAAATAACTGAGAAAATAGAAACATTAAATTCAAAAATAAAAGAACAGATGCCAGAGGTAAATGCGTATAGAAATAACAAAGTCAATATGATAACAAAGCAAAATCATGTTTGTAAATATTGTGGTATGTCATATTACCATAAAAACCATAATTGTAAAGCAAGAAATAAGGAATGCTTTAATTGTTAAAAGGTAGGACATTTAGCAAGAGTCTGTTTTACTAAATCATTTAGAAATGTGGTAAAAACTAAAAGTTTTAAAAGTAGACAGAAACCACACAAGAAGAAGAGAGAAACTATTTTTATAAATCTAATGACTAATATTGAAGGAAATACTGTAGATGTTGATATATTAGGGATTAAAACAAAAGGATTGATTGATACAGGAGCTGCTGTATCGTGTATTTCAAGTTCTTTATTTAATAAACTAGATAAAACTAAAATAAAAGTAAACTTGTCAAAGATACATAATGTTTATGGTGTAGGCGGTGAAGGAATTTCTGTCAAAGGACAGGTAAAACTTCCACTAAAATTTGATAAAGAGCCAGTTCTTTACCAGAATGTTTACATAATTGATAAAATTCAACACTCTTTAATAATTGGAAATGACTTTTTGGAATATAATAAAGCTAACATTGATTATCCTACAAAAACTTTAAACTTGTATGATGGAATTGCACAGATCGCACTCATAAGTACTAAACAAAATGAAGCTATAACTCAAAAATACATTGAGCTTCCAGCTAGGAAAATAAGCATTATTCCTGTTAAAATTCCTAAACAATATGTAGGAAAGCAAATAGTACTTGAACCCAGCCAATCTTTACAAAATAAAAGCATTGTAGGTGCTGCTTGTCTAGTGTCGCCTTCAAAACAACAAGCAGTAATGCAAGTTATAAACCCAAATGATGATAAAGTGGTGCTAAACAGAAATGAAATTGTTGCTTCAATATCAGAAATACAACCGAACTCTATTCAAAATTGGACTGATAAAAATGAAAAATTTCACATAAATAATATTGAAAAGGGTCATAAAAAGCAAAAACAAAACTTAAACATTGATCTTTCTGAATCAGACTTAACATATGAGCAAAAGGAAAAATTAAGAAAATTTGTTGATAAAAATAGAAGTGTTTTTGCAACGGATCTGTCTGAAATTGGCATGACAGATGTACACTATCATGAAATTGACACTGGGAACAACCCTCCTGTAAGTTTACCACCCAATATCAGGACAGAGATTGAAAGACAAGTTGAAGAGATGTTGAAGTACAAAATTATTGAGCCTTTTAATTCTATTTGGCATAGCCCCGTTTGTCTCACTCGTAAGAAAGACAACAGTTGGCGATTTTGCGTTGATTATAGAAGGGTTAATGCTTTTACTTCCCCAATGCATTCTACGCTTGGGAACATGCATGATGTCTTTGATACTATGGGAGAAATGCAACCACAGATATTTAGTTCTATAGATTTATCTTCATCTTTTTGGCAGGTGCCCTTGCACCCAAATTCTAAACAAAAAGCAGCATTTATAACTCATTCTGGAATCTATGAATTGAATAGAATGCCGTATGGTCTACGTAATAGTAGTATAGCTTTTTCTCAGGTCATGTCACAAATATTGAGAGGATTGCACTGGAAATATGTACTTGCATATATTGATGATATTTTGATTTTTAGTAAAACATTTGAAGAGCATCTGCAACATCTTGAAGAAGTATTTACTAGATTACGAAAAGCAAATTTTACACTAAAGCCACAAAAATGTCACTTTGCTGTTAAGAAAGTCAATTATCTAGGTCACATTATTTCAAAAGACGGTGTCAAGGTAGATGATTCCAAAATTAATATTGTTAAAAACTATCCGAGGCCTAAAAATCAGCACGAGGTCAGACAGTTCTTAGGTCTGTGTAATTACTATAGACGTTTTGTAAAGGACTATGCTAAAATCACAGTTCCATTGAATAATCTTTTACAAAAGACAAAGAATATGTTTGGACTGATAAATGTCAGATTTCGTTTGAAAATCTTAAACAGGCTTTGACAACTGCCCCTGTTCTGTCGTATCCAGATATGTCTAAACCATTTATTTTGACTTGCGATGCATCAGGCTCAGCCATTGGCTACATTCTAGGCCAGTTAGATGAAAATGGTAAAGAAAGAGTAATATCATACAGTGGTCGTGCTTTGAGAAATAATGAATTAAACTGGACAATTACTGAAAAAGAATGCTTAGCAGTTCTTGAAGGCATCACTAAAAACAAAGTTTATTTATCTCATGCTAGATTCAAAGTATATACTGATCACCAAGCTTTGGTTTGGTTACACAAATCCAAAGATACTAACTCACGTCTAGGTAGATGGGCTCTTGAATTGCAAAATTATGATTTTGAAATTATATATAAAGAAGGTAAAAAGAATACAAATGCGGATGCTTTGTCAAGAATTCCATATAAAGATATTGAACAGGAAATTCACCCAAAATTGGCTGTAAACAGTTTATTGGAAAATAAAATTAAAACTGAAATTAAGTTCGAATATGCAAATGAAAAGCCATTAATTGCAGCTATTGAAAGGAATGATGTTGATCTGAATGATATATCAGATATTTCTAAAATGCAAAGAGAATGTGATGAGTTGGTCCCATTGATAAAATACCTTGAAACGGCGAATTGCCCGAAAATCAAAAAGAGGCTCGCAACATATGTTATGAGCGAGACCACTATAGGTTAGGTCAGTCTGGTGAGTTGATTCATTTACATAGGTCAAGAACAAAAGGGATACCTAAAGCTGAAAGCATGATTGAACAATTGGTTTTACCAAAATGTCTAAGACAAGATTCTTTATTAGCATATCATGATCATACTGGTCACACAGGCGTCAAACGCACGTACGCTGCAATACATCTTAAATATTACTGGTCAGGTATGTATCAAGAAGTTTATAACTATGTGACGTCATGTGATAAATGTCAAAGGTCAAAACAACCAACCCACCATAGACCAGCCCCACTACTTCCTCTTCCTATTGAAGACACTTTATCAAGATGGCATATGGAAATTCTTACATGTCTTCCCAAAACAAACGACGGACATCAACACTTGTTATTAGTGGTCGATAGTTTTTCTCGATGGCCCGAATGTTTCCCTCTTAAGACTCAAGAAGCAACTGAAATAGCTGAAGTATTATGTAATGAGGTATTCTCTAGGTTTGGTGCCCCAAGGGCTATTCTATCTGACAGAGGAGCAAATTTTTGTAGTAAGCTTATTCAGGCTCTATGTGAACTATTTGAAGTTCAAAGGTATCATACTAGTTCGTACCATCCGCAAACCAATTCAACATGTGAACGAATGAATCGAACGATCGCCCAAACTTTACGAACATTAGTGGCTAAAGATCAGTCAAATTGGCACAAGTAAGTTCCTAGCGTTATGATGGCTTTACGTATGTCTACTAATACTGAATCAACTGGTTATTCTCCATTTCAAATGTTGTTTGGTAAAGAAATGAACTTGCCATTTGATATTTCTGTTCAACCTAAAGATGGTATGAGTAAAACTGCTAAGAGTCATCTCGATACCCTTATTGATAGACTTAAAATTGTAAAAGATATAGCAAAAACCTCGGTAGAAAATTCACAAGAGAAAATTAAAAATAGGTATGAAAAGAAAGCTGAAGCACCGAAATTTAGAGTTGGAGATTATGTTATGTTGCAATCTATGAAAGTACCAAAAGGTTTATCACCGAAATTACACCCAAAGTGGGATGGTCCATTTTATGTAATAAATGTTGGACAAAATAATACATGCAAATTAAGACGATGTTCAGATCACAAGTTGATTAAATCTCGAATACACACAAATCGAATGAAACCTTATATTGATCCAAGAGATCATAGGGATATTCCTAGAAATGTTGCTGAAAATAATAGAGATAGAGTAGATGATATAGATGATGTTCAAAATGACAATATAGATAGATCACAAAATGATGATGCACAAATGCAACAAAATGATGCACAGATGCAACAAAATGATGCATTGTTGCAACAAAATGACGAGACTAATGATGAAGATAATAACTTCATTGCAGAAAAATTACTTGCCAAAAAGCGTAGACAAGGTAAAAACTATTATAAGGTCAAATGGGTAGGTTATAAAAATACTACCTGGGAACCTGAAGAAAACATAGGTGAAGGTCTATTGGTTGAATTTTACACTAAATTTACTAAATCAGGCACGAAGAGAAAAAGACCAGTTAGTTTATTTGTGAAACAGACAAATCCGTAAAGAAATATTGAATGTTATAAAAAAATGTAGTGTCAAAATAAATTTATAAGTCTTTATATCTGTCGGTTTCAAGTTGCCAAGTATGCAATTTAGCTTTCTTTAGTGCCCAAGTAACAACACGAACTATTAGTATACTAACAATTTAGGCCAATGATATTGAATTAGGCCAAGTATGAACCATAAGAATTTTTACTGCTATCTTTGTAGTATTTAAAATTAGTGCTCAGCTGAAGTCTAGACCAGCTACCGTGATTCATCTTGACACAATTCAACTTCAACTTCGAAAATGTATAATTATAAAACCTAGGTTGGTCGCATACTTTAGAAAAACTGTTTTGTGGTAAACTTGCACTCCAAAGCACAGATAACTTATATATACTATAGAAATGAAAAGAAGTTATTCAGCTAAAAAAAGATCATGTGATATACTGAAATACTGAAAATAAATATTTTGAAGAAAAGTAGCTAATAGTTACAAATAATTGTGCTGCCACCTGCAAAACAGGAAACAGTTGTTTTACGAACAGTTTGACAAATAGGTATGAAATAAAATCGACGTCCACTCGAATAGTAATCGAATAATGTTATTCTAAAGTAAAGAGAATACAAACTTGGTAAACAAATTATGAGTTCGACAGTTGTTTGTCCCGGAACATTGAAGATTTTATTGTATACCATTAAAGCTTACTATAATTATCTGATTTAGTTTTAGTCGTAGCTGCACTCGCAACTATTGTTTCAGTTAAGTAGGCCAAAAACTTGTAAAGTATCTAGAAATTTGAGTTTATTTCAATTGCGCGACCTCGTTACCTTTTGATATAACCAATGAATATAGATAATTTAATTTACGAATAAAACTGTAAAAAAAAAAAAAAATGTTGTAAATAATGGGTAAACAAATGTTGGTTCTGAATTTTTTTCTTTGATGTACATAAATTGTCTTATACTTAATATGTATTATTGTTTTATTGTTTATACATGAGCTAACTATTTCTTATGTCGTTTCATATTCCTGAGTATCCTGCATGGTGATTGGTCCGGGACTACAGCCTCGAAAATTCATCATCTTAGAACTAAGAAAAGACCCAAGATCATTTAAAGAAAAAGATACACCGTGATAGTAATATGGACTCAAAATTTAAATGACTTTATGGAAATTGACAGAAATAGAAAAACTGTGTAAAATTATGTATATAGAACTATTTGTTTTCAAAACAGTGAAATATATTCTAGCCGAAGAGCCAGCACATCAAGACGACAGAGTAACAAAGAAAACTTGAACTATTAGAAATTTTACTTGTTATCTCATATTAAACTTCATCTTGTTCTCCTAACATAAACTAATTTTTGGGGACAAAAATTTTTAAACAAAGGGGTAATATAATGATGCAAAAATGCGTGATATTTAAAGATAGTATTTACTAATAAATTACAAATAAAGTTTTGTTAAATAATGGAAAAATGCACAGAAGTTAAGGAGAATATTTATTACAAAATAAGTAAACCAAGAAATGAACGTAAATAAAACAAATAAAACAAGTTTAAGAAAGTTTAATTTGTGTATAGAACAATTTCCTAAAATTATCATGTAAGTGTTTTATCTTTTAAAACATACTAAATAACGTTGTCTCAAACGTATCCCCCCGGCTAATTGATAAATGTGTCAGCTTAGAAGGCAAAACGATAATTATACATACTTTTTGAAATTAATAGACTTGAACAATTAAGATTAAGTAATTCTACCCATATCCGACATATTCAATTGTTTATTTAGAATAGATCAAAGAAAGCCATTGTAATGAGTAACAAAATATTCACGTGTCAGATTAAGTCCAGTTCTGCTATATAAAGTCGTGCAAAATTATTTGGTTCATTAGATTGTGAACCAGAATAAAAATGTAGTTAGCAGACTGGATTGTCTTTTAGGTTAGTAAATATTTTACTGTTGTTTGATGGAATGCTTTATAAATTTACAAGAAACGAGTTTAAAGATTTAAAAGATGTTTTCCAGTAAAGTAAATTTTATTCATATTCGCAAGTAAAATCGTGATATAGATTAAATAAATTGTAGGCAAAGTTAAAAATAATATTAAGGTAAATGAATTAAATAAAAGGTTCTTAACTTATTAAAAGGATATTTAACTTCTTTGTAAAGATAACTTTTGAAAATACAATTCTTATTTTGATACTTGATTAAATATTAAAAGTAAACGAGTTAAGGGGAGATAACAAATGACTTGACTGTTCATTTATGGCGCGTATATGCTATTGTCGGGTTTTGTATTATTGTTCGATTTATATCGCGGAATATTTGGTGTATAACTATGTTGGGAAAAGAAATGTAATTTGTATTGTAACTGTTGTAAATATGATTAGATTGTGAACCAGAATAAAAATGTAGTTAGCAGACTGGATTGTCTTTTAGGTCCTGTTGTCATGCCGAGTCCAAGCTAGTTCCCAAATAATGTAACATCAATATGAGTAGTTCCCCGCAAAAAGAATTGATAAAAACATGAAAGAAAGACTACAACACAGATTACAAAGACGGGACCAAGTTTCCGCATAATACCTTTCCAATTACTATTTATGTGTTGCGTTTAAATATGAATTGTTACACTTTATAGTGACTGGAAAGGGTAAAAAAATCATCAGAAAATGTAGAAGACACTTGGAAACAGCACCAGATCATTAAATATTGCAGATTATAAATGGGAACTCAGATTTGGATAGCTCCATTTCAAGGTAAAAAATGTTAATCTCTTGTAAAATGAAAGTATGTTAACACTGTAGTTAATTAATAAAGATAATTTTTTTATATTACGCGAGTATTTCTGCCTTGTTATTGGTCCGA
Source organism: Mytilus californianus (assembly GCF_021869535.1). NCBI lineage: Eukaryota > Metazoa > Mollusca > Bivalvia > Mytilida > Mytilidae > Mytilus > Mytilus californianus. The sequence continues at coordinate 43,610,552 of NW_026262734.1, read as the reverse complement.
GGCCAGCCGTATTGGCCTTCGGCTTCGCCTCAGGCCAATACAGAAATACTCACGTAATAATATCATAATATTAAATGTTAGTCTTCTTGCTTTGTGTACTTCACTGTATTGTTTGTGTGGCTTCGGTTGTTATGACTTATCAATGGACTTATGGTATTTTCTATTTATACGAGTGAATACCCAAATATAAAAACCTAATCTCTAAACATTCACCTTCAAACATAAACGTCTCCGCTTCAGCTCTTATATCTTCATCAGAAAGTCCTATTCCATTTTCATCTTTAGCTGTAAGGAGTATATCCAGAAAATTAAGATGACGCTTTGCTGGTAGTCCTTCTTTTTTCTAGAATGTAAAGAATGTACAGTTGATAAATTTAGAAATTATTAAGAAAATAAGGTTCCAACTCCTTCAGTTTACAGCTTTAACTAAATAACAGTAGAAGAGATTGAATGTATGTGAATTTGAATTACCCTTGATATCTTTTTAATCCTCGGACAATAAAGAGCTTTTTACCTAAATTGACTTATTATCTATTATTAAGGCTACACATATCTCTATCTGTCTGTTTTACTTAACTATAGTAGTAACCAAGCTGTATCGGTGAGGTATACCCGATACACATTTTATTCATACGTTTGGGAGTTTGATCTCGCTTAAGTAATAACTATGATAATAACTAACGTATTACGTAATTCTTAACACGTACCAGAATTTGCTGCCTGTCTTTTATAATTCTGTTTGAAAATTCGTGTGAATAATCACAAAGCTGCTTCAGTTCTTTTCCTTCGTTAGAAAATTGATAGATAAAATCAATTTGATACCAAGGCTTTCTGAAAAAAAGAATGATAAGTCTTTCGTAGTTTTCTATTAATCAAAAAGTTTATTAATTTTAAATAATAATTTTAGGTAAATTACAACTATATTCCTCGAGTGGATAAATATAGTAGCACACTCGATGCAGTTGTAGAATCTGTGTATATATATAAGTAGACGTTCTACATCGGATCATCTATGGTAATACAAGGCTAACATGATAATTTATATACTTCGTCTTAAATTCAGATCAGTGACAGAATGTCCTAACCATCTGCGCCGTGTCTAGCGCCTTAAGCAACCCGGTCAACTAGGCTATATAAAAAAACTTGCGTTAGTCAATAAATACCTTTCCTCATCGGCTTTATCTATGGTTGTACCACAGTACATGTAGATGGTAAACTTGCAAAATCTAGTTTTTGGTAAGTTTCGCTTTGCTCAGTCGTTAGTTTTCTATAAAGTGTTTTCTGGACAGTTTGTCTGCGTCGTATTTTCGTTTTTTTTTGTCATTGCGTTGTCGGTTTCTCTTTGAAGCATCAGCTAAGAATGTCCCAGAGGTTTCTTCTGTCGCCTTTTTTGCAGATCATATGCATTTGCCTGTCGGCTGATAATTTATTCATCACGCAGTCATATAAATATTATTCTTATCATATGCGTCTAAATATAAGACAACTTTACGCAATTATTCTCCATCCATATGTATACATGTACAAGTTTTGACTTGGATGGAGAGTTGTATCATTGGCACTCATACCGCATCTTCTTATATCTACATATACTTACAAGCATCTCGACAGCGTTAGATATGACAATCTGTTTACAGCATGTACGTAGGGATGCTTTGATCTGTAACGATGAACAATGTTAGAATTATAAGTTGCTGCTCGTTTATGGTTTGTTTTCAGTAGAATATACAGTATGTATCAACGGAGAAGTCAGTATAAATCATAGAGAGAGAAACACTACGACTAAAAAAAACCTAAAGACATCTAGAGGCCAATTGACAGTCTTCACTAATAGACAAGTGTCTACAGTATGCTATGTTCGATATCGTCCAAGTCTATAAAAGTTTAGAATACATTCAAATGAAAAATTGAAAGAGTCCATTGTACGCTGTATAGATCCATATCAGCGTTATATGGCACTCACTATCTCGGAGATGCCCGTGCGTTATTATTTAATTTCACCTGGACATGATTGGCTTTAAGGTTGCATGTATGTAAATGGGCTAATCAACGGATTTGTATGAATTTCTGCAAGCAAATAGAACAGGTGGAAGTGCATATGAATTTAGAAAAAAAAGGTATAAGAAACTTTGATACTTTTGGAGATAAAGGAAATTGAAATTTCTGTAGAAAGAAGAACAAATAAATAGGATAAATATATATAGAAAATAACTGACTTAAAACAGCCATTTCTTAAAAAATTGTCCTACTAATTTTCTTTAAATTATATATCTTATTGCTGCTAACTTTATGATTCCCATTTGATTTATAATACAAATAAAACGAAAATACCAGTACTGCAGCAATAGTATGTCAGTTTAAAAAAGAATTCGTAGAACATCATTTCGAGAAATAGTAATTTGAAGTCAAAATTGCTGAACTGTTTTGCGAATATTTATGTTAATTCTTTACATTTGTACTTCAATATCCCGGATATTAAGTTTGCTATACCTCGGAAAGTATCAAAATTACATATAATATATTTTTTTTAATATTCATATGCAGTTTATTCTGCTGTATTTGCATGTAAATTTTTGAAAAAATTTCGTGAGATCTGCTACATAACTGAGTGACGTTTTAGCCGGAGTTTATTCCCCATACTCAATTGAAAGATTGAATGCATCGTCTCTTAAACCAGAGCTTTTTCTACAAAATGGAAATCATACATACAAATATCTTGTTTGAGGTCATGAAAAATCTTACTTTGGGAAGAATTGCACTGATTCCAAAGTCAACTACACTGAAGATATCACCAAAATGCTGGATATTTTTATCGACAACAATTTATTGCGTTTGATGGATTGATATATCAACATACAGTCGGTATCCAATTGACAACTGTCCCATCGTATGGCGTTTACATATATCAACTGATACGTTACGTTCGTGCATGATTATTCTAAATGAACTTCATAAGCAGGGGTGTGCTCCTTGCACTAAAACTGCTTCAAAAGAATTATGAAAAAAAAAGACTGAAATCGAAACGACAATAGTTTTACGGTTGACTCAACTACCATCTATTCACGAATGCACATAGCATTTCCACACTAGTACTGTTGTTCGATCACCATTTATTTACTTATGGTATATATTGATAAAAAAAAATGTTAAAATGTATGACTGCCGAAGGTCGTTGGTTCTCTCCTGACACTTCGTCTTCCTCTACCAATAAAAATTGACTGCCACAAAATAACACAATAGTGTTGAAAGTGACGTTAATTATAAATACCAATCAATCAATCGATCAATCAAAATGTATGTTCATACAGCTCACAGTTTTAAGAATGATACTTTTGATTTTCAACAACTCAGTTTGCTAGCACATCGATCAACTCTTGGTAGGTCAGGGGAAGTAACGATTAAAAGTTGCAGCAGGACGTTTAAAAATAAAGTGAAATAGTTATACAAAATGGTCATGGTCGATTATTTCGATATTTTTCTTCAACTTCGACATTCTATCTTGAAGCACACACGAGGTTTTTATTCGTTCATGTGACAAAAACATTTATTCTTAGATGCATGATTTTTTTAATTGGTTGTTAGTGGCTTTGAACTAGCTGTTAGTAACTGCGAGTACTCTCAGATCTGTACTTAGTGTCTTTTTGTTGTTTGGATGTACACGTCCACTTGTATTTGTAGTATTTGTATTTTTATCCATCTGATGAGTTAAGCCTCTTTCAACTGACTTTTATAGTTCGTTCTTATGTTGTACTGTTACACCACTGTCCCAGGTTTAGGGGGGGGGGGGGGGGGATCCCGCTAACATGTTTAACCCCTCCACATTCTGTATGTATGTGCCTGTCCCAAGTAAGGAGCCTGTAATTCAGTGGTTGTCGTTTGTTTATGTGTTACATATTTGTTTTTCGTTCATTTTTTGTACATAAATTAGGCCGTTAGTTTTCTCGTTTGAATTGTTTTACATTGTCATTTCGGGGCCTTTTACAGCTTATTGTGCGGTATGGGCTTTGCTCATTGTTGAAGGCCGTACGGTGACCTACATTTGTTAATTTCTGTGTCATTTGGTCTCCTGTGGAGAGTTGTCTCATTGGCAATCATACCACATCTTCTTTTTTATATGACGTGGCTACATTAAGAATGTGCTCACAAAACAACATTTTAAACGATGTTTTCGAAAAAAAAAAAACAAAAAACAATAGTCTGCTGTTGTTTGTCCTAAAGGAATTTATCTGGTATCGGTTTTGAATCCCAGTAAATTATCCTTCAGCAAAGTTACTGAAAACACCTCAAGTTATGTAACGAGGTGTGTAAAACATTCGCTTTAACTTCCATTGAGGTTACAATTACCTTTCATCGATATAGTATTTATATTTTTTTCTTTGCACATTTTATACTTTCTCGCTTTTTTGTATATAATTTTCATATAAAAGATATGTAGTACTTAGTAGAGTATATAATAAAACAGAAGGTTTGAAAAAAAATGCAATTGGAGAACTGATGCTTTTTAGAACTCGATATTGTTTTGTATAAGGCATCTTATCAAATAATAAGTAAAATAAATTATTCTATTCTAATCGTTTGGTATATATATATATATAAGCAAGTCTAAATTGAAAACAACGATCAAACCTATGATTGCGTTGGATAAAAACCGCAATTTTTATACGTGTGCCTGCAAACCAAATTTCTTGGTAGAGGGGTCTAAATACAGCACAAACAACATTTTCCAAAAGACCAAATGAGTGAAAAAGTATATTTTAACAAAACGCATTTGACTAGCAGGTCGAACAACTGATGTTCTTAAACCCTGTTGACTGCCATTGGCGATTGCCAAATAAACGGATCACAAGATGTAACAAAACAGATCTTATTATTAAATTATTACCAAACAGAAAACCATAAACTTGCGGAAAAGATGGTATACCGCAAACATGAGGTGCAAAAATTTGTACACCATATCCGGATTTCGACAATTAATGTCTCTTCAGTGATGTTAGGAATCGAAACGGTATTTGGAAGGCCATATAATTTACCTCAATTTAGGATAGACTCTTGAATTTTGAAAGAGTCAAAATAGGATGAACGGATCATATAAACCCGAAGGCAAATATAATACAAGCCCAAACGAAAAAATATAAACAAGTCTAAATTGAAAACAACGTATATATAAACGCCTAAAAAGTGTACACAACAACACCAATAACAAAAAAAGGAACTATAAATGTAATTATTTATAAATATTTCGGATAACAGATATCCTTCATCAGTAAATATGATTGTGATGTTGAATGAATCACATATCAGTCTACTTAGATTAAACTATAACAATCTTGAAATTTATACAATAAAAAAGTCAAACCGAATATATATATATATATATATATATATATATGATATATGCAAAATCTTTTTTAGACATACAATGTTTAACGTAGGGTAAAACAAAGTGGAAAAAGGTTTTCTTCATTTTTTGAAGACGCAAAATTCCATCGAACTTACATCTTTCATACGGACGGACTGATGAACGGACGTACGCACAGACTGCAAAACATCTAGTCTACTACTACCATAGGCATGACATGGAAGTAAATTGTAAGATAAAGTTCTTTCCAAAACTACAGGAAACACCGGTATCGATATTATTTTCCTCTAATACCTACTTACCCCTGATCTTGTAAATTTCCTTCGTATGAGAATGCACATCTTAATATTGTGTCTAAAGTTGCCAAAGCTACACGCGGGAAAATGTCTACTGCCTCGCCACTTTTTGCATAATACTTCAGTTTTTCCTATTAGATTATTCAAACGAAATAATATTTAAAAAATCTTTCAAATTTAACATCGCTTAGAAATGTTATTTTGATCAAAACTAATAACGATTAACATGATGGCCAAATGCGACTTATCACCGATATTTTCTTGCCATGGGCTGGTGGGGGAGGGGAACTAGTGGAGCAGAAACTTTCGACGAATTTAGTTTTTGACGGTTGGTCTTTGATAGTCTCTGTACTAAGGGTAGTGCCATATTGTGTGAATTAATTTTACACAACATAAAAAAAAAATAAAACACACTTAATAAATTGTGTGCGTCTGGAGCATTTTTCTGAATTTACCTTTCCCAAGAATGCTCTAACAAAACATTTATTAGCCAGAGATGCATATGCGGCAACACAAGGAGCTATATAACAAAAAGGACAGACCAATTCTACCAAGGCCAAATTTGCCTGAGGGAGTTGAAGCCTTAGTTTCTTAATTATTTCAGAATTTATAAAAAGGAAATTTTAGAAAAAATATGATATGAAATCATGTCAATGTACCGAAGCACTGACTTCTGACATGACTGAGCTGAGCTGATGATAACATCGGGGACTTACAGTCCAACTGCAAATGTATTGATCAGTGCTAGTAAATGAAAAATGGCCATTTGCAAAATAAATATTCTTTATTAAAAGTTCACAGATATAGAAAACTATTTTAAAAACGGAGTGATTGAGAGCATGACATATTGTATGGACAACTATCTATTATTGAAGGTCGGATTTTGATTGATTGATTGGTGTTAAGCTTTAGACCGCCTTAGTTCAAAAAGGTTATATAACGGCAGTCGTATTTTGATGCAGCAAGGTCCTTTAGATTCTATTATATTTAGATCAGCCTCACTATTTTTTCTTCTATACTCTCCACACACTCAACTAACTCGTCAAGTGTATTTGTCTGTAGTGTTTGATATATTGGTGGAGTAAAATGTTTCGTCAAGAAAGCAGCATTTAGGAGTATGGACAAAGACTGATATGTTTGGAGTTGGTATAATAATGTATTTGAAAGGCGCTGAAAGTTTGTCTTGTAAAATTAAGCAGGATGATATTAATATCAAGTTGATATTTTATTGTACTGACAATGCATGTTGTATTAGCTGTTTGGTGTTTAGCAAGTACCAATGAAAATATGTCATAGAGTTTATAATGAAATTATTAGGATCACCCTTCCTCCTTACGTCGAATGCTAGATCCACCACTGTCGGCCTAATTTTAATAATTTTGTTGCTCAATAATGTATATAATCATCTTTAAGGTAAATCATTATGGTTTTAGATGATAGGTATTCCAATGAAAACTAGCTGTGCCCGTCTTACCGATTAGTTCCTTCACTGCTGCTAAGGATCTCAGTGTGTTAACAAACTTCAAATAAAGTACCACTTGACTGATGATATAATTTATTTAATGATACACACAGATATCTGACTTAAACATTCTTATTAAACAAACGATAATATAATTTCGTATTATTCCTTCTGTCTACAGCCTGAGTAGAGAATTTGAACATAGACTCTTGTTTATTTATATTGCTGAACCCGTTAGCTGACCTGTGTCTGTCTTTTCTGTATTCATCGTGTTAGAGTTTCTATGCCACTGACGTATTCCCAACATCTCGTTTTGTTCCTATTGTATGCGCTGCCTTTATATATCACAATATGACATTATCTATCTAACATGAGACAATTTCGCTATTATTAACTGATATCTTCGTTTTTCTTCATTTTTTCTCTCTAATATTTTTGATTTTGGAAAACATCCTAACAGTACTTTACTTACAAGAAATATATCTGTAACACTGTTGTATACTTCAACGTATGGTTTGAGTATTTCAAAATGGAAGCCAGGGGTCAAAAGTCGTCTATTCCGTTCCCATTTCTTTCCATCAGATATTAACAAACCGTCGCCTAGAAAAAAATAATGTCTCAATGTTGAATTCTTAATAGTCAATAATTGTATTTCATTTAAGGAATGACTGTAATATTTTTTTCTGTCTATGAAAAAAAAACCTCAAAAATGTTGTGCACATTAATAACACGCGTAGCGGGTTATTTTAAAGTGGTCACATGACAAAATTATGTCTATGAGCTTATAGACAAAACCCTTTCAGCCAATCAGAAGAAGTTTTACATCCAAAATTAAATTATTAACATACAGAGTTAGTACTTTAATCATCATCATGAACAACATCATCATGATGAAAATATTACAGATGTTATCTTAAATTAATGCACCACAGAAAGTGAAAGGAAAAAGAAAATATCACTTTTGTTTGATAACTTAATAGTTCTTATATGATTTGCATATTAGAGAAAACGTTGATATGATTGGTCGAGAAGACCTCCGGTAGTTGTTCTTGACGTTGTTTATTTTTCGATAGACGACGTTGACCGAACTTCTTTTTGTAACCAATGTAAACAAGATGACGGCGATAATAACACAAATCTGGCTCGACGTTAAAATATTTATTTTCATTTTGCATTAATCGTTAAAATAAATAATAACTCAAAACATTCATTTGAATGATAATAAGAGTTTTTGTAGTTATTTTTTTTTTTCAGATTGCAAATTTCAAGTAGTACATATTTTTGCGTTAACCAACAAATATATTCATGCGCTAGGCCAATTCAATGACACAAATATACAATTTACGTGTGATAGAGGTTACGAGTGTGGAAACATAGATTCCTTATCTCCGATTTTAAAGAATTATAAGGATTAAACGCATTTTTAAAGGAATGTGTTGGTGTATAAACTGGACCAAGTCACTCACAAACATATCATAAAAGTCCGAACTTCGGACTTTTATTTGTTTGTGAGTGAATTGGTCGAGTTTATACACCAATACATTCCTTTAAAAAGGCGTTTAATCCTATAATAAACCCATATATGCGTAGCATAAAAATTCCTATTATAAAACAATTTTGCAATTTCAGGAAGAATATGTAAACATTTTAATGTTGAACAAATAGTTGTGTATAACAATTATAGCAGTCTAGAGGACATACATGCCTACTAGACCAAATGGGTATCATCAGCTTGTCATTTATAACACACTATTTTAAAATTGCCCATTGATAAGAGAGGCCGAAAATATTAAAAAGAATATTCAATATAACAATGAAGAGATGCGGTATGATTGCCAATGAGACAACTACCCACCAAATTTAAAATGAAGTGGATGTAAGCAAATATAGGCAACCGTACGGCCAGTTCATACGTCAAAGAAACTGATAACGTCATGGCAAAAAACGGACGCCCCCTTTCGACAAAAATTTATTCTGCCTCACAGAAGAAGTTTAGGTGACCCTATATCTAATAGTATATCTAAATCTATCATAGTCCTATTCGTAAAAGTTCTAGTCTATGAAAAATATAAGTTTGTCAATTTTCATCATGATAAATAAGTATATTCCAATGCGCGTTAAATAAGTACATTTGAGTGACACTGCTGGTGCAAATTTTGATTCTCGGCATTCAAATAAAGATAGGTCCTGATAAAAGCAAAAATAACTGACAGAAGCATGACATCCTCAAAAATGCTTTTGTACAAATTCAATGATATCAAGTGAACCATGTTAACGATCATCTAGATCATGTATCTTTATACTTTCAGGTGGTTTGCCAAGATACACGGACATATTATAACTGTTTGAATTATGAAGTTTGGAGGCTATTTTTACAAATAAATCTTACGGCAATAACAAATAAATTATACTGAAATGAACATGAGTATTTTTAGTCGTTAGATTTTTTTGTGAAACAAATCACTGGCTTATATGAATCAAGGTACATGTCGCTAAGAAAAGGAGCACACAGTTGGTTCCCATATGAATACCAAGTGTCTGTAGAAAACATACATATATTGGTCCTTAAAACTATGTTCACCTTTCCTACCAAGTTTGTGAAACTTTACTTCGAAGCTGATCTCACATATCAATTATTCAAGTATTCAATTTACTTACCAATAGTTTAAGTCGTTGCAATTGGTACCGAGTGTACGGAATCTAAACTTGTATCCTACCTATACAATCTCTTAGATATCTATAGGCCCCTCCGACATCATTCTTACCTATCCAATCTCTTAGATATCTGTATGCCCCTCCGACAGCATAAGAATACCAATCCAAGCTCTTAGATATATGTAGGTCCTTCTGACAGGATTCGTACCTATCCTCTCTCTTAGATATTTGTAGGCCCCTCCGACAGCATTATTACCTATCCAATCTCTTATATATCTGTAGGCCCCTAGCTTGAACCGCATACGCTTACCTATCCAATCTCGTAGATATTTGTAGGCCCCTCTGACAGCATTCTTACCTATCCAATCTCTTAGATACTTGTATATGTAGGCACCTCCGACAGCATAAGCTTACCTATCCAATCTTTTAGATACCTGTAGCCCCCTCCGCTACCATAAGCTTTAGGTGCTGACGATTTATACAGTATCTGTGCCGAGTCAGGATGGCAGACTCCAAAGCTGGCATAGAAAAACATACTCCAATAAACATAAACCTTCGGTCTCTCCTTTTCAACAATCTGTCCAAGGAGCTTGAAATATGATGCAATATCATGAAACTACAAACAAAAGGTAATTAAATCAAATCTTGTAGGAGCTCAGGTTAAATATATCATTATCATTATTTGCTTAATCGCTATAGAGTTTAAAAGAGATACAATTAATCGAAATGTTTAGTCATTTTTATTTTCTCTCGCTCATAAAATAGTCACAAAGTGAGTAAATGGTAAGATATGACGCGGAATCTATATTTTTTAAAGAAAATTTGCAACTGCAAAACCTCAATCTGATCCTAGCATTAAATCAGTGGATGGTCTTTGTCTGTACTTTCATTCTTTTCAAATGCAAACGTGTATGCAAACTTATTTAGTATTTGTTTTACGATAAAAAATGCAACAGTCCAAAATTGAGGGAAACAAATGTAACGATAAGGTGGTCCGAGTACGAATATAGTCCCTAGTGTGGACAGTGTGTTACTTGCCAATTTTTTTTATACCCCTTCAAAATTTATTTCTCCATGTTTTATGACTCAAATAGCAAGTAGGGGGGTGAAATGACACTTTAAAAAAATTTGGGTCATGAATTTTAAAGTAAAGTAGTGATTTGGTCCAGCTGAAAAATGTTAAAAATTAGCACTTCGGAAGCTGTCAAAAGATTTGAAGACCCCCTTAACATAAAATTGTCCATATTTTGAGTTAGAGCCGATGAAGTTTTCAATAATTTTGATATAATTTGTCCCAAAAGTAGTACAACACACTGTAAAAATATTATTGAGAAAGCGCAGGTGGGATTTTTTTAATTTTCATTTATTGTCTAAAAGAAATGCACTACGAAATAACTGTGTACTCGGACCAGGTGAAAACAATTTAATATGACAAAAATATAAGAATAAGACACAAATAAAGTCCTTTTTGGTGGAAAAAATATCAACATTTTTGGGGAGGCAGGGGGGAGATTGGAAAGAGCTATGGTATTATTTGGACATCTTTCGTCAGAAATTCGTTCCTAATTACAACGTTTAAAGACTCTAATTATATAAACGATTTATAGCTTGGCAATGACATATTGCATTTACACCAGTCTATTGTAGAAGACTATATTGCCCTCTAGATGTCTTATGGTTATTTTTGTCGTTTGATTGCTGTCTCATAGACACATACCAAACACCTCTTTTTATTTATATTTTTCATTACTCATGTCTTTCTAAAGTCCTCTTGTACCATTAATACATTTATACTTACCAAATGAAGAGAGCCCCATATTGGATGAATCTGACCAAGAGTTGTTATATTTTGTCCAAATGTTGCTGTTCGCCACCGTCTGTATTTTATGACAAACGCTCTGATTTTCCATAGAAGGTAAGTAATGACGATAACAAACAAAGATCTGAATATATAAGTACTCAACACCATTGCTGAAATTTAATGTACTAAGAACTGAAATATAAATAAAGAACTTGAAATACAAAGAACCGCAGTGGTTGTAAAAAGATAATCTCGTCGACTTGTATTTTTTCATTATCTTTATTATTGTTTTGATCTTTTTTTATTTTAAATGCTTATTTTCATTTCAACATAAAATTCAGTATTACAGTTTAAGATCTGGCAACTAATCCATTTACATTGAGCGGATGGCAAATACATGAAAATTTGATTTTAATGTACAAAGCTGTAAATAACTGTTGATAGTTTACCACTATCCAAATCTCCTAATTATTTTTAGGAAGATACAAATCGAGTACAAACAAACACCGAGGGAATCCTATGAACTCTAAAAGGAGCAAGACCGGTTGCTTCGACAGGGTAGTGTCTCCTACTATACATGTATTACCCGCCATGCGACTCTATAATCAGTCAAATCGATGTCGGGAATAGGACACAACCGGTTAATTTACAGTTTTAGATAACTTTATGTTTACTCCGCCATATGCTTACATACCTGTACAAAAGCAGGAACTCCGTTCATTATACTATTGTTCGTTTTTGTTTAATAGGCTATCAAAAGCGAAACAATGTTTTCAAGACAAAACAGTCAACTCAAACACACCTGAACATAAAAAGGTGTACCAATGTTCTCTTTACGATGCCATGATATTATTTCCCATTTTTTCCCCATAAAAGTCTGTTACCTGGGCCAGAGAAGCAAATCAATGCTTTAAAAGATTAGTATTTTATCTTTCTTTTGAATTTATTTCAGCGGAATTTATGCTTATGCACAAAAACAAATCCAGGTTTACAGTATTTTCACCTTCTATAATCGACTGTTTTGTGAAAATCTGTCTTTAATTAAAAGGTTTACAAAAGTTTACATTGTATACAATTTAAGATGCAAAAAAAATCATAAATTATGCACCTACATTAAACTTTTAGAGCCCATAGAAACAGGTGTAAACAATTCAAATAGACCAACTTGGCCTTTTTACCTTCTCTGATAAAGAGAGTTCTATTTTGTCTTTTTTCAACTGGATATCAGCCTGTATTTTCTTGATTTATTGTGTTTGGGTTACTGTCCGATTGACTTATCATAAACCGCTCGATTTGTTTATTATTACTTATATTCAAATCGTCATAGTATATCAAAATTTAAGATTATATTTCACACACTAGGTATGCCTTATTTCATCTTATAATAGTGATAGTAATAATAATAATAATAGTAATGATAATAATAATTATAAATTCTTTATCTAAAGAGGGTAACTTATTATTAATTTTTACTCAAACTTTTCTAATTTCGATGTTGTCACCTTCAGTACTTACCTGCAATATAATAATCTGTAACAAAATTTCACAAACTTTGAACATTTTAAAAATGGAAGCTTGGGTCATGAGTCATCTAGTGTTTTTCTTGTTTTGTTGAAACGGCATTGACGTTCCATATTTGTGACGTTGCAAAATTACTAGCCAGTCGCTTTCCCGCCGTCCATTTATTTTCTCGCGTTAATCTCACCGCAAATAGGAAATGCGATGTTTTATATCAATAAAGTCATGTTCGTACGAGTATCGCTCCTAACCATGTCATGTTCGATGTTTAATGAAACCTTTTTGAAATACATAAACAAATTTTCAAGTGGGATGCCAGCTTTTTCATGCATTGTATATTATAAGTCTGAACTTGACTTATCATAATAAGACCCTAAAAATTAACACATATACCAGAATATATTTATGACCGTCACCCGATTAGTTTACTTTTCCGTGTATAACTAACCCCATCGCATTATCAAAAACATCAGAACAAAATTAAAACAATAGAAATAAAATAAATCTAACCTGAACAACGGTCCGTGTATATTTGCGTCCATTCGTTTTTCGTTTTGAGATTTCAAAAACAAAAAACGAAAATCGAAAGTGTTTTCATTTTTTGTTTTTGATTTCTCAAAAACCAAAATGAAAAACGAAAACTTTCTCAAAAACCAAAACGGAAATCGAAAGTGTTTTCATTTTTCGATTTTTATATTTCTCAAAAAATAAAATGAAAAACAAAGGTGTTTTCGTTTTTCATTTTCGATTTCACCAAACAAAAATGAAAATCGACATCTCGAATCAATTTTTGTGTTTTGTTCTCATTGTTCTATTGCACAATGATTTGCTATCTTGTATCAAAGTTATCGTTGTAATAATCTTCCACCGTAGTACGGTATCATCCCGGTATTCTTTCAACTTACGGTAGACAAAATAGACCGCCTGGCTTATGAATTGAACTAAGGTAATTAATGAATCAAAGACTTTCAAATTACCTTGTTTTTATCTATAATAAAAAAATAAAATTATTACGCTTCATATTTAATGAATCACGAATTTAAATAATACAATGAAATATTATATAAAAATGGTAAAAATATACAGATTGATTACAACATCACATTAACAAGGGAGGTTACTACAAACTAGCCCGGTTACAAATCAGATCAATAGTATCTAAATCGGAGATAATGTCGACGAATGGAAAAGACTTTATCAATCTCAATAATAAGGGTGCATGATCTTTACTTTTAAGTTTTGAAAGGTTGGTTATCTAAGATTATTAGAATTGCATGATGACTGAGGCCAATCAGCCAATATTACACGAACATTCAAGACGGTAATATGAATATGCTATTTAGATTATTAAAAAAAAATTTTACACTCCAAGTCGAGGTTTAGTAGGCCATCTTATGAGTCACCAGGAAGCAGTCTAAAAGAAGATGTCTATCACGATGCTCGGCACATTATTGTACTTCCCGCCTTACTTAATGTATATCAAAATATAAAATATGTGATATGATTGCTTCGACTTTTTTTTTATTAAGTCGCAAATCTCAAAACATAAGGTTGTGGGACTAATAGAGTTTGATCAGTTTCTTATTATTTCGCCTCAATAATTATTGGTTTATTTTGCATGTTTTGTTGGTTTCGACTTTGCGTGATGGTAATAAAGATATTTTAATAATCATTCATAACCGTGAACTTATTGGATAATTTTTTTTCAAGCAATAAAGCATCGAAACTTAATTGTTCGCAGGATGTTGGGTCAACCACAGAAATAGCTAAAGGACAAGTGGCTTGAGAAACATGTGGCTTTCCTCCATTTTTTAGGGGAAAAAAAGGGGGGGTCTTTGAAAGCGACGAGGCCAATCTTTCCTGGATTTATTTCACTCATAGGGTCAAAATCTAATTTTGGTCTACACATTGAAAATTGAAGATGACGTTATATATTGTGTCAAAGTTTTACATATTCCCCTCAAATCAAAATGCTATCCAGCGTTACATGTTGCATGCTGTTGAAGATACAAATTTGCAAATTTTACATGTTTTTGTCAAATTTTGCATCGAAGGACGTCGATAGCCAAAATGAATTAATGTCCGAAAGATTATATTTGCAAAAATCGCGATTTTGTGCTATCTTTATGCGTTTATAAGGGCGGGTGATACATTTAAAATTAAGCGATTATATTGTAAAACCCTTCGAGTGTACACTTTGGGATGTGGTACTATGAATCTAAGTAAACTTTAATTAATAGACTTTTTGTTAATGGCCCTGGATCGAAATAAATCAAGGGGTAATCGGCTCTACCGTTTTTAAATGTTTTTGACTTTTACATCGGTAGGCGACGCTAACCAAAATGAATTAATTTGTAACCGAAGAACAATACATATAAATGCTTCACTATATTTTTATTTATTTTATAGAATTTTGGTTTGGTTAACTATTTTTTTTTCATTCATTTTGACGATAAATACTCAAACTTTGCCAAAATCTTTCAAATTTTTTCCGGTTTGGACTATCTGCAGACTCTTTAGGCGTTTATAGTTTTGTAATCTGTTTGGGAATTACCCATTATATAGTTAGTTTAGATACTTACATTGGGTTGCGATACCTGTACTAAGAAAAAAAAAATCAGGTAGAAATTGGCCCTTAGTCTTCCTTTTTAAAATTATTTACAATTATTTAATGCGTTCTTTTTGTACAGTAGATACGTGTTAAAAGAACATAGCGACAGCAAGTTTATACGGAAGCGTATATGGACCTCGTCTTAGTTGCTTAATAACACTAATGGCAACTAAAATAAGGTCTCTTGTGTACCTTGTAGTGCAAGAAGACGTTTATTATTTAGATGGCCATATATCAAATCATAACGCATTCAAATGATGTTGTTTTAAACAATGTGTGAGCAAACCAAACATACATAATTTATACGAAATAAGCGCAATACGGTCTACACCTTTCCAAATCGTCGTTTTGTATTTAACATTGGAGAAAACAGTTCTGCTGCGCACTGTTAAAAACCAGTGCATTTCTAAAACGTCTTTGGTACGTTTCTGGTGGTTGGGCTAAGGAATCGAAAAAATGAGGAGGACCCAAAGTGAAGGGCAACCAATCGTGTAAGTCGTTTTCATAGAAAACAATGACCGACAATCCACTCAAGATAACATTTAGTGACGCTCCGGTCATTGGTATATCGAGTGTTTGTTCTTCCTGCAACCTTTTGTATGCAGTTTTGCCAAGCTTTGATATCTTCTCTGTCATCAATTGTGGCAGAGTTATTTCGATGTGATGTCTCAGTTAGTCTTTCGATAATCCAATAAGAAAAAATGTTTTACCCTATCCCATATATTCTCCTTGGTAATATTTATGAACATTTCGGCAATAAAGTTTATCGACAGGTTGTATGGGCGCCAATTGCACCCGTCTAAATTGCATTTAATTGATAAATTCAACAACACTCACCGTTATCTTGATGATATTTTTTATCTAAATAATCAAGAATTTTCTAAATATACTGCCGAAATTTACCCAAGGGAACTTACTTTAAATAAATCAAATATAAACGGTTATATTACATATGATGTAGCATTCTACTTTTTTCATTGGTTATTGCGATCACGTGTTTCAAAGGTTATTTTATGTATCTGAAGCCTTGTTTCTATTTTTAAGTATATTGACGCTATGTTTCTATTTATATGTATATTGACGGTCAATATAAGAAATCTTGCTAAATTTAGATCCGGATATAAGCCGTTCCGGTACGAAATTACTCTACGTCATGATGTCATACATAACAATCACGGGAGAAGCACCGCAGTAGTCAAAAATTATATAATTTAAATTCTCATTTGTTCTTAACAGATTAATAAATAAAATAGGTTGTGTTTTTGTTTACAATAAAATAATTTCACCTTATGCATTGATATTTTCAATGGCATGCGAAAAATCTTGCAAAATACAGTTCAAAATAACACAGAAAGAACATTGAAGTCCATTTCCCTAATACATGATTTACATATGTAATATAAAAATTAAGGACTTTCACTCAGTCAATACGTTATATATGGACCTGTAAGTTTATATTGACACTTGGACTTCGTCCTCGGTCAATATAATCTGAACAGGTCCATATATAACGTATTGGCATCGTCAAAAGTCCATAATTGATAAATAACTGTCCTTTCCTAGATTTAGATATTTCAGTTTAACACGGGAAACTAGACACTCAAATTTACGACAAAAGAGACGATGTTTCGTTGCCTATTGGTAATTTTCCCTTTTTGGACGGTGATGTTCCTTTGGCACCATCTTTCGGTGTTTATATATCACAACTCGTTCGCTATGCCCGTGTCTATTGTCACTGACGTTTTGGATTTCAATGATTGTAATATATGTATTACTAGTAAATTATTAAGTCAGGGATTTCGTTACCACAAATTACTTAAAACCTTTACCAAATTCTCTCCATAGATATAAAGGTTTGGTTTGGAGTTTGGTTGTACCTGTAGAAAACTTATTTAAAACGGGATAGCACATCCTAATTTTTACGGAGATGTTGTTTACCGAGCCCGGAAATTTAGAAACGATAAACGGTAAACTTATCGATCCTTTGAATAAACTTATTATAAAAGGTTACCAATTCAACACTGTAGTTAGATCTTTGAATATTGTTTTTATTTGATATTAATATTGATTTTGTTATCAGTAAATTAAAATCAAACTAAATATTATTTTTATATACATATGCACATTCATGGCTCTACAATCTGTCGATACCTGTATCTTGACATTGCACAAGGTCATGATTTTCTCTGACTGTTAATGACGTCTTTACACTAAATCCATTAGATGTTGGATATGTACTGATTGATATTTTAGTCTTAGATGCGTGATTTTTTTTATTGGTTTTGAACTAGCTGTCAGTAACTGCAAGTATTCTTAGATCTGTACTTAGTGTCTTTTTGTTGTGGGGATGTATGAGTACCCTGCCACGTCCACTCCGTGTTTTTGTTAGATGCATTTCTATTTGTATCCATCTGATGAGTTAAGCCTTTTTCAACTGATTTTTATAGTTCGTTCTCATGTTGTACTGTTACACCACTGTCCCAGGTAAGGGGAGGGTTGGCGCCTTCAAACTAGTTTAACCCCGCCACATTATGTATGTGCCTGTTCCAAATCAGGAGCCTGTAATTAAGTGGTTGTCGTTTGTAACTGTGTAAAATACATGTATTTGTTTTTCGTTCATTATTTTGTAAATAAATTAAGCCGTTAGTTTTCTCGTTTGAATTGTTTTACATTTGTCATTTCGGGGCCTTTTATAGCTGACTATGCGGTATGGGATTTGCTCATTGTTGAAGGTCGTACGGTGACCTATAGTTGTTAATTTCTGTCTCATTTTGTCTCTTGTGGAGAGTTGTCTCATTGGCAATCATACCACATATTCCTATTTTTATATTAAAGTCGTAAAATCATCAAAATCTCGACTTTAACAAAGTAACAAGTATAGAAGTGTATAACATCTAAAACTGTACAGTAGGCTCAACAATACGTTTTTCCTCTCCTACTTTAATAAACGTATCTGTCCACTCACTTCACTGTAACTGCTTTCCCCCTTATCGCAAGCTCTAATTATTTTATTTTCTGTCATTCCTATTTGCGTTACTAGCCCTAATGCAAATATGGAAATACATCTGCCCGAGTAGGGCATATACATGCTGACAAAGGAAATATTACTAGGTCAACTAGGGAAACAGGGATCTATTACATAGATTTACTAGGGCACCATGCATATGCAAATCATTAGGGCTCACTAGTCAAACAAAGGAATCTATATATAACTCTTGATTAGTATTTCTGATGATATCTAACTATTGAATGATTATTAATGAAAATAAGTAAAACTGATACAAACATATAAAACAAAGATATAACATATAAACATGTTACAGAATACAAAAAAATGGATGTTCCGTGTACAGATTTGTCAATTGTAAGATTGGAATTCTCTTTCGAACGTCCCGCTGTGGGCTTTGTGCTTTCCTTCCAATTAATGCTCAATTATAATAGCTCACAAATTTAATTATCTCATTTGTACCTACGCGACAACTTAATCCTCAGATCCGTTTAATCCTAATCGTAAAATATACTATTTTGTCATGTAATTTTTAACGGATGTTATCTGTTTACATTTAGCACATATTTACAACTTCTCGTCCAATCAAATTGCTTATATTTGCCTTCTAATTTTCATAGTACATACTTTTCCCGTGTACTAAGTAACTACGCATGAATGACCACAAGGGTAAGATTTCATTGTATCGTAATCAAGATTTTTAAAACAAAAATTGCCACTGGCTATTTTGAAATAAAATGCTGTGTTCCAAATTAAATTAAATAGTTTGTAATTAGTTTTCACGTTTATTTTTAAATATCCTGCTATTAAAATCTTTGGATCTAAAAAATGTTTTTGACAATTGCAATTTTTTTTCATTTAAATAAAGGGTAATACATATGGTTCTTTATACCTTGATTAGAGTACAACGATATCTTAAAATTATGATAATGTATCATCCATGCAATTACTTTGTACCCAAAAAAAGTTTACTATGAAACCTTGTGAAGGGAAATTAAAGCAACTTGGTGATTTTTTTTTAAACTTTCTTAAGGAAGGTGATCTATTTCGTCATGAATTGATTGATTTATTGATTATCGGTAGCTTAATTTCCAGTGGCAAATATTTCATGCATGTTAAGGACGATGTCATGAATTGAAAAACTGTGATTATGTCTGAAGATAATGTGCCAATTATATATATAAACATTTTCTGATAAATCTTTTAGTTTTTACTTTGAAATAATAAAAAAAAAAAACACAAAACCTATAATCTCTGATCTATTTGTAGTTGCTTTTTAATTCCTATCTGCTAGACTATATCTATGGGGACAAACTATCTAAAAATATGTTTCAAATTTATTATAGCTTTAGTTTTACTGTGAAATTAAAAAAATGTTTTCAAAACATGTAAAGCTTCCACTGCAATTTAATTATTGCCTGCTTTTGGTCAATTTATTTGGTCATCCTACCATGTAAGAAGAACATGTATAGTAAAACACCGCTTTATATCAATATACATACTTACACCAGCAGCTACCATCTTTTCATTCTGGAGTCAAGGGCCTTTTGAAATCACATATTTTACAATGATACTAGTGAGTAGATATACAAAACTTCGTTCATGAGCTCCGTTTTACAAACACCTGTGATACAAGTAGTCAGCCAAAATAAACTATCAATAGACCAACTAAAAGATTACTCGAGTTGTAAATATGTGCTAAATTGGATAGTCTATGAAAAGGTATATACTATGAAATTAAGAGCTCGGGGCAAGCCCCTCGCTCTAAATTTCATAGTATATACCTTTTTATAGACTAACCTAGACCACAACCATTACACCCCAGTTCTATTGTTATACTTCATAGTTTCTATTTCTGAAACAAGTGTAAATTGAATAGATATATTGTTACGAATAACAATGGATTTTGACCACAGGGTGTGACGAGCGGGGTTTCTGGAAACCCCTGCTTCTACATCCCGAAAACAGTCCATTGTTATTCATTACAATAGAAATTGATTATTTTTTAAATAGCATGAACATAAGAAATTACAAATAGTGTTCACTTCAAGTTGTTTCAAGATATTAAAAAAAAACACATTTTAGGAAATTCCAATAGCGAAAAAAATATTAAGCATCTATTTTGAATAAAAACAAATCATTTGATTGATAGCGTTGAAAAACTAAATAAAATGTTCGCGATTTTCGAGAAAAAAAATTTCTGACTCCGACAAAAAACCATACCCCCCCCCCCCCTTGAAGTTAAAATGGTTGTTCCCTTAATACTCCTTTACTTGAAGGTATAATTTTTGATCCAAGTCATATGTCTCTATTCTTAAGTATTAATCTTTAAAACAAAAAACGGGGATTCTAACTCCCGGACCCCTCCCCCCCCCCTCTGGATTGCCCCCAAAAAGGGAGTTCCTAAATATTCAATCTGTATTTTTGTATGTTGAGCGTGTCCGGTCGTCGGGTTTCTTAATCCAGACACACCTATCCCTCAGTATGTCCGAATATGAATGTTTGTTTATTCTCGAGAAGAAAGGGGGGGGGGGGGGGGGTGCTTCTTTTTTTTTCTTTTTTTATAAAACCGTTACATAAAAAATATATTTATGATTACCTTCATTAAACTGATACAGGTAAGTACTTTTGGTTATAATATTGCCTTTATCTTTAGTCTATTCTACCAAATCCAACGCTTGACTCAAAAAGTCGTCCGTCTTATACCCGTCCATATTGACAACTGCATACAAGGAGCATGATGTATTTTTTATTGTAATAGACGTGTTAGGAAAGGGGTTTAAATACTGCGCTGATGTTAAATACCAATACCGATACAAGATTTAAGTGTGGACTTTCTCAAAATGCAATTTCACTGAAAAGTATCCCGGCGTAGTATAATAGTTTACCTTAGTGGTGACACCGTGTGTTTGATACAACATAACGTCGACTCCAAATTTTAAGACGTGCATAGGCCTTACGTAGATCTTCATACATTCATACATTAATTTGTATTTGTTTGATTTAAAAGTGCAAAACAAAACTGAACAAAAATATATGTAAGAGTCAAGAATGGGAATGACGGATTTTACGGCCACAAGTCCAAATATATATATTAAGCGATATGATTAGAATATGTCCTATTTCCGTTGCAAAATATAGTTAGCATGCATTTTGTGTCCAGGGATACAGGGACGCGTATATATGTGTGGCTTAAACAAATCAGTACTAATCTGAACTCATCGTTATATCTATATATAAAAAAGAAAATAAAAAGTGGACACAAGTGGATACAGTGCTATTTCTATAAATATAAAACTTTAAGAAGCAGGGGCTACAGTAGAAGGTTGTCTTGCTGCGCATCGTTTTAATGTTCAAGAAAACCACTTTCCATGAGCTATATGTGATTCGTATTGTCTACTACTATCTGGGTATAAATGCAATGAATGGACAGAGGGACGAAAGAACGGACGGATGGACCAATTCACCCATCACTATATACCGTCCAATTTAGAAAGCGGAGTATATAGTGAATCTAAGGCAAAACAAAATGAAGCAAATCGAAAAAAAAAAAAAATGCCCGACATATAATTTAGCAGACTTTGTTTTGAAGGAGGTGAAAATGAATATTCCATTTTCAAAATAACCTCCCGACCCAAAGATACTAACATTAACTTCTCCATATGAAAGTTTAACGCCACTTTCAACAATATCCCAATTTAATCGTGGTGTTCTGTTTTGTTGGTGGAGGAAGCCGTGGTAACAAGAAAAAAAAAAAAACTTCCGACCCTTCACCGAAACGTAAATTTAACATGCTTGATAATGTCCAAACGTTGTAATTTTGTAATACTTAATTCGATAACCTCTCTTTTCCAAAAAACTAACTGATAAAAGTTGATAGAAGGAAAATGTCAGGGCAAAATATTTTATGTGAATAAGAATTAATTCATTTAACATTATATAAAATTGTCAGTGACCTTTCTAGATAAAATAAAAATATAAAGATAATCAAATTCAAAACGCTTTTGTTTCAGTCTTTTTTTTAATTGTCAAGTACACAAATTTCTTGTTTGCTTTATTTTTAGAATTTTACGCTACTGTGTAACACATTTCTCTATTCTAGAAAATGATATAAAATAAGGAGATGCGGTATGATTGCCAAAATAGACAACTATCTACCATGCAGAGACCAAATGACGTAAATGTTTGAAACTTAATTACACCTTATATAAGAATGCCGGATTTTGATTGGTTGTTAGCCAGTGTATTTTTCGCATATTCTAACATTTTTTCCTCATTTCAAACGAATTTGCCTGTTTTTCACCACTGCCGGTGAATTTGCCTCAAATTCCCCTCTCTGCCGTGGTATTTGCCATTTTGGATATTTCTTTTTTACCCTCGCGAGCCAGTTCACGCCAAAATTATTCGGAAACTTTCTCACTTTATCCCGACAACATGGTTAAGCACTATTGATTGAGTTAAACCGGAAACTGTCAGAAATATACATATAAAGAGGGAAAAAAGGTCTATACAAATGAACGATTTAATGATGGAATAACAATGACGTTTACACATATAGATACCATGACGTTACAAAAACACTAACGTGTATAAGTACATGTATAATTCCCGCGGTACTACGATTTCCCTTCACATGTACAGACAGTTTCAATCAAAATCTATTCGGTGTAATTAAACAGATATATCATGTTATGGAGGGATATTTGCGAAAAATACGTCTTGGGACCAAATTTCCCTCGCCTAGCGGCTTGGGAAATTTCACCGTCCCTTGACTGGTATTTTTCGCAAATACCCCTCCATAAAATGATATATATGTTCAATAGATCACCGTATGACAGATCCCCAACACTGAGCAAAACCATTCCCGCATATAAAAGCTAAGAAAGGCCCCGACATGACAATTATTTTTTAAATAAATTTCAAATAAACGAACGTTTTGAACAAAGATTGATGTACGTAGAGTAAAAAATCGGATTCGAATGTGATTTGATTCCTGTGTTTTTTGCTATTTCATTTATTTTGATACTTTGTAGATTTTCCTTGTAGTCGTTCAACAAAATAGTAAGAAATGGGGGAAAAACGATCGTATACTTAATCGATCCCTACTATGACACAATGCAAGAATAATGTTCGTGTTGTTTTGCTTGATCCTCGTCCGTGTATTGCGGAATAAATTTACTATTTCATTGTTTAAAAATCATCTCAGCATTATCAAACAAACCCATACAGGTAACTATAATGAATGATTATCTGTGCTTTTTGAGATAGTCCCCACTATAGCCTGTAGTGGTATTGGTATTTAACATCAGCGTCAAAATCGTATTGACTTTCCTAACACGTCTAATAAGAATGCACGAAACGGTCAACCTTGAACTGCTGATCCATATTAGCACCAGGATTTAACGGGAATATGCAAAACAGCAACTTTGACATTTGAAAAATCTACTGACTACAAGTGCAGACAAACTATACGGCAGGTTGTTTCCGGCCTGTTTTTTGTTACCTTTGTTTTGTATCTGACTTGTACGACGTTTCAAGAAGGAAGAAGTTCATTTTGCATTTAGAAGAGGTAGCAAAACTAAAGATATTAGAAACTTAAACGGCCATATACCAGTTAATGTAAGTTACAGTTTAAACTCACTTCCATTCATGAAGCCGAGAGTTTTTTCTCAAAAAATTCAAGAATCTAATAACTTTATAAAAAGAACCATTTCAAATTAAAGGTGAATGTTATACACATTTGAGACTTTTTGAAATGCAACTTCGCAAGTAAGTAATGTATAAAAAAGATTTCAGAGGTAAGCAAGCTACCATTTGCTTTTATTTGGGAGGGGGGGTTAAAATAAATTTAAAATAAACAGGCTTCATCCTTTTTTTTTGTTGAAAAAATGCAGGATGTGCCATGTCCATGTCTTGTTATCATATATATATATATAGGCATATGTTTTGGATTAAAAAAAAAAATGTTCATGCTTATAGGTTTTTATATGTCTCTGATAGTGTTGATCAGGATTAAACACGTGTCACTATATGATCCAATCAGAGCTTACCGTCCAAAATTGATGACATAAGTTGAATGATTTTCTTCACGATTTGCTGCATATTTGAACATGTATTACACGGACACTTTTTATTTATAGGATCAGTCGTGCATTGGTGAGTTGTTAGGGATTTTATCTTTTGATTAGATTTGATTTTTATATATATATTTCCTGTATTTTTATTGAAATATAAACGTTGGTAACAGCATTTCTTTACTTTCAGCATTGTCCAGAATACTATTCATGTCCATATATTGAAAAAAAATACATTTACGGACCGACCATTTAGCTTCAAAAGGGTGTGTGTTCTTTTCCGAGTAAGAAAACTATTAAGTTTTTCAACGCTATCGCCCAAATATTTTTTTTTCGAAATCAGCACTATTATATAAGGTATTCGGAAAACCAGGAGTCAGAACATTATTTTCAGTGTCACCTGCTTGACCATTATATATTTTTTCTCATAAAATTGGGGATCAAAATGTTTTTTTTTTTTTTAGGAAAAAGCCATAACCGGCCTTTTAAAGTTAAATGGTCAACCCCTTAGTGTACTAATATGAATAGTTACTGGAATTGTTTGAAAAAAAATATAGTTATTGATGCTAACGTAAATATTTTTAATTAAAAAGACAGGAAATATGTCGGTGAAACAAAAAGTTCAAATCTAATTGAAATTTAAAGTGCCCATGAACTCACTGATCATGCACGAGTGATTCTATTCATAAAAAGTGTCCGTGTAACAACTAAAAAGTGTCCGTGTAACATCTAAAAAGTGTCCGTGTAACACCCGTTAATGTACTGTTTTTCTATAGCTCTGCTTGGGGCAAAGTCGTACAACATGTGAAAAAAAATGTTTTTCTTATAAATCATGGTTTGAATTTGTCAATAAATATGCTATCCGTTATTTTTCATTTAATAATCATTGTTAACAAATATAGGGTATAGCATTGGGTGTAAGTTAGTTATACACCTCAGGATACGGTGTGTCTGGATAAGAAACCCCTCCGGCCGACGGGGTTTCTTATCCAGAAACACCTATCCCTCGGTGTATAACTATTACTTCAGGAATTGAGTATGATAATATAACTTTGAATCTTGAAATCTTGAGGAATTGAAAAGCGTGTTCTTTTTCAATCGCTATATAATAATAGTAGATCTACAAACAGCTTACCTAAAGAGTGATAAATTAATGTTATAATGAACCTGAAAAAGACATTTCACATTATTAGACGGACCCTGCACATTGCGAGTTAAATAAAACAATTTGAAGCTGTCGACACTAACAGGATGACTTTCCACAGAGTAAAGGTTGAGGATTATTACAAAGTGTTGTCTATAAGATCACCAAAGGATGTTTATGAGGGATACGATTACTTACCAGATCGCTTCCATAAACTGATTAGTAGTTCCTCAACTGAAGGGTATGCAGCCTCTATTGACAACAAATTTGTAAGTTCCGTAAATGTAAAAAAAGCAGACACAAAAACTAAAACAACGCTTTCATTGTGGGTTTGACGTGCATGATATGATTAAAAATGAGAATGGAAATGGGGAATGTGTCAAAGAGACAACAACCCGACCATAGAGCAGACAACAGCCGAAGGCCACCAATGGGTCTTCAATGCAGCGAGAAACTCCCGCACCCGGAGGCGTCCTTCAGCTGGCCTCTAAACAAATATTTATACTAGTTCAGTGATAATGGACGTCATACTAGACTCCAAATTATACACAGGAAACTAAAATTAAAAATGATACAAGACTAACAAAGGCCAGAGGCTCCTGACTTGGGACAGGCGCAAAAATGCGGCGGGGTTAAACATGTTTTTTGAGATCTCAACCCTCCCCCTATACCTCTAGCCAATGTAGAAAAAACAAACGCACAACAGTACGCACAGTAAAACTCAGTATAAGAGAAGTCCGAGTCCGATGCCAGAATAGGAAAAAAAAGATAAATGAACAAAATGACAATAATACATTAATAACAACAGACTACTAGCAGTTACTGACATGCCAGCTCCAGACCTCAATTAAACTGATTGAAAGATTATGTCTTCATCATATGAAAATCAAGTACAATCCCTCCTGTTAGGATTGCATTGTACCTTATCCACTTGGTTTTTTTCGAAATGCAAAACCTTGTAAAATACTATTTTTTAATGGCACAAACTGACAAAAGAACAAGCTCTTATTATACTGTTTTAAATTGCATTGCATGGTTATGTTGTGCTTTATTTTTCTTGTCTCTGGGTAATATACAGCAACTGCTGCTTAACGCTTAGAAGAGTTGTTCAATTATAACTCTTGATACATATTACAAACTTCATCAATTGGGATTACAGATCCCATGTCCAAGTTTTGCTTACAAGGATCTGAAAACGCCCCGTTCTGCTTTCTGTTTTTAAAACCTTTCGGGATCCTCTAGTTTTGTCGGATTAATATACACCTTCAAAAATTTGTAGGCTGAAATTTCATTGACTGATATAATAACTGACAAAACAGAAAGTAAAACAGAGTGTTTTAAGATCATTGTAAGCAAAAGACTGAAATTTCATAAATGTTTAATATGTAACTATTATATTGTGCTTTGTTTTTCTTGTCCCTGGATAACATACAGCACATACTGCTCATAAACCCTATTATTAAGTACTTGTTTTAGATATTTAAAATTTTATTGTTTAAAAAATCTCCGTGGACAACTCTCGTTTTAAATGATAAAGATTTAACTTGAAAATACTTTGCTGAATTTGAAGTAATTTCATTGTAAAGTTTATCTGATTTGGCAAGATTTAGAAGTAATTTAAAAGATCTATCCACTGACTCCTATGTATACATGTATGAATTAACATGACAGGTTATCAAATATGTGTTTAAAGTACAATGGATAAGCGCTAAATCGTTAAACAGATATTTTCTTAACGTACTCACACTTATCCATTGTGTCTCATACTTAAACTATTGTCGTGACGACTTTCCCAATTACAGTTCCTTTCTTAATAAGACCCTATTATGTGTGAGCATAGGCGGATCCAGGGGGGGGGGGGGGGGGCCTGGGGGGCCCGGGCCCCCCCCCTTTCGTGGGAAAAATTTGGTTGATTATATAGGGAATCACTGAAGCATGACCGGAGCGGGCCCCCCCTTAGATCAGTCAGCCCCCCCCCCCCCTCTATGAAAAGTTCTGGATCCGCCACTGGTGAGCTTAAATAATCGCTTGATTATCTACACAACTATTCAATTTCAATTAGATCTATATAGTCAAGTTGGTTATTTTAATAGTAGGTGAAAATTGATACTAAGTCGTATGAACATGCAGTATGAGTATGATGAATATGATTCTGAAATTTGTCCATTATCGACAAAATAAAGCATAATCTAACTAATTTCCTAGTAAAACATGATGTTACTGTAAATAATTCAGATACACTTCTAGATTTACCCTTTTTATATTTTACGAATATTTCAAAAAAGAGGTGAAAGATACCAAAGGGACATTCAAAATCATAAGTCGAAAATAAGCTTACAACACCATGGCTAAAAAAGAAAAAGACAAACAGACAAACACCAGTACATAAAAAACAAAACACAAGATAGAAACTAGACAGAGCAACATGAACCCCATCAAAAACTGGGGGTGATCTCAGGTGCTCCGGAAGGGTAATCAGATCCTGCTCCACATGTGGCACCCGTCGTATTGCTCATGTAAGTACAAACCCGGTGAGAAGTCTAATTCAGTAGGTCACATTCGGGGGAAAAAGGGGGGAGGGGTGCGGGATTGTAGATACGACAATGAGAACATATCCGTCATCTGTGAAACAGATATTCCATAACAGTCAACCAACTCGTGATGGCGTCCGTAAAATTTACAAAGGAATGATTTCAACTTCACCACTTGGAACTCTTTGTTAAATAGTTTCCTTGAGAGCAGCAATTCTCTATTAAGGAAATCATGACAGGAAATACAAGCCCTGGAACTAAAATATGCGGTGAAACACAAATTTGACATAAATATCAAAATATCAATGTTCCAATTCTCTTATGAATTACACGAAATGGTCAATACTAGTCTAATCCAAGAAAAACAAATAACGATATTTTCTTATTGCTAAACTAATATTAACACACAATTAAAAGACGAAAAAGTGAAAGCTGAAACAGAGATTCGAACTATGCCTACACGTGTTACTTTCAACGATTACTCCAACTCATCCTAACCATGCGTCTACCAACTTACACTGTACAAAACGTTGTTTTTAAATATATAATGGCGCAGGTCCTATGTACAAATTTCATCGCACATATTGTTTTATGGAAAATCGTCAGATGTGTTCATGAACAGTGACACAGAGAGAATTCGAACCCCAGTCACGGCAAATAACTGCAAAAGTCATGGGTATATTTTAAAAATAATTCCAGAAATGAACAGAAATAAGTACATTGATCAATTCTAACTTAATGAAACGAATTACACAAAGGGAACAATTGAATTTTATAATGTGATGAATTCATTTCAGTGACGGATTAAAGAAGCGTTGATTCTAGAAAAAATAACCACGGTAAACGAATGGGCTAAAGTCATATGCAGCAGTGGTTCATTGGGGCGTTTTTTTTATGTTTGTTGCGAAGCAGCCAATCGGCTAACCTCGGGTGAGTCCGCTTCTCTCCAGATGGAGGTACGGAATCGGCTTAGTTGTGACGAATGACAAAACAGCCGACGAGTCGCAGATCTATGTGTTTTGTTTTTGTGAAGAGTTATTTGAGTTTTATACTTTTAAAAATGTATTATCATTTTAGGTTGCTTTCCAAATAGTGAATCTTTTAGATGATGGTCGCACGGTCTTAAAGAAAGCTGGACGCGTGGCTAAGGAATATGAAGGAACAGGAATATATAACGCGCTTGATTCATTTACACAACAACAGTATAATTTATTGGGTAGACAAAGAACCTTCTCTTTTGACGCACACAATCAAATTTTGATGAAACGACTATATGCCAGAAAAATGGAAACAGTTATGTCAAGAGTAAGAAACTATAGTGATTTGTTGTCTCCGTACGCCACCCCGACCGAGGGGGGATGATTTTGAAAATGAATATGTCCTGGTAAAAGCTAAAAACGAAAAAGAATAATGAATCCGAAAAGAAATTCCTCCTGCTCCCAAATATATATTATATCTGTTGGTTTTGATAAAAATGTCAATTGTATCTAACAAGTATACTGCTAGATTTGAAACATTGAACTTACCTTAGATTCCACAATTTACCGTTAGCAGAATTTTAGAGTGTTATAGAAATAGATAAGATAAGATAAGATATTTAATATTTTCCAAATTAGGTCCCAAGGGGGGCATACACGTATAACAAATATAATCTTTACAACATACAGTATTTTAAATAGAAATAGAAATTGAAATAGAAATTCTTGTTTGATCAATTATGGACCCTTGCAGGTTTTAAATTTCATACAATGATTACAATGATTTCTTTTATGACAATGAAATAAGAAAATACAACATAATAGAACAATGAATAGTTAAAGTTAATAGGGGAGACAATCTATAAATTTGAAAGGATTATTTCCCTTTGAAGAGTATTTAATAAACTTTCAATATATCATGTTCAGAGTTGCCAAAAAAAGAAGCCTCAACTGATTAAATATAAGGGTAATTTTCTCCCATGTACATGCAGCAACCAATTACAAAATATTTATGTATATAACATTTAAATTGCAAGAACTGGATTAGCACCTTTACAATTTTGATTGCAGTTTAACACATACATTAGGCATTAACGTACACGTATGTATACATGTATAATGCATACACATAGATAAAGTAATGCGTATTTTTTAAAAAGTTTAATATATATAAATAAACTAAAAGAAACTTGGCCATTTACAGAAATTTTGGATCTCAATTCAAAACCCTGTATAAGAAAATGACTTTACTTTTCAAGTACATTTTTGTATATCTTTATCTTCAGTGGCCATTAACCATAAACATATAAACATTTTGATTTGCAGTCTTAGTTATTAAAAGTTTGACAGTGCTCATCAGTTTGTGTATACAATAATTCACGAAAGTTATTTTATAATGGACAGTTTATTAAAAAATGAAACTCATCTTCTATATCATTATGAGAACAAAATTTACAAGTCCTCTATGACCTTTCTATATGCGCTCTTTTTCCACTCGGAATTGGTAGGCATTTATGCCAAATTTACATAATATTTGTCTGAAGTCAAAAGTTTTAATATCAAGATATTTTTCCATTTGAAATATACTTTTATGAGAAAAATATGTATCCACCTTTCCAGTAACCTTATTCTTTTCATTGTACCATGCTTTCAAAAACAATGTTATTTTAATCTATTAATTGAATAATCAATACAGTATGTTTCTTTCAATTCAAGCTTCTCAAGAGTAAATTTAACAGAGAAATACCATGCCATAGTGTTATTTTCATGCATAGTCTTGTTACATATAATGGCTTCTTTCAATAAATTTGAGTTACAGTGATGTAATCTATGCAAATAACTTATCATACATATAACAATAATAACAAAATATATAGTAAATCTTCCTAATTCTGATTGTATGAAGCAACATTTGTACTTTTACTATTTACGCCTAAAATATGCTTACGGAACTTTAAGTTCATTTTATCAGCAACATTGTTCTGGTATATTTTTTCAAGTATATTGATAGCATCTGTTTTACAAGATGCAGAGTCAGTTTTGAACATCCCCACATCTCATACAAAATAATAGGTTTAATGGTTTGGTCAAACAGTTGCAAATTTGTTTTAATACTAGCAGCTGAGCCAGATAATTACATTGATATATCTTAGGATCCTCTAATGAGAATGAAAGACAAACAATACCTTATTGTTAACTAATATGCCGCTCAGGGACAATCGCCACAGGTCAACTTTACCTGAATGGTAACTTCAGCTTTAATACATTTACATAATTTAAAAACGGAAATTTATTCAAAATGTATCATTAAGGATGTTCGCTCCTCTTGTTTTTGATTTTTTGCAAGATATTCGGAATCCTCTGGTTTTATCTATGTAGTTCCATTAAAAATTTTGCCCGCTAACCCCTATTTTTCTTTTCATAATTTTATTACATATAGTTAAAAAAGTCATATTTGAAAATCTTATGAAATTCTTGTTATTTTTTTATAGTTTTTGAAAGGAAAAGGGTGCCAATGTTAAATGTATGAAAAGTCTAGAGAGAATCATTTCCCGCCAAATTTTCAATGGCTCATATCTCGAAAACAAGCACACGGACCCTTCATTTTTATCTGCTTTTTTAGTTCCTTTATTTATATACTATCAATTTATAACAGACTTTTAAAAAGCTTATTATTTTGAAACAGAGTAGCGAACATCCTTAAAATCATGCCGATAAAAAATCTCTTGACTGGGAGGTACAGTACCCATTACTTATTTACTGACGCTCACCCAGCAGCACTACTGTCATGTTATATCCTTATGGTTTTTGTGCTATAATATACATCATACATTTTTGTTATCAATCGGCAATCCTCGGGTGAATCCGCTGCTCTCCTTCTATCCGGTTAGATGAAGGTACGGAATCGGCCGAGTTGTGACGAATGGTTATTGTATGTGCCCATAATGCCAAACTCCAATGTTACAGTGATGAATATGAAACAGGATATGGCAGCCTTCCATGGCATCTATCACTTCCCTTTCTGGTTTTCTTTTTGTGATATTTTACAATTTTTCTCTCGCATAGATGTGTTTAAATATTTTGTTTGAATACCACAGCATTACCAGTAAAAACTTATTCTTTAACAAGGTGTGACGGAGGACCTCGTCAATTCATTATAAGAAGAGCACGGCATCAACATCAATACCTAAAACGTTCAGTCAATTGTTTCTTAGTTTGAAGTGGTACAACAGATAATCATATTTGATTCAAGAAAGGTCTATTTATCACAAGTATTTTCTTGCGATGATCGATTAATTCATACAATAAAAACGATTTTCAATAAAGAAATACTCTGATGAATGGGACAGCTGTTGCACTTTTATATAGGTAATAACTATTGACCAAATATATATGACGTGACATTGTTAATTCATCACTGGAAAAAGAAATATGAACATCGTTGGTTTACTGGGATTTTTTCTGCTTTTTGAATCATTACTTTGTAGTTCTGACAACAAAATATTCAAAGGCATCGTGACTGTAAGTACAATGTACCGACTGATACCTGTTGTATTGAAAATTTACATTCTGCCGAGCGTGGTTTAAATGGCTATGTCATACAAACAATTCTCGTTTGAATTGTTTCATATTTTTCATGTTTTGGGCCTTTTGTAGCCGACTATATGGTATGGGTTTTTTCTCATTGTTGAAGGTCGTACAGTTGCCTATAATTGCGTACGTCCAGTTTATTTGAACCGTGATTAATAGTTCCCTTATTGACACTCATACCAGATCTCCTTATTTTTATATTAATTGTTTTTTTCTTCAGTGCACATTACACTGTTTCATTCGTTTAACCTAAGAAATATGCTAACGACAAAAACATACTATGTTACATTTTCATACTTCGATGTTATTTTGTTTTTAATCAATTTTTTTATAAGAGCGGTATAAGGCCCGTGTTTTATTGTTATATCCGTACATACCTGTTTACCAACTTACTTACAATATCAAACAGGGATTATATGAAACTGCTAGAATAAAATTATCAAACTTGCTTCAGGTAATCTTTGTCAAAGAGAGATGTAACTTAAATTTTAGTCCAATCATATAATTAAGATATTTGTTATAAAAAAAAACAAAAAAAAATCATATGCTTTGATGTATGCAAGTATTGAAAAACCCTATATTCTGGTCAATTGAAACCACTTGGACAATTCTAAATGTTTCACTTCAATTTTTCACCCTAAAACAATAACAACAAACTCTGACATAAAGTTTCAAGTGTCAAATGTAAAACATTAGACATCAATTTACGACATCTCACTAAAATTCATTTGGTAAATTTTCTACGATTGCTGTCATAATATGCATTTGTCTAATAATTTTATGAGATGAGCATTATACTTTCATATATTCCCTGTTTGATCTATGTACAATTCTTTATTTCCACATTAGAATTTGAGAACAAAACTTGTTAAAAGATGTACAACACTCTTCCAGTCGCTATTCTATTGTCGTCTTCCTTTGACTCATTCTCAATTTCCACGAAAAATCAGTTGAGATGCGAATAAATCACATAATCACTGTTTATTCCTTTTTCTCATATTTGCCCTTTTATTTAAAAAAGTCCTGAAAACACAACAAAATTATTATATTTACCTGTGTACGTTATTTTAATAAACGCCGTTTTGAATAAGGTTATAGTTGTCTTTCTGATATTGTTTTACATCTCACCCCCCCTTTTTTATATTAATATTGTACTTACATTGTGTCATAGATCAAATTTATTCGTTCAGTGTATGTTTACTTGTTTTTGTTAATACGTCTTTTGATACGGTTGAACCATTTCGATTGATATTTTATAGTGTGTCTTTCTATGTTGATGCTACATTCAGGTTAGGGTAAAGGTTGGCGCCTATTAAAACGTTTAAACCCGCTGCATTTGTTGGCACCTGTCCTAAGTTAGGAACCTATTTTTCAGTGGTTGTCGTTTGTTGATGTGGTTCATAAGTGTTTCTCGTTTTTTTTTTTATATAGATTAGACCGTTGGTTTTCCTGTTTGAACGGTTTTAAACTAGTCATTATTGGGGCTCTTTATAGCTTGCTGTTCGGTATGAGCCAAGGCTCCGTTATGAAAGTCGTACTTTGGCCTATAATGGTTTACTTTTTACAAATTGTGACATGGATGGAGAGTTGTCTCATTGGCACTCATACCACATCTTCTTATATCTATTGATAAAAGTAACTGGATAATACAACAATTGTTTGTATCAGATTCACCTCTAAGTTACAATGGTATTGTAAAATGTTAATTTGAATATCGGTACTACTTAACAACTTTCTATCAGTTGTTGATTGTTGTTTGCATTACATCCAGTTGCAAATTTTACAAGAATGTTCAGGACGAGATAATATTAAATGATACATGCAATAACTACTAGTATATAATACAAAGTGGATCGACCAGAATAAACGGCGGATACTACGAGAAGAAAGAAAATGTTCTAATTAACCATCGAGGTGACCTCCGAAGACTGCCGACGGCCATACAACCCGATATAAACATAAACATAAATATAGATATAAATAGATAAGGAAGCCGTGCAATTGGATTTTTCAAGGTCTGTTTGATTTCATATTACAGGTTAAAAATATATGTGAATCATCGGTTTTACCTATAAGTATGAGTTTTTGTGGATCGAATCAATCAATCAAATGGGTTACCCATCTCTAGCTAAGGGGTTAAATTGAAAGTCACATGAATACGGATTCAATGAGGTCGAATTATTAACTTGCAAGTGAATAATACATTAAAGATGTTTCTTAGCTTATTTTGACAAAATTAAACTAAACTGGCTTCTAAAAGCGAATTATTATTTCACTATTTCACTTTCATAAACGATTGAAAACAGGCATTAACAGGCGCAGTAGTTTGTATTTTGTAATACGTTTTAGTTTTAAACGGGCGCATTTGTTCGTTTCTGGGGAATTAGAGAAAAGTAAGCATTGTTTTATTTGCATGATAGAGAAAAATGTACATTTGAGTATTGTGAAATGTTTTAAGTGTATTGTCATTTACAATCCAATATTTCGAGGACGAAATATATTCTGGGGGAGGGGCAGTGTTGTAAATGTTGCAAATGTTCACTGATGATTACCAAGTAATGAAATATTGTTACTTTTGTATAAGTTATCAGAAGTTATATTCTTAGGGTATATTTTAATGAGCAATTAACGTACGTTTTACTTTAAGTTGTTAGCTGTATCGTTAACGCCAAATATGGCGCAACTTTGTCATGTATTGTTCAAAACGTTACTGTTGGGTCAATATTCTAAGCGAGAACCCGAAAGTGTACACTTATGAGTTCTTAACTGGAAGAATTGGTATGTCTAGATTTGTTTAGTCACCATAGTGTATTATTATAAGCGTTTTGAGTCGAAGACTCCTGTATTTTCTGTCAGCATTTGACGTTATGTTTTTCTTCCTGATTAGAATGTTTACTTCCGGTAATTTAAAATAAATACCAGTGCAATGTCAAGTTCGTCAGTCTTTGCTGTGTTTACATTTGGCTAACAGCAAGGACCCCGGGGTTCCTAGAGGCAAGAAGCAGCTTTTAATTGTATGCCTTGCCGTATATTTTATAAGTTAGCGTCGTAGTAAAGAGGTGAGAAGCAGCGCAGATAGCTGTAAGCCTCGCATTTATTTACATTGTAGAATTTAAGATATTCCCGTTTGGTCCGTACAAAAATACAAGAATGTTATTTTAGTAGCTCCGCCCCGTATGAATTTATATTGTTGTTAATAAAACATTGTACATGTATGTAAATGTATCATCGATTCCAGAAGTTTAATAAACGTATCATTTTCTTCTATGAATTATTTATTCACGCTACGAATGCCGAGATAGAGCGGACACCAGAATTGACGGCCGTATTTATTTATCCTTCGTATGGTTACAAGTTTTATGAGTTTGTTCGTATTTCATTGCTTTAAAACTTGACAAAACATAGTAAGAAGCAGAAATTACGATACAAGGGTTCCTTAATTTGAGTGAGATTTTTAAGCGCTCTAAAAACTGATTAACGGATTTAACGTTTCACTTCTAACTGGAAGGATCGAACATTGAATACAGCTGGGAAAACGGGGATTGGTGTTCCCCTTGTTTGACCCTTTGATCTTCAGGACAAACCAGTAGTATTATAGTTGTCTAATTAATAATCAAACCAAGTTTCTTTTATATTTCTGTAATGACAAATTATGATGTTACAGGTATCTCCATCTAATGGACACATGATGAGACAAGTAACGATGTAGCCAAAAGTGCTGAAAAATGTCCATATAAGGTTTTAATCAATATAGAAATGTCAGTAACACATTTTAAATCGCCCTAGTCTGGGCAGACTGTGACCGAATAAGCACATCACCAAAGAGCTGTCCTTAACATCAAACTCGTTAAAGATTTAAACACAGACAAAGATAATAAAATTGTAAGTTCAGAAAAAGCAGGAAAAGCACTTATATCAGTAACATTAACTTTAGAGTTGACAACCACATATTGGCCTCAGTTGAGCAGACACAAATTTGTACCAATTTTCAAAGAACTTAAAGAACGTATAGAAAATAAGGATGCACATCATACTAATTAATATGAATTCTAACTAATTTAATTTTTAATTTCAGTTGAGTTACAAATGATCGTTTAAGAAGAAGTACAAACACGTTCTGGATTGGTTCAACAAGGAAGGACTTTACTAGTATCCACTTGTTAATACTAAATATCTCTTAACTTACTTTCTAGTATATAATATAAGTTACTAATCGAAAGACAGACAAAACTATAGCCAATCTAAAATGGTCGCAAGGAAAACAGATAACTGAAAACACAAACGCCACTAAAGGTCAAAGGTGAACTCAGATGCCCCTGGATGTGTTTACTGCTTACTGGTGCGTCTTCCGAATTACATTACTGTTGGAATTAATCTTAATACATTGCTATTAAACACAACATATAAACACTATAGACTGTACAACACCAACCCGAACAAAAACCGTGGGTAAGCACATAAAAAGTGTACACTTTGAGATCATTACTGTATATTAACCTACTGGCCATGACTATAGACGACGGATTTGCCCCATTTAAGTTTTGTAACACTGTCTGTCAGATTTCATAAGTTCATATCACTTGATTACCTGTATGCAGATCTTCGTCTGTAAAATTAGGTTGGTTAGACTGTAACAATTTCATAGTACAGATGCAGTAAGAAGCTTAAAATTTTTTTTTGAGTTTTTAGGTTTGTTTTTGTTTAGAGATTATACATAGACTGTTATTCCTTAACAGTTACAATATACCACAGTTGAATGTTACAGAAGCGAACAAGATACCAGAACTTATATTGTACAATAAAAATGACGTGGAAATATTTGTAAGTTAGTACTAGAAGAAAATTATAAATACAATTTTTTTGGGGTAAACTGTACATATTTATGAATTTATTGAAAAAAAGATACAAATCTTCTGTATACAATGTTTCTGTGAAAGGTAATATGGTTGTGTGATATCACTTCTTGAGTTCCACTTAACCAGTTAAGTGAAAGAATTGTACCGATTAGACATATAGTTTGCCATATTGTCCTTAAATTTGTCGTTTTTCGTGCCAAAGGTCAATATTTCTCTCCGGGCGCTCCGGCATCCTCCACCAATAAAAACTGACCGCCACGAAAAAGCCAATTGTGCTGAGAATTGTCAATCAATCAATCACATCAATCAATCAATCAATCAATCAATCAATCAATCAATCAATCAATCAATCAATTGTCCGTACAGATAGGACACATATTTGAATACGCTGTAAAGCAAAATAAATGACTCTGTAATTTGCCTATAAGATACTGTCATATTGATGACACTTTTTAGAATTTATATGTATCAGAGATTACCATTGGACAAAACGACATATGAAAAGTTAGATCATTTGATTAAAGATTTAGGATTTTACCGCCAGAAAAAGTTCAGTGACAAACTTCCAGCTGAATATGAAAACGGACCAGTTCCTCCGCCAGATGGCATTTCTATCGACGATCTCCTGGTCGGATTCTCCCTTTGTGGACGCTATGGAATAAAAAGTGAATTAACTGCAGAATATTCTTGTGGAAAATAAACCAACTTAGTATGACTACAAAAGAAAAAATACAGCTTGATACTCAATGATATGTTTATTGAAACAATTAAATTAAATATAAACATGGATGACTGGTTTCATGCTGTACTTCATAAATATCAATATTAAAAAGTAAAGTTGTGCATGCACATTTAATGTTCAATATGGTAAATATTTCTAATACTTTGTTTTTTGTATAATTTAATGTCACGGCGGAGTAAGGACCTTGAAATAAATATACACAGCAGCAGTGTTTATTTATATATAACTCCGTAAGTGTAAAACAGTTTAATCGAATGTACTTTAAAGTAGTAGATTGGATAGATTAAATTGTATACTGTCATGCAATGTTAATACTGTAGCTAAATTGCGTATTTTGGATTCCATTCTGAAGACTTTAAATGAGTTAACACTATGGTAGACACATTAAACCGTTTTGCCCGAACAAAGAAAAAGAAAGAGTAAGTTAAAGGTTAATTCTAAATAAGAATATAGAAAGAGGTCTAGGTCAAATGACTCTTGCTACGCTTTTATTAGAAAAATAGAAATTCATAATGAATTTCCATGCACAGTCAAAAAAGTCTCCATAACAATAATAAAAAAGGAACCAATAACGTTATTCTCAAATATAATGATACAAAATAGTTCTCGGAGGTTCTAGGAAAAGCAAAAATAGCTTTAGACTCAATGCTTTTGAAGGATATTCTGACGTTCCTGTCACAAGTCAAAGTAGTATACCCAAAATGCTTTGATGTTTGAAATGTACGTATGAAACCAGTCTACTTTATTACGTAGATAGAAAACAGCACAAAAACTATTGCCAATGTAATTTTCATTTCAACATCAAATCTTTTTGTCTTCCTTATTTTTGAACTGATTAAGAATAAACATTGATAAACAAACTCATCATAGATACCAGGCTTAAAATTTTGTCAGCCAGACGTGCGTTTCTTCTCCAGAGACTCACAAGTGACACGCAAATCAACAAGGTTAAAAAAGCCAAATGAAGTACGAAACTGAAGAGCATTGAACACCAAAATTTCGAAAGGTTTTGTCGAAAGCAGCTTAGGTAATTTTTTTCTAGGGTAGGAAATCCTGAGCATTTCGAAAATTTTTAAGTTTTGTGAAAAGTTAATTCATAATTATGACCATATCAATGATTATTCATGTCAACACAGAAGTAATGACTTCTGGGAAGTAATCTCCACCAGCAGTGGCATCGACCCAGTGGATGTAAATAAACTCAACATAGATAACAGAATTAAAATTTTGTACGCCCGACACGCTTTTCGTCTAACAAAAAAATTTCATAAGAGTTACTTCAAAATGCACGACAAATTATTCGTCAAATATGTTGCAAGATCTTAGCTGAATTCTTTGTAAAATGTAAAATATATTTGATAGGTTTTAAATGTGAAAACTTCGAGGAATTCATTTTTAGATTCATTTAAAAACAACATATTGCAATACAGCTGTTAACAATTTACTTCACTAGTCCAGAATTCTAGTGAAAGGTCCGTTTGTTAATAACAGAAATCCAGGGTTGCTGTAACACATAAAAAATTGTTCCTAGTCTTATATAAAGTATTGGTAATTCCTAAAACAAGTTGGATTTAAAGGCATTCAAGATGAGCTATCACGGACAAGGACATAAATATACTTTAAAAAATTTGATGTTACACTATTGTTTCAGGTAGGGTGAAGGTTGGCGCCTATTAAAACGTTTAAACCCGCTGCGTTTGTTTGCACCTGTCCTAAGTCAGGAACCTGATGTTCAGTGGTTGTCGTTTGTTGATGTGGTTCATAAGTGTTTCTCGTTTCTCGTTTTTTATATAGATTAGACCGTTGGTTTTCCTGTTTGAATGGTTTTACACTAGTAATTTTGGGGCCCTTTATAGCTTACTGTTCGGTGTGAGCCAAGGCTCCGTGTTAAAGGCCGTACTTTGACCTATAATGGTTTACTTTTACAAATTGTGACTTGGATGGAGTTGTCTCATTGGCAGTCATACCACATCTTCTTATATCTATTTAAAAGTAGTAACAGAAACGGAATTATTTGTAATTTTATTTTGTTCCCTTTCTTTTTTTTAACGAGACAGTAACTACTTTCGTTTCAATTATCGGTCATACTATTCTAATTAATCTAGTTACATGTATCCATTTTTAATGCGGGTGGTTGTTTGCATCTTCATTGACATTCTAATTGATTCAGTCTGAAAATAATCAAATGTTGGAGGAAAAATGGGGTACGGTATCTCTTCGAAAACAAAATGTGGTATGGTTTGCCCATGGGCAATGACACAAATATCCACTTAAGACCAAAGTAAAAAAGGAGTGAAAAATTAGATACAGATCACCGTACGGTTTTCAACAATGAACAAAAACCAATTCCAAATAGTACACTATAAAACACCCTCAAAATAACAAAATGTGTCAGATTCTACAACCCTACATAACCCTCATTCCATCAACGACTTTGTCTACGGAGATGGGGTTTCAAAATAATAAGCTCGTCTTGTCTTCCTTGACATTTTCGTAATTATTCGATTACAATCGAACGATTGTCGATTTATTAGAAACACACAAGTCCACTCACAAATAAGACTGCCTGGTGTGCTTCCTTCTAACAATCAACAGAATCTAATCACTGTCTATACCTTAATTTTAATGTCAATGTATCCAGACATTCGACTTTTAATAGTCTAATACCAAAATTCCCTCGTTATTACCCGGTAATCAAAGGGTAATGTTTAGATAACCAAGACATACCTGTTTCACAAAGACGAAGAACTCGCGTTTTGATTATTACACTACACTTTTTTAAATTTAAAAAAAATACCTTTAGGAAATTATTGTTAGTTTATCTGAGTGTTTAACCGAAAACATATTCGTTGAACTCAAGTATTGAATGATTGCATGTTGTTTACGTAACGTCGAATGTCAAATATTTAATTCATATCCAGGACTACTTAGCTAAGGAAGAGGAGAGTTTGGAGATATAAAAAATGTTGGGTCGCTTTAATTTTTTGTATCTCAGTTAAACCATTATATTGACCTATTTTTTTATACCATTCTGTCGAAGCTGGGGGAAAACTTTATTGAAACACTTAGCAATAATATATAAGATAAGATATACGATAAGAGCCAAGTTGTATCTCCAACTGAATGTAATGTTTAAGTACATTGTATGACAGAACTAGCTTTGTGTAAACAATGAACCGACATAAGGATATAGTGAGATAGTGAGGTGACAATAGTTTACCTATGTTTAAATCTTGCAAATCAATTAAGAAGAAACAAATAAAGATAACAAACAAAATATGAGGTAATTAAACATAAGCAGGTAAAAAAGGAAAGTTAACAAAAAACGTCATCTCTCTCGGTCCAGAAGAATAAGTACCAGGACATTGTGGAATGCCAATAAATAGGCTGGTCCTCTCCCTTGCAACATACGGGTATATGAGACACCCTTGTTGTTATATCTGCCAGAGCAAAACAGATAGAGGACAGGGAACCAGTCTATGCAAATAAATAGGTGCCAGGCTAGGAGACTTTCATTCTATACTACAATACGGGGGTTGTTTTTTCGATTTGGGAGTTTGCATTTTTATCCTGACTCTAAGGACATATATGTCCTTGTAGGCGGAATGCCCTCTGCTAGTTAAAGAATTCAAACCTTTCAAAGAATTCTCTCAATCAATATTTTTTCATGAAGATCGACACATAAATCATGAAACCAACCAGACTTGATCTTAAAGATATCTTATCACTATCGGATGCATATATAAAAGACATCTTTTATTGCTTCCTGTCTTTTTCTACATTGTTTTGAGAATTAATCATTTTATCCAAGACATGATTTTAGACATTGTAATTTATATTTTTTTGTACTGTGAATTCTCGATTATCTAACTGCCTTTGTTGGCTAATTGCATATTACCTATATAAACACTTCGTATATGTATTTTATTTA
The DNA here is from genome assembly GCF_021869535.1 of Mytilus californianus. NCBI lineage: Eukaryota > Metazoa > Mollusca > Bivalvia > Mytilida > Mytilidae > Mytilus > Mytilus californianus. The sequence goes on along the minus strand of NW_026262734.1, from coordinate 43,567,997 downwards.
GAAGGATTTTGGAAAACAATTGTTACTAATAACGTAGTAAGGAACTTCTATCTGATTATTAGTTATATTATAGTCGAATATGACCTTCCGAAATAGATTCATCATCGGAATTGTACTTACATGAGCATGTGAAGCAAGATTTGAACACCAATCCGGAGTACCTGAAATAACCCCCGGCTTAGTGTTGCTCAGTCTTTAGTTTTTTATGTTGTGATTTGTGTACTGTTGTTTGTGTTTTCGTCATTTTCGATTTTTTGCCATTGCATTGTCATTTTGTTTTCGACATATGAATTTGAATGTCCTTTTAGTATCTTTCGCCTTTCTTTTATATATTACCTTTATAAAAGCTGTTTTTTGTCGTTCTGAATTTGAATGAAATATTTGTCTGTGGACGTTCAGCAAACAGCAAACAAAGAGTTATCGTTTTATATCCAAGTAGTGATTAAAATATACCTGAGACAACTTTTAAAAACGATATCTTGAATAAGGCAGTATATAGAACTTTATCAAAAAGTCTAACACAACAATATTTTAAAAGGTGTATACTTGAATTTATTGTCCGTTGGTAAGATTAAAATCAATGTTATAATGTGCTTTGCACCAGGTATCTATTTTTATTTTGTGTCTAATTATTTAAAGTCGATCTAACTGATCATGCATGAATTTAAACTTTACAAATTTGAACAGACTGTTTGATCTATGATATAACATATGTATATGTCTAATTATTTAAAGTCGATCTAACTGAATTTAAACTTCACAAATTTGAACAGACTGCTTGATCTATGATATAACATATGTATATATTGACAGATATTGACAAAATTGCAGGATTCACTGGTATGTTAGTTTGATTAGCTTTCTATATTACTGTAGATATAAAATGCCTGTTGAAACTTTACTAGCTTTTCAAGAGGTACATTTGCATTGTATATTTGCTTTGTTATCAGATTATCGGCGACACTACTTCATAAAAGAACATCACCTTGTCGTATATAATTGCATTTGTACAAAAAATCAACTCACGGAAATGATTATTACAGTATATTTAATGTAAAACTGTATATACAATATGTTCAATGTGGTTGATCTTAGATACAAACCTGTAGAATCTTAGATTTATATGAGATAATAATTACGCTTCCAGTGTTTGCTGAAAAATGCTATCAACTGATTATTTCTCAACCTCAATTGTTGTTTAGTTGTCTTGTAATTTCTTCAAGCTATAGTTGAGCACTATTCAGGCATATGATGTTGAAAAAAAAAAATTATCAAAGATAATATCAACACGTAAAACTGAAAAAAAAAGAGAAAATAAAAATACCTGCAACAAGTAAAAAGTAAAATGACCCTTAAAAAGTGATAATTCTTTCAACTTGAAACCTCTACATATAGTTAACCGATTTTGTTCATGCTACAAAGCTAAAGTTACGACTGATACTCTGCACATCGTTTTGTTGACAACAGGTCACAGTAGAAAACAAGATTTATCCGGTTTTCGGAGAATAGCGGGAAAATGTTGTCGAAAAAAAAAACGATTATGATAAAATTATGTTTTTGGCGGTTTCCATAATTGAACACGTGACTGCGGCAACCAATTTAGACGCAAACTATCAACATCAAACATGTGGGAGCAGGTTGAATAATAAAGGCAAAAGTAGTATACCGCTGTTTAAAAGTCATAAATCGACTAAATGAATAAATGTGTTCATCGACCAGATATAAAACGCCATGGGCTAAACTCAGAATGGATTTCGTCAGCATATTGACACCCTTATGTCAGCCGTCTTGATTCTTTTCATTTGTGATGTCAAAGATAGAGCAGAAAAACTGCGATTCTAACGTTTGTTAATGAAGAGGAAACGAGAACAACACAAAATCTCCAACACGATGAAGGAGGTTAGCATCTTAAAGCAGTTAAACCCCTTGAACTAGAGGAAATAATAGTAGAAGTTGATACCGTTAATAAATCGCAAGGTTGGAATGTTACATTATTTGATGCAACATAATGTCACATACGGACACGTAGATTGTATGAATGTTCACATGCATACTTATGCGTTAGATTGATTGTTACTGATAACGTTGTAAGTAATTTCCATTTAACCATATGTTATATTATAGTTGAATGTGACCGACCGAATTAGATTTATCACGGATTTGTACTTACATAATCAACATGACGAGTGCTTCATGTGGAGCAGAATTTGCTTACCCTTTCAGAACACCTAAAATCACCCCCGGTTTTTGGTGGGGTTCATGTTGCTCAATCTTTAGTTTTCTTAAATTTTACTTTCGCATATAATGATAATGTCCTATCACTTAATAACCGATATTTCAGTCAGTACTTGCAACTAATATATCCCAGTGAACTTGAAATTAAGTATACTACTGATACTAGAAGGACTACTTCATACCTTGATATTCCTCAATTTTGACCCAGATGGACGACTTCAGACTAAAATCTATGAAAAACGGGAAGATTTCAACTTCCCAATTATCAATTTCCAATTTCTCAGCAGTAACATACCGTCTGCCCCGTCGTATGGTGTTTACATATTTCAATTGATACGTTATGCCTGTGATTTTGCTTTTTGATTTTTGGTGTTTTAACGCCACTTTTAAGCACCGCTTTTGGGCTATTTCGTGCCGGCCAGTTTTTATTGGTGGAGGCAGCCGGAGTGCCCGGAGAAAACCACCGACCTTCGATAGGAAAACTGACAATCCTAGTCAATTAAGATTGGAGTCGAGTGCACCCGCACGAGCGGGGTTCGAACTCACAACCTCAGTGTTATCTGGCTAGTGATTACAGTAGTAACTACTTAGAACACTCGGCCACCGAGGCCCCTCGTTATGCCTGTGCATGTTTACACTATACAGACTTCATATACAGGAGTGTGCTCCTTACGCAGAAACAGCTCATACAGAGTTATGAGGAAAGGAGGAAAGATTAAAAATGATACTCCGTAAATTTTATGGACACCATCACGAATTGGTTGTTCTATACGATGTGTATGTGTCTAAACTAACTAACGACAGTTTTACCACGTTTACCATCTACCTCGCCTGGTTTGCTTAGTACTGAACGTGACCTTTTCCCAAATATGACTGTTTTGCCGCGTGTGAATTCGCATTGCTATACGACGTGTCTTGGTATCTATAAATCCAACATTCATGTATATAGTTATGTTTCATTTGTAAGTCCGATTAGATATTTTGTTATGTGTTATATTCGATTTTGGAGACGACCTGGTTCGGTATTTTCATATCCCGCTGTCGGGCATTTTGTTGTTACTTTCTTATACGTGCGGGTCCAATGGGTCATTTTGTGCTGAGTTGTTGTCTGTTAATTTTGTTTGTGTTTTGAATTCATTATTTTCGGTACATATTCACATATGTCTTATTTGTCAGTGTAGTTAAGTTACTCGTACTGTTTGGTCTTACGTGATCTTGCCTTATTTTACAGTAATTTTATGTTTATTTTCTATATGCATGTAAATATTAAGATAAAAAATCAGCTACTTCATTTATATGATTTTAAGATTAAAGCAACTTTTTTTCACAGGATTTTTTTGTTTATACACAGTTTTGATTTAGAAGAAAATCCGACGTGGATAGAAAATACAAATAATAACACGATTGCAAACTTAATCCCAATTTAATATTCTTGTACGTGTCTATAAATAAAACAAATCTATTCTATATTTAGAAATTTACCTGTGATAATATAAACGTCCCAAAAATACGTCACTTTTTGTGACGTTGCTCCATTCATGAGACGCGCAGTTTAAATTTCGTTTGTCGTGTCATGGTGTGCTGTCGTAAGTTCATGGGAGGTGTCAGTTGATGTTCTGCGGTTTACATTGTGTAATGTACTATTATGTATGTGTACTTCTCTGTGCAGAGTGTTCTTGAGTTTGTTTGTATTGTATTCCTGTCACGTAGTGTTGTCATTTTAGCGGTGTTTTAACGTTGCCATATAAGCATGAGATTTGGCTAGCCATAAAACCAGGTTCAATCCACCTTTTTTTTCTTAAAATATCCTGTACCAAGTAAGGAATATGGCAAAAATTGTTATCTAAAGTCCGTTTCTGAGGATGTTAGCGTTTGCTTTTGTTGTCAATCAGTGTTTCTGTTGTTCCGTTGTTCTCCTCTTATAGTTGATGTGTTTCCCTCGGTTTTTAGTTTGTCACCCGGATTTGGTTTTGTGATTGAACAGCGTTATACTAATGTTGCAGCGTTACACTAATGTTGCTTTTATTATGCACTGTTGTTTCTTCTTTTTTTCGACATATGAGTTTAAAAGTTCTTTTGATATCTTTCGAACCTCCTTTATATATTAACTTTAAAAACGCTTCATATTTATAATTCAACCTATTTGTTGGATTAAATGTTTGTATGACATATTTGTCAGTGACCGGTAGGTAAACAGCAACTGATGAGTTATCGTTTTTATTGTCAAGTAGTGTTCATCAGAGGCTACTTTCTTAAATGATATCTAAAAGTATAAAACTCATAAAACTTATTCCAAAAATCTACCCTTTTACACCAATATTATGATAAGCGTATCCATGAACTTATTGTCTCTTGTAGAGATTAAAATTCATTCTCTAATGTGCATTCTACCAGGTGTCTCCTTTGTTTTGTGTTTAATTATTTAAGTTGATCGAGCGAAACTAGAACTTTACAAGTTTAACGAACTGCTTGAACAACAGAACATAATACAAATGTATGGTATAACATAGGTATATATTTACAGATATTTGCACGAAGTTGTGGCGAATTTTCAAATTCAATGGTATGTTAGTACGATTAGTTTAATACATAACTTTTAACATTTGATGCTTGTTGAACTGTACCAGCTTTCCAAAGTTACATTTGCTTTATGTATTTGCTTTATAATCAGCTTATCTCCGTCACTGTTTCGATATACTGTTCGATTTTGAATATAAGTCAACTTCAATATTGCAGAACATAACAACGAAAACACAATTAAAGGATGTAATTATGAAATACTGTATACTGTGAATTCAGAAAAGTTTACGATTTTTTTTATTATTGCGAAAATTGACACCAGAAAGCTTTGCAAAATTAAAACCTCGCATTTTCGATTTTGAAAGCATTTTTTGTATGAAACACTTCTTCAATCGCAATTATTGATCCCGTATTTGTGTCTATATTGTTAAAAAATAGCAATTATAAATGCACTCAACACATTTCTGATTACAATAGTATAGTATGTTCAATTAGGTTAATCTTAGATAAAAAACAAAAACTTATAAAAAATAGTTAAGTTCTACCAAAGTTGATAGTATTGAGAAAACTCATCAACGATATATATGAGTACGTAAAACCAACAAAAGATAAAACAAAGACAATGCAACAATCGGCCCATATAAAAGTTATAACACTCTTAAAAGTAATTATTCTTTAACTTGAAACCTATACATACAGCTAAGGTTAAGAGTGCTACTCTTTACAACGTTTTGTTAACAACGGGTCACAGTAGAAAAATTAATTTCACCGTGTCTAAAATTTTGATAGCAATATGCTTTATTAAACACGTGACTACGGCAATAAATCAAGACGAAGATGTTCAACTTCAAAACATTTCGATACCAAGATTGAAGACGCAATGAGCCAGAATCGGAATTGATTTCGCATATTGACAAACTTACATTCAGCCTTCTACAAACTTTTTAAATATCCGTCTTTAAACGCATATATAGCTTTGTTATGTCAGAGAAAGAGCAGATAGAATGCGGACTTAACACCCTCAAACTTAAAGGAAATGAAAACGACAAAACAAGGTTGTTCCAGGAGCCACAAGACAAAATGAAAATACATCAATTGCAATGAGGAGCTTAAGTGACTTACTCAGAAAAAAACAGATAAAGCTCGAGGATCAGTCTGAAAACGGACGGAGAACAGTTATCAATTATAAAACGTACAGTATAGCATAAGAATCGGTAGTCATTTTTTATAACCACTTTAAAAAGAAAACTGTTTAAAATGCGTGAAATGTTCCAAACTTATTTTTGCCCTCATAAAAATAATCTGAATTCATATATAAAAAGTTAACATAATTTGTATTAGAAAATACCGACATTGGCACCTGGAGTACTTTTCAAGCGTACCCAATTACAACTGTATAATTTCTAATATTGAATGAAAGCAATTTTGTTTAACATAATTATTCATCAAATGTATTCACTTGTAGGAGTAATATTCCTGTCGAAGAATGCAAAAAGGCAAGATGTGGCCGCATCAGCAGGTTAATGCAGATAAGACCCTTGAACTCGAGCCAATAATAGTAGAAATTGCTACCACAAATAAATTGCAAGGTGGGTACAGTAACATACATTATTTGATGATTAATTTCTTACACTGCAGAAATACACAGTAGAACAGACACTTCTTTACATACGTTAAGAATTAATCCCCGACCCTTGTCGCCTTTCATGGTTTTATTTTATGTTAGTGTAAAGTAATTCTGAAATGACATATTACAAAATTAAAGTCATTCAACTTAACATATTCGTAAGGAAGCATAATGTTAAGAGATTTGCAGGAATTGAAATATTTATATAAAGGAAGGATATACCAATTACCATAGGCGAATTTTGTCCTGTTCTTATATCAATAACGTAACAATTATCATACTGGTTAACAATAACTCTGATGGTTTTGCAGGTTATATGAAAAATGATGTTCCCAACGGGACAATGTATGAGTTTTCATATACTTGGACATCTAAACGATTGCGAAGGATTTCGCATGAATTTTTATTTCATTTGGAAAATAATTATATCTGATGATGAAGTAAGAAATTTTTATTCAATCATAAGTCAAAATACATATTTTAAGATATGGATATTTTCAATAAGTTTCTACACAACACAGCCCCTTTACAAATGACAAAAAACTGATATGCTAAAATTTCGTGTATATCCGAGAGTCACAGATTTTTCCAAAATCAATCAACAGCAACAACTTTTTTTCCAAAGTATTTTATAGATTATTTCAGACATTAGAAAAAGAGGAAAATTAGGGAGACTGAGATTTTAAGGTTATTTTCTAGATCACAGGGCCTTAAAACGAACAGATCATTCAACCGGAACAAACACAAACTTGGTTTTTACTTTTGAATACAATGACTACATGCACCATCCCTTTTCAATTGAATCAGGCATATTTGATCCTTAATTTCTTGAATCTTTTGTTGCATCAATCTGATGATTCAGACATTTTCAATTTATTTTTTATAATTTGTTCTAATGTTTTTCTGTTAAACCACCCAATTTGGGGCAGTTTAAGCGTTCGTTAACATGCTTATCCACTTTACATTCTGTATGTGCCGGTAAAAATTATCAAAGATACCAGGTTTATCATTTGGTACGCAATACGCTAGTTACGTCTATGAAAGACCTATCAGTAACGCTCAAAGCAAACAACTGAAAATTCCAAAAAGTTATTCAACGGTTGTCGTTGTTTGCCCTCTATCATATATATATATATATATATATATATTATATATAAATCAGGCCGTCTATTTTCGTTTGAAATAGTTCTACATTTTGCCATTTTGGGGTTTTTGTAGCTGACTATGCGGTATGAGTTATGCCAATTGCTGAACGCCGTACGGTGACTTAGAGTAGCTCATCTGAGCGTCACTGATGAGTCTTATGTAGACGAAAGGCGCGTCTGGCGTATTAAATTATAAGCCTGGTACCTTTGATAACTTCATACATATCTACGTCATTTGGTATCTACTAGATAGTTGTCTCGTGGCAATCATTCCACATCTTTTTATTTTTATATAATGAATAATTGCGGGAATTTTAAGCAAAAAGTAAAATAACAAAAATACCGAACTCCGAGGGAAATTCAAAACGGAAAGTCCCTTAACAAATGGCAAAATCAAAAACTCAAACACTTCAAACGAATAGATAACAACTGTCATATTCCTGACTTGGTACAGGCATTTTCTACATTTTTCTTATGTAGAAAATGGTGGATTAAACCTGGTTTTATAGCTAGGTAAACCTCTCACTTGTATGACAGTCGCATAAAATTCCATTATATTGACAACGATGTGTGAACAAAACAAACAGACATAACAGGTAAAAATGTCAATAATAGGGATACAGCAGTCAACATTGTGTTAAAATCTCAATCACGATAAAAACAAACAAAGAAAGACAAAAGGCACACAGACAAAGCACATTAGCAAAAACGAAAGACAAGAATACTAAAATTTTACCATAGCATAATAACACAATGACGAGATGTATAAGTACCGAGCCACGTCAAATGGATATTACCAAAAATAGACTAAACAGAAACAGTAATAATTTACAAAGACAAATAAAAGAATGCTATAACACGTTATTAAGATGATAAACAACGTCAGTACCTATTGTCTGTTTCTTAATACCACATCTTCCACGAAATTTCAACTTTCAATATACCAAATTTCTAATCGTTAATTTGAAGCCTTGCAGAAAATTGTCGTTTGTGATTCCGAATCGAACAATTAAAGCATTAAAAATAGATCATATTTTCGGATCTGTGTATGAAATTTAATTAACACCTTTCGGTATATCGTTTTTTAAGTTTTTTATGAAGCTTGTATCACGTACTTATAAAAACACTACGTCGGTCTAGTTATTCCGCTATTGAATCGAGTGGTTGAAGGTCGTTTCCTGGCCAATACAATCCAGACTTTTATTTTTTCTCTTCTTTGCTAAGCACATTACATAAAAGAATAGGAACAAAGACCGGTCTGCTAAAATATGTATCTGTGTTAACATTGTCTTATTTTGAAATATTTCTATGTAACCTTTGGCGTACAACTCTGTCCGTTTCAAGCAAAAATGTGGATTGTCCTGTTGGTCTTGTACACATCATGATTCATTTATGTATCAAATCAAAATCATTTTGTCCTTAATGTCAAAGATGTAATTGTCGCTGTAAAACATCTATCTATCCAAAGTCATATTTATATTTTTGCAACTTTCAGTCATAATAATCGACATGATACTTAGAGGCCACAAAAACATTGGTCGAAATAAAACAATACCAATATGTCTAAATGAAAAACAACAGAACAAAAAGAACTGTTCAGAAAATGATACACATTAAAGTAAACAGTTACAGAATTGTCTCCCCTGGGTTTTTGGTTCTAATCTTTAGTTTTCTAAGTAGTATTTTGTGGATTTGTTTGTCTTTCAATCATTTTTAACTGGGTTTTACGAAGGTAAAAATGGAGGTCAAGTTCAAGTAAAACTACATAAACCAATCAATAAATTCAGGTATTAAATGGGATGCTACAGAAGTTTATGTAGGACTTACCATTTGACCACTGTTATATTACGTTGATAAGTCATACCAAAATAGTGTAAATGATTTAAATGACTGGTTAAGTTAGGAACATATAGTAAAATACATGTTTGAAAAACTTCCTTAAGTTTGAATGTGTTTGAAAAATGAAAAGTAAATTCAACACAAAATCAACGCAATATCCCCTAAAGCAGAACTTGTAATTTATCTATTACACTCTTTTATTAAGCCTGTATACGCACCCAGTCCTGCTTCTTTTGGAGTTCATGCAATCCCCGCAGTTTTTGTTTGATAACTTGTGTTGTCGTTTCCTCGTCGATTTACGAGATTTTAACCTCTGTAATCTACTGTCGTCTTAATTAATCTCTTTTATATATTGTAGTTGTGACACCCGATTTAGAAGACACCAAGAAAAGATGGTTAGTTGTTGGTATCTGTCTTCATAATGTTGTAGCACCAGTACTGAGACAACATGTTTCCAAATTCATGGACCAGATTTATAATACGCTTATACAAACCCCTGACTGTATAGATAAACAACGTTATCCAAACCAATTGAAGTTCTATCCAAAGACAGTCAAAAGCCACAAACTGAATTATGAAGCTGTCAACAACAACAGTAATGTTCGTGATCTTCGAAATCAGAAAGATTATAAGAACTATAAATATAAAATACAGAATCCTGTGGAATTCTCGAAGTTGTTCTTGGCTACAAATATGGCGCAATTCATCGGTTTTGATGAAACCTGTGACTCTTCGGCACTTCTCAACATTATCGGAAGAAGTGATACATCTTTACTCGGTAAAGTGGCAGATAAAGTAGGTTTTTTAAAGTCAGGCAACAAGATTTATGACAACTAAGATTTGTAAAAAATAATTCAACCGCCATGTGAAAAGAATTGACATTCTGCACGACTGAAATACAAAGCATTATTCTTAATATCTCCAGACGGCAAGCAAATTCTTATGTCTGAAGGATACATTGATTCTTCTTTTCATGATTTTGCACACATCTCATTTTCAATGCAAATATCCATCTTTGGAAACTTGCAATTGCAATTGCCACATTCAAAAAGGGTGATTAATCTCTTCCATCGAATAACTGACAAATCTCACTGATCATTTGTATGGATAATATTATGGAAGGGTTTTATATAAACATTTTTACAACCATTTCATTAAAAAACTAATATATTGATTGTACTTTTTTATGTTCTATTGTCTACCATCTACTTAAAAATTTATATTGAAATCGCCGTACTTTTTTTTTTTGCTAATAAACCCTAAGTTGTTCAGCAGTTACTTAAACTTTATTTTATACTAGTTTTGAATTCGGTGGAATAAAAAAAAGTGTTTTGCATTGTTTGGTATAGAGGTATTGTGAGAAAAAAAACAGGTTGACATGGAAAACTCATTCAGACACCAGGTCAGTGATGGTGGACGTTCCGTCCCAGATGCTATAAATAGCCCAGTATTGAAAACTTGTATACTGTAATAAATATCGTATTATATTCCTTTTCTGTAAATTTAGTGTTTTAGGAAATGTAAAATTATTCGAAACACTAAGTTTTGTTTATCCCAAGGCATAAATCGCATTATCCGTTTTTGACACAAAACATATTTCGAAATTTATGGTTTTGAATGTTCTTTACCTTCGTATTTGGTTTGGTTTTCCAACTGTTTTGATTCTATCGCCATTGATGTGTCTGACGTAGACGTAACGCGCGCCTTGCATTCCAAATTATAAACCTGTATACACATACAGATATTTAATTAAGATATACTTATATCGTGCCGAAAAAAAAGCGTAATTATTGACTGTATTATATTCGCTGCCTTTCTGCTTTTATATTGTTTGTTCATTTATTACTGTCTGGACACTGATGCCATTGTGCTGTGAATATTTGTTAAATAAATATATCTATGTTCTGTATTGCGAACGACTAAAGTACTAGTAATTTATTTTGTTATCATTACATTCTTATCTATATTGCAGCTACGAGCTAAAGTAAGGAATCCATGGGCACACTGTAATTTTACCGAATGGGATACTGTGAAATATTTAGATTCAATGCAGAAGATGCAACAGCTTATAAGATGTCTACACATGCCATCAGAAAAACAAATTCTAGCAGACCTAAAGTATTGGGAAGTAACTGGTACATTGATAACGTTAACATCATGTTCCTTTATTCATGGTTATATAAAGTACATGTAGAGGACCGTCTTCGAATCAATTTAATATCAACAATAATGTAAATATAAAAATAAGAAGATGTGGTATGATTTCCAACGCGACAACTCTCCACAAGGGACCAAATGACACAGAAATTGAATACTTTGCGTCACCGTACGGCCTGCAACAATGAGCAAAACCCATACCGCATAGTCAGTTATAAAAGGCCCCGAAATGACAAATGTGAAATAATTCAGACGAGAAAAACTAACGGCCTGATTTATGTACAAAATAATGAACGAAAAACAAATATGATACACAGCAACAAACGATAACCACCGAATTACAGGCTCCTGACCTGGAACAGGCAAATACAAAATGTGGCGGGGTTAAACTAGTTTGAAGGCGCCAACCCTGTTGCATACCTGGGACATTGGTGTAACAATACAACATAAGAACAAACTATCAAAATCAGTTGATTGTCCTTTTCTCGATATGAATGTTTCAGTTTCCTTTGCAAAACTCGCGACTGAATTTAACGACAACAAATGATTTTTTGCTTTCGTTGATTTTCTTTTTGTGGTCCTGTCCTTCGTCATATTTATTACCCAAATTGAATAAAATCAATGAAACCAGAACATCAGAAAGCGGACTAGTGTCAGAGTAATTGTATTCGTATATTTGCAGGGACATTCTGTTGTTTAAGTGTTTCTCATTTCCAGGTTGACGTTTTAGTTTTAAGCTGTCATTTGGTGCAAGACAATTTTTATAGCACAATTCATAACGACTTGATGAAATGCGAGAAAAATGACGAATACCTATGTGCACTGACTGAAACCCAGAGAATCAAGCACTCTTAAACATTATATTGGAACCTTGTCGTTATATCATAACAAAAATTTATTTAGATTATTATTTGTCTAAATATATTCCTCCTTAATACCGAAAAGACATTGCAAACATTAGACTGTCTTCACATTTAATGACTATGGAGGCTGGTCATTTTGACAATGTATTTATGATGGATTGTTATGCAGATTAAATCGGCAATGTATTGCGGACGAGTTACATTCCGTTCGTGTGGGCTCGGAATATAGAGACTTGAAGTTTACAAAAAAATATAAAAGAGTGCCGAAAGATACCAAAGGGACATTTAAACTCATAAGTCGAAAATAAACTGACAATGCCATGGCAAAATAAACTAAAAAAAAAACAAAGACAAACAACAGTATACAAAACACAACAAAATAAACCACTTTCGAGTTATGTCCTTCACTGTGAAAAAATATCGTCAATTATGCGCGCCTTTATGACGTCATTTAACAGAAATAGGGGATCGCCTGTATCCCTGCACTTTTAACGTTCATCAAGCGTCTTAGTGATCGTCATTGTGCAGGATAAACTAGAAATAATGTTTGTCCCGTAGGTACTTAATCACAATTCCCTAAAGACAGCAGTGTTGATTGTCAATTATAAGAATTTAATTTGCTGAATAGTTCGTGCAATATAGCATCATATTTTTCCAACCACTCGCTCAACATGGGAACGGTTGTGACGATGCCCCTAAACGCACGAATGATGTTCACTAAAACCAAAGTTTTTGACGGAAATGCATCGAACTCAAAAGTTGTCTATTAAATGTTATAAGATATAACTTGTATAGACCGAATGTAGTTTGATTCAGTTTTTGTTCTTCTATAAAATGAAAACCGTTATTTGGGGAGGGGTAATATTCTTCCGTCTTTTAAACTAGGAACAGTATTTTACAACAATGATTGACATTATCTTTCTACATTTTAATTTCAAATACTACTTTTACATGATGTAATTAACCGATGAGCTGTAAAGCTTGAGAAAAAACCCAGTATATACTGATTTTTTTTTTGGTGTTGTCATCTGGTACTTTATGTGAGTTATTTTTATGACAACCTTTCCCATTTTCAATCGTGTCATACAGCTCCGTCGACTTCGACTTAGCCATATATGTTTTATCTATATTCCTTCTTCTCCTTCTCCTAGTATATTAGTTATCAAATAGTCAGTGTCAGTTTTACAATTGTAGTCTATCATTACTATTTTTGAAACTGAAGAGCCTTCACAAGACCATCATTTCAGAAATTCGATCACACCATTTTCTTACGGCATGTTTAAAAATTGGTTTATGTTTAAGTCTGTCATATTAAAACTTTCAAAATATGAATTATATTAACTCCTTGAATAAGAATTTTTTTCAGATTTTCCCGTTGCACTCAATGATAAAACATACATCCTTTAGAAATAGATGACCCGGTAAAGATGTCATAAGTACCTAATGAATTAGGTTAAAACCTCAGGCATATTGAAGATACAGTTGTGTCATCTATTTTCTTGTTCTTTTTCATTAAATTTCATTAAAAAAGCACTAGTATTTAAACACTATGCTTAAAGTCAAAAACACTTTCTAGACCATTGAAATTTTATCTTCACAAATATTAATGTTTAACACGATGATCTTCTAACATTATGATAAAAGACTAGTCCAAAAAAGTTGGAAGACCTATATTACTGCAAATAAAACACAGGTAATATCTAGCCTTTCTAGCTAATATCTAGTTTTTCTGACACACCAAACAAAAATACAATCAAATATTAAAGACACTGATTAGACTATATAAGAGAATCTGGTTAACCATTTGACATAAAATCATTTAATGATGAGTTTGCACATAACATGCTGAAATATGTATTTGACATAACATTGGATACCTGATCTGACGCGATTGATTTTGGTGAAAGACGTATACTAGCGTTTGTTTCGATAAAGCTTAAATTATAATTATATTTTTATTATTTATAGGTTGAAAAAATATAGCTTCCTTAACGAGGATTCCGATTTAGTATTTCCATTTTAGACGGATCTTAACACATTAAATATCCCCTGTAAAATTCCAGTTTAAAATATGTTTATCATACTTCCTACGTATGAGTAAACGTTTAACAATATATATGTTCATACCACGGTCAATATCTCAATTTCAGGTATCAACTTCTTGCAAGGAACAAGATTGGGTCTAGAAATAGTAGACGAAATAAATAAGCACACTCAAAGTTTGGCACAGTATGTACTTCAACTCAAAGATGATTCCAGTTCCTACTCTGATACGGTTCACAAGTCGTTGGTACAGATATCTAATGATATGAGTAATGCCTATAAACGTATCGAACAAATTGATAGAGATTTATCAAAAATCACTATTGAAGTCAGTTCACTGAGGCTCCACACTGATACGATTGAGCAGACTGTAAATGAAAACGTCCAAGACATCAAAGATATAAAACATGATATAGAAGGCATAAAGAGGTATAACTCGCAACTGAGACCAGATGGAAAAGTTTTCTTTTATCCACCGGATAGAGTTAGTGTTTTTGTTGGTAGGGACGACAAATTGCTTTCTTTGAAAGAGAAATTTTTCCAGAACAAAGCTGTTAACCACATAGAGGTAATATGTGGATTAGGTGGATGTGGTAAAACTACTTTGTCCATAGAATTTGCATGGATGTTTCAGCAGTTCTATCCTGGTGGTGTTTTCTGGCTATCTGCGGAATCAAACGAATCGCTAGATGATACAATCTACACATTAGCGATAGATGTAGACAGACAAGGGCAAAATAGTAAGGAGACACTTCAAAGAACTCTTACATGGCTAGCACGCTTAGAAAAAAGATGGTTACTAGTTATCGATAACGCAGATACAGATATCATTTCAGGTCAGCTAAAAAAACTTCTGTTAGGAACGTGGAAACGAGACACTAGAGGTCACATCATAATAACAACAAGACGAGAACCACTGGCGGTAGAGGAAACTTTACATATTGACAAAAATGACTGCAATTATCTTGAAACATTAAATGAAGAAGAAGGAGTTCAATTTATGATTAAACGCACTGAGATGTTTGATGAAGAATCAAATGACAGCATATCAAAATTAGTAAATGAGCTGGGCGGTCTTCCGTTAGCTTTGGAACAAGCTGCGGCACATATCAAATCCATTAAATGTTCCTTCAAAGAATACTTAACAAATTTTGAGATGGAGCGCTTGGAATTGTTGTCAAATACTACAAATCCATCGTTTGAAACAGATATAAATAGGCTAGCAGTAATGACAACATGGAAATTGAATATTGAATACATAAAGTATCAGTCGGAGCAGGCAGGGCTTGGAACAACAGCTTTGGTCGTTATGAAAGTAGCATCTTTTTTTTTTGCAGACGATATGCCAATTGAAATTTTTAATATTGGCGAACCGATAATAAGTGACGAAGCAGCATGTAAAGCATTAACACAGCAAGTTGGAGTTAAACGAGTGCTTGAAATTTTAACAAGGTTTTCTTTATTTCAGAGATACCGACCAGATAGCTTATCAGTTCACAGATTAGTCCAAGAAGTGATAATAAGTAGCCTTAACGGAGAAGAAAAACACAGTGTTCTTCAGTGTGCAATAAGGATGATTAATAAAGCACTCATATCAACAACAGCTCCGCACACAGTTATCTATAAAAATGAAAGTGAATCACATGCTTGCAGAGGATTACTTAGTGTGTGGAGCAAATTAGCGGGAAATGCACATGCATTAAAAATTCATCTCACTGTCAGCAAGGAAAGCGAAAAAAACAAAGATCTATATGTCACTTTAGAGTCCGTAAGAATAATGCAAGCGTCAGCTATTTACAATAGTCTGTTCCAGAGACAAGATGCAGCTTTAAGGGATCAAAAACAGATGCTTAATATAATAGCGTCCTTAGATTTGGATACAAGTACTTGTAGAGAGTTGACAAATATTAAAGTACCACTATTAGAAAGAGATCGCATACGCATTCAAAATAGCATCGCAACTGTTTTACAAATTAAAGATAATGAAAATCAAATAAAAAGTTCTACAAAAGTCCTTCATACCCCAGAAAGGTTGAGAGTATTTGGTAATCAGGCGTTTCAAGAAGAGCGATATGAAGACGCTTTACAATACTATACAGAAGCGTTGCGGGCTTGTCCCAAAAACACGTACGACCAAAGGATTCTTTCAAACAGAAGTTTAGTTTATCTAAAACTTCATGAATATACTTATGCTCTTAACGATGCGAACGCTTGTATTGAAATTGATCCTAATTCTTGGAAAGCTCATGCATGGAAGGCATACGCTATGGCAGAACTCACAGGTACAGACAAACTGCAACCTGAAATGGAAGGTTCAGGTAGAGCAAGTGCTTGTATTGCATCCTTTTTAAATGAAGAATGTCTGCTTGAATATAAAATGAAAGTACATTATCCCATATTATTGTATGAAATCATTGATTGTGAAAATCAGCATAACAGTTTACGTGATCGCGTCATGTCTATCGTTGAACGTCCTTTTACAACATACATGCTAAAGAAAGGGCGCTACACATTTAAACAATTGTTAAAAACAACAAAGAGTTGTCAAGTTATAGGAGTTGAACAAGGAGTAGAAATCGATATAGGTATTGGGATTCATATTTCCAGACCTTTAGATGCTAATTTTAAAATTGAGTTTGAGCGAGAACGAGAAATAACTGTTCATTTTGAGAACATATCGTTCTTTTCTAAAAATAGTCAAGTCAAAGTAGAACATGGTGGAATTGCTTCTTTCTATAGATGTATCTTTTCAAACCAATTTCCTTCAGATGAAGTAAATTTTAAATGGGACGAAAATATTGACCTGTTTTATCCGCAGTTTTTAAGCATTTTAAATAACATTGACAAAAAAAATGTTTCAAGCATCACCTCACTTAAGGGCGGTAGACTTTTTTTAAACTCATGTGATATAAGAAGTAATGGTGGTTGTGGTATAAGTATCCGTGGGGAAAACTCTCATCTTGCCATTAACAATTGCAATGTACATGAATCATTGATAGGGATAGTAGTTTCAAATGGAGGAAACATAGAAGCTTTTGACAATCAAGTTAGCAATAACACATTGCATGGCGTTGCAATTGGTCCGAATGGTAAAGCAACTTTAAGACGTAATACTATTTCACAGAATAAAGCAGAAGGTATTTGGGGTGGTGGAAATGTCAAATGCGAAGAAATAACGAATTCGGTCAATGCAGTTGACAATATTATACTTCAAAACGGTTTATCTGGCATTTGCTTAGAAGGTGGATCCTTTTTATTAAAGAACAATTTAGTTTCCGACAATTGGGCATGGGGAATTTTCATACACAACAGATCCTCTCTTTTAGCTGAAAACAATGAAATTTCTTGTAACAAGTGCGGCGGTATAAGAGTCGGTATAAATTATTCTGCCTCTGTTATCATTGACGGAAATACAATAAAAGATCATAGTGGGCCAGATCTCTTAACTATTAATGAGTCAACGTATATGGTAAAGGCTGACGATATAGACGAGATTGAGGTATATACAACCCAAACAATCATAACAGACAGAAACATCTTATTTAACAATAATAAACCAGTGCAATCACCTAGAGATGCAGTCGAATCGTTAAAAACATGTTGTTGCTGCCACAAAATGTCAACAAATTTGAAAGCATGTACGAACTGTCGAATTGCTCAATATTGTTGTAAAGAATGTCAAAAGATGCACTGGGTGCGACATAAGCATAGGTGTCCTCTCCTTTCAAAAAAATATTCAATAGAAATTCAAATAAAAGACACAAAAAAAAATAAACCACCTACTTTTCATTCTTCACTCATAGGACTTGGCGAAGGGCATAAACCTGATGTGGAATCAACTAAGAAGTTCATCGTAAAAATTCAATCTGACCATTATTACGTGCCATACAACCCAAGAAAGTCTATGACACTCTATGATCAAAGCGTTAAATTGAATATAATATTTAGGCATTCTGAAATTTATCATCTGTGCAGTGAATGTGGAAGACTCAGTGGCGACAAGATTGCGTCGAAAAAACTTTTTTGCTGGGCATCATATAAACAAAGAGGTGACATTCTTTGTATCCATACTGACGAACTCCCGGAATTTCAAACGTGGTGAAATGTTATCCCATTAATTTTATAGCTTACACATTCAAGTAAATTAATGTCAAAGTATATTCTCAGTGATAAGTGTCCACATTTAGTGGCTTTTTGTCGACAAAATATATTCAATGATTCTGAAAGGAACCATTATCGATTGACTTCGTTGTCTTAGATTGGCACTTCCGAATATAAATGCAGGATTGAACCAAATTGACATTGCCCAAAACTTTTAAATTTTATGACAGTCATTTGGAATGCAAATTATACAAGAGTATCTTCGAAGCTTACGTAATCCAACAGAGACTGACATGACCAATATATGTATCAAATTCATTTTTCACATTTAGTTCTGATGTGGTTGAAATCTAATACAGCTTGAATAACCACACAAACCTTCATTGACGAGAGTATCATTTATTTGATGTGATAAAAATTTAGAGGCGATTGCTACGAAACAAATATTGCACTCACGGAAGCAAATGCATAAGAAACACATGTCTTTATCGATGTTACAAATAGAACATGTAGTTTTTCCCCAGTAAAAGACAGATCCAACATATGACTGAAACTGAGCGTTTACAAATTTGCTAGAACACTATGCTAGTTAAACCTACAATTTAAATAACTATATATTTAGAAATATTACATCAAGGAGGGCAATATCAAAAGAACGTTATGTGATCTGATTGATATGGATTGAGTTCAAAGTGTAAATATAAGTACGTAAGGCTTGCTTGCAGGCACCTTGAGCGTCCTTTGATGCGGTTTGATTTTTTGTTATTATTAATTTTATACATTTTTCGTTAACATTGATACCAATATGCTAGCTGAAATTGAAAAACATGTATAAACGTAATAAGTTTAAAATTTTAATAAGTAAACGTGATTTTACAAAAATGCTAAAAATAAGTTTAAACTTTCTATAGGATTTAAAAATTGAATCTTTACATTTTTGCGATGATGCTTTGTCTGATGATTTAAATTCTTGTATAATAGATAAATCGGTTCAATTGTTCATCAAACAAACAAAACCTTTTGACAAGAATTTATTACAAAATATATTGCTTACTTTATTTGTTAATTTGAATTTTTATTGGATTTTCTATTCAACCTCCCTTCTCTCTCTATGATATTTTTCCTTTCTGATTGTCATTTTTATTAAATAACCTTTATTATGGATTATAATTGTTCATTTTCTTATAATTCATAATATTGATTTTGTTTTCTTTAAAAGATATGTCCTTACATATATATTGCTGATGCATGTGTATTATAAAATTTGTTTTTTACTGAAAGGGACCTTTGTGTAAGTCTTTTAAATTTAAGATATGTCTGTATATATTTATTGCTGATGCATGTGTATTATAATATGTATTTATTTAGATACATTTGTGTAAGTCGAAACAACTCGTATCCGATTCTATCGTGTATTTCGCAATAGATATGCTTAAACTAGATCTTTACTGGTCCTTTTTTTATCTTGTAATCTTGAATATTAAAGCAGCATCAAGACTCTGTTAATGATCAAAAACTTAAACCATATGTATGTTTTGTATGTTTCTGCTAGTAGTCTTTTGTTCATTTATGTATCATTGTCATTTTGCTTAGTTTCTTTTGTTACCTATTCTGACTTCGGACTCGGACTTCTTTTGAACTGACTTTTACTGTACGTATTGCTATGTGTTTCTTTATTCTACATTGGCTAGAGGTATAGGGGGAGGGCTGAGATCTCACAAAACATGTTTAACCCTGCCGCATTTTTGCGCCTGTCCCAAGTCAGGAGCCTCTGGCCTTTGTTAGTCTTGTATGTTTAGAGTGAGCGACCCATATTCGCCGCATAATTCGTTCATTTCCACTTACTTCCGACCTACATTCGAATATTTGGAACTTTTTATGTAGGTTTCAGATATTTAAATATATGAAAAAAATGTTTGATAAAGGAATTATCTTCAAAACATTGGTTAATTGTTGTAAAAACGAACGCAAACTCAAGAGGAAATCAAGTTGTTCGTGTACCACGGGGGACACATTTTCGCCGAAATGCATGATATGACCATCCTCCTTATCCTGGTATATTATAAAAACGAATGTATGCAATTACATGAATAAGCTTGAGAGATCATTCCTATACGATTTTTCTCACAAATATTTACTTTAAGACTGCGCATTATTGCCATATAAATCTTACATAATTGCCAAAATCGTTTAAAAACACCTGCGTATTTCTTTATATGTGCGAATAACCTTGGAAATGGGGTAAAGAGGAATATCAACAGTTCGAACATTACAAACAGCCTTTACCATTTATTTAGGCAAGTATTAGGTAAAGGCACACAATTTTACAGAAAAATAGCAAAACGGCGAAAATGTGTCCAAGGCGAATATGCGCCACCCACTGATTGTTTTTTTTAATTTTAGTTCATTTATATGTTTTGGAGTTTAGTGTGACGTCCTTTTTCACTGAACTAGTACACAATTTTATTTAGGGGCCAGCTGAGGACCACCTCTGGCAGCGGGATTTTCTCGCTGCGTTGAACACCCATTGGTGGACTTCGGCTGTTGTCTGCTCTTTGGTCGGGTTGTTGTCTCTTTGACATATTCCCCATTTCCATTCTCAATTTTATTTGGCATTATTTATACTTTTAAAACATACCATTGAGGTGTAGTGATATGTGTCTCACCTTGATGTAGTCGCAAAATCGAGACTCAGTCCTGCTGTTTTTAGTGGCAGCAACGACGGCGTCAACAATTTGTTAAAGTTTATGATTATGTCAGTTTAAGGGGAACCACTAATGGTAAGCTAATATTACTAAGTATGGAGTTGTATTAGGATAGGCACGTCTCATTTCTATATAGGTTATTGAACACCTCGCCCCCTCAGTCATTGTCTATTGGCTTTTAAACTTTTGCATGGTTTACATGTGGAAAATATGTGCTTAGGTCAGTTTTAGGGGAAACACTAAAGGCCACACAATGTTATTTAATATACAGTTGGGTATGCATTAGCACATTTCATTTTTGCTTAAATAAGGTTTGCCCTCCCTTTAGTCATGGTCTATTGACTTTGAATCGTTTGCATAGTTTACATGCTAAAATGTATTTTTAGGTCAGTTTTAGGCGAAACACTAAAAGCAAGTCAATAATATTTGGTATGGAGTTGTATTAGCATTAGCATATCTCAGTGTCATCTGTATAAGTTAACCCTGTCCCCTCAGTCATAGTCTATTGACTTTGCAACTTTTGCAAAGTTTTCGTGGTAAAGTGTATGTTTAATTCAGTTTAACATGTTTAAGGAAAACCACCTACTATAAGTAAAAAGTAAATTCACAAAAATACTGAACTCCGAGGAAAATTCAAAACGGAAAGTACCTAATCAAATGGCAAAATCAAATGATAAAACACATCAAACGAATGGACAACAACTGTCATATTCCAGACTTGGTACAGGCATTTTCAAATGTAGAAAATGGTGGATTGAATCTGGTTTTAAAGCGCTAAACATCTCACCTGTATGACAGTCGCATCAAATTCCATTATATTTACAACGATGCGTGACCAAAACAGACATAATAGGTAAAATAGTCACAATATGGGTACAGCAGTCATCACTGTGTCACAATCTCAAAACAAACAAATATTAAACAAAAAAGCACAAAAAAGTAAAATCACAAAAATACTGAACTCCGAGGAAAATTCAAAACGGAAAGTCCCTAATCAAATGGCAAAATCAAATGATAAAACACATCAAACGAATGGACAACAACATCCTTAAGCAGCTATAAAATTTAAAAACCACATTCATTGCTTCGCGTGTCTGACGTCAGAAAACGTAAACGTCACAGGAAGAAATTTTGTCGTTCAAAGTGTTTTAAAAAAAAAAATTATGATTTCACATGGGGAATGGTGGTATACAGGGTTAAAAAAATCAAAAGTTGTGTTAGAACTAATTTCAGAAACAGACACAGATTTAAAATTATCCAGAAGTTCTTTAGAATTTTTAAGAATCCACATAGGGCTAATACCACTACGCGAGTAAAATAATTTTGTCGTTTGTGGTTCAAAGTATTTTCAAATTATAATAGAACAATAACATAATGACATTAAATGATGTTTTGTATTTAGTTATATGAGCATTTGATGTAATTTGATCCTGCAGCTTTAGTCATGGTTCGTTGACATTTTTGTTTTGATATTTTTTCTCATACCATCAAAATCATATACAAGCGAGATATATATATTTCAGACAACCGTTTAACATGCCTTTGAAATTATATTCAAATATTAATATAAATTGTACCATGAACTAGCTTTCGGCAACTGTGAGATCCTTTCCTAGTGCCTTTTGTTTTTTTTTTTCTTTTGTATTAAGAACCAATCAAATGAGTTGGTATCCAACTGATTTCGACAGTTTGTTCTTTAATAGTGTTGGTAAACAACATTCCAAGATAAGGGGAGGGGTAAGGGCTTATAAGCATATTTAACTCCTCCACAAACGTTATGTACATGCTCAAAAGCAAGCAAGGAACCTATAATACAGAGAATGGCGTTGCTAGCAGTCTGTCAAAATTGTTAAAAGTATTATTGTAGTAGAAATCAAGCTGTTGGGTTTCTTTTATTAATTGATTTATATTTTGTCATCCCAGTATGTATTTATCTATTCAACCTTTTTTATGTCTTCAGACATGGATTTGATTTTGATTTTATAATATGGTTTGCTAGTTTGGCTCTACCTGTATTTCAGACGGAATAGAACATCCGATTTTAATTTTTTACGGTGATATTGTATACCGAGCCCGAAAATTTAGAAAGACAAAGTAACATGTGAGACATGTCGACCAATTTGTGAAACAAAGAACGATACCAGACTTTATAATTTTGTACGCCAGACGTTCGTGTACAAAAGACTCATCAGTGATGCTCGAATAAAAAAAGTTAAAAAGCCAAATAAAGTTTGAAGTTAAAAATCATTGATGAACAAACAGATCGAAAAGTTATTCCAAATGCCTGATAGACTGGTAAAACTACTCTAAGGGTTCCAAATGGTTTCGAGTCACTAGACCAAACATGTTAAATGACCACCTAGTTAATCGTCTTATGCCATGGCGTTGTCATCTTGTTTTGATCTGAGAGATTGAATGTCCATTTGGTATTTTCGCCTCTGTTTATGTATGAAGCTGATTGGATTCTCTTATCATAAACATCTCTAGGCTTGCAATATAGACTAACCAAAATGACAGGTTTATGAGAGTGAATACAAAGAAAACCAAAGTAATCATTTTCAACAAGGTGGGAAAACATCTTGTTCATGCCTTTAGATTAGTAAAATTTAGATTTGATTAGATACATAAATAAAATAAGAATAAATCACACTATATAAATATTATATAATTCCTTACATTCGAATACCATGCCAGCATCGTATTTGAACTAAATTTGATCAAATGAAGTAGGAGAAGAATTTTTTTAATCACCAGTAGTAAGCATACAAAAGATAGAAATGACCGATTAAATTTGATCGTAGATAACTGTTATTAATTTTGTTAACAAGTGTGAGGTTGACAGATTAATCTAGCTTATGAATCATGAAGAAATTAATATCGTTGCCTGTCTTGCTCAGCTCATGTAAACTAACTATAATTTGCAGTACTTCAGTTTGTTTTCACAGTTGTAACCAACTTTGTCATAATCAACGTGACTTTATTATATGTATATGTATAATAAAGTAAAATAACAGAAATACCAAACTCCAACTCGGAAATTCCTTTGGCAAAATCAAAAAGCTCAAACATATCAAACGAATGGAAAACAACTGTCATATTCCTGACCTGGTACAGGCATTTCCTTATAAAGCAAATGGTGGATTAAACCTGGTTTTATAGCTAGCTAAACCTCATATTTGTATGACAGTCGCATAAAGTTCCATTATATGACAACAATGTGTGAGCAATTTTTTTTTATTTTGTATTTCTTTGTATTTTATTTAGTCTCTTGTTTTGGTGGATCAGATTCAATCATGATTAGTAAAAAGCAGAATTCTCAAAATATACTGCCGAAATTTTCCTTATTGCTAATTTTCCTTTTTTGAACGGTGATGTTCCTTTGTTACCGTCATACGGTTTTTTTATATCACAACTCGTTCGCTATGCCCGTGTCTGTAGTGACGTTTTGGATTTAAATGAGCGTAATATATGTATTACTGGTAAATTATAAAGTCAGGAATTAATTCACAACAAATTACATAAAACCTTCACCAAATTCGTCCATAGATACAGATTTGGTTTGCAAGTTTGGCTCTACCTGTAGAAAACTGTTTTCAAACGGAATAGAACATCCGATTGTAATTTTTTACGGTGATATTGTATACCGAGCCCGAAAATTTAGAAAAAATCCAGGTGAAATTATCAAGCCTTTAAAAAACTTATTTTAAAATGTTACGAATTCAACACTGCAATTAATTCTTTGAATATTTTATTTTTTGGTATGAATATTGATGTTGTTATCAGTAAATTAAAACCATACTAAATATAATTGATTTACTCATATGCACTTTCACGTCACTACAATCTGTCAATACCTATATTTTGACATTGCACAAGCTCATGTTTGTCTCTAACTTTTAATGACGACCTTACACTGAATCCATTGGATGTTGGATTGGTATTGATATTTTGATGAGTCAAGCCCTTTTCAACTGATTTTTTCTTATACTATGCTGTAGCACCACTGTCCTAGGTTAGGAGAGGGCTGATTGCTCACAAAACATGTTCAACCCGCCACATTCTGTATTTGCCTGTCCCAAGTTAGTGCATTGGTCGTCGTTGGTTCATGTCCGTCATATTTGTTTTTCGTAAGCTGTTTTGTTATGAAGTATCAATTGAATTGTTTCATATTTTTAATGCCGAGGCCTTTTATAGCCGGCTATACGGTATGAGTCTTTCTGTATTTCTAATTATTGAAGGCTATATGGTTGCCTATAATTGCTCACATCCACTTCATTTGAACGTTGGTGAATAGTTGTCTCATTGGCAATTTTACCACATCTCCGTATCTCATATAGACATTTCAACATGTGCACTTTCACAGTAGGTATAGTGTCCGGCGGAAATTGTGTTTTTTCGAGTGAATCGGTCCACTTTTTTCGAGTGTAGATCAGGTTTTTTCGAGTGAATTTACAAGCGGTCAGATCGATTTACTGCTATTTTGCGAGTAAAATAGTTGCATTCGTTACTGTTCATCTTATTCTCAATCCTATACATCTTTTGAACACAAAAGACGCAGAATTTCCTTGTAGTTCACTTACAATATAGTGTTTATTGTCTGTGTTCTTTCAAGAGCAACATTTAAAACGTTCGGGTTTTTCAACAAATGTTCCGGAGTTTTTGTAGAAAATGTGAATAAGAAAGAAGACATTCTTTGACTTAAAAACTGACTTTTTCTAGTTTGAAACTGTAGTTTAGCGAAGGACAATATTATATATTCTTACACAAAATCAGATTACTATGTTGATCACATTTAACCATTTTCAGATTAATGATTTGAATTGAATGGAATATTTAATAAAAAAAATGAAAACAATACTTCATAATTTTATGCTATATGACCAAAAGGACCTAAAAAATTAGCCAAATCCATCTAAGGAAAATTTTGCCTGATGGAGTTGAAACCTTAGCCTCTTTATAATTTTTAAACTTATAAACGGACAATTATAAATGATTCATTGTTGGTTTCTTAACGTCCAGTGGCAAATGTGTCATGAATATGTTCAGGACGAGAACAAATTAACAATAAATTCGATAAATAAGTCCTGTAACAGAGGACTTTTGGGATGAAGATCGGGAAATTTAGACTGCCACTGAAAATGAGAGTATATTGGATATGGACAGAAATTTTGCCTCGCAACAGGCCACCTACGGACCCTTCAAAGAGCTGTTGCAAGGATTTTTAACGTGCAATGAACTTATCAATCTCTCTACACGCCCCATTCTGATTAGACATGGCTGCGTATTTGAACATCCCAAACAGCCAAACAAACGTCCCACTTTAGCAATGGTCGATCGGAAGAGGACTTATACATCTGCGTCATTTGAACTTTGAACTTTGGTGGATAGTTGTCTCATTGGCAAACATACCACATCTCCGTATCTTTATATGTAGTGACCATATTTCTATTCCCCTGCCCCCCCCCCCCCCCCCCCCCCCCTTGGAGGTAAATAATTTTAGAAAGGTTTGTTATAAATCATGTAAATACCGAAGTACTGACTACAGAGCTGATGATAAACTCGGGGATTTGTCCAATGTATTCAATAAACAACGAAATTAATAATCGGTAAGCTTCGATACGATCCTTTTGAAATAATAGTAATAAAAAAAAAAGAATAGATGAACAATATAATATGCGTTCACTTCACAAATATACATTGTCAATTTCTTAGCTATGCTGGTGCTTTATTACTGTGTGACCAAGCATAGCATACGCTTGATCAGTAGGAGCAATTGATCATTGTTCTTGATTTCCATTTCTAGAACGCTAAACATTATTTCTTATGAAGCAAGAATCTTGCAATCTGATTGGTTAATTACCCGGGTGTAAATAAAACTCACCTTGTTTCACCAGGGGATGAAAAATATGCCAAAAAAATACAAAAAATACAAAATTATGAAAATTAAAATTAAGGAAAAAATAATAATAAATAAAAAAAAAAAAAAAAAAATAGATTGCAAGAAAAAAATCCAAGTGAAGAAAACAAATATTTTCCAATATTCGCCAAATAATCAAATTTAAAAATTTTTCACAAATAAATAAAAAGATGATAAATGACAATGCACATTAACGTCGGTGTTGAAAAATGAAAAAAACATAAGAATTGGTTTTCAATTCTATTCCCGGGAATAAAAAAGGAAACGAACGCTAACTAAGAAATAAATTCGTTATCTATGTGCAATCACGGGTGTATGAAAATGCATACGACCTTCGACTGTGCCTCAGGGTGTATAGATTTTCAACACCAGTGTAAAATTCAGTACACTCATGATTACACCACGATAGTTAATATTTCCATCAACACAAATAGTAAATGAAACATTAAGGATATATTTTCTGTAAAAAACACATTTATCCGCTTTACACACTATGTGTACGTACGTCTTAGTCCAACATGTCTGAGCTCTTATAAAAATTGTTACATCACGAAATATGTACTATTTGAAATCCATATCGGTGCATTAACATGAAGATTCCTAAATGCAAATGAACGATTACTTTTTATGAAATGTACGTGTTAATACAGCATTATCAAACTGATTTAATGCATTGTTTCGTACTTTGAAAAGTACTTTATTTGAACCTTTTCATTGTTTTTAAACGTACTGACGTAAACTGACATATTACATATGAAGTCAATGAAATGTTGTTTATTCACTCGATAAAACAAGGACACACTCGAAAAAACGCGGACTGCTCTCGAAAAAACACGGACATATAAGAATGAATTTACTCTCCAAAATGTCTTTTTCAATGTAAAAAACCCAGAATTTGTGTAAAGTGTCTCGTATATCTAAGTATACATAGATTCCATGTGCACATTTCCGTTGACATTTGCAATGGTATGTGTATATAATTGGCTTTAATCTATATTGAATAAAGCATGGTAAGGCTAAATTAAACGTTTTAAAAACAAAATAATGTAGGGTTGATAATATCTTTTTATCAAAAACACTAATTTATCTTCTATGATCTTGTATATAAGATTCTAGCATCTTTTGTTTTGTTTTACCAGAAAGGAAGTCTGTTTGTTTACATTTTTTATCATATACACATGAAAAAAAGTGGTCACTCGAAAAACCACGATCCCAGCCGGACACTATACCTACCGTGACTCTAGTTAAAATAATTTACCAAAATCTAAATAATATGATAATGTTAGAAAACAGCAATGTCGATTGAGTTTGTCACCATTTGAGTATTTATTAGAGCAATCCAAAGAAGGGTTTTTACAAGAACAAGCAAACGTCTATCTAGAGTAAAACTTTTGAAATAAATTGCGATGGAACCTTTTTCAAAAAACATATTACAATTGTAAAAATTGTCTTCAATTAGCAATGACCAAAGCGAAATGATATTTTGATTTTAATACAAATGTTTATGAGTCTAAAAGTTGTGCAGACATTTAAAGTGTTTCATATTATTCATATATCGATGTTTTTTTTTTGTCAAATGCCCTGTATTGAAATCCGAGTGAAACAAATACAAGGGAATTTAGCCATGTCAGTGACTCATTGAAATATGGAAACATAATTCCGATTTTATTTCCTATTGAAAACCTTGCTAAAAATAGTTTCCCGTTTTAGTAGCAACTTAAATTTTAATTCTTAAGAAAACTATTTTATGAAATATGACAGTATTATCAGTAAGTATTATTGCTACCTATCTTTTGTTCAATGCATAAAATAAAACAAAACTATTTTTTTACGCATTATTGATTAAATAGAACTATAATGGAATCAAATTACATTTACATTCAAAAACACAATATAACAATTATCTAGTTAATGACAAATAACAAGCCAACACATGTGTTTTGTATTTAATTTGAAAAGAGTTCGTCGACTGTATATAGTATGTTAAACTGAATGCCAACTAAATTTAAAAGAACTGATAAATAAATTGGTACACTTAAATGCTATCAGAGTAATCAAACTTCTATTTACTTTTAATGCTAGCCTGTACAGAATCTGTTAGCGTATTTAAGGTAAATCATATGTTATTAGTACAGAACTGAGCGAAAATGTGAAGGGTGCATAATACAGAATGTTCATTTACTAACAGATACGTTTAATTAACAAATTTGACCAGATATTATACAACGGCTGTCAATAGAAGTATGAACTGATAGACCTTCCGAAGAACAAAAGACAAACCTGCCAACGTTTCAAAATCTCCATGGGCGATTTTAAGCGCAAGAGGACATAATGCTCCTCTTATATTGTCATAAGTGTCACTTTCGACTTTACTTGGGGTTCGTGGTACCCAATCTTTTGTTTTCTGTGTAGAGTTTTGTGAGGTTTTGTTTTTTTTCGTGTAATTTTTTTTCTCTCATTGTGTTGGGTGTGTTTCTTCGACTTATGCTGTTTGAGTTCCCTTTGTATATCCCCCTTCTTTTTAAATTAGAATAAATCGCAAAAAGTAAAAGTTAGTATATTTTTCTATAGTAAATAAACACATCATAGATACCAGGATTAAAATTATGTAAACCAGACGCGCGTTTCGTTTACAAAGGACTCATTAGTGACGCTCGAATCAAAAGAGTTAAAAAGGTAAAATAAAGCAAAAAAATGTAGAGCATAGTAAGACAATCGTGTATATTTGTTTTCATTAAAAACACTTAATGCAATGAAATTAACATGTCACACCCCCTCTTTTACATTTTCAACAAGAATCTACAAATAATACACAGAGGACTATAAAAATCACACAAGCTGTAGTTTTTTTTTCTATCATTAACCCAATAGCCATTTCTTCGGTACTTACATCAAAATACGTATATTGTTGTATGAGAGTTGCTGTTTTGAGACTGGAAAATGTTTTAGATTAAGGAATATATATCCCTCATGCATAGCTCTGATTCCTTGTACTGGTTTTAGGTCCAAGCTTGTATTGTTTTGTGTCTTTGTTTTTTTTAAAGGTTTTCTATATTTGTATTTGCTTTTGGATTTTGGAATATAAAACTTAATGTATGATGAAAAAAACATTTACATTTATCAAAAATGAGACATTTCATTTTTCTGTCCCTTTGGTATCTCTCGCCTCTCTTTTAATATTTTGGAGGAATAGGCTAATATTACTAATTCTTTGTACAATCACAATCGAAAAAGTTATTGATAATTATACATGGAAGTTAGAATGTGAAAGAGTTTTAACTACTTTACAGTTTGAAACTAATGTGAAAGACTAAATATACTGGCTATATCATATATCTAACAAATAAAAACAAATAATTATGTTTTTTTTTAATCCTTGAGATTAGTCTGGTTAACATTATAATGCAATTACATTTATTTCCAGTGCCTGGCATCAACATTTTGTACAGATGTAAAATAGCATGGCAGAATTTCAACAATTCAAACATATAATAGATAAATGTGTTCAACAAAACCATGATCCAGCAAGTGTGTACCAGAGGAAGCATACAGATTTCACAAATGATATGATATCTGCCTTCCCCAACTCTCCTACCGCCCAGAAATACAAAACTGCATATGAAATGTTCAAGAAAGGA
Organism: Mytilus californianus; assembly: GCF_021869535.1. Lineage (NCBI taxonomy): Eukaryota > Metazoa > Mollusca > Bivalvia > Mytilida > Mytilidae > Mytilus > Mytilus californianus. The sequence continues at coordinate 43,537,207 of NW_026262734.1, read as the reverse complement.
CAATCAATCCTATGTCAATTTACGAAAACTAAAGTGGATACTGACGATGACTGTGATATCCTGCAATCAGCTTTTTATAGCTATGCTATAGGAGAAATGTCTGATAATATCTTGTTTGGCAAATTTAAGCCACCAAAAGATGCATCTGAACTTGTAGATCAATATCTTAAACATAGACCGGATGATATATTATCGGATTACTGTAAAACCATTTTTGACTTTCGATCAGAACTTGATGAACGAAATGGAAGTGCATTGCCTAAATTTAAACATTTACATATAGCTATTCGTACAACGGAAGTGTTTGCAATGAAAGTAAGGGAAGCTACTCCTACCTCAAAAATTAAACGTCAAATTCTTCCTAAATTGTACAATACGTTAGGTTCGTTTTATGCAATAACAGAACAGGGAATTCGTGCACTTGATTCCTTTCAGAAAGCATTTGATATTGACAATAACGATTATGATTCTCTCTTTGGCGTTGCGTGGTGGCAAAGGGAGGAGAAACCAGATGATGCCATTAATTTGTTCCATAAGTATTTAGATGTCGCACCAGAATGTGATAAGAAGTATTATGATGCGTTTTATTCACTAGCAGTTGTATATCTCACGTCTTATGTTGATGTACCAAAATTTAAAGAATATTACAGCAAGGCACTAGACGCCGAAAAAAAAACAGTTGCCGTTTTATCCACTTTTCAACACATCTTCTAGACAATGTGCCAACATGATGATGGAAGTTTGTAATAATATGTTTATGCGAAAACAGTTACATAATTAGACTGCAATTTTGTGTTGTTCAACAATTATATTTAAAATCTGTTTAATTGATACTTATAATTGACATTAAGACTTGCTTTAGAGCTCCTTGTTTTTTTTTATACATTTGGGCGATTTTTATTCTTTTTTCAATAATGACAAAGCTGCAATAAAAATGTTTATTGTATTTCTTTCACGTAGTTGTTTAAGCGATATTTTTGAACATTGTCATAAAGCGGGAGGTTTGGCATGCCATGAAACCAGGTTCAACTCACCATTTTTTTCTCAAAATGTCCTGTACCAAGTCAGGAATATGGCAGTTGTTATCAAATAGTTCGTTTCTATGTGTGTTGGCGTTTGTTTTTGTTGTACTTCGGTGTTCCTGTTGTTCCTTTGTTTTCCTCTTACATTTGATGTGTTTCCCTCGGTTTTGGTTTGTAATCCGGATTTGTTTTATCTCAATCGATTTATGACTTTTGAACACCGGTAAACTACTGTTGCCTTTATTTAAATAGAGAAAAAAATCATATCAAGTACCTTTTAGGTCGAAATATTAGACTTCTAATTTCTGTCTAAAGCTTTTATCGTAGTTTTGCTTTTATTTCACTTTAATTTTGTGTCAGTTTACATTTGACCAGTCCTTCCGTCTATAACCGTGACGTCCATTTTTTACTTTTAGTGGTTTCTTTTATTGACCAGTAACATGTATTATTTTATTTATATTAACACGTGTTTTATTTGCAGTCTGTGAATCAGTTACTTTCGATTTGAAATAGGTTTCCCACCTTTTTTATTGTGTGCACTAATTTTTTTCACGATCACATGGTTTGTGTATGAATTTTTAGAAAAAGCTTAACATCCCAAAGGAAAAAAGGATGACACTGTACCAAATATAGGAAAGTGTGTATTTATGTATTCATAATTATTAAATAATAAATCTCTTTTGAATGAGTCAGTTTTTGTCGTTTAAAAAACTGTAACAAAGATTTTGACTCGATAGAGAGTTTCATTTCAAACAAACATTTATCGCATTGAAATCCTCACCATAACAAACTTATAGAATATGGGGCTGATTTACCGGCAAAATCATTGGTTTATCAATTACTCATTTATACTTTTTTTTATGCCCATAGAGGCTAAGAACTGAACAGAGGAGTTAGACGGAACTATTGTCTATTATCATGTAAACTGTTATAGATGAAATTCGTATTCGGATTTTTAAAATCTAATTATCATACTTAAACAATACTTGTAGGAGTTATTGCCATAAATTGCCTTTTTACCATGTACGCGATTTATCTTGAAACTATAATATATAAAGGCAAGCAGTTATAGGCAGAACATCGTGAGTCGTCTTATATGAGTTATTGCCCAATAATGGATCTTACCCATGTTTGGTTTTTGTTTGCCAGAAACTATTGGGCAATTCCTATTGCATTGTATCAATTTTATTCAAGAATGCCAAGTAAATAATGCATGCTCCTTGAAGCCTCTAGTTCATATTTGTGGCCTTAATCTTGAAATTAGATAAATAAGACGAATCTCACTGGGACTTTGAGATGAAGAACAGCAATAAAAGCGCTGTTCCTTTGCTTTTTGTGTGTTTTTTTGCAGTGCATATACTGATTTTGTGTCATGGATGGATACCCCATATCCTTTGTTTTTCTATAAGATCTACAAACAAGTGAAATACCTGAAATCATCAGTCAACTTTTTATAGGCATTATTTCCTTAAATGATTGTTTTACCTGTTGCCCCGCCATACAGCTAAAATAACCAACAAGACAATATCTTGAAAACTATAAGAGATAGAAAGAAACTTAAAACAGTAAACAATCAGCTATACATGATCTACAAACAAATCAAAGTAACATAAATTTTCATACGACTTCTTTAGGAAATAATTACCTTTCAGTGAAAAATTCTTTTCGAATTCTATGGTTTTGCAAAAACTTTATTTGTAAGAGAGACGCCGTACGCAGGTACAATGGATCTAGACTACAAATATTCAATAGGACTAAAAGACTAAAGACTTATAATGCCATTCGATGTAATTTGTTTTATCTATTTATAAGGGTGTTTGTTTACTACATCTGTATTGGAGAGGGAGGGAGATGAAAAAAACGCAAAAATAAACAGCAAAAAGGTCTTCAGTAGGGTCTACATAATAAGAATTACATCATTATGAGAGTTTTTTTACACTTACTTTTAACGACAATTTTGAATGCGGATCTGGGATTCTTTAGAAAATTAATATTCTGGCCTAAAATAAACCCAAGAAAATAAATATTGCCAAAGACATGAATGACTATTCTTCCCATTAAAAGGCAGAAAATGGTTGGGTACAAAATCGCCATCAATTATTTGCTCGGAAAAGCCAACCGTCCAGAAAATATAATATTACTGTATATTCTGAAATGGAATTCTTAATTGATAGCAAAACTACACGCTTACTATCAAATTTGCGGATTTTTGTCTGTAGGTATCTCAAAATACACCGTTGCTAGTCACTTTTCTTCATTAAATGAATAATTGCCAAGTAATTATCTAATATGCTTAACTCCTGACCTTTGAATTAGGAATAATTTATAATATGTTTAGCTGCTACATTAGAAATAAGAATGTACTATGATTGCAATGAGACAACTCTCCAACAGAGACTAATTGCAAGGGCGCAACATTTTTCAAGGCAATAGATTACTGCAAGTTATAATAGATTTTTGTGAATTAGAAAATGAGGAGGGAGCGATCTTATTCTTGGACCAACAAAAAGCATTTGATAGGACGGAGTGGGAATGGATAGATGTTTGTTATTGTTTATTAAAATTTGGGTTTGGGGGAAAATTCAGGAGTTGGGTAAAAATTCTTTTCTCTAACGCTAAGACGTGTATTCATACGAATGGGTTTACTTCTAGATTTGTAAGCATAACTCGTTCAATTCGTCAAGGATGCGCAATCGCTCCCATGTTATATATTCTGCAAGCAGAACCACTTGCAGCATCAATTAGAAACAACCCCAATATAAAAGGAATAAAACTTCCAACTAGAACCGGGGACTATATTGAAACAAAGCTAAATATCAATGAATATGTTTGCCGACGAGACTCAACTCTTTAATAAAAATGAGAAGTCTATCGAAGAAACATTTAAAACCTTAAAACTGTACGAAAACGCTTCAGGGGCTAGAATGAATATGGAAAAGACTGTGGGTATGTATTTAGGCAGGTGGCGAAATAAAAAAACAAAATTTAACCAAATTAAATGGTCTAAGCGGCCTGTGAAAGCATTAGGGGTTCAACATTGATATAGGGTAGACTTAGATCAAATTTGGTTAGAAAAAAAATTAAAAAAAAAGAAGCTGTATGTAGGTTTTGAAATCAAGAGATCTCACATTTACGGGAAAAGTTTTGATTATTAAATCATTTGTACTGTCTATGATTTGATACGAAATTGAAATGAGAGGTATTCCAGATATATACGAAAAACAAATAAATAATAGTATATGGTTTTTTATATGGGACAGGAAAACAAACCAAATCGCAAGGACAGTGTGCTGTTTACCGAAAGAAAAAGGGGGACATGAATGATAAACTTAAAGGACTTTATAAAATCAAAATAGGTAAAAAGAATGTACAGTATTGTAAAGTCAAAAGCACATAAATGGAATGCAATAGGTAAATACTGGTTAACGTCACTGGACGAAAAATATGATACAGACTTTCTTATATGTTCTTGTTCGGACACTAGAGGTTTTGGGCAAAAAAAATGTCTATATATTATAAAAAACTTTTGATTTCCTGGACGAACTTGCAGAAAACTAAAAAATCCGTCACGAAAGAGGACCTTTTAGAAGAAAATATATTTGGCAATTGTAAATTCAAGTTCAAGGGTCATGCCTTATATTATGCAAATGTTGCCTCCAGTGGAATAAAAGAAATAAAAGATATATAGGACTTAAACAATCAATCCTTTAAAACTTCTTTCAAAATCCTTAACAAGCTAAAAGATAAAAGGAACTGGATAGCACAATATAGCTGCATTAAAGCTTCATTAACGCCTGAACAAATTGACCTTTTAAAAACAGACACTATCGTGCAGAGTAATTCTGATAGACCTATGAAAATAATAAATTCTTGTCAATTTAGAAAAAATGGAGTTGTTGTTGATGCCAAAAAATTGTGCCTTAAAGATATTCGATACTTTCATGAAAATAATACAACTCCAAAAAGTCAGTTTAAGTGGAATTTACATTTTGGGAAGGAAATACCATGAGGAGTAGTTTGGGACAATTTAAAAAAGAATTTAGGTAAAAGGAAAACTAAACAACTTCAATGGATGTTACTTCATAATATAATTTACACGGAAGAAAAATTAAAATAAATGAATCGCTCAAACGGAAAGTGTCACTTTTGTTATGAAAAAGAATCACTATTTCATTTTTTTGAAATTTTTGAGAAAATATGGGAATTTTGTTCAAAATTGAGTATCGAAAAATTACAAAAATCGGAAATGAGTATCATTTTGGGTGTCATAAATGCAGATACATCTTATTTTCAAATTCTAGATACGGTGCTTCTTATCACGAAATGGGTTATTTGGAAAACTAGAAACATCGCAAAATATCAAAAGAAAGGGATAATTAAATCGAGGATTTTGAATATGATCAACCATGAAATGCAATTTTTGTTCAAATCTCTTATATAACAAAATACGAACAATGAAGCCTTTTCTACTATGTGTGAGACTTTTTGTATATAATTATATATTTTTGAGTGGTCAGGCCAGTGTAATGACCACTTCAATACTGAATAAATTATCATATACATTGTACTCAACTCCCTCTATGTCATGTATGTACTATGCATTTTCTATTGTGTATGTAAACTATGTCTATTATAGATCTATACTTGTAACAAGGACAAGTTGTATCAACAGGTACATATTATAAGCAAATATTTACTCACCATATCTTTGAAACAAATCCTTTTTGGGAAACAAAAGAACGGAGTGAAATGCTATAATATTGAAACTGCTTAATATATACAGGTAGCTTGTGAGAGAAAAAATATACAGATAGAATGAATACTTTATTCAAATGATTATATATGGTGTGATGTATACATATATAGATAGATGACAATTACATAGATATATGATAATTATAAAGATAGATGTTAATTATTTATAATGGGATTTGTTTTCCCCTCATTTGCATTTTCCCCGACAAATGAGACTGTTAAAATTTGGGACCCCCTTAGTTGCTTCCCTGGGCAACTTAGGGTTGATGTAACAGGTGATAATTAATAAAATATGTTTAAGATTTAAAAAAAAAAAAAAAAAAAAGAAGATCAAAATAGAATGAATATTATTAGTCGGAAATGCTGTGTCCTGTCATTGCAGCAAAATCCACTGTTTAAAAATAAAAAGATCAACAAATAACAACCATTTTATTTTGCGTTTTATTGACACATTTTCAAAAAGGTCAAAATCTTTATAAATAACAAAAAAAAATAGTTACACGCATATTGCAAATAATACAATTTTATGAACTCACTATTTTTAAAACTAAATGAAAGCATCATTTAATCTGACTAACTTTCATTCCAGGACTTTCCATCAACTTTTTGATAGCAATGCCAATTATGGAACAGTTATCACAAGTTCTAGATTTAATTGGTGCGACTGTTCAACAAGGTCACGATACAGCCAGTAACTACCGAAGTAAGCATTTTGAATTTCAGAATCTATGATATCGGCTTTCCCAAACTCGCCTACCGCCCAGAAATATAAGACAGCACATTGAAAGTTCCAAAAAGCACAATTAATACTAGGTCAATATATAAAATCAGGGGTGGATACTGAAAGTGAATGTGATTTCCTGCAGCCAGCTTTCCATGGCTTTGCTGAGGCATACATGTGTGATAATATCTAGTATGATAAGTTCAAATCTCCAGAAAATACACCTGATCTCGTAGATCGATATCTTATACATAGACCTGATGACATATTATCGGAGTTCTGTAAACATATATATGTTTATAAATCACAACATAGTGGAAGTGAATTTTCAAAATTTAAACATTTACAAATGGCCATTCGCACTTATGAAATATTTGCAATGAAAATACAGAAAGCTAACACTACCTCAGATATTAGACGAAAAATACTTGCTACTTTGTACAACAGATTAAGTTCGTCATATACCATCTCAATTCAGAGAATCCGTGCAATCGATTCCTTCCAAAAATCATACGATATTGATAAGGACTACCATGATTAGCTTTTCGCTATTGCGTGGTGGCATCGTTTGGAGGATCCAGAAAAGGCTATTTATTTGTTTCATAAGTATTTCAATGTTGCACAAGAATGTGATAAGAAATATAATGATGCATATTATTCACTATCAGAAATTTATAGTTCGATATACGGTAATACCAAAAAAGCTAAGGAGTATTATCTCTTGGGTTTAGATGCTGAAAAAAAAGCAGTTGCCATTTTTCACCATCGACAACACTGCTTCGAAACTTCGTGCAACATTGAAAATTGAACTTTCTGATGTAATGTAATGAATGTAAATTATTTGCGCTCATGTTGTTTATTAATTGTTATTGTTGATATCGCTTTAACGTAGTATCTATTTATGAGTATTATTGACGCTAAATGCTTGTGTTTTAAAAAACTCCTTTATAAGTGTTTATTTAGTGAGAATCTGAGAAATTGAACTTGTGTTTTGTGCTTTCTTGAGTGTTAAATAAATATAAAGAAAAGTACCTTTGAACATGATATTTATTTTTTTATTCCTGTTACACAATTGAAAAAAAAATATATACATTGTATTAGTACCGAACTCAACTTTTCCACGTCTTGCATCAGTTAATTGTAACTGTATACAAATGTTTAATAATTTTGTTTGCGTTGATTAAAATCTTTATTGTTTTATCTTGAAATACAAGTATATCATGTCTTTAATAAAGGAGATCAACTTTTAAAAATAGCTACACACCCACCACTAAGGCAGCATATGCAGATGTCTCTGGAATAATTCTTCTGAGTAAAATGTTAATATTATAAAAACACAACCTTTTTCCCAACAATCAGGTTTTTCTTGTTACTAAAAACCTAATTGCAAACATATATAATCACTTATTCTACTAGCAGCTTCACCAAGCACTTTATAAGTTTGATTATCTTTAGAGTCTGTTTAAGTATGTTGTTGTCTGCTTTCCCTTAGAATCCTGATTTGTGATTGTGTTCCGTCGTACGGTCAGTTTTTGGTATAATTAAATGTATTAAATACATGATAAATCTACAATCATTTTTATTTGGTTTATTGGTTTCAGTTGCATGTTAGGCATAAAGTAATTAAGGCTATGCCAATTTTACTTGCCCCATGAATTACCAAAGATGCACCGTCATTAGTTTTCAATTCTTTTTTCTTTTGTATTCTTTGGGATAGAATATTCAGTATTTTATCATTTTAGATGATGTATCAATGCAATTCAGGGATTGATTGTTCTAGTAGATGTTTGCTTTTTAGATTGATTGATGAATTAGTGTTGCTTGCTGAAATGTCAGTGGAAATTATTAACCATAAGAAAAGTTAAATAATAAAAATACCGAACTCCAAGGAAAATTCTAAACGAAAAGTACCTAAGCAAATGGCGAAAATCAAGAAACCCAAAAACATCAAACGAACGGATAACAACTGTCATATTCCCGACTTGGTACAAACAAAATGTACATATTTTACTTTCTGTGTATATTCATAATACTGTAACAGTTGTCGTTGGTTTAATTAACACTTGATTCTTCAAGTGCTTGTGGATTATCAATCCTGAGGATTCTAATCGTCTAGTGTGTTGTTACTTTCATGATGTCAACTATGATATAATTACTTAAACTATTTTTGATAACTGACTTTAAACTCGTTTTAAACACGTTTTTATCATTTGCTTTCTAAACTTGTATAATAAATGATTCTTACGAACGTTGTTACTAAAAGACATATAAACTAGAATGAGATAACATTTTATAATTACAAATTACTTGCAAAAACTGTGTAAACATAGGATAGTTAATATAGTGTTTATAATAAAGCCAGTGATTTAAAATATACAAATTTTAAATAAGGTGGAAAGGGGGCTATCATTTGTCTTTTTCTTAAGCGGTGACTGATTCAGTAACAAGGATCAGACATACTTGCTTATCGATTATTACTCATGCATTCAGTGAGAGTTCAAAGGCGCTTTATCCCTTGTGACCCAATTACCTGTTTTTATGGCCCCGCAACAAAGTTGTTGGGCCATATAGTTTTACCCTTGTCCGTCATTCCGTCATTCCGCAACAAACCATAATACGCAATTATTTTCTAAACGCCTTCAGATATTAGGCTGATTTTTTGTATGTGAGTTAACCATGATGAGTTACATATCAAGTTTAAGTTTCGTTTCGCTTTGCTAATTTTTACCGAAATTACGGGCTTTGGACTTTGATAAATTGTTGAAAATCACAGTTATACGGACTTTTTTTCTAAACGCCTTCAGATATTGGGCTGATTGTTAATATGTGAGTCTACCATGATGAGTTACAGATCAAGTTTATGTTTCGTTCCGCTATGATGATTTTCATGTCGTTTCAACACATCTTGTTAGATCTGCAGTATATCCACTTCCTGTTTACTGATAGTTTGAAATTTAACTACTCTTTGATCAAGGAAATTTTTCATCAAACTAGTATTGGTCTTCAGAGCTGGATCCTATCCATGCATGTTTGTTACCACATGTGTTGTTGAAATTGCAGATTTTTCAATTTTTTGAGAGGGGGCCATTCGTGTCGTATTGAGGCATCTAGTTATAGATGTAATTTATGTGAAAAGAGCACATAAAATTATCCTTATTAAAGAGCTAATTATGTCACAAAAGCTTAATGTAAATAATGGGGTAACGAATTAACTGACTGCAAGACAAAGAGTAACTGTAACCATAAAAATATTTCCATTTAATTCACACCCTTCTTCCATTTAATATCCTCTTGTTCAAGTCGAATAAAATCAGTCGCAACGTAAATGAAACGAGACAAAGTCCTGTATTTTTGATCACATTTTATTTACAACAAAACGAAAATGTTTTTATTTTGATTTATATTTTTTGTTCTTTCTTTCATTGATATCAAATTTACCGTGAAATATATGTTATTGTTGTCGCGAATTTACTTTTACTTTTTTATTTTATTTTCATACGTCATTCTTAAATCTTAAATCTTAAATATGGTTTTTAATTTTTGTTTGTTTCGTTTCGTTTCGTTTCGTTTTTTTTTATTTTGTTTCGTTTGTACGTATGTTTGTTTGTTAGATACTGTGTATCTTTTCAAGGAGTGGGGCATATATGTATCTATAGTCTCCGTTACAAAAACCAAATTGGCGTAAACTTTGGGATTTTAGAATGATACAAGCGTGGTTCATTTTATAAGTAGTATTACTTTCAAGAATGATTAGGAATTTCTGAATAGATTGATAAGATTCGTTTTGCACCATTTATAATTATTAAATTTATTGAAACTTGTATTTAAAAAGAGATGGCAAACGATAACAAATAGACATTCAAACTCATAATTCGAAACAAACTGACAAAAAACGAAAAGATTGATGACTAATATCTAGACGTTATATATATAAACCTTGACCTATCTAGTCATTCAGAAAACTATACGACAACGGTTGTTACCAGTCCATTCTTTTGTTACCTTTGTTCCGTATCTAATACATAACAGTTCATTCAGTTGTGTGTATTCGTTTAAATTCTATCACTCTGATGATGAGATTAAAATGATTGTATATATGTGTATATATTACCAATGTGAGCATTTAAAATCAAAAACTTAAAGACTTGCTTGAGCAATAAAACATAATATCAAAGTATGATATTACGTAAATATATATTCCAATGAATATTGGGAAGAAGGTGTAGAGAAAATTTTTTAACAATTCACTGGTATGTTGTTTGTTTGTTTAGTATGTCAATATACTTTATACTTGTATACCATATCTCAAAGAGAACGTTGTTTAATGCGTTTGCATTTGAATTATGATTAGCAATGTTAACCTTGGTTACAAATACAACGACCGAGAATTTCTAAATTGAAAACCCCATTATTTTTAGTAATTTATTTATATAAAATCACAACGATACATATATTGTACATTGCAATTGATCATATAAAGGTCTATGCATAAAAGGTACGTTTTAATATTTAACACACTTATTAAGTTTCTAAAATAATGGGAAAATGTAACGACACAAATATGTTTTTAGGATAAAAAAAAAACCACAACAGTTTGTTTCGATTACGTCAATCTTTTAAAGAGTACGCGGATATAAAAACTTTCTTTTGTATGTTTTAAAAAGAAGTAAGCAAACTTATGACTTATAATCATTTCTAAGCTCAATGTTTGCTTGGAGACTATATAACCAAACAAAAATTATCTCTACATCAATTAAATTGTCAGTTCTTGTGTACAGAAAAGTTTTGTTTATTGAATGTCTGTAGAAGTACTTTTAAATTTAATACTTTGTTTTCCTTTCCACTTTCTATTGTTAGAATTGAGAATGGAAACGGGGAGTGTTTCTAGAGACAACAATTCGACCAAAGAGCAGAAAAATGCCGAAGGCCACCAATTGGTCTTCAACGCATTTAGAAAATCTTGCATCGGGAGGCTGGATTCTGCTGGCCTCTAAACAATTATGCATACTAGCTCATTGAAATGGACGCTCCACTAAACTCTGAAACATATAAATGAACCAATATTGAAAAAAAAAAACAAAAACACAAAAGAGTAACAAAGGGTAGAGTTTCCTGACTTGTGATAGGCAAAAATGTGGCGAGTTAAACATGTCTTGTGATCTTAAACTTCTCCCTATACATGACAAACCATGGCCAGGCCAAGACTTTAATTAAACTGATTGAAATAGTTTCTTCATCATATGAAAATCAAGCAAAATCCCTCCCGTTAGATTTTTTCATATAAAAATACAACATTTTTAATTTTTAGAATTGTTTTAAGAAGATTTTCTAAGCGATATAAATGTGAAAGTAATAATAGTTGATTCATTCTAAATATTATTCCCAGGAAAATGAAAATCCTTTGTTTGGTCCAACAGGAATTCAAATCAACGACCGCTGGCACTCGAGGTTGTTGATGTTAGGCTTGTATTATAATACTACACGACATCTGTTCAAGAAGTGTATTGTATCAATTGATTTGACCATTCGTGCATACGACAAGCATTTTTTTAATATTCGGATATAAAATGAATTGATAATTTAAAAACAATTGAAATGTTGCCAGTCCTTATAATATGTTCTTAGGCATAACTTAAGCTTGGAGTCCTTGCTATAATTTGATTGGTAATTTAGATAGAATCACTTCTTTTTTATATATTGTAGCCGTGACAATATTTTTTAGAAAACAGAATTAAAGATGGATAGTTGTTGGTATCTGTCATAGCGTTGTAGCACCAGTATTGAGACATATGTTTCAAGTTCCATGAACCAGATGTCCAATACACTAGAGCAATCTGACAATACATATATACACAATGCTATTCAAACTACTTGAAATTCTATCCACGTGGAGTCTCTTTAGCGTATAAATATGTCTATAACAACTAAAGAAATGCTGGTGTAAAAAGTAACTATGACTATAGAATACAGAATTGATTTATCTAAGCTGTGGATTCAGCCAACCATGGCGAAATACACCGGCTTTGATCACACATGCGACTCTTCCGCACTTCTAAATATCATCAAGTGGAGTGACACAAGTGGTCTTGGTCATCTTGCCGATATAGTGAGTACTGTTAAACAGGTTAACCCCAGCAATTTAATCGACTTAGAAGATTGCATAAACCCCATTCACTTGAAAATCGATCTAAATACTACACAAAAATTTATCATTTGCACGAACATATTAAATGGTAACATTTTCCTTTATCTATTTTCTAAGCATTGTTATCAACATCTAGCAATAAAATATCATGCCATGCCAATATATAACATGATATGATGAGACGTGCTTGTGAAAAGGAGGGCAGTATTTTTGTTTCTCTTAAAATCATAGAATTAAATTTATTCTCACCTAAGTCCCGTACACTCCTTCTTTATTCCTGAGCTATAGGTGTGGCTAATTTATATCATATAATATAAGATATTAATGACAGGCATAGAAAACAACTTCGTCCAAATAATAGACTAGAGAATTATTTATGAAAAAAATTCTTTTGAGCATCATTATACATAGCCTATATGTAAAAAAAAAAAAAAAAACATTACGTAGGCAGAAAATATTCCACACCGAAGTGTTACTTCAATATTATTGATTCGCGGTAGTCAATAACACAGTGTGATGTGCTATACATATCTAGACTAATTAATACTACAGAAAAAAGCAACAAAATAAATGATCCCAAATATCTTCACATTGATAGGATATAATTTTTAAACAAAATAACGCTTACGGAATTTCAAAACAATTTTCGCAAATAAAAGTAAATTACACGAAATAATAAACGAAGAAGAATATAAATGTGTAAAAAATATCGACACCTTTTACAAATGTTTTTAAGCATCATTTATATGATAGACAAAAAATATATCTCTTGCATTTGCTCATCACAAGGTGATGGTGGTTGTTGTATTATTTTACACGGTGAAAATTCTTTCCTGGACATTTCGAATTGCAATGTACACAAGTCATTGATAGGAATGGTCGTTGGAAACGGAGGAACAATGACAGCTTTAAACAATCGAATATGCAGTCACACACTGCATGGTGTAGTCATAGGTCCGAATTGGGCAGCAACTTTAAAAGGTAATACTATTTCACTAAATAAAGCTGAGGGTATCTGGTGTGGTGGAAAAAACCAAATATAAAGAAATAAGTACTGCAAAAACTATGGTCACTGCAGTTGACAACATATATTTCAGAATGGTTTATCTGGAATATGCTTAGAAGGAGGATGTTTTTCATTACAAGGTAATACAATATCAGATAATTGGGCATGGGGGATTTTTATACAGGAAAGATCATCTGTTTAGCTATGAAATTTCTTGTAACAAGTGTGGCGGCATAAGAGTCGGTATGAATTATTCTGCATCAGTAATTATTGATGGAAATACAATCAAAGACCATAGTGGACCAGATATTTTGGCTATTAATGAGATAAGCTATAATGCAAAAGCTACATATTTAGATAAGGTTAAAGTATATTCAACCCCGCAAATCATAACAGACAGAAATCTCAGATTTTTATAATGAATGTCAAAAAAATCATTGGATACGTCATCAGCATATGTGCCCGCTCTTGTCTGAAAAATATACAATTGAAATTCGAATGAAAGACACACAACCCGTTGTACCATGTAAATGGTTAATTTACACACGTACATTTTATCCCTCACTTAAAGGAATACGCGAAGGACCGTCCCCTGATGTTAAATCAAGGAAGAGGTTCATCGTAAAAATTCAATATGACCATAGTTATATGCCATACAACCCTAAAACATCTTTGACACTTTATGATCAAAGCGTTACTTTGGATATTAAGCTAAGACATCCTGAACTATATCACCTATGCAGCGAATGTGGAAGACTCAGTGGTGATAAAATTACGTCTAAAAAGATTTTTTGTTGGGCATCATATAAAAAAGGAGGAGATATTTTATGTGTTCATACTGACGAATTTCCAGTTTTTCAAACATGGTGAATAATAAACAGATCTGTAATTTACTAATTCGAAATTCATGTTGGTAGTTTAAATATATATGAACTTTGGCAAAGTTGAATAACAAATATGTAGGACTCGGATGTGCGATGTGGACGCTGATGTGCGATGGTCAAGCCGAAATATAAAGGTCCATGCAAGAAATAGAACATGAACGTATTTTTCATATCATCATTAAATGTCTAGAACTAATGTTATCGAGATGCCAAATCTCATACCAGAAATATGTTATACCTGTACTTAATGTGTATGCGTAACATTCCTCTGTGATGCAAATGTAAATGTGTCTTTTTATGGGCGCATTTCAGATACACGTGCTTAATAATTTAATTTTTTCTTAGAGGTCGTTCGCTGATAGGCATATTTATATTTTTTCCTGTTCTTTTCGTTTTTAGATTGCTGTCTCAATTATTTATGCCAGATATTTCCTTAAAATCATATCTTGCTCCAAACGAGTACATGTATATTATCATTGGACATTAAAATCAGGATTGTGATAAGTACTTCAAAAGTGTGATCGTGAAGAAAAACACAGTCAACTAACAGCAGTCCTTTTTTGGTATGAATAAATGGAGTTGGTGGGTATACGTCAATGACACAGCAACCTAACAACACAAAAAACCATGCAGAACTTTAGTTCGAATCAGCTTGCATTATAAACTAGCTAATGATTATTACACACTCATAATATGCCGTCTTAAACTCAATATGAGTTGTGTGAAAGATGTTATAATGGAATTTTGCTAGTGGTTCAAATTAAGGTTTTCAAAATCATATCTAAACAGTAACTGGTGATTACGAAAGATAAGAATCCTGAAGTATGCACAGAGAACTTATCATTAACTTTTGTAATAAAATATATGAAAATAGTGGAATTAACTATTTTTGGAGTGTAAAAAATTCTTTGGATGTTTTAGTTAAATTACGTGCTTTTGATGGTCCTCTTGATTCTGTTGACATTTTTGACTTTTCAACTCTTTACACTACACTTCCACACAATCTTATCAAACAAAAGTTTTCCTATTTAATCAAATGGTCGTTTGGTAAATCTGAATGCAAATATATTTGCTGCAACTCATTTAAAGCCTTCTTCTCTAATGAGAAAGATAAATATGCTAGATATACTTACTGGAGGTGTGATGAGATGAATGAAGCTGTTAGTTTTCTCCTTGATAATATTAATGTACGTTTCGGCAACAAAGTTTATCGACAGGTTGTAGGTAATCCTATGGGCACTAATTGCGCCCCTTTAATAGCAGACTTGTTTTTGTACTGTTATGAATCACAGTTTATGACCAAACTCAGTAAGGACCGTCTAAGTAGCATTTAATTGATAAATTCAACAACACTTACCGTTATTTTGATGATATTTTTTTCGTTGAATAATCAAGAATTTTATAGATACACTGCCGAAATTTACCCGTAGGAACTTACTTTAAATAAATCAAATGTAAACGCTAATAACTGTCCTTTCCTAGATTTATATGTTTCAGTTTTACACGGGAAACTCCACACTAAAATTTACGACAAAAGGGACGATTTTTCGTTCCCTATTGTTAACTTTCCTTTTTTGGACGGTATGTTCCTTTGGCACAATCTTACGGTGTTTATATTTGACAACTCGTTCGCTATGCCCGTGTCTGTTGTGACGTTTTAGATTTTAACGAACGTAATCTATGTATTACTGGTAAATTATTAAGTCAGGGATTTCGTGACCACAAATTACTTAAAACTTTTACTAAATTCTTCCATAGATATAAAGATTAGGTTTTGAAGTTCGATTGTACCTGTAGAAAACTTATTTCAAACGGGATAGCACATCCTCATTTTTACGGAGATGTTGTTTACCGTGCACGGAAATTTAGAAACGATCCTGGTAAACTTATCGATCCTTTAAATAAACTTATTTTAAAAGGTTACCAATTCAACATTGTCATTAGATCTTTGAACATTGTTTTTATTGGTATTAATATTGATTTTGTTATCAGTAAATTAAAAGCAAACTAAATATTATTGTTATATACATAATATGCACTTTCATGAATCTACAATCTGTCGACTCCTGTATCTTGGCATTGCACAAGGTCAATGTTTTTCTCTGACTGTTTATGACGTCTTTACATTAAATTCATTGGATGTTGGATGTGTACTGATTGATAATTTAGTCTTAGGTGCATGATTTTTTTTATTAGTTGTTATTGGCTTTGAACTAGCTGTCAGGAACTGCGAGTACTCTCAGATCTGTACTTAATGTCTTTTTATTGTTGGGATGTACAAGTACCCGTTCACGTCCACTCTGTCTTTTTGTTATATGTATTTCTGTTTGTATCCATCTGATCGATGATGAGTTAAGCCTATTTCAACTGATTTTTATAGTTTGTTCTTATGTTGTACTGTTACACCACTGTCCCAGTTTAGGGGGAGGGTGGGGATCCCGCTAACATGATTAACCCCGCCACATTCTGTATGTATGTGCCAGTCCCAAGTCAGGACCCGGTAATTCAGTAGTTGTCGTTCGTTGCTGTGTTACTTATTTGCTTTTACGTTGATTTTTTTGTACATTAATTAAGCCGTAAGTTTTCTCGTTTGAATTGTTTTACATTTGTGATTTCGGGGCCTTTTATAGCTGACTATGCGGTATGGGCTTTGCTCATTGTTGAAGGCCGTACGGTGACCTATAGGGGTAGATTCAGTAAATAAATATACGTCATCAGGGACCGCCCATTTGGGGGAGAGCTTTCTGTACAAAACTGAAGTCCTGTGTTCTTCTGATTGGTA
This sequence comes from Mytilus californianus, assembly GCF_021869535.1. NCBI lineage: Eukaryota > Metazoa > Mollusca > Bivalvia > Mytilida > Mytilidae > Mytilus > Mytilus californianus. Next base: position 43,519,892 of record NW_026262734.1, on the reverse strand, counting down.
GATAATGTTTGTAATAAATATTTTTTGATAGAATCGAAACTAGAGTTAAAAAAAATAAAAAAATGAATGCTGAATATACTAAATTGTTTTACTACAGGGTTGAAAAGTAATGGGGGTCAGTAAAGGAATTAAGTGCGAATCTACAGTGTTTGTAAACAAGGCCATGTGAATGCCCAAAAATGCCGCATGACCCTATGTTTTTATTGTTGCAAAAGATAGGGCTACATTTGTACTTTCATGAATGATATAAGAAAGCTTCCAATTTCTAAAGGTAAATCAGCAATAAATGTAATTCAAGACATAGATTAGCATTAAAGTCAATGGGAGATTTTTTACTGAATTTACCCCTATAGCTGTTAATTTCTGTGTCATTTGGTCTCTTGTGGAGAGTTGTCTCATTGGCAATCATACCACATCTTCTTTTTTTATATATATTTACAATGTAGTGGCAAGAAAGGAAAACCATCAAAAGACAAACAACAATACACATAACACAACATAGATAGCTACAGACTAAGCAACACGAACCCAACCAAAAACCGGGAGTTATCTTAGGTGCTCCGAAAGTTTAAGGATATCCTTCTCCACATGTGTTATAGTGTTAAAGCTTAATTTGCCTACTAACAACTAGCAAGGCACATTGTCGATTTACGCTTTGGAAAAAAATAACTAAGATTGACAAGCAATAAAACAGTTCAAATGATTAACTTGTAAACCAGTTCCTTTATCTAACAGTATAATTTTTGAAGGATTAAATGAAATATCTTTGTTTGAAAGGAAATTTCAAAACCTATGTAACAGGATTTTTCTACATCAATTAACTTCAAAGGCATTTCCTAAACGACATATTATTTGTGATGATTCTATATTGAAGTGATGAATGTGGTATGATTGCCAATGAGACAACTATCTACCATAATTCAAATGAAGTGGATGTATGCAATTATAGGCAATCGTACGGCTTTCAACAATGAGAAAATCCACCCCACATGGTCGGCTATAAAAGGCCCCGACATGAAAAATATGAAAACTAATGGCCTGATTTATAACGAAACACTTTACGAAAGAAAAACAAATATGACAAACATGAACTAACGAAAAACACTGAATTACAGGCTCCTGACTTGGGTAAGGTTGCGCCCAACCTGTCTTGACCTTTGTAACCTGAAAATACAAATAAAAGGTAACATTTTTGATTAATCTCAACAAGAGATTAAAGCTACCAAACAACACAATTGAAAAAATAGACATAATAATGGTCATAACTTTGACTGAAATTGTGTCAAGAACATATTGACGGATTTGCAAAAGAATAGCATTTAATTGTGCAAAGACAATAAACAGTAAAACAATGATGGATCATAGAAAAGGGCATGACATCTTTTGCAATAGGTATGGGAGAAAAACGATAACATATATGTAATAAATACAAAATCACACTATTAAACTAGTTGAATATTTGTTTTTATATTACACACAATTATAACAAAATGAAAAGATCCTATGGGACATTAAAAAATAATAGAAATTAAAAGTTGGACAAAACCCATGGTCAATGAGAAGACAAATATAATTAGTAAATGGTAAAAATAAACTTACAAACGTAAAAGATAAAAACACATACACCTAATAACACAAACACAATAAATGATTAATGACAAGCAATTGCTGTTCATTATTTCGACCTTTAAAACTTCATCGAGGTTTATTAAAAAAAGATCACCAATAGGAAAAAGAAGCTCAGAACTTAGTGGTCATGATAGTTGTAAATTTAAGAGATTGGGAATAGAATTCTACAACAAAACTAATGTATCAATAAACTTGGGTCACATTTTATTTAAACTTTCGATTTCTATTTTTGCGGAGATTTTAGAAGATGTGTCATAAGGGGGTAGAAAGGGCAATTGTTTTTTTTCGGCGTCCAACCCTTTGCAAAAATATTCTTTGGCTTTTGCTATATTTCCATAAACCGCAATATAGATAAGCGATAGAGTATAATATGCATCATAATACTTCCTATGACATTCCGGTGCAGAATCTAAATACTTATGAATCAATGTAATAGCCTGAGCTGGATCCTCTTCCCAAAGACACCACGCAACACCAAACAGAGATTCATGATCGCTATGGTCATTGTCATATGCTTTTTGGAAGGAATCGATTGCACGAAATCTCTGTTCCGTGGTATTATATAACGAACCTAATCTAGTATATAATGTACTAAGAATTTGGCGTCGAATTTCTGAGGTTATATTAGCTTCCTGTACTTTCACTGCAAATATTTCATATGTGCGAATAGCTATTTGTACATGTTTAAATTTAGAGAATTCACTTCCACTATGTTGTGATTTATTAACAAATATATGTTTACAGAATTCCGATAAAATGTCATCCGGTCTATATTTCAGGTACTGATCTACAAGGTCAGGTGTATTTTCTGGAGGCTTGAATCTATCATACAGGACATTATCACACATGTATGCCTTAGAATAACCTTGAAAAGCTGGCTGTAGGAAATCACAGTCACTTTCGGTATCTACACCTGCTTTTGTATATTGATCTAGTATTGCTCGTGCTTTTTGAAACATTCCATGTGCTGCCTTGTATTTCAAGGCGGTAGGCGAGTTTGGAAAAGCCGATACCACAGACTCTGAGTATTCAATACGCTTTCCTTGGTACATATGTAATGGATCATGTCCCTGACGAACATACTCACAAACTAAACTTGGAACTTGTTCCATTGTTGGTGTTATTTATTTTTTCACGCAATTTTGATGTCACGCCCTGAAATGAAATATAAAAAAAGTTTAAGTAGCATACTACTTACAGAAACTAGAGGATTTAGTAAAATAAAATGATTTTTTCCTTCAGTATAAAAAAGAGATAGTTCATAAATCATTTTTCTTTGCAAAAAAAAATGCTTCCTTGTGTGCGTTTTTATTTAAACTTCACAGGGTGGCATGTTCGACAAATAGTTCATGATATATTTCAGTTTTTTTCTTATGCCTGTGTTGCCAATAATGTATGCTTTCATTGTTCAAATGTAACAAATGTTAGGTATAAAAACTAACATATAATGCTAACATATTGGAATAATAAATATAAAACTATCATATTTTGTTTTATGTTGTTGTTAAGCTTGCTTATAAACATTAAAGCACAAAAATAGGTCTAAAATAAAGCTCTCAATTTGTTTTAATTGAATGATTGACGATAAAAATTATATAACACATGAAACTGCTGTTCCCTTACTTAAAATGTCCAGCCAACGTACCCCGAGGATACCTAAAGTTTAGAAATTGGTCTTAGTTTCTCCGTCCGACGGGAACTTGGCATCAATCGAGTTGCTATTATAATATTCATTTGTGCGTTTCTCTGTGCTGAATGTTCTTGCGTTTGTTTGTGCTGTATTTCTGTCACGTAGTGTTGTCATTTAATCGATATTTTTTAACATTGCCATATAAACGGGAGGTTTGGCTAGCCATAAAACCATGTTCAACCCCCTTTTTTTCTTAAAATGTCCTGTACCAAGTCAGGAATATTGCAGATGTTATCAAATAGTTCGTTTCTATGTATATTGGCGTTTGTTTTTGTTGCACTTCAGTGTCTCTGTTGTTCCGTTGTTTTCCTCGTATAGTTGATGTTTCCCCTTGGTTTAAGTTTGTTACCCGGATTTGTCTCAATCGATTTATGACTTTTGAACAGCGGTATACTACTGTTGCCTTTATTTATGTAATTGCACTTTTTGGTGATAAATCTCATTCGGTGATGTCACATTCGAGGAAAAGAGAACGGGGAAAATTTACGACATAAGTGGTGATTGATATTTTCCACATGTTGGTATTCAAGTAGTATGCAGTAACATATTTGAAGCAACTTCATAGAGTTATGTCACCAAGTTTCATTTCATAACTTTGTTGTCACGATACAAGTTAGCTATTGAACGCAGTGTACTAAATAGTAAAGCTGTGGTCGTCTTATCGAAAGTTTAATGACACTATGGTGGTTTGGTTGATTGCTAAGGAATATATGTGTCCCACAATTGACCTATAATATATTTCACGTGTGAAAATACTCCTTCCTTCTTTATGACATCACCAAAAACGAACTTTCACATTTTTTAACTTACCATGAGCAACACAGTATTTGCCTCTATTGGCCACTAGTGAAGACAATATTCCTGTACATCAAATTCGATTGAATATATGAGATCAGCATAGTCACGACTGATTGAATTATTTGGTTAGAGAACATACTATGTAGAGCGGAACGTGAAGTTGAAGGACGGTGCTAGCTTTTTGCCATTCATCGCATCACACCAATGTAAGAAGTCTGGTTTAAACACAAAGAACCAGACTGCGAGAAGTGGTCCACAAATCAGAAGCAATTTCCTGTTTAAAAACTCGTCTTTCGTATGTAATAAATCTGTTGTGAATAATTTTGTTGTTAATGAAGTTCGGAAACGTTTTGTGTAAATCTAATCGGTTTTAACCGAGTATCAGAAGTTTGATTAAATAAGATATTCGAGTTATTTGTGCAATTATTGTTTTGACTGAAAAAGGATGTAAAAAGAACTAGTTCAAAACTTACCAAATTAACTATGGACCTCTCCGTGAAATAAACGAACATGCGCATGTGTATTGAGTGTACTGGTGATTTGCTGAAAAACTGTTATCGAACTCATGGGACAGTTTTAAATGTTCAAAGGGATGCATTTATTGACTATTGAACACATGAATGGAAGAAAGGATCATCCAGCAAGCAGTAGTAGTTTTCAACTGATAATGCTTGACGCTTTTAAATAGATTGCTCTGTCCTAAATTTAGGAAGCTTAGATTTGTATATTTGAGAAAGATGCGACTTAAATTTCATCTACGGCTCTGCTATTTATGTGTAGGAATATATAAGTTTATACCAAATCGGTATATATATATATATATATATATATATATATATATATATATATATATATAATACAAGTCTAAATTGAAAACAACGTTCAAACCTATGATTGCGTTGGATAAAAACCGCAATTTTTATACGTGTGCATGCAAAACAAATTTCTTCGTAGAGGGGTCTAAATACAGCACAAACAACATTTTCCAAAAGACCAAAAAGGTGAAAAAGTATATTTTAACAAAACGCATTTGACTAGCAGGTCGAACAACGGATGTTCTTAAACCCTGCTGACTGCCATTGGCGATTTGCAAATAAACGGATCACCAGATGTAACAAAATGGATCTAAACTACTAATTTAATACAAAACAGAAAACAGTAAACTTGCGGAAAAGATGGTATACCGCAAACAAAAGGTGCAAAAGTTAGTACACCATATCCGGATTTCGACAATTAATGTCTCTTCAGTGATGTTAGGAATCGAAACGGTATTTGGAAGGCCATATAATTTACCTCAATTTAGGATAGACTCTTGAATTTTGAAGAGTCGAAATAGGATGAACGGATCATATAAACCCGAAGGCAAATATAATACAAGCCCAAACGAAAAAAATATAAACAAGTCTAAATTGAAAACAACGTTCAAACCTATGATTTCGTTGGATAAAAACCGCAATTTTTATACGTGTGCATGCAAAACAAATTTCTTGATAGAGGGGTCTAAATACAGCACAAACAACATTTTCCAAAAGACAAAAAAAGTGAAAAAGTATATTTTAACAAAACGCATTTGACTAGCAGGTCGAACAACGGATGTTCATAAACCCTGCTGACTGCCATTGGCGATTGGCAAATAAACGGATCACCAGATGTAACAAAATGGATCTCAACTTATAATTTAATACCAAACAGAAAACAATATATATAAATATATATAAATAAGAAGATATGGTATGATTGCCAATGAGACAACTCTCCACCAGAGACCAAATGACATAAAAGCTTACAACTATAGGTCATCATATGGCCTTCAACAATGAGGAAAACCCATACCGCATAGTCGACTATAATTGTTAATATGTTTTAAAAAAGTAATAATAAAAACTCGTGAGTAACTAATCAGTGATTTATAGACATTGTCACGTTGTCTAATAAGGAAAAGTAAAAATAAACTATAAATATACATACAATTCTCTTTACACAAATCCGTAGTCTAGCTTAGATAAGCTCATTGGTTCACTATTGGTTTGCATTAACAGTAAACCTAAATACAATAACTGTAATCGCTCCATTTACTTGTAGTTCACAATAGTTTGATTACAAAAGCTATTCAGTTGATTTATTCCTTTCAAGTAAAATTAACAACCGGTTTTATTTGTAAAGAATTACAAATTATTTAATTTAGTATATATCGTTGTTTTGTAATCAATATTGTGCAAAAAGAGTAAAGAGGGTTTTAACTATTTTACTTTCCTGCATTGAAATGAATTGAGAGTATGGAAACGTATGCTGGTAATGATATTTCGTTTTTTTTTTATTTAGAATAGTGATTGAAGATTTGAGTCTGTTATTAGGATTTTGTCATAAATGGTTATAGATCACGGAATCGGAAGAATGAAAGGAACTTTTAACTTAGTATTTGGTATCAAGGTTATATAAAAGAGCTTACTTTTGAGTTCAAGTTTACTTAGCAACCATACATATTTGCATTGGGTTCAAGACCATAGGAAATCATATAAAAACATAAGTTCAAAGATCAAGTATCAATATTATTACGAAACCGCTACGTAACAATTCAACTATAGTCCCTAGAAATCTTATTTGTTTGATTTCCTAGGACAAAATGTAAAAGTTGATACCAAACATGTAGCGTTTTCTTTAATGAGTGCCATTTTCTCTATCTACAATAGTATTCGCCAAAAGCGAAAAATATCGTTTTTTTTATCATGTTTAAGTCGACTGACGATTTCAGTTATATCGACTTGTAAGTAGATTTTGTCTAGCTAGTTTATTTTGTTGTCTTAAGTTTCTATCTGTTCATGCTGTTATACTTTTCAATATTTGGACTTGCTGATCATTTTAGCTATGGACAATTTCTCTCTGTCGACTAAAGTTTTCGCCAAAAACAAAAAGATTAAAATTATATGTTATTGAAAGAAATTAATACTTAAAATGACTTAACTAATGATTTCTGTCATTTGTCTAATTTTTAGATTTAACTGATCAAACGATAGTGTGAGCTAATACTTATATTTGTCGTCCAACGTCTGTCGTCGTTGTCGTTTATCAGTCGTCGTCATTTTTCGTTTGTTTTCTTTTTTTTTAAATCTTCTCCTCTGAAACAACTGTCCCACAAGAGACCAAATGACACAGAAGTTAACAACTATATCACCGTACGGCCTTCAACAACGAGCAAAGTTATTTTAAATCATATGTTTAAGTTCATTGATTGAATGTTAAACAGATATAGATTAATTGGACCAACTCCAAACCGCAATAGATTTTCGTATCTTTATATATTCATCAATTTATGACATCATGCGCGGTGTTGCAATTTTTAAATCTTTTTTTTTTTAAAGATTTTTGGATATAAGCGAAATTGTGCGTAATTAGTATACAAGTAAAATTATTTGTTCAGATTTGATTTGATTTTATTTATAATGTTTTAATTTTGTTCAGATGTTTTATATCGGGATGCTAATCGGGTGATAGTCAAAAATATAATCTGGTATATATGTTCATATTGGGGGTCTTAAAATCAATCGTGTATTTTACCCGTGACTTGTAAACCGATCAAGCACTTACAATCAAGTAACAATGTAGGAAACAGCTGGCATCCCACTTCAAAATTTGTGAGGTTAACGAGCCGATTCTTGAAACTCACTAGTTTTGCAACGTCACAACTATGGAACGTCAATGCGGTGTTGGTACGACAAAACAAGTAAAAAGACTCTTGACCCCAAGCTTCCATTTTGAAATATTCAAACTTTGTGTTAAGTAAGTACATGTAGTGAAGCTGACAACATCGAAATCAGAAATATTTCATTAAAAAGTAATAACATTGAAGATAAAAATAAGTTACGGAAATAACGAAATACCTTGTGTCTGAAGTATAATCTTAATTTTTCATATACGATACCGATTGAAATATATATACAATATATGTACATTGTCGGAAAATATAAAATTTATTTGTATGAGCTTTAGAAACAGGATGAAAAGTTTCGTAGCGAGTACAAATATATTTGATATTTTCCGACAATGTACATACATGTATATTGTTTTTATCCTGAAATTTACACCCAACACTTGAAACTTTAGTTGTTAAAATCTAAATCATTGTCTATAATTTTTCAAAGAAATCGTCATAGTTTAAACGCGGACCGCGAAGAGGACCCCAAAATGAACTGGTACGCAACAAGAAATATCCATATTACCGCTTGCTCAACATGGAAGCGGGGTAACATTAGACTTTATTTGTACAAGTACAAATAAAGCAAAAATTTATTTGTGTACCTGTCATTTGTACAATAGTTAGCTGATTGCAGGATAAAAGTGAATAATAAATAAACCGAACGGTTTCTAATAAGTCAAATAGACTTTACCAGCACCTACGCATACACAAGTGTTGAGTACTCATCAATGAGTAATTACTATATCAAAGAAGAATAAGTCAATAGGACAGTTACCCAAACACAATAAATCACAACAACACTCGTGCAAAAAAAAAAGTAGCGCAAACAAAGTTTGCCGACAGCCCGCCATGATCAATGGACGCCAGATTCTAATAAAAAAATATTCACAAATATTGTTATTGCAATGCATATATAATCCAAATCATACAATTCCAATTTATATAATAATCCTAAATACAGCAAAACAAAACAAAACCAACATTGACTAAATACACCCCTTTATAGACGGTCATGGCTGCCAAGAACAACTAAAGATATAAAACGATATAATCGATCAAAAAGCTCTAGGAACATGTGTCAAACGATCTAAAGTGCGCAATCCCGTCTCCATATTCAGGTGCTCGGACCTACACCCTAAAAATGTGTGTATTGTTTGACAAGGTTTTGAGTAATACCCAAATAAACTTCTACTGAACTTTGATACATAAAAAAGAAGAAACTTTATGTATAGAAATAAGGAGATGTGGTATAATTTTCAATGAGATTTATATTCACCAGAGACAACAAAAGAACGAGGATGTAAATAGCAGTAGATCCCCATAGAGCCTTGGAAAAAGGAATCTTTTTCAAACTACAAATACAGAATCAGAATAGACTGTATTTCCGAAAAAGACCATTAGCAATGGTTAAACCACAGCAGTATATTTATAACTTTCTCATTATGTATATTAAACAAAAAGGATAAATTTGAAATCAGCACAATAAACAGAGGTTCCTGATTTTGGACAGGCATATGGTTATATGGCGGAGTTAAATTTTTTTTTTTTAAACTGTAAATTTATCTATAATTGTGACCTATTCCCGATACAATTTGAGTGAGGATGGATTCGCATGGCGGGTGATGCATGCATAGTAGGAGACGCTTACCTTGTCGACGCACCCGGTCTCGCTCCTTTCAGAGTTCATGGGATTCCCTCAGAGTTTGATTTTACTTTGGTTTGTAGCTTCTGAATGAATGAAGAAGATTTGAATATTAATAAACTACTGTACGTTAGTCTCTAATTTATATAAACAAATAAACAACCCATAAAATGTTAAATACAATGTCATTTATGTTACATAACCTAGCCATACAATTATTTTATACTTTCAAATCAAATTGTCATGCATATAATACCTTATCATTTGCAATATGCTCAACGTAGATGCATGGTTAGTTAGATCTTAGACTGTGCAGTTCCCATTGTCATGTTTAACTTGATTGGAAATAAGCAACTATGAACATGCTAAAAAATTTCAAAAATCGAATTGTTAGCTTAAAAAGACGACACTAGTTCTTTTCTTATTTCAAGTTATTAATTTATATTCTAATTCTCATTCTTACATGTTTGATCATAAAAGTTCCGAGAACACAGTTATTTTGCAAATTTAAAAAATCGCACCTGCACTTTTTCGATAATATTTTTACAGTGTGTGTACTACTTTCGGGACAAATTATATCAAAATAATAGAAAACTTCATCAATTTTAACTTAAATTATGGACAAATATATATGGTCTTGAATTCTGTTTAACAGCTTCAGACATACTTTTTTTTAACATTTTCCAATTGGACCAATTCAATAATTTACTTTAAAATTCATGACCCAGATTTTTTCGAATGACATTTCACCTCCCTGCTTGCTATTTGTGGCATAAAATATAAAGAAATGAATTAAGAAGGGGTATAACAAAAAATGCACTGTTCACACTAAGGACTATATTTGTTAACTGTGTTCCCGAATCAACAATTGTGTTATACAGTTTTGTACTTTTTGAAATCAAATGTTCATTTGTCATACGCTCATTGTAGATGCATGAGTAGCTAGGTCTAAAAATGTGCAATTCTAATTTTTATGTTGAAATAAAAATAGAATTTTTTGAAATAAAAATTATAAAAACAATGAAAATAAAAGTGGAGTGGGTTATCTTTTTACGACAACTCCAGTTCTTTTTATGTCAAGTTCTATATTTACATTTCAGTTATTACATGACCATGTACATTGAATTTCTGCAATGGTGTTAAGCACTTACATATTTAGATCCTTGCTTATTACTGTCATTACGTACCTACTATGGAAAATCAGAGCATTTATGATAAAATACAGACGGTGGCGAACAGCAACATTTGGACAAAGTATAACAACTCTTGGTCCGATTCATCCTATATGGGGCTCTCTGCATTTGGTAAGTACATATGTACTAGTTGTGAAGAAAAGGCTTAAGGAGGAAATGAGTAATGAATACAAATAAAAGGAGATGTGTCAATGAGACAGCAATCCAACAACAAAAATACCCATTAGACACCTAGAGGGCAACATAGTCTTCAAAAACAATAGACAAGTGTAAATGCAATATATCAAGCTATAAATCGGCCTGAGTCTATAAAAGTTGAAATTAAGTGAAAATTATTCAAATGATGCACAAATAACTTTATAGATAACTAATAGACTAAAAATTGCGACTCTTTTAAACTACTTAAGGAATGACTGTAATATTTTTCCTGTCTATGAAGAAATAACCTAAAAAATGTGGTGCACACAGAATAACCCGCGGGTTATTTTAAAGTGTGCACCACATTTTTTGTTATTTCGAATAGACAGAAAAATATTACAGTTATTTCTTATAATTTAGTTCTCAATTCCATTTTAAACCGTAGTAAACCATGAAAAAACGTTGATGACGTCATGGTCACATAACAAAATTATGTCTATGAGCTGATAAACAAAACAAGGTCAGCCAATCAGAAGACGCGTTACATCCAAAATTAAATTATATAATGATAAAACCGATGATAACAACTACATCTGACCTGATCATGAGCTCTTACAAGATTCGATTGAATTACCTTCTGCTTGTAGTTTCATGATCTGGCATCCTATTTCAAACTCCTTTGACAGATTGTTGAAAAGGAAAGACCCAAGGTATATGTTTATTGGAGTATGTTTTTCTATGCCAGTTTTGGAGTCTGTCATCCGGACTCGGCACAGATACTGTATAAATCTTCAGCACCAAAAGCTTATGGTAGCGGAGGGGCATACAGATATCTACGAGATTGGATAGGTAGGTTGAATTCCATACATTTGGTATCAAAGACTCAAACTATGGGTAAGTAAATTAATTCGAAGCTCAAACTCTCAAATTTGTCAAGAAAGGCGAACACCGTTTAGAGAACCAAATAGTCCACAAATTCCTTATCAAATTGTACCGAATTATGTTAACTATATAAACCAGAAATACGAGAGAGCTTTATGGATTCTTATAGATGAAGTACATTAAGGTGAGTAATACGTAATTTGGGCGATATATTTTGTATTTTTGAAATTGACCAAAAGAGACATAAAATGGACAGCTAAATTCATCTGCGGTCACCTTACCTGAGGGAGTTGAAAATAAAGTTTTTAAATAGTTTCCTAAAATATCAAAGAAAGAGACTTATCACTGAGTTTGCACTTAAATAAGCAACACGAAGAGAGTAACGTGTGGAGCAGAATCTGCACTCCCTTCCGAAGCACCCGAAATCACGCGAGTCTTTAGGTTTCTATATTGTTTTTTAGAGACTGTTTGTTTCTTTGTCAATTTTCATCTTTTGTCATAACGTTGTCGGTTTGTCTATGACTGATGAACTCAAATATCCATTTGGTATCTTCTGTCTCTCTTATTAACAGGAAATTTTTGAATAGCATGTTATAAATCCTGAGATGATGATATCCTTTGATCTAGTAAGCATGTCCTCTTGACTTTTATGACTGTTATACGCAACTATTTGTTTACACATTCATTCTGAAAACTGCAGTAATATATAAAAATAAGGTGATGTGGTATGATTGCCAATGATACAACTATCCACCAAAGTTCAAATGAAGTGGATGTAAGCAATTATAGGCAACCGTACGCCTTCAACAATTAGAAAAATTAATACCGTATAGTCGGAAATAAAAGGCACCAACATGAAAAATGGGGAACAATTCAATTGAGAAAACAAATGGCCTAACTCATAACAAAACAATTTACGAAAACAAATATGCCAGACATGAACCAACGACAACCACTGAACTACAGGATCCTGACTTGATACAGGCACGTAAAGAGTGTGGCGGTGTTAAACATTGTTGTGGGTGCCTAACCCTCCCCCTAATCTGGGACAGTGGTATAACAGTATACACCTATTGACTGGTTATGAGGGTAATATCAAGTTTGTTGTCCCTGAGATACCAACTATTGCTCGAGGCGAAGCCGAGTGTCATAGTTAGTATCAAAGGGACAAGAAACTTGCTAAGACCCTCATAACCAGTCATTAAGTGTTTTATAGTACCGAAATTTTCTAAAAAGACTACATACATCACTTGAAAAAAACCAAATAGTCACATAAACATGCACAAGATGAACTATCAGTTTTTTTTTTTTGCCCGTGTGGTATTTGTCAATATTTTATTTACTTTAATTATGACCAGGAATCGTTGTGTAAAAATTCGCTTACATATAATTAATGCTAGCTAAATATATATTACCATGCATACACCAAAGCAATCCCAGATTATGAAGACGACGACAGACCCATACCATATATTTGTAATGTATTAATTTTTAAAATATGTCATGTAGATTTTTCTTTTTCTTTTTTAAATTGCTGCTGGTAAGTTATATCTTAATTTGAAATTACGACTGCAGACACCTACAAATTATACCGTTTACGGTATTTCAGAGTTTAACGTTGCCAAGCGCACAAATCCAAGCAGAATAGTCAATGACGTCATTGTTGTCCAATGAAACATTAGCATGAAAAAGTACGGGAATCATGTTTATAAAACTATTGACTGGGGTAATAGTCTTTGAAACTATTGACTAGCAAATAGTCTGTGGAATGAAATATTTTATTTTTTTTTATATAGAAAAAACATACTGAGGTATACTAACACAAAATATGAAAAAAGTATAAAAATCAGTCGAAAAGGGCTTAACTCTTCAGATCGATAGAAAGTAGAAAAACTAGTAACAAAAACACAGACCGGACGTGGCAGGGTATTACATCCACCACAACACAAAAGACACAAAGTACAGATCTGAGAGTACTCGCAGTTACTGACAGCTAGTTCAAAGCCAAAAACAACTAATAAACACCATGTATCTAAGACTAAAATATCAATCAGTACACATCCAACATCCAATAGATTTAGTGTAAAGACGGAATTACAGTCAGAGAAAAAATTGACCTTGTGCAAAATGAATGGCAAAATATAGAAATCGACAGATTGTAGTACTGTGAATTGCCAGTCTTTCAGAATACGCGTTTTTGTTTTACATTTAGGGCCTATATGGAATATGTTAAGTTATTCAACAACAGTGATATTTTCTTTGTCCTTTGACTTTCTGTGCTACATAAACTAAAAGCATCTGTAATACTCTCATTAACATTATCATGGTGGTGGAGGGGGTGAGGAGGACGATTACGATGATGATGACGTTGTTAATGACTACGATATGATGATAGATGATAGTGATTTAAGTGCTAACTCTATAAATTAATAAAATGCAATTAGTGATTATTTATAGAATAACTAATCGAAGAATTCAAATAGAGAAAAATATTTTCGAGTGACCGAACAACACATTAATTCACGAATGCGCGTAGCGCATGAGTTAATTATCAGTGTTGTTCGGTCACGAGTTGAATATTTTTCGATATCTGAATTCTTTGATTAGTTATTCTTTTTATTACATTGGCAAATGGCATTTTTTAATGAAATTAATGTGAAAAATGTAAGGAACTATATCTTTTTTCTACGCATTCACAGTTTGTTTTGATCCGAAGTTATCGACGTCTTGACAACGCCTATTGTTGTATGCCGTCAGAGAGTGAAATAACCACGTTTATTTCACATCTGAAATTATCGGTTTTTATTGACTGGGAAATCAATATAATTCATTGCTACCAATGTAATAAAAAGAATTCAACATTAAGGCATTTTTTTTTATCTAGGCGACGGTTTGTTGATATCTGATGGAAAGGATGGGAACGGAATAGACGACTTTTGACCCCTGGCTTCCATTTTGAAATACTCAAACCATACGTTAAAGTATATAACAGTGTTACAGATATATTTCTTGTAAGTAAAGTAGCATTTTCCAAAATCGAAAATGTTAGAGAAAAAATAAGGAAAATCATATTTTATTTTTAATAGCGACATTGCCTTATATATGAAATATAATGTCATATTGAGCTATACATATTAATTAAAATACATTGGTTATTGCCTTACATCTTACAGCAAATACAACATGCATTCATTACAGTAACATATTAACTTGATAGCAATACTACCCTGCTTCTACAAAACCCACTTTCAGCGCCGTAATGATGTCACCTTTTCATTACATTATTATACCAAATCCGAACATACCAGCCTTTGCCCATGCTGCTATTTGCTGCATTTTCTGGCGATTTTTAAATGAATGTCTTTAATTATACCCGACTTGCATCTTCCACTCTCCAGGCGAGCACATCTAACTACCAAGCCGTCATGTTTTGCGTAAGAGCTAGAATAGGGAAGACAAAATTGTGCAGCTGATCTCAATATAATGAACGGAGATTTGGTGTTAACGTCAATGACGCATATACCTACGACAAAGAGAACCAAAGGACCACTTGAGATCAAGATAACACTTTCAACAATTGACAGTTGCCTATACAGTATATCTTGCTCTTATTTACCCGTCTCTACGATAGTTAAATTCTTTATATTTGAATTATATTTGAATTTTAGTAAAGATTTGATAAACAAAATTTGGCAAATGACCCTTGTATGATATAAATTCAGGAGAACTTGGCCAAAGCCATAGCCGGCCTCGGAAACAGACTATCAAAAATAAAGCATCGAAAATAAATTCCACGTAGGTTCTTGGTTCATTAGTTCCACGGTGGCAACCAAAAATCGTTGATAAGTGGAATTTGAAGTAAAGAATCGTATTAATAACGAAAAATTGCAGAAAAGTATAAAGAGTAAGTAGTGTTAACTTACAATAGCATTTCTTAGCGATGCCAAATTCGAAGTTTTTTAAAATGTTATTTCGTTTCCATAATTTAATAGGAAAAACTGAAGTATTATGCCAAAAGTGGCAAGGCAGTAGACATATTCCCGAGCGTAGCTCTAGCAACTTTAGACACAATATTTAGATGTGCATTTTCATACCATGGAAATATTCAAGACCAGGGGTGAGTAGGTATTATAGGAATATAATATCGATACAAGAGTTTCCTACAGTTTTGTAATGAAGGAAATTTATCTTTTGTTTTTTTTATTTTAAATTACTTTCATGCCACGCTTACGGTAGTAGGGGGAATTGTGTTTTTGAGTCTATGTGTACGTCCATCCATCCGGCAGTCTGTCCGTCCGTCCGTTAGATTTTAGTTCGATGCGTCTTTGTGTTTAAAAACAATGAAGAAAACCTTTATTCCTTTGTTTTTGATATTTTTTTCTGAAACTTCTGCATTACATTGTACAATTATTATCATAATCAACTTGACTATTTAAAAAGTAGCTTAATAAATTAAGGCAACAGTAACGTACCGATGCTCAAATCTCATAAACTGATAAAGGGCATACGATACTGTTACAGGGGAGGTAATGACGTTGCTAACGTAAATTGTGATTTTTCGCGATGCAAACGATGACATATCGGGAAAAGATGCATCTTCCGACTGATACACAAATGTAAATCATTCGCTTGAAAATGCGTACATGGACCCTCTTTTAATAAAACAACATTTGGCTTGAATATGTATGCAGATTATTTGTACCATTTTTATGAACAAATCACCAATGAATTCTTTTTAATTCAGATAAATATACTGCAAAAATGCCGTTTTGTTTTCTAAAATCATAAAAATTTAATACAAATCAAATATTTCCAAAGAACTATTACACAAATTAAGAGTAATTTTGTATATTCTACCAAATATAAAATACAAGCCATAAACGAATAGCAACGTCTTATAATTTTCATTGCTACAGATCAAAACATCCCTACGTACATGCTGTAAACAGATTGTCGTATTTAACGCTGTCGAGGTGCTTGTAAGTATATGAATTGAACGGAGAACATCTGTGATAAGTTGTCACATATTAAGACGTATATAGTAGTAATATTGATGTGACTGCATGTAAGATTATCGTCCTTTACGACAGGCAAATGCAGATGATCTGCAAAAAGGAGACGGAAGATACCAATGGGACATTCAAAACTAATACTTCGAAGAGAAACCGACAACGCCATGGCAAAACACGAAAAGACGGCGAAAAGACATACAAGTCAACAAAACACTACATAGAAAACTAACGACGGTACAACGCGAAACCCCACCTTAAACTAGGTTATGCAAGGTATGCCATCTACTTGCAACAATACATCATGTACTATGGTTCAACCCTAAATGAAGCCGACAAGGAAAGATATTACTTTAATAACGCAAGCTAGAGTTCTTATAGTGCAGGCAGTATTGCCATTGTATCACGAATTCAGATGGTCGAATACCGCTGAGGGAAGAACAAAATTTTCAGACAATTTAGTTTTGTAAAACCATAGATTATCCGATGGAGAACGTCTGTAATTTTCTATGTACCTATCCTCAATCTGTGGATTCATTTTAAAAGGTCTGTTCGCTCCGTTAGGAAAGACCTTGTTGTTTTTCTAATGTTTTTTTTTTCTTCCAGCATTTTTTTTTACATGCCCTCCCCTCGTTTCTATTTAAGTTATCAAGACCAAATATGGACCATCGATAGACCGCATCATGAAGTATTACCAGATGACCCTGCGAAGGATTTCATTATCCCCTTTAGAAGTTATCTCCCTTTTATTGTTTTTTTTTCAACATAGCCCCTCTCGTTGTTTTTAAAGATATCATGACATTATTTGTATAATAGGTAGATCACATCATGATGCATTACCATATGAGGCTGCGTAGGATTTCATCATCCCCTTCGAGAGTTATATCCCCTTGATGTAATTTCTTTTATTTGCACTTTTCTTAAAATGTATTAGAGATAGAATCGAATTTAAAATGGCTGCATGTACAAGAACTAAATAATTGATATTGCATCATTTTTGGCACTTTGCCATATGCGGTCATTTGGTATATCAAACTGAAGGTTTAAATGAGGTCTACTCAAAAATGAAAATTTTAAACCCCTTTTTCATCCCAGTGGGAAGGGTGGGGTCATTTAGTGCAAAAATTTCAAACTTCTCAGATGGTTAGGTTGTCACATATCAAATGAAAGTCCATAAAGCGTACATTTCAAATATAAAACTGACGTCCCCCAAAAAAGGGTTGGGTGGGGTCATTGAGTACAAAAAATAAAATGTCTCATAAGGTAAGGTTGTTGTACATATCAAATGAAAGATCATAATGTGTACATTTCAAATACAGAATTCCTCTCCTCCAAAAGTGAGTCAGATGGGGTTGTTCAGTGCAAAAATCAAACTTTTTAGAATATGGTGTTGTCGAATAGCAAATGAAAGGTCACCAAGTCCACATTACACATATCGTACTTACGATCTAGCAAATTAAGGTGGATAGGGTCATTAAGTGCAAAAAGTGAAAAGTTTCAGAAGCTATGCTTGTCGCATTTCAAATGAAAGGTCGTAAAGAGTGCATTACAAATATCAGACTTTAAATGGAAAGACCTTTCAATTGTTTTACAAATATTTAACAGAGAAGCACAAAAAAGCATATATCACATTTAACAACCTCGTTCATTGCTTACTTATTTTTGTATTTTATTTATGTATGCCAAATCAACCCATAAAGGATCGAGGTATTTTAAGCACTGGGACCGAATCGTAATTTTAACATTAACTCTGGCGTAGAATTGACATTAAACAATAGCCATTTTTCCTGAAAATGTTGGAACCTTAGTTTTTTATCAATAAATATTTTTATCAACTGTATGTTTGTTACATTCTAGAAGAAAGAAGGACTACCAACAAAGCGCCATCTTACTTTTTTTGATATACTACTTACAGCTAAAGATGAAAATGGAATAGGACTTTCTGATGAAGATATAAGAGCTGAAGTGGAGACGTTTATGTTTTAAGGTGACTGTTTAGAGATGAAGTTTTAATGTTTGAGTATAAACTCGTAGAAAAAGAAAATACCATAAGCCAATGATAAGTAATAAAAACTGAAGCTGCAAAACCAATACACTTAAAAAAGCAAAAGACAATACGACAAACCATTATATAATTAAAAAACCGTTACGACATAAACTAAATATTAAGCAACACAAACACTTGCCAGTAAAAATAGAGTTGAACTGGTCATGCATGGAAAGGATAGACTGTTTGTGTAACACTAATGACATAACCCCGTTGTGCTCTTTTACTGATGTTCACTGGTATATATGAGAAGCAAGCACCCAGTGAAATATGGTGTATTGAGTTACAAGACATCATCAATATATCTAAAGGTGGAATTAAAGAATTTGGTAAATTTCTTTTTCTTTTTGTATATGAGAAGGTTGCGTATCACGTCTACTTTTCTGGTAAATTTGACTTGCTTTCTAGAAACATTCTGATCTGTAAACATATTCTGTGTCAGGTTAACTAAGACCAGTCATTATGTCATGGTGGTAAAATTAGCATGCTGTTCAGTGTTTCTTTAAATGTACATGAACGACAATTTGTGCATACTTGTTATTTGCAGGTCATGATACCGTTGCTTCTGCAATTAGCTGGTCTTTATACTGTTTAGGAAGATATCAAAAGGAGCAGGAAAAAGTATATACTGAAATATCAGAGTTACTAGAAGATACATGAGGGGTAACGTGGTACGTCTTATTGAAAATAAAACATGGAGAATGATTTTATTGTTAAACAAAAGAAACAAAAAATACCATTACATAATAATCTAGCGGCGAATGCTGTCCTTTCAAACTAAATGAGTTAACAATAGTGTAAATTACTTATTCTATATTTTCCTGTATGATGAATTAAAGACAATGCTTGTTCCTTTTCTTTTACATCAATGATTTTATCTGTTTTTCTTCGAACTATAAATTATGTTTATCCAATTTGTATCTTTTCATTTTCAATTTTAATAATTCACAAAAGTCAGTACTAAAACTATATTTTGATTTCCATGGTCATTTATGTCATGAACAGAACAGTGCATGGCTTGTCAACCTGGAACCCATGTCATAATTACACTGGCTGGTCCCAGATGAAGATACTATTGATACTTCAGACTAACAAATTGCTAGGATTTGTTAACTTTTTTTTTAAAATTTGAGTCGAGTATACGTATGTATTGAAATTAAAGAAGATGAACATAATTTGGCCCCTTAAATTGCAAATGTTGTAAATTAACTCATCAGAGATACCAGGATTGAAATTTTGTATTTGCGCCTTGCTCATTTAAAAATTATATAAATTGAATTGTTAAATGAACATCGTTTTATCAATTTAGCACACAAATGACACTATTTTATGATAAATTATATTTTATCAAAAAAAAAATTAATTCAAGACGTTTAGCATCCTGAAGCAAATATATATGCTAGATGAAATGCAACGTTATGATTGATATCTGGCAGAGCAATTTCGTGTGAACAACTGACGGGGAGTAATATCAGAAATATATGTGTCATACATTGTGATGATACCCTTTGTTGACCTGTCAATTTGTTTTTTTTTTTAATTCAGGGAAAATCTTCAGGAGATGCCCCGCCTTACAGCTTTTGTGAAAGAATCAATGAGAATGTTTGCACCAGTACCGGGAACAGCACGTCTACTGACGTCACCAATGAAGTTTGGTGATATTATTGTACCCGCTGGTGTTCATATAGATATTAGCATTCACTCGATTCATCACCATCCAGATGTTTGGCCTGAACACGAGGTAAATCTTCCAAAAACTCTGTGAATCTGTATCCTCTTTATATTATTGACGTCATAAATAAAACACTGCGGAAACGTATTGTCAACGTCATAAGCTAGGCAATGAACGGTCATTGACTACATCAAAATGAATATACAGCCTGCTCAGTTTGATTGAATCAATACATTTAGTACAGTTGCAGTATATAAAATAATCTCTGTGAAGCGTGGTATTGAAGACAAAAACAAAACCGGTTACTATTAGTAACGTTCCTTCGAATTTGAACTCGGATCAGAGCAAATGTTTTTGGGAAAAAATGAATGACAAATTTCTCTTGTGGCATATTAAATTATGTTCCGGTTTGGATTTCGATACATTGTATATTAAATTATCATTGGTAAGATCACAATTTCGTTTTATGATTCAATCATTATTCAAATTATGTGTGAAAAACGTTTTTGACTATGGAAGATTTAAAAGACTTCTCGAATGTATTGTTCGATGATAGCACAGTCATTTAAGTAGCGTCATGTTGTTGACAACGCCACGATGTTTGTAATAACATGAAACTTCGACATTTTGATGTATAATTTAACCTTTATTTCAGTAAAACGCCTAACGAAATGTCAGTTTAGATATTTTCAAAATTAAGTATCATGCGCAACCTATTTTTGATTGGTCAGTATACTATTATCCCTTATGTGTGCTTTTGCACATGAATTCAATCTCTGCTACTGTTATTTAGTAAAGGCTGTTAATATGTATAACAGCATTGCTAAAGTGTAATCTTTTTGGCCTCATTATTATTCATTTCCATGAAATTTGTATTTGTCTGTTATTCCTGCATAGAAAGAATATTCAATTAAATGGTATACTATTTTTTTTCTTCTTTTTCTTTTTTGCCATGGCGTTGTCAGTTTATTTTCGACTTATGAATTTGAATGTCTCTTTGGTATCTTTCGCCTATCTTAAACAATCATGAGACTTCAAAATATTTTTATCATTTGTTTTACTTTTATTCATAATATCTGATGCTATATTTTCAGGTATTTAAACCGGAAAGATTTTTAAAGGAAGATAGAACTAACAGATATCATTACAGCTACATACCATTTGCTGCAGGATCAAGGTAAAGGAGTAAAAACATGAAAACAACACTTTATTTAGTCCATGCTTCCGAAGCGATTTTCTAGATTTACCTTCATCAGGAACGCTCATAGGCAAATATACGGACGATTCGTTTCAATACAAAAATATGTTGAAAATGATTCTGTATTTATAATTATGGACTCGGGTTAAAAAATGTTTCATAACGAGATTATATGTACGTATGGTATGTTACTTATTCACAACTTTTCTAGAATCGTTGCGATTATGAATCTAGAGTTTCGCTTTGATGTATTGTTTTGTCACTTTCCTACAGTTGATTGATTGAGTGTAGCTTGCTGAACGTCCAGCGTCTTAAGTTTAATTAAATGTAATATTGTTTTTTGTTATGACATTTAGGCTGTTGGTTCATTGACGAAAAACTCCACTCCTGCTTTCATCTTTGTCTTATTTCAGGAATTGTATTGGGCAAAATTTTGCAATGAACGAAATAGAAGTTATCATTAGCAGATTAGTTCAGAGGTTTGTAGATGTTATTAATCAATGAAATAAAACTTGTGTTGACAATATTTTGTGGCATTTTATAGTTCACAGTAAAAACAACAACAAAAACAAAAACAAAAGTAAGATAATAGAATAAACAAACTAATAACAACGAAACATAGATCCGAGTATCATATATATTTATTTGAATTACCATTCAATAAGTCAAGACAATAATTTTTAAAATCTAAATGATCATACAGACGGACAATATACATGCAATATAAATCTTGTCAATAACACAGACATGACTGAAAACAGACGAACAACAGTAAATACGACGTTGACGTTTACACATCATGAAACGCCGCACGATATCAAATGCCCGCAATTGCTTACTCGCCAGAGATTAATTAAACCCGACACAACGAAGTAGTGCGGATAAATAATGTTTGTTCATCCATCCGTCAAATGATAGAAAAGACCAAATTTGTGCAGGAAAGTGGTTTCCAGATGCTGAAAATAGTAAATGTCTACATGATAGAAAACATTTATATTTTCATTACTGTAATGTTTATATTTTAATGCTACAAGGGGATAATAATTTCTCCTCCTTGTTGTTCAGTTATGCTGAATCAACCCTGATCTACATAAATTTCAGTGATTTTGACTTGCCGTTTTGAATAAAACATACCTTCTTATATATAAGATAGGGATATCGTGCAACACAAGTTCTTGGGTAGCAATATATTAATTAATTATATCAATTAATGAGAATAGTTTAATTTTTATTTTAGATACAAAGTATCATTGGTAGATGGCCATAATTATGAAATCAATCCAGAACTGATTATGAGGGCAACACATGGAATCAAAGTATTATTGGAAAATCCTTTGATGGAGAAGGAGTGGCAAATCGTATAATAGCTGATGGAATTTATAAACAGAACAGTTTACCCATAAACATTAGAAATACTTAAACTACGTAGATGGATATCCTGAAAAAAATTAATTCATTACTAAAGCACCAAAAAATCTTTTGTAAAGCATATAACTGTCATCAGCTTTTTTTAATTTTGGATATGTTAGTTGAATTCTCTCCTTGTCATTGGTTATTTTGTTACTTGAGTTCAATTATCGGTGTAATGTATTATATAAACTCATCATAGATACCGAATCACAAATATTTGTACTGACATCAGGCACTGGGAATACTCAAGGGAAAATTAGAGCGACAGAGAAGACGATAGTTTGGAATTGCCTGACCCTAATCTAATCTGAAATATTATACAATTACCTCAATTATACAGATGTATTAGCTTTATAATCGATTTTATAAATAAAAAAAAAACAGATGTGAGATATTCGTTAATGCGTTCAAACTACAAAAAAAAAGACTAAGAAAACAACAGATATCTCCAGGGCAACAGGCAAAGAATTTCCAACTACTAGTGAACATTTTATCACCGTCATAATAGCCCATTTTAGCGCCACGTTTTCCCGTTCGCCTGTATTTTCAATGACACATTTTTCGAATAATTTATGGGAATGAACAATACTTAAGTTGGTTTGATTATAAATAAATCTTGTTAAAATAAATAAAATAGAAAGGTGCAATTTCTGAGATTCCAATGTCGGATTTGCAAAGTATTGAGAGACGAAGATATCCAGTCAAGATAAAGAATAGTTATTACTGCAATTCTATATATGCTCAATGTTTTAGAGAGGATATAAGAGCCCACTATTAACGATCACTAGATTATAAATTCACACATGGATACGTCAAAACCTTGTATAAATACGAATATTTTAGAGAGGTACACAGAAGAAATCACTAAGCACATGGAAGACAAAAAATTAAGCAAATGAAAACTCAAAGGATGTTAAAATCATGTACATATACTGTAAATCATTTAACAAAAACTTGGCTTGGTATGTGTAATATATGGGAAGTCACAATGCACTCCCCGATTATTATTACTATTCCCATTGAAAAACATGGATAAAAATAAATCGTCGGCTGTTAAATTATCGCATCTGTAGATTATTATTAACGACATGACAATAGTCGCTCCTTGTCTTGCTTCTTAATTTTCGTAACTATTTCTTGCTGTTTTCCAAATTTTGTTATCCAATTATATTGTAGAAATGTACTGATATGATTGGTTGTTAGATCAGTTGTTGGGTATTGTCCATGATCTTTTGATGAGATTAAAAAAAAGAATGCAGAACACCCTACTTTGAAAATTCCTCACTCCGTTTTTATCCAAAATCATAGGTGACAAATTTGGAACAAAAATGTAAAAAGCTGTGCAATTGCAATATCAAAAGATAATGCATGAAAAATGAAGAACTTTCTTTTTTTGTACAATAAATAAAATGTTTATAGTTAGATTATAGAAATACTCAACAAAACACCCATTTACATGTACATTTTGGGTGACAAAGATCTAAATTTCAAGTCTCTTTGTCCTCGTGGCCCAATGTTGTATACTGAGAAACAACAAGGAAAAAGTTTGTTAAGATGAACATTATTTGGTTATGTCTTCTATATACTAAGAGCCTCGGTGGCCGAGATGTCTAAGTAGTCGAACTATTGTATCACTAGCCTGTCATCTCTGAGGTTGTGAGTTCGAATCCCGCACGGGGCAGGTACACTCGACTCCAATCTTAATTGACTAGGAATGTCAGTTTTTCTACAGGAGGTCGGTGGTTTTCTCCGGGCACTCCGGCTTCCGACCAACTGACATTGATACACATCAAGCTCATTTCATCTACAGTAAAACATGGTTATCTTTCGTCAATGAAATACAATATATGATTTGAAAATCTGACATAATTCTTGGTATCTTTCAATCAGTGATTTTGATCATTTTTATTTCATTTCGATATGTCATTGGGCTTAGTTTCATGTTAGTTTGTGTTTAACCATTCACTGAAAGTAGATGTTTTCAAGTCCTGTAGTTGATTTCCCGACAGGTGTTGATGAAGGAAAACAGTTACTTAATTAACCACATCTGCGCAGTATCTTTAACTCCACCATTTTAAATCAGTATAGACATTAAAAAAGTGCACAATTTCTGTCGAAAATGGGATAAAAAATACAAGTGGGGCAATTAAAAATCAAACGTCTCCCCGGGTCACCCCTCTCATTCTGCACTAAAAAAAAAATAAAGACAACACTAGATGTATACGTACAAGGCACATGAACCTCAACTTTAACCAGTGGTTAACGCATGTCAGTAAGAACAAATTTCAGCATAATAACCAAAAGGTCAAACCATATGATTGACTATAAACTGATTTAACAGTATAACATTTTGTGATTGGATTTGGTTGCTGATTTTAATCATTTTATTATATTCATATCGTGCATGTCATAGAAAAGTCTCAACCGTAATTACTCGGTCATATTCGCTACGCTTACAATAATGTACAATAACTTTATTGCAGATTGAAAGAAGTTATATTTCGATGATTACCATCATTCAAAAAAGGAAGTACATGTACTGTAACAAAATTCCTTCATTGTCCTCCGAACCAATAGTTTCAGCTTGAAAAAAGAGAGAAAATAAAAACGAATTTTAAATGAACATGAACATGACCATATATGTGAGGCAAATGTTCCTCTTGCTATCGTTTTCTTAATATGCCAAGAATATCAAAATGCCAACCCCGCACATTTTCATCTTCCTCTTCCATGTTAGCAGTGGTCATACAACACGTCAGTGGGCGGTAATCAATCAAACTTTCTGTCATGTCCAAATCTTTTTGACAGCTTTTTTTAGATCAATTACAAGCAAACCCTCTTTCTTTTAGAAAAATGCTAAATTTAGGCAACAGTAGTTTACCGATGTGCAAATGTCATTAACCGATAAAGAAAATTTAAATCATGGTAACAAACAAAAACTGACAAAATTGCATGACCTCCTACGGAAGCAAAACCAGTGCATCGACAGTGTAAATGTTCTGATATGTATGCACGAGAAATATATAGCGGGGACATGAATTTCGGGGCAAAGGAATTCTGTTTACTTTTCTATCATCAATAAAATCGTATATGACATGAATTCGTATTGCGTTGTGATGTCCTGTGGAAAACCTGCATGACGATCCTGCATTAAGAATACACTGTAACGTAATTTAGCGACGAAAAAAGAGAAATGGGTGCTCAAGCATTAAAAACACTAGGTTTTCTATTTGCAGGTTAACTTTGAGCATATGAACCCATATTTTTTCTTTTGCAATCGACTATGTACTGATTTAAGAATGTTATTCCGAAATTGCAAGAAACATTTCAACGATTGATCTCTTTATATGCATTAGTTTTAGCAAGCAAATTGTCCACGGCTTTTATTTTCTATAATCGTATGATTTCACAAAAAATATTAACACATTAAACCTTTATTAAGTAAATTAGGGAACACTTTAAAAAAAAACGGAGTGACAATATTTCTTTCCGTTAACGTTGGAAAGTTGAATTATTTTTTTGGAAAAGTATTGCAAAATCAAATTTTGTGTTTTTTTTATGAAACATGCAAATTGCACACTGACATATCTCGAAATGTAAGTCATGATGATATATCTATCACTGCATATTTCGTAAGTGCATATAAAAATTAGTTTTATGTCAAAATCTTGAGGAATAAACAACCAGGGATTTATTTTCTTATGCCCTTGAGATCTCAGACCTCGAAACCATGTCGATAGTGAGTTACATGTAGGACACAGAAACATCGTAGCAGACAACCGATTCTTTTTGTTTACCGTTAACCTTAAGAGGTATCAATTTAAGGTGGCTCGGCCCTTTAACAGTGCGCATATTTTAACGCATGTTACTAACGACGAGCGCCTTGGAAACGGTCGCCTTGAGGGGTTTTCTCAAAAATAGTTTTGACGACATTGGAACGCGGGCGTGTATGAAAGCACCCTTTCCCGATGTCAACAAACCATGCAAAACGTTCTACAAAAGCCACAAAACAGGAAATACGTACGGTCAGGACTACAGAGTGGTTTGTTCATTTTTCACATAAAAAGGACAGAATTAAACATGATATATTAAAGCATAACATTAAAAAAAAGAAAATATAAATATTGACTTGTACGACGGTATCTGGTGCGTTCGCTCCAAAAACACATTCTCACCCTACACGTTCGCCCCTTGGATCCGTTCGAACCCTATTTTCATTTAAATACTGGTTGAATATATCAAAAGATGTCTTTTAGATGTATTAGGTAGTATATATATGAAAATATTTTGCCAATGACGCAATGTTTAACCATAGATATAATAGCCATAGATAAAGTACTGGACCCACATCAAAAGCAGATGATATTTGCCGAAATTTTTTCACCCTCTTATTATATACATGTCACGCTTGGTGTTAATTAGCCTTCATTGGCAATTGCCGTCGATCGATATCTAATAAATTGTGAATCGGGAGACTTTTAAACACACGAATGTGCTACGTAATGACTTTTAACCATAATAAAAAAATGACTTTTTTTTAACTCTGCCAGGTCCAAAGCTCGGATGAAATAGGAGGGAAGTCATGAGAAGTAAATATTGTAAAAGCGCAAATGTCCTATATAAAAAGCGCAAATGTCCATTTAAAAAAGCACAAACGTCCTATGTAAAAGCGCAAACGTCCCGCGCCGGAAGGGATATATAGCTGTATTTATAGTACGAATCACACCTCTAACACAATAGTAAGAAGGAAGAGGAAAAAACCACGAATGACACAGGACAAAACTCCTATATTTTCATTTTATCATAGCCATTATAACGCTCAATCTATATATTGTTTACTTCAAAAATGAAACCGACAATCAGATTATACCACCATCTATTTAATAGCAAAACAAGCACAAAAATGGTAAGCGGAAAGGTATATAGAAGAAACAAATTCAGAGACATGATTGTGCTATTTCCCAATTAATTAATGTATTCAGTGTGTCCACTAAATACGTTTTCTTCACCAAACGGCGTTTAATAAGTTTATAATGTATTCCTTTTTTTTCTCTTTATTTTCTAAAACTTCGTGTTACGACAGAAAGTTTCAACACTTGTAATAATCTTTTTTCTTTTCTAAAAAATAATAATTTCTTCTTTCTGGCATAAAATATGATTACACTATTTGGAATCTCGATAAAAAAGAAATTTCTTTAACTCGCCATAGAAAAATTCGACCAGGTTCGACCTCTTAACCACGTATACCATCAGTAAACGATATGTCTCCTCTTGTCAATCATACAGGTCTTATTTTCCGAGTGCAACCGATGCAAGTGCTATGACAATTTAATTTTATATGCCTGTTAAGTCCATTTTCCATGATTTCTCCATTTTATTATTTCAACAACAGCATAACCTTTTCATTTGTTGACCGATTTTCTCCAAATAAATTACAATCCGAACAACTTTTACAACCAGACGCTTTATATTGCTTCCGCGTCACGGCATATTATTACTTGAGACAGGTAACGCATATTAATTATCGGTTGATAAGACGAGTGCCCGATAATTTAAATATAATTATGATAAGTAATTAGTCTATTGGGAGGATGTCGGCAAATATCATCTACATCATAGGCCACTACGCGCAGTGCCCTTCTTTTGATATTTCAAAGGAAACTACATGGGGCTCAGTGTGACAAATTCTGAGTACTTTATCTATGGCTATTATATCTATGGTTTAACCGTAAACAAAGGATAGCGATGTAAACTGCATGTCACCTTTCGGCTTTCAAAAACAAGTAAAACCCATATAGTATGCTATAGTATAACGGCATCGGGGTTCATCTGCACGCTATAAATAATAAATAAATAAAAAAATAATAAATAAGCTTTATTTAGAGTCGGCAAAGTGTACAAACAGAGTCAACATAAGCTCTAAAGAGCTTTTAACCGTTTTATCCGTTTGGCGTTTTATAACATTTTGTTACTGTCATAAATCTCTTTTTTACTTGAAATATCTTCATTTCCAAGTATTGCTGGGATCTTATTCCGGAGTATGTGAAATATTTTCCCACTGCAAAATTTTGATAATATATATAGTTACGTATTTTTTATTTGCCAAAAATTTTTGAACATAACAATTCCGGAGTACGGGAAATATTTTAACACTGCAAAATTTTGATAATAGTTAAGTATTTTTTATTTTCAAATTTTTTTTGGACATTACAATTTTCAAACAAAGACTAAATACTTGACAGTCACAAATAACATTTTTATTTAAAGATTTATATACTTTATCAAATAATGGGCACGAAAATATCTAACAAATTTTCTCGTATCATGATTCTATGAAATTTGGAACTCTAGTACTATAACATGAGACCTCGGGGCCAATGTTTTCTATTTATAATATTTTCCTTTTACTTATTTTGCTATTTGTTAATTTTCTATTTTCTGTTGTATCTATCAATATGCCAACAGAGTTCGCTTTAAAAAAAGAAAGAGGAAATATCAGCGTAAAAACTAAAATAATTGATTAAGAATGAGTTATTATAATAGACTAACGGAACTCGAGCAACACATTTTTTGTTTTACGCAGAAAAAAAACCGGACATTTCAATAATTTGCAATTTTCTACCTTTGATCATGTAGATGAAAATTGGTCAATAGCAACCGGGACCTTACTAGTATTCCGGCCTTATATATCGGTATATGCTATTATCCCTCAATACCACATGCTTTGCGGCGCAAAATATTTGGCTTGACCAAGTCGGGATTTTGCCTAGGACACACATCCGCAGTCTACCGGGCAGTTCCAAACACTACCAGTTAAAGACATTATATATACACAAAATCTATACTACTTACTAGGTTCAGGAAAAGTTGGGATTGTAATTTTAAAACTCCGCCCAGTACACAGGGACGCTATAATAGTCGGTGATATTGGCAAACTTTAACTTCTGTCTTACTTTTTGACATGCGTTTTTTTCAAAAGGGAAGCCAATAAGGAAAGTTCTTGATTTAAAAAAATTAAAGTGGAGTGTGTCATTGCGGCAAGAAATATGCATGACAACTTTTTTAATGATGTGTGAACACTGGTTATGTGTATTGCAAAATAAATAAATAGCGTATACAAATAGAAAAAAAAAGAATGAATGAGGACCCCCCCCCCCCTCTTCCACACCTGCTAGCTGCAAAGAAACGTAATTATCGGCCTATGATGATAATATGGAGATGCAATTTTTTTTAATATTGACTTTTAAATTTGAACTTTGGTGGATAGTTGTCTCATTGGCAATCATACCACATCTCCTTATTTTCATATCGTAGGGTATAGAAATATGACTTCCCTAATCTGACAGATAATCCCTTGCTATGGCAGGGTGTTCATACAGCTGGATGTATAAATACCTCCCGGGGGGGGGGGGGGGGGGGCACTTCAATACTTAATTGATAAGGGGTGCCGCTGGGGCCCACCTTTTTCAAAAATTTATATTTCAAAAATGTATACCTTTTCATATATTGCGTAGGTAAAAATGTAACCTTTTCCCTATAATGCTTGGGTTTCATGTAGTGTAATGTAAGACTAGAATACCAAAGTGTTAAAAGAGAAAATTTGGTTGATAAAATCACACCCGGGAACACCAAGAAAGATGACAGACGAAGAAGTTATGGAAACTTTATTGACCTTATCATATATTTTTGATAGTTTTCCCCGACCTTTTCACATATTTTCAAGCTTGAAAAGGTGGCCTATTCCAGCGGCACGTCTCATCACCTTGAATATAGGAAGTGCCCCCTCCCCCACCCTCACCCGAGATAAATACGCAGCCTCGTATGGTAAAAAGGAGGAATTTTGTCCATACCAAGCATGCATTGTCCATTCATTTTCTAGCGACAGTCCATATAATTTTTGTGTTAACAAGAGTGCACAAGCTGAAATGTCTCACCTGCTTTACTAATCATCATTAATGATTGGTTTTATGTTGATATTCCTTAAGATAAAATTTCACTACAAGTATCAGAAAATTGATCAGATTAACCAATCCAAGCCAGCCTTACACAGTGGCGGAGCCAGAATTATTCATGAAAAGGGGGGGGGGGGGTAACTGCCTAAGAGAGGCCTGCTCCAGTCATGCTTCAGTGATTCCCTATATAATCAACCAATAGGCCCTCCCCCTAAATCCGCCTCTGTTACAATCACCCCATCAACCAAATATTTTAAACATATATATAGTATGCCAGTAACAGACAAAACCATGAACATAAGGTTAAGTTCAGATAGACCCTGCAAGACAGGCATATTTGTTTTTCATTCATTATTTTGTACATAAATATGCCATTAGTTTTCTCATTTGAATTGTTTTAAATTGTACATTTGTCATTTGGAGGCCTTTTATACCCAACTATGCAGTATAGGTTTTACTCATTGTCGAAGGTCGTATGGTGACATTTAGTTGTTTATTTCTGTGTCATTTGGTCTCTTGTGGAGTGTCTCATTTACAATCATATTACATCTTTTTACTTAATATTTCAATATATACATTTAATAATCATACCATACACCAAATATAATAACCCATTGATTACACAATGTAGCATGTTAAAAGTGGACTTACCATTGACCAACGAACCATGCAAATGTGGTCAATGACAATTGCCAGACAGACATGTACTCCTTACATTTGTGAATCATTGCATACATATAGTTTATCTACTATATGTACTTTTAGTATTAGAAAAAACGGTGTCTTCCCGATTGTCCCACTTTTTGAAATTACAGGTAAAAAAGTAATGAAATTTTGTGGGACAATCGGGAATATGTTTGTGGGACAATTGGGAAGTTTAAATGTGGGACAATTGGGAATTGTTTTGATAGTGATTAATTTGTTTTTATAGTCTGTGTCAGTTAATTACAGGTTACTAATCACTGTAACTTATAAAATATGAAAAAAACCATGAACAAATAATAATACTTACATATACATTATATTTTGCACATACATGTAGTAGGTACAATTGAAGTATCATCAAACATGGAATATAATATGAAATCATAAAATTTTAGTCTTAGATGCATGATTTTTTTAATTAGTTTTTATTGGCTTTGAACTAGCTGTCAGTAACTGCGAGTACTCTAAGATCTGTACTTAGTGTCTTTGTTGTGGGGATGTATAAGTAGCCGTCCACGTCCATGTCCACTCTGTGATTTGTTAGATGTATTTCTGTCTGTAGCCATCTGATGAGATAAGCCTTTTTCAACTTATTTTTTTTAGTTTATTCTTATGTTGTACTGTAACAACACTGTCCCAGGTTAGTGGGAGGATTGGCACCTTCAAATAAGTTTAACCCCGCCACGTTATGTATGTGTCTGTCCCAAGTCAGGAGCCTGTAATTCAGTGGTTGTCGTTTGTTACTGTGTAACACATTTGTTTTTCGTTAAAGAATTAATTTATTGCACATTTAATATTAATTTTATAGAAGTATAATAAATCATTAGATTAATGCACTTTTGATTAAAAAAATTTTATTTCTGATTTATGAAATATATCTTCAATGTTACGTTATTTATAAAACAAATTTCAATACCGTAATTTTAATGACATTTTCTCTATAAAGTTTTTGAATAAATAATGCATGCAATTTAAAAAAAAAAGGTATAAACTCATTTACATTCTACACTTTACACGTACTTGTTGATGGAGAGATTTCTTAGACAAAAACACAAAAACATGACATTGTCAAATGACCTTAGTATTGCTAACAGTATCTGATAAACAACCCTAATCAGGTAACTTTAACCTTGATCACTGATCCATGAAATGTGCTTGAGATCTTTGTAGCAATCTGTATTAATTTGAGTGCATATCTAAATTTACAAAACAAAATTAATCTGGATTATTGTGATACTGTTAATTTAGAAATTATTGTGAGGTTATTATTAATGCAAATAATGCGACAGGGTGAATATCGCAATAATAAGAACTTGCATTCTGATAACTGAATTATAGATCTTTATGCAGATTTTTTTTGTAATCGCAATAATTAAACTCGCAATTTAGTCCATTCGTCAAAAATCGCAATAATTTCTGAATTTACAGTAGGTAAAAATGTTGTCAGTTAATAGTGAGACACAAGTTTTCACAGACAATATATAATTCTTTTGGTTGTTTTGTTTGGTTGCTGTCTCATTGAACAAAAACTGTATTTTATTTCTCCTTTTATCCAGAAAATATAACTTTTGAAATAGAAACTGAATAGCATATGGATGGAAAACAAATGCCAAATGATGTAAAATAATTCAAGTGGCCATTTAGGTCAGGGGTTGGTGAGGTAAAAGATGAGGCAAAGGCATGTGCATTTACCACAACTGCCACTTGGAATTATGATTTCCAAAATTTCCAAATCTCATAGCTACCTTCTGTATTAAAGACAACTGCATATATTGCAGTTTGCATATCATGAATTGTGCTTGCAGCAAAATTCACCACAGACAGCAAAAAAAGCTCTATTAAAATTCATTTTTTGAAACATTTTTGATTTTTATTCCTAAAATGTCTATGAGATCAAATTTATAAAACATTTATTAGCATTGTAAATTTCAATATACTAGTAATTGTTGACATGTATACATCATGTACATGTACAATCATTAGCTGATCAGCTCTATATTTTCATTATTTTTATATCAATATTCTTCATCAGTGTTTTTTATAAGACTCAATAATCTGTATTCATCATTGGGACAGGTAGGTAAAGTAGGTCCTTTTGATCTTGGATTTTTTTTTATGGATTTTGACAGCACTAAAGCATATAGTTCCAAATTATAGTTGATCTTGGCTTCTTAAATGGATTCTGACAACACTTTGCATATAGACACCAAGTGTAGATGATCTTGGGTTCTCTCATATGGATTCTGACAGTACTTTGATTATACATGCATGTAGTTCCAAGTATTGTTGATCTTGGCTTCTAATGTTGTTCTTAAGTTTCTGCACTTTACATATAGTTCCCAATTGCAAGACAAGATGATACTGGCTTCTCGTGTAAATTCTGTCAGTTCTTTGCCAATAGTTTCCAAGTAAAGTTGAACATTCCAGGATCTTTCACAACAAATCACTCCTTCCTCTTACATGTACTTGAAGCCTGAAATTAAATGTCAGGGTAAATCTGTCAGAAAATCAACCATGATTGACATTTAAAAGCATAATGTAGTTCATATTTTAAATAAATGGGGAATGTGTCCATGGGACACAGATGATGCCCCCACTTGCATATAAAGTTATAAAGGAGCATAACTAAAGAACGGTAAAAGTGACACTACCCAAAGTTTTACTTGATCTGAATTTTGTTGTAATAAGTAATGTGTATAAGTTTCATAACATTTGGATTAGGCAAACTAAAGTTAGAGAACAGAAACAAAAAATTCAGCAATTTTTCCATTTGTAAAGGGGCATAACTCTAGAACAGTAAAAAAGACACCACCAAAAAAAATTCAAACTTGATCTGTGTTTGTTGGTAATAAGCATTGTGTATAAGTTTCATAACATTTGGTTGAGGCAAACTGAAGTTAGAGAACGGACACCAATTTTGGGACATACGTACAGACAGACAAGGGTAAAACTTAATGCCCACTCCACTACAGCGTAAAAAAATGAAGAATTTGTGGCAACAATAATGAGCAAACAAAATAAAATTACATGCACAGCAAGTGTAAATAGTGATTTTGTTTTTATATATATGTTGAATACAGACTTCTCAGGGCATGCTGTTTCGATGCCAGGGACAAGTTACTTCTATGCCTAAAAATTCTAAAATGCAGCTGAGCTACATTTGTACTCCTCGTCAACCAAATTATGCTGAGGTGTCTTGTAACCTGTTTGGAATATGGGATATACAAATTTTGTGTTTAAAAATACTAAGCACAAAACAATAAAGAATTTTTCAACTCAAATGTATGTGTTATTTGGTAAACAAGATAAGCCCTACGTGTATGTTTAAACCTGATACTTGACATTATGAAATTTTTTATACAAAAGAGAGACAGGGGGGGAGGGTGTTTAATTGTAAACAAATTGTGATCAAGACGAATCCATCAATAAAATGTATTGCCTCGTACTGTAGTGGTTATAATTTACAAATCAGGCCATTTATATATTCTCAAGAAAACAAACGAAACAATCGAACCCCTTGAGCAGGTAGTCCTATAATATATGCCTTCGCATTATATATTCACTATTTAACGTTTTCATGCTGATATTTTCATTTTTTTTTTTGGAGGCACATTGACAATAAAAAAAAAAAAAAGAAAAATAGCAAAATCAGTAAAAAAAAAAACAGAAATAGAAAATAATGCCCCCGAGTTCACTTGAACTTTTACTTGAGCGGGTGGACAGGGATAAGGGAACAAGGGAATGAGGGATCAGGAAGCGAGAAAAGGGGGTATCATGTGCAGGTCCGTTACCGTTAATTAGCCTGGTCTGAGTGAAAATAAAAGTAACCAATTTGGTAGAAGTAAATCTTATGAAGATTATAAATAGAAAAAAAACCTTAGATCTCGTGTGAGTCACTTTATTTTTAAACAATAAAAATAAACTTAATATATCTTTATTTTATTGTATAGAACTATACTAACAAAAGCATGATTTAGATAAAAGGAAGGGTACAAACAGACTCAGGGTGGGATGAACGTGAATTGGAGCGAACATGATTTTGGGTGAAAGGACAAGAATTCGAAAAGAGGGGGTGGATGAATAATCTGGGAAATATATTTAGCAATTTTTTTGTCTGGGAGCAAGGGGGATGGAAGTAGAAGTTAGGGGAGAAAATTTTAGAGTAAAAGGGAAGAGAAATGGCAGTTGGGGATAGGGAGTGGTAATCATGAACCCCTGTCCGAGGGAAGTTATGGGGTACCCCATTTTACAGGTTGGGACCAAACCCTCTATATGGTTTTCAGGGGTGGATCCAGCCATTTATAAAAGGGGGGGGGGGTCCCTGGAACCCCCCCTGGTGTTTAAACCTGTATAGAGGAATAATCCTTCTATAGAGGGGAATTTTTGTTTA
The DNA here is from genome assembly GCF_021869535.1 of Mytilus californianus. Lineage (NCBI taxonomy): Eukaryota > Metazoa > Mollusca > Bivalvia > Mytilida > Mytilidae > Mytilus > Mytilus californianus. The sequence continues at coordinate 43,483,843 of NW_026262734.1, read as the reverse complement.
GACTGGATTTAAAGCAAAATAGGGCAGAATGGCATTTTCTACTTATTATGGCAGTAACCTGCTACATTTGATGCACCAATTGATGTACTTAATTTCATTTCACATGCCCAGTTTACTGCTAAACTGACTGAATATACAATCTATTGTACACCATAATTGAAAGCTGTGATGATCAGGTATATTCCACTCAGTTATGCCTCACTGAACAGAATTTCTATTGTTAGATTTAACATAAAATTTAAAGGTCAACTGCATGTCCCTTTTGTTGTTGATCAGGTGTTCAGATAGGTATACAGTAGATTGCAAGTTCTGTCACTTTAGCAGAAAACTGGGCATCCCAGGCCATTTTTTGGTAAAGAAATACAGAATACAGTAAAGTGCAATAATTGATGCATATATAGTGCTATAGATTATAGCAAATATAACTAGAAAATGCCATTCTGCCCTTTTTTGCTTTAAATCCAGTCTAAACAAAAATACCCCTCTTTTATCCCTCTATAGAAGGATTATTCCTCTATACAGGTAAAAACACCATGTAGAGGGTTTGTTCCCAACCTGTTTTACTAGTCATTATAGACGCTAACGATAAATATTTAACTTCATTTGACCCTAAGGAAGCTACCATTTGATTTTTATGGGGGGGGGGGGGGGGGGGGGGGCTAGGATGAAATTTGAAAAAATAGGCAGGACAGGAGTTTGGAGTAAAAAAAAAAGGCAGGATGAGCAACACGGGTAAAAAAAAAATTCAGGAAGACAATTTGTGTAAAAAAATTCAGGATAAACTGGTAAATAAAAAGGCAGGACCGAATAGAGTAAAAAAATAAAAAGATAAAAATCAAATGGTAGCTCCCTAACGTGGCTACGAAATTAGATTTTACGAATGACGATATAAAATCAAGACTCATTTGACGCTACCGACCGTGCAAGGGCTGTATAGACAGTCAAGGTCGTTAAAAACTTCCATTTGTTGCTAACGATAGCGCAGATCATGAGATGCTGAAAATGACCATCCCCTCCACTTTGACTGTTTGACACGGATATTTTTTCAAAACAGGCTATACATGTTCACAACTTGCCAGTTAACAGGTTAAGGGTCAAGTAAACACAAAAATAAGATACCAGCCATAACGATTATACATAGAACAGAAATTTAGCCCATGCAAGGTTTCAGCCGCAGTGATTTTCTACAGTATTGAGTATTTTGAGATAACCCCCCACTTTGTATTTTTCGTGATACTGATAACATTTGGCTGTCTAATATATTAAAATCTATGTTTTCTTATGTAATGACTCTACCTTCATCGTTGTCTATTCGCCACTATGTCTGTTATTCATGCACATGGTCGTATTTATCAGTGCAGTATGCTGCTCAGCAATGGCGACCCTGAAATTTCTGTTGTCCGATTATGGCGCCAGATTAGAGGGAAGCAACTCGCGCCAGACAAAATTACCGTCTTTCACCAAAATAATCAAAATTTCGCTTTTTTATAACAAACAGTAAAATGTTCATCACATTTATATTCAGATTTCGTCCATTGATATAATTACAAACATTATTTATTTATAAACATTAATAAATAAATCACAATAAAGTAATTAATGGAGTGCATTGAAATCAGACCTCATGGGGTAGAGGGGTTAAACAAAAGCTCGTAACTTTTTTAAAAGCCTGGTGACACCCATTTTATTTGACCTTAAAATGCTCGAAAAGTTCATAGCTTTGACATATCCGTTTTTAAAAAAAATCTACCGGGGAAATTTTACGAAAAATCGATTTAACCAATATTTTTAGCCTTAAACTGAAATTAAAAAATGCCAAATTTAGACATAAATCTGAAAATAAAAGGATTTTTAAGTCTAAAACAACCGAGAAGAACGTTTACATTTCAAATTTAATTGTTTTTCACATAATAATCATACTGACATGGTTCTAAAAGTCTTTGAATTTGATGTAGTCGTTATTGTTGAAAGGGTGTAAAAGTTTGGAAATAGGGTCAAAATCGCACATTTCGCTTCCATTTGAGGGGAAAACGAGCCTGGTGACCCCCTTTTTTCTTTGCATTTTTGGATTCAGCATAAAAAAATCTACAAAATATGTGAAAATAAAAAAATTCTACCGGGGGTCCTTATTGGGGTGAGCCACCTTAAGTCTGTTTCCCCTTAAAAAAGAGGCGCAAAAGATACCAGAGGGACATCAAAAATAAACTGACAACGACATGGCTAAAAATTAAAAAAGACGAACAGACAAACAATAGTACACAAAACACAACATAGAAAACTAAAGACTAAGCAACACCTACCCCACAAAAAACTGGGGGTGATCTCAGGTGCTCCGGAAGGATAAGCAGATCCTGCTCTACATGTGGCATCCGTCGCATTGCTCATGTTAGTACAAACCCGATAAATGGTCTAATTCGGTAGGTTACATTACTGAAAAGGGAACGGGATTGTAGTTACGACATTAAAATCATGTCCGCTATCATCTGTGAAACGGATATTCCATAACAGTCAACCAACTCGTGATGGCGTCCGTAAAATTTACGAAGGGATGATTTCAACATCACCATTTGGAACTCTTGGTTTAATAACTTTCTAGTGAGCAGCAACCCTCTATCTAGGAAATCATGATAGGATATACAAGCCCGGGAATATCGTATCAATTGGGAGATATATACTCCGTATGCAGGCGCTGCTGGAATGTTGCTATGTAGAATCAGTTTTTGTGTGAGGATCACACGACATACAATGAAGTCCATATAGTATGGCCATTCACAATCGTAATGTATCTATTGAAACACTAAACGATAGGGTAGATGGTATGATACTTGAACAAAATGGTAAGTTGACAATTTGAAAGTTGAAATCATCACGTTTGTGTTCATGTGTTTGATGTAGTCCATTACTCTCAGTATCTAAAAATATCAAGATATCAAGAAGACGTTCTATTTTCGATAGTTTCCTTTATCTCAAATTCACTGTGATATATGAGATGGAAGCTCTCGCTGACATCTGAGTTATTGTGTGACTTAACATCATCAATATATTTGTAAGTGAAATAAAAGAAATTTACAAGATGCTTTTTCTCTCTATCTTTGTCAAAACTATGTATGAATTCTGCTTCATTTGAGAACAAGAACAAGTTGTCCAGTAGGGTTGCACAGTTGGTACATAATTCAACTAACATAAAAAAAGTCTATCATTTTAATGATATCATTAATATTCTTGTGTATTTGTTGTTGGATTCAATGTGGTACTTCACAAAGTATATAAAGTAATTTGACTGTAGTGCTGGACATTATAAAACTTTACTCATGCCAAGTATTTCTTTATTTGAAACACAAATGTTTTTAAAAATCCAAACATAACAAATACTAATAAGGAAAAAATAATGTTGGTACTACTCCTAAGATATTTTAATCAAAGTATGTTAGAAATATAATACAAATAAAAGGACATATTTGGTAAATGTTAATAAGACAACAATCCAACAACACATTGCATTCAAAATTGACTCAATCAAGTTCATATTTTTTGAAAAATGTATTAAGCAAGAGATGTCTTTATCTAATGCTCAAAATAATCAAAAGCTAAAAGCTTGGAGATTTTAAGGCAAAACACAAATGGAGAATCTCAGGAAAGGAAAGATTACTTGTGAGGAAGGTATATTACCGAAGACAATACCTCTATGACTTACATTTAATTGAATTCAATAACACATCAAACTGTTTTAAACATTTCATTTATACATGTTATATGACACATGTTTGAAAAAAAAAAACATAAAGCGGTGGCAATAAAAATACAAGGGAGAAGGAAAGAAAGTAGGATAGCAAAAAAAAAACAAAAAGAACTAGCTAAAATACAACCGTCCTATATAGAAATAACCACCAAACGTAAAAATAAAAGCTTAAGATAAAGAAAAAAGTCCAAGTGGTTATGGTCTTGGTTCAGGGTTGTTCAAAAAGGAATTTAAACATTCAGATGTTAAAAGATAAACTCCAAAAATACAGTTTTCCTCAATATTATTAATAAATGCAGTTACAAATAAAGTTATCAATTAATACAAACTAAAAAGTTACGTTGTCTTATACTCGGATGGAATTATACATGTATTCCAAGTTTCATCATTTGCAATTTTGCACAACGTTTAGAAGCTGTATCGTAAGGAGGGAAAAATTGTAATTGCTTTTTTTCGGCGTCTAACCCCTTGTGATAATATTTTGTACCTTTTGCTATATCTTTATGAACCAAAAAATAAATATATGAAAGGGAATAATATGCATCGTAATACTTCTTATCACATTCTGGTGCAACATCTAAATACTGATGAAACAATTTAATAGCCTTTTTTGGGTCCTCGGGACAGTGCCACCACGCAACACCAAAAAGAGAATCAAGATCGTCATGGTTGATATCATATGCTTTCTGGAAGGAATCGATTGCACGGATTCTCTGTTGTGTGATAGTATAAAACGAACCTAAACAGTTAAACAATGTTGCAAGAATTTGACGTCGAATATCTGAAGTAGTATCAGCCTTCTCTACTTTCATTGCAAATATTTCATATGTTCGAATGGCTATTTGTAAACTTTTAAATTTCGAAAATTCACTTCCAATTCCACTTTGATGTGATCGACAGAAAAAGATATTTTTACAATATTCCGACAATATGTCATCTGTCCTATGTTGCAGGTACTGATCTATAAGGGTACATGCGTATTCAGGAGGCTTGAAATTTTCGTACCAGATATGATCGACCATATATGCCTTAGCATATCCATGAAAAGCTGACTGCAGGAAATCACAGTCACTGTCTGTTTCCACCTCTACTTTTGTATATTGACATAGTCTCGATCTGGCTTGCTCAAACATTTCCAATGCAGTTATGTATTTCTGGCCGGTAGGCGAGTTTAGACAAGCCAATATCATACTACATTCGACATTTACAGGCTTTCTTCGATACATTTTTGTTGGATCATGCCCCTGTTGAACAAACTCTTTGATAAAATCTCGAATTTGTGATGACTGGTCCATTATTTGTGTTAATATTTGATAGCTGTATATTTTGATGTCGGACACCTTTAGAATGAAATGAAACTGAATTAAAGAAGCAGAATAATAACATTATCAAGAAGAATTAATTTAATATTAAAAAAAGAGTGAATTCATAAAATTGATTTATTTTACAGCACGCAGTGTTTTCTTGTACATGTGTAGTTAAAACGTAAAAGTAATTGATAGGTATTTATTGATATTTTTCATTTTTAGACAATTTTTTTCACCAAAATAACTGTGCAAATAGTTTAAGTGTAGCCCGTTCGACTCACAGTATATATTCTGATTCCGTTGTCTTGTGTTTTTATACCTAAATATGTACTTTCATTTTTAAAACGTTAAAAAGATCACATTGAAATTGTTTGTTATCGATAAATCTGTTATATTTAGTTTTTTGGTTGCTACCTTCTTTTAATTAGGTTGAATTAAATTATGGAAGATTAAATGAAACTGCTCTCTATCTATCTGTAACGTCGATGCGACATATTCCATAGGATGCCCCAGTGTATAGCAATTGGTGTAAGCTATACGGTCTTTGGGATACGACAATTTCCTGTAAAAGGCGGGCTTTTGACTTCGGGATGTTATAAACGCAACCATGGGTACGTCAAATCCGACTTGAAAGGAGATTGACGTTCTCTCTGCACGTTTAAGAACCCTTTCAAATCTCTTTAAAGGACCTATGGTTAGCCTGTCGATAGGCAACATATCTGCTCATATCAATTGCAGTAAAAATGTTGGCCTTCTGGCCCGGTCGAATCAACTGATATTGAAATCAATCGCTGCTAAATTGTTTGTCAACACATTAAACCCTCAACCACCCCCTATATTAAAATTGAATTTATTTAATTCGAAATAAAATTTCCTGCATTGAAAAAAGGAAACCAAGCCTAAATTATTATTAAGTTTTGCAAACTGAAGATTGGAAGACTTTTTGTGTTTTTTAGCCTTCCATTTCTTTGTTAATATTATTGTTCTTTTTATTCGTCTTCCAATAATTTCATCAGCTAGATTTCTCAGACATTAATTAATCAAATCTTAAATGAAAACATAACAGAAATAGGTCATATATCCATGTTCAATTAAGGTTATAAAGTTTGAAAATGACCGCCGTTGTTATCATGAATTGTCATGCATATACCATTGCAATGGACACTGAGAAAGGTCGTCATGCATATCTTGTAAACTGAAGATTCCTTTCCAGCAATATAATTCTACAATATGTAGGTATTATTTTTAATATTCCTCAAATAATCGTGTTCGCTAAAGGAGTAAGTTCGGTAAGGGTAATTTTTGGCCCCGAAATTGTTTCAAGATAATGAAAAAGGTTTCAAATTGTAGTTAAGACACATAGGAAAGTGAAAAGGAACTATTTTTGGACAGTTGTGTTTATAAAGCGTTAAAATTTGAAACATACAACGCAGGCTCCGACAAACTAAATATTCAAATAAGATATGCAAAATGAAATGTTATAATAACTATTTCATGAAACGATCTTCTTTGTTGACGCATGCGCTCTATGTTTCTAGTCCAAAACTTCTTCGTGGAAAATTGAAATGTGTGCTATTTGTAACGTGATGAAAAGAAAGCTTACAAATATATATTTAACAAGTAGACATATTTTCTATCTATTAATTATTTAGCTATGATTTATTGTAATATTTGTCAATTAATTCTTACTTGAAATTTAAGCAATATAGGCGCCAATTAATGGCCTTAAGGGATATAATCCTTTCTCGCTCATGTAATCCAACCAAATAAATTTTTATTATAGTGTTGCCCATCATGTGCAGTTGTTCATGTGGTTTTTGAAAATTCCACAAATGGCTCACGTAACGTTTCCACGGAAATTTCAAAAAAGTGAAAATTAATAATATTTTATTACTAAATCAAACCTATTGAAACTTTTAAGAGTAGATGTGCAAACTTATTTGGAAATAACAAAATAGCAAACGCTGCAATGGAAATACGGGATATTATATTTACATAGAACTCATGGGAAATACATGAAAGCAGCAATGTCTTAAAAATAATTATATATAGCGAAACTTAATTGATTAGTTTTAATTGTAATTTCTTGGTGTGAAATACTTTTTCACATCAAAACAGATATTATTACCATGCGAATAGCAAAACTAAAACTTTACAAAAATGTGAACTTCCATTTTTGCTTGTGTGCTTTGTCTATATGCCATTTTGTTTTTCTTAGTTGACATATTTTTTTGTTTTATAGTGATTAAGATTATAACACAATGTTGACTGCTGTACCCTAATGTTTGACATTTCTACCTATTATGTCTGTTTATTTTGTTCACACATTGTTGTCATTATAATGAAATTGTTTTTGCGACTGTTATACAATTGGCAGGTTTAGCTAGCTATAAAATCAGGTTAAATCCACCATTTTCTACACAAGGAAATGCCTGTACCAAGTCAGAAATGTGACAGTTGTTTTCCATTCGTTTGATGTGTTTTTTTGCTTTTAATTTTGCCATTTGATAAGGGACTTTCCGCTTTGAATTTTCCTTGGAGATCGGTATTTTTGTTATTTTACTTTTTGTTAGTGTTATGATATTTCAAAATGGCTGCCATTAAAACTGCAAGCTCGGTGTGACATTTGATATTGCTTGCATTGCAATTATAGTTGTTGTTATTATTCTTTACCATTACATTGTCAGATCAATTCCTTTGAACCAGTAAGAAATTGAAATTTATATAGTATGATGTGCGGATAGTATAGTTAGGTGTGTACAGCTTTTTTTATTCTGATAAGAGACATATGTGATATTATTCGAGAGGCCCAAAAGTAGGAAGGGGTAGGAGCGTACAAAATTCTGTATTTCTTAATATAGCTACAGGATATTTGTAAGTCAAAAATTTATTGTTTTGTATGATACAATAGACCGCTGTGTTTTGTACATACAACCCTTATTCCAACAAGATTCCCGCTTGGATAGCTAAAGAGGCTCAATTACGAAAAGGTATGCATCTATTTAACAAACTATTTTCGCAGAATCTGCAGATGATGATTGGCAAAATTTAGTGCAATAATGTTTCCGAATACCTGGTGAATGTTGTTGTAGTGAGTCATTGCCAGATGCTCACATGAATTTCTGATTGGTATTAGTAAAAATCACTAGTGTAAACAAAAGGATACCGTATCTAGGCAGGTATTTAAACAATTAGCTGTTCTAAGAAGGATGACGTCAGTCGACATGGAACAAAAAAAAAAACCAAAAATACACCATGGAGTTTGAACAGGGGAAAATTGAAGGCGTAAAAAAACCAAACTATTGACCGTAAGGAGTCTGAATCTCTCACTTGGCAAAAGCATGTTATATTGATGCATGTTAACTTACAGGGATTTCGTTAACAAAAGAACACCCCGGCCCAACTTCAAATTGTCCTCCCTCAGCAGTCACCAAAATAGTAACGATGAGTTTCCCTTCATTTGTTGTTGTATTCAAGATGATATCCAAAACTATCATCAAGAAGTGTTTTAGGTAGTGTGGAATCTTCCGCCATCTTGGAGTGTAAAATAGCAGAACACAAATGATCTATAGTAATAGCATATACGGTACACATCTTACTGCACCAGATGCGTATTTTGATAGATTTTCTATCTAGTCAGCAAAAGTCTATGCAGGAATATAACTAACCAATAAAACTTTTCATACAAATCATCATATATTAAATTGATTTTATCTTATAAATACTGATATTTTTATTATTGATCAAGTGGTAGTATTTACATGGAAGGTACTAATTTTTCTGACCAGATGCTCATTTCGACAATAAATGTCTCTTCAGTGATGCTCGAGGCCAAAATATTTGAAGATATTATAAACCGGACCGAGAACACAGTTATTTCGTAGTTCATTTCTTTAAGACAATAAATGAAAATTAAAAAAATCTCACCTACGCTTTCTCAATAATATTTTTACAGTCTGAAATATGGACAATTTTAGGTTAAGGGGGTCTTGAATTCTTTTGACAGCTTCAGACATACTAATTTTTAACCTTTTTCAGCTGGACCAAATCACTACTTTACTTTAAAATTCATGACCCAATTTTTTTACAGCGTACTTTCATCCCCCTACTTGCTATCTGAGGCATAAAACATGAAGAAATAAATGTGGAAGGGGTATGAAAAAAACAAACTAATACACTGTCCACAATAGGGACTAAATTTGTAGACAACGAAAATCAAAGGACGATAACTGTGTTCCCGGACCAAAAAGGACAAAGAGTATAGCAGAATTAGAAGTAATCAGAGATATATTGAGGAATTTACAATAATTTCATAAAATTTTGTAAGAGAAAATTTTAATAACACATTATCCATATTATCATGCCAGAACAAAATGAGATACGATTTGTGTCTCACATCAAAATTATTTCAAACTGTCTTTGATTTGCAGAATCAAATTTTGACTCTATGAGCTTCATTGATTGGAGGTTGATTTAAGTGCTATTAAATAACAGAAAATTCAGTAAAATTACAAATTGAGCAAATTCATGACCGTTTTGCTTACATGTGCTTTGAAATGATATAGAAAACAATCATCACCCAAAAAAAGGTATACGCAAATAGTGTTTTGTCTTTATCTGTTCATTAGAAAAATCCTATTTTTTGGCGATGCATGTACTGTAGGTAATTTTACCAAATGTTCTTGAAATAAGCCATATTTGCTTACAATATCAAAATCGCGACTGTTCCGTCATTTTATTGACGTCACAGTCAAATTGAGTCAACAAGACTTGGTTTTTATAATCAATTTCAAAAAAGCCTTTTTCTTAAAAATAAAAACAAATATGGTTAACAAGAATTTGACATGTTTTTTTTTTTTATTTCCTGGTAATTTACAGATTCAAATAAGTCCCAAAATGTACCAACTACCTTTGTTAATTTAAAGTTATAAACTTAAAGTTAGAAAGTTAGAAATTAAAGCGATACAAATGATAAGTGCACATAAAAGCAAATTATATACAATACTATTCTAAAACTAAAAGAACTTACATAGTGTAATGTTGTCTTAACGCCAATCTCGTAGCAATACACAATTATAACAGCGTTTCCATTATCTATATTTTCTATCATATTTCATGTAGGAAAATAAGTTCAATTTAAAGTTCATTAAAAATCGATAGATTTCCCGACGATTCAGTTATGTCGTATAAAAACACAAACCTTCACGATTGATTAAAATTCAACGGTATTTTTCAATTACAAGATAGGTTTCTTTAAATAGACTTATTATACCTGCCATGGGGATATTGTAGTTGACATTTGTTTCTATGGTTTTTATATCATTTTTAACCTCCGATAACACAATCGTAAAGTGTTTACGAAGTTAGGTTGACAAATATCTCTTTAGGAAACTTCAAAAAGATAAATTGCATATCATAATGAGTATTATTGATAAATTGCGCATACAACAGGAACATACAGATTGTGGCGGAGTATAACATGCTGCGAGCATGCCAACTTTACCTTAGACAGTGGTGTTACAGTACAACATAAAAAAAAACTATAAAAATCAGCTGGAAAAGTCTAAACTAAAAAAAAAGAAAAAAAAAAGAAAAACAAAGCACATGTTTGATAGTACTCGAAGGTACTGAAAGCAAATAACAGCTAATACAAAATTCATGTATCTCAGACTTAAATATCAATCACTACACATCCAACTTCCAATAGATTTAGTGTAAAGACGTCATAAACAATCAGGGAAAACATGACTTTGTGCAATGCCAAAGTATAGGTATAGATTGTAACAACATGAATAAACATATGTGTTTAGCAATAATATTTAGATGGGTTTTGATTCATGATAGCAACATTGAAATTTATACCGATAAAAAATATATTGAAAGATCTAATAACAGTTTTGGATTGGTAACTAATTATGGTATGGTTAGTATTCTTAATTGAGCAAGGACAATCCTCTGAAAATTGGTTTTATGATTAAGATTTCGTCGGACAGAAAGAACGACAATAGAAGCAGATTCTGGGGGATATGTTAAAAGAGAAAAAGAAGAATGTTCCTATTCGGTTGAATTCGTTATCTGTAATACGAATCTGTTTTAAAGGAACATAGGTATTATTATTGAACTGCTGATAATGATTGGAGTAAAAATATATTAACATCATGTAAAAGTGTACAAAATATTTTCTCGAGTTTATACAAAATAAGATTAAAAGAAGAATAAAGAACAAGAAAATCAAAATGTGTGTTTTAGCAGCTAGATTGCAGAAACTGTGTGATCTTCTATCCAACAAAACAAATAGAAAGACCTTCAATGTTGGATAGGAAGAAGAAGTATTTGATTGATTTTTATTTTGGACGAATAGACAAAATGTTTTATAATTGGTATACAAGAACAAGTTCTGTTTTAGAAGTGCAAAGCCATTACATTCTCAGACAGTAAGTTCCAAGAAATGTGCAATTATATTTAGGAGTTTCTCCGATCAACATGGAATATGTCTTAACAAGCTAATGTCATGTGTTAGTCATCGTAAACAACTTGATTTGTGGGACATCACTTTGCTGATTTGATACGATTTTAGAACTATAGGACACAAACAACTGTTAGCATCAATCAATTTCATTCTATATATTCACTTCGACTTTTTCAGCATTTTTTATTTGACGGGAAATAGGGAGATAACATTAATGTGTTCAGTACGGTAAACTTATCACGTAGCGACCATTGATATCATGTACCCTGAAGGTTGGTTTTATCTTAGATTAACTGGACTGTAAGCGACTGGTTCACTCCGTATCTGAGTGATCGACAAAATTTAGAAAGAGACGTAACTGTGTATGTCTTGTTTTATTCAATAACAAGGAAACAAGTAGATAATAAACTCATCATAGCAGGATTACAATTTGTACGCCAGACGCGCGTTTCGTCTACAAAAGATGCCCGAATCAAAAAAGTTTCAATGCCAGATAAAGTACGACACTGAAAAACATTGAGGTTTTCCAAATACAGCTACGGTAATATACTCCTATTTGGGGTAGAAAGTTCTTAGTATTTCAATTTGTAAAATGATTTTTTTGTTGTGTTCGCTTTTCTATTCATATGAAAATAAGGAGATGTGGTATGATTGCCAATGAGACAGATATCCACCAGCAATGGAATCAGCAACACTATAGACAAAATAAAAACATTTAAGAAATAAGCTGATGTTACGAGGTGTACTTGTTTCTGACATGCGCTTTGAAGAAATAGTCTCTAAAATCCCAAAGTATTCAGTGCATAGGATTTTATTCAGTAAATTTGAAAAATTGAAAATCAATATGAAATTGAAATCGATTATTTCTATAGACTGAAAATTATTTTTTATTTGTTGCATTCTATTTGACTTGTTGAATTGAAAAAAGTTTGAAACTGATTTGTATGCAATCAATATGTTTGTCCTTGCAAAATCTTCATCAGAAACGCTCGAGATCAAACGATTTAAAATACAATTATATAAACGGGTAAAAGCATAAACCAGATCGTCAAAAATACAAGGATAAAAAGCAACTTGAGTGTATCATTTTTCTATTTCCAAAATTTCTTCTTTTCAGGTGGATATATTGAGACTACAAATAAAACGAAGAAAAGAAAATGAAGAAGCAAAGATTGGAAAAAAAAATGCTCTCTGATGATGACCTAGATTTTTATTATGATGTCAACGATGATGATCACATGTTGATCAACACAGTAAAATTGTCTTATGATTTATTTGTTTAATTATGACGTATTTTTGTGTATTCAAGGATAATATTTGATTCCTCCAATTAGCTGTATGCTTGGTAAGCATAACAAAATAGAGTAAATAGTCAGAAAATATTTTGTAAAATTAATTTCCTTTAATTGCGGGGCATGTTTTCACCAACTCTTAGGTCAGAATTTTTTTTCTTATAATCTACTGGTTGGTCCAACCCCTCACAAGTTAAATAAAATAAGAGTTTTCAGTGTCATCAGTTTAAAACAGACAACATGTCTAGTGTATAAAGACACAAATACAACGCATTTACCAACAAAGACGTGCAAGTGACACTCACATTGTATACGGATACATATAATATATTTTATCATTTTTAAATTATATTCTTCGCCTCTCTTTCACATTGTATATTCAAAATTCGGTGACTATGTTGAACATATCTTTCCCATCGAACTTGAGATAAAGGATACAATTAAGTTTGTCTCACCTCACTTACATCTAGAAATTGACAATGATGGTCGGTTGACAACAAAACTTTACGACAAAAGAGATGATTTCAGCTTCCCAATTCTGAACTTTCCTTTTCAATGTAGCAACATTCCAGTACGTCCTGCATACGAAGTATAAATCTCCCATTTGAAACGATATTCCAGGGATTACATTTCCATCATGATTTTCTTGATAGAGGGTTGCTGCTCACAAGGAAGCTATTAAACCAAGAGTTCCAAGAGGTGAAGTTGAAATCGTCTCTTTGAAATTTTTACGGACGCTATCACAGGTTGGTTAACCGTTATGGAATACCCGTTTCACAGATCCCAACGGATATTTTCCAATTGTCGTAACTACAAACCCGTCCCCTTTCCCCGAACGTAAACTACCGAATTTGACTTATTACCGGTTTTGTACTAACATGAGTAACACGACGGGAGCCACATAGGGCTTACCCTTCCGGAGCACCTGAGATTACCTCAAGTAATGCTCAGTATTTGGTCTTCTATGTTGTGTTTTTTTTTAACTGTTGTTTGTCTGTTTGTCTTTTTCTTATCTAGCCATGGCGTTGTCAGTTTATTTTCGACTTATGAGTTTGAATGTCCCTTTTGTATCCTTCGCCTTTCTTTCAAATTGCATACCGGTAGTTTGATTTCAGAAGTTTGTGAAATAGGTAAACAGCATATGATACTTACATTTGTCAACTCATCAAAGCAGCTAGAACAAAAGTTGGAACAATCAAATGTGAAAACAAAAATACGTAAATCGGTTATTTATCTGAAGTAGTCTCAACGACATAAATAAAAAAAAACGAATTTAATCCTGAAAATGAATAAATAGATGTTGGGCTTTCGCGAAAAGATTGGCCATTTGAAATTACCAAATGAACTTAGACATCAACTCTATGACTAAACATGCAACTCAATTCAATTAAATAATGGATCCTGATTTAAATGGGTTATTTGTGAAATGCAAGTAATTATAAACAAAAACAAAACATGAATCTTTAAATGTGTTATTTTTATAATACAGATCAATATAAAATAGGAAAAATTAATGATAAAAGAAGCAATTAAACAACGAATTCGAAGGATTGGCATACAATACAATAGCCAAAAAAAATTCAAAGTTGATGAAACATGTTATGTTGTGTTTATTCTTGGTGTTTGTAAAATTAAAACAAAGTAAGAAAAAGAAGCAACGATATCAGAGGGGGCAATAAAAAAATTCATACCGACAAACGAATAGCAAAAAAAGAAACAAAAAAAAAACAGAAAAAAAACAACTCAAATCACAATGTAGACAACTAAATTTATGCAATAGCAGTTAAGCGATGTTCGATTAGGAAGAGACAATTCAACGTAACAAAAATTGACTGGGGAAATCGCATGAACTCTAAAAGGAGAGAGACCGGGTGTCGATAGGGAAAGCGTCTCCTGCTAAGCATGCATGCATGCCCCGATATGCAAATTCACACTCCGTACACATGTCACAATTGGGAATAGGACATTATCGTTAAAATTACAGATCAGACGACTTTACTGGTATGTAAATATCTAAGATCCTAAAAGCATGTCGCTTGCTAGACACCGCCACTCGCATCGGACAACCTATTTGTGAAGATGACCGTTAAACTTATGTATTGTCAAATTGATTCGTTCTTCCTCATAACTCTGTTGGAGCAGTTTTTGTGTAAGACGCACACTCGTCTCAATGAAGTCCATAGAGCGTGAACATGCACGAGCATTTAATCTTAGCGATGCCCCGGAAGGGTAAACAGATGCGGCTCCACATCCATCGTGTTACTCATGGTTAGTACATATTTCGTAATTCAAAAGTTGGAAACCTTTCTGTTGTCAAGTTTTGTTCTTCACCTACCCTCATTGTCAAATTCAAGATGTGATGGCAGATATGATGTAGGCCCTTTATAGCTTGCTGTTCGATGTGAGTCAAGGCTCTGTGTTGAAGGCCGTACTTTGATCTATAATGGTTAACTTTTACAAATTGTAACTTGGATGGAGAGTTGTCTCATTTGCATTCATACCACATCTTCTTATATCTATAAACTGTGTCCTTTATTTCAAGTTCGACAAAAAAACTACGACAACAAAATCACCGAACCATGAAAAATTTTTCAGCTGTATATATATGGCTGGAACTAAGTGTCAAATCCTTCCCAAAATACGTGTAATAATGACTGTGTCTCTGGCTTATCAAAACGCCAAAATATTACGTTAACAAAAATACGACAGTTGTTTTTTATTCCTTTGATGTGTTCGAGCTTTTGACAGGCTTGAAAAAATGATTGATATACTAGTATATCGCTTGACATTTTCAATTTTTAGAAAGGATTTAAAGGCACACAAGTTCGTTACTTTTTTAATATTATATAACACTGCAAAACGAGCAGTTTCATTGACAGATTTCCATTAACATCTTGGCATAACGTTTAGAAGATGTGTCTTTACGGATTATAAATGGCAATTGTTTCCGTTCAGCATGTAACCCCTTGCGTTAACATTCCTTAGCTTTTACTATATTTTCATAAACAGAAACATAAATATCTACTAGGTTATAATATGCATCAAAGTACTTTTTATCACATTCTGGTGCAACGTCTAAATACTCATAAAACAATTTAAAACTCTTATCTGGATGCACATAACGATAACACCATGCAAGGCCAAAAAGGGAATCATAATAGTCATTGTCAATATCATATGACTTTTGGAAAGAATCGATTGCACGAATTCTCTGCTTTGTGATAGTATATAACGAACCTAATCTATTGTACAAAGTAGCAAGAATTTGACGTTTTATTTCGGAGTTAACACTAGCTCTACTTACTTTCGCAGCAAATATTTCTTTTGTGCGAATGGACCTTTTTAAACATTCATATTTGGATAATTCATTCCTCTTATGTTCTAACATAATTTTAAAATATTCCGCTAATATATCATCCGGTCTCTGTTTAAGGTACTGACCTAAAAGGTAAGTATTTTCAGGAGGCTTGTAGGTATCATACAAATGATTTTCGCACATCTCTGCCTTAGCATAACCATGGAAAGCTGGTTCTAAGAAATCACAGTCAATGTTTGTTTCAACCTTTGCTTTTGAATAGCAGCATAGTATTGACCGTGCTTTAGAACACATATTAAAAGCATTCTAGTAATTAATAGCGGTAGGAGAGTTAGGAAAGGCGGATACAGTAGAATTTGAGAAAGCAAAATGATCACTTTTGTATACACGAGCTGGATCATGGCCTTGTCGAACCTCTGCAACCATGAAATCTACCCAAAGTGGTAATTCTTCCATTCTTTGGTGTTATGCTGAATACTGATTGATGTCAGGCACTGGAATAAAATTAATTTTACGTATCAAGCACATTAATGTCAAACGGATTTAAAATAACAGATTGATCTGTGTAAAGTGTGAAAAAAGTAGTACAAATAAGTGTTTTCTTGTACGTTATTATATTTTTTGTCTGCAAAGCTTCAGATTTTTTTCTAATGTTGTCAATAAAACAGAAGTAATGACAGCTATGTATTAATCTTATGATAACTGAAGAAATCTGTTTAGTGTTGAACGTTCTACTAACATCATTTACTATGTTTTAGTGCTATTCTGGTTTTGTGGACTACCACTGGAAAATATGGGGAGATTGGATATATACAGGAAGTTTATATTGCAACAGGTCACAATACCAAATATTGTCTATTTTTTTTTGTCAACACATCAAAACCATCTTCGCCCTTCTTCAAATGAACTTAAGTTTTACTCAATTCGAAATACAAAGCTGATCTATGAATCGAACAAAAAGTAAAACCATACCAAATTGCTCATCGTTATTTCCGTGGAGGTGTTTTAAGCTTGTTTTCAATTAACTTTGGTCTGTTTATCGTTTGAAACAGAAATTTGACATGGTTATGAGTTTAAGAATAATATTTAAATTTGGTTTTGATGTAAGATTTAGTTGGTTGACTGACCAAATATTAACGGAGTAGAAAACATCAGAAAAATATGTACGGCGAACAAATTACATACGAAAGCTGAGTTTGTTAAATCAAAGTAAGACAAAATTATGAATTGGAAAATAGGTTTGATGATGTATTCAGTTATCTGGTTAATAAGCAGTTAGCCTTACCCAACCATCATGTTGTATGGGTCTCCGGTTTGTACCAAAGGAAGACACGATTGGTTCATAATAAGTAGTATGTGTCAAAGAATTTGAGACATCATGCTTACAAAAATTATTACATAGAACCCTTATTGATTGGGAATCTTGCATGACATCAACCAGAATAAAACAATTGGAAAACTAATTTCAAAATTGCGTTTTAATATGGCAAAATTGAAGACTGATATATTTCTTACAAAAAAGTGACGAAAGGCGGATCGGGTACAAACAAGTTAAACAAGAACGAAGTGTCTATCCTGAAGGTTCGTGTAACTAGGTTACCAGCATTCATTTAGATAACTTTGAAAAGTGACATACAAGACAAATATTAGGAAATGTTTGTATGTGGACAAAACCACATCTTGTCATCACGATTACTAAGTACTAGGTATTGCTTAAACATCTTTGCACTTTCATTAGTATGTCATAACCAACCAGACGAATATCAAAATCATATTTGTCCTAGAGCATCACCTGAAGTTTCTGTTGTTTCGTTAAATACCAAAATAGCAAATTGATTGAAGAATCAACTGATATTTTGTATGTTTTTGAACCCGGAGGAGAGGGAATTGTACAATGTTTCTCATACTTTTTGTCACAAGGCTAATCGCTTTCATACCCTTCATGTTAGAATTTTGAACATTGTTAAAGAAATATGGGGAAAAAGAATACGATTTGTTTTAATGCAAACTAAATAAAAACAAAACACCGGAAACAAAATACTGGATTTTTTTTAATTGAAAAAGATTTAAGGACTACATCATCATCACAATAGTTTGTTTAACTCGCCTGTCATAAAGTTTCACCAGGACACACATTTGTAGTGTGGTTCACGATATTTATAGTCACTTATGAGTCTTATGTAAACGAAACGCTCGTCTGAAGTGCAAAATTGTAAGTCTGGTATCTATGATGAGTTTTTTATGGAGCAACCTCGAATGTCGGCGTAGTTAGCATTCTGAAAGTACAACGTAAGAAACGTTCATTTTTCTTATTGTTTTGTAAAAACTTGTACAAATAACGGTATTTATTCACTACGTATCGTAATTGACATCATATTTTATCCCGTAATGGTAATACTGGATTTTAGATAAAATAATCACATGAAACACTTGTTTTGATTCAGATGTGTCTCTTCTGGTAAAAAAAAAACTCGAAATAACTTACAAAAATGATATTGAATGTCACTGTGTATCCGCGGGAGAGCATTTGCATCTATCATCTTAGCATCTCTCAACATGCTGTCCTATATGATTACGCAAAGAAAATTCAAAAAGAAATTAAATAACTTACCGTACAAAAAAAATCTTCAAAACCTATATTCAGCCACAGGTCCGTCATCCGTTGACTGTAAAAAAAATCTTTTTCCTCTGAAACTAATCATATAAATTTAACCAAACTTAGTCAAAATCATCACTGGAGTGTCTAGTTTAAAATTGTATCCAATGACCCCATCTACCAACCAACATGGCCGACATGACTAAAAGAGAACATAAGGGTAAAATACACGTTTTATCTATCATCTTTAATACCGCTATATATAAATAGAGAAAATCTGAGAGGCGCAAAAATGTTCAAATGTTGAGATCTACCTATTGGCTTTTACATCAATACTCTCAGACGAGTTACTGCCCTTAAATGGCGATCTTTATCATTTTTGGCGTTTCTAACTTATTAGTTAACTTTTTTGTTATAATAGATTGAGAGAAACTAAAATTGCAAAAATTGATTAAAAAGACAAAATTTACAAACGATGCAACATAGCCGTAATCACCTGACAACTCCTTATTGGAGTGGTTGCCCTTTAATGGCGGTTTTTACCATTTTTTTTTTGCTATTTTGTCTTATTTATGATAAAATATAATAGAGAAAAACTTAAATAAGCAAATATGGTCAGCAAGACAAAATCTACTAATAGCTGTAATGGTCAAAATCGTCAGTTGACTACATATTGAATTATTGCTCTTTAATGACAATGTTTTCCCATTTCTAGTGTTTTACCTATTATCTATTAAAACTACAATAGATAGAAAGACACTTTATAGAGTAAACAATTATCAGCAAATTAAGATATACAAACAACAGAATAAGTCAACAAGGTCAAAATTGTCAGTCGACTCTTTATTGGAGTTATTGCTCTTTAATGACCATTTTAACCTATTTTTGCGTTTTTGCCTATTATCTTGAACATTGTTAGATATAGATGGACACTATAAAAAAGTTAAAATTGTAAGCAAGACAAGATCTACAAAGAAGTCAAATTTTGCCGAAATCGTTAGTCAATGATTGACCTTAAATGAAGAAGTATTTATACCTTTTTATTGTTTTGGGCAAACAATTAAAAACAAAAAACTGTAGTCAGAAAACAATTGTCAGCAAAGCAAGATCAACAAAAAAGAAATTTTGACATGAAAGTTGACCATTGTGGAATATGGTCATAGACCTAAATGAGCGACACAGGCTCTTAAGAGCCTCTGGTTTCTCTGCTATTACTGGTACATCTGATTGATATTTCTATTTTTATTCATGTCAAACTGAAAAATTAAAAACCTTTCGCCATTTTTTATGTGTCCACATCAAGTGAAAGGTCCATGTTGGAGATTTGCTGTTTACGATGAAATTATGGAATCAAATGTTTAAACTGGTGAGGAATTCTTAACAGTGTGACGTCTTTTATAATTGGCTCTTGTGTGACCAATTGTATAGATGTGTTAACATAGTGAAAATTGAGACGACATACTTTTTATTTATTTTGATTCTGATTTAAATGACATGGCGTCTTTTAATGTCCAAATTTTGTATTTGAGCTAAAAGGGCGATTTCAATTATAGTTTTTAGTTGTGACATACATGAGCAACAGTTTTTCACAAAAAGATACTTTAAACACATTATCAACTTTGTAAAATACAGTTTTCAGCAAAATATCTTTTGAGGTTAAACTCGTTTCATATGACTTTAAGGCGTTACATCTCATATCTAAATGTTTATGACAAGATTTCTAATTGATTCTATTTCGGCAGTTTTTGTTGTTTTGCACTTAATGTAAGAAGTTTGAATGTCTTTATGTAAGACAAAATTAAAAATATAAATACTGATGTCCGACAGACTAATTTCTGATGAACATGTGAAGGATGTTATTTGGTATGTTTTATCATACTTCCGATTTCTTAATTCAGGGGCCAAAAGAGTCTTATCATACCTTTCAATTTACACAAGGAAAAAACAATGTAATTATTATTGATATATTTATGAAAACAGTTATGTCAAACATAAATACCTGGTTCGTCTATTTCTTCAGCTGGAAATGTTATCATCTAATTACATGTATATATATATATTTTTCATTATTATTGTTATGCTATTTTATCATACAGTGTAGTGGTAGAAACTAATAATTTAATATGATATTTGAAAGAATTTTCCTTGGGTTAATTACGTCGTATATTACTTCAATACTTGGAAATAAATTTCTAAATGGGACATTTAATACAATATTGATAATTTGGTTTGGCATCTTCCCAGTGTAATACCTGGATAATTGTGTATTGTGAACTTGTATATATCCGCAAACTTGACTAACACTAATAATTTATCAGGCTATTCAGTTGTCTTTACATTTGTCCATTTCAATACAGGTGTTATAAAATGGTGAATGTATGAACTGTAAAAAGTTTATATTAGTGTGTGCGAAAACAGCTACAATGAAAATAAACATGGTCAGAACATGCAATCTTTGCCATTGAAATAATGAAAACGGCAAATTTAATCTGAAATATAAACATGATAAATGATAGATCCGTCATTTCGAAACATCCTGACAACGACGAAAAATTTTAATTTCTAAGTCGATTTGGGACTTTATTTTAACGGTTAAAAATACCATGCAGCGCTAGATATATGTTTCAGGTATTACAATATACGTGCAAATTATGTTACTTCTATTCAAGGAATTTGTAAAAGTAAAACGTATAGTTAGAGGTGATAATTACAAGTTTACAAAAGAATCAACAGGTCGATGACGATAAATCGAACGATGTTTACAGTTGATTAGGGACTTTAATTTATATGATAATTCACATTTTTTAATAAGTTGAATATGTTTTATATACTTGAATGGCTAAGTTTTACTATAAAAACAAGTAAACGTGGAAAATCCTTTAACTTATCAAAATCTTCAGAAATGTACTGCTATTGAATTATTGTCTTCCTGTACTCTAATTAGCGGATATGTTTCCGTATGCAGTAACCTTAACTACGGGACATCTTGTAAAAAGTTCGAATTCTACCACCGCAGAGCACAAGTTCAAAGGAAAAAGCGTGATGAAAGACTGTAAACAAACGTGCCCTGTTAGGTAAAAAGTAGTTATTGATTATAAAACACAAATTGAACACACCAAAGCATTTAACAACTGTTATGGAAAAGTTTAATTAACAAATGGGAACGCATGGAAAAAATAAAAGATATATATATAAATCGCTTCATCAATTCACTTATTTTGTAAGGGCTGCAAGATTCTGTGTTGAATGTTCATCAATGTAACAATCAGGTAAACTTTGGCAACGAACTCGAAAGTTAATTAGCTTGCAATCAACAATGAATAAATGAAATATTATTCGTCGATAATACGTTACAGATTCGCAATAAATGTGGAAAAACGTGCAAAGAGGACTAAGCTTAGTATATATGTATGCATTAGTTTACTAATTTCCAAACAAATTACAAAAAACTCGTTTCATATGACTTTAGTTTAGACGTAATTTTAACTGTCAGGATATCAGTTTTTGAAATATCTATGTTCGAAGACAAACAAATGAAAAAAAAGTTAAAACTCGGATTCGATTAACAGTTTTAAAGGGTCTGAACAATCAATAAAGTCACTCGATGTGTTAATTAGTTTGATATTCTCTCTCCCTCTTACCTTACACACACAAACACATACTCACACGTACCAACAGCTCGTCTTTGATAAATTTGTAGCTTACCATACAATAGTTTATATTCTGTTCCTATTTACATCACAATAATAACGAATTGTGGAATAGTAATTGCAATAATTGTATCTACTTATTCATCTCTTCCTTTAAACAAGTAGTTTACATTGACGTTTTTAATAACAGCTATTCAGTTGACTTGTTCTTTTTAATTTAAATAAAAACAACGGGTTAAAGATGTAAGTGTACAGGTATGAATATTTCTAATTTTATTCCTTGACTGTTGTTGAGTTAATATAGGGTAAAAGGAATAAAATGGGGTTAGTTTTCTTTTTCTTATCTTGTCTTTCAATGGATGAAGAGTAATCAGACCTATTGCTCACTTTTATAAAAGTTGATTTTGTAATCAGATATATAGAAATAATTCTTTTAGTGAAAAGAACTCTAATGACCTCCATTTTGTAATGAAAATGAATAACAACTTATTAAGATTCAAGTGTGTTTTGATCAAGTGTTCTCAAGTGTTCGCATAGTATCGACATAAACTGCTGTTTTTCAAAGAATCAAAGATTATAATTCCCGAAAAACAAATGTGAAGATTGTAAATATCGTACTGACTTTCCCTTTGTTATCAGTAACAACATAATTAAATTTTTATAAGAGATTGGGTTGAACTGATCTCAAGTTATTGCAGTGTAGTGTCATTTCCCAATTAAATCAAGAACTGTAACTCCTGGACGACACAAGTGAAATTCCTGCATTTTGTTATCATAAACATTATAATAGAATTTGAAAACCATAGATTGAACGTTTCTCAAATTGTGGTACGGATACAGTTCGCTTGATAGTGGATTTATAAATGTCTCCTTTCTAACCCTTAGAATCACAAAATTTAAAACATGCAAAAACCATTGGTACATGTAAATTATATAAAACTTAATCGAATGTGAACGTTTGAAATGAAATAAGGGTTCCCATTCCTATAAGATGGATAAATAAGACTTTCACTGGTTAACAAAAGAGGGACGAAAGATACCAGAGGGACAGTCAAACTCATAGATCAAAAACAAACTGACAACGCCATGGCCAAAAATAAAAAGACAAACAGAAAAATAATAGTACAGATGACACAACATAGAAAACTAAAGACTAAGCAAAACGAACCCCACCAAAAACTGGGGGTGATCTCAGGTGCTCCGGAAGGGTAAGCAGATCCTGCTCCACATGTGGCACCCGTCGTGTTGCTTATGTTATTACAAATCCGGTAAATAGTCTAATTCGGTAAGTTACATTCGTGAAAAGGGAAGGGTATTGTAGTTACGTCATAAGGAACATATCCGATATCATCTGTGAAACGGTTATTCCATAACGGTCAACCAACTCGTGATGGCGTCCGTAAAAATTTACGAAGGGATGATTTCAACTTCACCATTTGGAACTCTTGGCTTAATAGCTTCGTTGTGAGCAGCAATCCTCTATCAAGGAAATCATGATAGGAAACACAAGCCCGGGAATAACAACATAGACATTGAAAAATAAAGAGCAAATAACACAACATTGAAAGCATAAACAATACAAATCCCTTTTCAGTTAAAAACTAGGGATCAACGCAAGTGTTCTGGAAGGGCGTGTAGTTTTTGGCCAACTGGTAGCACTCGTTATGGTTACTGTTTGAAAATAGAAATTCGGTGATAAGTCGTCTTATCGATCATCTTGATGATACCACAGTCGAGGAAAAAAAAGGATTGTGGCGAGGATCGGGAAGTAAAACATATTCATTATCATTTGTGACTCAGATGGTACTTAACGGTCAAAGAAATGCTTTGTATAGCTCTGATGAGTTAAGCCATTTTCAACTGATTTTGATTTTTATGGCACCCTCAACGGAGTTGGGGTGACATGTTGTTATTCTACGTTTCTTTTTTTCTTTTTTTCTTCCACTTTTTTTGTCCAGCTTATATCTCGGAATTTTATGAACCAATGGTCATGGAACTATTCCACAATGTTAACCAGCATGTGCAGATTTGCAATCGGGGTATGGCATTTTCAAGATGGTCGTCGTTACCATGGAAACAGCAAAAATGACCAAAATTTCAAAATGCTCCAAACTTAATGAAACTTTTAATTATAACAATGTTAATTGGCATGTGTAGATGCGGTCTTTGACTTTGGAATTTTCAAAATGGCTGCCATTACCCTGGCAATGTGGGGACGAGGGTGCTATCCGTTATTGCTCGCAATTTCAAATCTAGTTATAGTTTGTTCTTATGTTGTGCTGTAACAACACTGTCCCAGGTTAGGGAGGTTGTAGGGCTCACAAACACGTTTAACCCCGCCACATTATTTATGTGCCTGTCCCAAGTCAGGAGCCTGTAATTAAATGGTTGTCGTTGTTTCATGTCGTCTGTTATTCTTGTTTTTCGAAAATTGTTTTGTTGTAAATTAGGCAGTAAGTTTTTTCAGTTGAATGGTTTCATTTTTTTCATGTCGGGGCCTTTTATAACCGAGTATACGGTATGGGTTTTTCTCATTGTTGAAGGCCGAACGGTTGCCTTTAATTGCTTACATTCACTTCATTTGAACTTGGGTGGATAATTGTCTCATTGGCAATCATACCACATCTCCTTAATTATATATTATAGTGTATGATTTAGATAACCAGAAATACATACAAACCCCATTATTTTTAAACTCATACTTAGTTAGGAGGGAAATGGAGAAAAATATAACTAGAGATAAACAGAAAATGAACAGGATTGACCATTAATTAACTGACTGTATCAAATATTCATTAAAGGATTATTATTTTGTATCAACATTTAATTTGATAGACACTTATTGAGAATTAACAGTTTTTTCTATTGTATTGACCTATAACGGTCACAAAATAATACATTTATTTGATGTTTCATTTATATATTATTGCTAACCCAAGTTCATAAACACCCATGTTTCGTTAATTGAAGTAAATGGATAATATATAAACTGACAGTAACAGTTATAACGTATACAAACTCAACATTGAAGGAATGTTCCGTGTATTTAAAGAAAACTATGTTAAACTGTAATATATTGTTTGTTCCTTATCGATTTTGTGCGTGTGTCCTTAAACAACCAATTGACAGTTTATCTCATGTTTTTATCTAGATTTTGTACTTTCGTTGACAGTGAGAGAAAAAAAAACAATGGAAGCGGTGTGTTATATATTTGTGAGGCTTTGACATTGACGTTTGATACAACAATAAATTGTGTAAGTTCATTTAGTTATAGAAATTCATTGACTATGTCCTTGTGGTTCACGAATACATCATTTGGGACTCTTTTTATTCAACAGTTACTGTATATTTTCTCAGATCAAAATATATCATTCAGAAAGCAGAAACCTAAATTTTCATAAAAGATGCGCATTTTTCAGCAGATAATTCGAAGTTATACAGATGAATGTAATAAATTATGACATAAGCCACACACCATTTATAAATATCGAAAGCTATCCGTAGTTCTTGAAGTTGATTTTAAATCTAATGTTTTTGAACTACCAGGCAAAATAAACTGAAGACATCTATGATGTTCAGTAACCGGCTTTTATCAATTGCAAACATGTAAGGGAGAACCTTCTTCAGACAGAAGACAGCTTCCGATTCTCATTCATGAACAACAGACCAATAGCTGTGTGTTATGCTGCTCTTCATGTTTTACAGAAAGAAAGTCAATATAGTATCTGTTACAGTTTTCATGAGCAAAAAGCAAAATTCTATGTTTAGGGCATGACCTTGATTTGTAACCTCAAATTCATGAAACCATTTAGTTGGTTTCCTAGTAATGTGTTTGCCTCCAGCGAGGGATGTCGTGGGCTCGATTCAAGGCCGGGTCAAACCAAACATTTCAAAATTGTTTTGTGCTGCTTCTCCGCTAATCACAAGGTATTTTGGAGTATGAACAAAGACAGGTCTGTACGGAGCCAGAATAATGTGTCTAAGTAGGCTGACATGTCGTCCTGCAAACTGTTACCTTGTGAACAAGCATTTTAAAAAACCAGTCCAGTGTGTCGGTCTAGTACAAAGCAGGGATAAATTGAATATTACATTTACGTGTTCTCTTCCTGAATATGCATTTACTTTGTCACTGGACATTAAAAATCCTTTATCATCATCAAATTCATGATTATAAGTCAAGGTCCTCACATTGAAATGTCTAAAGGTTTCAGAGTTTTGTGAAATTTATGACGATAAATAAATTAACGAGAAAACACGGTATTTCTTTTCACCACCTGTTTGATGGTTATACAATATCACAGTGTATAGTTAAAGAAAAATAAAAAAATAAATCCAATTTGCAGGCAAAAAAAAGCATGTTTTTAATTGCATTTATTTTACTGCTCGTACTGTATTGAAGAAATTTTGAGAAAACTACATTATTGATTCTTTTTTCATATATAAAATGTGATACCAAAAAAGCAGATTTGGATGTTTTATCGTCCACATTTTTGTCTTGAAGAGACAAGCAGAGATGGAAAAGTCTTTCGATCACAGTGTTATGATTACCAGTATTCTGACAATTTTTATTATCGGAGGTAATATCAAACTTGTTCTTAATATAGCTATTTTAATAATTACAATCTGTTGGCTTTCTACAGAAGACAAGATCTGATTTTGATATATTGCAATGTGTTTTTGTTATTTTACTTTTTGCTTTATTTCAAACGAATGATGTTCACTTTTAAATTGACACCTAAAATTAAACAATGATTGAACTTTGAATGACGCATGTGCAACCCAGTCCAGGATTGTACATTATATTTGAACACCAGGCTTGAGTTAAACGGACCAAAAGATTTTGATCGTTTTTAATCTGGCTAAAATACTACAAATTTTATATATAGAAATAATTGTAATAAAACTAGTAATACAAAATATCTTCTATTGGTCATATCACATTGCAATTTACACTGTATCGCTAATTTATCCTGTATTTGAACTGTAATGTAAACTATACTAATTTACTGTAAAAAAAACGAATAAAAGTACATGAGATTTGAATATACGATCGTCTATGTTAGCATGTGTCCGTAGCGTAGGCTGGGTACTTAATTGTCTTTAATCGATTTTTTTTATCAAGACATACAAATGAACAATATTTTGTTCTTTTTTATAAACAATATACATAATCGGACAATTATTGATGAAAAACAACAAATAAAAAAGAATGTATGATTATGTTTATATTAGCTCAGAAATTGGGTTTGTAATTGACAGTTGCCGGCACATGGGAAGAACATAATGGAAAATTATACTTGGTTCTTAAAGACCACCAAGATGTAATTAGAGAAACGTGGGAGAAAGCTGTCGTGATGTGTGAGAAGGAGGATGCTACTTTATTTTCTCCGACTGCACGTATGAATAGTTGGACCATAGATTTTTTAAGAAGGTAAATTGAATATCATTTACGGAAGTTTGTTTTGGTTGTATTACACATCACCGAACTCTGAATGCATCACACACACAAATCAGTTTTTATATTATTTGTAGCCATGATTATATCAGGTTCACATGAATGTTAGTAGTTGAGTTCAAATCAACAAGATACTTTTAAATGAGTATATTTGCCAATTTACCTTAACAATAATATTCCCATACAACAAAATATCCCTTTCCATACACAACATTATGGTTACTACTTTAACTCTCAGTCATAGATTACTTGAACGATAATTGGAAACTTTATTTGGAATTTGGGTTATTTATGCTCTAAAACTTCGTACCTGATGTGGCTATCTAACAATTCTTATTCGAACGGTTAACGATCAGTTTAATGAAGACGAAATGCTGGTCTGTCGTACGAAATAATGAGGCTGATATCTTTGATGAGTTTTTACAACCGCTGGTTCGATGGCGCTTCTGTTGGACGTTTTGTTCCCCATGGTATCACCAACCCAGTAATCACCACTTCTGTTGATAATTGATACGGTCATATTGTAAACTATCTGTTTACAAACTGTTGAATTGTTCGAAATTCTACCATGGCATAGATAACCAAATCAGTATTTGCAAGACCTATTAGAATATTAGGTTCTTAATCTCTTCAATTTCGTAAGTAATTGATTTGTCTATCTAACTTTTTTTATTCGATCGTCACTGATGTCTCTTTAAAGACGAATCGTGCGTCTGGCGTGCAAAATCATAAGCCAAGTATCTTCGATGAGTTATTTTCTGACACATTTTGCAAAAGAAAACGATAAGCTGGTATACATCAAATTCATCTGCGTGATATATGTAAAAAGGTGTTAAAATGCAAAAACAAAACAGTACGACATTTACATATTGCTTTACATGAACAACAATTTCATATATCGCTTACTTGAATATGAATTTCGAGAGAGTTTTCTTTTAATATTGAAGAAATCGTATCGAAAATGGTTGGATTGGTATAAACGATAAATGTACAGAAGGAAACTGGATATGGTCAGATGGATCTCCCGTCAATGAGATAGATTGGCAGTGGGCAAAAGGTACGTTCATTATACACAATTTTTACTTCGTTGAGACCGTTGCTTACATAACAATGCTAATATTTAATCCTTTAATTGCCTGTTGTAGTTATCATACAGTGCAAATTGTCGAGATTATTGGTTTATCTTTAAGCATTATGCTTAACAGATGTTCTTCAAATATTAGGTTTTTGTCAAATGCCCTTGGCGTTGGAAGGAAGAGATTCAATTTGATTTCAGGAAATGTTTTTTGAATACTGCTACACCATCAAATTAAAAGAAGATGTAACATACATCATCTTTTTGGTGTTATTAAATGGAGTTGAATCAAGATCAGTATGTTAGAAACTTACAATGAGAAGTTGTGGTCAAGACAATATTCTATATTTATTTCTTACTAGTTTCGGTAACTTGCACAGAATGATAGTGTTTACATTCATGATACATAATCATTACACGTACTCCAAAAAAAATCGCACTTTCATTGCTGTTTTTCATCTCAAAGTCTCAGTATTTCCTTCAACATTGAATCTTTAGATTATGTATTTTATGCTACATCTGCGCAATGACAAACACAGTTGCGGAGTAATACCAACAAACTATAATTCATATCTTAAAAGGAAACATAACAAATATTGAAATAACTTGTCCGACAATCTAACTGTAACATCCAGAAACAATACAAACATAAGTATAAAAAAACAAAGCTTACACTTAAAACAAGGGCGTCCACACGAAAGTTAATTCCTGTAAATATATAATGGAAAAAGAATGATGTTCTTTCTGTTTAAGATACAAAATTACTTAATTTAATGAAACAAAGAAAAACAAATATAATAAAGGGGACATGGCAGCGCTTTTAATGTCACTCTTCATTAAAAAGTCCCTAGGAAGTCTTCAACATAGATTGAATTTTTTCACCTCAATGCAAGACAAAGACGACCCAAATAAAGGCAATAGTAGTATACCGCTGTTCGATAGTCATAAATCAATTTAACTGAAGCAAATACGGGTCACAAACCAAAACTTAGGGAAACACATCAACTATAAGAGGAAACAAAACGGAACAACAGAAACACTGAACTGCTACAAAAACAAACACCAACATACATAAAAACGGACTATGTGATAGCAATTACCATATTTCTGACTTGTTACAGGACATGTTAAGAAAACATGGTGGGTTGAACCTGGTTTTATGGCTAGCCAAACCTCCCGCTTATATAGCAATGTTAAAAATACCGCTAAAATGACAACATTACGTGACAGGAATAAAGTACAAATAAATGCAAGAACATTCAGGGCACAGAAATACATAAATAAATAACCAAGCATTAGTTAAAGTAGATTTATTGCTGGATTCTATTACGCTATATCTGAGTATTGAAGCGTGATGTCAATAAAAATAAATCACATCTGGCAAACAATCTTGCATAATTTAAAATTCAAATGCTGGCATAAATTGTTCAACAATTAAGCAATATTCGAGAACATCTACTTTATTTGTTTTTTTAGGGTAGTTACCTTATTGGCAATCATATCACATCTCCATACTTTTTATATACATCCAGAAAAACACAGAGCAAATTGAAATATACGTAAGATTATTTGAAAGGAAAGCTAGTTTGAAAAATGCAAATAATTCAGATGAACTTCTAATATATCATTAAAGAAAACTACCCGAAAACGAGACAATTAATTCCACGATATACTTCATCTGTGTATTTTTACAGGTGAACCTAACAACAAGAATGTCGAAAATTGCGGTCAAATATATAAGGACTCAACTTGGAATGATTTACCTTGCAATGACTACTTAGTCAAACACCCGGTTGTTTGTCAAAAATGTAGGTTTTTCTAAAAAATAAAAAGACAAATTGATTTAGGTATGAGAGAAATGTAAATTTTTGAGAACTCATATTCAAATGGGAACAGCAAAATCCATGCAATAAAGAAACTAGAACAAACTGAATACCAATCGTGTTAATACAGTGAGAAAATCAGGCGTGAAATCATCCAACACACGTTCTTCATCTCATGCCAATACGGTCAAGGGCAACAAATAAAACACTCAAAATTGCGAAAACATCTGAAGAAACAATTCTCGAACTGAAAATTGTGCGAAATGTATGCCAGTAGATGCCCGAACTAACAATCCATCACATCTTTCAGATCGATGACAAGCAAATAATTTATCCGATTGTATCTAAATGAATATATTTAATCTATTCATAATGTTAAACTAAAATCTGCCCTATGATCATTGAGTCTTGTCTCCCTTGGAAAAAATTTACTAATTTGATCATACAAAACATCATGCTTTAATATTTTTTTCTTCTAAAATACCACAACTAGAAAATACAAAACAGTAAATAAATTATACTTTTATTGATGTGCATTGCCTAAGCAAGATTGGACTCAATATTTTGGAATATATGGTTTTCAATGCTCTTCAATGTCCTAATTGATTTGATCTTCCAAATGATTTGATTCAAATACCACTATTGTAGACGGTGCACGAGTCAGGCGTGGTACACAATTATAAGTCGAGGGTCTTTGATGACTTTATTTCAAAAGACATGAACACAAGAATAGAATAAATGTATTGCCGAAAGAAAGTTGTTAAATAATGTCACTGTATTATTTAAAAACAATTAGTTTTACATTTTAAAGGTAAACCTTGTGATTCACATGACAATAATATAACATGTAGTAATGATACCAGCTTCGACAATTTGTACTGTGATGGTCAACTTAGGATGCAGTGGAGTGTCTGTAAACCAGGTATAGGCATTGTTTTGTTTTGTCTTTATTTACAATAAATTATCAAATTAAATTAAAAGATACTCGTCTGTTCTGTTGGAATCAGCCTTTCTATGCTTAAAAGTGTATCGTGTCCCTGACATTCAAACATTTTAAACTTGAGTTTAAAACTCAGAAAATTTTATTTAAAATGAGGAAATCACGCAGAAAACTTAAATGCGTTTCTTTGGTACCTCTTGTTTAATTTTGTATTAATGTGTAGGTATTTTATCTTCAAACTGTCTTAGAAAGTAGGAAAAGATGAAAAGGGAAAGACATATAGCCTTTAATAGCGGTCATATTTTTTTTAAATTTATTTTACACTAGGGGTTACATGGGTATAGAAATATAACCACCTCGGCCTTCTTTCGACCGACTTAAAAACCCCTTGCTAAAATATTGAATTATCTTCCTACATCCGTTAGGCAGTGCGGGTTGTATAAATACGTGGCCGTGTCCAGTCGGAAGGGAGGCGTTAAATCAGATATCTTGTGCGGAGAGTGTCATTATATCCGCTCTTTTGGTAACCATGAAATAACTATTGAGGGACCTATTTAAAGGTTTAATGTCTATTCCATATCCAACATACCTTTATTCACAGTGGCAGTCAAAATTTCCTGTCCTTATTCTAATCAGGCTTCCTTGCAGCTTCTACCTGTTGAATTTATTGTTAATGGTCCTGGATATGCATGCAATAATTGCCACTGAGCAAATAACAATCAATCAACAGGAATATGTAGATTGCAGAATTATTGACACCATCTCAATACGAAAAGCTATAGTCAGTGGGTAGACACAACGACAAAAGTGTCGCAAAAATTATTGATTATCTTCCTACATGTTCTAATGTTTTATTAACGTTATTTATACATAAGAGATATAAATTTCTGTTTAATGTTTTTAAAGACTGTCGACCAGGACCAGCCGATATTCTGTTCATGGTAGATACATCTTCCAGTACGAAAGGCCATCTGAATAGAATTATCTATATGATGACGTACATTGTCACAAAGCTACCTATAGGACCGAAAGATTTCCAAATAGCTCTAATGAAATACAGCTATAATCCAACGCTTGTCTTTAACTTTGCACAGTATACAAATGTACAATCGATTACATCTGGATTTGATGACATTAACATTTCTAATGGACCAACATATACTGGTAAAGCTTTACAAAAAGCAGACGAGGTAGGAATAATGTTACAAAAAAGTGCGTACATAGAACACGGGTGTCACATGTGGAGCAGGATCTGCTTACCCTTCAAGAGAACCTGATCTAAACCTCGTTTTTGGTGGGGTTCGAGTTGCTCAGTCGTCATTTCTTTTTAATATTTTTTGCCACGGTATTGTCAGTTTGTTTTCGACTTGTGAGTTTCGCTATTTCTTTGGTATCTTCTGCCTCTTGAATAAACTTTGATGATATAATAAACAATCATTCAAACTGTACAATTACACTAATTCACCACTGGTTTTCGCTTACGTTTGTGTTTTTATCCTTCAATTTTGTTTTGTGTGCTCATATTTGTTTTGTTTTTCCTTTTTGGCTATTATGAGGGTTGTTTATTCGACTAACAGTTCTTTA
The DNA here is from genome assembly GCF_021869535.1 of Mytilus californianus. Taxonomy (NCBI): domain Eukaryota; kingdom Metazoa; phylum Mollusca; class Bivalvia; order Mytilida; family Mytilidae; genus Mytilus; species Mytilus californianus. The sequence continues at coordinate 43,450,597 of NW_026262734.1, read as the reverse complement.
TAACCACATGACCTAGGTATCATATGGCTAGTTCAAAATTGATCAAAACACAAAATTGATCACAGTTTAAGTATATTAATGGAAACTGTGAAATAAAATGTGCAAAATCTAGAAGGAGAAGATACACGGTACAATACAAAAGGTTTATTTTACAAACATACAACAAAATGATCAAAGGAAAAAGCACGAAACGACGAACGATTGTTACAAAATGCTACACAGAAAACAAAAGTAAAAAGAACATGTAACAAAAATATACGCAACAGAAGAATTGTAGATTATTAAAATAAAGCGAAAAACATGTTTTTTCCAGAAAGTTGTCCCCTGTTCTGGTTATTCAAGGGAATGTTGTTTTTCTAATATTGCCTAGAATTTCAAAAACTGAAATTTCGTCTTAATTTCAATACATCTTTTTTTACCGTCCTTAGTATTTTAAGGAATAGCATTTTACCAATCTTGTTCTTTCTAATTCTTTGGATATTACGATAAATAAAGTCCGGATCTTAGTTAATACGAAAGCTTCCCAGAACTAGGGTGTAGAGAATACGTAAAGAAGGTCATAACAGAAACACGATTTGCATTCATTGAACTATCATTATAAAAAAGTCAACAAAAAGGACTTTCTCACATCCAAGAATTTATTATACCAATTATGGCCTTCTTTGGTTAAATACTTTTTGTATAAAAAGAATATGTGGTATGAGTGCCAATGAGACAACTATTTTGTGTCGAAAATAAGAGTAAAAAACACACATTCAAATCTGGACAACACAGAGAACAAAGATAATAAAAGATATGTAGAATTGAAAATACACAGAAAGTAAACAGAAACATTAAAACATATCTAAGAACAATTATTTATTGTAAGTTTATCATGTGTTAGACTATTCATGTTTGCAATATCTGTAATAACATCATTAATATATAGACACTTATTGTTTGTTATTTAAACCTTGGCATGAATTTAACAAAGAATGATGTGAGTTATGGTTAAACCTTCAGATTTCTTAGTAGGGGTATATTGCCTTGAGTGTTTTTTTTTCATTTACGAGGACCTAGAAACTCTATTTAATCCTATGCAGTTCATTGGGATGTCATGCTTTGTAGAAATAATGTTAGGATTTTAGTCTGAAGCTATGTATATTTGGTCTCCAGGTTTGACTGCAGTGTACCTTTGTTGTGAAAAAAGCTGAAATTTTACTGCATTAATTATCATCTTTCTGAAACTTCTTGAATTTATGTTTGTCATTTTTAGTATCTGTCTAAATTTAAACATTTTTAATTGTAGATATTTTACGACAAAACGTCTGGATCTCGTATCTCTGCTTACAAATACATCATTCTAATTTATGATGGTTTGTCATCCGATAGAATGAATACAATATCGGAAGCAAATAAAATGAGAGACAAAAGAATTAAAATTTCCTCAGTAGGTATTGGGAATGCAGTAGCGCACGAGGAGATTGTCAACACTGCATACAGTGAACACTATGCATTTAACCATATTCACCTAGATGATATATACAATCAGCTTATACAAGACAGCATAGATGTTAGTTGTACAGGTAGGCTATTATCTACATGATTTAATGTTGATGAATATTTTATAGGTTTAAAGGTTTGGTTGTCTTGCTTGCTTTGTTTGTATAAACGTTTGCGCAATCAATAGATAGCAAGCTGACGTCCCGCATATCTATTGTTTGCAGATGTCAATCTTAAATACAATGCTTGAGCAAGCATTTATACAAACAAAGCAAGCAAGCCAACCAAACCTTTTAACTACAAGCATTAGGAAAATAGATCTAAACAATTGCTAATACATACTTTGTAATAGTACCATAGATCTGTCTACAGCATACATGCAAACATATACTAAAAGTTTATTCTTTGTGAAGTAATACGAGTCATACAAATATATGCATTTCACTGAAATGTATGTTTCTCTTATCGTCAGAGACACCTCTTGTAAAAAAAGACATAAATTTGTAAATTAGTATGTAAAAGGTTTAGTCATCTCACTTGCCTACTTATTAAAAAATATCATGTTAAAAAAGGTTAAATGAATGAGAAGGACATTGTTTTGGTCCCTTGATTTCAAAAATAAAAAAAGTTACAAAATAAAGCCAATATCATTCTTTAGTTTTCTTCAAGTTCTGTCAGATGTTTGTATTCATATTTGTAGATCTTGCCTGTTGAATATTTGCTTTAAATGTAATTTTTGCTTTAAAGTAACAAACATATTCGTACAATGGCTATTTAAATATTGGCTTTGAATAATGAATATAATTACATAAAAAAACACGTGTGTCCTATTATCAACGGATCCTTTCTTCAGCGTAAAAACCAGACTGAGTTTTAAATGAATTAGATTGTTGATTTTAAGTTAAATTCAAACTTTACAAGTTGTTTTCAAAATCATGCAAAAATCTGTGACATCACATATTTACTGTTCCATGATCTCAATGTTCAAGTTATAACATTGTTATTTTATTTTTATATTAATACCACTCACACAATTTATAACTGCTTTAAATTATTCAGATTTTGAAAAACTTTGTAACATATTAAGTTCCATGGCAATTCAAAAAGACCGTTTATCTTTCTTTTTAATGAAAAGAGAACAGACTTACTGCATGTCAATTATTCTTTTACATTTGTGACCCTGTAATATTTATATACGAAAATATATATCACAATAAACGGAGTGTTGAATGACATTTCTATAGCTAGCTATAAACTAGGTTTAATCCACAATTTTCTACATAAGGAAATGCATGTACCAAGTCAGGAATATGACAGTTGTTTTCCATTCGTTTGATGTGTTTGAGCTTTTGATTTTGCAATTTGATAAGGGACTTTCCAATTTGAATTTTCCTTTGAGTTCGGTACTTTTATTATTTTACTTTTTCCTTTGTTTTGATTGACCAATTAATCTAATTTTTTTTTAATTTAGTGTGCGTACGTGAAACAGAAGCGGACATCATAATACTTTTAGATGTCCAAAAGAACCAGTCGAACATCGAGTTCCAGTACCGACATAAAGCTATCGAAAAATTCCTCAAAGGTTTAAACAACGATGGGTCTAACAAACGAGTAGGTATGGTAGCATACTCAGATCATGCTGATTATATCTTCAAATTATCGTGGTTGAACAACGTAGACAAACTAATCGGTAATGCCAATAATGTGGACTTAGACAAAGTTTCGGTCATATCGAATCTAAGCCATACTCTTCAATTTGTAGGCGTTGATGCCTTTTCGAGTTCAAATGGTGGACGACCGTCTTCTAGGAAAATAGTTATGATGTTTTCCTCCTTAACCTCTGGTTATTCCGCTGAAATGAGTGACCAAATGCTAAATTTAAACAAATCAGATATTGAAGTTTTAGGTGTAGCCACAGGCCATGATGAGGTAAATCATTATACAGAAATACTTTTAGATCCAAGTCAGTTATTGGTTATATCTGAAGACTCGCATTCTGATCCATTTGATTGCTTAAAAGCTTTGTCTGCTATGACGTCGTATTATATGTGTGATGATACTGTTTTTCAACTGTATCCATAATAAAAAATATAAATTCGAATCCATGTTTCAGCCACAATAGTAATTTAAACTGATTTTATATGTATACAAAAAAAGATTCATCAATTGATGACAGTTGAATGTAGAAATAGCAATACATATATGAAGATTATGGTACCCTACCCCAAGACAAATGTAACCTAAACCAACAACAAGAACCAACTATAAACAAAAACAATAACAAAATAAAAATATCACACACAAAAAAAAAACCAAAAACCTAAAATAAAAAAAAAAAACAAAACAAGCATAAAAAACATCAGTATACAATCGCATTCGTATACACTTCAAGCAAACAAATTATGAACGATCAAATGAAAAAAAACATGCGTTGTAGGATTATTCCTTTGAAGAAATTGTAATCTCAGTTTTTTTCACATTTCATTTAATGGCGGATTTCTGCGTACTGGAGGAAAGATAGATATCTACCTTAAACATATAACTAATTGAGGAATCACTTCTATTTTCAACCCTCTAATGGTTGTGTGGTGTGCTCTCATTCATTGTGAGAGGTCAGGGATTTTATTCCAAAATGGATGAATGATAAATTTTGTTAATTTCTCAAAAAACTCTAATACATTTCACCAAATTATGCAACATATCAGATTGAACGAAATGCCCCTACATTCATGACGTAACAAAGACATCACTAATGAAGAAATGATTGAAAATCTTTAACACTTTGAAATCAAGTCATTGGAAACGTTCGTTTTCGTCAAGCTCTATATATAGCAGCTAAAGGGACATAATTAGGTGGCACTAAAAACGTCAGCGAGAACAAAAATTCCGCGAAATCAATAGGCATACGGATGTACTCAGGTCAGGTTTATGAATTTTTTGTCAGATGTTCGGACTTCTTGGCTTTTTTCCTACGATACAGGGTAAAATATTTTGCCCTATATCACCTTATTTTCTTTTCATAGAAGACTTCAACAGCTCATAAAAAGGTCATTACCAAAATTTAAGCAGATTCCAGATTTTTTTTCTTACGATTTGAGACCCAATTAATTCCAATGCTAAATTTAAGGTAAAAGTCCAAGTCAGCCTTTTCCCTCCATTTAAAAAAAAATTAAATACCGCAAAAAGGAGTTCCATAAGCTATCAATATTTTTGGATAATGGTGTTCCTTTTATATTGCTTTTGTGACTTATAGTATAAATTTTAAATTCTATATTTGTTTAATTTCACCTATTAACTACATCCTTAAAAATCGACGTTTTTATAAGCATAACACCATCGCTTTGTTAGCCGTAAATAGTCGATTTGTAACACTTTGCAAATCTGACGACTAGGTATAGACAATAAGAGCGAAGTCAGTGACTTGGATTATTTAAAACCATTAAAACGGAAATGTATGTATCAAAAATATAATACTTTAAAAAAAAAAAAAAAACTTTGGATTGTATTTGGATGATTTTAAGACAAATTTAAGAACGTTTTTCAACGGTTGTATGTGCTTTTTTTTTTTTTTTTATAAAAATGTGTAACTATTTTGAAAGAATTCATGCAGTAATATTTCAGAAAAAAATTATCAAAGAATTTAAACTTTAACACATCGCAGCTGTATAAAACATAAGTCAAAAAATTACTCTAACTTGACGTGAATTGTCATTTTCCGAGGACCCTTAATCTTGAGATTTGAGATTTGAGTATACGTTAACGTACCCTTTTGCAGTGCGCCAATTTTCTGTGTTACTTCGCGTTATTGGGATGCATTCGATTTTGTTATAACTAAAGAGAAAGGTGTTATGACAGACATGTTTGTATCTGCAACGCCTTAATGAAGCTTGAAGTCACTGTTAATAGACAACGTATAAATCTACAGAAGTTTATATATATCCAGTTGATACAATATTCCTAGGCTTGCATAATAAAATATCTTTCACTTCATTGTGTCATTAAAAAAGCGACTAATCGGATTTTACTTGCTTAAGCAATAAGACGGGTGTAACATTTGGAGAAGGAACTTCTAACACTATTTTAGATTTTTTTATAAATCATGTCAGTACAGAAGAAGTACTGACCACTAAGCTGATGATACCCTTGGGGACGGATAGTCTACCAGCAGCTGTATCGACCCAGTGCTGTAAAACAATTAAAATGTCATGCGTCCAAAGCGCTTTTATGGATCACCTTAATCAGAAACGCTGAATGTCTAATATTTGAAAGTCAAGGGTGTATAAGAACCGAAACAGTTGAAGAGCCATATGACATAACAGGATATAAAAAAGTTAGTGTAACCCTTTTGGAATCGTCAACTACAGATATGGTAAATTTTTAATATCATAGTCTTTTTCTTTATTGTGAAATATAAAAATCACCGAATGAATTTTTACTTGCCATGATGAGCTAGACGAATGCAACTTATGGAGCAGGAACTGCTTACAATTCCTGACAATCAGTCTTCACGGTGTTTAGTGTGGTTACTGTTGATCAACATGTCTTAGTGTATGTAGTGTTTTGTGGAATGTTGTTTAACTTTTAGACTGTTAATTTTTTTCCAAAGGTGTCGTGTATAATTATTCTTAGAATGATACTTATTCATTGTTCCTTTGGCATCTTCTCTTTCTCTCTTTATCATGTTCATACTCATTATGGAAACTTCGTCAGCTTTTCTCTAAATTGGAATTATAAAGGGTTATCAAAACTCGCCGTTGGATATTTCCTAGTTTAGTAAAATACAAATGATACAATTTCCATTCTCACAACATGTACATAATGCTAAGTTATATATTTAAATCAAGAAAAAATGTTAAATAAATTCGACATACTAATTGCTGGACGGGATATATCATCAGATGTATCATATTTAATTTGCCGTTTCAGAGATAATTCTAAGTCATGGTAGTTCTTTAAAAAATCAATCATTTTGAGAATAATTTCCTAGTCAGCAGTGGTCAGTGTTCTATAACAGAAATGAACCATAAACAAACACGAATAAATTTATATAATGTTCTGTTCTTGTATGAAATTAATATTTTTGGTTATTTCATATTATATATATATATATATAAACAATTCTAAATTGAAAACTACGTTCAAACCTATGATTGCGTTGGATAAAAACCGCAATTTTTATACGTGTGCATGCAAAACAAACTTCTTGCTAGAGGGGTCTAAATACAGCACAAACAACATTTTCCAAAAGACCAAATGAGTGAAAAAGTATATTTTAACAAAACGCATTTGACTAGCAGGTCGAACAACTGATGTTCTTAAACCCTGCTGACTGCTATTGACGATTGCCAAATAAAAGGATCACAAGATGTAAAAAAATAGATCTTATTATTAATTTACTACCAAACTAAAAACAATAAACTTGCGGAAAAGATGGTATACCGCAAACATGAGGTGCAAAAATTTGTACACCATATCCGGATTTCGACAATTAATGTCTCTTCAGTGATGTTAGGATTCGAAACGGTATTTTGAAGGCCATATAATTTACCTCAATTTAGGATAGACTCTTGAATTTTGAAAGAGTCAAAATAGGATGAACGGATCATATTAACCCGAAGGCAAACATAATAGAAGCCCAAACGGAAATATATAAACAAGTCTAAATTGAAAACAACGTCCAAACCTATGATTGCGTTGGATAAAAACCGCAATTTTTATACGTGTGCATGCAAAAAAAATTTCTTGGTAGAGGGGTCTAAATACAGCACAAAAAACATTTTCCAAAAGACCAAATGAGTGAAAAAGTATATTTTAACAAAACGCATTTGACTAGCAGGTCGAACAACTGATGTTCTTAAACCCTGCTGACTGCCATTGGCGATTGCCAAATAAAAGGATCACAAGATGTAACAAAATAGATCTTATTATTAATTTATTACCAAACAGAAAACAATAAACTTGCGGAAAAGATGGTATACCGCAAACATGAGGTGCAAAAATTTGTACGCCATATCCGGATTTCGACAATTAATGTCTCTTCAGTGATGTTAGGATTCGAAACGGTATTTGGAAGGCCATATAATTATAGACTCTCGAATTTTGAAAGAGTCAAAATAGGATGAACGGATCATATAAACCCGAAGGCAAACATAATACAAGCCCAAACGAAAAAATATAAACAAATCTGAATTGAAAACAACGTCCAAACCTATGATTGCGTTGGATAAAAGCCGCAATTTTTATACGTGTGCATGCAAAACAAAATTCTTGGTAGAGGGGTCTAAATACAGCACAAACAACATTTTCCAAAAGACCATATATATATATATATATATATATATATATCTATATATACAACTCGTTTAAACATTAGCCCAACAATATTAGATCTGTAAATTTGCTTTCGCAAATTTTTTGTTCTTCCCTCGCCTGGATTCGAACTCATGCTACTGAGATATCGTGACACCAAATCGCCTGCACTGTATCCGATTCGCTAGACCACACGTCCACCTAGGCTTCACAATAATAAAGTTTTCGGTGGCCGGGTGTTACCTTTCCTCGTCAGTTTTAATCTAGCGTCGTAATACAGTACATGATATATAAGGCATGAAGATGGAATTGTTACAGATCAGCTGAAATATCTATTGTAAAGGATCCTACAAATTAATGCAAAATACAGTAACAGAAATAATTATATTTATAAGTACGTCTGAACCAGTGACAACTCTACAACAGATGTATCCATCGGATCACCAGCAGTGATGGTGATACATGGCTGTGTACATACTGTATAATTATACAACTCGTCTAAACATCAGCTCAACAATGTTAGATCTGTAAATTTGCTTTCGCAAATTTTTTGTACTTCCCTCGCCGGGATTCGAACTCATGCTACTGAGATATCGTGACACCAAATCGCCTGCACTGTATCCGACACTCTAGACCACACGACCACCTAGGCTTCACAATAATAAATCTTTCGGTGGCCGGGTGTTACTTTTCCTCGTCAGTTTTAATCTAGCGTCGTAATACAGTACATGATATATAAGACATGAAGATGGCATTGTTACAGATCAGCTGAAATATCTATTGTAAAGGATCCTACAAATTAATGCAAGATACAGTAACAGAAATAATTATATTTATAAGTACGTCTGAACCAGTGACAACTCTACAACAGATTTATCCATCGAATGATGGTGATACATGGCTGTGTACATTCTGTATATATAACTCGTCTAAACATTAGCCCAACAATGTTAGATCTGTTAATTTACTTTCGCAATTTTTTTTGTTCTTCCCTCGTCGGGATTCGAACTCATGCTACTGAGATATCGTGCCACCAAATCGCCTGCACTGTATCCGACGCGCTAGACCACACGTCCACCTAGGCTTCACAATAATAAAGCTTTCGGTGGCCGGGTGTTACCTTTCCTTGTCAGTTTTATTCAAGCGTCGTAATACAGTACATGATAGATAAGGCATGAAGATGGCATTGTTACAGATCAGCTGAATATATATATATATATATATATACAACGTATATTCAATTATATCGAAACGTTAAATTTTATTTCAGTTGTTTTCTTTCTTATATTTAAGAATGTCGATATAATTGTCGACAATATGCAAAAACCATTAGTAAATTATTCAATTGAAATTATAGTCAACTCTAAATATAGAACCAACTTTTAAAATAAAAGTTATTTCAATAAATACTTCCTGGTTTCTTAACAAGCCCATTAACTTAATTTAGATATTTTCAAAAAATCAAATAAGAATGCGTATAGTATATTATAGTTTACTTATTGTATCTAGACAAATACTTCCTTTTGAATACTTAGAATAATACGATCGAACTATTTTGTTTTAAAAATATCTCATTTACGGCCATATAGAATTCTTTTCAAAAGATAGATATATTTGCATGTACTACTCTCTTAAAACACATTAAAACAGTGATTTATGAATTCTATTATATTTGTTCGGTTGGTTAATATAGATAATTGGGGAATAACGCGGGTTGCTTAAATTGTAAGTGAAGTAAACATGGTAAATGCGTCAAGTTTGCTTTGAGAAAATTGCTGAATAATAATGTATGAAGTTTTTAAATAGCAATACTAAGAACAGTACAAATAAAAAATAGAAGAACTCAATATGCAAAATGATATGTATATAGAATTCTCAACATAAAAAAGAATCCATTATTATTTGGTCTTGAAGAAAACATAAAGGATATGTTTGACTTGTCTTAATAGTAATAAAATATAAACATATTATCGTATTGTTTACAGCAATGAGCAATATGTCGAATACCACAAATTAATAAGCCTGAAAATTCATAAAATATTTGCCTCCGGACGTTAAGAACCAACAATCAATCAATCGAATACAACAGACGAGAACTCAGAGCTTGTCAATATATATGAGTAAATCCTGTTTTTTCTTTGCTTCCTTCTTTCCTTGGAAAACAAAAAGCATTGCAAAGGACAGAATGGTATATAAATGAGGTGAATTGGGTCGTCTTAGAAATGTAAAAGACCGAACGTTTTATTACAACAAGAAGGTACATGTATAAAGGTATCTCTTCGTTTAATTTGTCTGGAAGAAAATGCTCACAACCTGCTTAGTTCGAAGTGTCTCTTGTCCTTATTGTTTGTGACAGCACTTTCTTATATATTTTTTTTCTCCAGCGACTCGTTGTATAATATTATATCATAGATTGATTAACATCCGGTAATCTTGTTTCATATCGGTTAACAAAAAAATGCACTTTCGTGAAAAGAGATGAGTTATGCAATTCTAAAATACTGAGTACTTTTTTGTTCCCCTACATGCCTACTAAAGACTTATCTTTCGAACGCTTATCTTAGTTTATAGTTTAAAACAAGAAATTACTCCGCATGACTTCAGGACATAGAAATAACACAACTTGCACTGCACTCTGGTAATATAAAGTTTTTGTTTTCAGCACTGCACACTACATTTTTATATCACAGGAGTACACAGGACTACACATAATGCAATCGGGTTTTAATAAGTTTGTACTATAGATCATCAGAGTACATTAAGTGCGTGCAAATGTACTAAATGTTTACCTCCCAAAATTCTAAAATTGGCATTGTAGGTAATAATAACCGAGGTATTGAAACGACAACTATCAATAATCTGAAGTAACGAGCAACAATGCATCAAGCAGAGCGTTAGACATACATTGTATGTAGGTAACATTTTGGAAAAGTCCATGATGCCGATTTTTAGAAAATCATTTTTGTTTGTTTAACTGAAATACTTCCTCATATTATTTCTAGCAAGATTTGGTATGATTCACTCATAAATAATCTTTTTACAAAAACGGATATTTAATTGGCAGGTGTTCAATAATTTAGATTTAATAAATAGGACGATTTTATCACACGTAGTAGTGTATTCGAGTACAATTTGATATTTAAATTTTCAATTATAGGTTTTGTTGAATGTAGATATTTTATAAGTGAGAGAATGTTAATTATTGTGAAACTAGTACAGATCTTATTATATTGCTTATATTGATTACCTTTCTAAGGTGACCTTCAAAATTTTACTTTTAATATGCGAGTTTTTATACAACCTTTTATACAAGGTAAACGAATAAGACAAAATTATACAGTCAAAACTTTACCTCCCGAGTTCCAAGGTTAAAATCCATTTTTCTATGATTTAGAATAGATTTAAAATGCAACATGTGGAACTATTTGGTTAATATGGATACATCTAAAAATATATATACAGAATGGAAACTTGTGTCAGCTAATGGTGAGGTTGAAGTCATCACGAATTGGTAAAGCGTTTTGGTGGTGGTTCGTGTTCTAATTTTCCGTATAGTATTTTGTGAACCTGTTCGCCTTTCTGTCATTTTGTTTGTCATGGCTTTGTTTGGTTTATTTTTTCGACTTGTGTTTTAATGCCCATATTAATGAGCAGCAGTCACAACCAGAGGGCCAAATTCGAATAAACAAACAAAGCTAAGCATGGAGAGAACATTCTTTATTTCCACATAAATTTAAAGTTTGGAACAATATCAAACTGTTAGGAAGATAAAAAGTCTCTGTCCTGAGACAAAATAAGTAGAATTGAACTAAACTAGTGGTTGATGTCTCTTTGACTCATTCCCCATTTCCATTCTCAATTTTATTTTAGTGTGCAAAAAGAGACGTATGACACTAAGGGGACATTCAAAACTCACAATTCAAATAGATCCGAAAACTCCATGACGGCCAAATTACGAAAGACGAAAAGACTAACAAGTCCACAAAACACTACATAAAAACTCGAATTCCATAAAAAAAAACTTGCGGTGATCTTTTGTATTTTGGAAGGGTAAGCAGATCCTGTTGCTGCACTATATTTAGTAGCACCCGCCATGGTAAGTACAAATTCAGCGATAAGTCTCATTCGGTGATATGACAATCGAGAAAAATTCCGAAACGGTCAACCAACTCATCATGGTGTCCGTTAAAATCACAAAGCAATGACTTCATCTCTACCATTTACAATTGGTTGAAACATAGATAATTTAAATGACCTTAGGATTTCATATTCAAATTGTCAAACCGTCTTTGTCTGTCATCGTAGCTGGTATTGTTTACTTAAAAACAAAATATAACAAGATAGATATTTTATAGAGATAATAACATTACTGGTTCCAATTTTACGGTACCAAATGCGCATTTTGACAATAAATGTCTCTTCAGCGATGCTCGAGGCCAAAACATTTGAAATTCAAAAATTAAAGAGTAAATATTTATAAAATATGAAAACAACACTGTATAAGTTGCATGCATCCGAAGAGCTTTTATGTATTTATCGTTACCAGAAACACTTAAAGCCTATCAGAATAGAAACATTTAAAGAGATATATTACCAAAAAGGACCTTAGATAACAGTCAAATCCATCTTAGGTCAAATATGGCTGAGAAAGTTCAAACTTTAGTTACTTAATAATTTCTAAATTTATAAACAAACTAGTTGAGAAAGGTTTGGTATAAATCACGTCAGTACCTAAATACTGACATTTGAGTTGATCATACCCTTGGGGACTGATAGTCCATCAAATAAGGAAATATAAGGAATGATAGACATGCAAGATATTTTGTATTTTTGTGTCGTTGGATGGCTGTCTAATTTAGATATACCCCACAAATTCACAAATTGAAATTGACAGGTAGAAACTGTAGTCGAGGATCGAGGTGGCATATTGTACGACAAACGTGAAAACGAAATCTCTAGCTGGCTTTGAGAAACATTACAAAACAAGAAAAACACGATTGAATGAAAACACCGAAGGATTAGAACTTATAAGCAATTCACATTACCTGCCAATTCATGTTAATTTTGATTATCTATCAAAATTTCAAATAAAGATTGATAAACAAAAAATAACAATTATTTCATGTATAGCAAAACGATATATGTTAACCATTTCGGGGCATTTGGTATAAGTTCCAATGTTTATTATACCAATATGTTAGTACGACTTGCTTGTTGACTTTGTTGTTTTTATTGGATCGGTATTACCTTTTTAACGTTTGACAAAGTGAGCTCGGTATGTATCGTATCCCGCTAATTTACAACAAAACGACAATAAATTTAATAGAAATCAGTCACAATATAAAATTAATGATAACGAAAACAAAAAATACAAATTATTTACAAAAAACAGTAACAATCATGTTATATTTGCATGGATATTATACATTACTGTAGCTTAAGTATTAAGCTAACATGTTTAATCCGAGATCATGTATGTGCCTCTTCCATGTCAGGAGTTTGACATTCAGTGGTTATAGATGATTCCTGTCTGCAACATTTGTTTGCCGTTTATTGTTTTGCATAAAATAAGGCGACAATAACTTATCAATATTCAAATCTCGTAAATTGATGAAGAAGCAACAAATCATAGGAACAAATAAATCAGACCTTTGGTCTTTTCGTTTGAATTGATATACATTTTGTCATGTAGGGGTCTTATATAGCTTACTTTATGGTATGAAATTCGCCTCTCATTATTATAGGTTGCACGGTGACCTTTAGCTGATTACATATACATCATTTTGTCTCTGGTGGATAGGTGTTTCCTACCACATCTTCTTATTTCTATATTCTATACCAGGATAATCTATTCGCGTTGTCACACCTTCTTTGTCTGCCATTGTATCTGGTATTTTTTATTTCAAATACTGTGGATTCATTTATTGTCGTGGGTATGAATTTTCGTGGATTAAGAAAAAAATGTATTTTCATGATAGTTTGATTTCGTGGTTTTGCGAAAGTCTGCATACGAGCCTATAGAAAAATTGTACTTCGCCTATTGGACAGATGCCTTACGACAAACATTAAACTGAGACGTCGAGATGGCTTAGCGAACATACTTGGAAACAAAACAAAAACACTGTTGGGTCACATACAGTACAAAGAAGGATTACAACCGAAATCAGGACCACATTACATGATCAATTCTTGCAAGTTTTAATTTACCATAAAAAACAAAAAATAGTTGTTATGTGTGTCGCATGAAAGTAGGATATTGTTTATCCTTTTGATGTATCACTTCCAATGATTAAGTATTGTAATGTTTAGTATGCCGATGTATCCCTTTTTGTTTGTACGACTGTCTTGTTGCTTAAGCTTTATTTTGATCGGTTCTCTTTGCCCTCTTTTGACAAAGGGAGCACGGTATTGTCTCCTGTTAATTTACAACAAAACGACAACAAATTTAATAGAAACCAAGCAGAATATAAAAATATAGAAAATAATACCAATATTTCTAAAGAATATAAAATAAAACAGATACAATGTTATGTTTGCATAGAAATGATACATTACGGTAGTTTGATTATTAAGGTAGAAATAGATTTTGACAAGTTAATGAAAAATAGACACAAATTCAGTTCAATCACAAGTCCTGTCACACAGTTTGTATATGATTATTCTCTTATAATTCATGAAATAAATGATTTAATAAAAAACAGAAAATAGAATAAAAACAAAATTGTTAAGAAAACGAAAAATCAAACAAAAATCAGAAACAAGAAACATGAAAATTCACAATGCCAAATATGTATGTTAACACAAAGTTGCGGTGCATGATAGATATATAACTAATTATGATAAGAGTCAAATGTTGTTTTCAGACATGGGTCATATTGTTGTACTAACCGACCAAACTTTGCATCGGCTCAATATAATTCTTTTTTAACCAGTTCATTTTGTAGCACATTATGTTCGACACATTAGCTCGTACTGATCCAATCATCACTGACTGTACAGCAGCAAACGTGGTCCTCCTTGAATTGATTTCGTAAAATTCATTACTCAAGTTACAACATGCTTCCTCTGAATGGAAAATACATTTATTGGTTAACATAATCGGATTCAGCAAAGTACAAAGTACTATTAACTCTTTTGTCTCGTTAGAACTCAGCGAGAAATAGTTCTGGTAATCACGAAGTCGCCGAAGGTTTTGACGTGTACGGCTCAAATCTAAAGCAGTGCGCATACAATCCAAGTAATACATAAGGCGCGCTTAAGCATGGTTTGGAACTGTGACTGTTACACCAGTTTTCTTCACGTCGATGTCCCAAAAGCCCAGAGCAAAAGCCATTGTTATAAAGCGACTGTGAATAAAACTAAGATACCAGTCTTATAAAACAGAGAAGTACCTGATTATGATATTGAATGAAAGGGTTTATATATGTAGAGTAAATGTAGGACAGCAGTAAGATCTATATTTATTCATTTTTTAAAAATGGTAGCTAACAAAAGCAGGTACTTCCTTGTTGGATATCTGGTAAAGTTTACTGACCAATCCCATAACCTTGAACTTTAAATAGATAGGTAATATACACAGGCAAATTTTGTTCACGTGAATTTCACGTGAGTCTCATTTCACGTGAAAGTCACGTAAAATTCACGTGAGTTTCACATGAATTTCACGTGAATTTTTGCTCACGTGAATATCACGTGAATTTTTCATGTGAATTTCACGTGAACAGTTTTCACGTGAAATTCACATGAAATTCACGTGAAACTCACATTATCTGACGTACGTGAATTTAACGTGAACTTGTTAACGTGAAACTCATGTGAAATTCATGTGAATTTCACATAAACTTTTTTTCACGTGAAATTCACGTGATCTCACTCACATGAAATTCACATGATTTGACTCACGTGAATTTCACATGATCTGACTAACGTGAAATTCACGTGAAATTCATTTGATCTGACTGAGGCTAATTTTTTACATAATGTGCTTACGTGGATGGTTTTGCACAAGATAAAATCACTGTTTAAAATAATTAAGTGTGTGCACTAATTATTGCCATTTTGACATAATCGCAAAAATGTAAAAATAATTATTGAAGAAGAATTAGAATAAGAATATAGATATTTTATTTGTTTGAAATACAAAAATTAACAAATTCTAACAAAATTTCACAATAAACATTTTAAAACATACTCAGGAGAACATTTTTACTAGCACTTTAATATAATTTACATAAAAGGGGGACATATAACCATCAAATGATTAATATTTATCTTTTTATTTCGCATGAATTATCTCCCTTGATAGTGGATAAGATGCAACTACAAAAAGATCAGTGTTGGTTTTGAGTTGTATTTCCTATCACTGTTTATATTTATCTCTAGTAGAGCAATAAGGGTAGAATTTGTATCTTTGATTTTAAATTCCTAGATACCTAGATTATATTGATGGGCTAATATTGATTTATCAGTAATATTTCTATTATTATTTATCAGTAAACTTAATTTCTTTCACACATTGAAAGTTTTCTTTATTTTTGTTCTCTTATAAAATATTGGAGGTAACTCCAGCTTATGAAATAGATTCCTGTTACTGTAATTAAGATCCTTTACTTTCCATAATTGCCAAGAAAAAAAATGATAATTAATATCAGTTACTTCAAAACCTGAGTTATCTCCCTTTTTTGCTGTGTATTAAACTTTTCCTCAAACTTATAAGTCAAGTACAATTTTGAGCTTTGAACCACACATAAGTTTAACAATAGGACATATGAATAAAAATATGTAAGTGTGCTGAAAAGAATTTTATAGGGCCAAATGTTGTCAATAAATGTAAAATTGAATGTTTATCAAAGTATATATATTGGAAGTGCAGTATATTTTTAAAACTGCTTTGCTTTCAGAAATATGAAAAAATGTTTGATTTAATGAGTATTACAAAAGCGGTAAATGCTAACTACTCCCTCATCTAAAAAAAGGAAGAAAAAAGAAAAAAATATCTTCTCTCAGGGATTGCATGTGTATCAACTGGATTGCATTGTGTGTTGGTACACTTCAAAATATTTTATAAACCTTTTTATAATGATCAAGATTTCTCAATTTTTCCTTTTGAGTTAATGAGTTGTCAGGGTTTGTCAATCAATGGGAAAAATTTTAAACTAAATATTAATTTAATAATTTCAGTAGTAACTATATAGGTAGGGATTTATTTTAATTTTATGTTGTGTTTTTTTTTTACATTGAGTCTATGGGAGTAACATTCTGACTTAACAGTGCTTAATGAAAAATGACAAAAAAATCTTTAGGGTAGGCTATTATTAAGACTAAAAAGTAGGGTAGTTAGGGTAACGGTGAGTGGAACCATACATATATCATAGCGAATCCAATATGTAAAGGATGCTTGTAAACAAAAGAATTTGTTATTTGTTCATTTATATGTCTTACTTAGTCAGGACTTAAAGCAGTAAATATCATTTGAAAAATGAATTGAGTCAGTAAAGTCGGGAAGCTGATTATGCTAAGAAACATTGGATATTGGTCTATTGAATGGGGAAACCAGCATGTACCTATTTGCACATGGATAACTATTCTTCGTGACGATATCCGGGACCGGAGATCGGTTTTTAAAACGCTTGAAAGATTCAGATGAATGATGCAAATTTGAAGACGCCGGTAGCCAACTGACAACAAATTGAACAAGTTCTTGTTTCTGTTTATTTAACGAGACAAACACAATCAAGGAGTTATGAACGCATAGATACTCGAGGAAATAAAACAGGTAACTCAAATAAATGATTTAATAGTGCAGAAATAAACAGAAATTCAAATAGTGAGAATGTTTTTCAACTTTTCAGTCTTTTGACCTGATCAGTTCACAGTTGTAAAACTCCGTTTAAAATAAACACTCATTAGACACACACACATGTATACTCAAAAGTTGATACAAAACAAGAAAACTCGAGGAAAAAATTCCATCTTCGTCATCCAACTCATGGTTTGAAAAAATAATGTATGATTCTATGAATTGACCTCAGCTCCGGGATCCTGTAGCCCTAGCTCCGGTTGATCATTTCTTTGTTCAGAGTCATTTAACCATATTGAAATCAGGTTACTAGGGCAAATAAAGGTATAAAAGAGAGAAATAGCTGTAGAGAAGGAGTTACGATTTTGTATACGAGAGAAATGTACTTCAGAGATTTAAGATTATGCCACTGTATTGTTGAGCCTGCAGTTTAGATGTTGTAAACTTATATTACTGTTACTTTGGATTTTGAATAATTCAGTAATGAGTATTGAACTTTTAATCAACTTTGTGTTTATGTTCACTGGCAAGACTTCGTTCAGACTACACCAGGATTCCCTCAATCACGCTACCAGTTCTTTTCTAGGGTAATCCTGTAACACTGTAATCAGTGAAACTGTGTACGAGTGAAAGGCACGACCTGGAACTAATACACTCAACAATACAGCACAAACACAAGGATACACACTTTAGTTGAAGTTGTATAACCAACTTTTCGTCACAGGTTATACTTTGAGAATTTACATGCAACTTTTAAAAAAACAATTATTTCTGAAAATTGAAAAACATACATGCATGATTGAAATAGATAAAACAATCAGATAGCAAATATTAAAATGTTTATTAGTCCCTTACCAGCAAAGCCAAGGGGACTTTAAGTAATGCTTGAAAATATTGATTTAATATTTATACATTGTATATAGTTTTACCATGACAAATTTACAGATCAAGTTCAATATTTATTCTGTTGAGATTTTTTTCTTTGCATAGCTATGGTCCTTGGACTTAGAAAATTCAGGCAAATAATCTGTTTTTCACTTTCTTTCTTTGTTATACTTGGAGATATTGATTTGGTAATTGTCATGAATCATGATTGTTGTATAGTTTTACCATGACAAGTTGCATATACAATAATGAATTTAGGGCCCAAAAAGAAGGATTTTCTGGTTTCCATACATTAATTTGAATATAATATAAAAATAAGAAGATGTGGTATAATTGCCAATTAGACAACTCTCCATCTGAGATCAAATGACATAGGAGTAAATAACTACAGGTCACGGTACGGCCTTCAATTATGAGCAAATCCCATACATTTCTATGGATCTCTATGAAATTGAACCTCAAGGTTCATACCAAAAAAAGGAAGGTTGGGATTGATTTTGGAGGGTTATGGCCTTAACCATTCAGGAGTTAGCATGGTAAGGCCAGGGTTTTTTAATTTGTTGGTTTGCACATTTTACACATGAAAAAGTTGAGTCGGTCGGTCGAGAATAAAAAGAAAAAAAATATCTTTCAAGACAGAAAAAATATATTTCACCTTACTAACAAAATGTTTGGTTTGCTATCTTGTCATCGCTTAAATTCTAGTTCCATGAATTATTATTGCTCAGCTGTTATAAACATAAATATACAATATATGTACATTGTCGGAAAATATGTAATTTATTTGTATAAGCTTTAGAAACAGGACGAAAAGCGAGGCTCGCCAAGCTTTTCTCCTGTTTCGTAGCGAGTACAAATAAATTTGATATTTTCCGACAATGTACATATATTGTTTTTATCCTGAAATTTACACCCAAAACTTGAATATTTGGATCTGTTTTTAATCAGTCAGGGGACTTACTTTAATGAGTGATTTTCTAAATCACTGATTCAAGTGACATTATGTCCACAAATGTTGGAAGTAAGAGTTGTCATTCTTCAATAATCACCAATTTAAGTTGTACATGTACAAATAAATCACTAGACTAAGTGATTTCATTTTATTGTAACTTTAAATGTATAATACATGGGCTTATTATGTTGCTAAAATTACCAGAACCAACATCTGTTTATAGACTGTCCAGTCATGTCAAGTGATAACCTTGTACTGAATCTGGGATATTGACATGAAAATCACTTGTTTAAGTATCATACCTCTATTTATTTTAAAAAATCACTTCTTTAAGTATTATTATTTTAATTACCCCCCCCCCCCCCCTAATTTCAACACCCCCCGAACAGTTAAATTTTGATGAACAGTAAAATTTGATTATCTGTTAAGAAAGGAAAGTTCATTTATTTCAATTTTACTAATAATTAGATATAAACTAAAACTGTATGTTTGTAAAACTACAAATTGACAAAATTTCTTATTTGCAACATTTTTGTACTTAAATGAGTGATTCATCAATCAGTTATTTCAGAACAACCGAGCCCTGACTGTTAATTGGTCCACATTGTGATCTAAATTGTCAAAACTTAAACTTTGTTGGATTCCATCAAAAATTTAATTATTGATTTTTTTTTATATGCAGAATCTAACCGTGTATTTGGATTTTTAATTTTGGGTCTGGTTTTCAAATTTGTCTTCATAAAGGCAGGGGTCATGTTTAAAGCATCTGATCTGTATGAAGAATGGTAGGTCCATGACTTGTAATTTAAAAATAAGTCCCCTCCTACATGTCCTAGAAAAGACATGTCCCGGACCTCAGACTTGCACTATTTTGAACCCATGCATAAATTAAAGGTCGGAAAGCAGTGCATCAGGTTCAGGTGTTTTACATGATAATCACAGGAATTTAAATTTTCAGAATTAGCTCCTCAGATGTCAGTGGAATGGAAGTAATACACATCATATGTTTCAATGAAATTCACATGATTAATGATGGGATAAGACGTAGAGGAGATCCTATAGCTACAGTACATGTACATGTAACTGGTATGTATATTTGTTACAGTATTAATAGTCCAAATGGTATAACAATAACGAAAATACTGAATTCCAAGGCAATTTAAAAAAAGGGAAGTCCATGCATATGGTAGTGGCTGCTGGGTTTTACTATTTGTATTATTAAGCTTTACAATGTATATTTCATAGGGTAGTAGACTTGGATGTTTCATAAATTGTATACAGATGCCTTTTGTTACAATGTTTCTGTCCTTCATATGTTGGTTGGCCATGTCAGATCACATTTTAATGGTTCAGCGACTGCTTGAAAAAAAGTTAAGGTTTTTATACGACTGCAAACATTAAAAATCGTATATTGGTATCAAGTTGTTGTCGGCGTCCACCCCCCCCCCCCCCCCCCCCCCTTCCCCCCCCCCCCCCCCCCCCCCGCTTTTTTGAAAACTTGTAAACTGTCAAGATCCCCACCCCGAAACCATATATATTCTTGTATGGGACAATAAAACAAATCAAATGAAATAAAAGGCCAGTCCCCTGGGTTCACCCCACCCCCTCCTGTTTGAGAACTTGTAAACGGTCGAGATCCCCACCCCTAATCCATATATATTCTTGTATGGGACAATAAAACAAATCAAATGAAATATAGGGAAAGTCCATGGGGGTAACCCCCACCCCCTTTTTGATAACTTGTAAACGGTCGAGATCCCCACCCCTAAACCATATATATTCTTGAATGGGACAATAAAACAAATCAAATGAAATTGAGGGAAAGTCCCCTGGGGTAACCCCCACCCCCCCCCCCTTCTTTTTGAAAACTTGTAAATGGTATAGATCCCCAACCCGAAACCATATATATTCTTGTACGGGACAATAAAACAAATCAAATGAAATATAAGGTGAGTCCCCTTGGGTTACCCCCACCCCCTCCTGTTTAAGAACTTGTAAACGGTCGAGCTTTTCATTATTAATAAGATAATACCACATTGAGGTCCAAAGGGTCCTATATTAAACTTTTGTTTAATTTCATCAAAAATTGAATTCTATGGTTCTTTGATATGCTGATTCTAACAATGTTTGAGTGTTAAATCATATCTAATTTTAGAGAACTTAGTCATCACTGGTTGTTGTTATTATATTATTGATTATAATTTGAAAAATTGCATCATATCTAATTTTAGAGAACTATTTTTCCAGTTTGAGTTATTTCCATTTGCACAGAAAATATTATGGACAAAATTAACCTGTGTTTCATTTCAACATAAATTAAATATATATATATAGGGTTCTTTCAAATGCTGAATATAAACTCTATTTAAATATTAGATTTTTAGGCCCAGTTTTCAAGTTGGTCCAAAATTAAACTTTGTTTGATTCAATAAAAATTGGATGTATGGGGTTCTTTGAAATGCTGAATCTATCCATATATTGAGAGATTTTGGATTGTGGGCTTCTTTATCAAATTGGTCCACATTGAGGTCCAAAGGGTCCTATATTAAACTTTTGTCTGATTTCATCAAAAATTGAATTCTTGAGGTTCTTTGATATGCTGATTCTAATATATACTTAGATTTTGGATATTGGACCATAATAGGTATTTAAATGTCCAATTTCAAATATATCAGTTCTTTGACTACATTCATTTTGTGTCACAAACCTATGATTTGTCAAATATTCAATCACAATCCAAATTCAGAGCTGTTTTAAGTTTAAATGTAGTGTCCATACTTGCTCAACTGTTCAGGGTTCGACCTCTGCAGGAAAATCCGGTTTGCTGTCTCTCTGACAGCCTCTTGTTTGACAATATTCTGGTCTCAAAGCAAAATATATAGATTCAGTGTAAGACTTTTAATTTTTAGGGACAACATCAAAAGACCAATATGTAGGACAAAGCAACAAATGTTTCAGTTTGCAGAAAAACCTTTTATACCTGTCAATTATGTTTTTTTTCAAATTAAGTTAAGAGGGGGCTGATTATCATTGATATAACTATGTCAAGTCAATTTTTATAACACATTTCAATTACAACTTGATGTAGTTCCTAACTGGGATACAATTTAAAGTAGTTTGTAATAGACAAAAGGTCCTTAAATATAATCATGATAATAAAACTCGAAGTTTAAAACATAATTACTAAATTACAAATAGATTGCAACACTAAGAGAATAGTCATAAAGAAGGGCAATCAATGAACAAAAGACAAACCCGGGAACAGTTAAAACACAAAACGACAAACATTATAGACAATCAACAATGAAAAATGAAAATAAATGAGAAAAATGGATCTCAAAAATCAGGGGCTACGTCAGAGGGTGAACAGAACTTGCTTCTTGCAAGACACTTGCCGTGAAAACAATTTGATTTGAAGACAAGCTTTTGTTTTGAAATTTCCAACATGAGGCATTTGCCTCAATGTAGTTACGGCCCTGTAATAAAAGTGAGGTAAATGTTCACGAGACAATATACCTCAAGTGAAATGAAACCCATTTTCAAACATTTCAAATACATTAATATTTATATTATTAAAAGATTTGGGAAGTTTTATAAAAAAAAATGAATTTTGGAAGAATCTGATTTATAAAATGGCTTAAAACATGTAAAAGACCTGCCAAGTTATTTTTAATACATTGTAAGTCAGGTTATTTATTTTCAAACTACCACAGAACAAACCATTCATTTTTGTTATTATCAAGGCTGAGTTATTTATTTTCAAAATCCTACTGCTGCCCCCCCCCCCCCCCCCCCCCCCCCCTCCCCAGAATATCAAATGGTCGTCCCCTAACTTGAGTTTGTCTTAAATTAATGTAATGAAATGTATATATAATGCTTTTACCACAAAACTCAGTTTAATTTGTTTCTGTTCTCTAACTTTAGTTTGCCTCAACCAATATTATGAGACTTATACACAATGCTTATTACCACAGAACTCAGATCAAGTACAAATTTAGGTAGAGTCACTTTTACCGTTCTTCAGTTATGTCCCTTTATATCTTTTATGATATGCAAGCGGGGGCATCATCTGTGTCCATGCATGGACACAATCCACATTTTTGGTTACTATCTTGAATATTATTTATAGATAGAGATAAACTTTAAATAGCAATAATGTTCAGCAAAGTAAGATCTACAAATAAGTCATCATGACCAAAATGGTCAATTGACCTGATAAGGAGTTATTGCCCTTTAAAGTCAAATTTACCAATTTTTCGTAATTTTTTTTAATTTACAAAAGTCTTCTCCTGAAACAACAGAGACAAATAAACCAAATTTGGCCACAATCATCATTAGGGTATCTAGTTTTTAAAAACATGGCAGATATGGTTAAAAATAGAACATAGAGGGAAAATGCAGTTTTTGACTTATTTCTCTGAAACTAAAGCAAAAGTATAACGGTTGCATTATTTCATGCATCAATTGTAAATAAAAATATCAGGTGAGAGACACAGGCTCCTTGGAGCCTCTAGTTTGGTGTATGCAATAATTGTACATGTTGTAGGTGCACATGTCTGTCTGGCTTGGTTTATCTGAACTTGACCTTAATATTTGCTTGACAGTATATTTTCATGAATCATTGGTAATGTTAAGTTTATTTGATACTTATCGTAAACTTATAATTATTCTTATATCTTTAGGACAAGCACCATAAAACAGTGCGGACATAACAATACCTGGAGTCCGTCTATCCCTTTGGCCTTATAAGCGCTCTCACTTGCATGTCTTGTACAATTCTTGTCAAATTTTTAGGAAACTTATTTTGATAGGTTATATCAACAATGTCTGACAAGTTTTAAAATCAGTGCGAATCAATCATTTTTAAAAGAGTTATGCCCCTTGGAAACATTAATTATTTGGAAAATTGCATTGTCATATGATTGTTAGGGCTCTTGTGTACAATTCTTGCCAGAATTTTATGAAATTAATATTAAATAGGTTTATATCATCAGAATGATCAGAGCATTTTGATTTTCATCTGTAATGTTTACAAATTCCAGGTTTCATGGCAAATTTCAACCATTATAAACCTCCACGACCTCCATAGCAGAGGTAATAAAAAAGTAGTGCAGCAACAAACAACAACTATTAATATTCCACTCCAGTTAATCCGACACACAATATACATGTATGATTATATACATAGATATAAGAAGATGTGGTATGAGTGCCAATGAGACAACTCTCCATCCAAGTCACAATTTATATAAGTATATATATATATGTACCCGGTAAGTTTGGATATTAAATTGATGTTATCATTTTTGCTTGAATGGTAAGGCAATATTTAATTTGATGTATATTTTACAAAATAATATATGCTGGGGTTTTTTTTTATTACAGCAAATGTATTCCAAGAGTTTATGGCTGATTATGCAACTACAGGATTTTATCATTGAAGCAACATCTTAGAAGGATAAGTGCAAATGTATGAAGGAAGCCTTGTGTACAAATACATGTAGCAATTACATGCAGGAGAGAACACTTAAACATTACTAACATGTAGTCATGATATTGGAGTGGTGCATTCTAAAAATCTAAACACCTGGAATTAAATATTGTGTATATTTTTTTTCAACCACAAGTACTTTCAGCATATAATACAATTCAAATTCAAGTTATTGTGTCAACATGACAGTTACTGTCTACAAATGGAAAATGCTTGTTTTAAAATGAATTTTATATAAATATTTTAAATAACAAGAATTTTTAGCTTATTGTGCAGCCAAACTTTGAGATCTTTTAATGGTATATGCCTGTTGTTTGTCAACATTTATTTTCTTTTTTACTTAGCCTTAAGATCAGTGGTAAAATGAAAAACTGAAAACCATATGTGAAATAAGAAGGAAATGGTTGTAAATAACAGCAAGACTTTCAATATGGTATATCAAATATATTTCACATAACTTTCTATTTCAATTTATTAATACAATGAGATATGAGGTATAAATAAATCAGACAGCTACACAACAACAAAAACACCTGAAAGGCATTAAGGTGCTAACATACAGTCCTCAACAATAGACAGGTGTCTAAACAATATGTCATGATCTGTTTAATTGACCAGAGTACATGAGTATGTGGCAGGGTGAACTACCTTTTTTCTTCAAAACTCTCATAAGAAGAATTGGCATCTTTTGCAAGTAAGACTTTTCCATAATGTGATTGGAATGTCTCAAAACTGATGAACACAAAAAGACTTATACATACATAATAAAAATGAAATATACATCAGTGCATACATCTTCTATAAATGAATCACCTTCCATACATCAAATTTAAAAAAAATATTGAGACTTGAATACAACAAAAAATGTTCTAGGAGTGAACTATGGTGCCCTGGATATTTGCTTGCCTTCTTGGTTTTATTGCATCTTATCTGCTGCATTGAAGATATTGTGAGTTGGAGTTGATGAATAAATATTATTTGTATTGTTTAGGACCAAGATATTTAAGATACAAAGAGAAAGTAAAATAGAATGGAAGTATGAATACATCCTCAAGACCAAGAAGAATATTTATATATATCAAAATAGAATGTGTACTAGATTAGCATTTACTTATCTAAAATATGCTCAAATACTGTGAAATTTGTGTGATTGAGACTCAATTCACCTTAATTTCATTTAAAAAAAATAATGTGAAAGCTCGATTCACATTAATTTCACGTGAAAAATTTAACGTGAATTTCACGTGAAAGCTCGATTCACGTTAATTTCATGTGAAAAATTTCACGTGAATATCACGTGAAAGCTCGATTCACGTGAAATTCACGTAAATTTAACGTGAGTTTCACGTGAAAAATTTCACGTGAGTTTCATGTATAAGCTCGTTTGAGGTGAATCTCACGTGAAAAATTTCATGTGAAATTCACGTGATTTTCACGTGAAATTTACGTGAACAAAATTTGCCTGTGTAGGTTGATTAAATGATAGTTTAAATCGGTAATAGTGTGAATAGCTCTCGTTAAGAAAATTTTTTTCAATAATGCATTAAAACTGCAAATAGACAAAATTGTGTCGCATCAAGTTCAAATTGAGAGATAATGATTTATCTCTTTAAAACATGTTGAAAATAGGTTTTTTGTTT
This sequence comes from Mytilus californianus, assembly GCF_021869535.1. Lineage (NCBI taxonomy): Eukaryota > Metazoa > Mollusca > Bivalvia > Mytilida > Mytilidae > Mytilus > Mytilus californianus. The sequence continues at coordinate 43,424,039 of NW_026262734.1, read as the reverse complement.
TAAACCTGTATCTGATTGGTGTTACCATCATAGCAGTTTTTTTTAAACTAAAAACACGATGAAAATTCAGAAACAATTAAAACATTGTCTACAAGAAATAATTGTAATTAAATAAATAATACACAAAACTGTATTGTCATTAGCTTTTTTAAAATGCCGCTTTTGATATTTTTGCAGCTGATTATATTAAAACGCTAGAGTACACATGCTAGTAAGTTCCATCTTGATATTGAAATACGACATGAACATAGGAGTGGTTGTTAAATTTTCAATAAAATCAAGGACCATAAAATATGTGTTGAATTTTTTATTTTAGTCAGTTGTTTTGTATGTCTGTGATGTATATTTACCCAGCTTTGGCTCCTGGGTCCCAATAGTTGTCAAATTTACCTATTATGTCTGTTTGGGTTGTTCATCATATTTTTGTAACTATAACTAAACTATAAACAACTGTCATACAGGTTGAATCAAAGTTTAGCTATATATAAACCAGGTTTAATCCACCATTTTCTTCGGAACGTTTCTGTACCAGGTAATGAATATGACAGATGTTTGTAATTGTTCCGTAGGTTGATAAAGTCTAACGTTTGACTTTTGTCAGTTTGTATGGACTTGTTTACCGATACGAAATTATTCGTGAGATGTTAAACAGATACGGATTATTTTAATCGTCTTTATAGTAGGGTGCCCAATGTCCCAAAAGTCCTCTAGTTTACGAGTTAAGTTAACGGATAACACACGGCTGATTTGTTTTTGCACATTATAGGAAAATCATTATATATTACAATCATGATTGTCGTCGTAAGTTCTCGTGGTCAAAATTTTCTAAATTTCGTGTTTTTACAGGGTACCACCAGATACCGTATTGTACGGGGAATCTTTAACATGAAAAATAAAATTATTGCGTTCTTTGTTGGTATTCAAGACAGTACCTATAATATAGTTTATATATTGAATATATCATAAAACGAAATCGGAAAGTATTTAAGTGATTTTAATATAAGTATTTCAGCATTTTAGTAAGAGTAAAATTTTACCCGAAATTTACCCTATTTTCATCGAAAGCAAAATTATTACGTGTATCATCACAATTTTTTTTACTCTGATTTAAGCAATAAGACACAGTGCATGGGTGTGCCAAATTGCATGCGTGAAATAAAAATCGTTTTGAAGAAATTAGCAATTAAAAACACAAATTAAGTCAACATTTTGGTATTGATTAAACACGGATTATCTTGTGCCATTAATCATTTTGTTGCTTACACTATTATGTCATTAACAAGGACAGAGGTCACTCAAAACATTTGTCTTTTTTGCTTGTTGTGTGGTTGATTTATTTGTTGTGAATAGCCAGCTAACTTTATAGATTGTCACTTTGTTCGGAGAAATCTGTTTTGTGTCTGTTTTTCAAAACTTTAAACTTTTTATTGAATAAATATTTTGTTATAATTGTAGTATAAGAATCAAATCGGTCGGTTTTGATTCACACCCGTAATATGACACATCAAAAGTCTTGTATGCCGACCATACGGTACGAGTTTTTCACATTGTTGAAGGCTGTACGGTTGCTTATAATTGCTTGCTTCCACATCTCCTAATTTTTATATTATACAACAAGTATTACATAAAATTAACACTATCAATGTTCCATGTAAATGAGGTAAGGTCAGATGAACTCTGCCACAAAAGCACGTGCAACTTGTTACCATTCCATACACCAAATATATTTAACCCACTACTATCTGAGACTGCACGGACTTGACCACTGAAACTTAACCTTATTCACTGATCCGTGAAGTTAGGTCGAGGTCAGGTGACTCATGTCTGACGGTCATGTAGACTTTGCAAGGATACCATATATTAGTTACCAAATATAGTTATCCTAGAACTCGTGATAATTTAGACATTCACATAACGAAAAAAATCTATACAGTTTTTTAGCAGTCACTTAACCATGAATATGAGGTCAAGGATAAATATTATATGACGGAAACTTCGTAACACAATGGATCTATATACAAAGTATGAATTATCCAGTTCCTCTGCCCTCTGAAATATAAAGCTATACAGTCAAATAGTTTACGGTGTTGCCACCACCACCATCAGATTGTATTCTGTATGCCTGGCATTCTGCTACTTGCGTCGAATGCGATTTAAAAAAGAACAACTGAAATTAGCTCTCTTACCTAAACCTAGTCGATGGGCTTTCAACTTAACAGTAGACAATGAAACGTAATAGCTACTACTAGCTTCGGTAATTTTTCTAAGTTGTTTCGCTCTTATTAAAATTCTGATCTTTATTAACTCGCGTGCTCTTATATATAAGCTCAAATGAGGATAACGAAATCAGAGATCTATACTTTAATTAGATTGATGTTGTTTACAAGTGTTTGTAAAATACATCGATGCTGTACAAAACTTTCTTTTTGTAGATAATCTTTAACTTCATGTCAATTGTAGGCCAATTTATGTTCGATACGTCATGTACATTACACTTGATATAAGTGTGTAAGATGGAGTGATTAGCCTGCTGTTTTTAATTCTCATTTTGTTTTCATAACTTGTAACATAAACCCTCCCCCTTTTTGACCGTTTGCAGTTTGTTTTTGATTTCTGTAAAGTAAATATATACTCAGACCTGCTAATTCAATCAATTCTGTGTTAATATTCATCAATGTGCACCCTATAAGTACAAATGTCAATCTAGAACCATATTTGGCAATAAAATTATCAAATTAGTCCTAAATATAGAAACTTAAGTTATAATCCTTTGAACTATTTGAATTTATTTTGCTATAAACGCAAATATGTAGGGGTGGCCAGCTGTCTAAACGTGACTCTACGTTTTCCTTGAAATTTTAGATTTGACATTTGACCCAAATTTAAGAAAATTGTGACCACTGTAGACAACAACGACATCAATATTTCGACGAGGCTTGTTCTCTAAAATATAGCCGTGTGTTATTCCGTTAACCCAAGTCGATCAAATTTGTTACTGGGCACCCTACTATTATGCTAAACTTTTCAATTATCCTGGTTATAAGCTATGTTGTATTAAATCTTTAGTTTTTCAATACTTGTCTAGTAGGTCCGAATACACAGTTATCGTCCTTTGATTTTCGTTGTCCACAAATATAGTCCCTAGTGTGGACAGTGTGTTACTTGCCAATTTTTTTTATACCCCTTCCAAATTTATTTCTCCATATTTTATGCCTCAAATAGCAAGTAGGGGGATGAAATTACACTGTAAAAAAATCATGAATTTTAAAGTAAAGTATTGATTTGGTCCAGCTGAAAAAGGTTAAAAATAAGCACTTCGGAAGCTGTCAAAAGATTTCAAGACCCCCTTAACATAAAATTGTCCATATTTTGAGTTAGAGCCGATGAAGTTTTCTATAATTTTGATATAATTTGTCCCAAAAGTAGTACAACACACTGTAAAAATATTATTGAGAAAGCGCAGGTGAGATTTTTTTAATTTTCATTTATTGTCTAAAAGAAATGCACTACGAAATAACTGTGTACTCGGACCAGTATATTTCTTTTCATTTTCTTTTTCATGCCTGACAAAAGCAGATACTTCCTTGTTGAATACCTGGTATTTTGAAAGCAAAATTTACAAACAATAGAGATTGGCAATTTTGTCACATGTCTTTTTTCTCAATTTATGATATTTTGGAATATAAGATATTTTCTTCCGCCAAGCCTGTTTGTGTGAAAAGTAGTTTAAGTCAAAAAAAAGGTCATAAAAAAATTATACAACATTTTGGAAGCTGACCGACGAATTAATGGTGTAATCCTCTAATATCATACATAGCTCGCGTTGATAATAAATTTGTTCTTAGTGCATTCAAGACTGCAAACGTGACAAGTCAAATACGAAATGTTTCTGTTTAAACCTTGTTATTTTTGTTTTTGCAGTATTTGCTACAATTCTTAGTACCAAGTCCGAATATAAACGAACGAGCAGGTTATCTCATCATATTGAAGAAATGTTTTGTAAAATCTGATATTTTTTACCATTATCTCTGTATGGTAAGTTACTTCAACTAAATTCACGATGAACGTTCCGAAAATTGGAATATTCATTTTGGTCTACACAATGAAATATTTTCATTAAAATAAACAAATAACAAAACTGTATATTCATTATTGTTTTACATCGCTTTTGATTTTTTTTTTGGAGTTGATTATATTAAGAAGCTTCGAATTGAAACTTCGCGTGGTTAAAATGACATGAAAATAATGAGAGGTTGTTAGATTTTCAATGAAACAGTTACTTACCAAGGACTAGAGGACATGTCTACTATTACCGCAAGGGCTTAATGAGTAAGCAATGACTCGTACATTTACGGAAAAATAAAACAATTGAAAAAAAATAAGAGAATGAAGTATTCGCTCTATACGATTTATTCAATTTAAACATTCCCATGCAAAAGGACGTCGCTAAGTATTTATGCGAACTTCACAGCCGAACGGACGCCTGAAATTTTTCCTTTTTCCTTTTTTGTTTAACTGCCTGACAAATTTTACGTTATTGTTGGAAACTTATTTTGGAATATAGCCACCGCTATTCAAGTGTAAGAAGGTTTGGTTGATATCTATATAAGCAAGTTAACTTTAATAACTTTGAGCTTTTTATACGTAATGACTTACTATAGTATTGTTAAACATGTACATGTACTTGTACTTTTTCAACCTGAATTACTGGTAGTATAGGGGTAAATACTTAAATAATTTTATTTTATCTTTCTTTATTATACTGATCGAAAGTAAAATGGAAGAAGAACCAAACAGACATTTATTGTTTTACTTTGATATATTGAATACTAAACACAAGTATATAATTCAATGGTGCCTACAAAAAAAACATACCATCACCACCAATGTCACTGAAAGACAAACCCATTCAAATATGACGTTAGTTTGCAAAATCTCAGACTTTGTTCGATTTACATCAAGCGTGATTTTTGGACCAAAGATAGTCGAAAAAAAAACACCTTCGGCTTATGTTTTATCCTTCTTTCATTAAGTATATACAAATACCCTGATTGATTCTAGTCTGTAGCAATCATTTAAACTGTGAAAATTTTGAGGACAATTTTGAAATATCTAACCAGCAATTATACTTGAATCGTATAAATAGGTCTTTCTCATGATAAAAAAAAATAAATATCATGATTATGTTGTTCAAAATAAGAATAAAATAGAAGTGGTATGATCGCCTATGAGACAACAACCAACAAAAGATAAAATGATGTAGAGGGAAGCAACTATAGGTGACCTTACAGCTTTCAGCAGTTAGCAAAACTCATACCATATAGTAAGATAAGAAATGCCCGATCCCGATATCAAGACACTTGTCTCTGGAAATTTGTTTTTCCGTTATACAACTTTATATAACAAAAGGTACCCATCTCGCATGACAAGGGCTTGCAAAATGTAAAAAAAAAAGTAGCAAATTAACAGGGTTGAATTATGTTCAAAACAATAAACGAAAAACAAATACCATGGTAGTTCATCAGCTATGATTAAAAAGAATTAAATTATCAAGTGAAATCGTATTATTGTTTACACATGCAGTAGCAAAAGATAATTTAAACTGGATTCAATACATGTGTTGTGAAATTCGCTTATTAGACTACAGTATACCGCGCTGCTAAAATGTAATGCCAACCCTTAACAGCAGCAAACCATCAATCTACACATATCACAAATTCATGTTCGTTGTCTAGCACACACAGTGCGTATCATGTGCAACCAAAGCTTAACTTGCCTATATTTACTGAATAAATATAAGACTTGCAATAATTTCTGTGATTCATATCATACAACCAACCACACAAATCTTACGCTGAGTGATGTACAAAAATTCAACTGAAGGTCCTTCTACGAAGCGAAGTGTTATAAACTATATATAAAAATAAGAAGATGTGGTATTTTAGCCAATGAGACAGCTCTCCACCAGAGACCAAATGACATAGAAGTTAACAACTATAGGTCATGTCGGCCTTCAATAATGAGTAAAACCAGTACCGCATAGTCAGCTATAAAAGCCCCGAAATGACAAATGTAAAACAATTCAACCGAGAAAACTAACGGCCTGATTTATGTACAAAACAATGAACGATAAACAAATATGATAAAAGCAACAAACGACAACCACTGAATAACAGGCTCCTGATTTGGGACAGGCACATACAGAATGTGGCGGGGTTAAACATGTTTGAGGGAGCCAACCCTCTGCAGGTTTTCCCATGACGAACTGAAATTACAAAAAAAAAAAAAATTATTGATCCAGGAAAAATACGGACAACCAATAAAATCGTCCAAATCTACATGCAGGTCCTACTAAATTAATAGGATCCAATTCGTACAATAGCCATGATAGCTATATCCTTCGTAATAATACATGTAAGACAAAAGAACTTATGTAAGAGAATTCGAGTTACTCTGACGGATAGACCGAATGAATCCCTATTAGTCCCTGTTACTTTTCAATCAGTTGCCTGCAGAGATACGTAAAGATTTAGCAAGAGAACACAGATCCGCTAAAAGCACACTGCATGATTTACACAAGGTACTTCTTGACGCATTGAATATTACCAAAGCCGTAAAATAACCAGAAAAATTAGAAAGCCCATTCTCTACCGCTAACTTTTAAAAATAACTAGTATGAAATCACGTTCAAAACCAACGTTCGAAAAACCCGAAAAGTCAGTTTCTGAAAACAAATATTGATTTCAATAAATATTGCATATTTTGTTACGAAAGAGGGCATGAAGCCGTTAACTACACATAAAACAACAACGGTTGAAGCATGAAGCACGGAGAGAGAGAGAGAGAGAGAGAGAGAGAGAGAGAGAGAGAGAGAGAGAGATAATACACATACACATCTTGTTAGTTTGATTAATCATTGAGAGCCAAAAAGACATACGTCAACGATAGTGACTTTACAATTGAGCAGTGATAATGATTTCAGCATGTTGGATTGAATAGAATTGACGTATAGAATCTAAAATAAAGGCTTCACGCCTTGCTTATTTTCACAGACTGTCAACATAAAAAATATACTTGTTTGCTTCACTTTTTTAGTTTTCCAATGCCTGTGACGGTATCATGTAGTTTATTACTTTCAATCTAAAATTTAAAAGACAATAATGACTGAACATTCAGTATAATAAATTAAATAATACATAGCTGGGAGGGTGATTGATCAGATTGTTACCCCTCGAAAATAAAATTTATCAACCTTGACTTCGCATCGGTTTACAATGTTTTCTCGGTGTAACAATCTACTCTGTCACCCTCTCAGCTAAGTGTTATATATATAATTGTTATGGAAACATTTAAGCCATTCGTAGGTTGAAATAGACAATGATATTAAAATTGGTATATAAAATCATTTTATTTTTTAAAGTTTATAAGATAAATAGTGTACACCAACTGGTTTGAAATAAAATAAAAGTCATTAGGAATCCAACAAAACAATTACTTTGTAAAAGGAAGTATTAAGGAAGTATAATAATTGTAATTGTAAGTCTTTGTACCATTACATTTTTATCTGTATTACCTTTCCTTTCCATACTACATGCAAGTCTATACAAATTGTGAATTAATGATTTATAATAAGCCTGCCGCTCAGTTGGGACATACATGTAAACTATCAGTCTCCTAAGGCAACAATATTGCAGTTTCTATGCTTCTCTTTTGACCTGATTTGTATGATACATTTTCTTTGTAAATTCCGTGTTTATAAAATTGTATAGTTTTCAAAACTCCTCAAGCAATATTGAATAATTGACGATTTTGGTCGTAAACGTTCTATTTAGGCCATTTCAATCTTTTTAAAAGCTTTCAAATTTTTTATGTTTTGATTGTTAAAGTTGTTATCAAGAGCGCACCTGATGAAGAGCATTCCTGCTACACTTTGTGCGCAATGAAATCATATCATTTGTTTTTTTGCTACCGAAAAAAAATTGAATAACTTATTCAATCAAATAACTTTAAGTGAGCAAGCTCACTGATTGATACTTTAGTCTGGGAGAACATAATTTATTTATTAGCTTTGAACTAGATTTCAGCTACCGTGAGCATTTTTATTTATTAGGATCAACTCTAATTTTTGTATGTTAGTGGTTTTTGTGTCTCATACCGACCTTTAGAGTTAAGCCAATTGCAACTGTTTTTTTTTTACAGTTTGTTCTAATGTTGTGCTGTTACATATGTGCAAACATGTTGAATCCCGTCACATTTTTCTTGTGCCTGTCCCAAGTCAGGAACCTGTAGTATAATGGTTGTCGTTGGTTCATACCTGTTAAATTTGTTTTTCTTAAATTGTTTTGTTATAAATTAGGCCGTTAGTTTTCTCGTTTGAATTGTTTCACATTTTCATGCTAAGCCGACTGTACGGTATGGATTTTTCTCAAATTGAAGCCGTATAGTGGCCTATAATGACTTACTACTACATCATTTAAACTCTGGTAGATAGTTATCTTATCGTCAATCATACCACATTATCTCATTTTTATATCACAAACCTCACTTCCTCTAGCATAGTTGATTATGTTTACGTTAAGAGATGGTTCTTTTCAATAATGATTTTAGATAGAAATGTTGTGTTACACAAATCCATTTTAGTAACTTTGACCTTGATCCAAGTGCAATTGACAATAGTATATGTAATCATATATCTAAATAAGGGTGCAATCTACATGTAATATTTTATTAAGCATCTGAAACCCACTTTTCTGCACACATTTTGGTCTATTTTAGCATGACTTTGGCATTAAATGTGGTGACCTCGAAATCAATAACATCTTCCTCTCATGATATGTGACACTATGTCCGTGTAAAGTTGCAATCCCATATGTAGTATTTGATTTAGAATTCTTAAACCACTTTTTTTCTATTTTTAGTATTTTAGATCTTGCCTTTTGACGTAGTGACCTAACAAAACTGGGTTTCTTTTCTCGTTACATGCGACTATACTTCCAAGTATGGTTGCAATCTGATCTAATGTATTTGACTTAGCATCTGGCTAAGATAGAAGGTATAACTTTGTTGTTAAAACACATGTAAGAAGACGTATCAATAATCAAAATTTAGTTCAACTCTATTCTATGTTCATTTTGTCTTCTTTTAAATGAATAAAGAGACTTTAATTCCTTTCGAAATCGTCTGTCATTATAAAAATATATAAAACTATTGACAACATGGTTCAAATATCCTAGCTCAAAGCCAAAAAGGAATATGTATGCCTCAGTTGGTGACATTTTATTAAGAGCTTCCTGGTCAACTATCCTTATTAAAGTCAATACCATGAACGTGATCAGCGTAACAAAGAATATTACTGAGATAACAACCAGACCAACCGTTACTCTAGTTACGTTGGTGGTGATTTCATATTTGGTCTTTATGAAAAGCATTTTAGCAGACGATCTTCGAGTTGTCTGTAAAATACTTGTATCCATACTATCAATTGATGACGCAACACTCAATATGCTGTGTAAACCGTTTGGATTAGGTAACAGATTGCTAGGACTCAGGATCTCGGTATTATCCAAGTCTTTACTATTCGAGGATTTGTCTAAAGTTTCCTGTATGTTGTTGTAATGTGTCGACATTGATTTAAGGGTGGAATCAGATGATGATTTGAAAATTTGTCTATCACCTTGACAAACCGTTTCAGCTTGCTCCATGAATGAACAAGTGGTAATGCTTGTACACGAGACTTCCTCCTTAAGAGCCTTTTTGTATACATTTCTATTTGTCATTTGTTTTCTAATAATATTACTTTTTATTATTTTATTTCTAACGGGAATATATAAGCAGAAAATTGTGAGTCCTATTAAAACAACTTCAATTAGTAAAATAATGAAGTATGTCACTGGAAAATATGAATCCTGTAGACTGTCATTAACGAAACATTCAAAACCATTGGTTGCATTTGATAGAGGAAATGAATGAGTACCAGATATGTATCCCATTGGTGTGGCATTAATGGCGGCAAGTACAAACAGAAAAATACACAGCTTCCTAGCATCAGAACAAGAAACTTGATCTTTAAAAGGATAGCAAATGCGTCTGTATCGTTCAATTGCTATTAATAGAATTAAAAACACGGTCCAACATCCCCACACGTAACTGTTCATCATTACAAGGCGACAAACGATGTCAAAATCAAAAGACAAAGGCTTCATCACCATTATTATTTCTACAGGAAGATGAGTTATACATACTACAAGGTCAGACACTGCTAAGGCGGACACTAAAACGTGGTAAGTACTGTGATGTTTCGAGTTTCGGGAAAATATAACAAGTATATTAAAGTTGCCAAGGATACCGACTATGGTTAAAATTCCAATAAAGACGGCAACCGGAATTCGTTTAATTCTCTCATCTGCCTCAATTTCTACCAAAACGTCTAATAGTTTGTGGTTTGTTTCATTTGTCATTCTACAAAGGTTCAAATATGAAATGTTACAACTGTTTTCAGATAAGCATTGTAAGGTTTTTCTTATATCTAAATATTCTTCTGAACATTAGGAGAGTCTGGATAGGGGGTTCTTCATTTCTAAAATATTTTGAGGCATGTCAAAAGAACGCTTAACTTGTAATATTCTCATGAAAAATATTTCACTATTAAATTTATCTATAATTATTAAATTTCTTTGTTTTGTACATAGTTCATTTCTGTAATCAGGGGCCTGGATTTCGGAAGTATCTTATGACTAAGACATGTCTTTTGATGGTCTTAGGACATGTAATAGTCGTAAGACATGTTTTCGAAGGTGTCCCTAGTTACGATATGTCATAACTTTTATCATAAACTTAAGACACCTCGCGACATGACTTATAATGGTCTTATGATTATCAACTCAAATTTTAATTACTTTTCATATATAATTTTTTGTTCATTGCAATAAAAAAATACTTGTGTTACTCAGTCTGCTAAAAAGTAAAGATTTATTCTTCTCCACTTCGTCGATTAAACTTCGAATCTCCTGCGACGTAAATGTGTAACTACTTTTCTTACTCATGATTTTGTATTATAATTATATGTACTATTTCGTTCCTTATGTAGCACTTTGTCAACATATTTGCACGGGCATTTGGTTAAGCGGGTACTCGATGTATCGAATCTTAAAAGTATTCACAATTAAGTAAGACATGAACGCGAAGTTCAAGATAGATAATATACAAACTAAATTTAGACAAATTATCAACTCAGATGTTAATTCCTTTTCATATATAATTTCATGTTTATTATAATTTAAAAAAAAAAATTCGTAAATAATAAGAATGGTAATAATTATGATGTTCAAACTTATTATTTTCATATCTATTTTTATTAATTTCTTATCATTTATATATAAATTATTTGAATAAACCAAAAAAATGTTCACTTATGACAGTCATAAGAGCATCATAGGTATGACTATCTTAGGACAGCTTCGATTTACATCCTATGACATATCATATGATGGTCATAAAATTTGTCCTAAGATATGTCTTATGACATATCTTAGGATACTTTCGAAAACCAGGCCCTAGTATTTTATTACCTAATTCAATTATTTACCACAGTTATTCTTTATTATTTTTTTTTTTATCATTTTTCTCTTTTCTTTATTTTTTTTATGCCATTTTTCTCTATTCTGTAAACCCTATCCACACTCTCCTTTAGTTTTACTTTAAATGACTTGCTTTGGACTAAATTTTACGCCTAATTTAGGAAGACAAATATGTCTCGTCTCTTTCGTGTTCATAGCTTTCAGTGAAATATTTTCTTTGATTTATGATTGTTTAATCAAATAAAGATTTTAAGTTATGATATTAAACTGATCTTGTCAAATTTAATTTCACTGACCAATGATTTTGATAAAATTGGTCAGTTAAGGTTATGCCTAATTAATCAAGATGTTTAGACATCACCAGTTAACAATACGTTTACAGTACATTGTATTGATAGCCTGGAAGGGAAATATTTATACATTCTCAACTCTGAAACAGGGTGGTATTCTATATACTGCAATGTGTCAAACGATCAACATTTGTTAAAGTTAGCCATTTAATACAATTTTCTATCATGTCTTGTCTGTTAAACCCGTTTTCTTGTATTGAAAATACCTTTAAAAAAGTATTGTTTAATTAAGTCACTTAGATTGAAAATTCAATTCATATAATTGAATAAATGTTAATTGGTTGTCGCTTTCGTTATGTGAAGTTGCAAACATTTCATATATATTAAGGACGAGAACAAATTAACGATTCATACAAACGGTAAGTTCTGCTCAGAGGCGGATTTAGGGGGAGGGGCCCAGGGTGCCCCCGCCCCCTTTGTGGGAAAAATTTGGTTGATTATATAGGGAATCACTGAGGTATGACTGGAGCGGGCCCCTCTTAGGCAATCATGGGCCCCCTTATGAAGATTTCTGGATCCGCCACTGCTGCTGCGGACTCGTCAGAGAGTTGTTGCGACTTTATTTAATGCACAGAGAGCGTGGCACTCGTCATACAAGAGGAATCGCATTTCACATCGGGATGTGGTTGCGTATTTCTACATCCCGCACAGCCAAACGAGTTGAAATATATTTGATGAAAAAAAATTAGTCAACGTAAATTAGACAGAATCCCTACAACACAAATTCAATAAAAATCTAGCTTAATTGGTCCCAAAATAGCATCATCCACTTTAAACTAAAACACTGAAATAAAGTTGAGAATCATGAAATGTTTCAAAAATTGTATGGTACATGTTTCGGGGACACAGTTATCTTCCTCTTTTCGTTGTCTTGTCTATAAAATTCTTATTGGGATAGAGCAGGTGCGATTTTTTTAATTTGCATTTTTTTGTGTAAAAGAAATGCACTATGAAAATAACTAGGTTCTCGGACCACGTGATAATTATGAATCGTAGTCCTGTAGATTTGTTGTAAAATCTTAAGAGAAACATAGTTTTATAAAAGGATAACAATTTTGGTTTGCTTCTATGCTCTCTTTTAGATAAGATAAAATGCATGATAAATTTGGTGCTTAAATGAAACATAAAAAAAAAAATTGTCAGACACAAAAAGCCATTGCGAGCATTGTTTAATCAAATATAAAAATCTACATTTATTAATAAATATTAATAAAACAAGTAATGTACTTACTTAGTTTTTCCTGATAAAGTGTACTGAATCTGAACTGTTATACCCGTGTAGATAAAACTGATAAAATTCATCGGACCATAACCACCCACTGTTTTAATATTTGTTTATGAAATTGAACACTATTATTCAAAAAATCGAAGCATACAACTTAGTTGTATTATATACTGATTGAAATATATAGATTTACAGAAGAATCTTTGATTAATATTGTTAAGATACTTCATCAACACATAGCTTTCTATTCATAACTTAAATATCCTATTAATATGTTTGTATAACGGTTAAAAGTTAATAATTTTATAATGGTTTTGACTTTTTCAGATTAAAGCTAAAATGTAAACATCTTTTTTATTTTATAGAATATTATGTGACTGTCATACACGTGAGAGGTTTAGCTATAGCTATAAAATCAGATTTAATCCACCATTTTCTACATAAGGGAATGCATGTACCAAGTCAGGAATATGACAGTTGTTTTCCATTCGTTTGACGTGTTTGAAGTTTCGATTTTGCCATTTGATGAGGGACTTTACGTTTTGAATTTTCCTTGGAGTCCGGTAATTTTACTTTTTGAATTGCATAAAAATTGAAGAAAAAAAAGGTGAAGAGACAAAATTTGAAAAGATGGAAATGTGTTAAATATTTTGAAAAAAATTAAAACTTGAACGTCTTCATGTAGTAAAAAAAAATCAGTTATCAGATCAAATTAAAGCCGAATATGTTTGTGGTCCGAATTGGAAGTTTAATCAAATGAAATTAGTTTTGATCAACGATTGCAGATATAGTTTATTTTCTAGAAATGATAATTGTAAACTGCAAATGAACCATAATACATAACTCTTGTTTATTTGGTCAGTGAAAATACAACACAAGTTAAATTTCTGTCAACTCAACACTTTTCAGAATTTAAACTGTCATCAACTTTTTTTTTTATTGTTTTTCACTTTCTTATTTTAATGAATTGACTATTACTATCATTTAAATCAACACGATTTAGTCCAGGGGGATAAGCCGTTTGGTACTATGAGATCACCAGTGAGAAGATGTGCAATTAACTACATATTGATTGATTGGTTGATTGATAGTTTGTTTAACACAAAGTTGCAAATATTTCATGTGATATGAGTGTCGTTGATTACCTTATTGTACCGTTTGACTATTTTCACATTGTGGAACAGTTCATAGTTAGTAACTTTACTGCGTTCAGTGATCATGCGCCTCTACGTATACGTCTACAATGCAAAGTGCTGTCTTATACACATGAACAACAAATCGTAATGTATCTACAAGTACATTTGACAGTTTTCGGTGGAACGACGACTTAAAAGAACAGTGTTACGAGTCCTTAATTTTGAATAGTGGGTTACTCAGCCAAATAGCTTTTTGTGATGCTCAAAAATCACAAAATGGTATTGATAATTATATTGAGACTTTTACTTACCAGTTTACGGACATTGTTGCGCCATTTTTTAGAAGTACCCAGTAAATATCTTATTTGTAGATCTTGTCTTGCTGATCATTTTTCTTTTTTAAGTTTCTATCTATTTATAACAGTTTTACAGATGTAAATAAAAACAAAATAAATTGATAAAAATCGTCATTAGAGGACAATAACTCAAAGAATGAGTCGTCTGACGATTTTGCCACCACTGTCCCAGGTAAGGGGGAGGATTGGGATCCCGCTAACATGTTTAACCCCGCCACATTCTGTATTTATGAGCCTGTCCCAAGTCAGGAGCCTGTAATTCAGTGGTTGTCGTTTGTTGCTGTGTTACATATTTGTTTTTCGTTCATTCTTTTGTACATAAATTAGGCCGTTAGTTTTCTCGTTTGAATTGTTTTATATTTGTCATTTCGGGGCATTTTATAACTGACGATGCGGTATGGGCTTTGCTCATTGTTGAAGGCCGTATGGTGACCTATAGTTTTTAATTTCTGTGTCATTTGGTCTCTTGTGAAGAGTTGTCTGTCTCATTGTCAATCACACCACATCTTCTTTTTATATATGTGCACTTATTTGTATATCCTGTCGTGCTGGTCATTTTTGGAATATAAGTTTCTCTTTATCTATTATATAGTTTTTCTGATATCATCCAAAAAAGAAAATAAAATCGGTAAAATTCGTCATTTAAGGGCAATAACTCCTAAAATAAGTCGTCTGACAGCTTTGAAATAATAGACAATAGGTAGATCTCATCATTTTGAACATTTCAGCCTCTCTCAGTTTGTGTCTATTGATAGCAGTTTTCAAGATAATAGACAAAACCTGCATTTTATCCCTGTGTTCTATTGTTAGCCATGTCGGACATGTTGGTTGGCAAGTGGGGTCATCAGAAACATTTTTTAAACAAGAAATGATTGTAACAGGATGCTATTACGAAGTCTCCCAAACGAAGCTCCCATAATTCGTAATTCCCAGTGAAAATTGGTTTGGTCCAGTAAAGTTATATGCATTAGTGATGCCTGGGGACTAACCCTGTATATCATTCAAATCATCTTGGCATGACAAACCAGAATATATATGGTTTAGGGGTGGGGATCTCGACCATTTACAAGATATTAGAACTTTCTCAAATGGCAGGGGGTCGGGATGACCCCTGGGGACTAACCCTGTATATCATTCAAACCATCTTAGCATGACAAACCAGAATATATATGGTTTAGGGGTGGGGATCTTGACCACTTACAAGATATTAGAACTTTCTTAAATGGCATGGGGTGGGGGTGACCCCTGGGGACTAACCCTGTATTTTATGTGCTTTATCATGACAAACCAGAATATATATGGTTTAGGGGTGGGGATATCGACCATTTACAAGATATTAGAACTTTCTCAAATGGTAGGGGGTCGGGATGACCCCTGGGGACTAACCCTGTATATCATTCAAACCATCTTAGCATGACAAACCAGAATATATATGGTTTAGGGGTGGGGATCTCGACCATTTACCAGATATTAGAACTTTCTAAAATGGCAGGGGGTCGGGATGACCCCTGGGGACTAACCCTGTATATCATTCAAACCATCTTAGCATGACAAACCAGAATATATATGGTTTAGGGGTGGGGATCTTGACCACTTACAAGGTATTAGAACTTTCTTAAATGGCAGGGGTGGGGGTGACCCCTGGGGACTAACCCTGTAGTTCATTTAATGGGTTTTATCATTTAGAACATTTTCAATTAAAAAGATTGTGTCTATCACAAACGGTTTTCAATTTATAATCATATGAAAATTAAAAAAAATAAAATCCCATAGGGTTCTATAGTAAAACCCTCTTTTCTTTTTGCCCCTCAAAGTACCCCTTTATAAACCCCATCGCACAAACAAAACCCTAATTGCACCACTAGACATGTTAGTCTAACATATTGTGAAACCCTAAGTTAATCTGACAAGCGGTTTTGGAGAACGGGTGCGGACAAGTTCAAATTTAAAAGCGGCGGAAGAGGAAGAGGAAGAAGAGGAAGAATAATGATAATAATAAGAACTGAGCAAAAACAATAAGTCTTCCCAAACCTTCGTTTGGGAGACTTAACTAGATACCCTAATGATGATTGTGGCAAAATTTGGTTAAATTTGGCCCAGTAGTTTTAGATTTTTGTAAAAGTTAACGACGGCGGACGACGACGGCCAAGTGATGAGAAAAGCTCACATGGACTTTTAGGCCAGGTGAGCTCAAAATGGTATCCAGATAGTAGCACAGATTTATCTTGTTTGAACGAATAAAACTTATACAGATGGTTGATATAGATAATCAGTTTTAAATTTACAGTCAAAGATTAAGATTACTGTTACTTAAAATAAATATTTTTTTTTGATTTGATTATCGGTACAGTATCCCACTATTATTTGCATACAGACAAAATATTTTCAATGAAAGATCATGCTTTTTTCTCTCTAATTGAAAGCATATGTACAAAAAATGTAGTTCGGGGAGCATCAGTCGGCAGTGCGTTTTAATTGGTTTTTTTTTCAAGCAAATTTGTAAGATTCTGGTCCTCACTATCATTCGAATACAACATTGCAGCAAATATTGATTATATTTCTTTTGTTCTTCTGTATTTAGGGGTTGAAGGGTGGCAGCAGTCGAAATAGGCTATTTCTTGATGTTCACGCGTATTTTGGCATATAGGTCCTCCGTTATCCCTCTAATGGGTATTGCGGCACATATTGATTGTGAACTGTTTGTTCCTCTATCGATAAGCTAAGTCACCTCTTTAATTAGGGGCTGAAGGGTCGCTGCAGTCCATTCCAATATTCAAAATTACCTATTTCTTAAAATTCTCGTGTATTTTGGCATTTAGGTCCTCCATAACCCCTTTAATGGGCATGCTTTATAGCTTGTTGTTCGGTGTGAGCCAATGCTCCGTGTTGAAGGCCGTACCTTGACCTATAATGGTTTACTTTTATAAATTGTAACTTGGATGGAGAGTTGTCTCATTGGCACTCATACCACATCTTCCTATATCTATATATTGTGGCACATATTGATTATATACATTTTGTTTCATTATTAATTAGCTTTCGAATGACGTATAAGGTTTATTTGTAATTAGGGGCTTACATGTAACGGTCGCAGCAGTCCTTTCCATTATTCAAAAAAGGCTATTTCTTTATGTTCACGCATATTTCGACATTTTGGTCCTCCGTAACTCCTCTAATAGGCATTGCAGCACATATTGACTATATACCTTTTGTTCCTCTATTGATGTTTTCGAATGACGTATATGGTATATCTGTAATTCGGAGCTATAGGGTCGCAGCAGTCCATTCCATTATTCAAAATAAACTATTTCTTAATGTTCACGCGTATTTTGGAATTTAGATCCTCCATAAACCATCTAATGACCATTGCGGCAAATTTTGAATATATAACTTTTATTCCTCTATCGATAAGCTTCCATTATTCAAAATTGGCTTTTTCTTATTATTATACTTCATGTAAAAATGCGGGATTCTGATTGGTTAATACGAGGGAGACAATTTACTCTATCCCATGGCAAATACTCTATTACCCTTCACGGTAACGCTTGATCATCTGTGCGCTTTAATAAATAGGGATGATTGTTATACATATGTACAAGACGTCATGGTTTATTACTTTGAATTTGAAATTTAATAGACAGTAATAACAGAACATTCAATATAATAAATTAAATAACACATATCTGAGAGAGTGATAGAGCAGTTTGTTACCCCTCGAAAAGACATTGTCAACCTTGGCTTCGCCTCAGTTGACAATGTTTTCTCGGGGTAACAATCTGCTCTATCACCCTCTCAGCTATGTGTTATTTATATAAATTAATGTTTACGCGTATTTTGGCATTTAGGTCCTCCGTAACCCCTCTGATGGGCATTCCGGCACATATATTTTGTTTCATTATTGATAAGCTTTCGAATGGTGTATACGGTTTCTCTGTAATTAAGGGCTGAAGGGTCGCAGCAGTCCATTCCATTATTCGAAAAATGCTATTTCTTAATGTTCACGCGTATTTTGACATTTAGGTCCTCCGTAACTCCTATAATAGGCATTGCGGCACATTTTTACTATAAACCTTTTGTTCCTCTATTGATAAGCTTTCGAATGACGTATAAGGTATATCTGTAATTAGGGGCTGAAGGGTCGCAGCAGGCTATTCTATTATTCAAAATAGGCTATTTTTTAATGTTCACGCATATTTTGGAATTAGGATCCTTCGTAACTCCTTTAATGGGCATTGCGCACCATATTGATTTTATACCTGTTGTTTCTATATTGATAAGCTTTCGAATGACGTATAAGGCATCTCTGTAATAAGGTGCTTAAGGGTCGCAGCAGTCCATTTCAATTATTCAAAATTGGCTATTACATAATGTTCACGCGTATTTTGGAATTAAAGTCCTCCGTAAACCCGCTAATGGGTATTGCGGCACATATTGATTATATACCTTTTGTTCCTCTTTCAATAAGCTTTCGATTGACGTTGAAGGCATTTCTGTTAGGGGCTGAAGGGTCGCAGCAGTCCATTCCATTATTAAAAATATCCATTCCATTATTCAAAATAGGCTATTTCTTAATGTTCACTCGTATTTTGGCATTTAGGTCCTCCGTAACCCCTCAATCGGGCATTGCGGCACATTTTGATAATATACCGTTTGTTCCTCTATCAATAAGCTTTCGAATGACGTATAAGGTATCTCTGTAATTAGGGATGAAGGGTCGCAGCAGTCCATTCCATTATTCAAAATTGGCTATTTCTTAATGTTCACGCGTATTTTGGCATTTTAACCCTCTAATGGACATTGCGGCACATATTGATAATATACGTTTTGTTTCATTATTCATTAGCTTTCGAATGGTGTATAAGGTTTCTCTGTAATTAGGGATGAAGGGTCGTAGCAGTCTATTCCATAATTCAAAAAATGCTATTTCTTAATGTTCACGCGTATTTTGGCATTTCGGTCCTCCGTTACCCCTCTAATGGGCATTTTGGCACATATTGATAATATACATTTTGTTTCATTATTGATAAGCTTTCGAATGGTGTTGAAGGTTTCTCTGTAATTATGGACTGAAGGGTCGTAGCAGTCTATTCCATTATTCAAAATAGGCTATTTCTTAATGTTCACGCGTTTTTCGACATGTAGGTCCTCCGTAATTCCTCTAATATGCATTGCGACACATATTAATTATATACAATTTGTTCCTCTATCAAGTAGCTTTCGAATGACGTATAAGACATCTCTTTAGTTTGGAGCTGAAAGGTCACAGCAGTCCATTCCATTATTCAAAATAGGATATTTCTAATGTTCACGCGTATTTCGACATTTAGGTCCTCCGTAACTCCTCTAATGGGTATTGTGGCACATATTGACTAGATACCTTTTGTTCCTCTATTGATAATCTTTCGAAAGACGTATAAGGTATATCTGTATTTAGGGGCTGAAGGGTCGTAGCAGTCCATTCCATTATTCAAAATACCCATTTAATTATTCAAAATAGGCTTTTTCTCAATGTTCACGCGTATTTTGGCATTTAGATCATCCGTCACCCCTCTAATAGACATTGCGACACAATAGACAAGTTATATCTTTAATCAGGGAATGAAGGATCGCAAAGGTTCTTTAAAAATAAAAAAATAAGATCCAAAGTATATATAATAATATTTTAATTTTTATATATGTATGGTATTCAGGTCGTTCATACATTAAAAAAGTTTTTTTTCCGCTGAAGTACGTCCATTATTCATTTTTCAATATTCAAAATTCAATAATTAATAATGAAATAGTTTATATTTCAGTATTCAAGTTGAAAAGTGAATAAAGAAATAGATCATTTCTTTTTTGACTGTCACACAATCCTGTATTTCTGAATTCGTCATTTTGATGTCAATTAACATATATTCAAATTAATATAAGGGTAAAAAATCACAATACTCTTTGCAATTTTTATCTTTATTTATTTTTTTAGTTTCAAAGGATACATTAGTGTGTTTTTGTAACTATTTCTAACAGAAATTCCCTCTTTTAATGTATGGACGACCTGAATACCAAACATATATAAAATTGAAATACTATACATTGGATTTTTTTTTTATTTTTAAGGGACCTTGGCGACCCTTTATCCCCTGATTATAGATATAGCTTGTGTCTCAATAAAATTCAGAATGGAAATGGGGAATGTGTCAAAGATACAACGACCCGACCATAGAGCAGACAACAGCCGAAGGCCACCAATGGGTCTTCAATGCAGCGAGAAACTCCCGCACCCGGAGGCGTCCTTCAGCTGGCCCCTAAACAAATATGTATACTAGTTCAGTGATAATGGACGTCATACTAAACTCCAAATTATACACAGGAAACTAAAATTAAAAATTATACAAGACTAACAAAGGCCAGAGGCTCCTGACTTGGGACAGGCGCAAAAATGCGTCGGGATTAAACATGTTTTTTTGAGATCTCAACCCTCCCCCTATACCTCTAGCCAATGTAGTAAAAATAAACGCACAACAGTACGCACAGTAAAACTCAGTATAAGAGAAGTCCGAGTCCGATGTCAGAATAGGAAACAAAAGAAAATAAACAAAATGACAATAATACATAAATAACAACAGACTACTAGCAGTTACTGACATGCCAGCTCCAGACCTCAATTAAACTGATTGAAAGATTATGTCTTCATCATATGAATATCAGGCACAATCCCTCCTGTTAGGGGTTTAGTATTATACCATCATAAAATATATGAGAAGAACATAACCCGTGTCATGCCAACAACTGGTTTTAGAACAAATGTGTTTAATTCCGATGCAAAGACCCTATAAGCGAATCAATATTAAAGCCAAAATATGCAATCTTTAATGACCTGACAACAGTATCGTAACTATATCCCTTCTTAATAAGTCTGTGTGAAGGTTTTGTTAGCTTTTGATGTGAATACTGACATTTTTGTGCTTTGTAAAGAATATTACCATAAAAGATTGGATGTGAAATACCCGAACGTATAAGATGTCTGCATGTTGAGTTATATTTACGAATGATGTCCTTGTACCGATGATAAGATTTAGTAAATGTTTTGGCTAGTTTATGATATCGAAAACCCTGGTGTAATAATTTTTCAGTAATACATAAATTTCTCTCTCTAAAATCTAATACGTTGTTACATACACGAGCGAATCGTAAAAGTTGAGATATATAAACACCATAAGATGGTGACAAGGGAACGTCACCATCTAAAAATGGATAATTAACGATAGGAAATGAAAAATCATCTCTTTTATCATAAAGTTTAATTTTTGTATTAAGCTTCCCGTTAATGATATAGATATCAAGATCGAGGAAAGGACAGTGGTCATTGTTAGTTTTAGCTTTATTTAAAGTAAGTTCAACAGGATAAATTTCTTTAGTATACATACTGAAGTCGTCATTATTGAGAGCCAATATATCATCCAAATATCTAAAAGTATTGTTAAATTTTTGTATCAGATGTTTTTTCGATGGGTCTTTGCTGATTTTAGTCATAAATTGTAACTCATAACAATGCAAAAACAGGTCCGCAATAAGTGGTGCACAGTTAGTCCCCATTGGAATTCCGATAACTTGACGATATACGGAATCTCCAAAGCGAACAAAAATGTTATCAAGTAAAAATTCAAGGGCAGATATAGTATCAAAGCATGTCCAATTGACATAGTTCTTTTGTTTGTTGCTACTAAAAAATGACCTAAAAGAGTTTGAACATATGTATTCGCATTCCGACTTTTTAAATGCCCATTTAATTAGGTGTGTGAATTTTGTCTTAATAAGAATATGAGGCAAAGTGGTATATAGGGTAGAAAAATCAAAACTTTGAACAGATTCAAAATCACCAATATATGCATGTAATTTATCAAGTACTTCCAACGAGTTTTTGACACTCCAAAAGTAATTAATTCCACTATTTTCAAAGGCCTTATTTGAACAATGTATTATCAGGTTTTTGATTGTACCAAGTGTACTAGTAAGTAGAATAGACAATTTAGTAGTGGAACAATGACTTGAAGACGAAATAAATCTATATTTGTAAGGTGATTTGTGTAGCTTCGGAAGCCAGTACATAGTTGGGACTTTCATTGTATTTGGTTCTGCTTGTAAAGAAGTAGCTAATAGTTTATGTTTGTTACAGATATCGTTTTCTGAAAATGAAGTCAGTTGGAATGTTGGTGAATTCGTGATTTCCTTTTGCAGAACCTCAATGTAAAACTTACGTCAAACTATAATGATATTATTAGCAGCTTTATCAGCCGGGACAAAAACATATTCCTTGGCTAGTTCTTTTAGTTTATGTTTGATACGAGAAATAGGATTTTTATGGTTGTTGTTAAGAGTTAAATGTTCTTTAAAATGTTGTATACGTATATCAACTATCTTCATTACTGAATTAAAAAAAGAGTCCAAAGATTTTTTGTCAGCTTTTTCCCGTTTTATCCATTTCAAACAGTAAGCACGAAGTGAGTCGTGGATGATATTACGATACTCATTCCAATTAATAATTGACTGGGGGCGATATTTAGGTCCTTTACAATGCCTATTAGAGGGGTAAGGGAGGACCTAAATTCCAAAATGCGAGTAGTAAGGTCAAGACCGAGGCGATAACCATCCAGTTTATTTTGTTACTTTTGTTTTGTATCTGACGATTTTAATTAGAAAGTTATACAAATTTAAGACAATACTCTAGTTCAGGGAAAGCTTGTTCGCGACCTAGAATTCTGAGTGGGTCAAGCGTTTAATTAAAATTCATGCGAGAATGTGCGAGATTTGGATGAACTGGGGGCAAAGTCATCTGGTACAAATCAATATTCGATGTTAAGGATACCCGCCGCTTTCCCGTTTATCTGTGAAGTCGTTGAGTGTCATCTGTTTTTTTGGTTTATGTTTATGTTTAATAAAGTAAAAAAAAAATATTGTGTAGAATTTCGAGACCTAGTGTTTGAAAATTACGGGAGAAAATTGGGAAAGAAATTTGAAAGAAACTTGAAATTTACCTTGCAAATAACCAAAACGAAATGATAAAGAAGGAACGAGGGCCTACAAGTCCCTGGAAGCTTCCAAAGTTTATGTGCAGAAATATCATCTTTGGAGATTGAGAATAATTTCCTGATACATGCTGACGTAATGGCATTAATTGCCAAAACAGTATATCATTCAACGGTGACACTACATAATTTATTCACTTTGGCTTGTGTCGGTCGGATATAGATAAACAATTTAAACCATATGATTGTTATGTAAAACGGAGCTTTTTGAAAAGTTATTTCTTGTCATAACACAAAGCTAGTCGATATCATGAATGATATTATGCGAAGTATTCAATAACCTATATATCTAGCTTCATAAATGTTATGTTTTCAATATTGTATAAATAGTCTGATCGTTTAAAATAGTATATACGTTCCTTGTTCAACCCATAATAAAAAAGTTCCCATAAAAACAAACAGCTATGTACAGTTCGTCGTATGGAATTAAACTCTTAGCAAAAAAGCCACACCCACTAATAAGCTATACAATGTCTTTACTCGGACTGTTGCATTTTGAATAAACAAGTGAAAAGTCCAGCGCAATGTAGAACAAAACAGTTTCAACATTCATATATCATTATTATGATCTTGACTTGCATGGATATGCATATAACTTGCAACTGGACGATTAAACACAACGGTTATTGATGAATGCATGAAAAACTTTAACCTTAGACAAAACCTGAATTTAACTGTTAAAGAAAAACGAAGTCCATTTAGTAATAAAATACGGAAAAATGAAAATAAAAATTTGCAAAATTTTGTCCTGGATACTGTATTTTGGTAATAAAGAAGCTTCTGTATCAATTTCCCGAAATTCCATTATGTTTGACAAAGATTTTGATGTAAAACAAAACTTTAACCGCAGACTGAACCTAAATGCTGACGACAAAATCTAGGATCGCCAAGTCTCGCTTTCGAAAGCTTGACAAAAAGACGGATGTATGTCAAAAGATCTCCTTGCTTTCGATAAGACGACAATCATTGTTTTTTTTCGGGGGGAGGGAGTGTACTTTTTTCTAAATTAGTTGTAATATAACAATATTTTTTTCACATTTATTATCATTTTTCTACCTATTAACGTGAATTTTCTGACACAAAAATAAATATACAACAGAACTGTTCATTAAAAGTATGCAAACAAATGTCAAACTATTATATAATATATATGTGTGAAAATTTACTTTCTGAAGATATAAAAAAATATAAAAAGTATGTTTTATTCTGTTTAAGATCTTATAAAATCTCATTGAAATTAGTTAGATATTCTGCATACTATATTATGTATGCTTCACGATAAGACAAGATAAAATGGTGAACGACCCAGATCCCACTCCTTTCAAAATTGTCAATATCTGATGCATTTGAATTAAGCACGATACCTTTATGTAAATTTAATACACGCATGCAATCAGGGCTAGTATTTTGAACATATGGTTTAACGGTAACTGTCAGAACATGATTATAATTATTAAGGGTATATTAATTTTGTCCAACTGTCGCCTGGTGAGATACATAGTTTAAGGTAAAACTTCATGATACCATATGGCCTAGGTGTTGATTGACTTTTATTTTTATGACCTAAGATATGGTAATGAAATAGCATCCGTAACTTATTGAATATATCTGCTAAGTGAACATCACAGCATGAATCTGTCCATTTTTGCGTGAAGGTGACACGCAAAGTCAGGTGACATATCAAACCGTTTCTTTTGTAATTAAGATTAAGTAACATAACAGTCAAAATAGTCTGTTTTAATCTGTCAGTGTAATCAATCACTTTTTATAAATAATCTGATTACAGTAATAACGATGCCGATCTGATAAATCAATAAACTGATAATGCCCCCAGTTCATCAAATCTCGTATCTAATCAGTCGATAACGCAAAATCACGATCGATCTTGCACGTGCGCATTGTTTCCCTGAACTAGAGTATTGCATAATCAAAAAGATTGAACACAAAAAACAAAACAAAAATAAAAAAATACCGGTTTATGTACCACGATGTTTGGAGATATTTAGTCTTTAATAAATTAGGGATTTTGCGTTAACACTAATTTTATACATATCAGTGAATTAGGAGCCTGAGTCGGTTGAAAAGTTGTAAAGAGGGGGGACTTTTTAAAGTGACAAGAAAAAAAAAGACCTTTAATCTATATTTTCTATTATGACAGTCTAATAGTCTAAAATAAGTCAATGTTTTCTTCAGTAGCCACTTTATATTTTAATAACAAAATAAATTGCTAAAAGTGTGTGTGGAGGGGCTTATAGTTTTGCCCCTCACCTTTGTGTATAATGCGGGTATGGTCCCTTTTCCCGGCTCCTACGCTCCTGAATTTTTATATACCCCTCCACATCAAGTAAAAATCATTAATAAGTACAACCAAATATAGAAATATGTTTTGCCTCCTCCCTCCCCTTTTCAAAAGTTGGGAGGGGGAATTGCTCCCTTCCCCGGCTCATACCCCCTCGAAAAAAACAAACAAAAACAAAATGAACAACAAAAATATTAATAACAGATTTAAGACATTTGAAAATTCACTGACGACGTATACAAATGAAATAAGAAAGATCAATCAGACAAACGTAGATACAACATGTATAAATATTGTAAAAATCGATAAAATAAAGAACAAAATATATAAATATAAAAAAAGCTGTTTCTCTTTTTTAAGGGGAATAACATGTAAAGAAAAATAATTGATTTTGTCTCGTTTAAAATTTTTTGATCCACTTATTTTGAAAATCAATTTTATGTTTAATTTGTTTATTTTTTGGCTCATTACAGTAATGTGATATTGGAGTAGACCCCCCAATTAATGATCACGTGAAACAATATTTGTTTTCATTTTCTATCTCTATATCCAAAATGGGTGGTACTTTATTGACGTTGAGAGTGATTTTGTGCTATCACAATTCGACTTAAGCAAATTCCTTGAATATGAAGAGAAAAGGGGAAATTCTCCGAACAGTTCGATTTAGACGATTTAAAAGATTTCAGCTTAACTGTTAAAGGGGCACTAGCTGTCAAATTCATGTTCACCGATTTGACTCAAATTCTCATATTTGATTATAACAAAGTAAAACATTTATCCAAACTATTAAAAGTCTAAAATAAACAGTTAACAGGACATGGGCATGATAACACGTAGCTTCGTTTCGTGTGTATTTTAGTCTAGACGCCATCTAATTAACTATCGAGTTGACCTCCAAAGTCATCCGATGACCATATAAGCGATGTAAACATAAACAAAGATATGAATAGATTAAGCGAATTCGTTTTCTAGGTCTGTAATATCATATTATAGATTAAAAATATATGTTTATCATCGTTTTTACCTGTATAAGAATGATTTTTGCGGATCGGATCAGTCAATCAAATGATTTACCTTTGTTTCTCTTTCAATGTTGACATTCTTTTCATTTAAATAACTTTACACATACAATTCACGTGTTATCCATCTCTAGCTAAGGGGTTAAATTGAAGTTCACATGAATACGGATTCAAAGAAGTTGAATTATTTACTTGCAAGTAAATAATTCATCATCAATGTTTCTTAGCTTATTTTGACAAAATTGAACCATACTGGCGGCTAAAAGCGAATAACTATTTCATTATTTCACATTCATTAATGATTGAACAAAAATATCATATATTAGATTTTTTATATATCTCGTAGCTAGTGCCCCTTTTTAAGGTTCATCACTGGATTTTGCTATTCATTTTTTTTTTTATTCCTGCAGAAGGTGCCAATAGTCTAGTCAATTTGGTGAACAACCTGCAACTAATTGCAACACTAAGTTTTTCTCTGAAAAATAACTCTGTTACTTTCTATGAACAACATACTAAAAATCTACAAAATTATATTTTGCGGAAAGTGGTGTAATTAATCAAACTTTTTGGTAGTAAAAGTAAGGTTATCTGTTTGTTTCCCCTTATTTGGCAATGGTGAAAAAAATTGAATCATCGCAAAATTTTCAG
This sequence comes from Mytilus californianus, assembly GCF_021869535.1. Taxonomy (NCBI): domain Eukaryota; kingdom Metazoa; phylum Mollusca; class Bivalvia; order Mytilida; family Mytilidae; genus Mytilus; species Mytilus californianus. The sequence goes on along the minus strand of NW_026262734.1, from coordinate 43,396,362 downwards.
TATTTTTTAAAAACAGTTGTTATAATAAGGTATAACACATACTATTCTCAATTTAAAAGAAAAGCATTAAAAATGAATCACTTTCCTCTCTCAAAATTTGTATATTTTAATAAAGATATAGACCGATTGTGTTCTGCAATTTACAATCCAAGATTCTAATTCTCCAAAACAGCATCAGTGTAAACAACCTACAATTGGTAAACATTACTTAAAATCTAACCATCTTTGTCGCAAACTTACTCGATCTTTGAAAGAATTCTGCCACTGACTGTGTATAAGGTACCAACAATTCATTTTTTTGTTGGGTGGGGGATGGGTTTTTCTCTCCCAAAACGTGTTTTTGTTCTTCATAAAAAACTTTTTTTTGTTTTTTTGCAAGACTTAATTTTTTGAAATTCTAAATCGTTAATGTATTTATTTTCCCCAACCTTATAAATAAAACAAGATTTTTTTTCATTTCCCTTCTGAAAGGATATAGAATCCAACAATTTATTTCATAAAAGAAGATGAAAGGTGAATGTTTTATGGTTGTAATGTTGAATATTTTTCAAAGGTAAAAATTTCAGGCTCCTTGAAGCCAATCGCTAATGACGCTATTAAGAACGATCTCCGTACTGACAGACCATCCAAATAAACCTTTAGCTTTGCAAGCTATTTTAGATGTAACACTGAATCTCACGTTTCGCTTTGTGTGCTAATCGGATGTGTACTGATATATATTTTGGTCTGGGTCAAAATGATTTATTCGTAAGCTGTAATCTAAGCTTTGAATTAGCTATGAGTACTCAGTGTATTTTTGTAAGTTGTTTTCATGCTATGTGCCGATGTTTTAAGTCAAGCCCATTCTAACTGATTTTTACAATTTGTTCTTGTGATGTGCTTTTTCTACACTGTCCATGATTATGGGAGGGTTAGGTGCTTGCAAACATGTTTTTGAGGAATACATGTCAGCATTCAGGAAGCAGAAACAGTGTATTTCAACAGTGAATTTCAAGTACTTTTTTCTATAATAGAGAAATACTATATGCATGAATAAATGCGAGGTATTTAATGTCAATGAGACAGCAACCCAAACCACAAAAAAAAACCCCCAAAACATGATTTTAGATTAGACAGGACTATCTAAACGATATCTCAGGCCCTTAATCGCCCATAGAAACTACAAATTTTTAAGTTAGTTCATTTTCAGATGTTGAATGATGCCTGATCTTTTTATTGTTCTTGGATAGTCTTAAGCTGATTACCATTTATTCAATTAAGTCAATGAAATATCTAAGAAATGAACTTTGTAATCCTTTACTTTATATACATCTTTGGCTATGATATTTTCATTGAATAGACAACTCATGTCAGTTTTTTGTCATTCTCATTTGGTTGATTTTTCAGACCAACACATACAGATTTACAGGGTACACAAATAAGGCACGGTTGCTATAAGCACTTCCTCAAGGAAGTAACCCTATCGATTTGTTTAACAGTGATATATTCAGACTGAGACTACTGATTGTATGAATACTCTGACATTAAATACCTAGAAAATTCCTTGTACCACACTTTGGCATTTTTTCCCAATGGAAATCATCAGAACTGCCTATTGTATTCAGAAAAACTCCTACTATATATATAAGAATGTGTGGTATGCTTTCCTTTGTGGCAACTATCAACCAGAGTCAAAATGGCGAGGATGTATTTAATCAACTGATGCATATCTTAGTCTTTGAATTTTGTAAGATAACTTTTTCCCTGTTTATCTCATATTTAACATCCAAATTTGGACCACTTTGGTACAATTACTTTTTGATTCAAGATCTTGAGGTAAACTTATAGTTGTATTGATAAAACTGCCCTTGAAATTGCTTTAAAACAATATAAGATCTACATTTCATGTTAATTCAGTGTACTAGTATTATATAATATATTACCAAATTTAAAAAGCGTATACATCTGAAATTAAATGTGGATATTGACAGAGCTCGCTAAATAAAATTAGCAACCGATAAAGAGAAAACGACAATCACGACGTCCGTATTTAACTGTGACTTTATACAGTTCAAATGTTTAAAAGTAGCTGATGAAAAAAATATCAGTCAATGATGAAGCAAGGACACTAGAGCAATAACTCTTCCAGCAAATAACATGACAAAATCAAAGTCCGTAACCAAACTGATTTAAAGTTATTTTTGAACCACACTTAAACATTTTTGTTTATTATACCTACACGTATAATTACTAAAAATAAATAACAGAAACATAAAATAAAATGTCCAAACTTCAACAAAACTTACTTCTTTAAACTGAGCTTTACTGTGCGTATTGCTGTGCGTTTGTTTATTCTACATATGCAAGAGGTATAGGGGGAGGGTTGAAATCTTACAAAACAGGAACCTCTAGCGTTTGTAAGTCTTGTGTGTGTGTTTTGTTTTTTCATTTTGGTTCATTTGTATGTTTAGGAGTTTAATGTGGCATCCATTTTGCTGAACTAGTATTCATCGTTGTTAAGGGGCCAACTGAAGCCCGCCTCCGGTTAAAAAATCAAACTAGAAAATAACCAAGTTTTTAAATTTTCAGTTTTTTGTAATTTGTTCCTAAAACCATATGTTTCACCTAAAAATTATATGACCATTTATATTGATAACTAGAGGAATATATAAATTGCAGGTTTTATATATCCAACGCAATCATAGGTTTGAACGTTGTTTTCAATTTAGACTTGTTTACATTTTTTCGTTTGGGCTTGTGTTATATTTTCCTTCGGGTTTATATGATCCGTTCATCCTATTTCTAATATTTCGACTCTTCAAAATTCAAGAGTCTATCCTAAATTGAGGTAAATTATATAGCCTTCCAAATACCGTTTCGATCCCTAACATTACTGAAGAGACATTAATTGTCGAAATCCGGATATGGTGTACTAATTTTTGCACCTTTTGTTAGCGGTTTACCATCTTTTCCGCAAGTTTATTGTTTTCTGTTTGGTATTAAATCAATAATTTTAAAAGATCCATTTTGTCACATCTTGTGATCCGTTTATTTGGCAATCGCCAATGGCAGTCAGCAGGGTTTAAGAACATCTGTTGTTCGACCTGTTGGTCAAATGCGTTTTGTTAAAATATACTTTTTCACTTTTTTGGTCTTTTGGAGAATGTTGTTTGTGCTGTATTTAGACCCCTCTATCAAGAAATTTGTTTTGCATGCACACGTATAAAAATTGCGGTTTTTATCCAACGCAATCATAGGTTTGAACGTTGTTTTCAATTTAGACTTGTTTATATTTTTTCGTTTTGGGCTTGTATTATATTTTCCTTCTCGTTTATATGATCCGTTCATCCTATTTCTAATATTTCGACTCTTCAATATTCAAGAGTCTATCCTTAATTGAGGTAAATTACATGGCCTTCCAAATACCGTTTCGATCCCTAACATTACTGAAGAGACATTAATTGTCGAAATCCGGATATGGTGTACTAATTTTTGCACCTTTTGTTAGCAGTATACCATCTTTTCCCCAAGTTTATTGTTTTCTGTTTGGTATTAAATTAATAATTTTAAAAGATCCATTTTGTAACATCTTGTGATCCGTTTATTTGGCAATCGCCAATGGCAGTCAGCAGGGTTTTAGAACATCTGTTGTTCGACCTGTTGGTCAAATGCGTTTTGTTAAAATATACTTTTTCACTTTTTTGGTCTTTTGGAGAATGTTGTTTGTGCTGTATTTAGACCCCTCTATCAAGAAATTTGTTTTTTCGTGCACACGTATAAAAATTGCGGATTCAACCGGAATTTTTATACGTGTGCATGCTGACTGCCATTGGCGATTGCCAAATAAACGGATCACAAGATGTAACAAAATAGATCTTATTATTAATTTATTACCAAACAAAAAACAATAAACGTGCGGAAAAGATGGTATACCGCAAACATGAGGTGCAAAAATGTGTACACCATATACGGATTTCGACAATTAATGTCTCTTCAGTGATGTTAGAAACGGTATTTGGAAGGCCATTTAATTAACCTCAATTTAGGATAGACTTGAATTTTGAAAGAGTCAAAATAGGATGAACGGATCATATAAACCCGAAGGCAAATATAATACAAGCCCAAACGAAAAAATATAAACAAGTCTAAATTGAAAACAACGTTCAAACCTATGATTGCGTTGGATAAAAACCGCAATTTTTATACGTGTGCATGCAAAACAAATTTCTTGGTTGAGGGGTCTAAATACAGCACAAACAACATTTTCCAAAAGACCAAATGAGTGAAAAAGTATATTTTAACAAAACGCATTTGACTAGCAGGTCGAACAACTGATGTTCTTAAACCCTGCTGATTGCCATTGGCGATTGCCAAATAAACGGATCACAAGATGTAACAAAATAGATCTTGTTATCAATTTATTATCAAACAGAAAACAATAAACGTGCGGAAAAGATGGTATACCGCAAACATGAGGTGCAAAAAATAGTACACCATATCCGGATTTCGACAATTAATGTCTCTTCAGTGATGTTAGGAATCGAGACGGTATTTGGAAGGCCATATAATTTACCTCAATTTAGGATAGACTCTTGAATTTTGAAAGAGTCAAAATAGGATGAACGGATCATATAAACCCGAAGGCAAATATAATACAAGCCCAAACGAAAAAAAAATAAACAAGACGAGTCTAAATTGAAAACAACGTTAAAACCTATGACTGCGTTGGATAAAAACCGCAATTTTTATACGTGTGCATGTAGATTAAAAAATTTCTTGGTAGAGGGGTCTAAATACAGCACAAACAACATTTTCCAAAAGACCAAATGAGTGAAAAAGTATATTTGAACAAAACGCATTTGACTAGCAGGTCGAACAACTGATGTTTTTAAACCCTGCTGACTGCCATTGGCGATTGCCAAATAAACGGATCACAAGATGTGACAAAATAGATCTTATCAATTTATTACCAAACAGAACACAGTAAACGTGCAGAAAAGATGGTATACCGCAAACATGAGGTGCAAATATTTGTACACCATATCCGGATTTCGACAATTAATGTCTCTTCAGTGATGTTATGAATCGAAACGGTATTTGGAAGGCCATATAATTTACCTCAATTTAGGATAGACTCTTGAATTTTGAAATAGTCAAAATATAAGGACTATCTTCTATAAAGATCACATTTTAAAAGTTTTAACCATGAATAACCGAGCTTTTTTATTTTCATTTTTTCGCATTTTTACCAAAAAATAAAAACATTTTACCCCAAAACTACCATTTTTTTCGAGCTTGCGACTTTTGTCGCAGAAAGCTCAACATAGGGATAGTGATCCGGCGGCGTCGGCGGCGGCGGAGTTAACTTACTCCTTAAAAGCTTAATAGGTAGAAGACCTGGATGCTTCATACTTTTTATATATATAGATGGCATATGATATGAAGTTTCCCTCTGTCATAAGTCCATTGTCCTTGACCTCATTTTCATGGTTCAGTGACTACTTGAAAAAAAAGTTAAGATTTTTTGTAATGTTAATATCTCTCTTATTATGAGACATGATAACTATATTTGGTATGTGAGTATCTTGCAAAGACCTTATACCTCTCAAACAGTTTTCACTTGACCTCGACCTCATTTCATGGTTCAGTGAACAAGGTTAAGTTTTCGTGGTCAAGTCCATATCTCAGATACTATAAGCAATAGGTCTACTATATTTGGTGTATGTAATGATTGTTAGGTATACATGTCTAACTGGCAGGTGTCATCTGACCTTGACCTCATTTTCATGGTTCAGTGGCAAAAGTTAAGTTTTTGTGTTTTTGGTCTGTTGTTTTAATTCTGAATGCAATAGGTCAACTATATTTGGTGTATGGAAATATTTTATGATGTACATGACAGTCTGGCAGGTATTATTTGACCTTGACCTCATTTTCACAGTTCATTGCCCAATGTTAAGTTTTTGTGTTTTGGTCTGTTTTTCTAATACTGTATGCAATAGGTCAACTATATTTGGTGTACGGAAATATTTTACGATGCACATGTCAGTCGGGCTGGTTTTATTTGACCTTGAACTCATTTTCATGGTTCATTGCACAATGTTAAGTTTTGTGTTTTGGTCTGTTCTTCTTAAATTTTAAGCTATAGGTAAACTATATTTGATGTATGGAACGATTGTAAGGTGTATATGTCTGTCTAGCAGGTATCATCTGACGTTTACCTCATTTTCATGGTTCATTGGTGAATGTTCAGTTTTCCTGGTTAACTTTGTTTCTTAGATACTATAAGCAATAGGTCAACTATATTTGATGCATAGAATGATTTTAAGGTGTAAATGTCTGTCTGGCATGTTACATCTGACCTTGACCTCATTTTCATGGTTCATTGGTCAATATATAATTTCCATAGTTTGGTCTGTTTCTTTTGTACTATAAGCAGTAGGTCATTTATATTCGGTGTATAGAATGGTTATATAAAAGGTGTACATGTATTTCCGGCTTGGTTTATCTGACCTTGACCTCATTTTCTTGGATGATAAATGTTAATGTGATACTTGAAGTAAAACTTTATATTTAGGACTATCAACATAAAATCAGTGGTCAGTATAGTAGGCGAGACATTTCCGCGTGTGCACTCTTGTTTAAATACTTATAACTATAGGACTTCATAATATAAACATAAGATAGTATGTTGGTTTTCTATAAAGATCCCACTTCCAAAGTTTTAACCATTAACAACTGAGATTTTCTTCATTTTCAGTTTTCAGCGTTTTTTCTCTAAAAATCACACATTTCACCTCAAAATTACTTTAATATGAATACTAATAACTAAAGGACTACATAAAACACTAATAAGATCAAGTGGCCTGTCTTCATCAAGCTTTAAGTCTAAAAATGTAACCATAAATAACAATGTTTCTTCTTTTCCAGTTTTCAGTATTTTTTTCTAAAAACCACATATTTCACCCCAAAATAACCTTTTCCTCAAATCAAATAAATGTAGATTTTTAATATGTTGTTGGTACAAGTCTATGTTCTATTTTGCACTAAAAAAACCTTGTGTTGCAATTAGTTGCAGGTTGAGTGATTTTATAGCTAAATTGACTAGGCTTCAAAATAATCTAAGCTGAGAGAGATATGTGAGAAGATTCCCTCATAAAATAAATGTTGTGAGTTGCATTGATTTAAATGGACAATAGATGGGCAATAGACACCTGCAATCCATAGGTGATTTAAATTGTGTAACTGAGTGGACCGTATCAAATGAAACTCATGTGTTAGATATAAGAAGATGTGGTATGAGTGCCAATGAGACAACTCTCCATCCAAGTAAAAATTTATAAAAGTTAACCATTATGGTCAAAGTACGGTCTTCAACACGGAGCCTTGACTTACACCGAACAGCAGCTATAAAGGGCCCCAAAAATTACTAGTGTAAAACCATTCAAACGGGAAAACCAACGGTCTAATCTATATAAAAATCGAGAAACGAGATACGAGAAACATTTATCAACCACATCAACAAACGACAACTACTGAACATCAGATTCCTGACTTAGGACAGGTGCAAACAATTGCAGCGGGTTTAAACGTTTTAATGGTACCAAACCTTCACCCATATCTGAAACAATAGTGTAACATCACAACATAGAAAGACACACTATAAAATATCAATTGAAATGGCTTAACTCAATCAAAAGACATATTAACACCAGTGAGCATACACTGAACAAATAAATTAGATCTATGATACAATGTAAATACAAAATAAATAAACTAAGGGAAAATAATTAAAGTAACATGCTATATCACTGTGAAATGTTAAACAATATAAGAAAAACAATATGCTTGAACAAAAATATCAGCCATTTGCGATTACTTTAAACACAGGTAAATGAAAATAATTCTGTTGTTAGGTATACGTGTACAGTTCAAAAGGAGACAGGAAATATTTTTACAAAATAAATAATTTTGATGTTCATAGTACGAAGAAGTGAAAATTTATAGTAATACCAAACTTTGCTGATGACAAAATCGATATTAGTGCCAATGTAAACTATATTCAAAGATCTATTTACAACATTGGTAAGATGACCTTTACTTATAAGTTTGTTTAAAGTTAGTTTATTTTCCTGTCTTGTGCAAACTGGAAAAAAAAAATGCACAGCAAAATCCAGGTTAGTTTTTGATTTTCTGAAACATAGACTACATATAACTTTTATATATCTAAGTCCTGCCATGCCTTAAAACTTTCCTAGATGTATCAGTTTGTCTGTACTCAGAGAAGATTTTGTGGTGTAAACACGGCCATATTTTTCAACTCCTTTTGATGAACCTTAAGCAAACCCACGAGAGGTTTGTACAGGAAATATTTGATGGTTGCAGTTACTCTTGCAGTCAGTTACTTCGTAGACACTTTATTTAATTTCAGCACTTTTTAGCTTTTTTTATAAATATAATTTTTATGAACACTTTTCATATAAATTATATTTATAAATCAAGGTAATTAGGTCACAAGGTGTACGATAAAGTGCCTATGAACTCACTGAATGCACGAGTGACTCTATTTATAGGTTAGACAATACTTGGTCATGTTTTATGAAAATTTAAAGCACAAGGCGTAGCCGAGGTCTTTAAATCTTCATAAAACATGACCAAGTATTGTCTGACCAATTTAGAACATATTCACACTTTCGAGTGACCTTACAAAATTATCCTCTCCCATTGTAATATTCAAACCTAAATAAGAGTTCACTTTTTATAATGAAGTGAATGTATAACATAGGTAATGATCATTTCAATGGATGGAATGAAATAGCACTGACATAGTTTGTGAGGACAAAAATGATAAATTGTTCAAACATTTGAGTTTTTCTTCTGCTTCAGGTAAAATTTAATACTTATACATCTTCATATTTTTTATTTTAAAAAGTACACAATGTTATATAAATACGCTTTTAGAAATTTGATTTTTTTTTATAATTATAAAACTCACTGTATAAATATTTGAATTCAGACCATTCAACATTAGATGCTTACTAGATGTTTATTAATAATGTACATGTATTGTGTTTTTCGAGAAAAAAATCCCTTGCTTTATGTATCAGCAGTCTGAGATTGTTTTCTTGAAAGAAAAAAAATGACTCGAATATCAGGTATATAAATTGAATAAATATTATTTTACCTACATCTTTACCCCATTTCATTTTTTTTTGTTTATTATATATATGTGTGCCATTACAAAATGTATACACATTTGCAAAATTCAAAATGTTTTTGTTTTTATTCTTTTCTCTTTCATCTTTCATCAGTAGGCTATTTTCCCAAGGAAAATGTCTCAGGGGATTGTACACTGCGTTAGTGTAGTTCTTAAGAGTTCACTTTCATAATTAATCTACAATGAAAAGTCATTCATGTATAGCGTTTTATAGTGCATGGAAAACCATGTACTATAAAAATTAGAGGGAAAAAACTGACTTGTCATTGGACGAGAAGGGGTGAGTATGTTCTAATCATAAAAAGAGACCGTGTATCTTCATAAAAAGTGTCCGTGTAACACCCGTTATTGTACTGTTTTTCTATAGCTATGCTGGGGGCAAAGTCGTACAATTTGTATTATTATACTTCATGTCAAAATGCCAGATTTTGATTGGTTAATACGAGGGAGACAATTATTATGCGATATAAAAATTAAGTTTTTTTTTGTACCTTTCCATCTTCAATGATATATTCATGCATCAAAGATCCTTAGTGAAGCATTTTAATTTGTGGTTTAATATTAACATTTCGTGTTGCAGACGTTGCGCTTAGACGAGAGTATGGGTTTAATACTAGTTTGAAAACAAGTTTAATCACTGTTTTAAAATAGGAAGGAAGCTAGTAATTTTTTTCTAACGTGTACTAGGCCACAAACTGAAATATTGTACTGCAGTGTACTGTGACAATGTCGAGTCGGACAACTATCAATGATATTCACAAAGCACACGAAAGGCTAAAGCCGTTGGTTCTCAGAACACCTATTTTCACAAGTTCGACTTTTAATAATTTAATTGGGAGAAAAGCATTTTTCAAATGTGAAAATTTACAGAAAACTGGATCTTTTAAAGCAAGAGGAGCACTAAATTAAGCAAGTATAGGCAGTTATAACACAGTAAGACAATGCATTTGGACTGTTTTTTTAGAGATTATTTTTAACAAGAGGAAATCATTTTCAGATAACGATAAATGCAAATCACAATATGCAGGTCTGCATTTCACAAAACGTTCATATTATTATAACATTAAAAACAACTGTAATTTGTCTAGTTTGTTACGGGTTTACAACTCGTAAGCACGTGTAACCCCGCTCAGTATAGTGGTGTATACATGTTTTTGTAGTTCTATTATTGGTTTAGCAACAACAACATCTTTGTATTGTGTAGAATCATTATACTTCGAGAATGTAAGGATTTTCATATATGCCAGATTTTTTTCTTGCTTGTCAGTTAACTCGTTTACTGCGTTCGTCCTGAACATGCATGCAATATTTGCAACATATAAACTACACACAGTATACATAGATAGCAGAAGGTAGTGTGAAACATATTACAACATGTTAGATCTTAATTTTTGTGCACGAAATATAAATTTACCCAAATTACATAATTCTCTAAGATTATTAGAACTCATTCATTGTATATATATTCATACATAGAAGGTTTTCTCCAATAATACAGTTTAATAAAATAAGATCTAAGACCTTGATAAGTGGGACATTTTAAAATGAAATGTATCTCATCCTCAATGTCATTTTTACAAAAACTACAGAGTCTATTACTTCTTGGAATTGCAGAATAACGTCCACATTCTATAGCTAAATCATGACTTCTAAGTCTTATTTTGGTAATACATGTCTTATAAATAACTGGTATTGGTTTACATAAGTAATATTGTAAACAAAAATTTTGAACCATATATCTATAACTTGAACATTTAACTAAATTACTCAATTGGCTGTCAAAATCTTGCTTCAGACAATCAAACAGGCGCTGTTTAATTATCAAGTAAAAAGTACTGGAGAGCTTACTATCTAAAAATAAACCTTGATTATACCAAATATCACCTAAACCTATACTAAGCAGCTCATTTTTAATAAAATACAGCCAATTTGTCTGAATATTTGGATATTTTTGTAAAACATCATATTAAAAACAGTTTTTTTCAAAATACAGTGTGTAGGTGATAATACTTCAGGTCCGTGTAACACTTATCAATTCAAAGTTTTAAAAAGTTTTAAAATTTTAGATTTTTGGAATTTCGATCAAAGTTTTAAAATATCAAAATTCCAAATTATTTAAAAGTTTTGATATTTTGAAATTTTCACCAAATAATTAAAATTTTAAAATTCTAAACATCGTTTTTAAATTTGATAGTTTAGATATTTGATCAAACTTTAAAAGTACTAAAGGTCCGTGTAACACTTATAAATTCAAATTTTCAAAAAGTTTTCAAATTTTAATTTTTTTGATTTTTTATCAAAGTTTTAAAATATCAAAATTCCAATTTTTTTATTCTTTTTTAAATTTTGGAAATTTCATCAAATAATTAAAATTTTTAAATTATATACTTCGCTTTAAAATTTAATAGTTTAGATATTTAAGCAAACTTTAAAAATACTAAACTGAACGTACAGTTTTGATCATTTCGCTTTTTGAAAGTTTGAATTTTTTGAATTTTGATTAAAATATAGGAAAGGGGGAAAGGACTAAAATGTGGATACCTGTTACAAGTGCGAAACGGAATAAGAATGGAAGGAAACGAAATGAAATTTACCAAAACAAATCAAAACGAAAACAATATTTTCTGAAAAACTAAATATAATGAAAATTATAAAACAAGAGGCTAACTTGTGACCTACCGAATTATTTATTACCGGGTTTGTAATAACATGAGCAACACGACGGGTGCCACATGTAGAGCAGGATCTGCTTACCCTTCGGGAGCACCTGAGATAACCCCCAGTTTTTGGTGGGGTTCGTGTTGCTCAGTCTTTAGTTTTCTATGTTGTGTTTAGTGTACTATTGTTTGTCTCTTCGCCCCTCTTTTGTTTGATCTACAGGGTGAAAAATAGAAATATGTTTCTTTAAGTCTACAAAATAATTAGTAAGACCTGATTTTGACACACTTTGATTCTCTAACCATGGAAGTAATATTTAAATAGTAATATTTAAATATTACTTCCATGCTCTAACTAAATGAATAATATGCCGAAATTACTTGTCGACTTTGTGATTACTGCTACTTTTAGATAGCAAATAAAAGGAAACGGGATATTCGATTTTTGAATAAAGGATAGTTCCGTAGTTATTATTTGCACAATCAACTTTGAGTAAAATACAAGTATGTAGCCACGTCTAGTCAGAAAGGGGCGTGTAGAGAGAATGCAACGCTCTCTGCACGTTACGAACCGTAACAACAACTTTTTGAGTGGTTCGTTGATTGCAAAGTTTCTGTCCCTATCCAATATACCCTCATTTTCCATTGGCGATCTAAATTTGTTGACCTTCATCCTGAACAGACTCTATTACAGGACCTACCTATTGTATTTATTGTTAATATTGTTAACCAACAATCAATCATTTAAAATAGGCGGTTTATATATAAATTATAAAGAAACTCAGGTTTCAACTCCCTCGGACAAAGTTTCCCTTAGATGGATTTTGCTATTTTTAATGTCCTTTTTGGCAATACACCTCTTCAATTGTAAATATATGAACGGCCTATTTTAAATGATTGATTGTTGGTTGCAACAAATTAACAATAAATACAATAGGTAGGTCCTATAATAGAGTCCGTTTAGGATGAAGGTCGGCAAATTTAGATCGCAACTGGAAAATGAGGGTATATTGGATAGGGACAGAAACTTTGCAATCAACGAACCACTCAAAGAGTTGTTGTTACGGTTCGTAACGTGCAGAGAGCGTGGCACTCTCTATATACACGCCCCATTCTGACTAGACGTGGCTGCGTACTTGTAATTTGCTCAAAGTTGATTGTCGCACGATAACTTACAAAAGTGCAAATAACAAATACGGAACTATCCCTTATTTAAAAAATCGAATATCCTGTTTCCTTTTATTCGCTGTCTAAAAATAGCAGTAATCACATAGTCGACAAGTAATTTCTGCATTTTGTTCATTTAGTTAGAGAATCAAAGTGTGTCAAAATCAGGTCTTACTAATTATTTTTTAGACTTAAAGAAACATATTTCTCTTTTTCACCCTGTAGATCAAACAAAAGAGGGACGAAAGATAACAGAGAGACATTCAAACTCATATGTCGAAAATAAACAGACAACGCCATGGCTAAAAAAGAAAAAGACCAATAGACCAACAATAGTACACAAACACAACTGTACATAGAAAACTAAAGACTGAGCAACACGAACCCCACCAAAAACTGGGGGTGATCTCAGGTGCTCCGGAAGGGTAAGCAGATCCTGCTCCATATGTGGCACCCGTCGTGATGCTCATGTTATTACAAACCCGGTAATAAGTAGTTCGGTAGGTCACAAGTTAGCCTCTTGTTTTATAATTTTCATTATATTTAGTTTTTTCAGAAAATATTGTTTTCGTTTTGATTTGTTTTGGTAAATTTCATTTCGTTTCCTTCCATTCTTATTCCGTTTCGCACTGGTAACAGGTATCCACATTTTAGTCCTTTCCCCCTTTCCTATATTTTAATCAAAAATAAAAAAATTCAAACTTTCAAAACGCCAAATGATCAAAACTGTTCGTTCAGTTTAGTATTTTTAAAGTTTGCTTAAATATCTAAACTATTAAATTTTAAAACGAAGTTTATAATTTTGAAATTTTAACTATTTGGTTAAATTTTCAAAATTAAAAAAAAATTAAAAAATTTGGAATTTTGATATTTTAAAACTTTGATCAAAAATCCAAAAAAAATAAAATTTGAAAACTTTTTGAAAATTTGAATTGATAAGTGTTACACGGACCACTAAACTTAACGTGCAGTTTTGATTATTTCGCCTTTTGAAAGTTTGATTTTTTCAATTTTTGATTAAAATATCAAAAATAGAAAAGGGGCGAAAAGAGGGGTACCTGTAAACACGGCTCTGATTATGATAATTCTTAGTTAGGAATTAAAAGCACGAAGTATACCTGTAAACATTATGATCATTCTTAGTTAGGAATAAAAAGCACAAAGTATACCTGTAAACTGCGAAACGAAATAAAGCGGAACGAAGCGAAACAAAATATAGTGAAAAGTTGCTGTTATTTAAAAGTTAATGTATAAAATAAAACCAGAGGCAGACAGTCGAAAGCAGTTAAAAATTGGATAACAAAATAAATATTTCTCAAAAGAAGAGAATTCATTTTGAAACAAGACTCACGGCTCTGATTATGATGATTCTTACCTTAGAAAAGAAAGCACGAAATATAGCAAATCATTTTTAAGTGCAAAATAAATAATCTAAAGAAGAAGTTTTTTTTTAAAACAAATTGGACATCACATTAGATAACAGTATCCTGAAAATTTTAAGGTTTTGCATCTATTGGAAAAAAAATGTAAACCTATCTAAACCGGCATCAAACAAGTTGATTTACGTTTTAAAAATCTCTAACATAAGCTTTATAGCGTTTCAAATAAATAATTCAGAACTATGTGGTTTACCAAGCGCCCATCATTTAGGAGTAACAGTGAAAACTGACCAACTCGCAGTAGGTCAAATAGTATGGTTAGGTTGAGTATGTATATATATTTTCTACTGAACTTTAAGCAATAAAATGGCTCAATGCATGTTGTGTTATCTCTAATTTGATTTCAAATTTTTCTGTTTTGCTCTACGACTTCTTACTTTCTGCAATCATGTCGGCAGATGAAATCATTGCTTGTACATTTTAAATGATCATCTTTAACCTTTTAATCAACTTTTTCAGTTCTTTATAAATTGTTGGCCTTCAAATATTCGGCTTTGAGTGTTCCTGATGAAGGTAGATCCAGAAAAGCGCTTCGAACGCATGCAATTTTTGACGTTTTGTTTTCATTAAAAAAAATTTTATCGATTGCATGACGAACATATATTGCCTTGTATCATTGATTTTAGTTCTAAGTATTGGTACAGTAGGAAAAATGAATTCAATGAACGTTGTGCTAGCCTCGAATGTGGGTGGTTGTTGATAACTTTTTTACGCTGAATTTAAGAGTAAGACCAAATATTAGTAGCTTGGAGCCAGGATACTGTTATAAAGTATCTACATAAACTCACCATAGATAGATACCAGGATGTAAATTTTGTATTTGCGCCAGATGCGCGTTTCGTCTACAAAAGACGTATCAGTGACGCTCGAATCAAATTAAGCTAAAAAGGGCAATACAGTCAAATAAAATTAAAAAGGCCAAATAAAGCAAACGTTAACATCAAACTCATCGTTCTGGTTTTGTAAAAGCTGGACACATTCATATCATATAAACGTATACCATTAACATTATTTTCAGCCTGCATACTTATGTAATAGTTGCCGCTGTACATTAAGCGCTCATCTATCCATTTGTAGGTGTCGGCATTTTGAAAATTGAAATAAATTTTTTAAAGTTTATATCAGCGATAAATGGTAATCTATTTGGGAATTCGGAATATAAATATTGTCACTAAGGTGACACTATATTTGACCTCCCACAATAATGGTACATTGTTCATGTGCGGATCAATGAATTTGAAAAGGTGGGGCCTAGTCAGGGAACGATCATTTAACTTCAAAGGGGGATATGTCTTTTTCCTAAAAAAATATTCTGATCCCCAATTTGATGGGGAAAAAATATTCTGTACAAGCAGAGGACAAAAAAAAATATTCTGATCCCCAATTTGATGGGGAAAAAATATTCTGTACAAGCAGAGGACAAAAAAAAATATTCTGTATCCAGATTTTCCCCATGCCATATAGTGTTAACTTATGAACCAAATAATTTGATTAATTACGTTGAAAAACTTAAAAAAATTCTCACCTCGACAAAACAACCAAACCTCCACTTTTGAAGTTAAATGGTTATTTTATAGACAACATTTGGACTGATGCTTGTAAAAAGTATATGCATTTATCATATTCGTAGCTCGATTAGGGGTCCTCAATCCGCCATTTTTTTAAATAGCAAAAAAAAGGAAACGGGATTTTTTTGTATTAAGGGATACTAGTAGTCTCGTATTTGTTATTTGTGCATTTTTAAGTTATCGTACGACAATCAACTTTCAGCAAAGTAAAAGAAGACAGTACCTGTCCAGTCAGAATGGGGCGTGTAAAGAGAGTGTCACGCTGTCTGCATGATGGATGTTTAATTTTTGGCCATACACCAATGTTGCTCTCGAAAAACCAGGACAATGTAAAACGCTGAATTTTATTTAAAGCATTCACCTGCAGAACGCTGAAAACTGAATATTTGAAAGTCAAGTAAATATGAGAACCGAAACAATTGAAAAGGTGTTTAGCCATATCAAAATCCATCTAAGGGCTAAGTTGCCCGAGGCAGTTGAAACCTAAGTTTCTTTGTAATTTGTATGTAAACGAACTATTTTAAATGATCGATTGTTGGTTGCCAGTGGCATATATTTCATGCATGTTCAGGACGATAACAAATTAGCAATTAATACAACAGGAAGGGATTGTGCTTGATATTCATATGATGAAGACATAATCTTTCAATTAGTTTAATTGAGGTCTGGAGCTGACATGTCAGTAACTGCTAGTAGTCCTTTGTTAATTTATGTATCATTGTCATTTTGATTAGTTTCTATTGTTTCCTATTCTGACGTAGGACTCGGACCTCTTGTAAAGTGCGTTTTACTGTGCATATTGCTGTGTGTTTGTTTTTTCTACATTGGCTAGAGTTATAGGGAAGGGTTGAGATCTCACAAAACATGCTTAACCCCGCCCATTTATGCGCCTGTCCCAATTCATGGGCCTCTGGACTTTTTAGTATTGTATGATTCTAATCTAAGTTCATTGTTATATTTCGGAGTTTAGTATGCCGTCCATTATCACTGAACTTGTACACATTTTTGTCTAGGGGCTAGCTGAAGCACGCCTATCACAACGTTCATTGCGACACCATAAATTCAGTATTCTTTCTGTATCAATACTTGTGTATTTCTATGTTGTGATGTTACACTATTGGTTCAGATAAGTTTTTCTCGTTTCTCGTTTTTTATATAGATTAGAAAGTTGTTTTTCCCGTTTGAATGGTTTAACACTAGTAATTTTATGGGCCCTTTATAGCTTGCTGTTCGGTGTGAGCCAAGGCTCTATGTTGAAGACCATACTTTGACCTATAATGGTTTACTTTTATAAATTGTGACTTGGATGGAGAGTTGTCTCATTGGCACTCATACCACATCTTCTTATATCTATTGGAACTGAAATCAATCATAAAAGGCAATATATTATCGTCATGCAATCGATAATAAATGAAAACGAAACGTTAAAAATTGCATGCGACCGAAGCGCTTTTTTTGGATCTACCTTCATCAAGAACGTTCAAAAGTCGAATAATACTATTTGGCTTACTGCGAGTTGGTCAGTTTTCACTGTTACTCTAAAATTTTGGGCGCTGGGGACACCAAATATTAGAGATTTCTTTTTAAAAGTAAATCAACTTGTTTGATGCCGGTTTAAATAGGTTTAAACTTTTTTTGATAGATGCACAACATCAAAAATTTCAGGATACTGTCTAATATGATTTATAAAAATCCGACTTCTTCTTTTAATTATTTAGTTTGTAATTAAAACTGATTTGATATACTTCGTGCTTTTTATTCCTAACTTAGATTGATCATAATCAGAGTGTTTACAGGTACCCCTCTTTTCGCCCCTTTTCTATGTTAATCAAACATTTAAAAAATCAAAACTTTCAAAAAGCGAAATACATAATCAAAACTGCACGTTAAGTTTAGTACTTTTAAAGTTTGATCAAATATCTAAACTATCAAATTTAGAATTTTAAAATTTTAATTATTCGGTGAAAATCTCAAAATTTCAAAACTTTTAAAAAATTTGGAATTTTAATATTTTAAAACTTTGATCAAAATTCCAAAATCTAAACTTTCAAAACTTTTTGAAATTTTGAATTGATAAGTGTTACACGGACCTATCATACTACATCTTTTTTTTATTATATAGGAACTATGTTTAATGTGTAAATTACAAAAATGCTAAGCACAATAAGATCACCCTGAAAGTTTCAAAACAAAAAAATGTCAACCTGTTTTTGAGTTATTGCCCCTGAAGTATACATTTTTCTAATTATTCACATTTTCTTGTTGTTGTTTTGAAATTTTACAGGAGCTAGTTTAAAAGTAAAAAAAATAATCAGTAACTCAAAAGTTCTAATTAACAAACTAGCAATTTTTTTAAACCATCACGGTGAGCGATACAAGTACATGTATATATATGCCTCTTGTTTGTTGGTATTTACTAGACTAACAATTTATATTTTGTACGCGACATGAAATTATAAACGCGTTAATCCCATGGCATTTTTTTAGTTTCAGAACCTTTTTTAATTGCTGGGTGATTGCTTGGTGTGCAGTGGCAAATATTTAATGCATGTCCAGTATGATAACGAATTAAACTATGCAGTAATATAAAAAATGAGGATATGTTGTATGATGGAAAAGTATAGGTACAGTAAAGTGGAGAGCGAGAATTTGTTCTGTCACTGGGAAAAATAATTTTGATAAAGGCAATGCTGTCTTTCGGATACAAATTAATTCGTTTTGGTCAAAGACGTTCTTTGATGGAAAAATGTAACGCTGAATTACATTTGGATTTTATCAAAGAGAGACAGAGTCCCAGAACTTGTTTACCATATTTCATTCCAATGTCAGATAGAAACCCGAGTTTTGAATTTTATTCATTGGAGCAAGTTTTGCCTGTATAATTCTTTAGATTTAAATCAATTACTTCTGGTTAAAGATATCATTCGATGCAAATTTGGAAAAAAAAAGTAAAATTTGAAATATTCTGTGAAAAATAATATATATAGTTTTTTATACGCTCGTTTACGGGACGTATTATGGTATACCGTTGTCCGTCCGCCTGTCCGACTGTCTGTCCGTCCGTCCGTCCGTTCGTCGTCAACATGTCGGACAATAACTCAAAAACGCTTAAACCAATAATGAGACTTTGGTGAATTGTTTATATCTATTAACGTGAGATCATTTTTGATATTTCTAAATTGTCGGTTTTACGTTTCCGAGTTATGGGGTTTTATCCATTAAAAAGGCCCTTATCATTATTTAAATAAGTTTCCAAGATGTGACCATTTGAAATTGATTCTTTTTACAATTTTCCCTTAGACTTCTATAGTAAACCCATATGATCTATTTTTAGCCATGGCAGCCATGTTGGTTGGATGACAGGGTCATCAGATACATTTTTCAATCAAGATATCTATAATAATATTTAAGATAATAACCAAAAACTGCAAAATTTCCTTAAAATTACCAATTCATGGGCAGCATCTGAAAATTTCATGGCAGGTAGATCTAAACCTGATGAACATTTTTTACCCATGTCAGAATTGCTCTAAATGCTTTATATATATATAGTTTCAGAGATATAAGCCAAAAACTGCATTTTACCACTATGTTGTATTTTTAGCCATGTCGGCTATGTTTGTTGGCGGCCATCTTGGTTTATGGACAGGATCATCGGATACATTATTGATAATGATTATGGCCAAGTTTGGTTTAATTTGGCTTAGTAGTTTCAGAGGAGAAGATTTTTGTAAAAATTACAAAAATTTACGAAAAATTATGAAAAATTGATTTTAAAGGGCAATAACTCCTTATGGGGTCAATTGACAATTTAAGTCATGCTAACTAATTTGTAGATCTTACTTTGCTGAACAATTTTGCTGTTTACAGTTGATCTGTATCTATTATAATATTCAAGATAATAACCAAAAACTGCAAAATTTCCTTAAAATTACCAATTCATGGGCAGCAACCCAACAACGGGTTGTCTAATGCGTCTGCAAAATCTCGTGGCAGATAGATATTGACCTGATGAACATGTTTACCCCTTGTCAGATTTGCTCTAAATGGTTTAGTTTCAGAGATATAAGCCAAAAACTGCATTTTACCCCCATGTTCTATTTTTAGCCATGACGGCCATCTTGGTTGATGGGCGGGGTCATCGGATACATTTTTTAAACTAGATACCCTAAGGACGATTTAGGCCAAGTTTGGTTTAATTTGGCCTAGTAGTTTCAGAGGAGAAGATTTTTGTAAAAGCTAACGACGACGACGACGACGACGGACGACGGACGACGGACGACGAACGCCAATTGATGAGAAAAGCTCACTGTGCCAGGTGAGCTAAAAAGGTGAATTTTCCAGTTTTCGGACATTAACCTAAAAGTGCTTTAAAGAGATTTTATGAAATGTTGGTGGCTGGTTTATATCTATTAATGTGAGCTCACTTTTGATTTTTATAAATTTTAGATTTTACGTTTCCGAGTTATGGGGTTTTATCCATAAAAAAGGGGGATTATTTTTTCCAGTTTTCGGACAATTATTTAAGTATACTTTGAGCAGTTTACGTGAAACTGTGGTTAATTGTTTATATTTACTGACGTAGCTTCACGTAAGCTGCCTTTTTTATTTAAATATTTTTTTTTTAATTTCACGTTTTCGAGTTATGGGATTTTATTCATAAAAAGGGGGATTTTCCAGTTTTCGGACATTGATTTAAAAGTGCTTTGAACAGATTTCATGAAACTTTGGTGACTGGTTTATATCTATTAAAATAACCTTGGGATCCCGATAACATATTTAACCCCGCCACAGTCTGTATGTATGTGCCTGTCCCAAGTCAGGAGCCTGTATAGGTTGCACTTTGTTAATACAGCTGTTTCTCAAACCACGCCTCTTTTGGGGAGATATATAATATTCATAGATAATTTGATTTGTTGACATACTGGTTCCCAGATATGATCTCTATGTTTCATCTCATAGAGACATAACTTAGGACTGTTACCAGTATAAAAACATACTATTGCGGTGAAAAATGAATTCTGAAGTAGGCAAAAAGTAAAGGTAGGGGTAGTACATAATTTTAGTATAAGTTTAAACTCTAACAAGTTCAGGGCATATAAATGTTGAAAATATGCCGCACAGCACTATGTTTTGACCTTTGAATAAAATAGTAGTGCATATCAACTTTCCATTCTAGGATATAATTTTTCACGAAACTTCATAGTAAAAGTATCACAGTTTAAGCCGCAAAGGGAGTTCCTATGGGAAATTGCATTGTCTATATTTACAGAAATGCAACCTATAGTAATTCAGTGGTTGTCGTTTTTTGCTGTGTTACATATTTGTTTTTCGTTCATTTGTTTGTACATAAATTAGGCCGTTAGTTTTCTCGTTTGAATTGTTTTACTTTTGTCAATATTAAAAAAATATTTACAATACGATAAAAAATAAACACAATATTTCGCTAGACAAACTAGTTTCATCGAGGGTGCATCTATCCAGGTGAAATCGGATGCAGATAAGAAACTTTTGCAGCTCATTGTTAATGAATTTTGCTGCCTTGTAAATAATTCAAAGGTTGGATGCATGCAGTTATTATTTATTTAATTACAAAATTAATTTTGTGGTTGAAGTTTGCTACGTCCATTGGCCAATATTACAGAGATATAAAGGACGATGTTATACAGTTAATTATTCATTTTCTTTATCTTTCGTGTATCTTTTCTCGTCTTGTTCATAAAGCCCATTAGATTCTAAAGTATGCAACTGGTGGATCCAAAAGTTTTCTCCTCTAATATAATATTCTATAATCATAAAAAAAAGAAGAAAAAAAAAAGTAGAATTGAGTTATTATTGAGAAGAAGGAGAATGACCTATCACGTATGTTCCATTTCAATTTTCTATTTTTGATATATTGCGTTTCGCTGACGAAACTAAATATACCAAATAATTTGATTAAGTGGGGTAAATTGGAGTAGGTAAATGGTTGTCGATCAAGCTTTGCATTTGGTGTCGAGATAAAAAAAAACGTAAATTTTGTTAAGCTTGAACCAAATACTGGCATAAGAAAAGAACAGAATGGTCTCTTCTAATCTGAACAGAATATTAATGAAAAAAAGCAAAATCCAATGGCGAGAGAATAATGATTTACGGTGAACAAAAATCTTAATAAAATTCATCTTGCTCATTTTTCGCACGTATTTTTCTTTTCTTTTATTCACGCTCCTCCTTTATTGCAATAAATTTTGACGAAGAGAAAGCTTCGCACCACATCTCAGTATTCTTTAACAAAAAGACTGACAAAAGAACAAATGAAACATACTTTTGTGTTGGTTCTTAAAAAAATAATATTAGTGCATAAGTTGAAAAAAGAAGAAACAAAAACATGTTTCAAGATTTTCTATCAATGTGAGAAATTAAAAATCAGGATACATATATCGCCATGAGATTTCAATCATTTGCATTTAAGTTTGGCAAGCCGTTTAACTATTTTTTCGAACTTCAAGAAATTTAATAAACTTTATAAATATCTCATAAAATCTATAAGATATCTTATATAGTTTATAAGATATCTTATATAGTTTATGAGATATCTCAAATAATTTTCTTCATAAGATATCTTGTATATTATATAAGATATCTTATAAACTATATGATATATCTTAAAAACTATGTAAGATATCTTATAAAATATATGAGATATCTTATAAAATATATGAGATATCTTATAAAGTATATAAGATATCTTATATAAAAAAATTATAAGATATCTTATAAACGTTAGAAAATATCTTATAAAAACTAGAATATATAAAAAACTTATATATTATATAAGATATCTCATATAGTTTATTATATATCTTATATAGTTTATAAGATATCTTCTATAGTTAATAAGACATCTTATATAGTTTATAAGATATATTATACAGTTTATTAGATATCTCATATAGTTTATAAGATATTTTATATAATTTTCTTTATAAGATATCTTATAAATTATATGAGATATCTTATAAAGTATATCAGATATCTTATAAACTATATAAAATATCGTATAAAGTATATACGATATCTTACATAAAAATATTTATAAGATATCTAAATATCTATATCTATACTATTAAATGAGAAGACCTCATTTTGTGTGTCGCTTCTCTTCCTTCCACAATAAATCAATCATCATGCCTCTGTGTCCTATAGGTACCATGCATAGTCGCATTTGTCATCCTCACATATAATTATTCAGTTTGTGTTATTTTGGGAGGAAAACGAAAATAAAGGCGTCCGGTATTAAATCAGAAGAACTCATTTTGTGTGTCGCTTCTCTTCCTTCCACAATAAATTAATCATCATGCGTCCGGATATAGTTTCCGTCATCGGACGGACTTTTAAGTCATAGACAAGGTTTCCGTAGTTTTAAAAATTACATATAATTTTCACTTACCCGAATAATTCAGTCCCTCCCCGTAATCGATCTTTCTTACTTGCGAGGTAATCGTAGATCAGCGGAATAATATAACGACTGAATTATTCGGGTTAGATTTTCACAAGTACTTGGGGTCCTTGGGGACAGGACAATTATTTTCGCGTTTTTTCTGTTAACTATGAACATACATATACATACAATAAAGTGTATTTGCTATTTGCAATCAATACCAAGTTTACTATCCACGGCGGTCACTGATATATTATGAAGAGACTATCAATTCCAAGTTTACTATCCACGGCGGTCACTGATATATTATACAGAGACTATCAATTCCAAGTTTACTATCCACGGCGGTCACTGATATATATATATATCACTGAAGAGACATTAATTGTCGAAATCCGGATATGGTGTACAAATTTTTGCACCTCGTGTTTGCGGTATACCATCTTTTCCGCAAGTTTATTGTTTTCTGTTTGGTAATAAATTAATGAAAAAATTTATTTTGTTGCATCTTGTGATCCGTTTATTTGGCAATCGCCAATGGCAGTCAGCAGGGTTTAAGAACATCAGTTGTTCGACCTGCTAGTCAAATGCGTTTTGTTAAAATATGCTTTTTCACTCATTTGGTCTTTTGGAAAATGTTGTTTGTGCTGTATTTAGACCCCTCTACCAAGAAATTTGTTTTGCATGCACACGTATAAAAATTGCGTTTTTTATCCAACGCAATCATAGGTTTGAACGTTGTTTTCAATTTAGACTTGTTTATATTTTTTCGTTTGGGCTTGTATTATATTTGCCTTCGGGTTTATATGATCCGTTCATCCTATTTTGACTCTTTCAAAATTCAAGAGTCTATCCTAAATTGAGGTAAATTATATGGCCTTCCAAATACCGTTTCGATTCCTAACATCACTGAAGAGACATTAATTGTCGAAATCCTGATATGGTGTACAAATTTTTGCACCTCGTGTTTGCGGTATACCATCTTTTCCGCAAGTTTATTGTTTTCTGTTTGGTAATAAATTAATGAAAAGATCTATTTTGTTACATCGTGTGATCCGTTTATTTGGCAATCGCCAATGGCAGTCAGCAGGGTTTAAGAACATCAGTTGTTCGACCTGCTAGTCAAATGCGTTTTGTTAAAATATGCTTTTTCACTCATTTGGTCTTTTGGAAAATGTTGTTTGTGCTGTATTTAGACCCCTCTACCAAGAAATTTGTTTTGCATGCACACGTATAAAAATTGCGGTTTTTATCCAACGCAATCATAGGTTTGAACGTTGTTTTCAATTTAGACTTGTTTATATTTTTTCGTTTGGGCTTGTATTATATTTGCCTTCGGGTTTATATGATCCGTTCATCCTATTTTGACTCTTTCAAAATTCAAGAGTCTATCCTAAATTGAGGTAAATTATATGGGCTTCCAAATACCGTTTCGATTCCTAACATCACTGAAGAGACATTAATTGTTGAAATCCGGATATGGTGTACAACTTTTTGCACCTCGTGTTTGCGGTATACCATCTTTTCCGCAAGTTTATTGTTTTCTGTTTGGTAATAAATTAATGAAAAGATCTATTTTGTTGCATCTTGTGATCCGTTTATTTGGCAATCGCCAATTGCAGTCAGCAGGGTTTAAGAACATCAGTTGTTCGACCTGCTAGTCAAATGCGTTTTGTTAAAATATATTTTTTGACTCATTTGGTCTTTTGGAAAATGTTGTTTGTGCTGTATTTAGACCCCTCTACCAAGAAATTTGTTTTGCATGCACACGTATAAAAATTGCGGTTTTATCCAACGCAATCATAGGTTTGAACGTTGTTTTCAATTTAGACTTGTATATATATATATATATATATATATATATATATAATAAAAAGACTCTTTATATAGTATATATATAAATATATCAGTGACAGTCCGCCGTGGATAGTAAACTTGGAATTGATAGTAAATAGCAAATACACTTCGTTTATAGGTATATGTATGGTCATAGTACAAAAAATACACCCGTAAATAATTGAAAATAAACAGTAAACATAAAAATAAAGGTCTTTGGAAAAAAAGGGGGAGGGCTAAAAAAAAATTGGCCTGTCACTAAGTACCTATGACTTTTGATACTTTTTCCTGAAATTCTCCAGTCATAAAATCTTTTACAAAAATTCATCCTACAAAAGTTTACATACTTTCAACCACGCTCTAAATGCCCGCAATTTCGCGGGTGTGTTCTAGTATACTTTATAAGATATCTCATAAACTTTAGAAGATACCTTATAAAGTATATGAGATATCTTATAAAGTTTATAAGATATCTTATAAAGGATATAAGATATCACATATACAAATATTTTATAAAAACTAGATTATATAAGTTATCTTATATATTAAATTAGATATCTTGTATATTACAGAAGATATCTTATATATTATATGAGCTATCTTAAAGTTTGAATACATAGAAAAACGGCACAGCAATATTTAAGACTTCTGATCAAAAGTCTTATAAATTATCCACCATTTTGAATCCCCGGAATGTAATTTATACGTAATAAGAGCAATACGGTCTATACTTTTCCAACTCGTTGTTTTGTATTTAAAATTTGAGAAAACAGTTCTGCGCTATGTTGACAACCAGTACATTCATAAAAGGTCTTTGGTACGTTGCTGGTGGTTGGGCTAAGGAATCAGAAAAATCAATAGGACCCAAAGTGAAGGATAATCCGCTTAAGATACCTTCGAGTGCCGCTCCGGTCATTTCGGGGGGTCGAGTGTTTGTTTTTCCCGCAACCTTTTGTTAGCAGTTTTGCCAAGCTTTGAGGTCTTCTCTTTCATCCATTGTGACACAGTTATTTCGATGTAATGTCTCGGCTAGTCTTCCGATAATTCAATAAGAAAAAAATGTCTTATCCAATTCAACTCATTTCCCAGTTGCTGTCAGAATTATCATCCATCATACCAGTTGACCACTGAAATACAGAACCTACGTATTGTAATTATTGCTATCTTGTTCCCGTCCTGCACATGCATGAAATATTTGACACTGAACGTTACTCAATCAACCAATTGTAATCTACCGATTCTCCTTCTTGAGCTGCGATTGTTGTAGGAGGGTCTACATGGAGTTTACAGAATAGAGAATAATGGGCAAAAAATGCATATATAAGGACAATAAAAATGATAAAGAATAGAGAAAATAGATAAAATAGAAATAAGTAATAGAGAATTATGGGGTACTAAAATATAAAGAATAGAGAATAATGGGGAAAATAAATAAAGATAAGAGAAAAATAGATATAAAAAATTATAGAATTGCGACGAAAAAGTGTGGTGTGATGTGTTGTTTGGTGTCTCAGTTTCAGATCGTGATATTCAATCGTACACATACGACAGATGTCAATCATACACTTTACAGGATTACCCTATAGTATTCAACCGGTAGCGCGATAAAGGAAAATCCTGGTCACATACATAGAATGAATCCTGGTGTAGTCTGAACACATCCTTGTCGGTGAAAATAGACTTAAAGTCGTAAGCCATTCCATTCTGTATCAACAAAATCTATTGACTTTTTCCAAAGTAACAAATATAGAATTGTATAACATATAAAACTTCAAGCCGGCTTAACAATATGGTTTTTCTCTCTTACTTTAATAACGTCGCTGTCAACTCACTGCACCATGTTCACTGTAACTGCTCTCCCCCTTATCTCAAGCTTTTCATCTCTTTTATATCACTCGTATTTGTGTTACATTTCAAAAATTTACTAGGGCACCATATGACAAATCATTTGGGCTAACTAGTCAAACAAAGGAATCTATATATAACTCTTGATTAATATTTCTGATGACATCTAACTGTATTAAATATAAACAAGAAAATGTGGTATGAGTGCCAATGAGACAGCTATCCATCCAAGTCACAATGTGTAAAAAGTATACAATTATATAGGTCAAAGTACGGCCTTCAACACTGTAAATGACTATTAATGAAAATAAGTAAAACTGATACAAAGACATAAAACAAATGACATAACAAATACAAATGTTACAGAATAAAAAAAATGGATGTTCAATGTACAAATTGGTTATATGTAAGATTGGAATTCTATTTCGATATCTCCCTATTGGCTTTGCGCTTTCTTTCCATTATAGCTCAATTACAATAGCTCACTGATTGAATTATCTCATTTGTACCTACGCGACAACTTAATCCTTAGTTCCGTTTAATTCTAATCGTAAACTGTACTATTCTGGCATTTAATTTTAAACGGATATGTCATCTTTGTTACATCACAACCATTCAGGAATTGAGTATGATTATAAAACTTTGAATCTTGAAATCTTGATGAATAAGAAACTGTGTTCTCTGTAAATCGCTATAGTATATCTACATACAGCATACATAAAGAGAAATACATTAATGTTATCATGAACATGAAAAGGACATTTCGCATTATTAAACGAACCCTGCACATTGCGATTAAATAAAGCAAAGTGATGCTGTCGACACTAACATGATAACTTTCCACAGAGTTAAAGTTGATGATTATTACAAAGTGTTGTCTATAAGATCACCAGAGGATGTTTATGAGGGATATGATTACTTACCAGATCGCTTCCATAAACTGATTAGTAGTTCATCAACTGAAGGGTATGCAGCCTCTATTGACAACGAATTTGTAAGTTCCGTAAATGTAAAAAAGGCAGACACAAAAATTAAAACATTGTTTTATTGTGGGTTTGACGTGCATGCTTTGGTTGCACTGTACCTTATCCACTTTTTTTCGAAATGCAAAACCTTGTAAAATACTATATTTTAATGGCACAAACTGACAGAACTAGGGCCAAGCTCTCATTGTACTGTTTTAAATTGCATTGAATGGTTATGTTGTGCTTTGTTTTTCTTGTCTCTGGGTAAGATACAGCAACTGCTGCTTAACACTTAGAAGTGTTGTTTAATTATAACTCGTGATATATATTTCAAATTGCATCAATCTGATTAGATCTCATGTCCAAGTTCTGAAAACGCTCCGTTCTGCTTTCTGTTTTAAAACCTTTCGGGATCCTCTCGTTTTGTCGGATTAATACACACCTTCAAAAATTTGTAGGCTGAAATTTTATTGGCTGAATAATAACTAACAAAACAGAAAGTAGATCGGAGTGTTTTAAAATCCTTGTAAAAGACTGAAATTTCATAAATGTTTAATATGTAACTATTTATTGTGAATTGTTTTTCTTGTCCCTAGAATACATACAGCACATTTTGCTTTTATGCCGTATTATTCAGTACTTGTTTAGATATTAAAAATTTTATTGTATAAAACATCAGTGGACGACTCTCGTTTTCGTTGATCAAGATTTAATTTGATAATACTCTGTTGAATTTGAAGTAATTTTATTGTGAAGTTTATCTGATTTGGCAAGATTTAGAATTCAGTTACTTAAAAAGAACTATCCACTCCTATGTACACATGTATGAATTAACATGACAGGTTTTCAAATATGTGTTTGGGATACAATGGATGAGCTTAAGTTCGTTAAAATTATATCCTTTTAATGTACTAACGATTATCCATTGTGTCTTATACTTCCAAATTACAGTCCTTCTTCATTAGACCTTATTTTACGAAAGCTTAAATAATCTCTTTATTATCTACCCTACTATTCAATTTCATTTTCAATAAGATTTATATAGCCAAGTTTGTGGTTTTTTAATTAATGAATATTAATACAAAGTCGTATGAACTTGCAGTATAAGGAATATGAATCAGAAATTTGTCCATAATTATTGAAAAAAGCATAATCAAATGAACTTCCCAGTACTATACATGTGCTCCGGAAGGTAAAATATCAATAACACACACACACACCCAGTTGTATTCGAGATTTTCGACGATGTGTCAATGAACAGTGACACAGAGGGAGTTAAAACCCCAGAAACAGAAATACAAATTTGCAAAAGTCATACCTAATGCCAGTTGAATACGGAAATGAAGTAAATTGCCAATTCAAATTTAATGAATTTAAGCACACAAAGGAAACAATTGATTTTTATAATGTGATAACTTCATTTCAGCGAGATTTTAAAGAAGCGTTGATTCTAAAAAAAGAAACCACTGTAAACGAATATGCAAAATTCTGTTGCGAAGCAGCCAATCGGCTAATCTCGGGTGACTCTGCTGCTCTCGAGATGGAGGTACGGAATCGGCCGAGTTGTTACGAATGCCGAAGTAGCCGACGAGTGACAGCTTTTTTGCGAAGAGTTATTTTTGGGTTTTATACTTTTAAAAATGTATGTTTATTTAAGGTTGCTTTTCAACTAGTAAATCTTTTGGATGATGGTCGCACGGTCTTGAAGAAAGCTGCACGCGTGGCTAAGGAATATGAAGGAACAGGAATATATAACGCGCTTGATTCATTTACACAGCAAAAGTATCATTTATTGGGCAGACAAAGGACTTTCTCATTTGACGCACACAATCAAACTTTGATGAAACGACTGTATGCCAGAAAAATGGAAACAGTGATGCCAAGAGTAAGAAACTATAATTATTTAACAATTAAGCATACTTGTCTTTTCTCATGGAAATTGTTGTCACCATTCGTCACCCCGACTATGGGTCCATCTATTGCACATTCTAACAATATTAATTTCTCTTTCATAATAGACGTGTTAGAAAAGTCGTCACTACTGCTGGCGCCCGTGTTGGATGGAAGATGAATACAATAAGATTTGGGGACCATCTCAAAAAGTACAAATACTAAATATTTTTGTTAACTGTTTGGGTGTGTTTGATAACGCTGAGATTAATCTTAAGCAATTATTTTTTTTCAAAGTACACACGAGAAGATCAAATATTTTTTCAAGAACCAGAAAATGTTTAATAAATTCATTTTTAGATCAATTTGTATTAATCATGT
This sequence comes from Mytilus californianus, assembly GCF_021869535.1. NCBI lineage: Eukaryota > Metazoa > Mollusca > Bivalvia > Mytilida > Mytilidae > Mytilus > Mytilus californianus. The sequence continues at coordinate 43,366,001 of NW_026262734.1, read as the reverse complement.
GAATAATCTATTTTTTTTAACGTTTTGTAAACAAATGGTAAAAAGGTTTGGTCGTATAACTACGAAAGCCATAAAGGGATCCACATAAAAATTATCAACCCGTAATATCGAATTGATAATCCGTGATCTCGGATTGGTAATCTGTGATATTGGATTGACAATCCGTGATATTAGATTGCTTTTCTGTGATTGATAATCCGTGATCTTGGATTGTAATCTGTGATCTCGGATTGACAATCTATGACCTAAGATTGACAGTCTGTGATTTCGGATTGCTAATCTGTGATCTCGGATTGCTAATCTGTGATCTCGGATTGATAATCCGTTATCTCGGATTGATTATCCTGTACTGTAGTTGAATCACTTTTTTATTAGATAATAAAACTCGCATTTAGTGAAAGCTAGCTCAAAGTCATAAATACATTAATAAATAATACAAGGTCTATTTATACATATGGAAGCCGTTGTTATTTACTTTGACCTAGCTTTCAGTAACTGCGAGTTCTCTAATATTGATACTTTGTGTCTTTTTGTCGATATGTTAGTTGGTTTTTTCGGCCTCCTGACAATATAATGAGTCAAGCCATTTCCAACTCATTTTAACAGTAAGTACTTATGTTGTACGTTACAACTCATACTACTATCCAATGTAACGGTACCGTCTTTCCGTCCTTCCGCCCTTCTTTCCACCCGTAAGACCCTTGATAAAACTCTAGACTCAACATCGTTCCAGGATTTCGACCAAACTTTGTACATACTTAGTCCTTATAAACACCTAAAATCCTGTTAATTTTCAAGATCAAAGGTCAAGGTCACAGTTGGACATGCAATTTATTTGATATCCTTGTTAACATTCTAGACTCGTTATAGTTCGACATATATTGACTTGACTTGGTATATACTTAACCCGTATGAAAATCTAGAACCCAATTCATTTTCAATTTCATAGGTCAAAGGTCAATTGACCACCAATTGTTACACCGTATAAGAAATATCATTTCGACAGAAAACGCCGAGGAAAAACAAGAAATGTAAAAAAATAAATAAAGAATGTCGGAGTGTCGTCTGCATGCATGTTGAACACGCAATAAGACTTTTAAAGACATTCAGGGTTGTCTGAAAGAGGTAATGCCAATTTCCCCTGTAAAATTTTCACGGAAGGGCCAATTTCATAAAGTGCTGAAACATTAAAATTGACGGTTGAAACCAGAAATAAAAATGTTTTTTATTCAATATCTCGATTTTTATATATTATGATATGTCTGAAAAATAGTTTATTTAACTCCCAAAAACAGATGAAAGTCAAATAGGCCTATCCCTTACAGAACTGCTGCAGGTCTAGATCTGCTGCAAACAAAAAGCTTGCAGCATAAAAATTGACGAATTTCATAAGTTTACACTTCTATGAATAATTTGTACTTACAAATATTGTCTTTGAAAACTAAACTTTTAATTTCCAAATAAAAATGCCTCCTGAACACTAATATATCATGAAATGAAACACCATCAACATTGTCAAATTTCAAATCTTTATCTTCCAGGAAGTTACCAATAGGCATGCTCAGTCATTTTATGTAGTTCTTGCAATGCTCTTGCAAACATTTAGAATTGTCAAATATTTCTGCAATCTAGCTGCGAACATCCCTTATATTGTAGTTTTTCTTGCAATCTTACTGCAAACATATTTGTTTCTGCAAACTTACCGCAAGCTTGCAGCAAAAAGCTGCAATGTTTGCAGGAGGTTTGCAGCTAGCTGCAAACATCTGCAAACATTATTCAAAGGGTTCCTGCAAGCTTTTTGTTTGCAGCAGACCTGCAGCAAATTTGCAGCAGATCTGCTGCAAACATTTCAGTTCTGTAAGGTTATAAGGGTATGCGGAATTTACCGTGTTTTAGGTGTCAATAACAGGGAATCCCCGAGAAGGACATTTCAAACCAAAACAAAGTTATGTTTTTTATGGTTGTTGTAATTTATACAACTTTTTTCCTCAAAAATGAAATTGGTTAAGTGTGTCCTTAATACCTAAAATACAACTTTTTTAATAAAAAAGTTGAACATCACTGTATTGTACCTTTATAAGTGCCTAATAGTAACGTATAATTCCCGAGTCGTCGTGGCTCCATCGGTACCGCGTAGAACGGTTAAGGACGGATTATTTTAAAGAATGAGTTCAAATCTCACGCAGATGTTTTGCATTTTTTGTGTTGAAATATTAAATTGTCATGTTTCTATCATATTTTTTTCGGATGTTGGTTTAATTTATAGAGTCTTTATGAATCAATTTGACTATCTATCATTTCATTAAAGGAAAAAACTAATGTGTTGCTTATTGTGTGTGCTTTTATTGTGTGTTCCTATAATTACTATCCATACTCTAGAATTACTTCCTATTCCTGCTACATTTAGTATATATATGCAAGGAACAATTGCCGTCAAGCTGAAGTAGATGTTTGTACAAAGAACAATAACACGCGAGAATTGATAATGATGCAATGTAGCCCAAAAGTGTGTGTGTAAAACACTCATAACAAAAAAAGGCCATGGCAAAAAAATTTCGAAACAACGAATGGGACAGAGATAAATACATCCTCATTGAGGAAAACAACATCCCAGTTAAATGCGTCCGATATTATAGACCGATCTCGAATCAGATTAGGTGATTTATATCCGATAATTAGATTATTGGATGTGTTCTGTATTTATATTTTACCCCCGTTTTTCGTATTATTTTGTTAGTTTTAAGTTATAAAACAAAGCTATAAAATACATGTACGATACAAATCACCTACTAACATTAACACGCGAACTTAGGCATAATGTTTCTTTTTTTAGTAAACAACTAATTTTGAATATCTATCAGTTATATCTATTTTCATGCTCCTCAGGGGTGTTAACAAACGAATTCAATATTGGTTTTAACAAGGATTTGTATAGTAGTCTTACTATACAAATCCTTGGTATTGAGAAATGAAATAAAAACAATAGTCTTGGCCTTGTTAATTGTAGGAATACCTTTCAAGATATGAAAATAGATGATGTGACGTATTTTATGTACTATGATTAGCATCTATCGGGCTATTTAAAAACACAATTTACCTGTCTAATCAAATGAAAAAAAAAAAATCACGGGAAATTGGCCATACCTCTATAATGGAAACATCAATGGAACGAAATATATCAAATAGCTGAATTGGGTACTGGACTTATTTTCGTATAAAACAAGTATGGACACAGATCAGTGTGGATATTGTTTATACTTTCGACAGTGTTTTCTAACAAAAAAGTTTTCTACAGGTTTTTTTTTCATAGTGTTCTATGTTAAACTGTGTTCCACAGTGACAGCCATCTTCAATATCAGACCAGTACCAAACACTACAAATTTGTAGTGTCGGTTTTTTTTTCAATATTTGGGTTTTATGTTAAAGATTATCATCGAGGAGACACTTTTTGTACACATAATATGGATTACCAAATGATTCTGTTAAAATATGTTCCACTTCTTTGCTTTTGTATAAACAATGATAAAAATTAGAAGAGGAACACATAAGCTGCATTTCTGCATTATGTGATTTTAATATGCAAGATGATTTATAAGAACCTGTATGTATGTTCTTCTCGTATGGTTCTAATTATGTGATTTTAATATGCAAGATGATTTATAAGAACCTGTATGTATGTTCTTCTCGTATGGTTCTAATTATGTGATTTTAATATGCAAGATGATTTATAAGAACCTGTGTTGTATGTTCTTCTCGTATGGTTCTAATTATGTCCGTTGTGCCAGTCTAACGGTTGTGGTGGGCATTTCTTACTTGAAACACTTACATGTAGTTAAGGATCATCCAAGTATCATCAGTGAAAGATTTTGTTTACATGTTCGATATTGTTTCTTGGAAGATGTCGAATAGTTAATAGTTATGATAATACCTGGCATGCACATGGAGCTTGATGAGCAAGCAAGTACACTTCTGTTGTATTACACATGTATTTTTATTCTTTCTTTGAAATTGTCTTTGTCTTAGATTCTCCATGGCCTGGTTGAAGTTATATCATGTATATAAACATGATAAAAGACAAATTTACCAGTATGAAATAATTTTGATAACATGGTATCTCCAATTTATTTGTTTATACTTATTAATTTCAATAAATAAATTATGAGAAATAGCTATAGTGTAGACTAAAAGAAATGTGAAAAAGGTTTTGCAGAATTATTCTTGTTTCGAGGTTTTTGTTATGTGGATAAAGATATAAATGAAACCTGTAGGATGCAGTTTTGTTGTGGCCATGGTATAAAAACAAATAGTGCTGTAATCTGGCAATTAATATTAACACAAATTAAAAAATAATGAATGAATGATAAAAGTTGAACAATGACAGATAATTTTAGAAACTGACTTTAGTCTTATGAGTTTCATCCATATGTATGAATGAATGAATGACCAGTTGCACTCATGGCTCTTCAGTAGACAGTACAAATGGTTGAAAAGGTGACAAAACCACCCAGCATCATATTCCAGGTAGCAATGTTTGGTATATTTCAATGTGCTTTTTTTTTTGTTATCTGGACGCAAAAATGTTTGTTTTAACATGTTCAAATGTAAATAAAATGCTTTAATCTCCCTTTAACTACTTATGTTCTGTGGATGCTGCTTCAATAATTCCTTGTGCTGACAATTTCTACGATCTTACCTTAGTTGTTTATATGTTGATATGGTTGTCTGTTTATGAATCTCTGACAATTTCACAAAGAATGCATTGGCAATTTCGCATAACAATGGGCTGAGCTTAATGCAAAGCACTTTAATAATACACTTAGACAGAGAGCTCAATCCAGTGATATACTTCTTGAACACCACTAACAAACATGCCTAACTGCATGGATCAGAGGTCCTGAAAATAGACATATCCATTAATTATATTATATGTAAATATAATGTCTCTGTACATGTATATAAAACTCATACAAATTTCTGGTAAAAATAGTTAATAAAAAGCAAGTAGATGTCACTACATGCACAAATAAATACATCCTGAGTGCCTCTCTCTTGAAATAAGAACAAACTTCCACTTTATCATAGTAAACAGGTGAACATGGTGAAAAAAAACATTGAAAACTAAAAAACGTTTTCAGTGTCTTTTACCATCAAAACTGAATCAATACATTTGTATTAGTACATGTATTTGCATCAGTGTAAACATGTGCTTAAAAGTAGTAACTTTTTTATTAATATATATCATACACTGTCTGTTGTATGGCTGTATACAATTGTTTCGCGCCTACATCAATATTCATAGCAGTGAAAAAGTTTTCCTGTGGATAAATATATATATAAACGCCTAAAAAGTGTACACAAAAACACCAATAACAAAAAAAGGAACTATAAATGTAATTATTTATAAATATTTCGGATAACAGATATCCTTCATCAGTAAATATGATTGTGATGTTGAATGAATCATATATCAGTCTACTTAGATTAAACCATAACAATCTTGAAATTTATACAATAAAAAAGTCAAACCGAACATCAGGTAAGACGCTTGCACAATTCTAAATATGTGTTAAACACGACATAGGTTATATGACTACTTACAACAGAGAGTTCAAATATATGCTTTAAATAGAAATAATTATGTGCGATATGAACTAGCACAATTCTAAAGCTTTAACGGTGACGATAGTTATGATGCTACAAGAACGATTGCGTCAATAATAATCTAAATAAACAGCACTGAACGATCTAAATGTGTAAATATTTCAAATTTGACAACGGTAGAGTATATATACACGAGGCTGTTGTGGAAGAGTGGACTGCATCTAGGCATAAGGTCTATGCAGTTTTAATAAATATATACATGTATATACACGAGGCTGGTGTGGACGCACTTGCATGCACAAAAAAGCCAAAAAAATCTAGATACATGAAGATAGAGAACGTGGTATTGATAATGTTATCCGGAGTTTTATGTATTTTACTTTCAATAAATTTATTCTTTTTTTCGGAAAAAAGACATTCCAAGAAAATGGATGTAATGTATATGTATCAGACATGTCAGATGCAGAAGCTAATCTATTTAACTCTCCCAGTATTGAGTCAAAGTCTCATGTCAAACTACATGTCAGTTCTCTATAGAAACTAAAACTATGCCTAGAGTAATTCATCAGATAATTATTAGTCCAAAGGAAGGCGTCACAGGAAAATTTAAAATATATAACGTGAGGGTACCCAAATTGCACCTATTTTGACAGTTTTTTCACCTACGTTTTTTTATGATCCAGACAAAAGTTTCCATTCTGTGTTTTTTTTGTAGATGTGTCCTTATTTACTATATAGTTACACTAGTTTAATTTTGGATCCATATTGAATCATAGAAAAATGGGTTTGAACCGACCTCCAAACGATCCAGGATGCCATAATGAGGAGTACCCAAATTGCATCCATGCTTAAATTCACATCCTTAAAAAATGAAAAACAGATGTTTTGTTTCATTTCTTCAAATATTTAGAACAATGTGACATTAGTCCATGCTTACTATTCATTTTTTAAGGAATGGATGCTTGTAACATATTTAATTTGCTCATTTTTTAAAGATGACGTTTTGAGAACGTTTCCGTAGATTTACTTTTTCCAGTGAATGCTTCATCTGTTGATATTTACTGTGAACGTTTTGTGTATATCTAAATATATTTACCTATGTTGAAAGACGTGTATAATGTCAAATCATAAAAACACAAATTGTTTAGTCTCAAAGAAAACTTGTAAGATTTCCGCAGCTATTTTTGTTGAATAGGTGCAATTTGGGTACTGTGACGTTAGCCTTTTAACATGGTCAAGACATCATAATTATTTGGCTAAGATGACCATTTGATATTTTGGGGGCCAGAAGGATTGTTTTGCAAATCGACTATTCATTTTCATCTGTTGCTATATACACATGCTTATTTTATTCAGTGGATATGATATTCATTTTCAAAATAATCTTCCCCAAAAATTAAAGGGTAATCCCCTTTCCTTTCAACCTTATACCTAAATGTACTACACCCGTACCTTTGTCTTTGGAGCAAATCCTCTTGCATCCTGGTTTTGTTGCTCTCAACTCAACCATAGTTTATAGACTTGAGAAATTCATTCAGATTCACTGTAGGTTATATGATAAAGCGTTAATGATCTACATTTATAATAAAACATTAACGCTTGAAATATTGTTTCGTTTACTTGTTAACTTTTAATTTGAGTTCATGGTTTAATTTATTATAAGAATGGACTTTTCCTTATCTTAAGGTGTGCAATTGATATTTACCGGGTATACATTTATTTCCAGTTTTGGATCGAAAAAGCGGGCAAAGTGTTCATATCAGGACATAAATTGTTCTTCCAAATTTTAATTTGGAGTTGCTTGATTTCTTGATTTGCACGAAGATGGACATTTTATGATATTAATGTAATCTCGGACATAAAAGGACAAATTAAAAACGTTGAGATAGAAGCAATTTAGGCGCAGACATTTCTGTCGTTTATAACATCAGAAATCCTATTTGTTTATCTAATTGTACTTAGAAGTGTTACATTGTACCAGGAATTGATTTCATTTACAAAGTCGTTCGCTTATTTCCCATTCAGTTGAATATATTAACACCACTAAACATCATTGGTGTAATACAGTTTTTTCATTTTTTTTTTTAAATAATCTTCATAAAATTACACACATCACCTAAGTATGTTAATATAAGTAAATAGAGAAAAAGAAATCATAGTTATTATGAAAAGTAACTTATTTTAACAAATGGAATTTGAAAAGAAATCGAGGCAAAAAATGAAGAGAAATAATGACCCCAATAAAAATGTTAAAAGGGGGGGGGGGGGCTGTGGTGATAGTACGATCTGTTTGTAGAAACGGGTGTTATGAGACGTGAAGTTGAAGGGATATGTATCATGATCTGGGTCTGAATAAACAATTTTCTTGTGATATGTAACTAAACTTTTATACTTTTATAAATTTTAGGATGTAACAGCGTATAATTTGAAGTCTCCCAGAGAGGTTCTAAAAAACAACACAACTAGACCAAACAACAACAACAACACAATATTTCCTGTCCATCTTAAGGAAGTCTTCAAATCAGAGAAAATGTGTAGCGAACTTTTCCCGGAAGGTAGAATGCTATGTTTCTATGTACCGTATAAATTAAAAGATTCCAACATACCACTGATATATTATCAGGGGACGAAAGTTCTGGGATCAGTTACTGAAGGATCCCTATTAGTAACAGCAGGGACAAGCTTCCGTTGTAGTAAAGGACATATATTTGTACTTGATGTGTACGGAACTTTAAATAATGCATTTGTACAACATTTACTACAGCATTTCCGACATGTGGACCTACGATTTGTTAATGAGCCAATGGAAATAAACATACATTGCATGGATTCTGAAAACCAGTATATAACTGATGCTATGAGACAACTCGATATTCAGAGAGACGAAAGTTTCAGAGATGTTCATCATGTAGCTACCACAGAAATGAATTGGAAATACTTAATTCAGTGATATTTACGATTCTATATAAAGCATTATATAATAAATTAAAGACGAAAATTAATGTACTGACCTATATAATATTTTAGTAAATGTAGTTATGACTGAGACAAAAACCCATACTTTTTTTACGAAATTAACAAGATTACAATTAATACGTGATTGTCAAATGATGTATGCCATACATGAATATTTATCTGAACTATATTCAAGTTGCTCAATTGTAAAATAACTACGCAACTTCCCAAAATGAAATATTTGTTCAACAATATGATACTAATTATTGTAAAAAAACCTTCATGTATTCTGGAACATTGTTACGGAAGCGTATTAGCGCCACACAACTTTTTTTTTTAATATTCCTTCCTATGTTTGCGTTATAACGCAAACCTTTGCGTTATAACGCAAACCTTTGCGAAATAACGCAAACCTTTGCGTTATAACGCAAACCTTTGCGATATAACGCAAACCTTTGCGTAATAACGCAAACCTTTGCGTAATAACGCAAACCTTTGCGAAATAACGCAAACCTTTGCGTTATAACGCAAACCTTTGCGTTATAACGCAAACATTTGCAAAATCTCGCAAACATTTTTTTTTATCTTATTTCTTATTTAAGATTCAAAGGAAGCAGCAGTTATAAATGGAGGAGGCTGCCTACATTAAAATGTATCCTCCTTTGTACTCATAACAAAGAAAAATGCTTGAATATTTAGAACATATCATTGACTAATAATGAGTAGGATAATAGATATAAGAAGATGTGGTATGAATGGCAATGAGACAACTCTCCATCCAAGTCACAATTTCTAAAATCAAACCATTTGATATAGGTCAAAGTACGGTCTTCAACACGGAGCCTTGGTTCACACCGTACAGCAAGCTATACAGGGCCCCAAAAATTATATACATGATAATACATGTATATATATTACAAAGAAAATTGAGTAAATTGAAGTTGTATCGAAGAATATAAAAAATCAACCCTGCTAATATAGCTATAGCCAAATATAAATATACTTCCAAAGTAAGCTCTCGTTTGAGGATTGTGTAAGGTTGGTTAGATCCAAACAAGCTACCTTTTTGCAATAAAATGAAGATGTTTTATTATTAAAATTATGTTCTCTACATTTAAATTGCTACCCAAGTATCTTAAAGTTACTTCACTAGATTGAAATGAAAATTCCATGAATTTCTATCAAAGAATCTTGATCATATTCTGAGATTTGAAACAAATCTTGCATCAAAATTAAAAAAAAAATGTTTCTTTATTAATAATTCATTTTAAGCAGAAAGATCATTTTGTCTATTTGACTTGAAAGTTTCACAAATGTATGACATTAGTTTTGCTCTTTCAATTAAAATATGCCTATACCATATCTATTTTCTTGTTAAATTATATACTTTTCTGATGCACAAATCATTCTTAATTTATGTATAATTGCACTTCAAGTATTCCATTATTCCTATGCAAATTTATTATAATGAGTTGGCATTGTATTTATGGTTCTTTTCCTATCTACTAGTAAATCACAACCGAAAATAATGACAGACAGACATATATACAAAACTTAATGAATAATTGAAATCAAAATGTTTGCGTTATATCGCAAAGGTTTGCGTTATAACGCAAAAGGTTTGCGTTATTTCGCAAAGGTTTGCGTTATTTCGCAAAGGTTTGCGTTATTTCGCATATGTTTGCGTTATAACGCAAAAGGTTTGCGTTATTTCGCAAATGTTTGCGTTATATTGCAAAGGTTTGCGTTATTTCGCAAATGTTTGCGTTATAACGCAAAAGGTTTGCGTTATTTCGCAAAGGTTTGCGTTATTTCGCAAAGGTTTGCGTTATTTCGCAAAAGGTTTGCGTTAAAACGCAAAAGGTTTGCGTTATAACACAAATGTTTGCGTTATAACGCAAAGGTTTGCGTTATAACGCAAACATAGGAAGAAATATAAAAAAAAAAGACGTGTGGCGCTAATACGCTTCCGTACATTGTTGTTGAATTCCTTGTCTTTAACTTTGAGAGAATGTATAACGCAAGACTAAATGTCAAAGATACAGGAAGAGAACTTTACGTAGTTATAATAACGTTATAATTTTGATTTCACATTTCTTGATCGGTGTGTCACACCCTCAACTGATAAATAATGACCGTTCCCCAAGTTTAGCTTCTACAGACCCCTCATCTGTGAAATGTCCTACTATAGTCTATAGTGAGAATTTCTCCTCGCGTAGCCACAAGGTTCCAGTTCTCATTATTTAAATCCGACTGAAAACATATGAAAAAGCATTCAAGTCACTGACACAGTTAAATCTGAAAGCCAGACAGTTTATTCCATTGTTCCACTGAGACCCAATTTCACTAACGGCTTGACGCGTTTACATATTTACTAATTCTTACCTTTTCTTTGATGCAAAATATCCAAAAGAAACGATAAAATGCCCAGCTGATGATACGATGACCTAATTTTGGGAGAAAATATAAAATAGTGAACTCTATCAAATTTTGCGTAGCTGAATTTCCGGATTATATAAATTGAACGTTCTGGAAAATTTCTCAGGTGTTCCACACACAACAATACAACGATTTCAAATTAAGAATTTTGAAACAAAAACATCAGTTCAGCGATACAGGCCTTATTTATATGTATGTTCAATAGTAGGGTGCCCAGTCAACAAATTTGATCGATTTGGGTTAACGGAATAACACACGGCTATATTTTATATTATTGGAAAGAAGAGAACAAGCCTCGTCGAAATATTGATGTCGTCGTTGTCTACAGTGGTCAAGATTTTCTTAAATTTGGGTCAAAGGTCAAATCTAAAATTTCAAGGAAAACGTAGAGTCACGTTTAGACAGCTGGCCACCCCTACATATTTGCGTTTATAGCAATATAAATTCAAATAATTCAAAGGATTATAACTAAAGTTTCTATATTTAGGACTAATTTGATAATTGTATTGCCAAATATGGTTCGAGATTGACATTTGTACTTATAGGGTGCACATTTACAATTTTCATTCAGCTGTTAAATAACAGTGACCTTGACCTTTTAAAAGTTCCAAAATCGGAATACAAGTGATCTTTAGAGATGTTTTTTTTAAATATTAACATTTATAAGTTGCCCTCCCAAAATGATGTATTTTTTCCGTCTTTTGATAGAAGGTGTTCGTCATGATTCTCTGGGTAAATATCCAATTTTCTTTTGGTGAACGTGGAAGCACATCAAATAGTACTTAGTTCCAAAACTGATGAATATTAATGCAGAATTGATTGAATTAGCAGGTCTGAGTATATATTTGCTTTACAGAAATTAAAAAACAAACTGCAAACGGTGAAAAAGGGGGAGGGTTTATGTTACAAGTTATGAAAACAAAATGAGAATTAGAAACAGCAGGCTAATCACTCCATCTTACACATATATATCATGTGTAATGTACATGACTTATCGAACATACATTGGCCTACATTGACATGAAGTTAAAGATTATCTACAAAAAGAAAGTTTTGTACAGCATCGATGTATTTTACAAACACTTGTAAACAACATCAATCTGATTAAAATATAGATCTCTGATTTCGTTATCCTCATTTGAGCTTATATATAAGAGCACGCGAGTTAATAAAGATCAGAATTTTAATAAGAGCGAAACACCATAGAAAAATTACCGAAGCTAGTAGTAGCTATTACGTTTCATTGTCTACTGTTAAGTTGAAAGCACATCGACTAGGTTTAGGTAAGAGAGCTAATTTCAGTTGTTCTTTTTTAAATCGCATTCGACGCAAGTAGCAGAATGCGAGGCATACAGAATACAATCTGATGGTGGTGGCGGCAACACCGTAAACTATTTGTATAGCTTATATTATTTCAGAGGACAGAGGAACTGGAGGATTCATACTTTGTATACAGATTCATTGTGTTACGAAGTTTCCGTCATATAATCATTATCCTTGACCTTATATTCAATATTAAGTGACTGCTTAAAAACTGTATAGCTTTTTTCGTCATGTGAATGTCTCAATTATCACGAGTTCTAGGATAACTATTTTTGGTTACTAATATATTGTATCCTTGCAAGGTCTACATGATGTTTATATTTCAGAGGGCAGAGGAACTGGATGATTCATACTTTGTATATAGATCCATTGTGTTACGAAGTTTCCGTCATTTAATCATTATCCTTCATCTAAATAGAACTAGCGAAATTATGACGTACATTGTCAAGAGGTTGCCTATAGGATCTGAAGATTTCCAAATAGCTCTGGTGAAATACAACTACCATCCCTCGCTTGTCTTTAACTTTGTACAATATACAAGGGTACACTCAATTACATCCGCATTGTATGACAAACACAATTCTAATGGACCGACAAAAACTGATGAAGCCTTACAAAAGGCAGACGAGGTATAAAAAATTATACAAAAATCACATATAACAAACTTCTCAAATATCACAAACAATAATTCAAATTGTACATTTAAACTAATTAACCCCGGGTCGTTTGATAATACTCTTGATTACAAGTCTTCAGTTTTAATTTGAAGGCTCTGTTTGGTTTTTTTATTGGATACCTTTCGGCTAAGATGAACACATCTATAGAGAGAGGTTAACAAGGAGCAATACAAAAACCTATATTAAAAACCAGACTATGACCAAAAGGAAAAAGACAAAAAGACAAATAAGTGTCAACCAAACATTACACAGAAAACTCAAGTTGAATCAATAAGTACTTACGATCTACATCATGTCGTCATACTTTCCAGAAATGTGTCGCATTGCTAAGAATTGATAAGTAAAAAGTGAAATAACAAACTCTAAGGAAAATTCAAAATGGAGAGTCCCTTTTTAGTTGGCAAAATCAGATGCCCAAACCCAACAATTAAAGGAAACAACTGTCAGATATTCTTCTTGGAATAGGCATACGATATTTTACAAATATATTTCTTCTTATGTATAACTTTACTCTGAAATGCTGTCCCTATATTCATTTATCTATTCTCCGTCCTGCATAATGTTCTAGTTATCCAAAGTCAAGTGGCAATATATAAAACTTTGGATAGAACAAAATTAGAAAATGAGCGAATCAGTGCTTCGACAGCTATTTATTATAATATTCTTCCGAATGCTGCGGTCATGGGACTACGTAGAAAAATAAATTATACAAACATGAATTGTGTGCAAAAAGGTCACAAAAGAACTTTCCCCACTTCCGAAGATTCGTAATACCAATTATGGTAACCATACATACTTACACGTATACTTGAATGTCCCTCTGGAATCTTTCGCCCTCCTTTAACATCATTTTTGTGTCAACATTAAGAGTAAATTGCAGTTATGCTTCCAAATTTATGTAGCATTTAGATAGACATATAGATAAACAGAAGCAAACGAATATCTAGGAAAATAATATTTTTTAAAGTATTCAGTTACTCATCAAAGGCTGTGGACAGACACATAACTGACGATGATTTGAAGCAATTTTCACTTATAGTCAAATCAATTATGTAAGACCTAGTAGTCTGTGACATTTTACTGAACTGATACAAGAAGAATTTGAAGTCCCTAACATGTAGTTTACAATAAACTTTGTTCCAATGCCTGTTTAAAAAATTGCTGTAAGAATGAAGCACTTCGTGAATATTATATCGGGTGTTTTCAGACGAGTACGTGATACATTTATCGGGTCTTCTAGTGATTTCTTAATACGTGGTTACTTATTTGTTTTACATTTTATCTTTATTCCAATAAATCCTTTTTAGTAAACTTTACTGTATCAACAAGTATCTTTCTGAAACTTTCTTTGTTAATCATGGTAATGGTTTACATTTTTTATTAATTCCAGATATTTCAAGACGAGTCATCTGAATCACATATCTTTGCTTACAAATACATCATTGTAATCTATGTTGGTTTGTCATCTGATAGAATGAACGAATTATCACAAGCCAAAAAAATGAGAGAAAAAGAATAAAAATTTTCTCAGTAGGTATTGGGAATGCAGTTTCTCACATGGAGATTGTCAACACTGCATTCAGTAAATATTATGCGTTCAATATTATGCACCTTGATGATATTTACAATCAGCTAATACAAGACAGCATAGACGTCAGTTGTCTAGGTATTTATTTCGCTACATACACTAATATAATCCAAATGATCTTTTTAAAACAATGCTACTAGATATAAGAAGATGTGGTATGAGTGCCAATGCTACTACATGCTTTGGTAATACACCCTTTGTCTACATCTCATGCGTTAAGTTAACTTGTTAAACTTCAAGCAAACGGTTTGAATTTCAATAAACGAATTTACAAATTGAAAAATGCATCTTATCCTCCTTCATGTGTGAAACAACAATTCATGTCATCACATTTGATTTGCAAAGAATGCATATAAAATAAATGAAGACATTTTTTAAAAACAATTGTCCTTAAAATGTTAGTTTCACAACAACCAATCTGAGGTGTTTTAGATAAAGACCAAGGTATTAAAACACTGTATCATTCTTCCGTTGTATTCAAGACATGGTTTGTCAGATGACAGAGTTAATATTTGTAAATGTTGAGTACTTGCATTATGCCTTCCAACTTAACGCTTTTGAAGAAGAGTTTAATTTTTGTTAAAGTGTGGAAAAAGCCACCTTTTAAGAAATTACTTATATATTCAAATGTGATAAATCCTTACCCAAAATTAAGATTGTTGTTATTTTTTTCTGAACATTACCAAAAATTTGAGTAGAATAGCTTTTGAAAAATCATAACCTCCTCTTTAAATTACATCCAAAACATTGTTATACTGATGATTATTCCACAACATCTAAACAGACTTTTTATAGGCAACAACATAAACGTTTTATTGAAAAATCTATGTTCTTGTAAATTCAAAGATATTTTTGAGAATATTTCTGTTGACTGTTTTTGATTTTCAACATGTTTTAAGATTTGTTATTCGAAAAGTTTTTCATGATATAAAACAGTTAAAAAAAGTATTATATGTTTCGATTTTAGCTAAAATTCGAAGTTTACAAGTTGAATGCAAAGTCATTCAAAACTTTGTGACACCCATAACATGTTTCTTGATCTCAACGGCAAATTCATTTATCAAAGTCAAGTTTAACGACAATTAAAAAGAAAAAGAAACTTTTATCTTTCTGTTTTTTCTAAAATAAAATACTGCGTATCAATCATTCTTTAATTGGTGTTACCTTGCTTTTATTTCACGATAAAATCTGAATGAAGTGTTGACTCAACTAACTTATATTTTTATTTAATAACTAACTTTTACCATTTACTTCATTTTTAGTGTGCGTACGTAACACAGAAGCTGACATCATTATACTTTCAGATGTTCAAAGGAATCAGTCGAGTATTGGGTTTCAATATCGAAAAACAGCCATCAGGAAATTACTTGAAGGTTTATATAACGGTAACCCTAACGTACATGTACAAATAGGCATGATATCATACTCAGATCATGTTGATTATGTATTTAAATTATCATGGTCGAACAACGTGCACAGCCGTATTACAGCTGCCTTTCAAGTTGAGTTAGACAAAGTGTCTGTTGAATCGAATTTAAGCCATACTCTTCAATTTGTAGGCGTTGATGCCTTTCGTAGTTCAAATGGTGGACGACCTTTGGCTAGGAAAATAGTTATGATGATTTCTTCCTTAATCACTGGTTATTCCGCTGAAATAAGAGACCAAATACTAAATCTAAACAAATCAGATATTAAAGTTTTAGGAGTCGCCACAAACCATGATGAGCCTATTTCTAACGATTATACAGAAATACTTTTAGTTACAAGTCAGTTGTTAGTTATACCCGAAGAGTCGCATACTGATCCTTTTGATTTCTTAAAAGCTGTGTCTGGTATGACGTCATATTATGTGTGTAATGATTCTGTTTTCAATTGTATCCATAATAATGTCTTTCAACTTTGTAGCTAGGAACATAGGAATAACATTTCATGCCAACACATAAGTGCAGACTACTTGGTATGTGATTACGCAGTGAATATTATTCTTTGCCATATGTATTTGAAAGGAGTGTGATGATTTGAATTCGTGAGTTTTCTCAATTTTTGTTATAGTTTGCAAAATAATCTTTAATGTACAATTATGCCTATCAAGAATGACCAAGAAAAAGGCGGGTTTCAGATGCGTTCATTATAGCAATTTTACTTTCAAACATCTGTTATAAATTATAAAGTGTAATCTCAACAAATTATCGTCTTTGACATCTGGTCAATACTGCAAGCAGCGTATGTGTACCCTTCGTAGAACAAGGCATCACTTCTGGTAATATTTGTAAAAAAAATGATGGACCAAAGCTTTCAAAGTAAGGAGATGTGGCATGATTGCTAAAAAGTCAACTATCCATACAGGACCAAACGACAAGGATTAAAAACAAAATTCAAGTACTCGCAGTGTGTTTTGTGTTCGTACAAGCCAACAAGCCAACAATGTGGTAGTTGTATGACTTAAAGATTACACGGAAGATTGAAATATATTAATAATCATGTCATTACCACACCTCAGCTAAAAAAAATCTACACTGAATATTTGAAGGTCCCTACTATGTAGTGGCTACGTAACTACACAAAAAACTCACTTTTCGGTTCATCTGGGCTATTAGTAAGTGCTATACGACTAATCGTTCTATGAAGTTGACTTGTTCCATAGCTTCGACTAAAAAACATGTTATTTATTTTTGTAATAAAGCACGTGAAAATATTAACATATAAATTTCTGAGTATCAAAAGCTATTTTTGGATAAATTACATTTATTTGGTCGACAGTTTTGACTTTTTGACTTTGTACACTAAAATTTCTACACAATCTTCCCTTTATCTTGCTATCACTTGGTCGGTGTAAATAGTTGTTAATAGTACATTGACTTGACATAATATTAATATGATAATAAAGCTTAGAAACGAGAAACATGTGAGGCTCTGGCGAGGATTTATGCCGAATCATTATATTGTTAATATATCAAGTCAAAACACTATTGTTGTCTTCACACTTGAACTGCAATTTACGCAAATTGTATACCTATTTTGCGTTATCATTTCGCTATTTACAAAGATTTGCTGAACTACTTTTTAAGGTTTCAAAAAGAAGAGGCCCCTTACCTTGGCGGAGTAAAATGTTATGTGATGTTGCAATCGTGCAATTCGAGTAGTCGGGTAAGCGAGTGTAACAGATTTTAGACTATAATTACAACAATGAGAAATGAACATGACACAATATATAACTTTATCAAATAATACGAACAAGGACATACTCTTTATTTACATTTTGCTAAATGAATGTGGTGGAATGATGAAATGTTAGTGATCGCCGCACGGAAGTGTGTATATTTCATTACGAATTTTCAAGTGTTAGGCGCGGGCTTAGTGCAAAATACAGTCAAACCTTTGGTTTGATGTATACATGTTGCAGACTGTATTCGCATACTTTTAAATTAGCTTTTGATTTATTCAATTAAGGCATCTTTGCACTAGGTTACTTTTTCAGTCGTATTTTACACAAACATATACAAACATCTGTAATAAATTTTGCACAGGTAAGCTTTATAATATATATGAATTGGCATAGTTAAAAATTGCCACAGAAGAACCAAAATCAAAGCAAGCATACTAGCTATTTCAGAAATTGAAAAGAAGATTCATATGTCAATTGCATGTACCTAGTATCATGTAATTAATGTTTGCATTTGTTTCAAATTATTTCATATAAATTTGTTCTAATTTTTTTTAACCAATTGTAATTTTAACATGGATCAAAGAAACATTAAATGTTTAAGTTTAAACTGTACTGAATCTTTTATAAAATATGTATAATTATATAGTCCTTACCTACAACTAGGAAGAAAATTCAAATAATACACCGGACACTAATATGATTATCGATAAGTTGCGTAAAAGGACATTGACAAAGTGTCACTTAAGAAGATTTAAAGAGAATATATACATGTACACATTAGTCAGTCGTATTCAAAACATTAACGGTACCAATTGTACTGCAATGTTTTATTATTCAATTTCACTTGGACATGATTGGCTTTAAGGTAACAGGTATGTAAAGGGTCGAATTCACGGATTTTTTTGAAATTTGTAAGCAACCACATCATTTGAAACTGCATCATGTGCATTTGAATATCGAAAACAAATGTATTAGTAAATTTTATACGTTTGGAGATAAAGAAATGAAAAAAAAGTACAAACGAACAGAATAAATAACATAAAAATATACAGGTTGTTTAAAATCAAAATGTAGTATTATCATACACAAGGAGAACTGATGCTGGTCAAACCTCGACAGTGTTTTGTATGAGGCATCTTAAAAATCAATATGTCAAATTAAATTGATTAAATCCCTTATTTTTTCTAATCATCTGGTATATGTTTGTAGAATTTGTTTTAGACTTAAAATGTTTGAACAGAGCGTGAAACAAAGAGGAATTAGTTTGTTCCTCAATTTTTTAAACACATTCATTCGTGTCGAATTACAGTTAACGGACGAACGAAATGACGGATGGAAGGACTTACGCACACACTTGAAAACATAATGCCACCTATTGTCGTAGGCGGGACCTACAAGCTAACCATACGAGAAATGTTTTTTATAACAAGCATGTCATCGTAAATCATTTCCTATAATACTTACTCACCCCTGATCTTGAATATTTCCTTGATATGAAAAGTCACATCTTAATATTGTGTCTAAAGTTGCTAGAGCTACACGCGGAAATATATCTACTGCCTCGCCACTTTTGGCATAATACTTCAGTTTTTCCTATTAGATTTTGCAAACGAAATAATAAAAAGAAAAAAAAAAAATGACTTCACATAGAAATGTTATTTTAAGTTAACACCTATAAGAATTTGCATGTTGGCCATTTTTCTACAGTTTGTCAAATTTTCTTCAAATGCGACTCATTGCATTTTTTTCTCTGGAGGAGGGGGTGTGGGGGTGGGGGTTAGGCTATTTAAGCATGGGAATTTGGTTTTATGGCTAATCTTTGATAATATCTGTCCAATGGGCCAACTTCTCAAAAAATTATATCACATAAGGGTCATATAAATTTTTTTTTCATAATCTTTACTACAATTCAAAGATACAACGACTATTTTAGACAGAGTGAATGAGAGTATACCATACTGTATGGGCAACTGTGTATACTTGAAGGTCGTATTTTGTTGAGGTTCTTTGATTTCCTGTGTCGTAGGTTTCTGTTTCATTGACGTTAACCCCACATCTTTTATTTTATTGAGATCAGCTGCACGATTTTGTCTTATATACTCTCCACACGCACAAGTAACGCCTCGGTAGTAAAATAGTGGTGCGTTCGCCTAGAGAGTGAGAGACGTAGGTTGGGTAACATTCAAGACATCCATTAAGAAATGGTTCTTCAAGAATAAATGCATCATGTAGGAATATGTGTAACGACTGGTATGTTTGGAGTTTGTGAAATAGTGTATCGGTTGTCCCACTGTCTGTATCACTCTGCTCTGTAGCTCTTAATAAAATTGCATATCACGGCTTTGTGACGTCAAATACGTTGACCCGGCCTTAATAATTTGACCCGGACATATCAGCGACGTCATAATGTAGGTACCGACGTTGATAAGTTTGACTCAAACTAATCAAGTCATCTTCCGGTTTGCTGGTGAAACAAATAATACATTTGTTTCTATCATGCAAAATACGCAAATACAACCCGATAAATCAATTATCTGGTTGTCTGCATATTTATATTGTACATTTCAGCTGCTCGACACAATATGAAGCCATTTTGAACTCGTTCGCTGCGCGCATCCGACTTCATATTGTGACTCGCAGCTGATATTTTACAATACAAATATGCAGACAACCTGATAATCGGTACGTATTTGAAAGGCACCGAAGGTCCGTCTTGTAGAAGTATGATGATATTGATATCAAGTTGATATGTTTCTGTACTGATAATGCATGTTGTATTTGGTGTTACTACCACATAATTTCTACGAGTTTGACGATATCCGTATACAATTATTTTTCCGCCTCGGTATTAAAAGTTATACACTGATTGAAAGTCAAAGGAATAAATCGTCTTTATTCTAGTAATTTTGTTGCTTGATAATACATATGCACTTTGTTGAGGTAGTTTCAAACGATATATTTTTCAATAGGAACTGTCTGTGCCCGTCTTATCGCTTAGCTCCTTGGTCGTTTAGAATTTCATTGTGTTAACAAATTACAAAAGGACTAAACTAAGCACCACATATCTAATACAATGGCTAGTCATACTTGCAGATATCGGAATTGAATATTCTAACAAGGCAGTCGATTACATAATTTCGTCAGTTGTTAACTTTGTGTTTTTGTTACCTTTTATTCCTTCTGTTTTAGCATTGTTTATGTATAATGATGAAGCCTGGTAGTTGACCTGTATATGTCTTTTCTTGGCGCATTGTGTTCGGGTAACTGACGTTTTCCTCAATATCTCGTTTTGTTCCTTCTATTTTCATTGCCTTTATACATCACAATAAGACATTATATTTCATACACATGGCAATGTTATTATTATAAACTCTTATCTCATTTTCTTTAATTTTTTTCTCTAACATTTTCGATTAATGAAAATATTTTTATACTTACAAGAAATATATCTGTAACACTGTTATTTACTTCAACGTATGGTTTAAGTATTTTAAAATGGAAGCCTGGGGTCAAAAGTCATTTATTCCGTTCCCATTTCTTTCCATCAGATATCAACAAACCGTCATCTACAAATATAAATCTCTAAATGTTGATTTTGTTATATCACAAATTGCATTTCATTAACTTATCGAGTTTAATCATCATCATCGTAGTCGTCTTCGTTATAACCAACGTCATCATCATTACTGACACCTTCGCCACCATCGTCATTCAATTCCCTCAGGCAAAATGGACCATAGGCGAATATGGCTATCCTTTTTTGGTTCCTTTTGGTCATTTAGCTACTTAATTTCTTAATTATGTATACACTCCTGGAGCTCTTTTCCAAAATTTTTTTACGATACAAATTAAGCAATATCTACAACATATATACTGAAATGTTCATGAGTTTTTGTGAAATGAGTCGCTGGCGTTCAAACGTTTAGGTTAGAACGTTCCTAATAAAGGTTACTCCAGAAAAGCGCTCGGACACAAAATTTATTTAGTGTTCTTTTCATTTACATTATAGACTGTTGTATTAATAGGTCAATTGGACTCCTGCTGATGGCAGATCTGTCAATCATACTCCTTTTTTTAACCAAATTGAACAATGTATTTATACGCATGTGTGAGTAGATTTCTTCCAACACATAAAGGCGAATAGGCAAGATCGCGAAAACGCGAAGCAACCGAAACTATATCGCATCTTTGCGTCTTTGTTCTATAGAAAAACAAAGACACCCCCCCCCCCCCCCCCCCCAAAAAAAAAAAGAGCTATCGTACATCTATATATCGGCCAGATGTCACCATATCGCGTTTTCGCCTTTGATGCTAAATAGGACGAAAATGCAAAGGCGAATATTCGTTAACACTACTGGTATCGTTTCGCCTGTTTCGTCTTTTTGCGTTTTCCATTTTTTTTACCTTTTTTATTGGCTTTTGTTAAATGATCAAAACTACGTACAACTTTTGCCAATTTTTTGTTAACAAACATAACCGCAAAACAATTAGATGTGGTATGATTGTCAATGAGCCAACTCTCCACCAGAGACTAAATGACATAGAAGTAAGCAACTATAGATCACCGTTCGGGCCTTCTACCATGAACAAGACTGATACCACATAGCAAGACGTTTAAAAGGCCCAGAAATACGACAAATGTAAAACAACTTAAACGACAAAATTAACGGCCTAATTTATCTACAAAACAATGAAAGTAAAACCAATATGATAAAAAGCAACAAACGACAACCATTAAATTACAGGCTCCTGAATTTGGACAAGTACATAAAGAATGTGGCAGAGGTTAAACATGTCAGCGGGCGCCAAATCCTCTTCTAAACCTGGGACAGTGGTGAAACAAAACAACAATGAACTAACTGTACAAAACAATAAACGAAAACAAATACATTGTATGTTAAAAATCAACAAACGACAACAATTAAATTACAGGTTCCTGACTTTGGACAGGTACATACAGAATGTGGCGGGGTTAAACATGTTAGCGGGCGCCAAACCCTCTTCTAAACTTGGGACAGTGGTGCACCAAAACAACAATGAACTAACTGTACAAAACAATTATACACGAAAAACATCAACACAGCCTGAAAATCCCGCACCCGGAGGAGGGCTTCAGCTGGCCCCTAAACAAAAATGTGTGTATATAAGATATATACATTAAAAGTGGAACAGCATATCGTTTTTAATCTAAATAGCGCTTTTTCATGCTTAAAAAATAGTGTTGAATAAACTATTGCTATTAAGTATGAACATTTTCGTATTAACTATTGAACATTTGTATAGGATCATTGATTAATTTTTAAAAAAAAATCTATAAATCTCGACATGTAGAGTACATTTGTAAAACCAGCGTCAAACAAAAATTAAGATTAGAGAAGAAGGCATCATGCCACGAACGGGGTTCAAATTCACAACCTCAGCATTGACAGGCTAGTGATAACTGTATATTGTTATGATATTGTAACTATCATATTTATTTAGTTGACCTAATTTGTTTTGTGTGGCCTAAGAATGTTTAAATTATATTTTTTTTACATTGTGTACAAAATAATACACATTGTGTTACAACTATACAGTTTAGTAATCACTGGAACAATCATGGATACTCATGAAATGATTAGAACTTTCTATTTCACTTACATAACGTTTCCAGAATGATCATAACAAAATATGCGTAATTTAAACATTTACCGTTATCTAGAAGTGTCCGTTATAAGTAAATATATAAGTATGCAGACCCTAAAGTTAGATTAGACTTAGATATCGATAGACACCAACATTCTCGGCAGTTGGATTGACACGTTTTACTTACAAACTACATCATGCTAGATTTTGACCTATTGGACGTAATATGCTCTGTGGATTCCGAGAAGATTTCCGGATAAAGAAAAGATAAAAGATTGGACTCATATTTTGACAGTTAAGTTGACATTACTATTTGTGTAATACTCCTTGTAAACTAGTGTATAATAAATCTTGTTAAATTTTATTATTGATTTGTGTCTTATGTTGGCTACATGAGTCGATGTTTCTGGTCGTAACAGAAATTGGGAGCTCGTCCGGGATAACGTAAATATCTTATTGAAAATTTGTTTAGTATTTATCATTAGAACTAGCCAACAAATTTCTACAAAATGGCATTTGATGTCGGTAAATTTTGGAAAACGCCAGACCTGGAGGTGTTTGATAATTTAAAGAAAGAGGAATTAGTTTTGCTTGCTAAACATCTGAAATTAGAATTTAGAGTATCTATGAGAAAGCAAATTATAAAAAATTTGGTAATAGACAAATTAGTTGACGCAGAAATTTTAGGTGAAGAGGCTTTTGAATTTAAGGTCGAAAATGTTGACGCTATCAAATTAAAACAGCTTAAATTAGAACATGAACTTATTTTAAAACAACTGGAAAACGAAGTTAAATTAAAGCAATTGGAAAAAGAAGATGAACTTAAATTAAAACAATAATGGTCATGGGTCACGATGTTTGTAATATTATCCAAATGAAATTAGCAAAGGACACAAAGCGGTTTTCTAAATTAGCAATATATCTTCTTATTTTCAATTTTGAAGAAAGCAAACATGTTGAAATATCTACTTTCGTTTCAGTGAACGTAGAATAATATCAGATCATATCAAAGATTGAAGACATTTCAAATAGATACATATACACATAGAAGAACATCATACATTAAGTCATCTTAATCATAGTGGCACATTATATTTGAAACTTACCTTGATAGACAAAATTTATCCAACGGAAAATCATACGTGTTGTAGGGTTTATAAATAAATCACTGTAAATAACAAACCGTAAACGGAGAAAACAGATATCCGCAAAATGAATGTATAACGCAAATGTAAATTATTCTAACAATGAAGAATATATAATTTCGTCAAGTCAATCCCCTGGTTCATTTGACGATTAACACACAGGGTTAAACCAATATATAATGGTTGTACTATATAGGGCAGTTGTTAACAACTAGATACTAGTGCAATAAAGAATTTGTTAATGTTAAAATAAAAAAAAAAACAATTGGAAAAAGAAAAAGAAGAAAGACAGGCAGAACTTGAAATGAAGAAAAGGTTAGAGATGGAGATGATAAAAGAAAAAGAAGATGAATTAAAACTTAAACAAGATGAATTTAAATCAAAACAGGCAGAACTTTAAATGAAGGAAAGGTTAGAGATGGAAAAATTGAAAATTGAAATGGTCAAAGAAGAAAGTAACACTAAATGATGCAGCAAAAAATATACGTTTGGTTCCAAGATTTTGTGAAAAAACAGTCATAATTTGACATTGCTAAAGCCTTATTGGACTACGATGCTGCAAGGCCGCTGAAATTTACTCAGCACTTTCATCAGAAAAAGTTCTGATTATGACACGGTAAAACAGGAAGTTTTAAAAGCTTATGAGGTAGTACCAGAAGCATATAGACAGAAATTTAGATCTTATAAAAAGTTTGATTCACAAACCTATGTTGAATTTGCTAGGTAAAAAGAAGATCTTTTTGATAAATAGCTTACGTCAAAGAAAACAGATAACAATTTTGATAACCTAAGACAATTGATGTTATTAGAAGAGTTCAAACAATGTGTTCATTTAGACTTAAAAAACATTTAGACGACAAAACTGTTGAGACATTAAATGGTGCAGCTGTTATTTCAGATAATTATACTCTTTCACATAAAAGAAGTTTCAAGGGTCAATATTTTAATACTTCGAGTAGAAATTACAAAATTCAAAGCACTGAGCGTACTGATAGTAAGTCTGTTGCACAGAATAAGAGTCAGTCTAGTTATGATATGTCTAGTCCAAAATTTGATACTTTTGAGAAGTCACTTACTTGTGCTTATTGTAAGAAGAATGGTCACCTGATGGCGGATTGTGTTAGACTCCAGAAGAATAATGAAAGAGATAAAAAGCCCAAGACCAGGGCTTGTACGACACCCTGTGTTAGGCTTTTAAGTCCAGATTTTGTGATTACATGGAGGATTATAAACCCTTTATGTCTGATGGGTTTGTTTCTATTGTTGATAATACTACTCCTCAGCCTATTAAGATTTTACAGCACTGGAACTTCTCAGACTGTATTGTTAGAAGGTGTGTTACCTTTGTCCGAGGAGACTTCTGTTGGTATCTCCGTTTTGTTACAAGGTGTGGAGTTAGGTTGTATAGATGTTCCCCGCCATCGTATTTATCTGAAGTCAGATTTGATAACTGGACCAGTTGTGGGTGTTCGTTTTAATCTCCCTGTTGAGGGTGTTTCATTATTGCTAGGAAATGATCTAGTTAAGAACAAAGTGGTTGCTGAACCAATTTTTACCAGTGAACCGGTGGTTGATGTTAAATTACCTGAAGATGTTGCTGAACTGTATCCAGCTTGTGTTGTTACTCGGGCGATGGCTAGAAAATAAAAAAATGAGGATTTGCAAGAAGACCAGTTTGATTACATGGACCTTTCTGAAACTTTCCTAGCCGACATTGAAGGTCCTGGTAGCTCAGAAAAGGCCATAATAAGACCACCTAGTGTTAACAAGAGAGTAATTATTCCATGGCCAGACGTAAACAGCCGTTCTTTAGACCGAAGGAAATTTGTCGAAGAACAAAATAAAGACCCTGAGGTTTATCAGCTCCGCAAGAGGGCTCAACCAAAGGAGGAAGCAAACAAAGTGGCCGAATGCTATTTCCATCAAGAGAGCATTTTAATGAGGAAGTGGAGGCTCCCTGATGCTACCCCAGAGGAGGAATGGAGAGTGGTATACCAAGTGGTGGTGCCTAAAGTTTATAGGCAAGACATTATTGGTCTTGCACATGACACCCCCTTGGCTGGCCGCTGAGGTATAAGGAAGACTTGCCTTAAGATCTTGCAGCATTTCTACTGGCCAAGACTTGGAAATGATGTCGCAGAATACTGTAAATCATGCCATATATGCCAGGTTGTTGGTAAGCCTAACCAGAAAATACCACTAGCACCAATTCTGGCTATTCCAGCCTTTGAAGAACTTTTCAGCAGAGTATTAATTGACTGCGTTGGACCTTTACCAAGACTGGATATGCGTATTTATTGACGATCATGTGTACATCCATTCGCTTTCCTGAGGCTATTCCGCTAAGGAATATCAAGACACCAACTATTGTCAAACTCTTATCAATTTTTTTACGCTAGTAGGACTTCCAAAGTCTATACAGTCCGACCATGGTTCAAATTTTATGTCAGGTTTATTTCAGCAAGTCGTGTACCAGTTAGAGATTGCTCAGTATAGATGAAGTGCTTATCATCTAGAATCTCAAGGTGCCTTAGAACGTTTTCATCAAACATTGAAGAACATGATTAGAATTTTTTGTCTTCAATTTGACAGAGACTGGGATGATGGAGTTCACTTTCTACTTTTACGGTCCTTGAGGCTGTTCAAGAATCCCTTGGTTTTAGTTCCTTTTGAGTTGGTGTTTGGTCATACTGTTAGGGGACCTTTGAAATTGGTTTAGGAAAAATGGCTTACTGAACACACTGACTTCTAGACTATGTATCTAGATGTAAAGAAAAAATGTATACTGCTTGTCAAATTGCTCACAAAAAAAATGTACAGAACAAAATGAAAATATGAAATGATAAAGATGCCAGGGACAGAGTTTTTGAGCCTGGTGATAAGGTACAATGTACTTGTATTTTTGCCAGTCCCTGGACATCTTTAACAGGCTAAATATTGTGATCCTTATACAATAGAGAGTAAAATCAATGATTTGAATTATATTGTAAAAACTCCAGGTCGGGGCAAACAAAAGAGAGTGTGTCATATTGATATGTTAAAACCATATTTTGAGCGTACTAATGAATGTGAGAGTAAACCAGTTGCCACTTTAGCCATTGTTAAATTGGAGAACAATCATGACAAACCATATGTAATTGAACCACTTTTTAGTTCTTAATCTATGGAAGAGACAGTTAGATTAAAAAATTCAGAAATTTTGTCAAAATTTAGATTCCAAACTTGCACATCTGTCTTTTGATCGTATGGAAAAAGTAAAAGCTTTGGTATTTTCTTTTCAAAATCTTTTACCAGATTTGCCAAACGAAACCACTGCTGTTTGTCATGATGCTGATGTAAGCGATGCTTCTCCAATTAAGCAACATCCTTACAGGCTCAATTCACTTAAACTAAAATTTATGAGACAAGAAATTATATATATGATTATTTTGGGCACACAGTTGGCCAAGGTCAGGTGAAACCTATTATGGCTAAAGTGGATGCAATTACCAAATTTCCTCCTCTTACAAATAAAAAACAACTTATGAGATTCTTAGGCATGATTGGAATTTACAGGAAATTCTGTTCATATTTTGCTACTGTTGTTTAACCATTGACTCATCTTTTACGGAAAGATTCTAAATTTATTTGGAGTAAAAATTGTCAAAACGCTTTTGAAAATTGCAAATCACTTTTAATTAATAGTCCAGTTCTGGTCACTTTGGTTTCTTATAGGTAAATGATAGTCCAATCACTGAAATAAAGAACGGGTCCAACAATAGAACGACGTCACAACAATGTTTTATTCGGTGTTCAGTGTGTTCCAATGCTCCGTGTTGAAAGTCGTACTTTGACCTATAATGGTTTACTTTTACAAATTGTGACTTGGATGGAGAGTTATCTCATTGGCACTCATTCCACATCTTCTTATATTTGAATAGTAGTTAATTTTGTTTATTTTAGTGTTATATTTTACTGTCTTTGTTTTAATTTATTTTACATATTTTCTGTTTGAAATAATTACAAAAATGGGACTGCTACAGAGAAAGGTTCATACGTCAACTTTTCTGAAAATGACCTATTTTCTAACACTTCAAACACATAATGTTATGTTTATTACTTCCCTGTGAAAATTTAGATTACTCCAATTTCCGTTTGTGACGATAACCTCAACTTCCTTAGCCTGACAATTTTCAGCCAAATGTCCATCCGAACTTGTGTATCTTTTGTCCGACATACAATTTCCTATTTTCAGACATTCATAAGTTCATCCCTTTCAATACTTCACAAATCATTCATAAAATTCAATCAGTTGTGGAAAGTGTTACCTCAAGTTGTTTATGATCGGTAGTTTCCTGCATTAAAAAAAATTTAATTCAAATATGGATACTAGTAGTCCGTTTTGGGTAGGTCAACCGAATGTTTACGTAACTTATCGCTTCCATGCAGGTAAAGAGACATGGGCCTTCTTTACATAATTCCATCCTCTATTTTTGTCTTTGAATTTCTCATTATATATGCACAGGTATTAGTACAACGACAGTATGATAGAAGACTGATAAAGGGTATGATTTGTTTTTAAAGAAATTAGTCCGGTCGATTTGTGAAACAATTGTTCAGATTGTGCTAAAAGCATCAAACATTTAGTTGAGTTTTAGTTTATGTCATAGAAAACATTTATAGCTATGAACCCATTTCAGAAAATCAAAATGGCTGCTCTGGGCGGCCATTTAAAAATGGCCGCCATAAAATCAATAAAAGTAATTAGAAAAAATTGTAGGAAATAAATAGTTTTAATTATTTTGATAACTTTGGTTTATTATCCACTAATGACAAGGACTATCATCTGAGGTCTTCAAATATTGAAGTACTGGTGGTCATTTTGAATGATTGCCATTTTGAAGAAAAAAACAAGAATTTCCAATATATGATTATTCACGGTTTTTTAATAATTTTCTATTTGCATTTATACTAATGTATTGATGCATTTACAACTTTTAATTGTTATACGACTTGCTATTTAATATTTAATATTGGATATTCACCAAATGTTGAAATCAGCCATGCACATGTTAAAATAATAAATGTATCTAATACATAATTTCTTTTAATTACTTTTTACTAAATATAATTACGTATATACAATATATTTTATGACCACACTAAATCGAAAAGGATAAAGATTGGAGATATTAAAATTACTGGAGCTAAAAAATCTACTGAACAAATAGACTGAAAAGAATTGTGAAACGCCAAGAGAGGACGAGTGATTTTACAATTCCCAGCATATACCAAAAACACAGACAAATATATTTGAGCTGGTTATCAGTCCTTTTATGCTAACATACAAATATATTGCGCATTAAAGTTTCTCCAACACTCGACCTAGAACAGTTGAATGAAGGCCATGGAATTGCAGAAAAACTCAAGGAACTCAATTCAAAATGGTACTAATATTCTTGCCAAATAAATTTCAGATCTCAAAATATTTTGTCAGGAAAAACGAAAACATTTCTGAAGTTAAAAACACCAGTAAAATAACCATCAACAGTTGTGGCTAATCACAAACTAAAAAGAGCAATGACAGCAGTTAGTTTTTTTGTGGTGATGTGATGTATCTGACAGTCTTCATGAAGCATCGACATTTATGATCGACTGAAGAGTACATGACTGTGCACTTGAACTACAAACCATTGTTCGCTAAGCCAAACTCAGTACTGGAGATTTAATATTACAGGAACCGCGCAACAAAGCATTACGACAGAATCCAAAGACACAGAAAGAAAGTCAGGAATCTGTTATCCATTGAACTACGCTTGCCGAATTGATAGAATACAACGACGGCTCACAGTCTGGAACACATATTTTGCCAACCTTCGAGCTTTAAGATATCGCTAAATTGTACAGTTAACGCCTTAGGCAACTCGGAGTTGTCATGGATGGAATGATTAATACAATGCTTCTGAAAAATTTGATACTAGCTGTCATAGATGATATGCAAGCACACATGAAAGGTAGTGTTGTTCTTCTGATTTTCAGCAAAGATGTTGGGGACGTTATGAAAAAGGCTATGTTATATAGTAGTGAAGATGAAGGCCTCATCATAGCCAAAGCAGCTAGAATAGTTCGAAGGGATATGCTTGATTCTAAGTTTTACAGGGACATTAAATGAATGCCTTCAACATGATTCAGTTGAAAAAACACCGAGACAGGCTACTCTCTATCTGAGGAGTGATAAATTGTAGTTCAACGACGAGTTGCACAATCGAACTGGTATAGCTGCGAAATAGTTAGTGCCGTCTACGACTCAACAATATAACTGGACTGTGTCTCGATGTTTTGCCCACCTTGAATCATAGTATTGTCGGGAAAGGTGGCTATTTTAAAAATGGCGCACGTTTGATTTCTATAAAGTACTTTAAACATTCATGAAAATTATATAATTAAAAATAATGACATGAAACCTGCTAAAAACAGTGACAGTACTTATATCAATTGCAATATTGTTTATCTGAAAACAACTTTAAAAAAAACCTTCATGGCAGACATAATGAGTATCATATCAAACAAGTCAGTTCATAAGGATATCATCTGCTCAAAAGTTTTCAATTGACGTTAAAAAAACAAACAAAGAATGAATTGTATATGTTTTGTCAAATAACACAAAAGCTGTCTCTGTTTATTATAGCAAATCGCATTACCCTTCACATTTACACAGAGTAGTACAACTAAATACTGCCAAAAGACATTTGCATCGTCCTCTGCAACCATTTTAACTTTAACATTCACATTTTGTTAATTTTGCGCAGGACTCGCACGCTTGCTACAAAGATATCCTGAAGGGTTCCCATATAGTCGATTTTTTAAACAAAATATTTAGATGGTGGTAATAGAGTCAAACATTGCAGAGTTTGCGTTAAGGGTAAAAGCAAACATTTGTACTTATATTTTATTTAGGGGCCAGCTGAGGACCACCTCCGGGTGCGGGATTTCTCGCTGCGTTGAAGACCCATTGGTTGCCTTCGGCTGTTGTCTGCTCTTTGGTCGGGTTGTTGTCTCTTTGACATATTCCCCATTACCATTCTCAATTTTATAGCTATGGACATATTTCAGAAAATCAAAAGCGGTCTGCTTTTGGCGGCATTATAAATGGCCGCCAGGAAATTGATACAAAAAAGTATGAAAAATTAATAGCTTTACCAATTGTAATAACACATGGTATATTCATCAAAAATGACAAGGACTATCATCTAAGACTTTAGATTTTGAAGTACAGTGTAACCTGTGTTATCCGACACACTGGGGGACCAGAAAAAATGCCGGTTAAAGCAGGATGTTGGAAAACTCAGGTGTCGGATTAGACAGGTTACACTGTACTGGTTGTCATTTTGAATGGTTGCCACTTTGAAAACGAAATTTTATTATTTGCTATTTGCATTTATAATAATTTTTTAACGCATTAACAACTAGTTTAGAAAAAAAATCATTGTTATATGACTGTTGCTATTTATATTGGATATTCACCAAGTGGTAAAATAAGGCAGGCAAATATTTACGAAATAGAGGTATCCAATTAAAAATTTCTTTTATTTACAGGTTATCCTAAGTAACTGTTTATCACAAAAATTATGTACATGTTCACATACAATATGCTTTATGACCTTGTCAAAAAGTATCAAAGTTGTTGATATCGAAAACACAGAGTTGAATAACATAATGAACAAAGAGACTGGAAGAGGACACGTGAGGATTTAAAATGCCAAGCAGATACAAAGAGAACAGAAATATACATTAGAGCTGGTCATCAGTCATTTGATGCTCGCATACAAAGATGTTGCACATTGAATTGGTTTTTTCCATCGCTCAATTTGGAACAGTTAAATGAAGGCTATGGAACTGCAGAAACACTCAAGGCAAAATGTCACTAATCCTGTCGAACTAATTTTCAGAACTTAAATCATTTCGTCAGGAAAAACGAAAACATACTACTGAAGTTGAAGATTTATAAGTCGCCGATATTTTTCTTTGGTGATGAATCTGATAATCTTCAAAATACAACGACAAAAGAGAACGTGACTGTGCACTTTACTTCAAGACACTCTTGTCTTATCCAAACTAAGTACTGGAGATGAAGTATCGAAGGAGGCCAAGTACCATGCTTATGTTTTTTATATACCTTGACAATAGGGCAAGTAGGCAGAAACCAAAGACGCAGAAAGAAAGCCATGGAATTGTACTTGACGAAATAATAGAATACATCGAAGTCACAGAGTCTAGAACAGTTTTCAACCGACCACGCCTAATTGTACAGTAAACGCCTTGTACAACTTGGAGTTGTCATAGAAGGACGCAACGCATCTAAAAAAACTGGAAACTAGCTGCCTACAAGCAAGGTAGATTCGTTCTCCTAATTTTGAACGACGGTGTTTGTGAAGCTCTGAAACAGGTCACATCTCGAACGCGTGCAAATAAAGGAATTATCATAGCCAAAGCAGTTAAAATAGTTTGAAGAGAGATGCTGGATACTAAGAAAAGCTTTACATGGTAATTCAATATCAGCTTTTAACATGAACCATTTCCACAGACATTAGCTGCCTTAGTAAGAATGATTCTAGGTTGGCCAAACATCGAGACACAGTCAAGTTATATTGTTGAGTCGCAGACAGAACTAACCATTTCGCACCTATATCAGTTCGATTGTGCAACTCGTCGTTGAACTACAATTTATCACTCCTCAGATAGAGAGTCACGTGTCTCGGTGTTTGTGGAACTGAATCATGTCCCCAACATCTTCCCTGAAATCAGAAGAACAACACTACCGTTCATGTGTGCTTGCATATCATCTATGGCAGCTAGTATCAAATTTTTCAGAAACATTGTATTAATCATTCCTTCCATGACAACTCCGAGTTGCCTAAGGCGTTAACTGTACAATTTAGCGATATTGGCAAAATATCTGTTCCAGACTGTGAGCCGTCGATGTATTCTATCAATTCGGCAAGCGTAGTTCAATGGATAACAGATTCTCGACTTTCTTTCTGTGTCTTTGGATTCTGTTGTAATGCTTTGTTGTGCAGTTCTAACAAACATTTAGCATGATACCGTAGTTCCTGTGATATTAAATCTCCAGCACTGAGTTTGGCTTAGCAAACAATGGTTTGTAGTTCAAGTGCACAGTCATGTACTCTTCTATCGATCATAAATGTCGATGCTTCATGAAGACTGTCAGATACACCACCACAAAAAAACTAACTGCAGTCATTGCTCTTTTTAGTTAGTGATTGGCCACAACTGTTGATGGTTATTTTACTGGTGTTTTCAACTTCAGAAATGTTTTCGTTTTTCCTGACAAAATATTTTGAGATCTGAAAATTTATTTGGCAGGAATATTAGTACCATTTTGAATTGTTTTGCTGGCGTTTTTCTGCAATTCCATGGCCTTCATTCAACTGTTCCAGGTTAAGTGGTGGGAGAAACGTTAATGCGCAATATTTTGTATGCAAGCATAAAAGGACTGATAACCGGCTCAAATATATGGGAATTGTAAAATCACGCGTCCTCTTTTGGCGTTTCACAATTTCTTCGTCTATTTGTTCATTAGATTTTAAAGCTCCAGTGATTTTAATATCTTCAATCTTTAACCTTTTCGATTAAGTGTGGTCATAAATTATATTGTATGTACGTAATTATATTTGGTAAAAAGTAATTAAAAGAAATTAGGTATTAGATACATTTTTTTGTTTAACATGTACATGCCTGATTTCAATATTTGGTGAATATCTAATATAAATAGCAAGTCGTATAACAATTACAAGTTGTAAATGCATCAATACATTAGTAAAAAGGCAAATAGAAAATTATTAAAAAACCGTGAAAAATTATATATTGAAATATTTTTTTTTTTTTTAAATGACCATCATTCAAAATGACCACCAGTACTTCAATATTTGAAGACCTCAGATGAAAGTCTATGTCATTAGTGGATAATAAACAAAGTTATCAAAATAAGTAAAACTATTTATTTCCTACAATTCTTTTTAAATTACTTTTATTGATTTTATGGCGGCCATTTTAAAATGGCCGCCCATAGCAGCCATTTTCATTTTCTGAAATGGGTACATAGCTATACATGTTTTCTATGACATAAACTAAAACTCAGCTAAGTTTGATGCTTTTACCACAATCTGAACAATTGTTCCACCAACAGACCGGACTGATGAGTCTTTTGTAGACGAAACGCGCGTCTGGCGCAAATACAAAATTTCAATGCTGGTATCTATGATTAGTTTATTTACATCATTTATTACCTGTCACAACCGGTCTGTTAATTAATCAAAAACAATAACAGTAATAATCAATATGTAATTAAAACGTCATTGTTTATACAAGATGGTTTTTTTCAGAATAATCAATTAGTAAGGTATTAAACCGCGAACTTACAGTAGGGAGCTTTATTATTGTTTTTTTTTAAAACAATTGAAAAAGAAGAAAACGCCGAATATATCTCGGATAGAACTTACGTTGTAACTTTGATTCATTTTTAAAATGACGGAATGGTATAAAATTCTGGTTCTCAATGGACCATTTTTTTTTAAAGGAACGAAGTGTGTTGCTATTATGACATCGTAGGATTTCGATACCTTAGATGCAGAAAGAGACCAAGGATATATTGTCGAACCATCAACATGTATATATTAGAATAGCGATCAACGAGTGATACCGTGCGATTTAATTCCCCATTTCATCGATAATGTTACAGACTTATAAAATTGAATGTAGCTCCTGTTCAATGATTAACAGAAGCGGCTTATCTCAATGGTATCAATTATGTCCAAGGGTGCATCCATTGCATCAATAATAAGGATAAGATGTAGCATCACTGCATACAATGTTTACATTTGTCAAATTATATAAACATGCATATGCTGAAATTCTTTTATTTTCTTTGTAAGCTGTGACATAAACATGATAGGTTTTGCATCGTTCCCGGTCACTCTATATAGATATAAATATTCTTTCATCTAGCATCGGATGAAACTGTGTATAAACAACTCACCAAAGATAGCAGACTTATAATTGTGTACCCCATGCGCGCGTTTCGTTGCACAATAGACAAACGAATAAAAACAAATGTACGGCCAAATTTGTTATGCCATTTAACCATGTTCAACCAAACATTTGTTCTTAAAATGTCCTGAATCAAGTCAGAATATGGCAGTTGTTATCAAATAGTTCGTTTCTATGTGTGTTGGCGTTTGATTTTTTTGTTGCACTTCTGTGTTCCTGTTATTCCTTTGTTTCCTCTTATAGTTGATGAGTTTCCTTAAGTATGGGTTTCTAATCCGGATTTGTTTTCTCTCAATCGATTTACTACTTTTGATACCGGTATACCACTGTTGTCTTTATTTATTTTTTTTTCGGTAATTAAAGAAGCTCGACTGTCTGGAAATCTACTCTTTTGATCTTCATCTGAGTGCATTTTAGGCTGAAGCGTTAACCGTTCAGGGTGTGGATAACATCTCTGGTAGATTATAAGACAGAAGTAGGGCAAAGATTACACAAAATATTTCAACATTGTACTAATAATTTTGGGGTTGGGGGGGGGGGGGGGGGGGAGAGGGGGGGGGGGGGGGGGTCAGGCAAAGAGGAAGGGGAAGGGATGGCAAAGATGGCAGTGGAATATTTCATTATCATTCGAGTACTAGATTAGACATAACACATGTTTTCACTAATAAAATTTTATCATAATAACGATAAGGAAGGTTGAAATAGAATTATCTATTAATTTAAATATTAAATGTAAAAGAAAAATATATAAACCGGTCTCTAAAAACACCACAAAAGACCTCCTTTGTGCAGATAGCAGCAACATAAAACTAAAAGAACCACAAAGGAGTTGAATAAGAGCACAAAGTACATAATATTGTTTATATAATTGGCAAATAGGTAGTTTCAAACTAAAAATAAAATGTTATTTTAATCAATAAATCGGTAAGTTTCGGATTTGCGAAACCGTGTTCTGAAGTCAGTAAGAGGAAAGAACAATTTGAATTAACTTCGGGATCCTAGTATTAAAACTAAATTTGGTTCATCCTAAGCGATGCATTGATATTCGCATTGCGTAAAGTTGCATTTGTTCGGTCGTCGGGAAGTCAAATGTGCCACTTCAACACAACCTCTGACTATCTATTAAGCCATGCCGAATCACATTATGGATGAACACAGAATGAATAAAAGAGTGATGATAGGTACCAAAGGGACAGTCACACTAATAAGTCGAATATAAAAACTGATAACGTCATGGCTAAAAATGAAAGAGTCCAACAAACAACCAATTATGCACAATAGACAACATAGAAAACTAAAGACAGAGCAACATGAACTCCACCGAAAAATAAGGGTGATCTCTAAGTAGTTTTACTATATACGTATATATCTCATGTTGACACGAAATGAAACCTTGGCATGTCATGCTTTTTGTGATACTTTGTAATATTTAAATATCACGAGGTTATTTGTATCGAGATGCCGTCAAGATGGCATCATGTCGGAAAAAACCAACAGACAACCAATAGAGCACAATACACAACATAGAAAAATAAAGACATGACATCATGTCAAAAAAGATAGTCGTATTTTAAAAATCTATTTTGATCACTTATTCAGTAGATAAAAACGTTAATATCAATGATTGTATGCATATTGCTTAGGAATTAATAAAAAAATTTTTTTCCATTTTTTGACGAAGTTTCCATTTAAGTCTGAATTGACTGCAGAACGTTCAAATAGTTATCAAACGCATACACATCCAAAGTTAATTCAATCTAAGATAACATCTTTTGATAAAAGGTTTAGAAACTGGGCTCGGGTAAGAGGTATCCGAGTCCTTCAACAGTTTCGTATCGCAGAAATATACTTTTGGCCAGTCTAGTATTGTTGGGTTGTTATTCAAACATTTATAAACATGCATTGTTTGGGTGTGATAATAGATTCAAGTGCCAGAAGAGTGTCAGATGAATATTCAAATGTATATGTTGCCATGATATAGATGATACGCAGGAGTTGAAGGATATGCGTAATTATCAAGTGGTAAACTTTCACAATTTCATTTAAAAAAATATACATATAAAAAACTTAAGTATTAAGGACGTATTGTAGCTAAAAATGCACGGGGAAGTTATTATTTTGGTTTCGATGTCCTTTCATTGTAATATGACACTTTGCAGTGTTAAAATGTCAAATTTACAATTAGAATCTGTTTGCAGTATACTCTGTTTTATCGTTTTGTATATTGCCCTCTGCTGTGGTCCGATAATAATACCATGTGGAAAATGTATGTGTACAGAAATAAAAACAATCTGCTCTGGTTTGAACTTTATACCGGAGCTGCCACCAACAATTAATATATTGATAGTAAATAATATAAAATATGCTAACGCTGATCAATCGGCGTAGTTTTGGGAATATTTCTTCCATCAACCTCACGACACTATGCTTTGAGAATAATTCAATTGAGATCATTCAAGATGATGCATTTTATGATTTTAAATACATTGCTGAGCTAAATATAACAGCTGAGAGGTTATTGATTAAAACATCGTTAAACTATTTGTTCCACAGTTTGACTATTACAACCATTCAAAAGTTGGGATGAGAGAAAAACGATTGGAATGAACTTCCGAAATGTTTAAATATTTATCAGGAGCTAACATGACTCTGTCGCTTAGATACAATTTATTCAATACACTAAATTCAAGTGTATTCTCACCCAAATTGTGAATGTCGACGTTATCGGTCTTAGGACTACTGAGGTCCTGAATCTATCGAATAATAACATTTATGCACTACCAAACTTTTGCAAAAACAGCGATGAATCTTTTGTTCCACATCTGAAATATTTGTCACTTGCATACAATGCTTTAAAGACAATCAAATGCCTAGACAATTTTAAAGATCTTATTATGGATGGAAATTGTTTTCGAAGCTTGGATAATAATATTTTCGCATTACTACATAATTTGCGAAAACTTGCCATAGGAGTTAATCAGCAGCTGAAAAAGATTGCTCCGTTTGCATTTAATAGTTCTTCATTACAGGCCATCCATTTATTCTCGAATCATTTCCGATATAGTGAGAGCAAGTTCAAGAAAAAGCGTTTTGATCCGCAAACAATTTTTCAAACTATACTTAATTTAACAGAATTGGATTTATCTAAGAACTATACGAATGATTATGCTATAGTACACAAACTTTTTTCATCTACACGGAATATTCAAAAACTTACTTTAGTTTCGTCAGATATATCGTCAATCCCAGAAGATTTATTGCGAAAAATGCCTCACATCCAATCATTGAATTTACAAGGAAATGAGATAGAACTATGGGACGAATCACTATTCGAACATTTGCCTTCTATGCGTAAATTGTATCTAGGCGGAAACAATATTCACGTTATTAACGAAACGTCGTTTCCAGCAAACTTGTTAGAATCTTTAGAAGTACTCGAATTATCCGGTAATCAATATCGATGCACGTGTGAAATAAAATCGATTTCGGACTTAATCCGATCAACAAATTTATCAACAAAAATTCGGAAAAAATGGACCAGGCGTTATATTTGCTACTAACCGGAACATCTATGATTCCCCCGTCTTTAAGATTACTTTCCAACAATTGCAGAGTGTAATTCGTTGAACATTGTCTATCTGATAATTATTACTGCATGTTCGTCTGTTTTGATTTTGCTTTTTTGTGTCATAATGACTTTTCAGTGTCAGATAAATTTTAAGAATGCACTGTATTTGTTCCGTTTAAAACGACATATGAAACGTTGGAACTTTAGTCTAGAGTCATCAAATGATTTACAGTTCGCGTTCGTTGTTTATTGCGATGCCGATCGCCGATGGATCCATGGCGTTCTACTAAAACAATTGGAAAATTCTAACTTTAATATTTGTGTACATCATAGGGATTGCAATCATCAACAATATTGGTAAATATATGGCAAAAAGTTGGAAGATCATAGTAGTTTTGTTTAATAACTTTGCTAAAAATAAAAGCGAATGGTGTCAATGAGAGATTGACCTTGTACAAGAATGGAGGCGCCGTCAGGGAAAAGAGGTCTTGATATTAATCATGTACCAACAGATTGATTCAAAACAAATGATTACCCCACTAAAGGCATTACTCGACACAACGCCTTATTTATCATATAATGAAGGTTTTGGCGAGTACTTATTCTGGACTGCTGTAGTTAAAGACATAAACAAACCTTAGAATATTCCACCAACTTCTATTTTCTAAAAAAAAAAATAGATAAAAGAGGGACGAAAGATACCAGAGGGAAAGTCAAACTCATAGATCGAAAACAAACTGACAACGCCATGGCCAAAAATAAAAAGACAAACAGACAAATAATAGTACAGATGACACAGCATAGAAAACTAAAGACTAAGCAACACGAACCCCACCAAAAAACTGGGGGTGATCTCAGGTGCTCCGGAAGGGGAAGCAGATCCTGCTCCACATGTGGCACCCGCCGGGCTGCTTATGTTATTATAAATCCGGTAAATAGTCGAATTCGGTAAGTCACATTCGTGAAAAGGGAAGGGTATTGTAGTTACGACATAAGGAACATATCCGATATCATCTGGAATGTTGCTACATACAAATCGAAAGTTCACAATTGGGAAGCTGAAATTATCTCTTTTGTCGTAAAGTGTTGTTTTCAACCGACCCTCATTGTCAATTTCTAGATGTAAGTCAAGATATGAAGCAGACTTAACTGTATCTGTAGTATCCTTTATCTCTAGTTCGATGGGACAGATTCGTTCAACATAGTCACCAAATTTTGTATTATTTAGTGAGAGAACATCATCTATGTAGCGGAACGTAGAGTTAAAGGATATTGATAACTTCTTATCTTTCTTCCTAAGAAGTTCCTGTATGAAGTCAGCCTCAAAATAATAAAGAAACAAGTCGGCAAGAAGAGGGGCACAATTGGTTTCCATTGGAATTCCGACAGTCTGTTGAAAAACACGTCCTCCAAACGTAACAAATATATTGTCAATCAAGAAATCAAGCATCTTGATAATGTCAGTTTCAGATAATTTTTTGTTTGAATCAGAGTGATGCTTTACAAAAAAGGATTTATCCCTCCCCAAAACAAGATACTTGAATCTACTTTCGCCATTATTTTTAATGAAAAAAAAGTAAAACCAACTCTTTCAATTTGTCTTTTAGTTTGTAATGGGGAATACTTGTGTAAAGTGTAGAAAAGTCAAATGTTTTAATACTATTGCAAGATGAGAGAGTCTTAGATTGTATGTACTCTAAAATATTTTTGGAATTTTTTAGTATCCACATCTGATTCACGCCACCTCTAGAATAGGCAGTTTCACAATAACTTTGGAACCCGGCTTCGATTGCGGATAAAATAGATGTTAATAATTTAGATGTTAATAATTTAAATATTTAGCTATTTTGTTTTGTAGTCAGAAATCAAGTCACGTAAGCACAAATTCACTTCTTGTTTTGTGAAACACGTTTAAAGAGCTAACCTCACATATTTTATCTGAAGGTCTATCTTTTAGTTTCTTTTGTCTAAAAAAAAATGTTATTTTCATGTAAAATCTGCAGAAAAATCGACAAGTTTGCACAAGTTCTAGATTGATTAAAAGCTCTCAATCAATGATGACCTGTACTTGTTAATGTATGTGTCATTTGGTCTCTTGTGGGGGGTTTGTCTCACTAGCAACGGTGTTGGCTTATTGGTCCAAGTTGTTGCCCTATTTAGTAGTAATGTCTGTTTGGGTTGCTTACCCATTTTTGTCAATATAACGAAACTATACAATTGTCATACAAGTGGGGTGTTTACCTAGCTTTAAAACCAAGGGCATACTAAATGAAATAAAATAAAGAACAGTTTACATGTGTGAGAACATCAGAATATTTTTAAACTGTCAATCAAATACTTCAATGTTTTGAAAAGTATTGAATAACTACATTTTAAAAGGAATATAATTCATTGCTTTCAAAGAAGCTTAATTACACATTAATTTCAATTTTTTTGAATTTGTAATTAGTTACGTATAATTACTATAGCAATTTTAATAATCCCAGCTCTGCTCATTTCATTAAATAAATCTATGAAAGGCGTATTTGTTTGAAGTACCTTGTTATTCCCGTTGATTTCCATTCGGTTGTATTATCATTCAATAGTATC
The DNA here is from genome assembly GCF_021869535.1 of Mytilus californianus. Classification (NCBI taxonomy): domain Eukaryota; kingdom Metazoa; phylum Mollusca; class Bivalvia; order Mytilida; family Mytilidae; genus Mytilus; species Mytilus californianus. Next base: position 43,324,279 of record NW_026262734.1, on the reverse strand, counting down.
CTTTCCGTACTCTCTTTATTTCTTTAGTATTCGCAATTCTACCGTTTTAATGAATACTTACCAAGAAAGAATTCTTCTAAATGAAAGTTAAAGGTGAATGAAATTTTCTGCAGTGTCTGGTAATTTTATTTTGCCTTCATTTCATTGCTTTACGAAATCTTACATATTTGTATACAATTTATTTTATTGTCAAACAAACCAACAATGAAATAGATAATAACAAAAACAACAATATTTCTTATTGTACTAAAAACTACATCAGATCATATTTGAAAATCAACTTATGTGGTTTACATCTGAGTCAAACATGAGTTATCTCCCTTGAAATCAGAACACTTTGTATATGTCTATATTGTTTGCCTAATAATATTGCAATCAGTAATGGATAAAGAGTTTGTATTTTCACTTTGCCATACAAAAAAAAAAAAAAAAATACCATGTGCAGTCAATTACATTATTAATTTTAAGAAATTACAAAATATCTGTATCACTTTCTGTATAAGGCTTTATTCCATCAAAATATATTTGTTTTCGTTTCTGGACATCAATGCAAATTTGTCAAAGACAGTATGTTGGTTTTGAGCAGATATTGAAATTACTTTCCTACCCTACCACGTTCAAAAAAAAGGATAGAACTATAAAAAAAATAAAAAAACAAGAATAAAAGCATGCGATGCTAAATAAATTGATGCTTAATTAAGATTACATCTCGAAACTTTTGAAATTTGAATTAAGACCTCTATAAAACCTTGTAAGTGTATATATCCAAAATCGTACACACAGAACATGACCAAAAGTAAGTGTACGATAATATATCATATTGTATCACAAGTGCAAAATAAAGTTTCAAATTGGTGACTTCGTTGGTGACAAAAATATTTTTCTCAAGCTATAAAATAAAAGACTTATTGTATGAATGCTGGTAAAAATTGTCTCTCTTAGAAGAAATATGGCACTGACAATAATATATCAATGCACTCGGGACAGTTTGTACCAATTTTCAATGCAACCCATATATTGTTAGAATTGTTCCAATTCTTTCAACAGACATTGATCTGATATCTCTTAATTACATATTTAAACTAAACCGTGCATCAATCTGAAAACTGTTTATATTAAAGTCTTGAAACTATCATACCTAATATAATGGACATTTCACAGGTAAACAAATGTGTTAACTGATTCTTGTCTATTCATATCTAACACCTTTGAATTATAAGGGATTCTGATCAGATCGGTTTTGTTTGTTTGTAAGCAAAGTTATTAAAATTGTTGTCAAACGAGATAGTCATACGAAAGAAGGATGTCAAAAATTTATAATAAAAGCAGCATATTTCAAAGAATTTTTAAGATATATTAAGCTGAAGATAAATACAAATCACACTTGAACTATGTGCACAAAATAAAGTTTTATCTCCTAGTCTCCATGACGATGGTTGATAAACAAACATTAACTCATAAATGAATACATCCTCTTATTGGAATATCAATTTTCATTTGAATAGACGACTTTTGTTCTGTATAATATCATTTAAAACTGAAAAGAAGTTCAAGGTACCATACTTCTTAATCAGTAAAGAACCAATATCTAATTGCATCAACATGTAAAACATTTGTGCCACAATTTACTGAGAGTATAGACGAGGATTTACAGAAAAGAGAAAAATTGGCAAAAGAATAAAGAAAAGAACCAATTTATAATGGCATCAACATGTAATACATTTGTGATACAATTTACTGAGAATATAGACGAGGACTAACAGAATAGAGAAAATGGGCATAAGAAATTTAGAAAATAGAGCATAGTGAGATGGTGAAATCTAAAGAAAACTGAATTATAAGTAAACGAATAAAAGAATAGAGTACATGCCATATAAAAACAAAAAATACAGAAATGAAGACATCCCACCACTTCAACCCAGTACCTCAATCCAGATCCTTTTTATCAGCAAAATCACTATTGATGGATACTGTATTTAAAACTTTTAAATATATCAATAACGTTAATGTCACAAAATTAGTTAGATATAAATTGCGCAGAAAAGATATCAGAAATAATAGAAAAAAAAAGAAATATCACATGAGTCATATTGTTGATAATAGCATTACTTCATCAGAGACAAGAGTTTTTTATATTCCTTCTGCTCTTTTCCAAGCGAAGTCAATTCTTGCCTATTAGCACTAACTTGTTAACGCCCATGTATATCACTAAGTGTCCTGGTTTAGTTTAGTTTTAAATTTCTTCTGACTATTTCCTTTATTCTTTAGAACAATCCTCAGTTGGAATTTAGGTTTCTTTTTCAATGGTTCGTTAAAATCATTTTCAAATTCATCATCTTTTTTATTAGTGTCAGATTTAAGTTTCTGCTTTCTGCTTTTCTTTGTTCTGACCGTTTTCATTTGTTTACAACGTTGCTGATCATCTGTAGAAATATTTGGTCATGTTTTGCAGGACTTGTCTGTTCAAGTAGTGTCTGTGTTTCGAATTGGTCAAGGAATGCAAGTTTTGTTGTTAATGACAGATGTGTGGATATCATTTTAAGTTTCAGTGGTTGCTTGTGAAATGATCCCAATATCAAAATTTGTGACTCTCTCTGATTATCATCGGTAACAGATCCATTGAACTTCGGAACAGTTGCTTTACTTACAGTAACATTTTTCAAATCTTTGTCAGTAACAACCTTCTCGTGCATGACCTTGACCTTTTTACCAAATTTTTTTAGAATGTATTGCCCAGGCTCTATTTTGTCAACCAGGATACATATAACCTTGTTTGACTTTAACAGGACATAAGAAGGTTGATTTCCCCCAGATTCAAGTAAAGTCTTCGGATTATTAAAAGATTGAAGCATATTTTCTGATAATAAACGTTTATCACAGCCGTCAGTCATTAAGATCTGAATATCAGTCACCGTGGATGATGTTTTATTGGAATTTCCAGTAAGAACAGTAAGTCCTTGGCAATATCTTACAACAGACGGATAAAAATTTCCGAGATCAATGAACTGATTTGGAGTGTTAGCTGTGCTTCGCCTTGTATCTGAATCTAAAGGTTCTGTACTGACGTTGTTACACATGTAATCTTCAGATTATTCTGTTGATAAAGGGATGACTGATGTCTGACTGTTTGTTTGGGATATAGAGGTGGTAGATAATGAAATCACAGACTTTTGACTATCAGTGTATTCAGTCGAAGTACACAACTCCTGAGACTGAGATGATTCTACTGACTGTGAGTAAGGTGTCTGGTCTTGAGACATTATCTTTTCTGTTGGGATCATTGTACCACTCACGCTTTGATCAACAGATGAGTTACTCTTCCCACTGATGTGTTGGTCAGCTATTGGTGATTTATTGAAGAACTGTAATTGTGTATGTAGTAGATACATATCTTCCTAATTTTAATTCAGCTCTCTGAGTTCTGGAAGTACGTTATTTTTGCAGAGATTATACATATGGTGCAAAACTTTAATTTCATTATGCCCAATATTCACTTGGGATAGATTTTCTATTTGATAATGGTAAAACTATTTTTCTTATCGACAGAACTGTGAGTAAACCTTGCAGAAACATGTAACACAAGAAAGAGTCTGAAACTAGAACAAATATGTGGGAACAATTTTCTCTGTACAATTTGTTTTACTAGATGGGTCAAAGGTATGTATATATATTGTTTTTAAATGTTCTAGACCATGAGCATATGATATATCTTATTGTTTTCATAATTTGCATTTTATTTCCTCAAAATAACTTGCGTTTCAATTTGCAAAAATACCGTTGACCAATGATAAATAGTTTTCACTTGTTTCCATTTTCGCTGAACTAGTATACATTATTATTTTCAGAGACCGGCCTGCAGGTGCAGGATTTTCTCGCTGTGTTGAAGATCAATTGGTGATCTTGGGTTGTTTTCTGCTCTCTAGGCGGGTTGTTGTCTCTCTGACGCATTCGTCGTTTCCATTTTCAATTGTAATCATTTCGTTTAAAATTCGGGTTTCCCCGTCTGATATTTGTATGACTTATTTAATAAATAGTTCCAAATTTATTCGTTCATTGTGTGTTAATTTACGTTTTTTGATTGAGTTAATCCTTCCAATTGATATTTTATAGTGTGTCTTTCTATGTTGTGATGTTATACTATTGTTTCAGAAAAAGGGAGAAGGTTTGGTACCATTAAAACGTTTAATCCCGCTGCAAATGTTTGCACCTGTCCTAAGTCAGAAATCTGATGTACAGTAGTTGTCGTCTGTTTATGTAGTTCATACGTGGTTCTCGTTTCTCGTTTTTATATAGATTAGACCGTTGGTTTTCCCGTTTGAATGGTTTTACACTAGTAATGTTTGGGGCCCTTTATAGTTTGCTGTTCGGTGTGAGCCAATGCTCCGTGTTGAAGGCCGTACCTTGACCTATAATGGTTTACTTTTATAAATTGTAACTTGGATGGAGAGTTGTCTCATTGGCAACGTACCACATCTTCCTATATCTATCCACAACAGTACTTACTTATTATAAAGTTTGATGTTCGGTGCAAGGGGGACAATTTTAGTGTTTGTACGGGTTTTGTTTTATGGTGTTTTATTTAGTTCGGTATTTGAATGTAACAGTGTCAGAAGTTCTCCCAACGTCGAAACAAAATTGTTTAGATTTGTCTACTGTTGCTGCTACGTTTATTCATTCTATGTACCTATATATTTTTTGAATGGTAGAATTAAGTCTACACAATTGAATAAAAAGTCGTATCGCAAAATAAAATAATAAGATATTGCGATCTATCAATGTTATTTTTGTTTATCTTGTTTATGTCCAATTGAATTAACATTAGAAATACTTAAAATTCGAACGACGAGGGAACATTTATCACTTGTTGATAAATGCATCCAAGGGACTTCGGCATCAGTGTTTAAAGGTGTTTTTTTTCCAATAAATAATAAATTATAAATATGAGAGAAAATTTCCATAAATAGGGTCATATCTAGTGTTCAACCAGTTTTTTTTTTTTCTGATGGTGACTATTTACATTACACTTTAAATTGAATAATGTTATTTTATTGACTTCCGTGAGAAATATACAATATTCTAATTTTCTGTAAGCAAAGGTTAACTCAATTTCCTTATACAAAACATGTCTAGCCAAAATAAAATCAGTAACATTTGGACACCTTTTATATAAAACTATGATCATCAACTTCCTATATGACCGTACTGAAATATCGATAATTATAGTTTTACTCTATCAGTCAAGTATATATATTATGCTCATTAATAGTATCCTTCAATTCAAGTAAATGCAAGAAGTTAAAGTCCGATTTGAATGCAAAACATTCACACGCATACATTTACAATATAATGTCAATGTAAGAAGCTCATCTTTTTATATGAGGTTTAGAGACTGGGCTTGTGATAGGCGAGGTCACAAAGCCCTTCAACAGTTTTGAAACAAAGAAATATACTTTTTGCCAATTTAGAAATTTTTGGAATCAAAGAGCTTTTTTTGCAAACCGAAGAAGTATGTATAAACATGCATTGCTTGAGCTTGATGATAGAATTTCAGTGTTAAAAGACTTCAAAAGAATATTCAAATTTATATGTAGCCATGATATAGAAGGTCACCAAGTATTGAAAAAAGTTGAAACATGCTCGTAATGATGAAATGATCAACTATCATAGGTACGAATATATAAAAAACTGAAGTATCAAGGAAGTTTTTCAAATAATAATGTACCGGGAAGTACTTTTTTTGGTTTCGGTGTCCTTTCCATTGTTATAAAGCACTTTGTAGTGTAAAAAATGTCGAATTTAAAGTTAAATTGTGTTTTCATTTTACTTTGTTTTGCCGTTGGATGTAATGACTTCTGTTGTGCGAAAAAAATACAATGTGGAAAAAATATTGAATGCAAGTGTGAAAAAGCAGAAGCAATCTGCTGCTATTTGCATTACATCCCGAAGCTGCCACTAAACTGTAGCATTACTAAATTAATATTGAAAAATAACATTCTTACGGTGATCAATCAGAGTAGTTTTAGGAATGTTTCTTCAGTCAACCTCAAGACATTATGGTTTGAGAATAACTCAATTGAGATAATTCAAGATGATGTGTTTGATGATTTTGAATATATTGCCGAGCTAAGAATAACAACTGAGAAGCTATTAAACATAACATCGTTGAAATTTTCGTTCCAGAGTTTGACTATTAGGACCATTCAAAGGTTGTATTTAGAGAAAAACGATTGGTATGGACTTCCGGATGACATGTTTTATCATTTGGTAGGAGCTAATATCGCTCTGTCACTTAGAAAAAATTTATTACACAAACTAAATTCAAGTATATTTCTACCAATAGCAAACCTAAAGAAATTACATGTTGAGGAAAACGAAATTGTGAATGTAGATTTAAACGGTCTTATGACAACTGGGTTTCTGGATTTATCAAATAATAATATTTATGCAATACCTAATTTTTGTAATAACAGCGATGAAACGTTTGTTCCGAAACTGAAAAAGTTGTCACTTGCATACAATGCTATAAGGAAAATTTCCAAAGAATCTTTTAAATGCCTGGATAATTTAGAGTCTTTAAATTTGGATGGGAATCGTTTTCGAAGCCTGGATAATAATGTCCTCGCATTACTACATAGCTTGACGAAACTTATCATAGGGGATAATCAGCAGTTGAAAGACATTGCTCCGTTCGCATTTAACAGTTCGTCATTACAGAAGCTTCATTTGTACCGGAATAATTTTCGATTTAGTGAGAAAAAAATTAAGGAAAAACGATTCAATCCACAAACAATTTTTCAAACTATACCAAATTTAACAGAGTTGGATTTATCTCACAACCATTTAAATAACTTTTCAATATTACGAGAACTATTTGCGTCTACACAGAATATCCAAAAACTTACTTTAGTTTCGTCAGATATAACGACGATTCCAGATGAATTGTTCCGAAATATGTCTCACATCAAATCGTTGAATTTAGAAGGAAATGAAATAGAACGGTGGAGCGAATCACTCTTCGATAATTTGCCGTCCATGCGTGAATTGTATCTTGATGGAAACAATATTCACGTTATTAACGAAACGTCGTTTCCATCAAATTTATTAAAATCTTTAGAAGTACTAGAATTGTCCGGGAATCAATATCGATGTACGTGTGAAATAAAATGGTTTTTGGACAGAATTCGATCAACGAATTTTTCAACAAAAATGCAGAAGAATTGGCCGAGTCGTTATACTTGCTACTATCCGGAACATCTACGATTAACCCGTCTTGCAGATTACTTTCCAACGATTGCAGAGTGTAATTCATTAAACATTGTCTATTTGATAATAATAACTGCATGTTCGTCTGTTTTGATTTTGCTTTTCTTTGTCATAATGACGTTCCAATGTCAGATAAATTTTAAGAATGCGCTGTACTTATTTCGTTTAAAGCAACGTATGAAACGTGGGTACTTTAGTCTTGAATCGTCAGATGATTACGAGTTTGACGCGTTCGTTGTTTATTGCGATGCCGATCGCCTATGGGTCCATGGCGTTCTGTTAAAACATCTAGAAAATTCTAACCTTAATATTTGTGTACATCATAGGGATTTTGATGTCGGAGAGCCAATCCTTAACAATATTGGAAAATATATGGCGAAAAGTTGGAAGATCATAGTTGTTTTGTCTAATAATTTTGCTAAAAGTGAATGGTGTCAATGGGAGATTGACATTGTACAAGAGCGGAGGCGCCGACAGGGAAAAGAGGTTTTGGTATTAGTTATGTACCAACAGATTGATTCGAAACACATGATTACTCCACTAAAGACATTACTCGACACAACGCCTTATTTATCATATAAGGAAGGGTTTGGGGAGTATTTATTCTGGACTGCTGTAGTTAAAGACATTAACAAACCTTTGAATATGCCTCCAACATCTATTTTCTAAATAATACAAACGATGTTATAGGTTTCTGTTATTTTTTTCTATCATTGCAGCCCAGCAATGCTGCATTTTTGCATATAATATACTTTGATGAATAGAAAATTATCTCCCTGAGACCAAAGAACGAGTATGTAATAAACTAAAGGGCATTGTGCGGCCATATTTAAATCTCTGTCAGTGTACCTACAATGGATATAGTGAAAGACCGCATAGACAATCTGAGAAAAACATGACATTGTGCAAAGACATAATCATGATAATGCAGTACCATATAGGTACAAACAACTATTTCTTTTATGTTATGTATAACGCAATCTATTTGAAAAAGAGAATTTCTATTTTATTCTCTTTTTTCAATGTTTTCTATTTGTGTGAACAAAGTATTCCAACAAACATTTAACTGGCATGATTGTAACAAATATATTTGATGATGGTATCCAATAACACTACACAACAAAACTTGGAGAACAATCTCAAGAAATAAACACGTATTACTTTACATATACAAGAAACGCAGAAATTATTTGTTAACAAGTATTGGGGAAATTTCCCCATAAAGTTGATAACCAATCAGATATCAATAATTTGGGAAATTTCCCCAAAAAGATGATGACCAACAACAAATCAATAGAATGGGGAAGTTTCCCTAAAACGATGTTTACGAAAAAGAAATCAATAGAATGATAAAATCTCCCCAAAACGATGAAAACTAAAAAGAAATCAATAGAATGGTAAAATTTCCCCAAAAAAGACGATAACCAACAAGAAGTCAATAGAATGGGGAAATCTCCCCAAAAAGATGATAACCAACAAGAAATCAATAGAATGGGGAAATTTTCCCAAAAAGACGATAACCAACAAGAAGTCAATAGAATGGGGAAATCTCCCCAAAAAGATGATAACCAACAAGAAATCAATAGAATGGGGAAATTTCCCTAAAAAGATGATAACGAAAACGAAATCACTAAAATGGGGAAATTTCCCTACAAAGTTGATTACCAAAAAGAAATCAAAAGTCTGGGGAAATTTCCCAAAAAAGATGATAACGAAAACGAAATCACTAAAATTTCATAATCAAAAATAAATCAATAGACTGGGGAAATTTCCCAAAAAAGATGGGAACGATACCGAAATCAATAGAATGGGGAAATTTCCTTACACAGTTGATAACCAAAAAAAATATTTAGACTGGGGAAATTTCTTCACAAAGATTTTAACCAAATAGTTTTCTATAGACTGGGGAATTATTCCCACAGAGATGATAACCAAAATAAGTTCACAGGCTTGAAGAAAATACTCATGCATTGCACAATGATTGCACATTCTGTTGTATACAACAGCGAGAAATATGTCGTCTAACAGATACTGTAAGAATAGAAAAAAGTCACTGTTGTGAATGTGAAACATTTTCAGCAGCAGATAACACAATTGAAAGAAATCATTGGCTGGGGAAACATTCACACTGATAAATTAAACAACAAACATCAGAGATAGAGATGATACAGTATAGGAAATGGGCTAATTTCCTCACAAACTCTTGTGTAACTGTAATCATGTATATCGGGGCCTTTAATAGGCGACTAAACAGTATGGTTTTTCTCATGTTGAAAGCCGTAAGGTTGCCATTAATTGTTAATAAAATGCTCCGCAGGGCGCAGCTTGATACGACCGCAGAGGTTGAATCCTGAACAGTTGGGGCAAGTATGGACACAACATTCAAGCTTGATACAGCTTTGCATTTGGATTGTGATTAAATATTTGACACAGCATAGGTTTCTGACACAGAATGAATGTGGTCTAAGAACTTAAAATTTTTAAATTGGACATTCACCTATAGCTATTATGGTCCAATATCCAAAATCTAAATACATGGTTAGATTCAGCATATCAAAGAACCCCAAGAATTCAATTTTTGATGAAATCAAACAAAGTTTAATTTTGGACCCTTTTGACCTCAATGTGGACAAAGTTGATAACGGGGCCCAAAAGTCAAAAATCTAAATACATGGTTAGATTCAGCATATCAAAGAACCCCATATATTCAATTTTTGTTGAAATCAAACAAAGTTTAATTTTGGACCCCGATTTGGACCAACTTGCAAACTGGGCCCATAATCAAAAATCTAAATACATGGTTAGATTCAGCATATCAAAGAACCCTAAGAATTCAATTTTTGTTAAAATCAAACTAAGTTTAATTTTGGACCCTTTGGACCTTAATGTAGACCAATTTGAAAACGGAACCAAAAATTAAGAATCTAAATACACGGTTAGATTCGGCAAATCAAAGAATCCCAATAATTCAATTCTTGATGAAATCAAACAAAGTTTAATTTTGGACCCTTTGGACCTCAATGTGGACCAATTTAAAAACGGGGCCCAAAATCCAAAAACTAAATACAAGGTTAGATTCAGCATATTAAAGAACCCCAAGAACTCAAGAATAAAACCCCACTGAAATTGGTCAAGAAATAAGCAATTTATATGAAGTATCTTCTTTTGCACAATACTGTGCAATTAAATATTTCTTGCTATTGCGCAATACTGTACAATTGACAATATCTTGCTATTGCGCAATATTGTGCTATTGGACATTCCTTGCTATTGCGCAATACTGTGCAATTGAAGATGTCTTGCTATTGCGCAATACTGTGCAATTGAAGATTTCTTGCTATTGTGCAATACTGTGCAATTGAAAATTTCTTGCTATTGCACAATACTTATAATATAATAATTTACACATCCTGTTTGGTGTGTATCTCCTACCATATCATTATTATTTGCTTTTAAATATAAATCAGAAATAACCAACTTAAAATGAAAAATTTTAAAAGAAAAAAAAATGAAAAAAAAAAAAAATCCCCCCCCAAATTTTTTGAACCCCCTTATGATTCATCACCCCCAAACTCAATCCCAGCCTTCCCTTTGTGGTATGGTACCTTGCAGTACAATTTCAGAGAGATCCATACACTTGAACACAAGTTATTGTCTGGAAACTAGAAAAATGTGTTTTTTGGCCCCTTTTTGGCCCCAAATTCCTAAACATTTAGGGCAATTACCCCAAAACTCAAACCTAGCTTTCCCTTTGTGATATGGAACCTTGTAGTACAATTTCAGAAAGATCCATACACTTACACACAAGTTATTGTCCTGAAACTAGAAAAATGCTTGTTTTTTGCCCCTTTGTGGCCCCTAATTCCTAAAATATTGAGGCAATTACCCCCATCATCAATCCCAGCCTTCCCTTTGTGGTATGGAACCTAGCAGTACAATTTCAGAGAGATCCATACACTTGAACATAAGTTATTGTCTGGAAACTTAAAAAATGCTTATTTTTGGCCCCTTTTTGGCCCCCAATTCCTAAACGTTTCGGCAATTACCCCCAAACTCAATTCCAGCTTTCCTTTTGTGATATGGAACCTTGTAGTACAATTTCAGAAAGATCCATACACTTACACACAATTTATTGTCATGAAACTAGAAAAATGCTTGTTTTTTGCCCCTTTTTTGGCCTCTAATTCCTAAAATTTTGAGGCAATTACCCCCAAAGTCAATCCCAGCATTCCTTTTGTGATATGGAACCTTGTGGTACAATGTCAGAGAGATCCATACACTAACACACAAGTTATGTCTGGAAGTTACAAAAATGCTTATTTTTGGCCCCTTTTTGGCCCCTAATTCCTTTACTGTTGGTACCATAACCCCCAAAATCAATCTCAACCTTCCTTTTGTGGTATTGAACCTTGTGGTGAAATTTCATAGAGATCCATTCACTTAAACTAAAGTTAGAGTGCGAAAACCAATGTGTCTTCGGACGAAGCAGGACGACGCCGGACGACGACGACAACGACAACGACGACGACGACGCCAACGTCATACCAATATACGACCACCAAAATTTTTTTGCGGTCGTATAAAAACCACTTAAAATGATCTTTGAGGAATAGATGTCTCATTGACAATCATACCCGATCCCCTTATTTATGAATAGCTATAAATTAACTCGTATGTTTTAATCTGTCGGGGCCTCGATGGCCAAGTGCTACAAGTAGTCCAACTACTGTATCACTAGCCAGTCAACGCTGAGATTATGAATTCGAATTCCGCTCGTGCAAGGTGCGCTCGACTCCAATCTTAATTGACTAGGCCCATGATTGTCAGTTTTCCTATCGAAGGTTCGTGGTTTTCTTCGGGCAATCCGGCTTCCCCCATCAATAAAAAATGACCGCAACGAAATAGCACAATAAATAGTGTTGAAAGTGGCGTTAAACACCAACAAATCAATCAATCAATCAATATAATCTGGTGAATTTCCCAGCCTGTTTGGAAAAAATTACACCCTATGGGAGACCATGAAAAAAATTTACACATTTGAAGTGAGTTTATAATCTTGCAGAATGTGGTTTTAATTTCAACTGTTTAACATTTACAGCAAATATTATAATTCAAACCATACAGATTAAAAAGAAAATAAGCTCTGTCCTTTATTTGGTGTCTTTATACAGCAGTTATAGATCATGCCTTAAGTTGAAGTCTTCTTTTCCTTTCCTGTAAATATATCATGCCTTGAGTAGAAGTCTTCTTTTCCTTTCCTGTAAATATATCATGCCTTGAGTAGAAGTCTTCTTTTCCTTTCCTGTAAATGTATCATGTCTTGGGTAGAAGTTCTTTTCCTTTCCTGTAAATAGATAAATCGTTGATACATATAGATTCTACCACTGCATCGAGTGTGATACAATATTTATCCACTCGAGACAGTTAAATTTTCAAATTTAAAACGCGAGGCTCGCCGAGCGTTTTAAATATTTAAAATTTAACTGTCGAGAGTGGATAAATATCGTATTACACGAGATTTGGTGGTGGAATCTGTTTCTCTAATGATTTTCAAACAAATACGCAGGCAAATTTATTCCTTCTTTTCGAATGATCTGCAAAAAGATATTATAATGATCTTACTATATTGAACATATATTTGTATTATATGGTTCAATATAGTAAGATCATTATAATATAGAGTAAATAGATATAAACGAAGTACAAAGTTGGGAATAATATCAAATAGATAATTTGTATATAAATGAACTTGTCCACATTTCTATGTGACGTCATAGAAATGTGGACAAGTTCATTTATATACAAATTATCTATTTGATATTATTCCCAACTTTGTACTTCGTTTATATCTATTTACTCTATATTATAATTTTTCATGCCGTCACAATAGGAAATTCAGAGGAAAGCAAGAAAACTCGACGTCATAATCGGATTTTAGCCAATGAAGAACTGAGATCAAACGAACCACACGTTGATTAATTTTTTTTTTTATACAATGGGTACAGAAAGGGATAAATTGACGAAGAATTAGAGAAAAAAGATTGCTACATGTACCAGACAGTGTGACGTTACGTTAATATTATAAGGAAGCTTCCATTTCATTTTTAGGGGAGGGGGGGGGGGGGGGGGGGGGGGGGGGGGGGGGGGGGGGGGGGGGGGGGGAAACAAAAAGAAAAATGCAGGACAGAGATTACAATAAAAAAAAAAATGCAGGACAACATTTTTCATCCTCCCCCCTTTTTCCCCCAATTAAAGTCAAATGGTAGCTCTCTTACGTATAAATAAGCCTGCTATATGTATATCGTTACAGGGTTAACTGCATTGAATGTCTCAATACTTTCTGTTATCGTCATTCTGACGTTGATATCTATAAAATGAGAAGATTGTACCTGCATAGGGCAATTTTGATATCATTTAGAAAGAGTACGAGCACCTTTACAGACATTCTGATATCTGAGTATACAACAAATTTTGAGGAGGTTTGCGCGAACTATAAGTTCAGTTTTAGAATATGTATCATGAGAAACATTCTGTCAACACTGTGTTAATCGGGACAATTTCAAACTCGATATTTGATTCATAATATTAGGACAATACAAACATTTAAAAATAGATGTGAAACCTGTCTAATTTAGAAAAGATGGAGTTACTGTCTATACAGTAACTTTCTTTCACTTGCAGTATATTTACATATTTGCCAATGTGCGTGTTTGTATTGGCAGCAGAAATGTCCTTAAAAACTAGTAAGTCTATTTCCTCATCAATTGACTACGCTTGAGAATTGGCAATAGTTAGGAATAGTTCACGCTCACGATTTTTTTTACGACACTGTATGGTATAATAGCGTTATAGAGTATAGAAGTTGTGGTGACGTTACAGTAGAAATTAAATAAGGTCACCGAATTTGTTTTTTCCGCTAAAAATCAAACCTTAAAGAAATGCATTCTAAAAAAATAAACTAAATAAATGGGAATGGACACAGATGCTGCCCCCGCTTGCATATAATGTTATAAAGGGACACAACTCAAGAACTGTAAAAGTGACGCTACCCAAATTTGTACTTGCTCTAAGTTTTGTGGTAATTAGCATTGTGTATACGTTTCATAACATTTAGTTGAGGCAAACTTAAGTTAGACAACCGAAACAAAAAATCCAGCAATTTTTCCATTTGTAAAGGGCATAACTCTAGAACGGTAAAAAATGACGCCACCAAAGTTCAAACTTGATCTGTGTTTTGTAGTAATAAGCATTGTGTATAAGTTTCATAACATTTGGTTGAGGAAAACTAAAGTCAGAGAACGGAAACAAAAAAATAAACATTTTTTCTATTTGAAAGGGGCATTACTCTAGAACGGCAAAAGTGACGCCACCAATATTCAAACTTGGTCTGTGTTTTGTGGTAATAAACATTGTGTATAAGTTCCATAAAGTTTGGTTGAGGCAAACTAAAGTTAGAGAACGGAAACAAAACTATTAGCAATTTTTCCATTTGTAAAGGGGCATAACTCTAGAACGGTTAAAATGACGCCACCAAAATTCAACCTTGGTCTATGTTTTGCGGTAATAAGCATTGTGTATAAGTTTCATAACATTTAAGTGAGGCAAACTAAAGTTAGAGAACGGAAACAAAAAATTCAGCAATTTTTCCATTTGTAAAGGGGAATAACTCAAGAATGGCAAAAGTGACGCCACCAAAATTCAAACTTGATCTGTGTTTTGTGGTAATAAGCATTGTGTATAAGTTTCATAACATTTGGTTGAGGGAAACTAACGTTAGAGAACGGAAACCAATTTTGGGACGTTCTTAAGGAAGTACAGACATACAAGGATAAAAAAACTTATTGCCCCTATTATATAGTAATACCCGCTCGACCAAGATCGTTCAAATTCGAATTAAATGTACGTATGAACGACCAGCCACTCCGCTAGCAGCCATTTTTCAGATATGTCTATAAACCAAAAAAAATTGCATAAGATTCATTCTAACTTAATTTTTTTTTATTAATATACTAGTAACCCCTAAATCGTGTGTTTTATATATAAAATGAAGCAGTCAAAGACACTATTAAATGAATTGTCGTTAAATTAATGAACACGAACTGAAATTTTGAAATTCATTTAATCAGAGTGTCTTTGACTGCTTAATTGTATCCTTAAAACAGATAATTTAGTAGTCATAAATTAATAAAAACGGTTTCAAGTTAACTTAGTTTGAATCTGATGAAACTTTTTGTTTAAAGCCATATCTGAAAACTGGCTGCAAGCGTAGTGGCTGCTAGCTTGATCCTGGTCTGCGAGGCATTAATACCTTAAAAATGAGATTACTAGCTTGTGTATATTGAAATTGATCTTATTTTGTCATGTTTTCTAAAATCCTACCCATAAAATTCCAACCTATTCATGTTATACTTTTTTCATAATATTTATAGCATGCAAAATCAGATATAATATAAAGTAATGTCTACTAAATCTGCTTATAAACCATTCGTGCAACAGTTACTTGAAAGCATAATCGAGTACACACACTATCGTTTGCTATAAATACGTATTATATCCAAGTGAAAATAATGCCATGATGCAGCTAAAAATACTTCCAATACTGTTGATTATGATTCATAAAACGTACGTTGATATTAAGCGTATATATCAATTATTTTCGTTCAATCTCGGCTCCCCTGTCGTGCTACGGTTGGTACGGCATCAAATCGGGTATCTGCTATTAAAATTTCTCTTGTGCAAATGTAGAAGAAGAGATGAAGGAGTCTGCAGCTGTGAATTTTTGTGTTCAAGATAATTTCAGAATTGATGGTTGTTTGTTATTTCATTTTCACTAAGCGTTGGTCATTTGACTTTCCCACAAGTATTGATTACAGCACGGTGTTGTCTGTTCACTTTTAATTGTACCCAGCAGGCACTCAACGTTGAATAAACGTTGAAATGAGGTTGAAATGGTGATCAACGTGTATTCAACGTTGAAACAACGTTACATTTTCAACGTTGAGTAATTAACAAATATTCAACGTTGAATTAACGTTGATCATTTCAACGTTGAAATCGGAACGTTGATTCAACATTGAATAAACGTTAACTTATTTACTCATGGTAGGCCTATATGAGGCCTAAATAAAAAAAATCATTAACTGAAGGCAATACATGCATGAACGTAGCAGTATATATTAATAAAGAAAAGAATAAGATAGAGTTTCGGTTTTCACAAAAATATCATGATAAAATGAGATCTCAAATAAAAATTCTGTGTATGTGGGAGGAGGTAAATCGTTTGATACTGAATTGCTTGGTAAAAAGAAATAGAATGCATTAATTTCATTTCACATAATATGAATGAATATTTTGAACATGTTAAGGAATTTAAAATAGTTGATTATTAACAAAAATCGTGATTTTTTTTTTATATTCATATTTTCGCGGGATTTGAACAGGAAGTTAGATTGCCCATGCGCAATATTTAAACCCGCATCTTTCCTGTTTTGAAAAACATAGGACGAAGTCGAGGAGAATCTTTCCGTTTATCAAGTATGGTAAGTAGATGTTTCTATGTGGCCATCACGGTTTTTATATACATGTATGAATTGTATTTAGAAACTCTGAATTTGTATCAATATTGCACAATTAGAGAAAAATATAACGTCAACATTGTATCCCTAAGGCTGAGAACAGATCAGAACACATGGAAGGGCCATAGTGAATATATCATCTGACATATACAATTTTCTCCAGTTATACTATTTTTAAAAACATTTAATGTGGAAAGCATTTTTATTTTCATTGAGACATTAATATGGTTAAAGATTTTAATTAAAAAGGGGTGGGGGGGGGGGGGGGGGGGGGGGGGTATACGCAAGGGTTTACATAAATTTTTTTACGGTGATCAGATAAATTTCCAAATATGTATACTATATATGTAGGACTCAAATCTATGGTGGGTTCCAGATCTATGGCAGATTCCTAATCTATGGTAAATATGACGTCATGCCATTCCCAATCTATGGCTGATTTTTTAGAACCCTAATCTATGGCAGTGTTTTTTTATTTTCCTAACCTAAGGCAACTTTTTTTCAGTATCCTAATCTATTGCGGATTTCTAGATTTCAAATCAATGACAGATTTTCTGCAAAGATCGGACCAGTCAGTACATATCTGACCAATGATCAATGATTTCGAGGTCGAAATGTCCAAAGGTAACGAAAGAGCTGCTTTTAAGTAAAAACCAGTACATTGTAAAAGAAAAACAAAATATGACTATTACTAGGAAGCATATCCATAACCGTTTGTAAAATGAACACAGACTTTAGGGTTGAAATCATGTGCCCCGGAAGGATAAGTATTTTCTACTCTGTGCATGGTACCTGCATGCTTGACCCATTATTTAACCAACACAAAATGTAGTTTGAATTTTTAACAAATATCTATTTGACTTTGAGCGTTAGATAATTTAAATGTTGTTTGACTGATGACGATGTAAATCCTGTCATGAACATTGACTCGCCTCCAACCCCTGACATTATAAAATAAAATCCTTATTTCTCCAACAGTACAGTTATTCGCATATTTATAGCGGGGAAAACATTAATATTATTAATATCTATAAGAAATCTATGACATATTTTTTTCTCTCCACTGAATCTCAAGAAAGATTATTTGCTACAACAGTCCAGGTAGTCACTGTTATATAGATGTCAAAATAATTTACGTTTTGTTACTTCTAATAGAAAATTTAAGAGATCATAGGGATACAAAACATTACATAAAACAGCAAAAAGCAAACCAAAATGCACAATAAAAGCTCGTACAATTAAGGGTGAGGGCAACACCAGCAACACGAGAAGAAGGCATCAAGGATAGAAACAACAACAATTCTGAATTAAGGTTGATTTAGATCCTTGCAAACTTACTTTTTGATCTTTTCCTTTTCCTTTTGTATAACAAAACCGTCGCTGTCAGCGGCAGCTTCAACGTTACATGACGTTATTTAATTGTGACGGAAAATTACGTACTATCCAAATCTGCCATAGATTTGGAGAAAACAAAAACCTGCCATAGATTTGTGATTTATTTGGCGTTTGTGACATCATTTTTACCATAGATTAGGAATTTGCCATAGATCTGGAACCCACCATAGATTTGAGTCCTACATATATATATGTGTCTTTGTTTAGTTTAACTTTACGGCTTGGTAAACTACATACTTTTTGACGATTATAAACAATCCAATTTCGACTGGACAACAAAGTATTGAACGATCATGTGATGGAAAAATCATACTATTTTTACTTGTACAATAACATTATATAATTTCACGCTATGAGAGGATAACTATAGAATTTTCATTGATAACTTTTGACCTAATTAACCTTTCTACAAAAGTATTCTATTTTTAAAACAAGTCAGTCTGACCCTTATCTGATCTTCAGGTGATCTCTGACTCTGTGTAATACGAGAAATGAGGTTAACATTCAATTTGCATCTCCATGTGCGCACTTTCAATTATGACTACTCTTAAATCAACATGACCATACATCAATACAAAAAGACGACACAACTTTAAAGAAAATAACAAGGAAAGGCAATTATTTATGTGAAGGGTAGACTATAATATTACACATACATGTATAACACACTAAAAAGAATAAGCTGAATTTAAATTTTAGTATGAAGGACATGCGTTTAGCATGATTGAGAACATACATGTACAAAGTAAATACTATCATTTAAAATTCATTATATTTCCTTTTCATAAAACATTATCATGTAATGTTTCTTACTGTATGTGTATTGAACCTTGCGCTGAATGTTAGCAGTCCATTATCGTAAACATGTATTATTTATTTTACAGAATCTTGTCAAACAAATCAATGGCTGAAATGCATCAAGTGGAGCAAAATCAAAATTCAGTTTTGGGAATTCCAGTCTATAAAATCATTGAAGGTAGGTTTTTTGTCTGTATATATCATTTGTGTTCAAAGTTTAATCTTGTTCATTCTATTTTTGTTAACCTTACAATCCATATTATGTTTCGGTGTTTGTCTTATATACAGTATTCTAGTAAAGCTCTTTATTTCATGTTAATAGACTTGTGCAGTCATCAATAAAAAAACGTCATGGGTTAAGTGTTTTCATGGTTATCAATTACATAGTCAAACCTGCAATCTTACAAATCTCGAGTAGATGCTTCTTCATTAACAAAAACTACTAATAGTAAACATTAATGCATATACAATATGAGTTTTGTTGTTATGGTTTTATTTTTCATTGCTTCTAGAAACAAATTGAAAGTGGCTCAAATTCAGAGTATCTTTCAGGACATACAATTTATATTTATTATCATCTTATCTTTTCCAGAGGTTAAATATACTGCAAAAGTATAAAGATGTCACTGAAAAACACATATCTGATAAAGATCCCTCCTGCTTGAACTTGAAGTCTGCCTCAGAAAGATCTCGAAGTGGTGGAAGAAAGTTGACATGCAAAAAGGACAAAAAGAGACAAAGATAGCAAATGAATTTATAAAATAAATCTTGTATCAAAAGAAACATCATTGTATTACTAAATTTGATATTGTTCCTCAGTAAATTTGTATTCATTTAATTGTTTATACCAATTATAGGTGTGAGGGTAATATATATATTTACCCGTATATACAATCAAGGACAATTGTTTTTTTTGTGGAGAGTTGTCTGATTTAATAGCAGTCAAGCAGCATCTTCGTATTTTCAGAAGTATTGCTATCATCCTGAACACAAGTTGGATCTAATAATGTCTTCACTCTTCTTGGGATATACTACTTTTAAGAAGGGCTTAACATTGGTCGAACGTTTAATATTTAAAGGACTATTTGTTTAGAACTATTCAACATCTTCTTTCTGTTTGGTGATGCTTTCTGTGGTGGGAATAAAGTGTATGTCATAATTTTTATTCATATTCATTGAATGATTTGTATTTTTATAGCTATTCACAACAAGAAAAACTGCAAGTAAGAATATATCAAAAAAATGGTAGGTGTCCACTTGTATATCAATTAAGATAATTATGTTTAGTTATCTTGAAATACAATTGGACACACACAATCATTTCAGCTATTCCTTCTTGTAGTTTTTCTTGTTCCTAATAGATAAATACACATTTTTCAATAAATTTAACATTTAAATATGGGAGACACAGAAGCCAACAGGATCTTAAGATATGACATTTATGGTCTAGATTATTGACTGTACAAGCACGGAATGTTGTATCAGTAACAATTGATGTATTTATTTAGATGTCTCCAATTTAACTTATCTGTCTTGGTGAGAGAAAAAAACATTAAAAAAAAAACCTGTACAGCCAGGCTGCCTGTCTACATCTAACAACAGCACAAAAATTGGAAAGCAGGTATAAATGTGTATGTAGCTTTATACTAAATTTTATTAATAAACTTTCAACTACTATTCAACCTTAAATCAACGTTGAATGGATGTTGTAACCTCAACGTTGAAATTTCAACGTTAATTCAAATTTTCAAAATCAAACATAAATTTGACATTGTTTCAACGTTGAGAAACAACCTTGTTTCAACGTTGAATCAACGTTGAGTGCCTGCTGGGTATGCATCATAAATATCTAGCAAATAACACATCTTGTTGTGATTAACAAAAGATATCGATTAAAAAGATTGTCTGAATTATTCGGGTTATTTATATATATTGTGCATAAAACAGTGAAAAATAGTAATTACATGCTTTATTTAAAAATTGACACACTTGCATTTTCACTGATCCATGAAATGAGCTCGAGGTCAATTGAAAACTGTCAGACGGGCATAAGGACCTTGCAAGGTACGCACATATACCAATTAACTAGCTATTTGTTAGCGAAAAATACGTCATAATTGTGTCATTTGGACAGAGGATTCGTTCTGCATATGTCTGAAATATTTGTCACTGGAAGTTAAACAAGCATGCAGTTTTGTATTTGTATGATAATATAAATTTTAATTTCTAGTAAATGATGCATTCAAACTATTTTTTCAAACTGATATGCTACAATTAAAATAATAGTAAATATTTGAAATTTTCTGATCAAAACCCTTTAACCTCCCCCGGCTCCCGCCGCTACTGGAATAAACTTTTGAATTTTTTTTGGGGGGGGGAAATTATTTCAATAAACACTTTAATTAAAAAACATTGTCAAAGTTAGGAGTTAAGCGCGATGATAATTGCTGATTAATACTTTTTATAAGAATTTTATGATTTGCAAGCCTGTATATATAACCGTTATGCGTGTTAAGCCAACGGCCCTTTCATGAATAAAACAAAACTTTTAAACTGATTGTAACTTAAACTGAAATGTTTATGGCTTGTGGGTAATTTTTTTTTTTTTTTTTTTTTTTTATGAAAATAGTTGCGGGGATTTCTTTTCTTCCTTTTTATTTATTTTAAGGCAAACATTGCGTAAAAACTGACATATATGTCATTAATGACATGGTCGGTAAATGTCATTTCCTTGACAATGAAGTACACATCCGGTTATTTCGGTATGTTCCGTTATTACAATGTCACGAGGTTCCAAAAAATCGATCGAAACCAATGCATCCATATGACATGTCGAGTTAATTAACAGATAGTTAATGCGGCATCGCACTATAAACGATTGAAGTCCACTTGTTGGAGTTCCTGTCAATATAAATGATAATACTTCCATGAGGATACTAATATTGGGTGCATGCCCCCAGACCTGGTGGGTAATTAGCCGGGGTTTAGGAAACCGCTTTTACATTTTATTGAAGGGTGTTCCAATAAACACTAAAACAACTGGCATATATAATTTCTTTCCTGAAAGAAGATTTCACCTGTTAAATGATCTTAATGAGGAATTCTTGTCAAATGTTCTGACTCCTTCGTTTTTTTTATACGATGCAGGGTAAAATATTTTGCCCCATAACACCCATTTTTCTTTTCATTTAAGACTTCAATAGCTCATAAAACGTCATTAACCAAACATTAAGCAGACTCCAGATTTCTTTTCTTTCGATTTGAGACCCAAATGATGCCAATTCTAAATATAAGGTAAGAGTCAGCCTTTTCCCGCCATTTTTTAAAGATTAGATATCTCGAAAAGGAGCTCTCCAACCTATCAATATTTTTAGCTTATTTTGTTCCTTTACTAATTCCTTTCTGACTAATAGTATCAACTTTTTAAACTCTAGATTTTTTCAATTTCACCCAAGTACATCCTTTATCTGTAATATTGTTTTAAAAACCAATAGAAATATTCGTGCTGTTCAAATTACATGTACATGTAGTTTACATAAAAGCTTTTGCAAGGAGACATTTCAGACAGGTGTCAATATTTACACACCCAACGATAAGCTGTCATAAATAACGCATGTTGAAGCTGCCATAGGCGGATCCACGGGGCTCTGGGTGGTCCGGCCCCCTCTTTCATGGGAAAAATTTGGTTGATTATATGGGGATTCAATGAAGGTCAGTCAGCGCTCCCCCCCCCCCCCCCCCCCTCCCCCCTTTCCCCTTTAGAAAAAGTTCTGGATCCGCGACTGGAGCCTGGGTTTGATTAACGACAAGTGTTGAGTCAAATCAAGCTGTAAATAATATCTTAGATGTGGATAAGTAGACTCAATAGCAATACAAAGTTTGCTGGTGACCTTGACCTTGACCACGTGGCCCCCTCTGACTCCAAGTAAATCCGCCACTGCAGTGATCAGTACGTAAACAAGAATATTTCACCCCCTTTCCTCGGAGAAAATATGCATTAAGATTGATTCTTACTGAATGCCTGATTACTAGCATGACTAGTATCATAAAAAGAAGAATAATGGTGTATTATTAGGTTGCTGTTACAGTATATTAACACTTTATGTATAAGTTTTGTTAAAATTGAGGGTGGGAATGGGGAATGTATCAACAACAACCCGACCCTTAGACCCGACCAAAGAGCAGTGAAAATAGATCACGTGTTCACTTAAAAACATGTATTTAGTACACTTAACCCATTATCATGATTATTGACTATACATTTTAACTTGTTCTAAATCACAAAAGATAAAATTTCATGTCTTATACTCGTACAGCGTTTAAGGATTTGAATTTTTCTAATTTTTCGATGTCTTTTAAGATCGATGCATGTTTGAACACGATTAAAGATCATTGAATTAACTCTTAGGTTTTTCATCGTTTATTTCAACAAGCGTAAATTCATTGTACAGCCACAGTTATAAATATTTGTTAATCATGTATAAAACATACCTGTCGCCAATTTTGTTCTTTTTTTCACTTTCACTTCTTTTGTCGTAGATGGCATCAACATTCATTAAAATACACAACAACATATGGCAGCATTGTAAATGTGAAATTTTACGCGTACATTAAGTTAGATGTGCAGACGAGATGATGACGACTATTTCCGAGATCTGTAGTAAAATCATGCTGTGATTGACAAGCATTTAGTGTTGTGGGGAATTATCAAGATTATACAGGCACACAGTAAACCGTACTGTTGTTCGTTATGAATAATTCAGACACTTAATTTTACATTTGTGTCACGATAATCATAAATTGTGTTTGGATATTGTGTAGTAAACTCAAGTAGTGAGAAAAGTAAAGACAACAAACCTACCAGGAGCATAAGGAGTGATACGTTCAGATACATATATAAGATTTAAAATATTTCTTTAACTTAAACTTTTGTAATTTATGTATCATCAGAATACGTATGTTTGTTTCGGTTTTTGTTTTATTTTCAGAGAGATTTGTAGGACTTTATGGTTTTCTTTGTTATACGAATAAAATTGGTATTCTCGCATTTTCTATTATTATGATTATACCGGTTTTTTTGGAACTATATAAATATAAGTAGATGTACGTGGTATGATTGCCAATGAGACAACAATCGACCAAAGCTTAAATGAAGAGGATGTAAACAATTGTGACGGGATTGCTTCCCTTCATTAGTAGATACTTAGTCAGCCGTAAGCGGTTGATCTAGGGAAGTACTTCTTTAGCTCAGTCGGTATACGCGCTGCCTTGTAATACAGAGGTCCCGGGTTCGAGTCCCGGTGGAGACATAGTCGGCAATATAAAATGTTCCGACCTCAAAATCATGTAACAATTCAATTAGAAAACAAACGACCTACTTCATAACAAAATAGTCGACAAAAAACAAAGACATGTGTCTATATATCATGCACTGGTATACAGGCCATGCAGAGTCTAGACGCATTGCATAAATCTAATACAACCTCTGATCTGACATCAAGACCTACATGTACACTCTCCAATGACAAAATAGTATTACAGGCAAGATATATCAAAATATAAAGAAATGTTTTGCACAGAACATCATTTCAAATCCTACTTTATATCAATTAGAACGAAGAAGAGGCATTCGTTTTTTTTTTCCTAGTTTGTGTAGTCTTCGAGAAATAAAATACGAAACATCGCTGGTACCATTCGGAATATGCATTACGAATAATTGCGCTATTGTAACCTTCAAACTAGTGTAACCCCGCCACATTCTGTCTTTGCCTGTCCCAAGACAGGAGTCTGTAATTCAGGGGTTGGCATTTCATACTGTGTATCATATTAGTTGTTGGTTCATTTTTTAGTTCATAATTTAGTTTTCTCGTTTGATTTGATTTACATTTGTAATTTCGGGGCCTTTTATAGATGACTATAAGGTATGGGTTTTACTTATTATTGAAGGCTGTATAGTAACCTGTAGTTGTTAATTTCTGTTCCATTTGGTCTCTTGTGGAGCGTTTTCTCAGTGACAATAATACCATATATCTTCTTATTTATATAATTATCAACTATAGTAATGATGCTTATCATGCATCAAAATATATCGGCAATTTATTAGTTATGAATTTATTAGCAGTAGCACTTATTATCGCCTCCTTTGGTTTCCTTTTTGATGCCATCAGCTAAGAGGAGACGATTTGTAGATTTGTAGACTTGTAGATTAACAAAAACATAGACAATATATGTTAGACTCAGATCGACGTCCGGCCTCTAATCGACGTCCGTTCCTCAAATCGACGTCAAAATCTAACGTCATATTCTCAAATTGACGTCCAATATTTTTATCCTCAAATCGACGTCCAAATCTGATGTCACATTCTCAAATCGACGTCCAATTCTGACGTCATATTCTCAAATCGACGTCAAATATTTTGATCCTTTAGTCGACGTCCAGGCATTACCAAAACAACGACCTATTTATTGTGGTCTTCTGTAATCAATGTCCAATATCAATAAATAATAAATTACTGCACTAACACTAAATAAGGCCTTTACTTTTCTAGTTCAAATATTTTTACATTTTTCATATGGCTTTTAATCATGTAGCGGCTTTGAATCATTAACATTACCGTATGTTTTTTTTTTATCATTGTTGAAGGCCGTACGGTTGCCTTTGTTTCAACTCTGGTGGATATTTGTCTAATTGAAAATCATACCACACCATCTTATTTTTTTATATAATTTCTTAAATTCCGAAATTAGTATCACAATCTAATTACATAGTTGGTCATTAATTTTAAAAAACATATTTTTTAAATATATTTTATTTGTCACAGAGAATATGTTTTAAAAAATTGTAAGGTCTGAGCTGATATCTGTTGAGTTCAAATTTGTATTTTGTGTTGTCATCTTCTATTACAAATAAATTCCCTCTTGACATAGTATTGATAATATTTATGCATCTTCCTCTTCTCCAGTATCCACTAACAAATACAGCTGTTCCCTTGTTCATGGCGGGGTTTGTCCTAAATTGTAACACTTCCCCCACCGTAGGTGTGAATACGTTTTCACAGTCTCCCCCAAATAACTCCAAGGGATATAATTCTAACTGCTTTGCCTTAAAGTATTCCATAAGTCCCTCGTTGACTAGTTGATTTTGTGACGTACACGGGGTAAATATGGTATATGTAACCATCCGGTTATCAGGTTTATCAAAACATTTGTACATAATTCCGGTCAAACTTATATCACGATGAATTACTCAATATGTGGAGTCGTGTGTAATGCTGATTTAAATTATTATGTCTATAAATCTTACATTACTTTGATTTACTTGAAAATTAATTGAAGTTGTATGACTTAAAATTAATAATTAAATGGCTTTGAATTGTGCATCTATAGTGTTTATTAGAGAATAGAAATATCTTGGTCACCTAGACTTCTACAAGCCGAAAATAAAATCCTTACTGACGTATAGAGTGCATGCATGCGGGATTTATAATTAAGCAACCACTAAATTTTTAAATGTAGGCCTTTCATCCAGATCGACCCCCGGCTGAACCAAAGTACAAAAATACACGACAAAAGGGACGATTTTTCGTTCCTTATTGTTATTGTTAATTTTCCTTTTTTTTTTTTGGACGGTGGTGTTCCTTCTGCCCCATCTTACGGTATTTATGCATCACAACTCGTTCGCTATGCACGTGTCTGTTGTGACGTTTCGGATTTAAATGAACGTAATCTATTTATAACTGGTAAATTATTAAGTCAGGGATTTCGTTACCAAATTATTTAAAACCTTTACTAAACTCTTCCATAGATATTTAGATTTGGTTTGGAAGTTTGGTTGTATTTTAATCGGAAAGCACACCCTAGTTTTTACGGAGATGTACATGTAGTTTACCGAGCCTGGAAATTAAGATACATGTACGTCCCGGGTAAACTTATCGTTCCTTTTATTAAACTTATTCTAAAAAGGTTACCAATTCAACGCTATAATTAGATCTTTTTGTACTGTTTTCATTGGTATAGTGGTTATCAGTAAATTAAAATCAAACTAAATATTAATTTAAATAGGCACATTCATTTATTATAAATCTTTACACTAAATCCATTATATAGATGTTGGATGTGAACTTATTTGATATTATAGTCTTAGATGCATGATTTTATTAGTTATTATTGGCTTTGTCAATAACTGCGAGTACACTCAGATCTGTACTTAGTGTCTTTTTGTAGTGGGGATGTATAGGTACCCTGCCACGACAACTCTGCGTTTTTGTAAGATGTATTTTTGCTTTGTATCGATCTATCGAGTTTAGCCATTTTCAACTGATTTTTATAGGTCGTTCTTATGTTGTACTGTTACACCACTATCCCAGGTTAGGGGAGGGTTGGCGCGCCTTCAAACTTGTTTAACCCTGCCACATTCTGTATGTACTTGTTCAGGAGCCCGTAATTCAGTGGTTGTCGTTTATTGCTGTATATCATATTTGTTTTTCGTTCATTATTTTGCACATACATCAGGCTGTCAGTTTTCTTTTTTTAATTGTTTTACATTTGTACATGTCATTTCAGTGATTTTAACAGCTAACTATGCGGTATGGGTTTTACTCATTGTCGAAGGCCGTACGATGACCTATAGTTGTGTTATTTTGTGTCTTTAGAAGATTTGTCTAATTAGCAATCGTACCACATCTTCTTATTTTTATAATGACATATATAGATTAGACCGTTAGTTTTCCTGTTTGGATGGTTTAACACTAGTCATTTTTGGGGCCCTTTATAGCTTGCTGTTCGGTGTGAACCAAGGCTCCGTGTTGAAGGCCGTACTTTGACCTATAATAGTTTATTTTTACAAATGGTGACTTGGATGGAGAGTTGTCTCATAGGCACGCATACCACATCTTCTTACATCTAATATTATGATGATATGGACAAACGAATAAACTATTTAATAACAAAGCCTCGTCTCAATTTTTATGATATTCTATGAAAATTCTATTTTGATCTCCTTACATACGTAGACGTACAGTGTGCCACCGATTGGTTCCAAATTATAAATTATGTTTATGCTTTGAGTATACAATTCCTTGGCGTTACATAGTATCTACAATCCATAGTTCACAGCTGGTCATAATCATCTATAATATTCTGGTCATCAGATAAGTTCATGCTGTGAAGACAAATACACAAACGTTTGACTAAATTATTTACTGATTAACTGTATGTGCTGGCTACGTAGGGTTGAAAGGAGTGTCGATATGGGGATAAAAATATATAATCTTATTTTCCAACTACGTCACGTTAATGTTTAAAAGCAACGCAATTCAGTGGCGGATCCTGGGGGCTCCTTGAGTTGGAACTCCCCGCCCCTTTTATCCTGGGTTGGGAACCCCTCCCCCTTTTTGAAATCGCCCCTGCAATCGTCATAATCACACCTTGCTTTTCTGATAAATTCGTCACATCTTAAATACTTTCCACTATTTGCCCTTTCATATCTTTCAGTATGACGAAATTTCACTTTCAAAATACAATAAACAAGTTTGGTCAGATAAATGTAGTGACACCCCATGGCCAGAGATAGATTTATATTATTGAAAAACTGATAAAAAGTTACATTGCCGTTCCCTCTTAAAAGACGCTGACACTGTGGAATTTCTTTAAATAATTGTTATCATGTTTCATGTATACAAACCGTTGAATGTTAATTAGGTGCAAATGTCAAAATGGTCGGATTAGCTGCATCAAAAATAGATACTGACACCTGATTCAGATACTTACAGTGACTTATGATATAATCAAGCAAGTGATAAATTCAACCTATTGATATATGTTATCTGAATTTCTCATATGGAGCATGAAATAGTGAACTATTTCAGTGGCCCATCCTTACCACTCATTACATTATTACATTAAGTGCCATCCCCCCCCCCCCCCCCCCCCCCTTTTCCGGGCAAAGGATATATATATATATTCGTTTGCATAATGGTTAGGAAGGTCATTTCATACGAAATCAATATTTGTTTTTATTGAATTTTGCGCTAAATCGGTAAGTTAAAAAACTTACGAAGCCGTGTTACAAAGTAGGTATGCATATTTACATAACGGCATTTATCAGATTATCAATTATCGAAGATTAATATCATTTGTATATATATTTAAAAATGTTGCTTAAATGAACCTAATAATATAAATAAAGGCTAGACCTTTAACTGGGATAAAAAAGCAAATACAAAATTATTTGTCAAAGTTTCAGTTTCACAAATAAAATCATAACTATTGTATAATGAGAACTGGATTGCGATTGGCATGTACAAATATCTGCATATTTGTTTGAATTGTTTTACATTTGTCATTTTATAGCTGACTATGTGGTATGGGTTTTGCTCAATGTTGAAGGCCGTACGGTGACCTATACTTGCTAGCTTCTACGTCATTAAGTCTCTTGTGGAGAGTTGTCTCGTTGGCAACCATATATGTACCACATCTTCTTATTTTTATATTTATCAAATATTTGGAAAAAAAGAGAGAAAAAAAAAGAAACTTTTATACAAATTTTCTAAATATAAATCTTACAAGCGGTGATCAAAGACATCATTTGTTGAAGTAGAAAAAGGAGAAATAAAATAATTGTTTTCAAAATTTTAGAATAAGGTATAAAAATGAGAGAGTTTTTTCATAGATACATATTTCAAAGTCGTGTTATCAGACAGCCCAACGACACAAATAACCAAAAGACAGTTGGACAGACAGACGTCCATATTTAACATTCTGATTTCGTGATGAAAGAAAATTTATAAATCATTTGTTTTTGTCCAGAATAAAACTTGATAAAGCAAAGTATAATATATTGTCATTTCTGAAATACGGATTATAAAAATAAAGCATAGCACCATATCGATCCATTTTGCGTCTTGTGAAACATCTTCATAGCAATTATCATTCGTAATGTTAGAAAATTTTGGATAGATAATGTGTTTTTGTTCAGAGTAATTTTTGATAAAACAAAGTGTATATTGACATATATTCTTAGCTTTCGTCAATATAATGATATATATTCAAAGACGAGGAATTACTGCCATGCCGATTCGTTTTTCCTCTTATGAAACAATGTTGTCATTTCTGAAATATATGGATCATCAAAATTCCTATTTCTAGCATGAATACCACTACATGTTCTCAAAAAAGCATACCGGTAGTTACTGCGAGAATACCTTACTGCGATACCAGTTCCTTTTTGCGTCTAGTGAAACATTTTAATTGTAGCAAATCAATTTGAAAAAAAATAGTTTGATTGTATCATTTACCAGAAATTAAAATTTATATTATCATACAAATATAAAACTGCTTGTTAAACTTCCAGTGACAAATATTTCAGACATATGCAGACCGAATCCTCTGTCCAAATGACACAATTATGACGTATTTTTCGCTAACAAATAGCTAGTTAATTGGTATAGGTGCGTACCTTGCAAGGTCCTTATGCCCATCTGACAGTTTTCAATTGGCCTCGAGCTCATTTCATGGATCAGTGAAAATGCAAGTGTGTCAATTTTTAAATAAAGCATGTAATTACTATTTTTCACTGTTTTATGCACAATATATATAAATAACCCGAATAATTCAGACCATCTTTGTAATCGATATCTTTTGTTAATCACAACAAGATGTGTTATTTGCTAGATATTTATGATGCATACAATTAAAAGTGAACAGACAACACCGTGCTGTAATCAATACTTGTGGGAAAGTCAAATGACCAACGCTTAGTGAAAATGAAATAACAAACAACCATCAATTCTGAAATTATCTTGAACACAAAAATTCACAGCTGCAGACTCCTTCATCTCTTCTTCTACATTTGCACAAGAGAAATTTTAATAGCAGATACCCGATTTGATGCCGTACCAACCGTAGCACGACAGGGGAGCCGAGATTGAACGAAAATAATTGATATATACGCTTAATATCAACGTACGTTTTATGAATCATAATCAACAGTATTGGAAGTATTTTTAGCTGCATCATGGCATTATTTTCACTTGGATATAATACGTATTTATAGCAAACGATAGTGTGTGTACTCGATTATGCTTTCAAGTAACTGTTGCACGAATGGTTTATAAGCAGATTTAGTAGACATTACTTTATATTATATCTGATTTTGCATGCTATAAATATTATGAAAAAAGTATAACATGAATAGGTTGGAATTTTATGGGTAGGATTTTAGAAAACATGACAAAATAAGATCAATTTCAACATACACAAGCTAGTAAACTCATTTTTAAGGTATTAATGCCTCGCAGACCAGGATCAAGCTAGCAGCCACTACGCTTGCAGCCAGTTTTCAGATATGACTATATACCCAAAAGTTGCATCAGATTCAAACTTAGTTAACTTGAAACCGTTTTTATTAATATATAGGGACTCTGCAGGATTTTTTGACGCAATTGCATCATACTTAAACTATACATCATTTTAGAAGATTAATTGAGGCAAAACGGAAAAAAAATATTTTGGCGGGAAGAAATGTGATTTGAATGGTTAAGGATGAGTTATCGCCTTGTTGGAATACAATGTTTATCTGCAATTGTTTGAACATGACTTACTTGCAGCATTGTCATGAAAACAAGTAGATTTAACATGGCAAATATCCTTTAAACACTGATTTTAAGTCTTATAAGTCTCTAACAAACAAAAAAGTTTACTACATTGTACATCTGTTAGAAATGGAAAATCATGTCCTCTGATAATTACTGACAGCTTTAATATGATGGAAGATGTTTGGCGAAAAATTCCTAATTCGACTTGCTTGTTTAAAAGCATAAAAGTTGGGTCCAATTTGTTTTTACATTGAACAAGCTCTAGTTAAGCAATGTCAGTCAAAATATTCTGTATATTATTCCTTTACGGACATTTCAAGACTGCGTTAACTTTTTTTAGGTCCAGAATTGAATTTTTATACGTATACAACTTACGTGCAAGAAATTTATCCATATTGTAGTAATAATATGAACAGCGTGTAATTCAGGAGGACCGACTGAGAACAATTTTTTACTTTTCATGCTATTATAAAGAAAATGATTAATGAGGGTATAAAAACAACTGTGAGGTCTAAAGCTCCAGATTCTGTATTACAGAAATGATAGCACCGTTAAAGAACTACATTCTACTGACATTGCTATCAAATCACTGTATTGCAATCTATGAAATCAACAAAGCTACTCCTAGTGAGGCTACTTGGTTTTAACTGTGACATGATATTATACTCTATGTGGATGTTTTCTTAAATGAAAACTATGAAAGTGTTTTATTTATTTTTTATATTTTTATATGAATAAAAGAAGAATAGTGGTATGCGTAAATGAGACATCAGTCCAACGACACAAAAGACATTCAGAGTTCGACAAAAGGTCTTCAACAGTAGACAGAATTCTATCCAATATGTGAAATTCTAAATCGACCTGATTCTTAAAAAAAGTGGTTACTAACTACATGGAATTTCAAAAAAGTCAAAAAATGAAAAGTAAAAAAAGATTATCTTAATGTTTATTTTGTATGAAGAAAACACGTGCACTTTGAATTGTTTTTTTTTTTTTCTTTTTTTTTCATGAATTAAGCAATATCTTTCTTTTTTACATTACTATATGTTTAGCTTTGTCGTTTACAATTATCATCGTTTGATATACTTCAAGAAATTGACGAAACAAAACGTGGACCTAGTATATCGATAGTTTTCTTTATAAAAACCCAGAATCCATGTATAGGAACCATAAAGATAACTTTCATGGCTTGTATTCGCCAACAGTCAATTCAGAATTAAAGATTGTTATTTTCTGCGAGAAAAGAGAGGGGTAGTGAGTTCGAACCCCGGCCCGATGGAAACCGAAAAACTTTACAATTATTCCATTTGGACCCGCTTCATTTAGTTTGATATTTATATGTGTAGTCTTTTGTATCGTATTATATGAATATCTTTATGTGTATATTATACTAATTTATGTATGTATGTATGTTAACTCAAGCTGCCAAAATTAAATTATTACTGGTTTATGTTTCCTTTATTTGAAAGCCCCGCAATTTGTAAACCGTGTAATCGTTGTCAAAACCGTAATCTGCTATATAATATGAAAAGTTCACATTATAACGAACAATTGTCCTTAATATAATTTAATGTTGATGAGACCAGCCCTATATGATAAACTATCTAAACCAAAACCTTAACCAAATATGGGACGGACTAACAGAACAGAAAATATAAGCCCCCCTACCCTGTTCTATCGTAGGTGGGCATACAAAAGAATGTTACAACCATAATACGCTCTTCATTATTTCAGATAGGAAATTAAAGCTTCAGTTTCTTTATTGTTAAAAGTTTAAGTTAATACATCTGTACTCAATACTTGACCTTTATGTATTATTATTGGTATCTATTTTTGTCATGCATTTAATATTTCCGTCTATAGGTACTATATCGTGATTTCTATTGTTTTTCTGTCATGTGGTTTTCTTTGTTTGAATCAAACAAACGTCAAAGTTCAAGTATTTCATGCAATTGTTGTAAAATTGTATGAAAAAAAGTGTAAACAATTATTTCCGCATTAGTTGAAAATTCCTGTTATTGGTTTCACGTTGTTTGATTCGGTGTGATGTAGAGCTTCATATATTGCAATGTTGCACTCTAGATGTCTTCTAGTTATTTGTGTCGTTTGGTTGCCGTCTCGTCGGTATATCGTTTAAACGTACTCATTTGTTCTAGTTTATCATTCAAGTAATCAATCTCAGACTAACAAGTCTGTTACATGTATATTGTATAGAGCTCCCTTTTGACTATCGTGTGTCGCTCGGTACATTTAAGGCAATTCTAAGATATATGAGCTTGTCAAAAAATTAAACGATCTTCATAATAAAGAAATATATTTTAAATCTGTACAAGATTAAGCCCCACGTTAAGAATTTTTGTCCGTTTTCTACATCTTACATAAAAACGAGATTAAGTCATGCATCTTTATTTATTAATTCTCTGATCTTTCAAAGCAAACAGTTTATTATTTACTGTCATAATCCCCATAATCAGTCATAAAGTGTTTACTATACTGAAAAACAGAATTTTCAAAGAAATCCAAATTCCCCGGCCTCGAGCAATAGTTGATATCTCAGGGACAACAAACTTGCTATTGCCCTCATAACCAGTCAATACATGTATAATATTACACCATAACCAGTCAATACGTGTATACTATTACACCGTTTTATTTGTCTTATAGTTTTTATAGTGTCTTGCTTTTAAATGAAAGTTTATGAGAAGTAAATGTCAATATAACTATTTCTCAAACATTTTTTATTCACTTCATAGTGGGGTGATCACAAACGTATGTATATGAGTAACATGTTTTGGTAAAAAAAAAGACTAAATACAAATGCATTCAAAGCAGGTTAATACATTAAGCCAAGGCTGGTCATTTCACATCAAATAGTACTTATTATCCATGTTAGCACCATGCTTTCCAGAAATGCTCGAAATTGACATGATCAATTCTAGGTTCTTTTTTTTGTTTTTTAAAGGTAAAAATAGATGACGTAATCGTGATAAAAATAGACGTAAAATACTACTTGAATTTTTAGTGATACCAATCTCAAATGGAAAGCGCTTTTTGTATAAGAATAATCTCTGTACACGACAGTCCGAACTTTAATTATTTTTATCTGTAGAATTGAATGGGACTGGTATAAACTGCGAAATGTTCCACAAAACCCTAGATTTTTCAATAAATCTGAAATGAATGCATTTGTTTGCTGCTTAGCACCATTATTTTGATTTTATACCTATCTTAAACGAATTAGGGTATACAATACTTAATATCTTATGTTTTCTCATATTTGGATTTCTGCATAGAAAAAAGCGAAATGGTCTTAAGTGCGATGTGCTTGTTAGAATACGACCGCAAATTCAGAACGTTAACAATGCACACGTAACAATGGATCATCAAAATCGGACTTTGTGTGCTCTTTTATCGTAAAACTATAGTAGAAGAGTACTCTGTGGAATATTGGTTTTCGCTATATATAATTTTTAATGTGTTGGTTTGGAGGAAAAGTTATTTGTTTTTAATATCAGGAAAAAAGGGTTTGCCAAAATTGCACTGTGGCAGATATAACGTCGGTAACGTCAGAATCCCTCAGAGTCCCTATAATATATGACTACTAAATTATCTGTTTTAAGGATACAATTAAGCAGACAAAGACACTCTGATTAAATGAATTTCAAAATTTCAGTTCGTGTTAATTAATTTAACGACAATTCATTTAATAGTGTCTTTGACTGCTTTATTTTATATATAAAACACACGATTTAGGGGTTACTAGTATATTAATAAAAAAAATTAAGTTAGAATGAAACTTATGCAATTTTTTTTGGTTTATAGACATATCTGAAAAATGGCTGCTAGCGGAGTGGCTGGTCGTTCATACATACATTTAATTCGAATTTGAACGATCTTGGTCGAGCGGGTATTACTATATAAATAACACATAGCTGAGAGGGTGATAGAGCAGATTGTTACCCCGAGATAACATTGTCAACTGAGGCGAAGCCAAGGTTGACAATGTCTTTTCCCGGGGTAACAATCTGCTCTATCACCCTCTCAGATATGTGTTATTTAATGTATTATACTGAATGTTCTGTTATTACTGTCGATTAAATTTCAAATTCAAAGTAATAAACTATGACGTCTTGTATATAACAACCATCCGTATTTAATAAAGCGCACACTTGATCAAGCGTCTCCGTGAAGGGTAATAGAGTATTTGCCATAGGATAGAGTCATATTTAATAAAGCGGACACTTGATCAAGCGTCTCCGTGAAGGGTAATAGAGTATTTACCATAGAATAGAGTAAATTGTCTCCCTCGTACCAGTCTTTTCTCTTACTCCTTAATGCTGCGTGCTCAGCGTAGTCGCAGCAAATGTCACTTTTAAAGTTTTTGTTTTGACCAAGCCGGGTTTCGATCCCATGACCTCCTGCACTCGATGCAAACATGCTACCACGACACCACTGAAAGTTGTTCTTGTTATTGTTATGCCCCACCTACGATAGTAGAGGGACATTATGTTTCCTGGTCTGTTCGTCCGTTCGTTCGTCCGTTCGTCCGTCCCGCTTCAGGTTAAAGTTGTTGGTCAAGGTAGTTTTTGATGAAGTTGAAGTCCAATCAACTTGAAACTTCGTACACATGTTCCCTATGATTTGATCTTTTTAATTTAAATGCCAAATTAGATTTTTGACCACAATTTCACGGTCCACTGTATATAGAAAATGATAGTGCAATGGGGCATCCGTGTACTATGGATACATTCTTGTTAAATATAATTCATTGCTTCTAGATATTGCTTTTTTCATCGGCAACAGACTTCTAAAGATTTATTTTTAAATTGTATGCCCCCGCCGTAGCGGAGGGTACAATAAGTTTTGTTATCCTTGTCTGTCTGTACTTCCTTAAGAACGTCCCAAAATTGGTTTCCGTTCTCTAACATTAGTTTCCCTCAACCAAATGTTATGAAACTTATACACAATGCTTATTACTACAAAACACAGATCCATTTTAAATTTTGGTGGCGTCACTTTTGCCATTCTTGAGTTATGGCCCTTTACAAATGGAAAAATTGCTGATTTTTTTGTTTCCGTTCTCTAACTTTAGTTTGCCTCACTTAAATGTTATGAAACTTATACACAATGCTAATTACCGCAAAACATAGACCAAGGTTGAATTTTGGTGGCGTCATTTTAACCGTTCTAGAGTTATGCCCCTTTACAAATGGAAAAATTGCTAATTGTTTTGTTTCCGTTCTCTAATATTAGTTTGCCTCAACCAAACTTTATGGAACTTAGACACAATGTTTATTACCACAAAACACAGACCAAGTTTGAATATTGGTGGCGTCACCTTTGCCGTTCTAGAGTTATGCCCCTTTACAAATGGAAAAAATGCTTATTTTTTTGTTTCCGTTCTCTAACTTTAGTTTTCCTCAACCAAATGTTATGAAATTATACACAATGCTTATTACTACAAAACACAGATCAAGTTTTAACTTTGGTGGCGTCATTTTTTACCGTTCTAGAGTTATGCCCCTTTACAAATGGAAAAATTGCTGGATTTTTTGTTTCGGTTGTCTAACTTAAGTTTGCCTCAACTAAATGTTATGAAACGTATACACAATGCTAATTACCACAAAACTTAGAGCAAGTACAAATTTGGGTAGCGTCACTTTTACAGTTCTTGAGTTGTGTCCCTTTATAACATTATATGCAAGCGAGGTCAGCATCTGTGTCCATTCCCATTTATTTAGTTTATTTTTTTTTAAATGCATTTCTTTAAGGTTTGATTTTTAGCGGAAAAAAACAAATTCGGTGACCTTATTTAATTTCTACTGTAACGTCACCACAACTTCTATACTCTATAACGCTATCATACGATACAGTGTCGTAAAAAAATCGTGAGCGTGAACTATTCCTAACTATTACCAATTCTCAAGCGTAGTCAATTGATGAGGAAATAGACTTACTAATTTTTAAGGACATTTCTGCTGACAATACAAAAACGCACATTGGCAAATATGTAAATATACTGCAAGTGAAAGAAAGTTACTGTATAGACTGTAACTCCATCTTTTCTAAATTAAACAGGGTTTCACATCTATTTTTAAATATTTGTATTGTCCTAATTTTTATGAATCTAATATCGAGTTTGAAATTGTCCCGATTAGCACAGTGTTGACAGAATGATTCTCATGATACATATTCTAAAACTGAACTTATATATAGTTCGCGAAAACCTCCTCAAAATTTGTTGTATACTCAGATATCAGAATAGACCAAGGTTGAATTTTGGTGGCGTCATTTTAACCGTTCTAGAGTTATGCCCCTTTACAAATGGAAAAATTGCTAATTGTTTTGTTTCCGTTCTCTAATATTAGTTTGCCTCAACCAAACTTTATGGAACTTAGACACAATGTTTATTACCACAAAACACAGACCAAGTTTGAATATTGGTGGCGTCACTTTTGCCGTTCTAGAGTTATGCCCCTTTACAAATGGAAAAAATGCTTATTTTTTTGTTTCCGTTCTCTAACTTTAGTTTTCCTCAACCAAATGTTATGAAATTATACACAATGCTTATTACTACAAAACACAGATCAAGTTTTAACTTTGGTGGCGTCATTTTTTACCGTTCTAGAGTTATGCCCCTTTACAAATGGAAAAATTGCTGGATTTTTTGTTTCGGTTGTCTAACTTAAGTTTGCCTCAACTAAATGTTATGAAACGTATACACAATGCTAATTACCACAAAACTTAGAGCAAGTACAAATTTGGGTAGCGTCACTTTTACAGTTCTTGAGTTGTGTCCCTTTATAACATTATATGCAAGCGAGGTCAGCATCTGTGTCCATTCCCATTTATTTAGTTTATTTTTTTTAAAATGCATTTCTTTAAGGTTTGATTTTTAGCGGAAAAAAACAAATTCGGTGACCTTATTTAATTTCTACTGTAACGTCACCACAACTTCTATACTCTATAACGCTATCATACGATACAGTGTCGTAAAAAATCGTGAGCGTGAACTATTCCTAACTATTGCCAATTCTCAAGCGTAGTCAATTGATGAGGAAATAGACTTACTAATTTTTAAGGACATTTCTGCTGACAATACAAAAACGCACATTGGCAAATATGTAAATATACTGCAAGTGAAAGAAAGTTACTGTATAGACTGTAACTCCATCTTTTCTAAATTAAACAGGGTTTCACATCTATTTTTAAATATTTGTATTGTCCTAATTTTTATGAATCAAATATCGAGTTTGAAATTGTCCCGATTAGCACAGTGTTGACAGAATGATTCTCATGATACATATTCTAAAACTGAACTTATACTTCGCGAAAACCTCCTCAAAATTTGTTGTATACTCAGATATCAGAATGTCTGTAAAGGTGCTCGTACTCTTTCTAAATGATATCAAAATTGCCCTATGCAGGTACAATCTTCTTATTTTATAGATATCAACGTCAGAATGACGATAACAGAAAGTATTGAGACATTCAATGCATATAGCAGGCTTATTTATACGTAAGGGAGCTACCATTTGACTTTAATTGGGGGAAAAAGGGGGGAGGACGAAAAAAGGTTGTCCTGCATTTTTTTTTAATTGTAATCTCTGTCCTGCCTTTTTCTTTTTGTTTTTCCCTCTATTCGGTCCTGACGTTTTTTTTTCAAATTTCATCCAAGCCCCCTCCCCTAAAAATAAAATGGAACCTTCCTTATAATATTAACGTAACGTCACACTGTCTGGTACATGTAGCAATCTTTTGTATCAACGATTTATCTATTTACAGGAAAGGAAAAGAACTTCTACCCAAGGCATAATATATTTACAGGAAAGAAATAGATGACTTCTACTCAAGGCATGATACATTTACAGGAAAGGAAAAGAAGACTTCTACTCAAGGCATGATATATTTACAGGAAAGGAAAAGAAGACTATTACTTAAGGCATGATATATTTACAGGAAAGGAAAAGAAGACTTCAACTTAAGGCATGATCTATTACTGCTGTATAAAGACACCAAATAAAGGACAGAGCTTATTTTCTATTTAATCTGTATGGTTTGAATTATAATATTTGCTGTAAATGTTGAACAGTTGAAATTAAAACCACATTCTGCAAGATTATAAACTCACTTCAAATGTGTCAATTTTTTTCATGGTCTCCCATAGGGTGTAATTTTTTCAAACGGGCTGGGAAATTCACCAGATTAAATTGATTGATTGATTGATTTGTTGGTGTTTAACGCCACTTTCAACACCATTGTGCTATTTCGTGGCGGTCATTTTTTATTGATGGGGGAAGCCGGATTGCCCGAAGAAAAGCACGAACCTTCGATAGGAAAACTGACAATCATGGGCCTAGTCAATTAAGATTGGAGTCGAGCGCACCTTGCACGAGCGGAATTCGAATTCATAATCTCAGCGTTGACTGGCTAGTGATAAAGTAGTTGGACTACTTGTAGCACTTGGCCACCGAGGCCCCGACAGAATAAAACATACGAGTTAATGTATAGCTATTCATAGATAAGGTGATCGGATATGATTGTCAATGAGACAACTATTCCTCAAAGATCATTTTAAGTGGTTTTTAACAATTAATGGCAACCTTACGGCCTTCAACATGAGAAAAAACATACTGTATAGTCGCCTATTAAAGGCCCCGATATACATGATTACAGTTAAACAAGATTTTGTGAGGAAATTAGCCCATTTCCTATACTGTATCATCTCTATCTCTGATGTTTGTTGTTTAAATTATCAGTGTGAATGTTTCCCCAGCCAATGATTCCTTTCAATTGTGTTATCTGCTGCTGAAAATGTTTCACCGCAGTGACTCTTTTCTATTCTTACAGTATCTGTTAGACGACATACTTCTCGCTGTTGTATACAACGGAATGTGCAATCATTGTGCAATACATGAGTATTTTTCTTCAAGCCTGTGAACTTATTTTGGTTATCATCTCTGTGGGAATAATTCCCCAGTCTATAGATAACTATTTGGTTAAAATCTTTGTGAAGAAATTTCCCCAGTCTAAATATTTTTTTTGGTTATCAACTGTGTAAGGAAATTTCCCCATTCTATTGATTTCGGTATCGTTCCCATCTTTTTTTTGGAAATTTCCCCAGTCTATTGATTTATTTTTGGTTATGAAATTTTAGTGATTTCGTTTTCGT
Source organism: Mytilus californianus (assembly GCF_021869535.1). Classification (NCBI taxonomy): domain Eukaryota; kingdom Metazoa; phylum Mollusca; class Bivalvia; order Mytilida; family Mytilidae; genus Mytilus; species Mytilus californianus. The sequence goes on along the minus strand of NW_026262734.1, from coordinate 43,283,483 downwards.
TATCATCTTTTTTGGGAAATTTCCCTAGACTTTTGATTTTTTTTGGTTATCAACTTTGCAGGGAAATTTCCCCATTTTAGTGATTTCGTTTTCGTTATCTTCTTTTTGGGGAAATTTCCCCATTCTATTGACTTCTTGTTGGTTTTCATTTTTTTGGGGAGATTTCCCCATTCTATTGACTTCTTGTTGGTTATCATCTTTTTGGGGAAATTTCCCAATTCTATTGATTTCTTGTTGGTTATCATCTTTTTGGGGAGATTTCCCCATTCTATTGACTTCTTGTTGGTTATCGTCTTTTTGGGGAAATTTCCCCATTCTATTGATTTCTTGTTGGTTATCATCTTTTTGGGGAGATTTCCCCATTCTATTGACTTCTTGTTGGTTATCGTCTTTTTTGGGGAAATTTTATCATTCTATTGATTTCTTTTTAGTTTCATCATTTTGGGGAGATTTTGTCATTCTATTGATTTCTCTTTCGTTAACATCGTTTCAGGGAAATTTCCCCATTCTATTGTTTTGTTGTTGGTCATCATCTTTTTGAGGAAATTTCCCAAATTATTGATATCTGATTGGTTATCAACTTTATTGGGAAATTTCCCCAATACTTGTTAACAAATAATTTCTACGTTTCTTGTATATATAAAGTAAAACGTGTTTATTTCTTGAGATTGTTCTCCTAGTTTTGTTGTGTAGTGTTATTTGATACCATCATCAAATATATTTGTTACAATCATGCCAGTTAAATGTTTGTTGGAATATTTTGTTCACACAAATAGAAAACATTGAAAAAAGAGAATAAAATAGAAATTCTCTTTTTCAAATAGATTGCGTTGTATTAAACTATTGAAAATATAATAAATAACCTCATCATAGATACCAGGTAAAATTTTGTATTTGCACCAGACGAGCGTTTCGTCTACAAAAGACTCATCAGTGACGCTCGAATAAAAAAAGTTCAAAAGGCCAAATAAAGTACGAAGTAAATTTTGATACAGTCAAAGAAAACAATTAAAGTTCTACAATGATAAATTGTTAACATGTAAGAATAAATTTAATCAAAGGACCAGTTAGGAAATGCATGGGTCGTATCTGTATTTAGAAGCTCTCTACACACCGTCATATTCTTTAAATTACGGTTGTTATATTCATTGACATTAATATCATGCCTTCATTTATTGAAATAAGAATCTTGTGAATTCATTCATTTATTGTAATAAGAACTAAAAAAGTTTAATTTGATTTCTCCCGTTTATAATAGATTGACGGAGCAAAATTCCCTTTTTATATTAACCAAACAGCCAATTTATTTCTACCAGTCATTGTTATAAAATTTTGAATCAAGGTATTTCAAGATTTTGGGAACAAAATTCGATAAAACAAGAATGTGTCCATAGTACACGGATGCCCCGCTGGCACATTCATTTTCTATGTTCAGTGGACCGTGATGTTGGGGTCAAAATTTGGTATTATAATTATAAAGATCATATCATAGGGAACATGTGTACTAAGTTTCAAGTTGATTGGATTTCAACTTCATCAAAAACTACCTTGACCAAAAACTTTATTCTGAACTGGGACGGACAAACGGACAAACGGACGAACGGACGGACGCACAGACCAAAAAACATAATAACCATAGGTGGGGCATAACAAAGGGGTTGCCGACTTCGTTCGTCATTATAGTATTCTCTGACAGTTGCGGGTTTTCCTAAAAAAATAAACTTCTAATAGTCCAATAATGTAGAACCTACATCACAATTCTTTTTACCACATCAAACAAAAGATTTAAATCTGTTAACAAAACAATCTAGAGTTTAGGTTCGTAGGTGTTGTGATCTTGAAATTATAGTAACATTTGTTTCATTCCCGCCAAAAAATATCTACCAGTGATTTCCCTACAAGGTAAGGCCACAAAATATATGTGTGTTTCCAGTTAGTCTACCTACCCTACTTTTTAGTCTTAACAATAGCCTAAAATGTCAGTATTCACCTCAAAGGCTAACAAAACCTTTAAACAGACTTATTAAGAAGGGATATAGTTACGATACTGTTGTCAGGGCTTTAATATTGATTCACTTATAGGGTCTTTGCATCGGAATTAAACATATTTATTCTAAAACCAGTTGTTGGCATGACACGGGTTATGTTCTTCTCATATATTTTATGATGGTATAATACTAAACCCCTAACAGGAGGGATTGTGCCTGATATTCATATGATGAAGACATAATTTTCAATCAGTTTTATTGAGGTCTGGAGCTGGCATGTCAGTAACTGCTAGTAGTCTGTTGTTATTCATGTATTATTGTCATTTTGTTTATTTTCTTTTGTTTCCTATTCTGACATCGGACTCGGACTTCTCTTAAACTGAGTTTTACTGTGCGTACTGTTGTACGTTTGTTTTTTTCTACATTGGCTAGAGGTATAGGGGAGAGTTGAGATCTCAAAAAACATGTTTAACCCCGCCGCATTTTTGCGCCTGTCCCAAGTCAGGAACCTCTGGCCTTTGTTAGTCTTAATTTGGTTAGTTTGTATAATTTGGAGTTTAGTATGACGTCCATTATCACTGAACTAGTATACATATTTGTTTAGGGGCCAGCTGAAGGACGCCTCCGGGTGCGGGAGTTTCTCGTTGCATTGAAGACCCATTGATGGCCTTCGGCTGTTGTCTGCTCTATGGTCGGATTGTTGTCTCTTTGACACATTCCACATTTCCATTCTCAATTTTACCCTTAATTTTTTTTTTTCTTTCATTTTTATTAACACTATCAAAGTCGGAATGTTGCTCTCATATACTCAATGTAAACAAAAACATGAAATAAAAAAAAAAATCACTACCTATATATCCTTCCTTTTTTTTATGTAACTGGAACCACACATATTATTTTATTTTGTCTAAGTCTCTGTGTATTCAAATTTAGACTAGAGATGTGTGTTTTTCCTGTTCGTCACTTAAAGGAGTTTTTTCTTATTTATTTTGTCAATTTTATTCAAGGCGTCAGTTAAGCGTGTAAAAAATAAGCATGTGTAGTTTATCGTTTATTGTGTAATAGTAATTACCGACCTGCTTCTTTGTTACCTTTGTATTGTATCTAATACAAGTTCAATGATAAGTTAATATTGATATTAAAAGACCTCCGAACAAAAAGGGATTTTCAGATCCTTGAGCCCGAAGGGCGAGGGGATTTGAACAGCCCTTTTTGTGAGGAGGTCTTTTAATGTCAATATTAACTTAATTATTGAACTTTTACTGACTTACAAACCGTCAAAACATAAGAAAAGTACACAAAAAGCACTCGCAGAAACCTAATTCCCCTGAATTGGACGAGTCTAAATATGTTCCCCTTAAATGATAGTTAAACAGTACTCAGACTGATATATACAATTAACAGTTAACAGTTACCAAATTGCAACGGAAACGGACCGATTAAATGGCATTACATTATTCAATTATTCATTTATCATATTTTGTTTAGCATTAAAATAACACCAAATGATAGTTTTACAAAACTAGGGGGTAAATTTATATTTTTGAATCCAACTTTTCAAAATAACGATTTCTTATTAAAATAAATGAGGCATTCAAAACCCTATACATACCTCATTTATAATTAACCAATGAATATTCTGCACAACAACTTCTTGTTATATAAAATTGAGAATGGAAATGGGGAATGTGTCAAAGAGACAACAACCCGACCATAGAACAGACAACAGCAGAAGGTCACCAACAGGTCTTCAATGCAGCGAGAAATTCCCGCACCCGGAGGCGTCCTTCAGCTGGCCCCTAAACAAATATATATACTAGTTCAGTGATAATGAACGCCATACTAAACTCCAAATTGTACACAAGAAACTAAAATTAAAAATAATACAAGAATAACAAAGGCTAGAGGCTCCTGACTTGGGACAGGCGCAAAAATGCGGCGGGGTTAAACATGTTTATGAGATCTCAACCCTCCCCCTATACCTCTAGCCAATGTAGAAAAGTAAACGCATAAATATATATATTTGATGTTTTTAATCTGTCAGTAATCATGAAGCAGACCAGACCTAAGAAACAGTAAGGAAATTCTCTCATCAATTAGCTTTTTAAAAAGCTTGTTTCAGAACTTTTAATCGAACAGACCTAGATACATAAGGTCCTTCACAATATTCACCCGGTAAATGTTCATTCCTTTTTGATTCTGTAATTTTCCTACACTACGTTACATGCAAATTCAAAATAATTAGTGTAGTCTGTTCAGTCCAATTAATTAATAGATCTTGCTTTGTTTTTTTTTAAATAAAAACTATGCATGCAAACTAGGTTTCTCTGACCCGATCAAAACGTGTTACGGTGACATATATTCGTAGGTTCGATGTATTATATGAAAACAAACTCTTTTATTTTAGTCGTCCGTTATTCCCATTTTATGTCCAACTGAAGCAAAACACATGAAAAAACTTTTACCTTTCTTAGTTTTATCCTTGCCTGACAAAACATCATGTTATAAATCGTATTAAAACAGTGGACAAGAACCATAGTAAAAAAATATTTAAATCTTTTTTATAAGCAGTCAGTTATGTAATAGAAATAAAAACACAAAAAAACCATACAAATTTAAATGGAAACAGTACATTATAGCAATTTACAAGATCTTGTCTTTGAGTGCTGAGTACATGGAACAATTTATGAAGTTGATTGATTGTTGTTTGCTTTACGTCCAGTGGCAAATATTTCATGCATGTTCATGACTTTAACACATAAAGTCTTTAAATACAATACTCAATAGGTAGGTCGTGCAATAGGAAATCGACAGTGAGGTTGGACGTGAAACTTTAAAATACCACTGGTAAATGAGGGTATATTGAATTGGGACAGGAATTTAGACTTGCAACAGCTGGCCACATTCGGAACACTCAAATAATTTATGCAAGAGTTTTTAATTTGCCGAGAGCGTTGATCCATGAAATCTACACTAAAGTCGATCATCGATGTTTACGTGAAGTTAACAATATCATTTCACGCATTTAATTTATGTTAGATACTTTTAGCTCGCTTTAGTAACTGTGAGAAGTCTGTGAAACTGTATTGTTTATTGTACTTGAGGTTTTGGTATATTATGTACTACCGCTCTACTGGTTGGTCTCATGTGAAGGTGTTCCCCTCGAGAGCGGGAGGTCGTTTGTTCGAATCCCGACCGGGCCAAACAAAGACGTTAAATTAATATTGGCTATTTCAACACGCGACATCATAGAGTAGGAGCACAGATTGGTCGGCTCAGAGTCGGAAGTGTGTCCGGGTCGGGTGACTTTTCTTCCTGCGAACTAATATCTTGGGAACTTACGTGTAAAAACACCGACTCAGCGTGTCAGTCTATTAAAAAGCGGGGTTAATACTCGTATTGTATTTACATGTTATCGTCCTGAATATTCTTTTTATTTGCCGCTGGTCGTCATCCATTATCATCATTTATTTTACCGTTTTATTATACAGTGAAGTGTTTTTCTTCTACTGGTTTATATTACAACTTCTTATATTTTCACCGATCAAAATTAAAATAGGGCAGGTGAAATTTTTCAACCAGAGACTAGTGATTGTTATCTTTGACGGTACATAGTATTAAATCAAATTAGACTTTTTGGATATATAATATTTGACGGTAATTATTATTGAGTTAACTCCGTATAACTATTATTACGTCATTAGGCGGTCTTCACTGATTATTTTTCTGTATACGGATCTTTCTATAAAAAAAAGACTGAAAGTTGACTATAAATGTTTTGATATGTCTGTGTATTTGTGTTGCTCTCGCATTAATGTACAGTATATCTTTATCCCCTTTTATTCAAAATCAAATGATTCACTACGGTATAGAAATATTGACATCTCGAGACCTCTCCCGTCCCACAGTATACCGTTGCTAAATGTGTGCGTTCGTTTGGCTTATCGGATATATAAATACGCAGTTTTGTCCCATCGAAATAGGAATGTATATCCGATTCCTGGTGTCGTGAGAATTTCACGCTATCTATACGTTAAAAAAACATTAGGGGAATAAACGATCTATGCACGAGTTGAATGATCGAAATGTGTAATCAACAAGAGAGGTCAGCTAAATCTTTTCAAATAAGTCGCATGGCTGATTTTAACACATTTTTTGCGACTTTTGCAAGGACAATTGTAGATGAAAAAAACATATAACGAAACCGATTAGCAAAACAATATCTAAAAAATAAATAAATGAAACGCCCAAAATAAGTTGAAACCTTTAATAAATTGTTGTCAACATTTTTTTTTATCCATTTTTGCTTTTATGGCAACTACATGTATTATACCAGTCTGAGATATAAATAAACTTGAAAATATAGTTTTCTCGTTTGAATTGTTTTACATTGTCATTTCGGGGCCTTTTATAGCTGACTGTGCGGTATGGGCTTTGTTCATTGTTGAAGGCCGTACGGTGACCTATAGTTGTTAATTTCTGTGTCATTTGGTCTCTTGTGGAGAGTTGTCTCATTGGCAATCATACCACATCGTCTTTTTTTATATTGAAACAGCAAATGTTGACACGTAGACGAGACAGCCGTCATTGTTCGCTTCAAAATATGAGTTATTGGCACTCAATACATATCGTTTTTTCTGTTCTTATCCCCTCTACTATTAGTTTTCAGTGGCGGATCCAGGACTTTTCATAAAGGGGGGGGGGGGGGCTCCAGTCATGCTTCAGTGAGGTCCTATACAATCAACCAAATTTTTCCCACGAAAGCCCCCCCCCCCCCCCCCCCCCCCCACTGGATCCGCCTATGGTTTTGCTAAAGGGTACAATGTAATCCCTGATGTGTACCACGACAACGTTTTTGTAATGTTTAAAAAAAAAATTAAATGCAAAGAGGAAAATGATGGAAGAATTGATACTTAAATAAAAATGAAATATAAAAATTGGAAAACTGTTTGCGACGATTATTTATTGATTTATTGATGGTTGGTTGCTTAACGTCCAGTGGCAAATATTTCATGAATGTTCAGGACGAAAACAAGTTAACAATAAATACAATAGGTAGGTTTTGTAATAATAGAGGCCATCTGAGATGATGGTCGGGGAAATTTGGACTGCCACTGGACATTGAGGATATATTGGATAGGGACAGAAATTTTGCCTTGCAACAGGCCACCTACGGACCCCTTAAAGAGTTGTTGCAAGGGTTCTTAACGTGCAAAGAGCGTGGCACTTTCTGTACACGAGGCATCGGATTTAACGTCCCCAATCTGACCGGACGTGGCTGCAAACTTGATACATCCCGTACAGCAAAACGGACGCCCCACTTTGGCAAGCGTTTTACTGCCGGTCGGAAAAAGACCAAGTGACCATATTTCTATTCCCCAGTCGCCCTTGGGTGACGATTATTTACTGAAACCAAATGATTATACGTCCCTAATGAAGCTGATTAACTAATTGCTCCTTTTATTTCCAGTGGCAAATATGTCATGCATATTTACGACGAGATGCAAAGTGGATCAACCTGAGGCAAATGATTACAATTTTAAAGTGGCACTTTTTACAATAAGGCAGAGCGTTCGCTAGAAGTAAAACTTATGTCGTGAAAGAATACAGTTGAATCATGATCGAAGTCGTAAGCTAAGCTGTTAGCCCTCCTGCCCTCTTTTTTCTCCACGGTAGACTAATGCCAAAAAATAAAACGTCATCAATTTACAAACAATAACGGCCACTATAAGTAAATGAGATATGGACTTTTTTATTTAAATAAATTCCTATTGCAGCTAACATCTCTCGGTTCGGGACAGGTTAGTATTTCCACCGATTGATTAATGAATGGAGATATTAAAGCAATCAAAAGCACTTTGAATAAAAAAAAATCTAAAATGTAAATTATGGTATTTTGCTGGGTGTTATTTCCCGATCCTATTTCGGACCCCCTGATTTTAAGAGGGCGTATCTAATTAGTCATGCCCGATAAACTTTTAGTAAATTGAACCTACACCGGCTATTTAAGTTCGAGGTACAATAAGTAGACAATAGAAATCCTTTGTGAAATGAGATCGTTCCAGGTATCTTAGATAATTATTTTGCGTTGAATAACAATGAAAAATACACGAGCAGGTTTGTAACAAGGTTAAAAGCAGCATCTTTTATGAACATTTTTGTTTAATTTTCACTAGCTATTCGCGGGGCTCAGTCCAAGTTTGATTTTACAAAACGTTAAAATAAGCTGCTTTTTGCGCAGAAAAAAATATGGAGGTTTTTAACCGTCCTGTCGGATTAATCGATGTTGAAATTTCTTGCAATATCAAACATTACTTAGTCTAATATAACATATCTTACGTCACAGTACCCGAAATTGCACCTATTGAACCAAAATAGCAGCGAAAATCTTACAAATTTTCTTAGGGATTAAACAATTTGTATTGTTTTATTATTTGACGTCATGCTCGTCTTTCAAAAAGGGTACATTGTTTTAATACTCACAAACGTTAACAGATGAAGTAGTCAATTGAAAAAAGTTAAATCTAGGGAAACGGTCCGTGTAACACTTATCAATTCAAAATTTCAAAAAGTTTTGAATTTTAGATTTTTGGAATTTTGATCAAAGTTTTAAAATATCAAAATTCCAAATTTTTAAAAAGTTTTGAAATTTTGAAATTTTCACCAAATAATTAAAATTTTTAAATTCTAAATATCGTTTTTAAATTTGATAGTTTAGATATTTGATCAAACTTTAAAAGTACTAAACTTAACGTGCAGTTTTGATTATTTCGCTATTTGAAAGTTTGATTTTTTAAACTTTTGATTAACATATCAAAAATAGAAAAGGGGCGAAAAGAGGGGTACCTGTAACCACGGCTCTGATTATGATCATTCTTAGTTAGGAATAAAAAGCACGAAGTGTATCAAATCAGTTTTAATTACAAACTAAATAATTAAAAGAAGAAATCGGATTTTTATAAATCATATTAGACATCACTGTATCCTGAAATTTTTAATGTTGTGCATCTATTAAAAAAAATTAAACCTATTTAAACCGGCATCAAACAAGTTGATTTACTTTTTAAAAAAATCCTTCTTTAATATTTGGTGTCCCCAGCGCCCAACATTTGGGAATAACAGTGAAAACTGACCAACTCGCAGTAAGCCAAATAGTAATACTGTATTATTCGACTTTTAAGCGTTCCTGATAAAGGTAGATCCAGAAAAAGCGCTTCGGTCGCATGCAATTTTTAACGTTTTGTTTTCATTTTTTTATCGATTGCATGACTATAATATATTGCCTTTTATGATTGATTGCAGTTCCAATAGATATAAGAAGATGTGGTATGAGTGCCAATGAGACAACTCCCCATCCAAGTCACAATTTATAAAAGTAAACCATTATAGGTCAAAGTATGGTCTTCAACATGGAGCCTTGGCTCACACCAAACAGCAAGCTATCAAGGGCCCATAACATTACTAGTGTTAAACCATTCAAACGGGAAAAACAACTGTCTAATCTATATCAAAAACAAGAAACGAGAAAAACTTATCTGAAACAATAGTGTAACATCACAACATAGAAATACACAAGTATTTATACAGAAGGAATACTAAATTTATGGTGTCGCAATTAACGTTGTGATAGGCGTGTTTCAGCTAGACAAAAATGTGTACTAGTTCAGTGATAATGGACGTCATACTAAACTCCGATCGATATATAACAATGAACTTAAATTAAAATCATACAAGACTAAAAAGGCCAGAGGCCCATGAATTGGGACAGGCGCACAAATGGACAGGGTTAAACATGTTTTGTGAGATCTCAACCCTCCCCTATAACTCTAGCCAATGTAGAAAAACAAACACACAGCAATACGCACAGTAAAACGCACTTTACAAGAAGTCCAAGTCCTACGTCAGAATAGGAAACAAAAGAAACTAATCAAAATGACAATGATATATAAATTAACAAAGGACTACTAGCAATTATTGACATGCCAGCTCCAGACCTCAATTAAACTAATTGAAAGATTATGTATTCATCATATGAATATCAAGCACAATCCCTTCCTGTTGTATTTATTGCTAATTTGTTATCGTTCTGAACATGCATGAAATATATGCAACTGGCAACCAACATTCGATCATTTAAAATAGTTCGTTTACATACAAATTACAAAGAAACTTATGTTTCAACTGCCTCGGGTAAAGTAGCCCTTAGATGGATTTTGATATGGCCAAACACCTTTTCAATTGTTTCGGTTCTTATATTTACTTGACTTTCAAATATTCAGTTTTCAGCGTTCTGTAGGTGAATGCTTTAATTAAAATTCAGCGTTTTACATTGTCCTGGTTTTTCGAAGGCAACATTGATGTATGGCCAAAAATTAAAAATTCATCATGCAGACAGCGTGGCACTCTCTTTACACGCCCCATTCTGACTGGACAGGTACTATCTTTCTTTTACTTTGCCGAAAGTTGATTGTCGTACGATAACTTAAAAATGCACAAATAACAAATACGAGACTATCCCTTAATACAAAAAAAAGCCCGTTTCCTTTTATTTGCTATTTAGGATTGAACTTTAAAAGTACTAAACGGATTGAGGACCCCTAATTGAGCTACGTATATGATAAATGCATATACTTTTTACAAGCACCAGTCCAAACGTTGTCTACAAAATAACCATTTAACTTCAAAAGTGGGGGTATGGTTGTTTTGTCGAGGCGAACAATTTTATAAAGTTTTTCAATGTAATTAATCAAATTATTTGGTTCATAAGTTAACACTGTATGGCATGGGGAAAATCTGGATACAGAATTTGTTTTTCGTCCTCTGCTTGTACAGAATATTTTTTCCCCAGAATATTTTTTTAGGAAAAAGACATACACCCCTTTGAAGTTAAATGATCGTTCCCTGACTAGGCCCCCACCTTTTCAAATTCATTGATCCGCACATGAAAAATGTACCATTATTGTGGGAGGTCAAATATAGTGTCACCTTAGTGACAATATTTATATTTAGGATTCCCACATAGATTACCATTTATCGCTGATATAAACTTTTAAAAATTAATTTCAATTTTCAAAATGCCGACACCTACAAATGGATAGATGAGCGCTTAATGTACAGCGGCAACTATTACATAAGTATGCAGGCTGAAAATAATGTTAATGGTATACGTTTATATGATATGAATGTGTTCAGCTTTTACAAAACCAGAACTATGAGTTTGATGTTAACGTTTGCTTTATTTGGCCTTTTTAATTTTATTTGATTGTATTGGCCTTTTTAGCTTAATTTGATTCGAGCGTCACTGATACGTCTTTTGTAGACGAAACGCGCGTCTGGCGCAAATACAAAATTTACATCCTGGTATCTATCTATGGTCAGTTTATGTAGATACTTTATAACAGTATCCTGGCTCCAAGCTACTAATATTTGGTCTTACTCTTAAATTCAGCGTAAAAAAGATATCAACAACCACCCACATTCGAGGCTATCACAACGTTCATTGAATTCATTTTTCCTACTGTACCAATATTTAGAACTAAAATCAATGATACAAGGCAATATATGATCGTCATGCAATCGATAAAAAATGAAAACAAAACGTCAAAAATTGCATGCGTCCGAAGCGCTTTTCTGGATCTACCTTCATCAGGAACACTCAAAGCCGAATATTTGAAGGCCAACAATTTATAAAGAACTGAAATATAGTTGATTAAAAGGTTAAAGATGATCATTCAAAATGTACAAGCAATGTTTTCATCTGCCGACATGATTGCAGAAAGTAAGAAGTCGTAGATCAAAACAGAAAAATTTCAAATAAAATTTGAGATATCACAACGTGTATTGAGCCATTGTATTGCTTAAAGTTCAGTAGAAAATATATATACATACTCAACCTAACCATACTATTTGACCTACTGCGAGTTGGTCAGTTTTCACTGTTACTCTTAAATGATGGGCGCTTGGTAAACCACATAGTTCTGAATTATTTATCTGAAACGCTATAAAGCTTATGTTAGAGATTTTCAAAACGTATATCAACTTGTTTGATGCCGGTTTAAATAGGTTTACATTTTTTTTTTCAATAGATGCAAAACCTTAAAATGTTCAAGATACTGTTATATCATGTGATGTCCAATTTGTTCTAAAAACTAAAAAAAAAAATTTTCTTCTTTAGTTTATTTATTTTGCACTTAAAAATGATTTGCTATATTTCGTGCTTTCTTTTCTAAGGTAAGAATCATCATAATCAGAGCCGTGCGTCTTGTTTTAAAATGAATTCTCTTCTTTTGAAAAATATTTATTTTGTTATCCAATTTTTAACCGCTTTCAACTGTCTGCCTCTGGTTTTTATTTATACATTAACTTTTAAGTAACAGTAACTTTTCACTTCATTTTGTTTCGCTTCTTTCCGCTTTTATTTCGTTTCGCAGTTTACAGGTATACTTCGTGCTTTTTATTCCTAACTAAGAATGATCATAATGTTTACAGCTATACTTTGTGCTTTTTATTCCTAACTAAGAATGATCATAATCAGAGCCGTGTTTACAGGTACCTCTCTTTTCGCCCCTTTTCTATTGTTAATATCTTAATCAAAAATTGAAAAAATCAAACTTTCAAAAAGCGAAATAATCAATACTGCACGTTAAGTTTAGTACTTTTAAAGTTTGATCAAATATCTAAACTATCAAATTTAAAAACGATATTTAGAATTTTAAAATTTTAATTGTTTGGTGAAAATTTCAAAATTTCAAAACTTTTTAAATAATTTGATATTTTGATATTTTAAAACTTTGATCAAAATTCCAAAAATCTAAAATTTCAAAACTTTTTAAAACTTTGAATTGATAAGTGTTACACGGACCCTCAACATTATCATCTGTCTCTTGATATAAAACAGCTCCAATTCCTACATCGCTTGCATCAACGACAAGTTTAAATTGTTTTTCAAAGTCTGGAGTGACCAGAACTGGACTATTAATTAAAAGTGATTTGCTATTTTCAAAGGCGTTTTGACAATTTTCACTCCAGATAAATTTAGAATCTTTCCGTAAAAGATGAGTCAATGGTTAAACAACAGTAGCAAAATTTGAACAGAATTTCCTGTAAAATCCAATCGTGCCTAAAAATCTCATAAGTTGTTTTTTATTTGTAGGAGGAGGAAATTTGATAATTGCACCTTAGACGTAATAGGTTTCACCTGACCTTGGCCAACTGTAAGCTAAATAATCAACAGTGGCCTGACAAAATTCACTTTTACCAAGATTAACAGTCAAATTTGATTGTGACAATTTATCAAAAGTATCATATAAATGTGTTAAATGCTGTTCCCAGCTACATGTATCACTACATACAATAAGATCATCAATATAAGCATAACAACAGTCTAAATCTTTTATAACATTATTGATCATTCTTTGAAATGTAGCTGGAGCTTTTTTCATACCAAACAGCATGACATTATACTGAAATAAGCCATCTGGTGTTACAAAAGCTGATATTTCACGAGCTCTCTGTGTCAATTGTACTTGCCAGTAACCTTTCAACAAATCAAATTTGCTCACAAATTTTGCTTGACCAATGTTGTCAATACAATCGTCTATCCTTGGAATTGGATAGGAATCAGATTTTGAAACTGAATTTACTTTTCTGAAATCAGTTACGAAACGAAAGGTTTTAATCTGGTTTTGGCACAAGGAGGCAAGGAGAGCTCCATTCACTGTTACTCGGCTCCATTATATCATTGTCAAGCATATATTTAATTTCTTGTCTCAAAAATTCAAGTTTGAGTGGATTTAGCAGGTAAGGATGTTGCTTAATTGGAGAAGCATCGCCTACATCAACATCATGACAAACAGCAGTGGTTTTGTTTGGCACATCTGGAAAAAGATTTTTTAAAGAGAATTTCGAAGTTTTCAATTTTTCTCTACGATCAAAAGTCAGATGTGCAAGTTTGGAGTCTAAATTTGACAAAATGTCTGAATTTTTCAATCTAACTGTTTGGACCATAGTTTTAAAACTAAAAGGTGGTTCAATTACATTTGGTTTGTCATGATTGTTCTCCAATTTAACCATGGTTAAAGTGGCAATTGGTTTACTCTCACCTTCATTAGTACGCTCAAAATATGGTTTTAACATATTAATATGACACACTCTATTTTGTTTGCGCCGACCTGGAGTTTTTACAATATAATTCAAATCATTGACTTTACTCTCTATTGTATAAGGACCACAATATTTAGCCTGTAAAGGATGTCCAGGGACTAGCAAAAATACAAGTACCTTATCACCAGGCTCAAAAACTCTGTCCCTGGCATCTTTATTATACCATATTTTCATCTTATTCTGAACAGTTTTTAAATTGTTCTGAGCAATTTGACAAGCAGTATACAATTTTTCTTTAAATCTAAATGCATAGTCTAAAAGATTCAAGTCAGTGTGTTCAGCAAGCCACTTTTCCTTAATCAATTTTAAAGGTCCCCTTACAGTATGACCAAATACCAACTCAAAGGGACTAAAACTAAGGGATTCTTGAACAGCCTCTCTGACCGCAAAAAGTAAAAAGTGAACACCATCATCCTAGTCCCTGTCAAATTGAAGACAAAAAGTTCTAATCATGTTCTTCAATGTTTGATGAAAACGTTCTAAGGCACCTTGAGATTCTGGATGATAAGCACTTGATCTATACTGAACAATCCCTGACTGAAACACGACTTGCTGAAATAAACCTGACATAAAATTTGAACCATGGTCGGATTGTATAGACTTTGGAAGTCCTACTAGCGTAAAAAAATTGATAAGAGTTTGACAATAGTTGGTGTCTTGATATTCCTTAGCGGAATAGCCTCAGGAAAGCGAGTGGATGTACACAGGATCGTCAATAAATACGCATTTCCGGTCTTGGTCTTTGGTAAAGGTCCAACGCAATCAATGAGTACTCGGCTGAAATGTTCTTCAAAGGCTGAAATAGGCAGAAGTGGTGCTGGTGGTATTTTCTGGTTAGGCTTACCAACAACCTGGCATATATGGCATGATTTGCAGTATTCTGCGACATCATTTCTAAGTCTTGGCCAGTAGAAATGCTGCAAGATCTTAAGGCAAGTCTTCCTTATACCTAAGTGTCCAGCAAAGGGGGTGTCATGGGCAAGACCAATAATATCTTGCCTATAAACTTTAGGCACCACCACTTGGTATACCACTCTCCATT
The DNA here is from genome assembly GCF_021869535.1 of Mytilus californianus. Taxonomy (NCBI): domain Eukaryota; kingdom Metazoa; phylum Mollusca; class Bivalvia; order Mytilida; family Mytilidae; genus Mytilus; species Mytilus californianus. Next base: position 43,268,291 of record NW_026262734.1, on the reverse strand, counting down.
CCTCCTCTGCAATTAAATAGTTGCAACAAAAAAAACATACCATCTATACCAATGTCAGTGAAAGACAAACCCAATCAAATATGACGCTAGATTGCAAAAAGCAGACTTTGTTCGATTTACGTCAAACGTGATTTTTGGACCGAAGATAGTCGAAAAAAAATACGGGTTATGTTTTTAAGTATATACAAATACCCTGATTGATTCTAGTCTGTAGCAATCATTTAAACTGTGATAATGTTTGGAAAATTTAGGCAAATTTAACCAGCATTTATACTTGAATCGTAGACATAGGTCTTTCTCATGATAAAATATTTGTATGCCCCACTTAGGGGCATTATGGTTTTTTTTTGGTCTGCATCCGTTCGTTCGTCGGTTCGTCCGTTCGTCTGTCCGTCCGTCTGTCCCGCTTCAGGTTAAAGTTTTTGGTCTAGGTAGTTTTTTACCCCAATTTCACGGTCCACTGAACATAGAAAATGATAGTGCGAATGGGGCATCTGTGATCTATGGACACATTCTTGTTTTATGTTGTTCAAAATAATAATAAAATAAAAGTGGTATGATCGCCAATGTGACAACTACCAACCACAAATAAAATGATGTAGATGTAAGCAACTAAAGGTCACTTTACAGCCTTCATCAATGGGCAAAACTCATACCGTATAGTTAGCTTTAAAAGGGCACTTGTCTCTGGAATCTATGTTTTACACAACTTTATATATCACAAGGTATAAATCTCGCATTTTTTGCTGGGCAAACATTGCCATTGGATGTGAGATGAAGAAATGATTTACAGTAGAGTTTCTTAAAAGGCCTGCATCGAATGATTCCGACGACGAAGTCGTGTTGTATACCATATTGTAGATATTTTGCATTATATACCGCGGAATCGATAACTATCGATAGTTAGCGACCAAGTGTCATTGTTCAAACGCGCGTGTGTAGTTTGTGTTATATAAAGGTATAAAGGTGGGTTTTTTTAAGAGACAAGTGTTTGCTAAATGTAAAATATAAAATAAGAATAGCAAATTAAACGGGTTAAATTGTGTAAAAAAAAAATATTAAACAAAAAAATAAATTTAGTACTTCATCAGCTATGATTTAAAAGATTAACATTTTAAAGTAAAATCGTATTATTGTTTGCACATGCAGTAGCAAAAGATGATTTAAATTGGATTCAATACAAGTATTGTGAAGTTCGCTTATTAGACTACATGTACTGCATACCGCGCTGATCAAATGTAATGCTAGCCTTCAACAGCAGCAAACCATCAATCAACACATATCACAAAGTCATGTTCGTTGTCTAGTACACACGGTGAGTATCATACACGTGTTATCAAAGCTAAACTTGCCTATATTTACTGGAAAATATAAGACTAGCAATCATTTTTTTTTAAATTCATATAAGACAACCACCCACACAAATCTTACGCTGAGTGATTTACACAAATTCAAATGAAGGGGCTTCTACAAAGCGAAGTTTTACAAACTATATATAAAGATAAGAAGAGGTGGTATAATTGCCAATATTCACGCAGCTCTCCACCAGAGACCAAATGACATAGAAGTTAATAATTATAGGTGATTGTACGGCCTTCAATAATAAGCAAAACCAGTACCACATAGTCAGCTATAAAAGGCATCGAAATGACAAATGTAAAACAATTCAAATGAGAAAACTAACGGCCAGATTTATTGTACAAAACAATGAACGATACACAAATATGATAACAGCAACAAACGACAACCACTGAATTGCAGGCTCCTAATTTGGGACAGGCACATACAGAATGTGACGGTTGTTTAACATGTTTGAGGGCGCCAACCCTCTGCAGGTTTTTCCATGACGAACTGAAATTACGACAAAGTATTTTCATTGATCCAGGAAAGATACGGACAAACCAATAAAATTATCTAAATCTACATGCAGATCCTAATAAAATAACAGGCTCCAATTCATACAATAGCCATTATAGCTATATCCTTCGTAAGTATTATGATAAGACAAAAGAACGTATGCAAGAGAATTGAAGTCACTCTTTCAGACAGACCGAATGAATCCCTATTAGTTTCTGTTATTTTTCAATCAGTTACCTACAGAGATACGTCAAGAGTTAGCACTAGTACACAGATCCACAAAAAACACAATACATGATTTACACAAGGTATTTCTTGACGCGTTGAATATTACGAAAGCCGTAAAATAATCAGAAAAAGTAGAAAGGCCATTATCTACCGTTACTTTTTAATGATGACCAGTATGAAATCACGTTCAAAATTAACGTTGGAAAAACTCGAAAGTCAGTTTCTAGGAATAAATATCTATTTCGATAAATTTTGCATATTTTAAAGAGAGAGAATACAAATACACACACACGTCTTGATAATGACTATACAATTAAGCGGTGAAAAAGATTTCAGCATGTCGGATTGAATACAATGATTATCGTTGGTTCATGTCTGTAATATTTGTTTTCGTAGACTGTTTTGTTATAAATTAGGCCTTTAGTTTTCTCGTTCAAATTGTTTAACATTTTTATGTCAGGGCCTTTTATAGCGGACTGTACGGTATTGGTTTTTCTCATTGTTGAAGACCGTACAGTGGCCTATTTTGAGTTGCTACCACATCATTTTAACTCTGATTGAAAGTTATCTTATTGTCAATTATACCACATCATCTCAGTTTTATATCACATACCTCACATCCTTCAGCATATACTATGTTTAATTTAAGATATGATTCTTTTCAATAATGATTTCAAACAGAATTATTGTGTTACACAAATCTATTTTTAGTAACTTTGACTTGAACCTATGTGACAATATATCCAATTAAGGTGTGATCTTCATGTAGTATTTTATTACGCATATGAAACCCACTTTTCTGCACAAATATTTGTCTATTTTGGTTTGACTTTGACTTTTGATTTGGTGACATTGAAATCAATAGTGATCTTCCTCTTATTACATGTGACCATATCTCCGTGTAAAGTTCCAATCCCATATGAAGTATTTGATTTAGAATCCACAAACCACTTTATTTTCTATATTCATTATCTTTGATCTTGACTTTTGACATAATGACCTAAAAAATTTTTTTTCTCCTGTCTCGTTATATGTTACTATATATCATAGTTTGTTTGCACTTTGATCTGATGTCTTTGAGCTAGTATCTGACTAAGATAAAAGGTTGCTGTTAAAACACATGCAAGAAGACGTAGCAATGATCAAAATCTATTTCAACTCAATTCTAGGTTCATTTTGTCTTCTTTTAAATGAATAAAGAGACTTCAATTCCTTTCGAAATCGTCTGTCGTTATAAAAATATATAAAACCGTTAACAACATGGTTCAAATATCCCAGCTCAAAGCCAAAAAGGAATATGTACGCCTCAGTTGGTGACATTTTACTGAGAGCTTCCTGGTCAACTATCCTTATTAAAGTCAATACCATGAACGTGATCAGCGTAACAAAGAATATTACCGAGATAACAACCAGGCCTATTGTTACTCTAGTTACGTTGCTGGTGATTTCATATTTGTTCTTAATGAAAAGCATTTTAGCAGACGATCTTCGAGTTTTCTGTAAAATACTTGTATCCATACTGTCTACTGATGACGCAACACTCAATATGTTGTGTAAACCGTTTGGATTAGGTAACAGATTGCTTTGACTCAGGATCTCGGTATTATCTAAGTCTTTACTTATCGATGATTTGTCTAAAGTTGTCTGTTTGTTGTTGTGATGGGTCGACATTGGGTGAAAGGAAGAATCAGATGATGATTTGAAAATTTGTCTATCACCCTGACAAACTTTTTCAGCTTGCTCCGTGAATGAACATGTACTAATGCTTGAACATGAGACTTCCCCCTTAAGAGCCTTTTTTAATACATTTCTATTCGTCATTTGTTTTCTAATAATATTACTTTTTATTATTTTACTTCTAACGGGAATATATAAGCAGAAAATTGCAAGTCCTATTAAAACCACTTCAATTAGTAAAACAATAAAGTATGTAACTGGAAAATATGAATTCTGTAGACTGTCATTAACGAAACATTCAAAACCATTGGTTGCATTTGACAGAGGAAATGTATGAGTACCAGATATGTATCCCATTGGTGTGGCATTAATGGCGGCAAGTACAAAAAGTATAAAACAAAGCTTCCTAGCATGAGCACAGGAAACTTGATCTTTAAAAGGATAACAAATGCGTCTGTATCGTTCTATTGCTATCAATAGAATTAAAAACACGGTCCAGCATCCCCACACGTAACTGTTCATCATTACTAGGCGACAAACGATGTCGAAATCAAAAGACAAAGGTTTCATCACCATTATTATTTCTACAGGAAGATGAGTAATACACACTACAAGATCGGACACTGCTAAGGCGGACACTAAAACGTGGTAAGTACTGTGATATTTCGAGTTTCGGGAAAATATAACAAGTATATTAAAGTTGCCAAGGATACCGACTATGGTTAAAATTCCAATAAAGACAGCAACCGGAATACGTTTAATTCTCTCATCCTCTTCAATTTCTACCAAGACGTCTAATAGTTTGTGGTTTGTTCCATTTGTCATTCTACAAAGGGTCAAATATGAATGTTACAATTATTATCAGTTAAGCATTGTAAGGTTTTCTTTTTATCTTAATATTCTTCTGAACTTTACATGTAGTAGGGTATGGCAAGGAGGATAAATTAGACTTCACAATAGTCTATGTTCATATTACCGGCTTTTGACTCCGGGTTCTATATTTTTTCGACAGGTTACCTACTCTGTGGTAAGACATCCTGGTCAGTACTCCGTCAACTACGAGCAACCAAAGGTTGATTCGATTTTGATTTTTGGTGTTTTAACGCCACTTTTAAGCACCGCTTTTGGGCTATTTCGTGGCGGCCAGTTTTTATTGGTGGAGGAAGCCGGGGTGCCCGGAGAAAACCACCGACCTTCGATAGGAAAACTGGCAATCCTAGTCAAGTAAGATTGGAGTCGAGTGCACCCGCACTAGCGGGGTTCGAACTCACAACTTCAGTGTTGACTGGCTAGTGATTACAGTAGTAACTACTTATAGACCACTCGGCCACCGAGGCCCCCGAGCAACCAAAGGAATAAAAATCAAATGTATAAGCGTTGCAATTTGAGGGGAAAATTTACTTTTTTCTGATGATTTAGTCATGTAAAGAAAGCATTAAACTGTTTCAGTAAACTTTCCCCTTAAAGTTGTACCGATTAGAATCTTGAATTTACTTATTAACGTTGCGCATGCATGATCGAGTACCAGGATGTCCAACCACAGAGGATATATATAAGCTGTCGGTTATATGAAAATGGTCTATTAAATACCACAGATCCTGTCAATTCCGTAGCTGCTGGGTTGTTCAGCGGTGTAAATACACACTGGGCAAGGATTGTGGTTCTGTTTACACTCGTATGACAGCTACAGATATATGGTTATATCTGGTCTATATGCCAGCTTTGATAAGTGTTTGATATTACTATAAATTTTCACTTCGTACTATGAACATCAAAATTATTTATTTTGTAAAAATATTCCCTTTCTCTATTGGAACTGTACACGTATACCTAACAACAAAATTATTTTCATTTACCTGTGTTTAAAGTTATTGCAAATGGCTGATATTTTTGTTCGAGCATATTGTTTTTCTTTAATTGTTTAACATTTCATACCGATATAACATGTTACTTTTATTATTCTTCCCTTAGTTTATCTATTTTGTATATACATTGTATCATAGGTCAAATTTATTTGTTCAGTGTATGTTCAATGGTGTTAATATGTCCTTTGATTGAGTTAAGCTATTTCAGTTGATATTTTATAGTGTGTCTTTCTATGTTGTGATGTTACATTATTGTTTCAGAAAAAGGGTGAAGGTTTGGTACCAACAAAACGTTTAAACCCGCTGCATTTGTTTGCACCTGTCCTAAGTCAGGAATCTGATGTTCAGTAGTTGTCGTTTGATGATGTGGTTCATAAGTTTTTCTCGTTTCTCGTTTTTTATATAGATTAGACCGTTGGTTTTCCCGTTTGAATGGTTTTACACTAGTAATTTTTGGGGCCCTTTATAGCTTAATGTTCGGTGTGAGCCAAGGCTCTGTGTTGAAGACCGTACTGTGACCTATAATGGTTTACTTTTATAAATTTTGACTTGGATGGAGAGTTGTCTCATTGGCACTCATACAACATCTTCTTATATCTATTGTGAACATAGATGAATTGACTGAGTGGATTAAGTCAAAATGATCTAATTCCCCATTCAAAATAACCGTACAAGATTCATCAGTAAATAGCCTAGCACACTACGACTTAACTGTACATCCCCATATAATTTCTCTATTTTTTTAACAAATGCCTGACGAAATGTGTGTTCTTCGATGACAGGTTTTCTTCTATCATACTTTATCATACTTTATGTTCTTGAACGATATATCAGACATCTTTTCATGTGAAAAACTATTCTGTTACTGAACAATTTATTTCTTGGTGACTTTTCTCAATTTTGATGAGTGTTGAGTTTAATCTAAAGCTGATAGGTTATTCATAGTACATGTTACATGTATGCTATTGGTAAAAAAATATACAGGTAAATGTGGCGCAATTTGATTCCATTTATTGGCGCGATTGATGTCATCAGAAAAATAAAGAGTGGCGCAATTGATACCTTTTCAAAACTGTAATTGGCGCAAATTGATGCTGCCCGTCAAAATATGGATAAATAATCCAGGTTAAACAATGTATTCTTAAATATTTGGGGGCTTGTTTCTTTATCTTTACAAATAACGCTTAATTTATAAAATTCCCAAGAACAATATTATACTTTTAAATTAACCTGTAATTATTTGATTTCTATATTCTGTAAGTAGTCCATTTCAGTTATCGGTATTTTATTACCTAATTTAATTTTTTGATACAGTATTCATTGTCCTTTTTTTATAAGTTTTGCTCTTTTCTTTATTTTTTGGGCCCATTATTCTCTAAACTGCAAACCCTTTCCACACTCTCCTTTAACAGTACTTTTAAATACTTGCTTAGCCTTGAACTAAATTTAAGCCTAATTAAGGAAGACTAACATGTCTCGTCTCTTTCGTCCTCATAGCTTTCATTGAAATATTTTCTTTGATTTATGATTGCTTAATCAAATAAAGATTTTAAGTTATGATATTAAACTTATCTTAACAAATTTAATTTCACTGACCAATGATTTTGATAAAATTGGTCAATAAAGGTCATGCCTAATTAATCAAGATGTTTAGATAACACAAGTAAACAATACGTTTGTAGTACATTGTATTGATAGCCTGGAAGCGAAATATTTATTATTTCCCAACTTTGAAGGTTGGTATTCTCTATACTGCAATGTGTACTTAAAACGATCAAAATTTGATAATACAATTTGCTATCATGTCTTGGCTGTACAATCCGTATTCTAGTATTGAAAATATCTTTAAAAAGTATTTTCTTGTTAAGATATATTAAGTTATTTAGATTGAAAAATTCAATTCAGTAAATTATTGGAGAAATGTGAGTTGGTTGTCGCTTTTTTTGCGTCCAGTTGCAAATATTTCATGCATTTTCAGAACGAGAACAAATTAACGGTTCATACAGAAGGTAAGTTCTGCTGAAAGGTAGATCGAGTGAAGTAAATTGATCAGAATAGAAACTTAACATTGCAACCGGCTGGCTAGGACAACTACGGACTCGTCAGAGAGTTGTTGTGACTTTATTTAACGCACAGAGACCGTGGCACTCATCATAACAGAGGAATCGCATTTAACATCCAGATTCCAATGTGATGTAGTTGCGTATTTATACATCCCGCACCGCCAATCGAGTTAAAAATGTATTTGCTTAAAAAAATATTAGTCAGCGTAGATAGATTAAATAGAAACACTCAGACACAAATTCAATATAAATCTAGTTCAATTGGTCCTAAAATAGTATCATCCACTTTAAACTAAATCACTGAAATAAAGTTTGGAATCATGAAATGTTTCAAAAATTGTGTGAGTACATGTTCGTGGTTCGGGGACACAGTTATCGTTCTTTTTTCATTGTCCGGTCTACAAATATAGTTCTATTGTAGACAGTGTAGAACTTGCAAATTATTTTCATATTCCTTCCAAATTTAATTCTTTATATTGTAGGTAGTAGAGGGGGAGTAATTATATGTACAAAAAAATTGGGGCATGCATGTTTAGGTAAAGTGCATTTGTTCATTTAAAAAAGTTCTAACATTAATATGTCTGAAGCTGTCAAACTAGATTATGGACCCCTTACCATAAAATTGTCCATATTTGATTAAAGCTGAATCAGATATACTTTTCTGTAATTTTGATATAATTTGTCCCCATAAGTAGCACACTACACTGTAATTTTTTTTTACGGATTCAGACTTTTTTTCAGATTCAATATTTTATCAAGGCCTCATCACTTGCAATACTTGTTATAACGGTAGAATAGAGCAGATGCGATTTTTTTCAATTTGCATTTGTTTGTGTGAATGAAATGCACTTAAGAAATAACTGGGTTCTTAGACCACATGACAATTATGAATCGTAGTTATACATTGCTGGAAAATTTGAAGAGAAAATCAGGTTTTTAAAAGGATAACAATTTTGGTTTGATTCTAAATTTTTGTAAGATAAAACAAAATTCATTTAAATAAATTAAGTGCCTAAATGAGAGAAAATCGTCGTTGTTTTAAAAAAAATAATGTCGGACACAAACAGCCATTGCGATCATTGTTTAATCAAATATATAAATCTACATTCATTAAAAAATACTAGTATTAATAAAACAAATAATGTACTTACTTAGTTTTTTCCTGATTAAGTGTACTGAATCTAAACTGTTATACTCGAATAGATAAAACTGATAGATTTCATCGGTCCATAACCACCCACTGTTTTAATATTTGTTTATGAAATTAAACACTATTATTGAGAAAATCGAAACATATAACCTAGTTTTATTATATACTGATTGAAATATATAGATTTAAAGAAGAATCTGTGATTAATATTGTTCAGATACTTCAGCAACATATATCTTTCTATTCATAAATTAAATATCCTATTGATATGTTTGTATAACGGTTAAAAGTTAATAATTTTATAATGGTTTTGACTTTTTCAGATTTAAGCTAAAAGGTAAACATCTGTTTAATTTTTGGAATAATATGAGACCGTCATACAAGTGAGAGGTTTAGCTATACCTATAAACTCAGGTTTAATCCACCATTTCCAACATAAGGAAATGCCTGAACCAAGTTAGAAATATGACAGTTGTTTTCCATTCGTTTGACGTGTTTGAGTTCCTGATTTTACCATTTGATATGGGACTATCTGTTTTGAACTTTCCTTCGAGTTCGGTAATTTTTTTATTTTACTTTTTGAATTGCATACAAATATAAAAAAATATTGCGTAAAAATATAAGAAAAATGTGTTTTTTTTTTTTTTTTTTTTTTTTTTAATTTTGATCTTTCAGTTGAAGAGTCAAAATTTGAACAAATGAAAACGTGTTAAATATTTAAAAAAAAATCAAAACTTTCATAAAGGCAAAATAGTCTGTTTAAAGAACAAATTGATTCAAGGCGAATTTATTTGTGATTCGAATTGGAAGTTATTAATTCAATTAATTTCATTTTGATCAAAGATTGCAACTATAGTTTATTTTTTAGAAATGATTATTGTCAACTGCAAATTAATCATAAAACATAACTATTGTCTATTTGGTCAGTGCTTGAACAAATTCAAACCATCATCAACTTAAAATTGATTTCCATTTTCTTATTTTAATAAATTGCCTATCACTATCCTTGAAATCAACACGATTTGATCAAGAGGAGATAAGCCGTTTGCCTCTGTAAAAGATCTGCAGTGAGAAGATATAATATGACTGTTTTCATTTAACTACATATTGATTGATTGTTTAACACCCAGTTGCAAATATTTCATGTGTTTAAAGGACGAAACTTAATAAACGGATATATATTCATACCTAATGTCTGCATATTGAGGCGATTCGGGCCAAGGTCATTGGATTTGGCTGTAGCTGAAAGAATATGGTATATGGAATGAAGACACTGATTTTGCATTGCAAGAGACCATGTTAAGACCCCTTTAAGAGTTGTTGCAAGGATTCTTCAACGTCAAGAAAGCGTTACATTCTTAAAAGTAACCTTTCAAATATAATGTTTTTTTTACAGTTTCTTATTGCATGATTCATGTTTACTGTCGAACAATAGAATTTAATTAAATTAAAATAAAATTCGTTTATTGAATTTGTAAATAATTGTACTGACAGGCTGAGCAAATCGAGTCGTCCTTTATTGCTATTGTTATGCTAATTCGAGCATGCGAGGGTTTGTCGTAAAACTTCGTGCATTTTGATACTTCAGATTTACACTTAAAACCAAGCTGAGAAGACATTGAAGAATTTAGAAAGAATAATGAATAAAGATAAGTATTATATGAATTTAGTTTAAGGAATCAAATATTTTAGCTTGAATTCGAAGTGCATTATTTGTTTGTTATGTTTTTGTTAAATATTTAAATTTCATACTTCATTTCACTGAATTCAACTTACAGCCACGTGGTAATGAAAACGCAAAGAAAAATTAAAATAAATAAATTTATGCACGAGTTTATTCGGAGTTACTCAATAGTACACGAGTGCAGGTATAAATAAACGCTAGACTTTTTAGGTAAAAGATGTGTGTGCGTGTATGGGCTTACCTATTTAATATCATATTCATATATATGCCACATAAAAGAATATGGGGTGCAAATTTGTCCATACAAAGTTCTATTTTGAGGAGTTCGAACACTAGTATCGTTAAATTGGTATAATTCTAATTTATTAATTTGATGGAATTAGTTGGTTTATGAACCTTCTGCTCGTCTATGTATGACAGAGTTCTTATATTGGTATAAAGTTTCACAACAGCAATTAATTATTATAGTTAGTAACGTGCCAATTTGTACATATACCCGAAGGAGGTGTTTTGTACAGCAAAAATATTTATTATTCCTTTATACTTTATGGAAAAGAAGATTTTGTAGCAAATCAGTTAAAATCTTATGCGGAGGCCTCAGGGTCCACGAACTTATTACACACAATTTTTCATTATAACATGTTTATCATCTTATTACGCTTGATTGTCCATGTTGTGCTAGCATTTATGGTTTGAAAGTCACGAAGAACTTTTATTTTCCAAAAAACATCATGCTGATCACTGAAGTCGAGAGCACCCCAAAAAGGTATACTTGTCGAATATGTCCATACTGGAACTTATTTTAACTAATATCATATTTAAAAACCTGTGTCATGGAATTCGTTACTACATGTGGCACTGCACGCAATAACCCTTTATCAAGTATATAATTATTAAATATAAGAGGACGAGGAGAAAGAATGTGATTTTTTTTTATTAAATTTCCATATGTTTACAATTCTTGATATTGAACCATTTATTTAAAACAAACTCAAATTATATGAACTTAATATTTAACATGTTTTGTTTATACAAATGCCTAGAATTTTAAGGTCGTCGGAAGGGGGTAGAAATGGGGACGCACGAGTGCCTGTAGTTGAAATTCGACTACAAGAGAGACGACATGGATTGAGGAACCGTGATGTTGCCACACCGGAAAAATCAAGATATTGAAATGGTAGCTGCAGGTGAACTCCAAACAAAATTTTCCGATACAAATTCTGGCCCTCATGCCATTTCAAGGATAACATCACATGTAAGGGCCTGCAGAACCAGCATTTAACATGAATTAAAGCGCCATTTGCGCAAGTAGAGATACCAGCGCATGTAACTGCATAATAAAAAATGGTGAGATAGATAGTGATAAAAGAAAAGAAAATATTTGAAAGAAAAGATAGGAAATAGGGAATTCATTGACTTATCGCTTATCAAAGTTTTGTCAGTCAAATTGAAATGTCTCTAAATGTAATAAGTTATGAAAACTCCGCCGGTTTACTTGTTAATTCGTATAACAAAAAAACAACGAAGTTAAATCCAAATCAAAATATTGAGTCTTGAACTGATGCATTTTTTTTTAATTATATGAAGGTGATTTGCAACGATTTTCAAATTTAGCTAGTAAATTGATTACTTATGTGTCAATAATTAGAAATATACGGGTTTGTTGTGAGAGATCTATTGTTATTATCAGGAATTTTGGTTACGAATTGCAAACAATCTTACAAGATATTATATTGGTGGTATTTGATGTTACACTGTTATAGCAAATGGGGAATCAAAAAGTAATATAATTTAAAAGATAAGTGTATCAACCCCGACACATTCTGTATGTGTCTATATATACCAAGTCAGGAGCCTTAAATTCAATTGTTGTCTTTTGTTGTTGTATATCATATTTGTGTTTCGTTCATTGTTTTGTACATATATTAGTCTGTAAGTTTTCTTGTTTGAATTGTTTTAAATTTGTAGTTTCGGGACCTTTTATAGCTGACTATGCAATATGGGTTATTTTTTTCATTGTTGAAGGCTATACAGTGACCTACAGTTGAAAACTCTTGTCATTTGGTCTCTGGTGTAGAGTTGTCTCATTGGCAACCATACCACATCTTATTTGTATAGGTAATTAAACATATTTGGAATTGAACTTTAAGGATGCGTGTTATTGACAGAATTGTTTTATCTGTTTATACACAGTTCAAAAATGCAAATTGGCACACCTATTTGATTTTTGTTCTCTAAGTTAATATCAAGAAAAGTTATCGTTGTTTCCCAAATGAAAACATGCATGGAAACATATAAAATTACAGCGAGACCTGTTTGATGTTTTACACCGAGGACTATTCTTTACTTATAGTTCGAATGATAATTTTGGTGTAATTTACTGGATTTTATGCAGACTATGGATATCCCAGCTGCTACTTGTGAAATATTGCTGACTGGACCGCCCTTCAGTACACCAGCTTTGGATCGCCTAGCTGTTATACAATGATTAGTTTAATCGCCATAAAGATTTTATTTTGACTGACAAATAATTTGGTTGTGTACTGTTGTTGTAACAGTTGTTGTTGTTGTTTGAATGAATTTTGATTAAATGTTGCCATGACAATTCATAAGCCAACCTAAATCAGTGTTTGTTATTTGTTGTAGTGATATACAAAAACGTCATCAATGGTATCTGTTTGTATACATATTGATATTTGGGTAATAAACAACAAGTTTGTTAATTTATTTTATTCATTAAATTTGAAGAATTGCCTTAGCCGTGTGATATGACTTTTGTTATCAACTGCTTCCGGTTTATATCAACTGCTTCCGTTTCATATCAACTGCTTCCGGTTATTGTCGCATGCTTTTCTGTAAAGTTAGCGCTTGACAGTTCGACGTCATTCGGCAAATTCCGGAAAATGTACCTCAATGGTATTTTTTTTTTTAGTAAAACATAACAAAGTTGGAGAAAAAGAAAATATTAATAATCAGAAAAATATATTATTAAAAAATACAAAACAAATATTACAACAAATGCTTTGTTTCAAAGTTTTAAAAATAGTTTTGTCTGTGTCTTCTGCTGAAGTATATGATAAAAAGAACATAACATGTCGTTTTTCATATCAGACCCCTTATCAGCCCATGGTCAAAATCATCCCTCGAGTCTGTCGGCTCTCGGGTTGATAACATAACCTAGGGCTGATAAGGGGTCTGATATGAAAAAGGCCATGTTATAATCTATATATATTCAATAATGATACACTACTTTCATTTCACTGTCAGAGCGATTCATTTCTATTGTATATGCGGTGCATTTTTACAGTCGGATTCTTTTTTATTTTCATTAAATAGATTCTTAATTCAGCCGACTTGCTCAAAAACTAAATTAAGTCGGAAGGATTTGATAATGCTTACTTTGGGATTGAAAATCTAACGTCAAAATAGCATTTATTGCTAAAATATGTTCTAATAATTCGTCCAGATCTATATGAAGGGTAAAATGTATCCATTTCAATGTCATCGAATATATAATATGCATAATGTGAACGTGTATCACCTCAAGACGATGTGTCACATATCATCACGACCTCCATGTGACGTTGACCTCAAGATCAAAAGTCCAGGTTTGTTTTGGGGTGGTTTCGCGAAATCTCTCAGAAACTATATTGATAGCTGGCGCGCCCGATAAAATGGGCTCCTCTTGCTCCAGTAAGTTCTGTTTCACGTGAAAAATACACAAAATTCAGCTGTTTTGATTTTCAATATGAAATATTAGAAATGTCAAACAGGCGTTACAAAAAAAAAAGAAAAAAGAAAAGATCGGTATTTCAAAAGAGACAGTATCTGTTCTTCTGGATGATTTTACCAACATAGGATATATAATTTTTTGGCCTTTAGTTATATCACTAAAACTCGTAACGAATGTTACAGTAAACAATTTTATAAACTGATGACTATTTTAGAAAATCAAAATAATTACAATTAACTATGTATGCGGGAAATATTCTGAACAAAGATAACAAATTATGTTCACTATCTGTATATGTATTAGTTATAAATAGATTTATTTAATGTTTGCAAATTTGAAGCTTTTTTTAAGGAAAAATTTGTGACTAAGGTTTGTAAAGATACGTGCTTTCAGCATTTAGTAAGTATACTTCGAGTTAAAATTGGAATACTTTAATTGATGTTGAAGACTGTACTGTGACATCACTGTCCAAGGTAAGGGGAGGGTTGGGATCCCGCATGTATAACCCCGCCACATTCTGTATGTATGTATATGCCTGTCCCAAGTCAGGAGCCTGTAATTCATTGGTTGTCGTTTGTTGCTGTGTTACATATTTGGTTTTCTTTCATTTTTTTTGTAAATTACTTAGGCCGTTAGTTTGCTCGTTTAAATTGTTTCACATTTGTCATTTCGGGGCCTTTTATACCTGACTATGCGGTATGAGCTTTGCTCATTGTTGAAGGCCGTACGGTGACTTAAAGTTGTTAATTTCTGTGTCATTTGGTCTCTTGTGAAGAGTTGTCTCATTGGCAATCATACCGCATCTTCTTTTTCATATATACAACGTGTACAATACATTTGTGTGTTTAAATTGTGTACAGCACTCAGCATATTTTTAATATCATATAATGGCTTCTCTCAACTCGTTGTGGTTCATTGCTTAATAACACACAACGTCCATAATAAACTGTACATGGGATATATCCTCTGTATTTTCAAGTAAGCATGGACGATAAGTTTTAATTAAAAAAAAAAATAGGTTAAATATCGTTAATATTACTGAAAATCATCAAATGAATATTGTTACGTTTTTCATGTTAAATTACCCCATAAAACCACAATGAAAGTTGATCCATCTCCAAAAATTCCACATCAGAAATGAATGCAACAACAGTGATAATGCATTGAAGTTATAGCTAAAACGAATAGCTTTCAATACTCGATTTTCTAGATTAATAACCCACTCTTGGGCCTTAATCCTGCAAATGATTACCGTAAAGACATATTCTAATGTAAAGACATATTCTAATGTAAAGACATATTCTAATGATGTTGTGTTAACGTTTAGCTAAGAAGGGTTCACGTCCGTTTATAGGGTGCACCATCTACTTTAAGGGTATCAAAGTCACATATGTAGCGGACATACTATGAATTGTAAAAAAAATAGGTTAAAAGGCCTTTGAAAAATGGCCCTTGTTAAATGAATTCAAGAAAAAATGGCCCTACTGCCTTATTTGATATAGATCAGCTTCAGGGAATATACGTCTGTTTATAATTAAAATACTGTATTGAAATATTTATCACTATAATACGTGTTTCTGTCTGCTTTTTGTCATCTGTCCATGGAAGTACTATGAAAAGTGTTCGGCAAATTTAAAACGAGAATTAAACTGTTAAATAGGACGAACTGAAGTCATTGTTTTGTATTCGATATAATTCATTCTACATAGTCTTACCATGCTCAGCGTATCTAACTTATTCAAAATTGCGGATAGTAAAAAGCGCAGTCACCCGTTTAATTACCAAGGTTGGATTGGTTTTTAAATTGTGAATCAAGTTTATTTGTATTACAACTATTATGCGATGAAAAAATTAAAGTTTTTTTAGTACCTTCCCATCTTCGATGATATATTCATGCATCAAAGATCCTCAGTGAATCATTTTAATGTGGGATTTAATATTAACATTACATGTTTCAGACGTTGCGCTTTCCCGAGTACGTATGGATTTAATACTATAAAACACAAGTTTACTCACTGTATTAAAATAGAAAGGAAGTTAGTAACTTTTGTCTAACGAGTACTAGGCCACGCACTGAAATATTGTACTGTAGAGTACTGTGACAATGTCGTGTCGGACAACTATCGATGATATTCACAAAGCACACGAAAGGATAAAGCCGTTTGTTCACAGAACACCTATTTTCACAAGTTCGACTTTCAATAATTTAATTGGAAGAGAAGCATTTTTCAAATGTGAAAATTTACAGAAAACTGGATCTTTTAAAGCAAGAGGAGCACTAAATTCAGTGAGTATGTAGGTTGTTATAACACAGTAAGACAATGCATTTAGACATTTTTTTAGAGATTATTTTTAACAAGAGGAAACCATTTTCAGATAAAGATTTAATGCACATCACAATATGCCGGTCTGCATTTCATAATTTTTTTTATAAAAAGTTCATATAAAAAGTTCATATTATTATAACATTCATAACAACAGTAATTTTTCTAGTTTGTTACGGGTTTACAACTCGTAAGCACGTGCAACCTCGATCAGTATAGTGGTGTGCATGTTTTTTTGTAGTTCTATTATTGGTTTAGCAACAACAACATCTTTGTATTGTGTAGAATCATTATACTTCGAGAATGTAAGGATTTTCATATATGCCAGATTTTGTCAGTTAACTCGTGATTTGCGTTCGTCCTGAACATGTATGCGATATTTGCCACTGGACGTAAAGCAACCAACAATCAATAAATCATAATCGTAAAATGCGTAAAAGTGAAGTGCTGGTGAATCACACAAAAATTATGAATTCTATGAAATACTTTTTGTAATTTTTAACTGTTTCCTTAAGGGAAATTTTGAGAGGATTTTTAAAATGAGGCATTTCGTTATGATGGAATGTATCGTATGAATTGAGTATCAAATTTCCACTTCACTTGATTTGAACAAATGTAGATAGGAAGAAAAATTTGCATAGTATATGTCTTTTAATATAAATGATTGTTTAAAATCAAACGTGCAACAAAGAATCTGACAAAACTCAAACGACAAAAGGTCGGACAGGTTAATGTATGTACTCATCTTTGGTGAAAAATATTACGAACGGAGTGTTGGTCTATTACAAATTAAAAGCAAAGAAAATAAAGAGTTGCAAAAATGAGAAATGTATAGAGTGACTACTGTCCTTGTTAATGATCTAATAGCGTAAGCAACAAAATGATTAATGGCACGAGATAATCCGTGTTTAATCAATGCTAAAATGGTGACTTAATTTGTGTTTTTCAAACTGCTAATTTCTTCAAAACGACTTTTATTTCACACATGAAATTTGGTACACACATGCACTTTGTGATGAAACACGTAATAACTTTGCTTTCAGAGGAAATGTGGTACATATCTTTTTCATGATAAAGATTCACCGTACAATACGGTACCTGGAGTACCCTGTAAAACAGGAAATGTAGAAAATCGTGACCATGGGAACTTACGACGATAATTATGATTGTGAAATATAATGATTTCCCTTTAATTTTTTTTTTTTTTTTTTTTTTAAATAGCCATGTGTTATTCCGTTAATTTAAACTCGTAAACTAAAGGGCTTTTTGGACACTGGGCACCCTACTATTAATTGGAAGGGAAAAGGTTAAATACATTTGAGTCCCTCTTGGAGAAAACGGATTTGTATAAGAAAGGATAAAACAGGTATCTTAGCTAGGGCACTTGAAAAAACAGGTTTGTATAAGGTAGGATAAGAAAAAATTAACGGTGCACTAATAAAATCATAAGCTGAGTTCTTTGTTACGTTCGACCAGGCAAAACCATGCAACGCCATTGTACTTTTGACAAATAAAATAAAAGATGTTTAGGTATACATTAAGGATGTACTTAGGCGAAATTAAAAACAATCTAGAATTTAAAATTGATACTATAAGTCAGAAGTGCTTTAGTTAAGGAACCAAATAAGCTTAAAATATTTATAGGTTATGGAGCTCCTTTTGGAGATATTTGATTTTTTTTAAAAAGGGGGGAAAGGCTGACTCGGACTTTTACCTTATATTTGCAATGGTATTATTTCGGTCTCAAATCAAAAGAAAAGAAATCTATAATATGCTTATATTTTGGTAAATGACCTTTTAAGAGCTATTGAAGTCTTATATGAAAAGAGAAATGGGTGTTATGGGGCAGAATATTTTATCCTGTATTGTAGAAAAAAAACGAAGAAGTCCGAATATCTGACACAAATTCCAAAACCTCACATAAGTACATCCTTAAGGCGACAGAAATCCAATACAAAAAGTCAGAAGATATTTCGAGTTCAAAATTCAGTCTTAAACAATAGGCAGGTACAATGTATCTGTACTAAACATCAAGCTCTAAATAGCTTATTTTTTATAAGTAAAAAAAGCCGAACATACCTGCGTATTCTTAAACCCCACCAAATGGATACAACATCCAGTCATGTAAATGAAATAAACGGTGCAATATACTTCTGGATATTCAGTATTTCAATAAGACGTGTAAAATCATAACTATATATCAAAGACAACCATGATAGGTAAATTCTAAGAATAAAAATGTTTAAAAATAGCAAAAGAAACATTGAAACACTGAGCATTTTTGAATGGAGCATTGTACGGTTACGTATGCCTTAAGTTCAATTAACCATCAACATGATTTTTCCTCTTAAATTAAAAAAAAATATATATAACGTCAAGCACTCTAACTTACTATGACTTGCATATCTTACATGCATAAAAATTCATATTTCAGATTTTGAAATTGAAAGAAACAGATCTAGATTTAAAAGGAGTGGTATGTAATGTTTAATTCCATTTTTATGATACATTTAATGTTAATTTGCTTGTCTTGAAGCTCCGACAGCCACCCCAACCTTATTGCCATATTTGCATATTTGAAATATGTTTGTACGTGAATGATATGCCATATATTTACTGATATTATAAATATTTACTTTCACTGTGATAAAATAATAGATTTATTATTTTAAGAAAGAACATTTGTTAAAACTACATGTATATAATGATCTATAATGGGTAAATTTCGTGCGTTTCAGCTACCGACAACATATATCACTGTGCTTAAACGGCTGTGGGTAACTTAAGTTACCCACAGCCCAAGATGGCGGGCTCTATACTCGTTGATATATGATTGATACAAAATCTTCTTTTTGCGACGTTTTTCATGCACTATGTAAATATTTATAGGATTCTTGAATAAAGAAATCACTTACCATTACCATAAATTTGTCAATTTTAAGTTCATTTTAGCGCAAGGCCAACTTTAAAAAATGCATAAGATGTCCGTAACTTTATGGTCAAAACTAATCAGACTGTCCGTAACTTTATTTTCGAATGTGGGTAACTTTTGTTTTCAAAATTGTAAGATTGATAATTTCAACAATTAAAGGACAAGAAACACTATCAAATCCCGTATTTATTACCTAGTTTTATACTATTACGATATGCGTCAAAATAACCAAGAGAAAAGAGAACATAGCTGTAAAAAATCAGACCCGAGATTTAATAATTTACCGTTGTTTTTTTTTTCAGTTTATTCCCGATTTTCGGATAATATGTTGATAGATAAATCAAGTAAACTTGGTTAGCAGCATCCAAAGTATACTTTGCAGAGTGTTTACATAAAACAGGATCTGATGGTACAGCGAAATTTATCTTACATTCTTCTGGCTTTATAGATTGTTCACTGTTGAGTCCTTGGCCCTTTTAGCCGCGGGCAAAATTGATACCTTTTCCTTTAAATAATTTCCGAATTATTAGCCAAAAAAGTAAGGTCTCCACTATATCTAGTGTTATGAAAAAAAATGCCAACATCTTAGAGTAAATGGAAGGCTATCTTGTTGAACATGTGTCCGTTTATAACAGCAATTAAGATAGATTTAAAATCTTCTAAACATTTCATTGACCTCAGGGATTCAATAACACTTGGTATCAAAGCGTAAATATATTCTTCAGGGGTCTGGACATCTCCGTCTATGTATTTCCGCTCAGGATTGACATCTGAACTTGTTCTCTTAAAGGTGATTTTCGTTTGTTTACTTTTAATGTATGTTTTTAAGCCTTGAGTAATTTGATCTGAAATTTGTGATATCTGCAGTGGGAAGTGGTGAGATTTATAAGCTGCATGTCCTGATTTTTCGTCCCAAACTTGTTTCCTTATGCTAAATTTTGAAGTTCCATTGTGTTGGCTGATTGAGTTATGAACATGGTACCTATGTCACTATATAAACTAACACATGTAATTTTAAAAAAAGATTCGAGTTTATTAGCTGGGTACAATACCAGAAAACATGGTATTCACAAAAGAATTATATCAAACTAGAAATCTACTTTCTTTCTGATTATATATTTGATGCAATTTCTATAACATGTTTAATTATTTAATCCATCCACGAATATCGATTCTTTGAAAGTTACAGCTGGGACTATTATACAATAATATATTATGTTCAAGGTTACGGACATTGTGTTAAAGTTACGGACATCCCTATTGATATATTGAAATAAGTTACGGACAAGTTGTTTTCAAGTTACGGACATCCTAAGTGTTTTTGAAAATCGTAATGTGATCGTTTATTTTGCAGTATTTTATCACCTTTTATGTTTAGGGGTTTCCCTAAAAGATTGATACAACTTTTTAATTACTAAACATTTGTGTTGTTTTCATTGTATTGTTATTATATAGGATAGAAGCTTCTTACCGAAGCCAGGCGGCTCCATCTTGGGCTGTGGGTAACTTAAGTTACCCACAGCCGTTTAAGCACAGTGATATATCGACTAGTGGGTTACAAATTTTCTTACCAATTTACGTTACATAACAACTATGGTTTATCTATATAACCACTCCTTTAGAATATTGAATAATATCCTTGAATAGAATCTAATTAATTTCTTTAGAGAATCGAAATAAACCAACAGCAGAAACAATACATTATAAGTCTTCTAGAAATTAACCTGTTTCGGAACAAACGCTTTACACTTTTAAATAAGGACATCTTAATTATACTGTCTTAATGCTTTAATTATGTTTGATATATGTTTTGTTGCTTCCACTGATCGAAGTGATTGAAATGATATCGGGAGTTTTGGTTTGAATGTATACTCACATAAGTTGTCTACTACATTACCTATTATGGCTAAGTGGTTTGCTTCCCAAATTTTGTCAATCAAACAAAACTATAAACAGTTTTAACCCAACAATTTATTCTGTAGATGCCTGTACCAAGTCAGAAATATGACAGTTCTTTTTTACCTCGTTCCATGTTGGTTGATAACGTTTGATTATGTCAGTAACTGTTTTATGGACTTCTCCTTTCTGAATTTACCTATACGTTTTTACCTTCGCTATATGGTTATGTACCAGGTCAAATTATGGATGTAAGGTTTCCCTCAAAAGATGTTTTGTCATCTTTTATCAGTTTTTTAAAGGCTATGTTCGATTTAGACCTTCTTATGTATAGTAGTTTGGACACTTGACAACGTTGTTGTCACCTTTAGGAAATATTTGTTGTATTGTTAAATATTATAAAAACAAGTTTCTGTTTCGTATAGCATTACATAATTCAAATACTAGGTACTTATTACCAATGTTATTTCTACTGATCGGGCGGAGCTTACGTTTTAATTTGCAATAGGACATTCTATTTGAAGATGTGTGTGTTAAAGATGATTCCGTTATATAATCATTTTTGATTTCTATTCACCTATCAGTGTCACCAAATGGATATACAAAAGAACTGATATGGGACGAAAGTGTAGTTAAAAACTTATATCAATAATACGTGTAATAGCTTAGTATTTGGAATATATTGCATGTTTTTCAACTCCGTTTTACAAGAAAATCTACGGATCTGTCTCACTATTTACTTTTCGAATACACATATAGTGTTTACATACTTTCACTGCATTAATGACCACAACTGGACACTTCATTAATTCGTTTATCCCAAAACACCTGTCTATAGATAGACTGGTCTATGATGAGCGAACCGGTTAAACCCCGCCCAGTCAAGTGAAATAAATCAAGTAATATCATATAATTTCGATGAATTTACTACAGGTCACTCACAGCAGTGGTAACCATGGCCAGGCTACAGCTTGGGCGTCACGTATGTCAGGTGTCGAATGTTCGGTTATCATTCCAAAAAAAGCTTCTAAGGTCAAGGCTGCGGCTATTAAAGGTTATGGAGCAGAATTGATATTTTGTGAACCTTACCCAAGTGGAAGGTAACTGTACACAGCTTTTTAATGTTAAATAAAGTATGAGACAAGAAGGAGGTGCGGTATGAATGACAATGAGACAAATATTCACAAGAGACCAAAATGACGAAAATGTTAGCAACTATAAGTAACTGTACAACTTTCGAACCTACATGCGAAGATGTTAATCTGCATATATTGTTCAGGTCCCTTCGGCCTTGATGCTTACAGATGTACCTGGGTTCCAGCACTTTTTGAAGCGCTTCATTCTAAAACTGTACGCACGGTCAACTCTTTTACAACCCTATAAAATTACTAAAAGAATCATTCAATACTTATAATTACGTTTTTTCGTTATGATCATGAAAAATCGATTTTGATTATTTCTTTAAATAACTTGTGCATTTTTTTGTGATACCACGTCTCATCATGAATGTTAAACTTCATTGGGATATAAAGGTGAATTTTAGTATGATGCACAAGCGTTGTTATCCAATCAAAATAACGGATTCTTCTAAAACATACATGTAATGTAATTATAGAGTGATGAAAAGAAGAGAAATGAATAGAAGGACGAGTATAAAATTGAGAATGGAAATGGGGAATGTGTCAAAGAGACAACAACCCGACCATAGAACAGACAACAGCAGAAGGTCACCAACAGGTCTTCAATGCAGCGAGAAATTCCCGCACCCGGAGGCGTCCTTCAGCTGGCCCCTAAACAAATATATATACTAGTTCAGTGATAACTAATATACCTATTTACATTGCGGAAAAAAACCTTGTTGCTGTTAAAAGCATCTTTTTTATCAAATGTTTCATCGAATGACTTTTCTAACCAAAACTGAATTAATGTGTATCCGAAAGACAATCTATGGCTGTACACGTTAATTTTGGTTTTAATAATTATAGTCAAAGTGTGGCAATGTCTCAATATTGTTGTTTTGTGCTATCTTCACGTGTTTATTGTTTATAGATTAGAACATGTTTTTTTTCGATGTCTGTCATGGTATCATCTCGAGACTCCCATATTAGCCCAAGGCACCAGGCAAATTCTCATATCGGTCGAGCGGCGATAGCAGGGGCGATAACAGGGCCATTATGAACATGTTATTTATCACATATTATACAAATACTTAAAAAAGAAGAAGGAAATGAATTACTCTGTCTGGCGAGATTATATATGTTTGTCCTCCACTGAAATTATTCCGCCGTCATTTTAAAATCGACGTTTCTCATCCGCTATTGATGTTGAGAACGCGTATGACAGCTAGGGCACAATAATCAGTTACGTATTCCCTCCGAACAGGAATATAACTAGGACAATTCCGAAGTTATTGCATATGCAAAACCCAATGTTTTCGTAAAAAAATATTTGATAAATGATGTTTATATAAGGGGAGCTTTAATTTGACATTGTCTGTTATAATGTCATTGCATTTACAAAGGAAATTTGAAGAATAATATTTCAATGAAATGTGATTTGATAAAGCTATGTGCATGATCACTTTAAAAAAACCCACTGTAAGCCACTCTTGCTTTTAATCAGCTTTCTAAAAGCTTACAGCCATTACTTCATAGTTATAGAACGTTTTTGGGATATCTTCCTTTTTATATGCGTTTATTTTTCAGTACGGAAAATCAGAAGTAAGCAGTATTTATATTTAGTGTTTTATATATTTAGAATCACGTCACGAAGGAATTCCGCAGTTTTGTTAAAAATAAAATGCGAGATCTGTTCCGATAAAAGTATTTCTGTCAGTACTGAAGCGAAGTTTTTTCTTATATGTTACCGTTATTAAACTGAAATTTGATATTGAACTTCCATAAAGATATGGAGAACCATCTAGGACGTTTAACTCACATATAATATAGTCCTTGCTACAAATCATAATTCTACGGTTTGTTTTGGTAATTAAGCGCATGCGTATAATTTTCTTGACCTTCAGGGACACAAAACTAAATGGTTGCTCTGGATTCCCAACTCCATTGATTAATTTGAAACTCAAGAGATTCTTTCTGTGTCTATCTGCTATAAAGGGTTATTTTAGTTGCATGTTTTTTAATCGTGTGCAACATTTAAATAAAAAAATGTAGTCAACAACGTAAAGGTAAAACTAGAACTCCCCTTCAGCCGAAATGGAGTCTTCCATATTATCGCCCAGAGTTGTCGCCAGTACAATACTTCCGTCAATTTAAAATCAAAATATGACAGCACGAAGAGTAAAATAGGCCAGTTATGTCGATAGACGTCGAATTATATTAAAAGCGATGGCAATTTAAACAGAGGAATGTGTACGGAAAGGAGTCATGCCCACTGACCTGAAGGAAATTAAATATTTAATGTCATTGAATAAGAATTGGGTTTTCTCATAGAATTCGCGATAGGAAAATAGGTGATAACAGGATAAGGTACGAATTGAGATACCTTCTCTCTATATAATATATATCAGTGACTGCTGTAGATAGTTAACTTGAAATTGATAGTACAAAAATAAAACACAAAAATTACATTGTTCATACACTTGTATCAGAGATTGGCTATTTTTTAAAGTTGAAAAACTATTCAGATTTAATCAAATAGAGAATACATGTGCAGTTGAATTATTTTTGAGAATAATACTAATAGCAATGAAAACAATAGCAATCGTATTCCTCAGAGCAATCATGCTCTTTGATTAAGAAATGCATTTGAAAATTGATTTATTATAAACTCTTTCCCCAAAAATGGTTTATATGCGGGGAGGTAATTGTAGTAAATGATATATACAAGTTAACTTCTACGTCATTTGTTCTCTGGTGGAGATTTGTCTCATTGGAAATCATGCCACATCATTTTATTTTAATATAAACGTTTTAATGCTTTCTCAATAAAATTAATCATGTTTCTTAAATTGATTGCATTTATAATGGGATATTTGTATCACTGTTATTATTAATTTGTTTTAAATTTTATTTACTAGAAAAGAAACCTGTGACAAGATAGTAAAAGAAAAAGGATATGCCATTGTTCACACGGCAGACCATGACATTATCGCCGGACAGGTATGACAAATTTAATATCACAGAACATTCAAGAACGATGATGAAGACGACGATGATGAGGAGGATGATTATGAGCGTGTATAACGTACAAAATAAATATATGATCAAACCACACTATTCAGTTACATAAAATTATGTTCTCTGGGAATCGTACTTGGGATGTTTAGATTTCACAGACAACATCTCTTCAATGTATGAAACTTGTAATGTGATGTTGTTCAATCCAATCATTTAATCAATTCAATTCAATTCGAATCTTTATTGCAATTACACTCTATACTTATAGCATGTGACACAACATAACAAAAGACGGGCGAAAGATACCAAGAGAAAATGAAAACACAAATGCCCAATTTCAACAAGTAAAGCCTGAAATCAGGTCCTGCGTATACCTAAGTAGGCATGATACAGGCACAATTTATATAATCTAAACTATATAAATTTCATAGTATTTTACCTGGTCATTTAAAAAAATCTTGTTTCATGGTACGTTTTCTGGCTTCGGAAAGAGCTTCAGTAGCTACACATAATCAATTTTCACTACCAGAAAAACAAGAGGTTTACAGTGTTGTCTCTCCTTAAAACATGTATATTTAATCTAAATAGATAATTATTTCAATCATTCACTCTGTTTTAATTGAAAGCTAACACACTAAGTTTTACCATCAAATACAAAATAAAAAAATGACACTTTTTCACCAATTAATGTAAATTCAAGAAATAATGAATCGAATTTTCAAAGGTAGAGATATTATTCAATGTAATCAAGATTTAATGCTATGGCCAAAAATAAAAAGACAAACAGACAAATAATAGTACAGATGACACACCATAGAAAACTTAAGACTAAACAATACGAACCCCACCAAAAACTGGGGGTGATCTCAGGTGCTCCGGAAGGGTAAGTTATAAAAGTTTTGTATGAAAAAAAAACAAGGGGTTCTTCAATTATCCATGGAGGGAAATCCTTTTTTACATAGATTTAATTTATACTTAACCAATTTCTTTTATTAATAATCAGGGTACCATGGCAGTGGAGCTTTTAGAAGAAGTACCAGATCTGGATGCAATACTAGTATCGGCTAGTGGAGGCGGAATGATCTCTGGTATAGCCATTGCAGCTAAAGCTATTAACAAAAACGTAAAAGGTAATTGTCGTTATAACATATTTTTGTACATACATACACAGGGGTCTTGTCTGATCTGAGACGGGACGTTGTTCAAAAATAACATTTAGCGGATTTTCACTTGGACTTCATTTGATAAAATCCTTTAAAAAGTTATTTCTTTTATAATCAGACATATTATGGTCAAAAACTATTGTGTTTTATATGATATCTTTAATGACTTCTTAACTTTGTCTTTTTAACCCTAATTTTATTCACATTTGAACACGACACATAAATGTACTTGTCTTCTTTTTTGTAACAGAATCATACGTTCTGTATGCCCATGCTATCTCGTATTTCAGTTCATGTTATACTCCACGTGCTCTTTAACGGGAGTTAAAAGACAGCTAGTGCCAAATAAAGGCAACAGTAGTATATTGCTGTTCACAAGTCACAAATCGATTGATAGAAAACAAATCTGAGTTACAAACTAAAACCGATGGAAACACATCAACTATAATAGAAAAACAACGGAACAACAGAAACTCTGAAGCAACAAAAACAAACGCGAACATACATAGAAACGGACTTTGTGATAACAACTGCCATATTCCTGACTTGGTACAGGCTAAGTGTACTCCTGATTCGAAAAAAAAATGTTCTATAATATACATTCGCCAAGACAAATAGACTGACATCTCCTGTGTGAATTTACTACATGTAATTACATAATGTAAGACATGTAAGTAAACATTTGTTGTTTTTCTTTGCCGTAATTCCCGTTACATTTGAGTTGACGCTTTTTACCAGAAATAGTTTTCGAAATGCATGACAAATGACACCAGCCTAGCAGACGATGTTTCATTTTTAAAAACGTCAAAATCAATGCACATTGGACAATTGATATTGCAACCATGATTTTCTTTGTAATATTATGTCATCAATGACTAATGCTTTCATTTCAACCTGTGCAGATAAAATAGCAAAATTAATACAATGTTTTAAGCAGTTTTTATGTTAAACGTATTTTCTCGACTTAACATTGTTCTCTTTTCAGTATTTATGGTAGAACCTGAAGGCAAAATGGCTGAAAAGTGCATGCGATCAGGTAATATAAATACTGCAATAAGAATAGTAACTTTGAACAAAAAAAACCCAAAACAACACAAAACAAAATCAAACGAATATTGTATCAAAATAAAATCAACATCAAACAACAACTACAACTAGATTCGCCATTGCAAGCAATAGCGGATGTCACCCTTCCTCCACTGACACAAAGCAGCAGCCAATTTGAACATTTTAAAAAGTGAGTGCACATGTCACCCTTCCTCCACTGACACAAAGCAGCAGCCAATTTGAACATTTTAAACAGTGAGTGCATATTTATATGCATTGCTTTATATCATTTTGTAAATTTTCAGTATATTTAGAGCATTTTGGAATCTTTTACATTTCAGCTGTTTCCATTGCAACAGCAGCCATTTTGGAAATTCTAAAGTCAAAAGTCTCATTTATACTTGCCAGTTAATAGTCATATTCAGTTTCATTCAGTTTGGAGCATTTTGAAATTTTTGACATTTTTGCAGTTTCAATAGAAACGGTGGTCATTTTGGAAATTCCGAGGTCAAATGTCTTATCTATATTTGCCAGTTAACAATCATAATAAGTTTCATTGAGTTTGGAGCATTTAGAAATTTTCGACATTTTTGCTTATGTCCATGGTAACAGAGACCATCCCAAAAATTTTAATCACAGATGCCACATTGGATCATACCATAAAAGTTTCAATGGATTTGACCTACCATTATAAGTGAGTAAATGCTACTTTCTTTTAAGAATTTCCCATAGGGTCTAATGGCCATTGTTTCTCCAGTTTCCATGGAAATGGCAGCCATTTTGGAATTTTTCGACATTTTTGCTGATTTCCATGGTAACAGAGACCATTCAACATATTTTAATCACAGATGCCACATTGGAACATGGGAGGGAACATACCATAAAAGTTTCAATGGATTTGACAAACCATTATAAGTGAGTAAATGCTTCTTTTAAGAATTTCCCGTAGGGTCTAATGGTCAATGTTTCTCCAGTTTCCATGGTAATGGCAGCCATTTTGGAATTTCTAAATATGGTCAAGACATCTTGGCATGCCAGGCAACATTCCCATAAAGTTTCATCCAGTTGGGTCTTATAATGAAAGATTTAATGGATTTGCAATTTTTTTTCACATTTTTGCTGTTTCCATGGTAACGGCAACCATTTTTTAAATTTCCAAAGTCAGTGGTCCTTGTTATAGTCAACAATCATTAAGACTGGTTCCATTGGCTCTGAGAAAACTCCCGGACAAAAGTAGGTGGAAGAAAAATAATAATAAGAATAGGGAAAAAGAAACAGAGGAAAAGCAATATGTCACCCGACATTGTCGATCGGGTGAAATAACAATAAATGTTAAACAATAGAAACTGTCTTACAATCTCCTTGTCAAAGAATTGTGTGTAAATATAGACAGTGTATGTATGCTCTTGTGTACTACAATCGATTAGAAAATACGAAGCGATAAACGTTTACTGTATCCTTTTATCCTGACTCTAGATCTGTTGCGAGGGAACGGTTAATTAACATTCAAAGTTCTATTTAAGATTTTCGTCGCGGTTTAAAAAAGGTTTTATAGACATGTCAATTTTATTCAAAAACAATTCAGCTGTATGGGTGGGGGTTGCATAAAATATACAATTGAGTGTGACTGTTAAATTGCATGATAGAATTAATATCCGTACATTGCAGGGAAATACAAAATGTATTCTAAATATTTGAGATCGCATCGAAACAGGAGAAAAGCTCGGCAGGCCTCGCTTTTCTTCCTGTTTCTAACGACATACAAAGCTTGTACAATTGATTTTTTTTATATTTTCCTACAATGCACGAATATTGTTATTAAAATCAAGTGATCAAACATAGTTATTGTATTTAGAATATCGTCCGAATATTTGATCGCGCCTTTAAACTGCTCTGAATCAATCATAATGTGATACCGTAATATCACAACTTTCCTAATTTCCTAATTATTTGAAATAGTGAAATACATAATATATTTATCTTTTAAGTAATGCAGAAATCAGTATCTACAAAGTAAGACGGTAGAAATCCGTCATCTACAACTCCTTAAAACCACACACTGATATTTATGAAACTTTCAGGAAATTGATACTTGAAAGTATTGATGCCTTGTTGATTTTCTTTTTTCTTTATAGTAACTTAAATAGGATTTAAATTATATTTTCTGATGTCCTTGTCCCATGAACTACATGTACATTGATTTTTTAAAGATATATTTCAGTTGTTGCTGTTTTATAAATTTACCTTGAGATGAACACTTAACCGTCAGTTTGCTTTGTCTTCTTTATTAAAATAAGTCAGCTTTCAATTCGCGATCTAGTAAAACCATCTTAATGTATAATTAATTGCAGGTGAAAGATTGTGGCCAAACCCTCCAAAAATTCTGGATACGATAGCAGACGGGATTAGTCAACAGCAATTAGGTCATCTCACTTTTCCTATTATCTGCGATCTAGTAGAAAAGGATGTCTTCACTGTTGTAAGTTATACAGTAGAATGAAATATATCTGTATAATGCATTTTTGTATTGTGTCG
The DNA here is from genome assembly GCF_021869535.1 of Mytilus californianus. Taxonomy (NCBI): domain Eukaryota; kingdom Metazoa; phylum Mollusca; class Bivalvia; order Mytilida; family Mytilidae; genus Mytilus; species Mytilus californianus. The sequence continues at coordinate 43,238,001 of NW_026262734.1, read as the reverse complement.
GCTTAAGGCAGTATTGGGCAATACACAATTTTGTATCCTTTCCATGGTATAGGTTATATAAACTGTTTCGATCATCTTGTTTTCAACGTGTATGTGCAGAGAATTCTTTAATTTCATATTGATGATACAGAGGGAAGTATGCACATGTATTTTGGAATAAATTAGGAGACGATTGCTATTACATGTATTAAGTTTCTGCAGATTAAAAGAAGAAGAAATGGATTTACACCAGTCACCCTTGTTTTATAACAAACAGATGAAATTGTGCTAAAATGTGTTTTATAAATACCGAACTCTGAGGAATATTCAAAACGGAAAGTCAGTAGTCAAATAGCAAAATCAAAAGCTCAAACACATCAAACGAATGATACACAATTGTCATATTCCTTATATTGAATTAAACTATTTTGATTTGATACAAAGATTATTAGTATTCGCCTTAAATATTGACTTGCATTTAGAACTTGACAAGAGGGTTTGATAAGATCAAACTCCAAGACAAAAGATATGATTTCATCTCCCAATAGTGACATTTCGTTTTCTTTGTTTTATTATTCCAGCAGTGCCTGCATACTCCCAGTTGTTTCGATATACCAGAGCTTGCATTTATTACCATGATTTTTATGACAGTTGTTGACCATTCGTTTGATTGGTTTGAGCTTTTGATTTTGTCAATTGTTGAGGGACTTTTCATTTTAAGCTTTATTTGGAGTTCGGTATTGTTGTTGTTTTGCTATTTCTGGATGTACGGTTGTTGCTTATAAGAAACGTATTATACGAAGATGTCTACTTGGGGAAGTTGAAATCGCCCTTCGGAAATATACGGACGCAATCACGAGTTGGGTGAACGTTGTTTCACAGATGACGACAAATCTTTTCCAACTGGCATAACCACAATCCCGTTCTCTTTTCCTCAACAACGACTTAACGAATTAGACTTATCACCGGGTTGCATTCACAAGAGCAATACCTCGGGTACCACAAGAGGACATGGGATTACTTACCATTCCGGAGCACATAAGATCATCCCCGGTTTTTGATGGGGCTAGTGTTGTTTAGTTCTTAGTTTCTATGTTGTGTTACGTATACTTTTGTTTGTCTTTTGATTGTTTTTTTTTACAATTTGTGTCAAGGAAATTTCAGTTTGTTTTAGTCTTCTGAGTTTGAATATCCCTTTTGGAGCATAATAAAGCACCCTCGATTTTTGGTTGGGTTTGTGTTGTCCATTCGTTATTATGATGTTTTTTGTGTACTGTAGTTTGTCTTTATTGTCAGTGTGTTTTCAACTCGTGAGATGAATTTCCCATTGGTATATTTTGCCTCACTTTTTGTATCTTTCGTCTTTCTTTTAATTACAAAATTATGCAGTCAAGAAACCAATATACGCTTGGTCTTATAGATACATTGTTTGTATTACACAGCTTTGGCAATGTAGGCACACCTCTTTCGAGTATTGTAGTTCACAACATGAATAAAGATTTCTTCCACCAATATATGCCAATTCAATTTCCTTATCTACAACTTGCAGACAGACGAAACTCAACTCTACTTTAGCATTATTCTATATATACATGTAAGTATGGTTGCTATATATTTGACGGATCTGTCGTGTACTTATTTTTTTTCTAATGTATAATTATTTAACCACATTATTTACTACTAGAGCATTTGCATTATTCACGTGTATGGATACGTGCCCGGATCGACGTATTCGTGTCGGGCATATTGTAAAAAATAATGATTTAGCCCCGACCTCAATTAAAACTTTATTAACCTCAAATGCATTATAGAATATCTTCATCGGGACCAACTTGACTTAATTTATCAATTCCTTTGATACGTGTTACACGATACGTCGATACGGATACGCTAGCAAATACGTGAATAATGCAAATGCTCTACTAAAAGTATTTACAAAGACCACTTGACATAACCGCTTTCTATTATTCAGGGTCATGAAGATATTATAAAGGGGATGAAGTTTGTATTTCAACATATGAAGGTAAGTTTTAAATTTATATTTTAGTAAAATATTACATGTTTGGTTGGTCTTTGTATATCAGACCTGACATTGCGCTATATGAAATTTACCAATTCGTCATTTAGGGGATTGTCCTATTCATGAAAGCTAATTAACATGATTAATATTATTCTTGTGATTGACCATCGTCAATGCTTATTACTAAAACCGTTTCAAATTATGCAGGGATTCAAAGTTGTTTATTGTCAGTAACTTAAAAACTTATGGTCACTTCAACAAATTTCCGTGTAATACCATATTCTGCACCAATATAAAAAAATCATAGTCAATACCAAATGTCAAGATCATTTATTTTCTTAGTGGCATCCAGCCCTAAGAGTAAGACTGTTAGACAACATGGTGTGCTAGCTCGGTGTCAGAAGCCGTGCTACGTTGTGAGCTTTATTTTTAGTACGTTAAAAATCCGAAATGGCTTTTGATTAAATACAAAGCAGAGTATATTTGTTTCACATTTACAAGTCATGATAGTCTTGATCAAACAATGAAATATATGTCTTTGATTGCCAAATAGCCATCAATCAAATAATCTGTCTTACTAGATTCATTTTTTAAAGATTTTGGTCTTGCAATGTTTCTGCATATGACATGCCTTTCATGTTTTACTAAGCGTGGAAAAAACTGTCATAATATCAATATAGAAGATGATGGTTTTTTTTCAAATGGACAATAAATAATGATGTTTTACCATAGAATGCAATAAATAAAGTTGTTTCGGGAAAATAAACGAAAACGTTACCAATTTTACTGCACCAGATACGTTTTTCGCCAAATAATGTCTCTTTAGTAATGGTCAAGGCCAAAATATTTGAAAATCTATAACTTATTCAAATAGCTGCTAAAACCAATAAGAACAAAAAATATAGTCAAAACTGGGCAAGGAATCCGAGCTTTGCATGAGGGAGATATAGTCTTTTTATTAAAAATAATATCCGAATTTTGTAACATTTTTAAAACTATATTTTGTTTTACTTAAGTTGGTAATAGAAGCCGCTTCTGGAGCAACAGTAGCTGCTGCCATGTCAGAAAAGTTAAGACAAATGGATCCTAGTATAAAGAAAATTGGCATTATAATATGTGGTGGAAACTTTGATATAGACAAACTACCATGGTTCTCGCAGAAGGAACCGAAGGGATAGCAAGCTATAAAACACGAGCAGTTTATTTTGTATACTAAATACTGTATGAATCAATAGAATATGCTTATATACTTCTACATGACGTAGCTGTGCCAAATCGAAAAATAGCGGCTAAAAATTTCAATCAATATTAATGCTTTCATATTTTAAATTAAAATATTGGCACAAGACAAACAAGTTGACCATCTACATGCATGGTTTAAAATATTTGATTTTATAAATTGTAGGTTTAACATGTTTAATGTCTTCAAAGGAGCATACCTAATATTTTTAACACAAACTGTTTGCAATATGACAATAAGTCAAAATAAGATATATGAAGCTCTGTTTTAATTTGACACAGATAATTATCATGTAACTCACAAAAGGAACCACATGGAAAGCAAGCTTTGAGATAGTTAGTTTGTAAAACTTGGTACTGTATGCAAACATATTTTTTTTAAATATTTTTAATGACCTCACACATCCTATATAACACAACAATTGGTGAATAAACATACTTTACTTGAAAACAATGCCTGTATCCTACACATCAGAGTTTTAGATTGTAGAGCTGTTGTTAATATACTCACGTCTCTCTGACCCCGGCTTGCCATTGCCATTTATTGTTTCCAATTCATAATGCTCAAATGCAACTTTGTAAACGATGTGCCATATATTTTTTACCATTCCCAGTTAAAGGCAGCTAAAGACTTTTCATGTCAACATACTTATCTCTACAGACATGAAGGAAAGTGGGGAATTTTCTACACTTTGGATCCATTGTCCTGCGTCATTTAAATTAAAATAATATGTTTTCCTCTGGTATTCTTTGACAAACGTAACCAAAGTGTCACATGTGTCTTTGCACCTACTGTATAGTATCATTTGGTTTTTTTCAAAAACAAAAATTACCTATGAACATAACGATTTAGAATATGCAAATTATCAGTTTCCATTAATATGGTTGTAAATGGGCGAATGGTGAATTTTAATGAGTATATATGAATATATGAGTTACCTTATTGTAGGGAGTATCAAACCAAATAGGATGTCAATCAGGTCTATACGTAGTTCCAAATGTACGTCCACAAAGGTTGTTTACAGGTAACTAATTCAAATCGTGGTTAACGCTATCAGCTGATCGGTATTTCCGGTTTGACCAATTACCACTCAACCAACATATCACAGCAACTTTACCAATGAAACACTATCACAGCAATATTTGAACTAATTGTCTTACAAGGGATGGGAAATTGATAGCTGATTAGTAATTGAGAGGTTACTTTACCTTGACCTGAATTAAATAATAGAAGTTAAACAATGGGCTGCTCACTGATGTACTGTCAAAGGAGGGACAAGAGATACCAGAGGGACAGTCAAACTCATAGATCAAAAACAAACTGACAACGCCATGGCCAAAAATAAAAAGACAAACAGACAAATAATAGTACAGATGACACAACATAGAAAACTAAAGACTAAGCAACACGAACCCCAACAAAAACTGGGGGTGATCTCAGGTGCTCCGGAAGGGTAAGCAGATCCTGCTCCACATGTGGCACCCGTCGTGTTGCTTATGTTATTACAAATCCGGTAAATAGTCTTATTCGGTAGGTCACATTTGTGAAAAGGGAAGGGTATTGTAGTTACGACATAAGGAACATTTCCGATATCATCTGTGAAACGGTTATTTTATAACGGTCAACCAACTCGTGATGGCGTCCGTAAAATTCACGAAGGGATGATTTCAACTTCACCATTTGGAACTCTTGGTTTAATAGCTTCCTTGTGAGCAGCAATCCTCTATCAAGGAAATCATGATAGGAAATACAAGCCCGGGAATATCGTATCAATTGGGAGATATATACTCCGTATGCAGGCGCTGCTGGAATGTTGCTACATAGAAATGGAAAGTTCACAATTGGGAAGCTGAAATCATCTCTTTTGTCGTAAAGTTTTGTTTTCAACCAACTGTCACCAATCCAGTAGTCTCCACTTCTGTTGATCATTGATATGGTCAGTTTTGTAAATTGTCTGTTATACAAACTGTTGGATTGTTCGAAACACTACCATTTTGTTTTACCTCATGCATAAATTAACAAAGCAGTATTTGTAAAACTTATCGTAATTTTGGGCTCATAATACTCTTCAAACTCATTTGGCTATTCAAGTTTGTTATTCGATGTCACTGTAGTGTCTTTCATGACGAATCGCGCTTCTGGCGTTCCAAATTTAAAACCTGGTGTCTTTGATGAGTTTTTTTCTGACAAATTTTGCAAAGGAAAACGACAAGTTGGTATCAATCAAATTCAATTTTATGATACGTGTACCATGAAAAAGGTGTAAAAATTCGTCATTTGAAAAGAAGCAAAGTAAACAGTACGAAATGTACATATTGCTTTACATTAAAAGCAATTTCAAGTATTGCTAACTTGTATCACAATTACTGGCCATTTTCTTTTATACAATACAATACAATAATAATTTATTAACGTTTCACCATGAATAATACAGTATACACATTTCACATTGTAAAAGTAAAGTATTAATGCCATTCTTAAAAGTATTGTAAGAGACGGATTACAAAGGAACTAGTATTTACACATTCTCAAAAAGCTTTTATAAAACAAAAGTTAAATCATAAAACAAATTTACATCACTATCGGTATTTAAAACGTCTCCTACGGTCTAAAATAAGTGTGCGGGTTTTGACACATTTTTGTATCACTTTAATATTGTCATTCGCTTAAATAAATGAAATTTTCACGGAATTCCTCCAAAGACTGAAATTTTCTTTTTCAAAATTTAACATTTTATATAGTTCGGCTCTAAGATCGCCTTTCAACGAACATTCAGTCATTATATACATGCTTCTCCGTTTCAATTGTATTGTCACAAACAAAACAAGTTTTGTGATCTATTGGGAGACTCTCGTAGCGTCCTTGTCCACCCTTATTGGGGCAACACCGCAGCGAAACTGAGAGTAAGCCCTTTGGTGTGGTGGTATAATTAGTTATCAAAGGTACCAGGCTTATAATTTGATACGCCAGACGCGCGTTTCGTCTACATAAGACTCATAAAGGCAACAGTAGTATACCGCTATTCGAAATTCATAAGTCGATTGAGAAAAAAAACAAATCCGGGTTACAAACTAAAACTGAGGGAAACACATCAAATATAAGAGGAGAACAACGACACAACAGAAACTCAACACTAAAATGCAACACACACAGAAACGAACTATAATATAACAATGGCCATTTTTCTGACTTAGTACAAGACAGTGACGCTGAGATCAAAATAGTAAGAAAGATAAGTTTATCTAAGTAATAATATTTTCCTGCATTTCGATCAGTATGGCGGTAAAATGTTGTATTCTCGGTATGGAATCGTTAATTTTCGGTAGGCCGATGTAAATCTATCCAATCAGGGGGCTGAGTTGTGTTCATATATAAGGTGTTTTTGTCTGGTAGCTTCACTTTCTAGCCGTTGTATTGACCGAGTAAACTCCATTATTTTGAATGATGCTGATATATCTATTGTATGACAAATATATTTGCTTTTTGTAAACTGTTTTGAACCGACGAGGTCCGACGTCATTATCCTGAGATAGGCTCGAGCATTGATTTGGATACAGGTTGCCGTAATACGGTTTTTCCTGGTCGGCCCTGGCTATCAATGAAGGGTAATTTATTAAACGTACAGTTTCCACTGTTTTGCTGTGTTTTGTACATAATGATATGATTGGTGAATGAAAATGCAAAATGATTACTGATTTATATGTTATATTTGACGATGTGTCACGATTATATATTATATACAATTATATCTGGCTTCCATCACGTACGACGGGCTGTCGGCAAATTTGAATTTGAATTTGCGTTTGAGTTTATTTATTTTTCTGCCATGCGTACATATAAGGTGTTGGTGTGCTGTCAAGGCAGAAAAGGGTGTCATTTGTGTGTTTGTCGTCTGTAGTATAGAGAATACAGTTATGTATATACATCCTGTTTAAATGTTCTTTATGTACGTAGTTTGTTACCCCCTGGTCCATTTCGTCTAGTAGTGTCTCTATGCAAATCTTCATTCAATTTCCGTTTGAAGTCGGACATAGGTTTTAAATCTATTAGCAACTCGCTGCTTATCAATGTCAATGTCATTAAACCAGTTCGCTATCCCACATAATTCAAATTGTTTATATATTCTAAAGTTTTGAACACTCGATGTCGTCTGACAATTTGCTCTGCCCGATTGTGTATTTCCTTATTTAGTCTATTCACATCAACATTTTGTGACCGATTCCAGTAGTTTATGATAACCCGCCATTGTTTCACAAACGGTGGTGTACATCCGGAATCTCCATTAACTGCAACAATTGGCGCCCATGAAAAAACGGATTGCTTTGTTTTGAACTGAATTTATACATGAGAATGACTTATCTCGCCATATTGCCGTACCGTAACTAATAGTATTCAACATCATATAGAGTCCCTCCAAGTCCCTTGTATTTTGAAATTACAAGACCAAGTGCTCGACTAGCTGCTGCTGCAACATAATTTTTCATGACGTTAAAGTCCAAAAGTTCTGTAAAAACTAAGCCTACATATGTGTAACGTTTTACTGTCTGTAAAAGAGATTTTCGCAATGAAAGCTTGTTTGGCTTTTAGGGATCGAATTTGGTCGAAAACGAACTATAATGGTTTACTTTTATAAATTTTGACTTGGATGGAGAGTTGTCTCATTGGCACTCATACCACATCTTCTTATATCTATATATTTGAAAAAAGTAAAATTACAAAAATACTGACTGCGAGGAAAATTCAAAACGGAAAGTCTCTTATCAAATGGCAAAATCAAAAGCTCAAACACATCAAACGAATGGATATCAACTGTCATATTCCTGACTTGGTACAGGCATTTTCTTATGTAGAAAATGGTAGCTAGCTAAACCTCTCACTTGTATGACAGTCGCATCAAATTCCATTGTATTGCCAACGATGTGTGAACAAAACAAACAGACATAAAAAATAAAAATGTCAAAAAGAGGGTACAGCAGTCAACATTGTGCTATAATCTTAATCACTATAAAAACAAACAAATACAAATGTATATAACAAAGAAGCACAAAAAGGCAAATAGACACAGCACATTAGCAAAAATGAGACAAGAATACAAACATTTACTATAGCACAATAACACAATGACGGGATGTATAAGTACAGAGCCAAGTCATATGTATCAAAGAAACATAAAAAGTAATATAGACTAAGCACATTAGCAAAAGTGAAAAACAAGAATACAAAAATTGTCATAGAACAGTAACACAATGACGGGATGTATAAGTACAGAGTCGTCACGTGGAATGCATATCACTAAAAACAGACTAAACAGTAAAACCAATATTCATAAAGACAAATAAAAGATTAATGGTCGTTTATTGTCATCTTTTTATCGTTACACCATAAAGCAAATGAATCAAGTAATGTTTGTCGTTCTGTTTCTGTGTTTGATAAAACACTAAATCATCGGCGTAAAGTAACATTGACACTTTCTCCCAAGCGATGTCAATGCCAATATCTAGTGAATTGATATATGCAGCTAATCCGTTTATATATTAGTTGAAAAGTAATAGCGACAATAAACAGCCTTGTTTGAGTCCACATTGAACGTTAAACCAGTCGGTTTGTTGTCCATTTATGCGAACACAGCAATCCACGAACTTCGCCAGAGACAATATAGCGTTATAAATGTTCCCGCATATACCAAGGTCGAATAGTTTCTGGAATAAAATCGCTCGACTTATCCCGTCATACGCATTACGAAAATCAATAAAGGCCACGAATGTCAAACGTTTCAATTTCCTAGTCTCGATTATCGATGTAGACGATTTATGGTGATCTACAAATTTATTATACTACACCCTTTCCGTAAACCATTTCGATTGTCGTGAAGAATATCATTTTGGTCCTCCCATTTTACTAGCCTGTTATTAAGTATATGACAGTACAGCTTATATCACACTGGCACTAATGGTATAGCTCGATAGCACATGGAGTGTTTCAAATCTGATGTTGACGATTTCGGGTTTGGATCTATAATTCTTTTTGTCCACGTTGTAGAGATAACACCGCTGGAAAAGCACTTGTTGAAAAGTTTGTATAAAAAGTTCAGTAAACTTGGTACTTTTAGGATTTCTGTCGATATTTCGTCTACGCCAACGGCTTTCTTACGCTTCAAGCTATGCACAGCTTTCATTTCTTCAAAGATTTTGATTTTATTATTCACTTCACACTCTGTATCAATTCTTTGGTCCATTACGTATTCTGAATTGTAAGTTTCTGGATTAAATAAACTACAATAAGAGCGTTTCCATTCAGTAACCACTGCTTCATTACCATGGGCTATGCTTCCTTCCGGCAATTGAACCGACATATACTTAAGTTTTTATCGTTCTCTACCAACGGCAATACGTCCGATTTTTCCCCTCCAAAATTTGCTATGATAAGTCCTTTCCATGTCATTTATTTCAAGCATTTGTTTTCTCCAGTATGTTCGTTTTGCCCTCTGTGTTTCACGATCGAATGTTTTCCTTTTATCAATGAATTCTATTCGACACTGACGTTTTCTTGAATCAGATTCACTTCCAAGTATGGCTTTCTCCGATACACAATCGTTATTCCATAGTTGCGTGAGTTTATCTGTCAACTACGGTTTTTTAATTCGTCGTTCTTTTATGTTTATTAACCCGGATGACATTTTAATCAATTTATAGCTAAAATTTTCCGTCATTTTGACTCAATAAATTCATAAAACCACTGTAAATTTGATCAATTTCGGAACAATTTCCACTTTGGTCTTCAATTGATGAAATTAAATCTTCTATATTCTGTAAATGTGTTGCTCAGAATGAATTGGAAATATTATTATGATCATACTTTTCATATTCACAAGTATTAATTTCTTCATTTCTATTTTCTCTCGCAATTGTATCTTTACTTATATTCCATATCAATATTGAGTGATCCGGTTTTCATCATAAATAAACTCATCATAGATACCAGGATAACAAATTTGTATTTGCGCCAGACGCGCGTTTCATCAACAAAAGACTATAATCAGTGAATAAAAAAAAGTAAAAATAGGTCAAATTAAGTACGAAGTTGATTGACATATTCTAATAATTTGTGCTTTTCTAATAATATAGTGATATAGTGATAACATCATAATTTTTAACACAATTTCGTTCATTTAATAAACAACAACTTGAATTAATGAAATATTCACATAATAGTTCTCCACATAAATTACTCTTACAATCGACTATATTTTTTTCCGCAATTTTATCAACAGCGGGTATACAATCCTCCCTGTTTGAACAACTACTGTTGAAATCCCCCGCATAATAAAAATAAGGAATCTTTTCCGTACATGTGAACCTGGCTCAGTAAAGCACCATATATCTAAGGAATTGTATTTAAAATGGTTGAATTGGTGTGAAAGATAAATGTTCAGAAGGAAACTGGATATGAAAGTTGTATCTCCCGTCAATGAAACGGATTTGACGTATTCAAAATGTACCTTCTTGTAAAAAGATTTATTTATTCAAGGACACCGTCGCGTACTTGAATACTTACATGTGACGGTAGTTGTAACATATTAAATTGTCTCCATTAATTGCCTGTTGTAGTTATATAACAGTGTAAAATTGTTTGTATTATTGTTAGGTTTTTGTCTTGGCGCTAAAATAAAGATAACCAAAAATATTTTTTTGGATACTGCTTCACACTCAAATTAAAAGAGGATGTAACATATATTTTCTTTAGCAACATAACAACACTATTCTGGTGTTATTATTAGCTTAAAATCAAGCACAAGGTAATTTTAGAACCTAACATTGAGAAGTTATGTTCATGACAAAACAATAATTTGCCTAAAATGTTATAATTATATTCTATGGTTATTTATAACTAGTTTCGGTGAATGGAAAAGCAGTATGGTTTATACATTCAAGGCAAATTATGTACGATAATAGGTAAAATGGTCAAATTGGAGTTCAGCAGTTAATGTTATAACATAATCTCAATAACTAGAACACATAGAGACATCTAAAGACAAAGTACAAATGAAAGACTATAATTCATAGCTAAATAACACAAAGGCGGAAAGTACCGAGCCACGTCAAAGGAGAAATACCTAAATTGGACTAAACGGTAAAAGTTAAAAATATACAGGTACAAATAAAAATAGCACTAGAACTCGTAATTAAGATGGTAAACAACGTCAGTATCTAGAATCTATACTCCAGGACCATCATGTATTATTTGTGAGGTTGGGACGGACTATTTCAAAACAAGGTCTTGGTAAAGGTTACTAGGAGGTCTTCAACATAGATTTAATTTTTTCACTTCATTGTTAGTCAGTAATAGTTTGAGTAAATATAAAAAAAGGGAAAAATAACAAAAAATTCCGATCTCCGAGAAAAATTCAAAACAATAAGTTCGAAATCAAATGACAAAATGAAAAGCCCAAACACATCAAACGAATGGATAACAACTGTCATATTCCTGACTTTCCTGGACGGTAGTTCAAAACCAATATAACACTAATAGAAAAATCATGAATCCAAGACAAATCGTTACTTTTTTTAAATTTCACGATGAAATTCTGCTGCCAATATTCAGCTTTATATATCGTATTATCTTTTATTAAGAACGATGATTTCTTGTCTTGTCGGGTCAACAATAAAGTCTTACTCTGTTAAAATGCACTTTTAATAATGATTGATAAAAATGGACATTATATCGACCTCATTCTAATTCAAAATTGTTTTCTTCATATATTCAATTTTGGAACTTTGTACGAAGTTTTCATAATAATTTCTTCAATTTGATAGTTTGTTAGACAAACTAGTTTTATTTAAATTTTGTTATAGAAAACTATACAGGTAATTCTCATCCAATATTTTATGGTAATATTCTTTACAAAGCACAAAAATGTCAGCATTCACCTCAAAAGCTAACATAACTTTTAAACAGACTTATCAGAAAGGGTTATAGTTACGATACTGTTGTCAGGTCACTAAAGATGGCACATTTTGGCTTTAATATGTATTCACTTATAGGGTATTTGCATCGGAAATAAACACATTTATTCTAAAATCAGTTGTTGGCATGATACTGGTTATGTTCTTCTCATATAGTTTATGATGGTATGATACTATACCTCTAGCGGGAGGGATTGTGCTTGATATTCATATGATGAAGACATAATCTATCAATCAGTTTAATTGAGGTCTGGAGCTGGCATGTTAGTAACTGCTAGTAGTCCTTTGGAAATTTATGTATCTTTGTCATTTTGCTTAGTTTCTTTTGTTACCGTTTCTGACATCGGACTCGGACTTCGTTTGAACTGAGTTTTACTGTGTGTTTGTTTTGAGAGGGTTGAGATATCAAAAAATATATTTAACCCCGCCACATCTTTGCGCCTGTCAGGAGCCTCTATATTTTGTTAGTCTTGTATGATTTTTAATTTTAGTTTCTTTTATAAATTTCGGAGTTTAGTACGACGTCCATTATCACTGAACTAGTACACAATTTTGTTTAGGGGTCAACTTAAGCACGTCATCGGATGGGGGATTTTCTCGCTGTATTGAAGACCCATTGGTGACGTTCGGCTGTTTTCCACTCTTTGGTCGGGTGTTGTCTCTTTGACACATTCCCCATTTCCATTCTCAATTGTATGTGTTGTTTAATGTCTTTACTGAATAAAAGGTGATGTGGGGGGGGGGTACGCCCATGATGCAGTAGCTGTCCAAAGTCCAAACTTGGTAATGCAGTGGGTGTCGTTTGTTGCCTTCTCGATATCGTTTGGTTAGTTTTATAGGTGAGTTACTGCATTATGGGCGTACAACCCCCACATCTCATTTTATTCAGTATATGTATATTTTGCTGTAACTAAATGTTAAACAAAAATTCTTTTTTGACTAGTAGCTTGGTTTGCAAATAAAGGTAGACGTCTGTAACCATTTGGCTAGTGACACCGCTCAAGAACTCTCCTGAAGTCCATCATGGACATACAGAGAACAGTTTCAAGGTGAAACAGAACCAACTGTTTTCTCTTTTTTTTTTGTAGTTTATTGAATTTAAAGTAATGCATGATAAAAATAGCAGTGTCTTTATTATTCCATTTGAGGAAACACACAAAAAGTAAAAATGTGTAATGTATGGTTTGTCAATTACGCCGACAAAGTTTTTTTCAAAAGGTTTTTTTAGTCGATTGGTAAATTGTGTAACTTCAAAAGCGCCTTCACATTAACTCTTTTGTAGACGAAACGCGAATCTGGCGCAAGTATGAAATTTCAATCCTGGTATTTATGATGAGTTTATTTACATTTGTCTTTTAGGGGGTTTTTTAAGCTTACTATGCGGTAGGGTTTTGCTCATTGTTGAAGGCCGTACAGGGACCTAACATTTTTAATTTCTGTGTCATTTGGTGTCTCTTCTGATTTTTATATCAATATTAAAGTGAAACAAATATGTACTAATTTTGATCTAAACAAGGACAATATGACCAAAATCAAGATGAATTTATAGACACTTAACTGAACCATGACAATCGCTTAACCGAACCAATTTCGAAATGTTAATTATCCGGCGTTAATTTCTAAGAAAAAATCTTTCAATGTAGACCGTTTGACCTACAATAAAGATACACACATCATATTTACGTTTATGCTTATTTAAAAAGAATGGAGGCAATCGTTCTGGGAAGTATCCTAACTAAACCATGACTAATTTAACCATACTATGACAAAATCCCTGTACTAAACGCTTCTCTGACGACATTACTACCTACTTAAGGTGAAAACTTACACGATAATCAACAGAAAGCGACAACAAGAAAATACATCAAATTGCAGAACAGCTTGTTAAACAATTACCCGAACTCTAAATGTGCAAAATGCATGCCAGTAGACGCCTGAACTAGCAATCCATCATATTTTAATTAATTTCAGTTCGATGACAAGCAAAACATTTATCAGATTATACTTAGATGAATATGTTTAATCTGTTCATATTGTTAATCATAAATATGCTGTTTGATCATTACGTCTTGTCTCCTTTTCATCGATGGTTACATTATATAAAAAGTAAAATAACAAAAATACCGAACTACAGGGAAAACGACAAGCCCCTAAGATAATGACAAAATCAAAAGCTCAAACACATCAAACGAATGGATAACAACTTTCATATTCCTGACTTAGTACAGGTATATCATGCTCTTATCCTTTTTTTCTTTAAAATTAGTATACTAATAACTAAATAAAAATACATAAAAAAGCAAATGAATAACAATTTTATTGCTGTGTTTCTGCATTATGTGGCCGTTTTTGTTATATTCAAACATCACTTATGGAGACAGGGCACCCGTCAGTTGGCGTGGTACAATGTTTTATGTCGTGTATTTTTGTTTGTTCTTTTTCATTCCTAAAAATCATAGAGGACTTTAAAATAAAATTACTGCTAATTTAAGACAGCCCTTTAAATGTTAGCACATATTTGCTTCTTGTTTTTTGGTAGATACCATAACGTGTTACTCTAGCTTACCAACTATTCCTACATGTGTATTCCATCAATTTCTAAAACGGTTACACTAATGATAAAAAAAGAGTGAACACAAGAATAAATAAAATGCTCCGCAGGGCGCAGCTTGATACGACCGCAGAGGTCGAACCCTGAACAGTTGGGGCAAGTATGGACACAACATTCAAGCTTTATACAGCTCTGAATTTGGATTGTGATTAAATATTTGACACAGCATAGGTTTCTGACACAGAATGAATGTGGTCTAAGAACTTTAAAATTTTAAATTGGACATTCACCTATTATGGTCCAATATTCAAAATCTAAATACATGGTTAGATTCAGCATATCAAAGAACCCCTAGAATTCAATTTTTGATGAAATCAAACAAAGTTTTATTTTAGACCCTTTTGACCTCAATGTGGACGAAGTTGATAAAAAGAATGGCGAACGTAGATACAAGTATCTTGTCTTGGGGAGGGATAAATCCTACTTTGTAAAGAATCACTCCGATTCAAACAAAAAATTCTCTGAAACTGACATTATCAAGATGCTTGATTTCTTGATTGACAACATATTTGTTACGTTTGGAGGACGTGTTTTTCAACAGACTGTCGGAATTCCAATGGGAACCAATTATGCCCCTCTTCTTGCCGACTTGTTTCTTTATTATTATGAGGCTGACTTCATACAGGAGCTTCTTAGGAAAAGAGATAAGAAGTTAGCAATATCCTTTAACTCTACGTTCCGCTATATAGATGATGTTCTCTCACTAAATAATACAAAATTTGGTGACTATGTTGAACGAATCTATCCCATCGAACTAGAGATAAAGGATACTACAGATACAGTTACGTCTGCCTCATATCTTGACTTACTAGAAATTGACAATGAGGGTCGGTTGAAAACAAAACTTTACGACAAAAGAGATGATTTCAGCTTCCCAATTGTGAACTTTCCATTTCTATGTAGCAACATTCCAGCAGCGCCTGCATACGGAGTATATATCTCCCAATTGATACGATATTCCCGGGCTTGTGTTTCCTATCATGATTTCCTTGATAGAGGCTTGCTGCTCACAAGGAAGCTATTAAACCAAGAGTTCCAAATGGTGAAGTTGAAGTCATCCCTTCGTAAATTTTACGGACGCCATCACGAGTTGGTTGACCGTTATGGAATAACCGTTTCACAGATGATATCGGATATGTTCCTTATGTCGTAACTACAATACCCTTCCTTTTTCACGAATGTGACTTACCGAATTAGACTATTTACCGGATTTATAATAACATAAGCAACTCGACGGGTGCCACATGTGGAGCAGGATCTGCTTACCCTTCCGGAGCACCTGAGATCACCCCCAGTTTTTGGTGGGGTTCGTGTTGCTTAGTCTTTAGTTTTCTATGTTGTGTCATCTGTACTATTATTTGTCTGTTTGTCTTTTTATTTTTGGCCATGACGTTGTCAGTTTGTTTTCGATCTATGAGTTTGACTGTCCCTCTGGTATCTTTCGTCCCTCTTTTATAATCACTGGGTCGATGTCTCTGCTGGTGGACATTTTGTCCCCGAGGACATCATCCGCCCAGTAGCAAAATTGCATGAATTTACGAAGATCTCTAACAGGATACTGGCTCGGACGTCGCCCAGTATAAAAAGGTCCGAAACAGATGGACACGAAGTCGTCTGATAAGGCAGGTGTCCCCTCATCTTCAGACATGACAAATATCCCAAACATGACTCATTCAGATCATCATACTAGTGACAATAGCAATAGTACACATACACAGCCATGTTCAGTTCTCCTTAAAGACATTTTGGATTTTGATGACTCTGAACAACACTGTCTCATTTCGAAATGTGGAACTAATGGCTGCAAAACTTGTGAAATATTAATAACAGACGCTCAATTCACTAGCAATTTAACTAAAAAGTCTTACTTTACTAGAAGTTACGATGATCTGAATTGTAAATCTATAAATGTCGTCTACGGATTAGAGTGTAACCTTTGTGGATTGGTTTACGTCGGTGAAACGAAAGGAAGGCTAAACAAACGTATGTGCGGCCATAGATCAGATATCAACCTCAATGCAAATGACATTCTGTACCAGCATTGTAATCAGCCTGATCATTCCATCGTTTCTATGACAGTTCGTATAATCGAAAAAATATACCACAAGACTAACAATCCTCAACTTGCAACGCCTCTCCGTAGACAAAAAGAGGACTACTGGATTCGACAATTGGGAACTGCGACACCATATGGTTGCAATGACAAAATTGATGGTATAGGTATTCTATCTAGTCCTTCCTGTAGATCGGTGAATGTGATGAATATTTTCAACTCTACTCCTCGACGTAGACGCAGTCATGGTCATCGTCATTATACATCACCTTCTTTGCATGATGTCTCTATTAATGACTTGCTGCCATTTATACAAAAGCCGTTAGGTATTCATCACATTCGCACGAAACTGTATTTATTACCCCTTTCAAAACTTCATTCTCTGTTCAATTTATGTTTGGAAACCACGGTTACAAACCCTCATTCAAACCAATACAAACTTACAGCTATTATTTCGGATATTGCAAGTCACAGACTTTTCAAACCAGTTCGCATTGGAAAAGATGAAAAAGAGAAAAGATCTTTTCTTAAACTTTCCTTTGCCAACAAAGGTCTAGATGGCGTCAACTTAGGCAATATCCTTCATCATAAATTAGTTCAGTCGAAAATACCTCCTTATTTTAAAGATCAGTCTGTACCAATAATTTCTTATACCTATACCAAACCAATTGCAACTAAAATTTTCAATTACAAACACGTTTTGCAGGATCTCAACATTGACGACTTCAAGTCTAAACCTCCTGATTGCACCTGTGCTAGTTCCCAATTCACATATAATCCGGCTGGCCACGTTATTACCGGAGACCTCAACATTGTCGATAACACTTCCCTGCGAAATTTGTTATCCAAAGGTCCGAAATATCGTGAGCCTAAATCCATCAATTGGAAATACAACTTCAAAATACTGATGGATTCAGTCGAGGATTATGCCAGGCAATGGGCTAAACGCGAGAAAGAAGACGTAGATACTCTTTCCGAATGGATTAAGGCTGTGAGGTCGTTGATACAAATCCGAATTAAGAAACTAAATGGGCATATCAATACCCACGCTACATCAATTTTTAAAGACCCAAATGTTGCAAAACACTTGTCCTACCTCCATGACAAATATGTTGTTGTCCCCGCAGATAAAGCCCCAAACAACATCGTTTTTGTGTGTAAATATCATTACATAAACTGCTTGATAAATGAATTAGGTATTGACAATTCACTTGGAAACTCAACATATACCCTCACGACACTTACCAAAGAGGAAATCCTAGATAATCATAGGTCTGTTCTATGTTCCTTTGGAATTTCAACCAAAGACGAAGAACTGGATCTTCCATCACTGTATTGGATACCTAAACTACATAAGTGTCCTTACAAACAACTGTATATTGCTGGGTCTTCCAAGTGCTCCACGAAACCTCTTTCTAAATTATTAACATCTATTTTATCAGCAATCAAAGCCGGGCTCCAAAGTTATTGTGAAACTGCCTATTCTAGAGGTGGCGTGAATCAGATGTGGACACTAAAAAATTCCAAAGATCTTTTAGAGTACATACAATCTAAGACTCTCTCATCTTGCAATAGTATTAAAACATTTGACTTTTCTACACTTTACACAAGTATTCCACATTCCAAACTAAAAGACAAATTGAAAGAGTTGGTATTACTTTGTTTCGTTAAAAAGAATGGCGAACGTAGATACAAGTATCTTGTCTTGGGGAGGGATAAATCCTACTTTGTAAAGAATCACTCTGATTCAAACAAAAAATTCTCTGAAACTGACATTATCAAGATGCTTGATTTCTTGATTGACAACATATTTGTTACGTTTGGAGGACGTGTTTTCCAACAGACTGTCGGAATTCCAATGGGAACCAATTGTGCCCCTCTTCTTGCCGACTTGTTTCTTTATTATTATGAGTCTGACTTCATACAGGAACTTCTTAGGAAGAGAGATAAGAAGTTAGCAATATCCTTTAACTCTACGTTCCTCTATATAGATGATGTTCTCTCACTAAATAATACAAAATTTGGTGACTATGTTGAACGAATCTATCCCATCGAACTAGAGATAAAGGATACTACAGATACAGTTAAGTCTGCCTCATATCTTGACTTACATTTAGAAATTGACAATGAGGGTCGGTTGAAAACAAAACTTTACGACAAAAGAGATGATTTCAGCTTCCCAATTGTGAACTTTCCATTTCTATGTAGCAACATTCCAGCAGCGCCTGCATACGGAGTATATATCTCCCAATTGATACGATATTCCCGGGCTTGTGTTTCCTATCATGATTTTCTTGATAGAGGATTGCTGCTCACAAGGAAGCTATTAAACCAAGAGTTCCAAATGGTGAAGTTGAAGTCATCCCTTCGTAAATTTTTCGGACGCCATTACGAGTTGGTTGACCGTTATGGAATAACCGTTTCACAGATGATATCGGATATGTTCCTTATGTCGTAACTACAATACCCTTCCTTTTTCACGAATGTGACTTACCGAATTAGACTATTTACCGGATTTGTAATAACATAAGCAACTCGACGGGTGCCACATGTGGAGCAGGATCTGCTTACCCTTCCGGAGCACCTGAGATCACCCCCAGTTTTTGGTGGGGTTCGTGTTGCTTAGTCTTTAGTTTTCTATGTTGTGTCATCTGTACTATTATTTGTCTGTTTGTCTTTTTATTTTTGGCCATGACGTTGTCAGTTTGTTTTCGATCTATGAGTTTGACTGTCCCTCTGGTATCTTTCGTCCCTCTTTGATAACGGGGCCCAAAAATCAAAAATCTAAATACATGGTTAGATTCAGCATATCAAAGAACCCCATATATTCAATTTTTGTTGAAATCAAACAAAGTTTAATTTTGGACCCCGATTTGGACCAACTTGAAAACTGGGCCCATAATCAAAAATCTAAATACATGTTTAGATTCAGCATATGAAAGAACCCTAAAAATTCAATTTTTGTTAAAATCAAATTAAGTTTAATTTTGGACCCTTTGGACCTTAATGTGGACCAATTTGAAAACGGAACCAAAAATTAAGAATCTAAATACACGGTTAGATTCGGCATATCAAAGAGCCCCAATAATTCAATTTTTTGATGAAATCAAACAAAATTAAATTTTAGACCCTTTGGACCTCAATGTGGACCAATTTAAAAACGGGGCCCAAAATCCAAAAACTTAATACACGGTTAGATTCAGCATATTAAAGAACCCCAAGAATTCAAGAATAAAACCCCATTGAAATTGATCAAGAAATAAGCAATTTATACGAGGTATCTTCTTTTGCACAATACTGTGCAATTGAATATTTCTTGCTATTGCGCAATACTGTACAATTGACAATTTCTTGCTATTGCGCAAAATTGTGCTATTGGATATTTCTCGCTATTGCGCAATACTGTGCAATTGAAGATTTCTTGCTATTGCGCAATACTGTGCAATTGAAGATTTCTTGCTATTGTGCAATACTGTGCAATTGAAAATTTCTTGCTATTGTACAATACTTATTATATAATAATTTACACATCCTGTTTGGTGTGTATCTCCTACCATATCATTATTATTTGCTTTTAAATATAAATCAGAAATAACCAACTTAAAATGGAAAATTTTAAAACAAAAAAAAAGGAAAAAAATAAAAAAAAATAATCCCCCCCCCAAATTTTTTGAACCCCCTTATGATTCATCACCCCCAAACTCAATCCCAGCCTTCCCTTTGTGGTATGGTACCTTGCAGTACAATTTCAGAGAGATCCGTACACTTGAACACAAGTTATTGTCTGGAAACTAGAAAAATGCTTATTTTTGGCCCCCAATTCCTAAACGTTTAGGGCAATTACCCCCAAACTCAATTCCAGCTTTCCCTTTGTGATATGGAACCTTGTAGTACAATTTCAGAAATATCCAAACACTTACACACAAGTTATTGTCATGAAACTAGAAAAATGCTTGTTTTTTACCCCTTTTTTGGCCCCTAATTCCTAAAATTTTGAGGCAATTACCCCCAAAATCAATTACAGCCTTCCCTTTGTGATATGGAACCTTGTGGTACAATGTCAGAGAGATCCATACACTTACACACAAGTTATTGTCTGGAAGTTACAAAAATGCTAATTTTTGGCCCCTTTTTGGCCCCTTA
This sequence comes from Mytilus californianus, assembly GCF_021869535.1. Taxonomy (NCBI): domain Eukaryota; kingdom Metazoa; phylum Mollusca; class Bivalvia; order Mytilida; family Mytilidae; genus Mytilus; species Mytilus californianus. Next base: position 43,216,992 of record NW_026262734.1, on the reverse strand, counting down.
TTCCTTAACTGTTGGTACCATAACCCCCAAAATCAATCCCAACCTTCCTTTCGTGGTATTGAACATTATGGTAGAATTTCATGGAGATCCATTCACTTAAACTAAAGTTAGAGTGCGAAATCCAATGTGTCTTCGGACGACGCAGGACGACGCCGGACGACGACGACAACGACGACGACGACGCCAACGTCATACCAATATACGACCAAAAAATTTTTAATTTTTGCGGTCGTATAAAAAATAGTATCGGAAAAAGAAATGTTTTGAAATATTATCATTGTATTATTGACAAACAGTTCTGTTGACATGTTAAAAATAAACCTTGATTCACAGGATTTTAATATAACATGCAGTATTGAAACGAACATCGAGAACTTGTACTGTCGTACACAACATAGGATGCAATATAATGTCTGTACATCAGGATGCATTCAATATATAACGAGTTGTTTTCATTTTTTTACAGCACTGGGTCGATACCTCTGCTGGTGGACTATTAGTCTCCGAGGGTATCATCAGCTTAGTAGTCAGTTCTTCGGTACTGAAATGACTTACAACAAACATTTCTAAAGTTTATGAATGTTGAAATATAAAAAAACCAGAAGTTTCAACTCCCTCTGGCAATGTTGACATTAGATGAATTTGGCAATTTTTTAGGTACTTTTGGTTCATATATCTCATCAACTGTTTCGGTTCTTATACATCATTGGCTTTCAAACAATCGGCTTTGAGCCGTCCTGATGCAAATAAATCCAGAAAAGCGTTTTGGACGAATCAGATTTATATCGGGTTGTTTTAATTTTGAACGTGTATCTGAGTTTTATTTATATTTTTTTTAAATGTGGAACAATTGCATTACATAGATACACAATGGTCAGGGTGAGTGAAGTTATTTTCAGCAATAATATAGACATACAAAATGGAACATATGACTATTAATAATGATGGTCAATATTTGTTACCGTAAATAGCTATTGACAGTTTGTTTTACCTACATATATTTATGATCATGTTCTTATTTGTTATAGTGCGTGATAACATTTTTTGAGGGAATTCGATGTTTGCTATACAACGGTTCATTTCAATACACTTTTCGATATATTATTTTGCAGTGTTTTAAGAAATGATTTCTTACTCTGTATACATGTATTATTTGTGAAGTCGTATTTTCTATATAAAGTCAATAAGTATGAAGACTTTTGACGCCAAAACATTTTATTCCCTTGAATATGCCGATGAAAGTCCCGAAAACTATACCAATGCAGAAAAATTTTTAAAATCATAGCAAAACTTTTGGTTGGCTAATTTTTGTTCTTTGTAACAAAAAATTTAACTTAAAACATTTGTAATTTTCTCCCTACCCAGTTTACCCTCTATTACTAATTAAGATGTGGACTGGTCATAGTTATTGTATCTTACGCAATTTGATTGGAGTAAGTTATTATTAGTTAACCTTTAAACTGTTTAGTATTTTTATACACGTGTAGTTATTAAATCAGAATATGCATGAAGGTGTACAGTAACTCAAACTGTACACTGGACAAATTCATATAATTACCTATCTATGAAACTAAAAGTATGAAAGGTAAGAATTTCCACTTCTTATATTGTCACAAAATTTTTCACATATAGAGTAGATACGTTATTTTTAATAGCCTGTTGTGAAGAAAAAATTGAAATTTACAAATCACAAGTTTTATTCCATTAAAGAAGTCATTTTTCGAAGAGAAATGCCGAAATACATTTTTCTCACGCCTACGCCAGGTAAAATTGTTGTCTATCTCAGCAGGTCTCATTTTAATGTTATAATTACAAGTAATCTCAAACAAAAGTAGTCAGTAAAAAAGGCAAATACGTTCGATCTGTCAATTTTTGGACATCAAAATTCAATACGATCGTTTTAAGGTCAATTTCGTCTACTTCACAAAATCTTGTAAGGCACTTTAAACAATTTTTAATGAAACAATCGCTTTGTCATTCCCGATTTATTTTGTACCACACTTTTTAAGTCATAAGTATTTATAAGGTTTAATATATCTATTACATAGATTTTTTACGTTTAACGTACTAAAATCATGTATATGAATTACAAGGTATCGATTTGATATGACACGTTCACTTTGCTGAGATTATTTATTGTATATTTTTTTGTATATGAGATGGCTTAAACAGCTGCTTTATTGTTGCATCCTTCTGAATTTAAACGCATTATGTTTATTGTTCAAATGATTGATTCAAATGTATGATATTTTTCTCTCATTTGTCGAATTTCAATGTACTTAATTTTATCAGATAACGAAGTAAAATGTCTCTGTAACGTTTTTGGGATCAATGAAAAAGATTAAGTTATGTAACATTTTAGCACGTTTCTTGACTCATTTCTTGCTATATGTTTTAATATTAATTTCATTCAATCTGATCAAAAATTGGTGACTATGTTGAACGAATCTATCCCATCGAACTAGAGATAAAGGATACTACAGATACAGTTAAGTCTGCCTCATATCTTGACTTACATCTAGAAATTGACAATGAGGGTCGGTTGAAAACAAAACTTTACGACAAAAGAGATGATTTCAGCTTCCCAATTGTGAACTTTCCATTTCTATGTAGCAACATTCCAGCAGCGCCTGCATACGGAGTATATATCTCCCAATTGATACGATATTCCCGGGCTTGTGTTTCCTATCATGATTTCCTTGATAGAGGATTGCTGCTCACAAGGAAGCTATTAAACCAAGAGTTCCAAATGGTGAAGTTGAAGTCATCCCTTCGTAAATTTTACGGACGCCATTACGAGTTGGTTGACCGTTATGGAATAACCGTTTCACAGATGATATCGGATATGTTCCTTATGTCGTAACTACAATACCCTTCCTTTTTCACGAATGTGACTTACCGAATTAGAATATTTACCGGATTTGTAATAACATAAGCAACTCGACGGGTGCCACATGTCGAGCAGGATCTACTTACCCTTCCGGAGCACCTGAGATCACCCCCAGTTTTTGGTGGGGTTCGTGTTGCTTAGTCTTTAGTTTTCTATGTTGTGTCATCTGTACTATTATTTGTCTGTTTGTCTTTTTATTTTTGGCCATGACGTTGTCAGTTTGTTTTCGATCTATGAGTTTGACTGTCCCTCTGGTATCTTTCGTCCCTCTTTGATAACGGGGCCCAAAAATCAAAAATCTAAATACATGGTTAGATTCAGCATATCAAAGAACCCCATATATTCAATTTTTGTTGAAATCAAACAAAGTTTAATTTTGGACCCCGATTTGGACCAACTTGAAAACTGGGCCCATAATCAAAAATCTAAATACATGTTTAGATTCAGCATATCAAAGAACCCTAAAAATTCAATTTTTGTTAAAATCAAATTAAGTTTAATTTTGGACCCTTTGGACCTTAATGTGGACCAATTTGAAAACGGAACCAAAAATTAAGAATCTAAATACACGGTTAGATTCTGCATATCAAAGAGCCCCAATAATTCAATTTTTTGATGAAATCAAACAAAATTAAATTTTAGACCCTTTGGACCTCAATGTGGACCAATTTAAAAACGGGGCCCAAAATCCAAAAACTTAATACACGGTTAGATTCAGCATATTAAAGAACCCCAAGAATTCAAGAATAAAACCCCATTGAAATTGATCAAGAAATAAGCAATTTATACGAGGTATCTTCTTTTGCACAATACTGTGCAATTGAATATTTCTTGCTATTGCGCAATACTGTACAATTGACAATTTCTTGCTATTGCGCAAAATTGTGCTATTGGATATTTCTCGCTATTGCGCAATACTGTGCAATTGAAGATTTCTTGCTATTGCGCAATACTGTGTAATTGAAGATTTCTTGCTATTGTGCAATACTGTGCAATTGAAAATTTCTTGCTATTGTACAATACTTATTATATAATAATTTACACATCCTGTTTGGTGTGTATCTCCTACCATATCATTATTATTTGCTTTTAAATATAAATCAGAAATAACCAACTTAAAATGGAAAATTTTAAAACAAAAAAAAAAGGAAAAAAAGAAAAAAAAATAATCCCCCCCCAAATTTTTTGAACCCCCTTATGATTCATCACCCCCAAACTCAATCCCAGCCTTCCCTTTGTGGTATGGTACCTTGCAGTACAATTTCAGAGAGATCCGTACACTTGAACACAAGTTATTGTCTGGAAACTAGAAAAATGCTTATTTTTGGCCCCCAATTCCTAAACATTTAGGGCAATTACCCCCAAACTCAATTCCAGCTTTCCCTTTGTGATATGGAACCTTGTAGTACAATTTCAGAAATATCCAAACACTTACACACAAGTTATTGTCATGAAACTAGAAAAATGCTTGTTTTTTACCCCTTTTTTGGCCCCTAATTCCTAAAATTTTGAGGCAATTACCCCCAAAATCAATTACAGCCTTCCCTTTGTGATATGGAACCTTGTGGTACAATGTCAGAGAGATCCATACACTTACACACAAGTTATTGTCTGGAAGTTACAAAAATGCTTATTTTTGGCCCCTTTTTGGCCCCTAATTCCTTAACTGTTGGTACCATAACCCCCAAAATCAATCCCAACCTTCCTTTCGTGGTATTGAACCTTATGGTAAAATTTCATGGAGATCCATTCACTTAAACTAAAGTTAGAGTGCGAAATCCAATGTGTCTTCGGACGACGCAGGACGACGCCGGACGACGACGACAACGACGACGACGACGACGACGCCAACGTCATACCAATATACGACCAAAAAATTTTTAATTTTTGCGGTCGTATAAAAAATAGTATCGGAAAAAGAAATGTTTTGAAATATTATCATTGTATTATTGACAAACAGTTCTGTTGACATGTTAAAAATAAACCTTGATTCACAGGATTTTAATATAACATGCAGTATTGAAACGAACATCGAGAACTTGTACTGTCGTACACAACATAGGATGCAATATAATGTCTGTACATCAGGATGCATTCAATTTATAGCGAGTTGTTTTCATTTTTTTACAGCACTGGGTCGATACCTCTGCTGGTGGACTATTAGTCTCCGAGGGTATCATCAGCTTAGTAGTCAGTTCTTCGGTACTGAAATGACTTACAACAAACATTTCTAAAGTTTATGAATGTTGAAATATAAAAAAACCAGAAGTTTCAACTCCCTCTGGCAATGTTGACATTAGATGAATTTGGCAATTTTTTTAGGTACTTTTGGTTCATATATCTCATCAACTGTTTCGGTTCTTATACATCATTGGCTTTCAAACAATCGGCTTTGAGCCGTCCTGATGCAAATAAATCCAGAAAAGCGTTTTGGACGAATCAGATTTATATCGGGTTGTTTTAATTTTGAACGTGTATCTGAGTTTTATTTATATTTTTTTTAAATGTGGAACAATTGCATTACATAGATACACAATGGTCAGGGTGAGTGAAGTTATTTTCAGCAATAATATAGACATACAAAATGGAACATATGACTATTAATAATGATGGTCAATATTTGTTACCGTAAATAGCTATTGACAGTTTGTTTTACCTACATATATTTATGATCATGTTCTTATTTGTTATAGTGCGTGATAACATTTTTTGAGGGAATTCGATGTTTGCTATACAACGGTTCATTTCAATACACTTTTTGATATATTATTTTGCAGTGTTTTAAGAAATGATTTCTTACTCTGTATACATGTATTATTTGTGAAGTCGTATTTTCTATATAAAGTCAATAAGTATGAAGACTTTTGACGCCAAAACTTTTTATTCCCTTGAATATGCCGATGAAAGTCCCGAAAACTATACCAATGCAGAAAAAAATTTAAAATCATAGCAAAACTTTTGGTTGGCTAATTTTTGTTCTTTGTAACAAAAAAATTAACTTAAAACATTTGTAATTTTCTCCCTACCCAGTTTACCCTCTATTACTAATTAAGATGTGGACTGGTCATAGTTATTGTATCTTACGCAATTTGATTGGAGTAAGTTATTATTAGTTAACCTTTAAACTGTTTAGTATTTTTATACACGTGTAGTTATTAAATCAGAATATGCATGAAGGTGTACAGTAACTCAAACTGTACACTGGACAAATTCATATAATTACCTATCTATGAAACTAAAAGTATGAAAGGTAAGAATTTCCACTTCTTATATTGTCACAAAATTTTTCACATATAGAGTAGATACGTTATTTTTAATAGCCTGTTGTGAAGAAAAAAATTGAAATTTACAAATCACAAGTTTTATTCCATTAAAGAAGTCATTTTTCGAAGAGAAATGCCGAAATACATTTTTCTCACGCCTACGCCAGGTAAAATTGTTGTCTATCTCAGCAGGTCTCATTTTAATGTTATAATTACAAGTAATCTCAAACAAAAGTAGTCAGTAAAAAAGGCAAATACGTTCGATCTGTCAATTTTTGGACATCAAAATTCAATACGATCGTTTTAAGGTCAATTTCGTCTACTTCACAAAATCTTGTAAGGCACTTTAAACAATTTTTAATGAAACAATCGCTTTGTCATTCCCGATTTATTTTGTACCACACTTTTTAAGTCATAAGTATTTATAAGGTTTAATATATCTATTACATAGATTTTTTACGTTTAACGTACTAAAATCATGTATATGAATTACAAGGTATCGATTTGATATGACACGTTCACTTTGCTGAGATTATTTATTGTATATTTTTTTGTATATGAGATGGCTTAAACAGCTGCTTTATTGTTGCATCCTTCTGAATTTAAACGCATTATGTTTATTGTTCAAATGATTGATTCAAATGTATGATATTTTTCTCTCATTTGTCGAATTTCAATGTACTTAATTTTATCAGATAACGAAGTAAAATGTCTCTGTAACGTTTTTGGGATCAATGAAAAAGATTAAGTTATGTAACATTTTAGCACGTTTCTTGACTCATTTCTTGCTATATGTTTTAATATTAATTTCATTCAATCTGATCAGCATTTTGCCTTGTAAAGTTTTTCAATCAGTGACTACTAATACTATGGATATATTAAATGAGCACTATAGTAATTTACCACTGTTCAGCTCTGATAAATCGAATTAGAAGATACAAATTAAGATAATAAACAATAACTGAAGTAACTTCTACAAACCTGCACTTCTTTGGTAAAGGGGTCAAACGACTAAATTCCACACTCATAAGTGTTACGGTCACCTTCACGTACGGTTTGGTTGACCGATACGACGAGTCTGTGTCTCAACTCAATAGACTTGTTTTCGCGGTCTTAGATCTTTAGATATCAGAACAGTTGAGTGTTCGGAAAATGGGTGAATTCGCACGACAGAAGATGCATACATACCATGTCGAAGCAATCGGTGTTTCGGAATATGACAGTTGTTGTCCATTCGTTTGATGTGTTTGTGCTTTTGATTTTGCCATTTGATTAAGGACTTTCCGTTTTGAATTTTTCTCGGAGTTCAGTATTTTTGCGATTTAACTTTTTTCTCTATTTGGAGTTCGGGAAAGTTCTTAAGTTGTTGTTTATTACATTAAAAATGTGTCTTTTCTTAATCAATTTGAGAGATTTGAACATCGATAAACTGCTGCCGTCTTAATAAAAGCTAGACTGGGTCCGCTAAACAGCCCGTCTATGAAATCTGGTAGAAGCATCAAACGGCCTCAACCCCTTTGGATTTTACTAACCCTCTATGGATCTGTAGGGGGTCAGTAGCGAACCATATAACTCATATTATTGTCCAAATACGCAATTGGTGCAGAAAAATCGGTACTGTTAATGTTATTCTGAATAAATTAAACCTATAGCTAACCAGGCAATAATTCGTTTTCTGGATCCTAAAATGATGATATTATCAGCAGCATGTAGTTAAGTAGAAACGATATTTGACAATATTGCATTGCAAACAGAATGTTGACGAATCTTATTGCCCCATTGAATCGTCTGAGATGTCTTTTAAATTGTTGACATAGTTAAAATTGAGAATGGAAATGGGGAATGTGTCAAAGAGACAACAACCCGACCATAGAGCAGACAACAGCCGAAGGCCACCAATGGGTCTTCAATGCAGCGAGAAACTCCCGCACCCGGAGGCGTCCTTCAGCTGGCCCCTAAACAAATATGTATACTAGTTCAGTGATAATGGACGTCATACTTAACTCCAAATTATACACAAGAAACTAAAATTAAAAAAGATACAAGACTAACAAAGGCCAGAGGCTCCTTTCTTGGGACAGGCGCAAAAATGCGGCGGGGTTAAACATGTTTTTTTGAGATCTCAACCCTCCCCCTATACCTCTAGCCAATGTAGAAAAAACAAACGTACAACAGTACGCACAGTAAAACTCAGTTTAAGAGAAGTCCGAGTCCGATGTCAGAATAGGAAACAAAAGAAAATAAACAAAATGACAATAATACATAGATAACAACAGACTACTAGCAGTTACTGACATGCCAGCTCCAGACCTCAATTAAACTGATTGAAAGATTATGTCTTCATCATATGAATATCAGGCACAATCCCTCCTGTTAGGGGTTTAGTATTATACCATCATAAAATATATGAGAAGAACATAACCCGTGTCATGCCAACAACTTGTTTTTAGAATAAATATGTTTCATTCCGATGCAAAGGCCCTATAAGTGAATCAATATTAAAGCCAAAATATGCAATCTTGTTTCATACTGATTAGGATAATTCCACAATGGTAACTACTGTACCCCATTTTTTTTTTTTTTACATTTTTACCAATTATGTCTGTTTGTTTTGCTTACACATCGTTGTTAATATAATGGAATCCACTACACAGTTATACAAGTCACAGGCACTTGTCTCAGAAATTACTTTTTTCCTATATACCTTAATATAATACAGGCACTTGTCTCGGAAAATTTTGTTTTCCTATATACCTTAATATAACACAGGCACTTGTCTCAGACGTGTGTCCCCCTATATACCTTAATATTAAAACATGGCAATATTAAGGTATATTGGAAAAACAATTTTTCTGAGACAAGTGCCTGTGATACAAGTGGGAGCTTTTATATAATAGTTAGCTATAAAAACAAGTTTAAAAACCCATATTCTACATGAAGAAATGCATTTACCTAGTGACATGAGTCAGGAATATGACAGTTGTTTTCCATTCGTTTAATGTGTTTGAAATCTTGATTCGGTGATGAACACAAAAAAACATAAGTTAATCTGACAAAATTGGGATCCAGCAGCCATTACTGTGCAAATTGATATCACAGAAATATAACACAACAGTACAAATAAAGCTGCCCTAAGATAACTTGCAATTCAATTTAGGTCAATTCTAAATATATAACACATAACGTTACTTTGTATTTATACATCACCTGCTTACGAATGTTTAAGTTTGAGTTTGCCATAAAAGCGACACACACGCATGTAATCTATAACGTGTATTGTTATTTGCATTACTTAGTTCAATTGATTATATCACTGTGTTCTTCTATATTTCTGCCCGGATTTTTAACTAAAAATAAAAGTTAAGGACTTTGAAAAATCTATTTTTAGTTGAAAATTTTCAATAGATAACTAGTGTATACTGATTATTTGATTGATGTTACCATTCCGCAACAAAATAGAACGTAAAAACTTTTATGATTTAGACAAGGTAATTCAAAAGATTTAAACAAAATGAAACAAAAGATTTTGGCAAATTTTGAAATGCTATAAAATAGGTGAACCTAACACGCACAAGAATTATCTTAATTTCACAATGCATGATTGTCATTTATCTTGAAGGCGTAGGAATATTGGTTATACTAACAGCCTTTGTTCTGGATTTTAGTAAGTTCAGTGTTGGAGAAGCGATAGGCTGTCATGGTAAGAAAGTTTAAGATTTACATCTGAGGAAAAACTATAAAAAAAAACAATTATGTTATGATTAATATAATAAAAAGTTGTTTGAGATGCTCAAAAAATAATGCGTTCATTAACTACATAATTATTTAGGGGTGTCATAATAATTTTCTTTTTACACAACAACACTAGGAAATAATGAAATTAAGTTACATGCGGGTCAACGGTCCGTGTAACACTCATCAATTCAAATTTTAAAAAAGTTTTCAAATGAGTTTTAAAAATTTTTGAAATAAGTTTTAAAATTTCCAATTTCTAATTGTTTTTAAAATTTTGAAAATTTCACCAAATGATTAAAATTTTAGAATTGTACACTTCGTTCTAAAACTCAAAAGTTTAGATATGTAAGCAAACTTTGAAAATACTAAACTGAACTAACAGTAAACGACCTATTTTGAATCATTGATTATTGATTGCTTAACGTACAGTGGCAAATATTGTATGCACTTTCAGGACGATATGAAATTAACAATAAATTCAATAGGAAGTCGTGTAGTTGAATCCGTTCAGGATGAAGGTCGGCAAACTTTAGATCGTCGCTGGAAAAGGATGGTATATTTGATAGGGACAGAAATTATGCCTTGCAACTGGCAACCAACCAGTTGTTGTAGGGGTTCCTAGCGTTCAGAGAGCATAGCACTCTCCTTACACGCCACATTCTGACTGGACGTAGCTGCATACTCGTAATTTGCTGAACAACTATTGTCGTACGATAAGTTACAAATGCGCAAATAAGAAATACGGACTACCCTTTAATACAAAAATCAAATATCTCGTTTCCTTTTATCTTTATTTATAACAGAGGTGGGTCTAGGGGACAGGGGCGCTGCCAACTCCTAATTGAGCTTCATATTTGAAAAATGCAACTTCACCTGCATAATGGATATACATTTCCCAACTTATTCGATATTCAAGAGCTTGCAGCTCCTACTCAGACTTTGTAAAACGTCACCAGTGTCTGAGCAGAAAGTTGATGAACCAGGGGTATGTCAAAGAACGTCTCGTCCTTTTTCTAAAAAAGTTCATCGGAAGGTACCAAGACCTTGTTGATAAATATTCCGTATCAACTTCACAAATAATACTTGATGGTCTTGAAGTATAGATTCTGCATACTGACGTTGTTTATCATCTTAACAACGCGTAATATTGTTCTTTTATTTGTCTTTGTTCTATCATTAATATTACTTTTACTGTTTGGTTTGTTTTCTGTGATATCCATTTGACGTGGCTAGGTACTTATACATTCCGTCAATGTGTTTGTATTATCTTTCATTTTTGCTGGTGTGTTTTGTATATGCGACTTTTTGTGTTTCTGTGGTTCTTATAACGTGACTCTGTACTTTAAAAGATCCCGTCATTATGTTATTGTTCTATTATATGTCATTATGTTATTGTTCTATTATAAATTTGAAAATACTTTGAACGACAAACGACAAATTTATTTTACTCGCGTAGTGGTATTAACCATATGTGGATTCTTAAAAATTCTAAAGAACTTCTGGACAATTTTAAATCTCGGTCTATTTCTGAAATTAATTCTAACATAACTTTTGATTTTTTAATCCTGTATACCAACATTCCCCATGTGAAATTATAAAATTGTTTTGAATAAACATTGAATGACAAAATTTCTTCTTATGTGACGTTTACATTTTCTGACGTCAGACACGCGAAGCAATGAATGTGGTTTTTAATTTGATAGATGCTTTTGTGCTTTTTTGTAAATAATTGTCTGTTTTGATATTGTAACACAGTGACGACTGCTGTACCCATATTTTGACTATTTTATTTATAATGTCTGTTTTGTTCACGCATCGTTGTAAATATAACGGAATTTGATAAGACTGTCGTACAAGTGAGAAATAGCGAAATGATCAAAACTGTACCATGTGTACGTTCAGTTTAGTATTATTAAAGTTTGCTTAAATATCAAAACCATTGATTTATAACGAAGTTTCTAATTTAAAATTTTAATTATTTGGTGAAATTTAAAAAATAAAAAAAAAAATAAAAAATTGGAATTTTGATATTTTGAAACTTTGATAAAAAATACCAAAAAATCAAAATTTGAAACCTTTTTAAAATTTTTAATTGATAAGTGTTACACGGACCTTCAAAAAATGCCGAAAGAGATCAAATATGTAAATTCTAGTCTTAACATTTCTCCTTTACTTTAAAACATTTGAAAACGTACTTAATGATATTGTGTTTACTAAACAATAAAAGGATGAAAATACATGTACATTAGACAAGTAACTCAACCCATAATCCATGACAGAAAAATGTGACAGCTGTCTCGGATAGATATTTGATATCGTAAAAAAAATGAAATAAACTTTTCAGATTTAAAAAAAATCGTTGAACTAGCTATAGAGAGAGTAAAATCACAAAAATACTGAACTCCGAGGAAAATTCAAAATGGAAAGTTCCTAATCAAAATGACAAAATCAAAAGCTCTAACACATCAAATTAACGAATGGATAACAACTCTCATATTCCTGACTTGGTACAGCCCTTTTGTATGTAGAAAATGGTGGATAAAACCTGGTTTTATAGCTAGTTAAACCTCTCACGTGTATGGCAGTCGCATCAAATTCCATTATATTAACAACGATGGTTGAACAAAACAACTGACATAATAGGTGAAAATGTCAAAAATAGGGGTATAACAGTCCATATTGTGTTATAATCTTAATCACTATAAAAACAAACAAGAACGATCGTCTTAAAGCAAATGATAAAATTGACAATTGATTTAGTGATTGATCAATGGTTGTTTGACATGTTCTTGATTTGACCTTTTAACTTATTCTTTTAGAGTCTTATTGGTCATTATATCTTATGCACCTGCCGTACGTAGCGGAGGGGGCATTATGTTTTAACCTTGTCCTGTACGTGCGTTCGTCCATTGCTTCGTCTGTACGTCCGTACGTTTCACAGATGGTTTCCGGTTATTAGTCTCCTACCGAAAAAGTCGAAGGGGACTTTAGGTTTGCACTCCGTCCGTCTGTCTGTCCGTCTATCCGTCTGTCCATCCGTCAGTCCGGCAAATCAGCTTTCCACACTTTTTTTCTTCGTTCTTGAAGATATTGATTTGATATTTACTATATAGTTTTATCATGAAATGTTATACATCAAGTTCGAATTTTGTTCCGGTCTGATGATTTAGTCGAGAGTTATCATGGTCCATATCTAATGTTAGAGTACTACATTTTGTATGTTAAACCATATTTCTGTACAAAGAGAGATAACTCATTTTTGTAAAGACATTCTTTTGTTAAATATTTGAAGTGTTTTTTTTATTTTGTATAAACTAATTTTCTGAATGCTATATACATAAAAAAATTATAAAGTGAAAGATAATAATCTATTTTTATCAAGGAATATATTTCATTACATAACATTGTGTATAGATAAAAGTTGTTGACATTTTATAGATAAGTTACAAATATATATTAGTTTGTGACAAATGAAAGAAAAAATATTTGGAACTATTAATTATGTTTGATCTAATGTTAGAGTGTTTTCCACCCTTTTTTTTCATCATGCTTGAAGATAATGATTGATAATTGGTATATAGTTTTATCATGACAAGTTACAGATCAGGTTCAAATTTTTGTTTCGGTCTGATAATTTTGTGCAGAGTTATGGTCCTTGGATTTGAAAAATTCACTCATATAATCAGTTTTCCACACTGTTTTTAGTCATGCTTGAAGATATTGACTTGATATTTTCTTTTTGTTTACACCATGACAAGTTATAGAACAAGTTAGCATTTTGTTCCAGTATAATAAATTTTTACCCGGTAGGGGACTATGTATTGCCATGCAATATTCTTAGAATGCTTGTTAACTTAAGTTTGACTTAACCAAATTTTATGAAACCTATTCACATTGCTTATTACCATAAAATACAGATCAAGTACAAATTTGGGAAGCGTCACTTTTACTGTTCTTCAGTTATGTTCATTTTAATTTGATATCATATGCAAGCGGTGGCATCATCTGTGGCCCATGGACATATACCCCATTTATTGTAGAAGAAACGTGCGTCTGGCATACAAAATTGTTTACCTTGGTCCGTATGCGTGAAACATCCTCACTTAAGTATTCCTCAGACTTAGTTTTCTTTAAGAATTCCCTTAGTTTAATAAAATTCTTAAGTCGTATGCATAAAATTACTTAAGTCACCATGCAACAAAAGAATACTAAATCGTAACCTTTCTCTTATTAGCGAATGATATATTATGTTAGCTCATCCCATGTACTCATCCGTGCGAAACTTTGTTTTGATTATTTAGTATATTATTTAAACAATATATACTTTTATTAAGAATGAATGAAAAATTGATATTAGTGTGTAAAACAATCAAATCATACGTATAACCAACTAAAATGTTAACACAAAAAGAATATTTTTTATGCAAAATAAAGCTTCCCAAACTGATGCTAAAGAGGGAACGGGCTTGGAAGTGAACTGATGGCTTTATTGATTTTAGAGCAACGTCTCGTGGTTATTTTTCCATGCATGTTTAAGAGGTAGTATCAATATTTTTTTTAAAAATCACTTCCCTTTAGCCATAAAAAGGGAAAATCTTCCATGAACTAATATCAAGACAATAGGGCATTTTTTAAAGATTTTCAATCTTTACTAAATTACACATTTTTTGGTTCAAGGTTGCGTGAAAGGTATACACAAATTGTCGAAGATATTTTTAATCGAAACCAAAATTATAATTGAAGTTATAACATGAATGTTCTTACAGATATGCCATGATTTATTTACAGGCGCGGATCCAGCCATTTTTAAAGGGGGGTTCCCAACCTAGGAGGAAGGGGGGGTCAAACTATATGTCCCCATTTAAATACATTGATCGTTCAAAAAAAGGGGGGTCCGACCCCCGGAATCCTCCCCCTAGATCCGCCATTCTGGAGCACCTGATATCACCCCCAGTTTTTGGTGGGGTTCGTTTTGCTGTTGTATCCTTATTTTTGACATTTTTACCTATTGTGTCTGTTCACACATCGTTGTCAATATAATGGAATTTGATGCGACTGTCATACAAGTGAGAGGATTAGCTAGCTTTAAAACCAGGGTTAATGCACCATTTTTTACTTACGAAAATGCCTGAACCAAGTCAGGAATATGACAGTTGATATCCATTCGTTTGATGTGTTTGAGCTTTTGATTTTCCATTTGATTAGGGACTTTCCGTTATAAATTTTCCTCAGAGTTCAGTATTTTTGTGATATTACTTTTTAGGTAGTTTCTTTCTTCTGTGCAAACTTTTAACTCCAATATTTAACAGCAATATATCACTGAATACTTGAGAAAATATGAAAAAAAAAATGATACGGTTTAAGTATCATGAGTATGTTATATAAATTTCGAATTCCTTGGAGTAGATCTTTAAACTTTTTTTTTCTGTCCCAGTGAAATTCCCAGGGAATTTGCCGTATGTCTTTAGAATAAACCTTTATCATTGCAAATGAAACCAATGTCCTTCCTCCACAAGAAAACAGGTTTTAAGGATGTTGGCTTCTCTTGTTTTTGAATTTTTGCCAGATATTTGAAATCCTCTGGTTTTATCCATGTAGTATCATTTAAACAATTTGCTAACTAACCCCTTCTTTTCTTTCATAATTTGAATAAATATAGTTTGAAATGCCATCTTTGAAAATCTTATTAAGTCCTTGTATTTTTTTCACACATTTTGAATTTTAATGTTTAAAAAATCTAGAGATAATCATTTCCTGCCTAACTGTCAAAGCCTTATATCTCAAAATAAGAACAGTTCAACACGGAACCTTTAATTTTTTCCTGCGTTTATAGTTCCTTTATTTATATGCTATCAATCTATTATAAACAAGGAAATTTTGAATCTGGAATAATTTTGAATTCTTGAAAATTGATTAGAAATGTATGATGAAAACTAACCCAACTAAATAGGGTTAGCCATGCGCGCATGGTTAAGTTTAATTTTACTTTTACTATCATTTCTGTATGAACTAAATAATCCCCCTTAGCCAAACCTATTTAGTTGGGTTAGTTTTCATCATAAATTTCTCATCAATTTTCCAGAATTCAAAATTATTTCAGATTCAAATAATTCCTTGTTTATAGTCTTTTAAAAAAATTGTTATCCTGAAACAGAGTTGCGAACATCCTTAACATGCCTACAGATCATCGTCGACTTCTTCATACCGTTTTGTACTAACAATCGATTCCAGGTTGTGTATTTTAACAATATAACGTTCAATGTTGTTTATGTAAGTATTCACGAACAGGGAATCAATAGAATAATAATAATAACATGAATTTCATGCGTGTAAAAACCGTGAGTACATTTTGCTTATTTTGACAAAACTGAACTAAACTGGCTGCTAAAAGCGAATTTTATTTCACTATTTAACTTTCCTTAAAGATTGAACAAAATACTAGTAAATCATATTTTATTATTTTCTATATCTGGTAGCTAGTGCCCCTTTGGAATCAAGTATATATTTAACAAATCAAGAGATAACAGAGGGCATCTATATTATTTCATTCTACCCATGTTTCTCTATTTCGTTGTTGTGAATACCGAAAAGCCTCCTGTTTTTACACGCATGGTATTTATGCCATTATTTTTCTTTTGATATCTCTGTACGTTCATGCTTACACAAATTACTCTGAATGTTATATTTTTAAAATACACCTCGTTGTATCAATTGTAACCAGTAGATAAAAACAGTATGAAGGAAGAAAATTATTTAGTTTTACACTAAAGATGTAAGGCGAAGTTCCCCTGAAAGACAATGTTGTAATCACTTCCAATATGATTATTAATCTCGCTACTTTTGGATAATTGCATAAATTTGTCTAAAATCTAGCAAGAATGTATGTAGGTCTGAGTAATCTTGATGCATAAAGATATTGGTAATATCTTACCGTAAACATATAAATCTAATAATATATGTTTTAGTAAAGATTGTCGGACTGAATAAATTAATGGAAATTTGATCCTACCCCTTTTTTGTTGTAAAATGAAGTAACAGAAAATTATATTTCAAATCGAAATTGTGTTCATACCAAAAAGATATTATTAGCAGGGGGTCTGGACGGTGGACCGGCAGCCCGCCAGAAACTGAACGATTAAAGTGGAATAAATTCTTATTAAAAAAGGTTTTTCAAATTATTTGTAAGTACATATTAACACAAGTGAACATACACTGAATGAATAAATTTGATCTATGATACAAAATCAATAAAATAAGTGGTGAATGAATGAAGGCAATAGAAGTATACCGTTGTGATAGTCTTAGCTTTCGTTTTTCTTAATGAATATCTTAACTTGTAGCTTTATGCATACGAGCCCTGATTTCTTTGGTGAGAGTTTATTTTTAGTATAATTATTTAAATGACAGAAGCATTTACCATGAATTGATTGTTACATAATTGGTGCTTGTTCATCCCGATATTTAATGTGTATAAGAGTTTTATTATTATATTTTTTTAATGTCGAATAGTGGCATTACTAAAATAGACATCGTTCAATGGTGAGGGTTTTCTCTTATGCATGCATAACTCGCAATGCAAACCTAGATTCAGTATACGTATGTCATCATAGGAAAAAGACACAAGCAATAGATTTTAAGAATAGACTGCTGATTCGGTGCTTTGAAAAATTAATATTCTCGATATATCTATACTTAGCATAGACTCAAAAAAGTACACAATAATGGCTGTTATAATATTTATCCTACGTAAATCCATAAGTATCGTAACCTACATGCAAACGCTATGCTGATTTTGCTGTAAAAAAAATAGCAATTGAAAAAAAAAAAGCAGCAGAACCTTTATTCTTAGTCTGATCCATAACAAAATAATGTACGAAATAAAAAATGAACTGCAAAATTCGATTAATTCTTTTGGCACATTAAAACCTTTTCAAAACATGACGTCATACAAATTAATACGTTAAAGCTGAAAGATTTTGTTCCGTTACGTGAACCCTCAAAATGCGGATGATATTGAATTAAAATGGAGTTTTGAGATATGTGTTGTTTTATTTTCTATTCACTTGCATTATTCGCACATTTACCGATTTCAGCACGTCAACATGGTGACTTCTTAGTTACAAAATGTCAACTGTGAATTTGACGGTAGCTTACGAGAAAGAAATGTAAATTAAATAAGGCAATTGTTGGGGTTGAGAATAAAAAGAATTAAACACATTTTTCTAGCGTTTATTTAAGAAATAATTCATACAAACTATAAATATATATTGGATATTTTTTTAGCTTTATCAAACAAGAGGTAAAATAGACCAGGGCCCGTATGCATCAAGCTAATTAAATTGAGATTTTCCTTAGTAAACTCTTAAGTTACGGAACTCCGCATTTTTTTATTTAAGTGGTATGCTTAAAAAATCTTAAACTAAGTATTTCCTTTGTAAAATCTTAGTTGTTTTAGGTCACGCCCCCAAAAATTAAGTGGTATGCATAAAACCCCTTAAACTAAGAATGCGCCTAAGATTACACTTAAGTCTAAGGTACCTTTAATTTTCAAAAATAGTTAAAAATGAGTCGAAAGTATGCGTTTTTTGCAGAAAATTAATAGATTAACTACAATTTAATTGATTAATAATTATATCATTTATAAAATACTAATAATTCGTTTGTTTATTTGCTCCATATTAACGATCATCGTAATTTTCTTCAAATCACGTATATCAACAAATCAAGAGATAACAGAGGGTACATATATACTTCATTATATCCTTATTTCTCAAACTCGTGTGTGTGTGTGGGGGGGGGGGGGGGGGGGTATAATTTGAATTTTCAATTATTTGGTTTTATTCTAAAGATGTAGGGCAAATGTAGGAGAAATTTTCACTTACAGGAACAAAATCGATTAAGTTTGAAGTTTTATGATCTACCAAGAGGCGGATTTCAGGGGGGGGCATGAACCTCTATTTTGTTGAATCAATTTGGTTTATTGTTTAGGGAATCACTGGAGCGGTCCCCCTCTTATGGCAGTCAGTACCCCCGTTCCCCCCCCCCCCCCCCCACCCAAACCCTTTTCCCCAATCCCTTATGAATATTTCTGGATCAGCCACTGCTACTCCATGTATTTCGAAGTTTATATAACATATTTATGATACCTAAACCGTATTAAATTATTTTTCAGATTTTCTTATATATTTAGTGATATATTGCTGTTAACGAAAACATTGCTGAGTAAGCTAAGATGTTGATAATACCTTAACGTAAACATATGAATCTAATAATGTGTTTTAGTAAAGATCATAGGACTTTTGAAAAATGCACTAGTTTTATATGGATTTGTAGAAAATTGAACCTAACCATCACCCCCACATCCCCCACCCCCAAACTCCCGCACCCCCAAACTCCCGCACCCCCACCCTTTTTTGTTTTGGTTGTAAAAGGTAAGTGATATGAAATGTTTTTTTTTCAAATCGAAATAGATTTTTTAAAACCCAAAAAGAAAATGTAAGTAAGGGGTCTGGAAGGGGAGATGGCAGCCAAATTAAAGTAAAATTCTTATCGAAAAAAACATTACATCCATGAAATATGAATTAAAGATTAAGGAGAAGTAGGGGAAATTTTTGGATTACAAATATTGTTTTTTTCTTCCCATGCTCATCCATCAAAACGTCAACCTTATCTCCTATGCGCCAATTTTTCATTTGTTTCAACATTGTACTATGTTACGTACTATTGAATTGTTTTACATACCAATATCAGTTTAACCCCAGCTCTTTAAAATAAAAGTATGTATTGATCAAATTGATCAATGTAAATAATCACAACAAACTTTTACACCGATGAGTACATTACATGTGGTGAGCTAATATATATATATATCATACGGTAATTAGAGAAAGTTCCAATTTAAATATTCATTAGTTAAGTGAAGACTTAAGTAAGTTTATGCATACGACTCAAAAACTTTACTTTACTAAGGGAAATCTTAGTGAAATCTAAGTTTAAGGAACACTTAAGTTAAGATGTTTTATGCATACGGGCCCAGTCACACACACAGCATACTCACTTCATTTGTTTTACATTACCGTATTTGTCCTTTTATAATCGAAATTATTCATGGAAGCCATAGATTTGTTTGAAATGCCTTGGCCGTTATATTCGAATTTTAGATAATGCTGTAAATTTGTTTATTAATTCTGTTGAAATAATAAAAATTCATTAAATTTTCATCATTTAGGAAAACAAAACTGCATTTTTGCTGTACATTTATCTAACTGGAAAAAATCGTTGTTGATTCGTTTTACCTTTAAATTTTTGTACAAAGGTTACGATACATGTAGATTCACATGGGGTTAACTGTAACAACCATAAATATGTTCATCTGCATATTCTGCACTAAGTATAGATATACAATGTATGTAAAAAAAAAACACGCCGTTGTTCACAAAGCGAAAACAGTTAAAAGGCACGTGTTTGGAAGAGACAGCCATTCTTCCCTTCAGTGTATATGTTGTTCCTGAATTTGTTACCCCTTTCATCCCTTGATTTAACCGCTGCCGAAACCAATCGTTATCTATTGCAGCATAATATATTTTATATGATAATTAACATTGACATAGTCTTATATGTATATATATGTATACTTGTAGATTCCTTAATTGGTATCATAATGGCAGATGAGAAACTACTAAGGATATACTGTAGTTTATGTAATTGGTTATTACATGAACATGCAGATTCATTTAGGATGAATTACTTTAACATTCAAAGGAAGAGGAGAAAACAATTCAGAGGGGTTGCTTGTGCGGTTGCTTGTCAGATGCCTGTTCACTAGGCTGGTATTTTTGGTTTGGCATTTCGCGGCCGCGAATGTCAGATTAAAATTACTTTGCCAATCAAACGTGAAATTTACAATGCATCACTAAAAATTGATCTGACATATTTTAAAATTTCCATTCCATGTGTTTCCGAAATCTATTATACAATTTCCCTTTACAACATATATTTGTATCAACTGCCTGTTGAGCTTTATGCAAATTATAATACGTTATACTCTTATAAAGACATTGTTTTGATTCCAAAATACTCACAAGACATGGTATGTGAAGGTAACAAACTAGTTATTATCGACGAACATTGCCAGCGGATATGTAGTCGAGGACATCACGTAGTATTGGTTCGAAAGCATGGCAGAAATATTTACTGTTATGATAACTTTCTTGTCGTTTGTAGTATAAGTTGTATTAAAACAATACTCGAAAATAATTTTATTCAAATAGCTGTTTTTTGGTCTTCAAAATAATCATGCATTATTAGCTATGCCCCATTATTGGCTATCGGTAAAACAGATAAAAATCTGCTTTACATGCATGCACGATGGTTAAAATTAATGGTAGACAACGCAAATCTTAAATGAAACCAAAAGGTTGTTATTCACCATAGCAAAAACAGTTTGTTTGAACAACAATCGGGAAAAAATCCCATTGTATCAGCAGTAAAAAACAATATTATCTCATTGAAAATGTCAATGATTTAGTAAAGTAAGGGAAATTATAAGAATGTGATATATTAATATGATATAACGGTTTACACTTTTTTGAAAGGAGTTTAGAAAAATTGATGATCACAAAACTGGGTTTTACCGAACAAAACTATCATAATCATTACAAAAATCATTTTCAACATGTCCATTTAAATTTAGGTTTGGAACAACCCAGTTTAAATTGTTAATAAATATATAAAAAGCATAGAAAGTAGAATTTTGTCGTCAAATATGCATCTAAAAGTGTGTTCAATGCCATTATTCATCATCATGATTCATTGATTGAATAATTAATAGGGGTTTAACTCTAGTTAAAGCACGTTTGTTGGCCATTTTGTATTTACGAATAAGGCTTCGTGCTCGGAGAGAACCACCGACACTTGGTAGGAAATTATCCTAGCTCACAATACATATTTAAGAGTGCAGATTCGCATTTTGATCCTGTTGGATTTTTTTCAAATATGAAAGTTATTGTGCAATGATATTCCTTTTTAGACATATACATGTAAGTACTAATCAAACATGTACATGTAAGTACTCATCAAGGTTTCAAAGTCGGTTTATATGAACATAAAGATGTTTTTTACATGTTTTATAATTATAGTTATAATTGTATTGGCGTTCTGTTTTCTGCTTTTTTTCACAGGCAGCTGTCGAGAGACCACATGAGCGACCTCTTGAAAACCATTGTTTATGTGTCTGGTTATGGTGAAAGAGTTTGCCTTGCTAACGGCATTCTCTGTCGCAAATAGCCAAACCATTAATACTGGTCCAGAGAAGAGGTCACTTCAAATATGTAAGAATTGTTGCAGGCAAATGAATATAAAAAGGCTGTACCATATATCAAAATAAAAATTATAACAATTTGAAAATTTATTACAACTTTGGTTACAAATGTGTAAAATAATAAACTTGTAAAATTACTATAATGCGTTTAGTCACAAAACTCACCAGAACAAAATCGATCGAAATACACCACAATTTGTGGGATATTCTTATCAATATCTAAAGTAGGTTCCTGTTATAACAACTGTACCAGCCGTAGACTTACATTCCGAAACCTGATACATTTTTTCAATAATAAAATATTAAACTTCCACTCAGGTACGGGTACATACAAAAAAAGTGATGGAGAAATCGGCATCTCATTATTTGGCAAGAAGTATGATGTAATATTTAAATTTGTAGTAAATTCTGTGTATCTGGTGTTTATTAGCAGCATGCCATCAATTCTTTCATATTTGAAGTGTACGTTTGGTTTGACATGTATTTTTGACAGTTATGTCGTTGAATACATGTGATTTTAGTATTGTTATTATTACCTAATAGCAATATATAAAAGAAAAGAAAACAAAATAAAAATAAAAAAGGTATAAAAGGTCCCAGCGGTAATTATTGATATGTGTTATATGAATACCATATCTGATTCGTGTAACGTATCTTGTTAGAGATTCAAAAAAGTTATAAAATAAACAAATTGTATCTTGTTAACGATACAATATGTGTTATATAAAAAAATGTATCTTGTTAAAGGTATAAAATTGTTATATGAAAACAAATTGTATCTTGTTAAGGGCAAACATTGCATTGTTATATGAAATCAAATTATATATTGTGCAAGATAAATCAAATTGTTTTATACCAAAAAAAAAAAAGACATGTATCATGTTATAGATAAAACAAATTATTGTGTATTGGTCTAGATAAAAGATGTGCAAAAACTGTGGTATACAAAAAATTCATGGTTAGGATAAAAAAAAATTCTAACAAAACAAATTTCATCTTGTTAAAGAAAAAAATGTTAGTTCAAGATAAAACAAATTGTTATATAACAACAAATTGTATACTGCACACGATGTGTTATAAAACAAACATGTATCTTGTTAAAGATGAAAACACATTGTTATTTAAAAAAACAAATTGTGTATTCTTAAATATAAAAGATGTGTTATACATAAAAAAAAACAGGTATCTTGTAAAAGATAAAACAAATTGTGTGTAGACAAACAAAAACTAACAGGTGTCTTGTTAAAGTTACAAAAAAAACTGTGTTATACAAACCAGACATGTATCTTATTAAAGTTAACACAGTATGTAACATAATAACGAATTGTAAATTGTTCAAGATAACAGCTGTGTTATACAAGAACAAAACCAGGTATCTTGTTAAAGATAAAAAAAAACTTGTGTTATACAAAAAAGACGTGTATCTTGTTAAAGACAACACAGTATGTTACATAAAACACATTGTAAATTGTTCAAGATAACAGATGTGTTATACAAGAATAAAACCAGGTATCTTGTTAAAAATAAAAAAAACCTGTGTCATACACAAAAGACATGTATCTTGTTAAAGACAACTAAATATGCTACATAAAAAAACAAATTGTAAATTGTTTAAGATAACAAATGTGTTATAGAAGAATACAACCAGGTATCTTGTTAAAGATAAAAAAAATCTGTGTTATACAAAAAAGACATGTATCTTGATAAAGACAACACAATATGTTACATAAAAAAAAAACAAATTGCGAATTGTTTAAGATAACAAATGTGTTATACAAGAATAAAACCAGGTATCTTGTTTAAGATAAAAAAAAAACCTGTGTTATAAAAAAAAGACTTGTATCTTGTTAAAGACAACACAGTATGTTATATAAAAACAATTTTAAATTGTTCAAGATAACAGATGTGTTAAACAAGAATAAAACCAGGTATCTTGTAAAAGATAAAAAAAAAGCCTGTGTCATACACAAAAGACATGTATCTTGTTAAAGACAACTAAATATGCTACATAAAAAAACAAATTGTACATTGTTTAAGATAACAAATGTGTTATAGAAGAATACAACCAGGTATCTTGTTAAAGATAAAAAAAAATCTGTGTTATACAAAAAAGACATGTATCTTGATAAAGACAACACAATATGTTACATAAAAAAAAAACAAATTGTAAATTGTTTAAGATAACAAATGTGTTATACAAGAATGAAACCAGGTATCTTGTTTAAGATAAAAAAAAAACTGTGTTATAAAAAAAAGACTTGTATCTTGTTAAAGACAACACAGTATGTTATATAAAAACAATTTTAAATTGTTCAAGATAACAGATGTGTTAAACAAGAATAAAACCAGGTATCTTGTTAAAGATAAAAAAAAAAGACTGTGTTATACAAAGAAGACGTGTATCTTGTTAAAGACAACACACTATGTTACGTTAAAAACACATTGTAAATTGTTCAAGATAACAGATGTGTTATACAAGAAAAAAACCAGGTATCTTGTTAAAGATAAAAAAAAACCTGTGTCATACACAAAAGACATGTATCTTGTTAAAGACAACTAAATATGCTACATAAAAAAACAAATTGTAAATTGTTTAAGATAACAAATGTGTTATAGAAGAATACAACCAGGTATCTTGTTAAAGATAAAAAAAAAAATCTGTGTTATACAAAAAAGACATGTATCTTGATAAAGACAACACAATATGTTACATAAAAAAAAACAAATTGTAAATTGTTTAAGATAACAAATGTGTTATACAAGAATAAAACCAGGTATCTTGTTAAAGATAAAAAAAAAACCTGTGTTATAAAAAAAAGACTGGTATCTTGTTAAAGACAACACAGTATGTTATATAAAAACAATTTTAAATTGTTCAAGATAACAGATGTGTTAAACAAGAATAAAACCAGGTATCTTGTTAAAGATAAAAAAAGCCTGTGTTATACAAAAAAGACGTGTATCTTGTTAACGACAACATACTATGTTACGTTAAAAACAAATTGCAAATTGTTCAAGACAACAGATGTGTTATACAAGAAAAAAACCAGGTATCTTGTTAAAGATAAAAAAAACCTGTGTCATACACAAAAGACATGTATCGTGTTAAAGACAACTAAATATGCTACATAGAAAAAACAAATTGTAAATTGTTTAAGATAACAAATGTGTTATAGAAGAATACAACCAGGTATCTTGTTAAAGATAAAAAAAACTGTGTTATACAAAAAAAGACATGTATCTTGTTAAAGACAACACAATCTGTTACATAAAAAAAACCAAATTGTAAATTGTTTAAGATAACAAATGTGTTATACAAGAGTAAAACCAGGTATCTTGTTTAAGATAAAAAAAAAACCCTGTGTTATACAAAAAAAAAGACTTGTATCTTGTTAAAGACAACACAGTATGTTACATAAAAACAATTTTAAATTGTTCAAGATAACAGATGTGTTATACAAGAAAAGAACCAGGTACCTTGTTAAAGATAAAAAAACAAGTATCTTGTTGAAGATGAAAACACATTGTTATCTGAAAAACAAATCATTTTTGCAAAATGTAAATTGTTCAAGATAAAAACTGTTATACAAAATAAAAAAAAGCATATATCTCGTTATAGATGAAAAAACACATTGTTATTAAAAAACAAATTTTATATTGTTGTTAATAAAACAAATTGTTTTTTACAAAAAGACATGTATCTTGTTCAAGATAACACAATATGTTACATAAAACAAATTGAAAATTTTCATGATAAAAGATTTGTTATACAAAAAAAACAAGTATCTTGTTAGAAATAAAATTTTAAAAAACAATGTTATAAAAAGCATGCTACTTATTAAAGATAACAAAACATTGTTTTGGAAAAAACAAATTGTGTCTGGTTCAAGAAAACAAATTGTGTTATATATAGAAAAAATGTATCTTATATTTTTTTTATATATAAAAAAAAAACGTATCTTAAAAAAAGGAACTGTGTTAAAATATGTATCTTGCTAAAGATAAAAAAGTGAATATATAAAAAATGTATCTTGTTAAAGATAAAAACTGTGTTATATAAAACAAATTGTATCTTGCTAAAGATAAAAACTTTTACATGAAATAAATGTATCTTGTTATAGAAAACAAAATGTGTTATATAAATTGGGCAAATTGACTCAATTATATGATCTGGAGCTTCTTTTACAATTTTGATTCCCAAATTACACAATTGTCCTTACAAACAACATTGTAATGCTCGAAAGGCTTTACATTTGTACGAAACCTCTTTCAAAATTGTGTACGTCTATCTATATCTGCAATTAAAATTTGTCTAAAAAGTTACTGTTCAACAAACTACGCAAGTGGTGGTGTGACTCATATGTGAATACAATAAAATATTTTTTTGTAAGAGTAATTTAAAAAATTGAAGCATATATCCTCATGAAAAGTATAAAACGATTAAATTATGTTCTCTTTATCTCAATTTTCTTTGTCTTAACTGAACAACAGACAATGAGACAACTCTCCAGAAGAGACCAATCTGACACAGACATTGGCAATTATAGTTCATCGTACGGCCTTTATCAATGAGTAAAAAGTAAAATAACAAAAATACACCGAGGAAAACTCAATACGGAAAGTCTGTAATTAAATGGCAAAATCAAAAGCTCAGACACATCAAACGCATTGATAACAACTGTCATATTCCTGACTTGGTACAGACATTTTCGTATGTAGCTTAATTTCTCACTTGTATGACATTCGCATAAAATTTTATTATATTAACAACGATGTGTGAACAAAACAAAAAGACATAATAGATAAGAATGTCACAAATTTAGGGTACAGCGGTCAACATTGTGCTATAATCTTAATCACTATAAAAACAATCAAATGTGTAACAAAGAAACACAAAAAGGCATAAAGACAAAGCACAAGCACAAAAGAGAGACAAGAATACAATTACGGGATGTATAAGTACAGAGCCACGTCATATGTAACAAAGAAACACTAAAAAGGCATATTGACAAAACACATTAGCAAAAATAAAAGACAAGAATACAAAACATTTACCATAGTACAATAACACAATGACATGATGCATAAATACAGAGCCACGTCATTTGTAACAAAGAAACACAAAAAGGCATGTGTATGTTCACTTGTTTTTGTTAATGTGTCTTTTGATTGAGTTAAACCATTTCAAATGATATTTTATAATGTGTCTTTCTATGTTGTGATGTTACACTATTGTTTCAGGTAAGGGTGAAGGTTGGTACCTATTAAAACATTTACACCCGCTGCATTTGTTTGCACCTGTCTAAAGTCAGGAACTTGATGCTAGTGGTAGTCGTTTTTTGATGTGGTTCATACGTGTTTCTCGTTCCTCGTTTTTTCATATAGAATAGACGACCTTTGGTTTTCCTGTTTGAATGGTTTTACACTAGTCATTTTCGGGGCCTTTATTAGCTTGCTGTTCGGTGTGAGCTAAGGCTCCGTATGAAAACTATACATTGACCTATAATGGTTTACTTATACATATTGTGACTTAGATGGAGAGTTGTCTCATTGGCGCTCATATAACATCTTCTTATATTGATATCGACAAAGCACTTAGGCAAAAATGAAAACCCATGCCGCATAGTCAGGTAAAATGGACCCGAAATAGCAAGTGCAAAATAATTCAGACGATAAAATTAACGGCCTGAATTCTGACTTTGGACAGGCACATACAGAATGTGGCAGGGTAAAAGTAGTTTGAAGGCGCAATACATCCTCTTTACCTGGGACAGTGATGTGACAATACAACATAAGAACAGCTAAAAAGGGCTTAACTCGTCAGATGGATACACAGCAAAAATACATCTTACGAAAACACAGAGTGGGCGTGGCAGGGCACTGTTCAACTAAAGAATTGTCTATTAGATTGACTAAAATTATTTCCTCAGTGAAAGAGAGTCTTCAGAAATACTGTGAAACTGTTTACTCGCGTGGTGGTATTAACCATATGTTGATTCTTAAAAATTCTAAAAAAAACAAACTTCTGGATAATTTTCAATCTCGTGTCTTTTTTCTGAAATTAGTTCTATCAAAACTATTGATTTTTCGACCCTGTATACCACCATTCACCATGTGAAATCGAAAAATCGTCTAAAAGAAATACTCCACAATGCCTTTCAACATAAAAATGGTAGCATACGCTATAAATTTATTACTTTGGGGTACCATAAGGCATATTTTGTTAATAGTGAACAAAAGGGTAAGACATGCTACACAGAGGAACAAGTGATCAGTATGCTGGAGTTTCTTATCGACAACATATTTTTTGAATTTGGAGGTAGACTTTTTCAACAAACTGTCGGCATTCCTATGGGATCGAACTGTACGCCTTTCTTTGCCGATCTCTTCTTATTTTCATATGAATCGGAGTTCCGTCGGACACTTGTCATAAACAAGAAGATCAAAGAAGCCAGGTTATTTAATTTCACTTTCAGATATATTGATGATGTTATTTCCATTAACAATCCGAACTTGGGTTCTGATTGGGTTTCATTAATCTATCACCGAGAACTAGAAATAAGAGAAACAACAGACACGGCTTCCTCCGCCTCATTTTTAGACTTATACCTCGAATTTGACATACACAACCAGAATCTATGACAAACGAGACTATTTTAATTTTGAAATCATCAATTTCCCCCACCTTAGTAGCAATATACCAACTTCACCTGCATATGGGATATACATTTCCCAACTCATTCGGTATTCAAGAGCTTAAAGCTCCTACACAGACTTTGTAATACGTCACCAGTGTCTGAGCAGAAAGTTGATGAACCAGGGGTATGTCAAAGAACGTCTCGTCCTTTTTCTAAAAACGTTCATCGGAAGGTACCAATTAAGACCTTGTTCATCAATATGCCGTATCAACTTCACAAATAATACACGATGGTCTTGAAGTATAGATTCTGCGTACTGACGTTGTTTATCATCTTAATAACGTGTTATAGTGTTCTTTTATTTGTCTTATTAAAATCATTTTTACTGTTTGGTCTGTTATTGTGATATCCCTTTGACGTGGCTCTGTACTTATTCATTCCGTCATTGTGTTGTTTGTATTATCTTTCATTTTTGCTTATGTGCTTTGTCCGTGTGACTTTTTGTGTTTCTTTGGTACATATGACGTGGCTTTATACTTAAACATCCCGCCATTGTGTTATTGATCTATTATAATTTTGGTATTCTTGTCTTTCATATTTGCTAATGCTTTGTTTATAACTATGCTCTTTTGTGTTTCTTTGATACACAATGACGTGGCTCTTTTTTAGAAGAAATACACAATAAACATATAGACAAGCGGCAAGATGGACAAGGTTAACTTCCAATTTACATTCTGCAGATGATATACCTAAACGAACTATAGACTATATTCTTTCCATACTTTGAACGACAAAATTATTTTATATTTTTTCCTGTGTGACGTTTACATTCTGACGTCAATCGCGCGATTCTACGTCAGAGCTAATGTTAATCTAACCATTCGGTCCCAGTACTTAAAATCTTTCAATCCTTTATGTGTGGATTTAAAATGCAAAAATTAGAAAGCAATGAATGAGGTTGTTATATTTGATACTTTTTGTACTTCTTTGTTAAATATTTGTTTGTTTTTAATGTGATTAAGATTATATCACAATGTTGACTACTGTACCCCTATGTGTGACATTTTTAACTATTATGTCAGTTTATGTTGTTCACTCATCGTTGTCAATATAATGGAATTTGATGCGACTGTCATACAAGTGAGAGGTTTAGCTAGCTATAAAGCCAGTTTCAATCCACCATTTTTTAAAATAAGAAAATGCCTGTACCAAGTCAGGAATATGACAGTTGTTATCCATTCGTTTGATGTGTTTGAGCTTTTGATTTTGCCATTTGATTAGGGACTTTCCGTTTTGAATTTTCCTCGGAGTTCAGTATTTTTGTGATTTTACTATATACATCCCTAAAACAAACAAAAAATTATTTACAGATCCGGGAGTATTCGCAGTGAATGACTGCTAGTTCTAAACCCAATAACAACTAATAAAAGAATTCATGCATCTATGACTGAAATACCAATCAGCACACATCCAACTTCCAATGAATTTAGTGAAAAGACATCATTAACAGTCAGAGAAGAACTAATTTACTGATAACTAAATCTATATGTATACCAATAAAACAGCATTCAAAGATCTAATAAAGGTATTGAATGGGTAACCTTTTCAAATAAGTTTGAATTTCCGGTTCGCTAAACAACATCTCCGTAAAAATTAGGATGTGCTATCCCGTTAGAATTACGTTTTCAATAGGTACAACACAACTTTTAAACTACTTGTAAGAATGTAGTAAAGGTTTTCAGTAATTTGGGGTCACAAAATCCCTGACTTACTAAATTTACCAGTAATATATAGATTACGTTCATTGAAATATAAAACATTACAACAGACACGGGCATGGCGAACGAGTTGTGATATATGAACACTGGTAGATGATGCCAAAGGGACATCACCGTAAAAACAAACGAAAAATGACAATAGGAAACGAAAAATTCCCCCCTTTCACTTATGTTAATAAAATTTAAATAAAAATATTTTTGTTGATACAGTCATGTCAAAAGACTTTGTTTTACCTATGAAGATGATGAGGGTATTAATAACTTCAAGATTAAACTTTTATTACCTGTATGTGCAGATAAGTTTTTTATTACTATGTTAGCTGTGAAGAGTTTAAAGATATTAATTCGTGGATTTTAGTTTTCCAAAAAAACAAAAAGAGTGAAGAATTGAAGCCATTCACTAGAAACGAAGATTACAAATTGTCTCCATTGAAGAAAATTACAAAGTAAACATTCAAATTGTTGCACCAGTGTAAATCGTAGGGGTGACACTAATTAGCCCGAAATCGAGTGATCAACAGATTAAAGAACACCAAAGGTGTTAATTAGGCCATAAACATGTCACTTAATAAAAACAGTGACATATTCATATGCTATAAATGTACATTGAGTTGTTAAATTAATTCTTATCAAAAGCAAGCCCAGCATGAAATTACTATTTCCCCATACGAATTATGAGGATATAAAATGAACACTTCATCATAGCATATCATCAACGGAAATCTGACTTTCATCGATCAAATTTTTTTATTTTTTTTTTAATTAAAAGATCAAAAGTTGTACAGTTAGGTTTCTAAAGATTAAATGCGTATAATCCATCATGCAGTTGTAGTTCATAGTGCATTTGCCCTATGACTACTATTATAGTTGTCATAGATTTGCCGATCTTTAAATGTATTCTCTAGATCTTATCGTTAGTCAAACCTACATGGGGATCTTTTCATGTCTTGATTTGGACAACAATTGTTATATTTCGTTGAACAATTAAATTCGTGGATAAATCATCCATGAAAACCACGAAAATTGGTTCCCCACGAATAAAAGTACTTTCACAGTACCTCATTACCTCGCGTTATATTACCCGATACCTAACAGGGGCGCATGAAAACCCTCATTCATCACTACTAGAAGTAAAAACAGGTTGTTTTGCACTTCCAGACTGGCTTTTGGAGGATGTAGATTTTTCAAAGTTCCGCCGTATGTTTCATATTATTGAAAACATTCCAATTGCGCTTGATGATCATCCTGTGACCATTATTGACAAAAATCTAGCTTTTGGTTTATTCGTGAATTGACAGTGCTATAATTTTAGAGCAATATTGAGATGGGCACATAGAAAATGTTTATCATCTTAATAACGTATTATAGTATTCTTTTATTTTTTTTTTGTAAATTATTTCTTTAACTGTTTAAGAGTTATTTGGCAATATCTATTTGACATGGCTATAGGTACCTATACATCCCATTTCGTCAAGGTTAATACACGGCAAATTCTCGTGTTATTTCTGTATTTATTTATTGCGATGAACGTTGAATGACCTCTCTGATCCGTTTTACCTTTCTTAATATTAATTTTAAGTTGACGATCTGACAAGATCACATCCGACAATTGCAGTGCTTTGGTACTAGAATCAGGTTTATTTTTTGTTGTAAACTCACTTACACGTAACATAGCGAAACGTCCCAAGATATATGAAGATTTAAACAAGCATTCTGTGAGTATTGCATGGCAATACTTAGTCCCCTACCGGTAAAATATTTGTGGTATTGGAACAAAATTTTAACTTGATCCATACCTCGTAATGGTGTAACCTATATAACAAATATCACGTCAATATATTCAAGCATGACGAAAAAAAGTGTTGAAAACTGATTATTTAAGTGACCATAGCTCTACACAAAATCATCAGACCAGAACAGAATTAGAACTTGATCTGTAACTTGTCATGGTACAACTAGATATACCAATTTTCAAATCAATATCTTCAAGCATGATGAAAAAAAGAGCGGAAAACTAATTATTTGACTGAATTCGGTAGGGGACTAATAATAATGATTCGTAAGTAGATGTACAAACACTAGGGAGAGCGTCTGAAATCTGTCGTAGTAATGATAATGTTATCGGGGCCCTATTGTCTCTCTGTGGGTGATTTCTGTGTAAACCTTCAAGCATTTTCGATACTACAAAATTCATAGTAGTATCCTCTAAATTACGTGCCTGGTGAGAAAAGGAAATGCCACTTATATATAATCAAACTGTAGCTGGAGATAAATGTTTCAACAATAAATAAGCGATGAATTGTAATAACTGTTCAACAGGAACTGGCCATACTTCTTCCAGTGTATATAGAAGTTGGAATAATGCAAGAACAGATATCGCTCTTGAATAGTTTTTCCATCTATTTCCGGCTTACGAATCGGAAAAGAGTCTAGCTGATTCCTCTGTTATAGAATCCATACTTGGGTCGGAATAGGACATGTTGGAGTTGGTGTCAGAGATGCATTTGGTGCTAGTTCCGGTAGCGGGACGACTGGCAACGAGAAATAGCATCAGCTATAATATTGACTTACCTGGTACGTGATCTGCTTTAATTAATATGTTATTATGTAATGTTTCTAAAACTAAATATCTGACTAAAATCATGACATTCGATGATTTTGATGTTTTCTTGTTAAGAATGTGTACTGCTCCTTCGTTATCAATATGAAACAATAATTTTTTATTCCTAAGTTCAGACCCCCACAGAATGATAGATACCATGACTGGGAATAGTTCTAAAAATGTAATGTTAGCCAATAAACCGCGCTGATGCCACGTTCTCGGCCATAACCCGTGAGCCCATCTACCCTTAAAATATATGCCGAAACCAAGTGTAGACCAACCGGCACTATCTGTGTAAAATTCTAGCGCTTCGTTAGAGGTCCAAATCTATCTGGCATAAGAGTAACACCGTTAAAATTTTCCAAAAATGATTTCCACAACAAAAGATCAGCTTTTATGTTCGAAGTTATTCTTATTCTGTAATGTGGTTTATTCAAACCAATCGTTGAATCAATCAATCTTCTGCAAAAAGCTCTCACCGGCGCGACAACACGGCACACAAAGTTTAATGAACCAAAAAGGGATTGCATTTCCCTTAGCGTGACCTTCTTGTTTTTTAAAACAAAAACAAAAATTCTGAAGTATTTCATCAAGCTTATCTGAAGGTAAGCGGAGAGTCATGTCGGAAGTGTCAATTTCTACACCCAAGAATTTCGTGGGAGAGATCGTTTTCTCATCCGCTAATGGAACTCTCAGATCATTGCAAATAACCTTGAAAGTATGAAGCAGGTCACCACATTGACGGGTCCCGCCCCTTCCCAGAAATAACAAGTCGTCAATGTAGTGTACAATGGCGCCTTCAAATTTTCTTACAGAAAAAGCCCAGTGTAAAAATGAGGCAAACTTGTCAAATAAAGCACAGCTAATTGCGGCTTCAAAAGGGAGGGCTTTATCAAAATAAAATTATTGATTAATTTTGAAACCAAGAAGATCAAAGTCAATCATCGAGATAGGGAGTAATCTAAATGCCGAGCGGACGTCGGACTTGCTTGCTAATGTTTTATTTCCGTATAATTTTATATCATCAACAGCGTCATCAATATTTGAGTAGACTACAGAACATTTCTTTGGATCAATTAAATCATTGACGGATGAATTTTCGGCATAAGATAAGTGGTGAAAAACTCTAAAAGAGGGGCGAAAGATACCAGAGGCACAGTCAAACACATAAAACGAAAATAAATTGACAACGCCATGGCTGTCTTTTCCCTTTGGAACTAAACCCAATGGGGAAATTCGGTATGTAGGAATCGGCCAAATCTTAAAAAGACCGGCAACACACCCTGCATCTATTTCCTTCTTAACTTTTTTTAAGAAGTATATCTGGTCTCTCGATAGCGCTTTTTAAGTTTTTGGAATCTGTAGGTAAACGAGGGTCTGAGTAATACAAAGAAACACCAAAACCCCTTGTCCTCTAGCTGGAGTCCCTTTCTTTGAATTCCCTCTTGACATGTTGGTGTTGAACCTGGTTGGCAAACAAACAGCTAGAATGGTACTTAATGTAGACAATGGTAACGTCACACTTTTAATAGAGGCTGGTGTTTCTTCGGTATAAAAGCTATAAATGTCAACAAAATGTTTGTCAACGATGATACTCGGGCAATAATAACTACAAAGGTGAGGGTTGCACGATAATTCTAGAATATAGACTATGTCGAAAATATTTTGTTTGTATAACAATATTTTTTGTATAACAAAATTTTTGAATGTACAAAATGTTTGTATGAAGGTAAACAGATGCTTTGTGAGAACGTTTTAACGTGCTTTACACTCTTGAGAATAAAATGCACGTGATAGTAATCATTATAAACAAAAAAAGGCGTTCCTGAATGTAAGCCAGTGTAAGCAGACACGTTTGATTTTAATACAAACACATTATAATCCAAACAAAAACAGCATACGCCAGTAGCCTCATTAAATTCAATTATCTGATAAACAATAATCGCTATTGTATATTTTTATTCTTATTATCGATTACTTATGTTACAGGGGTCCTATTATCATTCTGCAGTCAGCCAACTATAACAGGTTTGCTCTATATTTTAAATTCTGCCAAAATTCGGTGCTGTGTCATCTTATGTCTTAAACACAACCTACAACACTTTCCAAAATAAAAAGACAGTTCTCGCATCACTAAAACTAATACGAAAAATGAAAAGCATAAAAAGGAAGTCATGCATTAATTACAAACATTGCACTGACAATGAAACTAAATACTACCAATCAAGAGATCATTTGAGCCTTGAGCACTTAACAATATTCTAAGTTTGAAAGCTAATGAGTATCCCTTTCTTTATGATAAGTTCTCGCCAACGCTCGTACGTAGTCATGAAGAAAAGGATTATCATTCTCTTACAGCACTACCTGAGGTTATTATATTGCACAAAAGTTGTCATGATTATTAAATTGCTTTACACCCAAACTGAATCTTTAATTACATGTTAAGCTCACTCATGCAACATGTCACATCATGACTTATGTATTCATTAAAGAAGGAAAAGACTTCTTATTTAAATTTACAAAGAAATAAAACTCTTGAACATGTACAATAATGAAGGTAAAAACGCTAATATTTTTTTGTATAAATGTAAAAAAAAAAATTTTAATTAAAAAAAAAACATCTAAAGTTGTGTATAATACGCACTCCTTTACACAAACGTTTGAGGGTAAACAAAGAGCGTACTATACACACATAACTACGATTAATCCCAAACTTTGGCATCCCCTAAAAATCTCTTGCACATCTTTTTTCTAAGAGAGACGATATCCTAAACAATAAATTGAAAATAAACCAGAGAAAATGAAGAGTGGCATATATCAGTATATTAACAACATGATATGCAATGATGATTTCATGCCAAAATTTCTTCTGGAACTATATTAAGAACAAGAAGAATGACCGCTATGGGGTGGCTCCACTAAAACGGAATGGACTTTGTTTTAGTGACAGTGAAATCAAGGCCAACACCTTGAACTCACAATTTTCATCGGTCTTCACAATAGAGAACATGTCCAACTTACCAAACTTTGGACAAAGCTCAACCCCAGACATCAAATCCATCTATGTTAACCTTACCGGTGTCCTCAAACTACTACAAAAGCTTAATCCTCATAAAGCTACTGGCCCAGAACAGTATTACAGCACGTTTCCTGAAAGAGACTGCAAACGAAATAGCGTCTGCCCTAACTCTCATATTCCAGGCCTCGATTGACCAGGGTAAAATTCCATCTGACTACAGTCGCACCTGTACTCAAAAAGGGTGACAGAAGCCAAGTTTCCAACTGCATGCCTATCTCCTTAACTTCCATCTCATCTGCTGCCAAATTAATTATCATACGATCACATTATCCATAGTAGCATTCTTACTCATCTAGAGCATTGCAACATCCTTACTGAAGAACAACATGGCTTTCGTAAACGAAGATCCTGTGAGACACAGCTCGCATTAACCATGCTAAAGACATCGATGGTGCCGAACAATATAGATGGGATACTTCTTGACTTTTCCAAAGCATTTGATAAGGTTCCTTCTCCTTAAACTCAACCACTATGATGTCCGGGGAAGTATCCGCAAATGGATTGAAGACTTCCTGCCGGATAGAACCCAGAAAGTCGTTCTAGAAGGTAAATCGTCCTCAGTAGACCCTGTTACATCTGGTGTTCCACAAGGTACTGTACTCATGTCCTTGGGCCTCTTCTTTTTCTCGCCTACATCAACGACATGCCTAGTTGTGCAAAATCAGAGACTAGACTCTTCGCAGATGACTGTCTCATGTACCGCAAAATTAGATATACTGAACATGCATGATTTCTACAAAAAGATCTTGACTGCTTCATCGATTGGGAGCAAAATGGCTGATGCTGTTTAACCCAGACAAATGCATAGTTATCTCTATCACTAAGAAGCGTAACCCAATCCACTTCGACTACCTCATCCATGGTCATACGCTTCTTCATACGCTCAGCAAAATATTAAGGCTTAACATCTCAAAAAATTATCTTGGAACACCCAAACTGATAAATCGGATGTTATTAAAAAGGCGAACAACACCCTGTCTTGCATAAGAAGAAACATCGGACATTGCCCACCAAAAGCTAAAGAACGAGCATTTAACACCTTCGTCAGACCAACTGTAGAATACTCCACAAGTGCATATGGGACCCCTATAAAAACAGAATATCAACCAACTTGAAGTGGTACAACGTAGAGGGGCAAGATTTGTTTGTAATGACTACCAACAAACAAGTAGTGTTAGTACCATGATCACCAATCTTGGATGGGAAACCATACAATCCAGAAGAGCCAAAGTAAACACCATCCTACTATACAATAATTCGGCGTGACTTTTTACCCCAATATACCCCAACATACCGCAAAAAGCAGTTTCAACATAATTTGGTGGAATAACAATGTTACACTAGGCATTTAAATGTCATTTTAACGACATCAATACTTTATTTTATGAAGATATTTAATTTTAAATCACTTTTTTCCTCGTAACTTGTTCTGTTCATGACAGCCGCTTTAATACGATCACAAAATGACTTTTTACCCCAATATACCCAAATATACTCCATAAACAGTTTCAATACAATTTTCGTGATAAGGAATGATATTACATGCAGATATATTAAAATCTAACACAACTGTTTACATTTTTTGTGCATTTAGAGGCTTTTAAAACAGTACTTTAGGGACCGGTCAAAATTTCTCAACGCATGGGACCGGTGCAAAACCAAAATGAACTGTAAAAAAACTTGAAGTCCCATGGTTATGCAGGTGAAGAAAAGTTGATGTCCCATTCTATTTTGAAACAAAAAAAGTTGGTGTCCCATGCAAATTCATACAGTATAAACTCACACAAAGTCCCTCAAACCAATGTGCCAGACAAGCATACATGTACATCATTCAAATAATGCCCACATTCTTTATTTAATTTTTTGAAGTTATTATCTGAGGTTATTTT
Source organism: Mytilus californianus (assembly GCF_021869535.1). Classification (NCBI taxonomy): domain Eukaryota; kingdom Metazoa; phylum Mollusca; class Bivalvia; order Mytilida; family Mytilidae; genus Mytilus; species Mytilus californianus. Next base: position 43,178,799 of record NW_026262734.1, on the reverse strand, counting down.
TTTTGCGATTTGTTTACTTTTTCTTGTCCCGCCAATTTTGTTGTACAGAAATTAGTTATTTTCAAAAATCTTTTTGCTCTCTGGCCATGCTAATATTTATTACTTGTCCAGGTTTAGTTCTATGAAAAAAATCTTGCCCTGCTATAATATAATCAGAAAACTTATATATATATCAAAACTTAAAATGATAATTTATTTTTAACTAAAATGTGTATATACATCAAATTAAATACTTACTAAATTATTTTGATTGTTTTCGTGTTCATCAAATTACAAGAAAATCTCAATAACAGACATTTGGACCTGCAAGGAATTTGGAAATATATACTACATTCAGATTGTATTACCAGTACATGTGCTTTAACTGACTCTTTATTTATAGGAGGGATGGGCCAGTTCATTCTAATTTTTACTGAATTTTATATTTATTTGTGTACATGTAATTCCACATGATTTTAATCAAGTAACCATATCTATTATTTTTGTCGTCCTGTTACACTAAAAGATTCTTTCTAATGCAGTTTGTTACTTCATCTTTCCTGATACATGATACTTATAAATGCACCAATCACTCTGTGTTATAATTTTCAAAATTTATTTGTATGAATATCAAATTATTAATATGAGTATAAATGCTAAATCCTACTCTTGGTTTTAATTTAGAAGCATGGAAGGAACAAAGTAAATCTGACTTTAAATTGTTTAATTTCTGATGACGCTGGTCATCAATGTGGATTCTTTCAAGTCTCAGCCTGTTTTCCTTGACAGTAATGAAATTATAGAATATATTTATGTAAATTCAATGTTCTGACCACTGCACAGAAAATATTGACTTTGTTCCTAGAACCCCCAAAAAAAAAAAACCAAAAAGCAAAAACAAATTCCTTCAAAATTTCATATCTAAGAATCAAACAAAAGAAATAGTTCTAGATAAAATTACTATTCTGTTTCATAACCTTATTTAAACAATGTTTTCACAAATACATTTTTAAGTGTCAAAACCAAACTCCTTTATTCACAGCAACAACACCTATTTGTACAGCCCCCTTTTTTAAATAACCATTTACTAGTAGATATTTGTATAAAGGAACTACAATATTAACTCACAACAAAGGCTTTTTGAGGTATCATCCTGTGTTTGTTTTCGTTCAAGGGATGAATAGGTGCAGGAGTGAAACAAAGGCTCTTCCTTAGTTTTATGTGGGACTGATATTGATCCCAGGTTTTACATGTTTTATGCAGATGAAATTGGAATAACAAATTGTAAAAAGATAAAAACTAGTGAAGAAAAAACTTATTGCATACATTTATTATGTCAATTTGAAGTGTACATAAATACATCCTAATTTGAAAATAAGCTTAGTGTAAGAATTATTCAGACATTCCATCTTTGAAAATGACCATTACTTTTTCAAATCAAATGGGATTTTCATAACGCTTAAAAGCTATTTTCAATATCTTCTTACAAGTAGCAAATATTATTTTCATAAAGAAGTTTTGCTCTCAATTGTTATAAACTTATACGTGAAAAAAAAATATTCTTCTCAGTTGGGATTAAATTCATATAGTTGACTTTAAAAATTTCTTGAAAGTTCTATCTCCTTTTAAAACTGTGTTTAAAATGGAAAATTTTGTAGATTTATTACTGTTAAATTTTATGCTATATAAAAAGGTGAAAAATCCAGTTGGGAATAAATTCAGATACCAATAGTCACCTTTGAGAATTTCTATGTCTTTTTAAAATAACCTTAGATTTTCATTTAATAGGGTCATTATGTCATGTATATACTGTTCTTACAATATGCCAAATTTTAAAATTTGGAGATCTACTGTTTTTAAATAAGCAAATTATATAATTGTTTTCAATAAATGATGATTGACAAAGATAGAGATTATCATTTTCTTATCAAAATATTTAAGATTTTTATAGACCTTCACAAGTGAAAAAAAGTCAATGTCCCATGCACATTCAACTTGAAAAAAATCAGGTCCCATGGAAATTTTGTTTTAAAAAAGAGCATGTCCCATGCGCCTTTGCACCGGTCCCACGCATTGAGAAATTTTGACCGGTCCCTTATTCATGTATTGACGAAGGTTACACTAAAAACCAGAAGGAACGAACCTAAATATATACCCGTAAATTTTTGCAATTTCTTTTTTCTCCATAAAAATTTGGAGATTGTAAATGCACTTTGTGTTTTGTTTTCTCTTAAAAATAAGATATGATGTTTTTTTCTAAAATAAAACTCGAAATTTGTTCTCAAATTTTGAAATATTTTTCTCGAATATTTGTTTTCTTTGAAAATAATATATAATCCTTATATGTTTAACCATGGAAGTAATATTTAAAATTACTTCCATGGTTTAACATTTAAAGTTTTCTTTTTATGTTTATAAAATGTTTGTATCTTTCACTCAGTTAGGACATTGGTCAGCGGAAATTCAATGTTGGTCAGGTCGGTGTGTTCACGTTTCTCGGACCTACATCTGATAATTTTTTGTCATGCCAAAAAATCCTTGCTCAAAACTCCGAGGGACCTCCTTCGGAATCCATTAGTAGTTAAAGATTAAATAAAAAAATATTATATATAATAAACCTTTCAAATGTAGCGTTCATAAGATAATTAAGACTATTCCCTGTGGAACACCCTCAACCCCCTTCATTTGCGATCTCCATTTTCAACCCTCGAATTAAGCTTTCCAATCTAATTAAATTAAAACCCTGCTTTCTAACTGATCTATTCATGTACCGGACCGGCAACTCTCTTTATTTAATATGAAAATCTTCAATGACGTTATACACATGCATGTTGTCTGCTTGGAGTCTCTGTACAGGCACTTGTCTCAGAATAAATACCGAATATGGAAAGTGGAACTACAATTCAAAACATAAAGTCCGAAGGCACATAGAAGAAAAATAAGTTTGTTTTTTTTTTTGCAAAGGTTGCCGGGGTAACCCTCCCTGTGTTCAAAATATACATGAAATGTTTGCCACTGCACCTTGTCTGTTCTATGAATTATATAACCCAGAGTTTTCGATCTGTTACATGCCAAGAAATCCTAGCTCAAAACTCCAGTGGACCTCCTACGGCACCCATTAGTAGATTTGATTTCATTCAACAAATTAATTTATGACCAGCTGCATGTACGTATCGCTTTGAACACGGACATATATACCAAATGGTCAATATTAATCATCCATTCATTTGCTCTATGGGATGTTTGCAAAATTTCAACGGAGGCATTTTTTTTGTCTTGTATAGGTAAAAAATTCCATGTCGGAGAAAGGTGGTTTTTTTGTGGTTTTTTTTTTGTCAAAGAGGTTAATAAATTTTACCGGTATTAAATGGAGTTACAGTGAATCCAACTCAATTTAACAATGGTGGGTTGAACCTGGTTTTATGGCAAGCCAAACCTCTCTCTTATCATGCTTATAGGCAATGTTGAAAATACCGTTAATATGACAATACAATTTGTATTTATGGCGAAATAATACACTATAAAATCTTGAAATTACTCAGGCAAAGGTTTTTTTTAATTGCGAACATATTTAAAGTATTATGCAGAAAAAAAATCGGCACTTTACAATCTTTGATTAAGCACAAAAAAACTTAATAAAAAAAAGAAGAGTGCACTCGAATATCTTGGCTGCTTTATTTATCATGATTGAATAATGTTGAAAATCTGTAATATATATATCTCGATTGCTGTTTCATTGAATATCTTACATCTACTTTATCAATATTCAGAATGCTTTAAAAAAAAATTTAAAAGCAGGAAAAGAAACATGAATTGTGTCTTGTGTCTTACTTATCGTTGACTGAATAAAAAAAATCAAGACACATATTTTATAATTCAGTCTTTATATTTCTGTGCTCTATGACGGCTACATCGTAAGTAGGATAGATCGATATGGTGAGGGGTGAATTAATCGGGTTATAAAAAATTTGTATTTTTTTTTTTTTTTAATTGTTCACTGATCCAGGAAACGAGGTCGAGGTCAAGTGAAAACTGTTTGACGGGCATGAGGACCTTGCAAGGTACGCACATACCAAATATAGTTATCCTATTATTGATAATGAGAGAGAAATTAACATTACAAAAAAAAAATTTTTTTCAAGTAGTCACTGAACCATGAAAATGAAGTCAAGGGCAATGGTCATGTGACAGACGGAAACTTCGTAACATTCACACTTTTGAATGTTCTGTATATCAATTTCATATGTTGTTTTCGGACCGAATGAGAATATGTTTATATTCAAGGAAACATATTGAGTATCAAATTAATTTCGGTGGTTTTTATTTAACTTGGTATTAAATCACAGAAATTTTCAAATACTATTGCTTGTCTGGTATTAAGCAGTATTCTTGTCTGTTTAGAGTAGGAACAATGTGTCGGTACGTCTAAACACTGCTAAGGAGTCCTTGGTGCACTAAGGACGTATACTATGCCACTAAGGACTAGAAGTATTATTATTTTTCCATATTAAGTTAGAGATTGATATTTAATGCATAAATTATGTGCCCTACTAAAGAATATGAATGACAAGTCTTGCAAAGGTACAAGATATAAAGCACATGGAAACCCCGATTCTTCGAGATAAGAAAAAAATTAGAATATGATTTCGTTTGGTTCAATCATTAATAAAATGAGGTCGATACAATGATATATTGACCTGAAAGAAGTATATGAACTGAGGACGAAGTCCGAGGTCGATATACTTCTTTGGGTCGATGTCTCTTGTAATGATCTCATGCATAGGCTATAATTGTTATATTATTAATTTACTACCATATTTGTATCAAAGTCGTCAGTGCAATATAAAAAAAAAGAAGATGTGGTATGATTGCCAATGATATATTCTCTTTTTTCGATCATTTAGTTTTGTTTAAGTTTTATAGATACAATATTGTTTCCTTGACAACAACAACATATTAGTTGTAATTTCATTTATTTTTATGTATTTTGTATCCATCTTATGTATTTGAAGATTTTTTTTCCCAAAAAAAACTTTAACAATATCATGAATTAGTTAGATGACGCAGGAACATATATATAGATATTGGCCTTTGAGGGATTTAGCTCTTATGTAAATCAAGGAGATGTGGTATAGCTGCAAATGAGACAACTATTCAAGAAAGTTCAAATCAAGAGGATGTATAAGCAGTTATATATAGGCAACCGTACAACCTTCAATATTGAAAAAATACGGAAACCGTAAAGTCGGTTATGAAAGGCCCCGCCTCGACATGAAAAATATGAAATAATTCATTGAGAAAAGTAACGGCCTAATTTATAACAGAGCATTTACAAAAATCAAATAAAAAAAATCAGACTTGAAGTAACAACAACCACTGAAGTACATGCTTCTGACTTTGAACAGACACATAAAAAAGGTGGCGATGTGTAGGTCCTTTTTTGGTCATAAAGCTCTTCACTCCTATCTTTTTTTATGCATTCTTTGGCTTTCAAATATTAAGCTTTGAGCGTTCCTGGAGAAAGTAAACCCAGAAAAGCGTTACGGATGCATGAAATTTATAAAGTGTTGTTTTGTGAGGGGATCAAGACGTATGGATGTGAATGGGTGTTTTATGTGGGCATTAATTTCGGCCTCCTAACTAAAGTATAAATCTGCAGTTGTTTGATGACGTTAATATACAAATTATCACAAACCTAAAATGTTATAAGATGGATGAATTAATATAGTTGATCGTTTCACGTCCAGGGGCAACTATTAGATGCATTATTAGGGGGGAAACATTAAATATCATATAGTTATGGACATTGGAAATTATACCACATCTTCTTTCTTAGAAGGACATACATGTGTAGATTTTCGTCTTTTACTGTAAACGACAGTGTCACCGGGCGTCAAAACCGAATTTAGACTGGTGTACATTTTTGAAACATACATTTCTTTATTTAACCAATGTAAAGTGTTCCTTATTCACTCCACATTTCTGAATTTATCCTTATTATGAAATCAAGAAGAAAGAATCATCAAATACCCAGGTATAACAAATAATTAATACTGTTTTCAGCTATAAAGCAAAATCGATCCTTATAGGTTAGGATACACACATGCAAGACCTAACAGTTCACCTAGTATTATGTTGAACCAATCTGAGAGTCAAACGTAATGTTTTACATGTATATTTGATAGATAAATCATGTGTATTCTGTATAATTCCCTAACAATGAAAGCTCGAATGAACAGGCATTGGAATGGTATCCTAACTTATAGATGTACATGAAAAGGCAAAAAATTATTCTATGTTATCTCATTCATTGGTGATTTATATGGCACGCCTGAACCACTTTTATAGATAATCGTAGATTATCTCAGATAAACTAGGATTTTCTCGGATTTGAATTAAGCTGAGATAATCTTAGTTTATCGGAGATAAACCGGGATTATCCGAGATAATCCTAGTTTATCTGAGATAATCTAAGATTAATTAATAAAAGTGGTTCAAGCGTTCCATACATATAGTTTGAATTTTTTGAATTTGCAAATAATACATACCACTTTGCAGCAAGCAAACAATATTCAATCTTATTCATAATATGACTTGCATTTAAGGGAGATATCATGTTTTGCGCTACTCACTTACAGTGTGCTTATTACTAAACAAAATTGCTGCACGGGATTTTTTTATCTTCATAGATGCATACGAAACTTCAATGAATTATTGTATTTCATCAAAATAACTACTATAACTGATAAAAATCTATCGGATAAAACTACCGTTTATTCATATGAGACAAAATATATCCTATTGGAGTCAAATTTCAAATGGGTTCATAAAGGACAAAAATATCCTCTGTAACGGAACAAAAAATACCCCCATGGTAAAATAAACAGTCATTTTTAATAATCCTATAGGGTTAACAAAGTTCTAATGTTACTTTATTTCGGAATTAAACTTTTAGACATTACACATTTAAAACGGTGTACAGGATTTGCATTCATGAACACGATGAAAAGTTAATCCGAGAAAGTGTTCAATGTTTATTTTAAATAAATTAAAGAATTATTATGATAATACCATAAATTTAACTATTTTATCAGAAAATCAATTATTGTAAAATAACTTAAAACCCGTAAACGCAATTTCAAGTAAAAAAATTCATATATAAAAACTTTCTTAAACGGAATACTTGATAATTATATTTGCCTGATTATTTACTTGTTTATTTACAAAATGCCTTCACATACATGTGCTGTTTAGTTTTATTTTATATGCCATAAAACGTATGAAAATAAAGTTCAGAGTATTTTAAAAATTATTGTTGAAGAGAAAATACATGTATATCCGTGTTAAATTCGCCTGTTTGTTTATTCAAGTTTGATATCCAACTTCTTAATCCGCAATCCACATTTAACCGACAACCTTGTATATTGTATATTCTTGATGGAATACTCGTACCCTTATGTTCATGTGACCATCAGGGACTGAGACAAATACGTTATGGTATAAACTCTGTCAAAACCAAAATGATTGAATATATCTAATTTAAATTCATTCATGCAGTAAAACATTTCTTGAATGAGTGAAATTCTGAAATAATTATTTTTTAAGCTTTTGTCTTTATTGCGTTTAGCCTACAAGTGAGAAATAAAATGCTCCGCAGGGCGCAGCTTGATACGACCGCAGAGGTCGAACCCTGAACAGTTGGGGCAAGTATGGTAAACATCAAAGCTTGATACAGATCTGAATTTGAATTGTGATTAAATATTTGACACAGCATAGGTTTCTGACACAGAATGAATGTGGTCTAAGAACTTAAAAATTTTAAATTGGACATTCACCTATTATGGTCCAATGTCCAAAATCTAAATACATGGTTAGATTCAGCATATCAAAGAACCCCAAGAATTCAATTTTTGATGAAATCAAACAAAGTTTAATTTTGGACCCTTTTGACCTCAATGTGGACAAAGTTGATAACGGGGCCCAAAAATCAAAAATCTAAATACATGGTTAGATTCAGCATATCAAAGAACCCCATATATTCAATTTTTGTTGAAATCAAACAAAGTTTAATTTTGGACCCCGATTTGGACCAACTTGAAAACTGGGCCCATAATCAAAAATCTAAATACATGTTTAGATTCAGCATATCAAAGAACCCTAAGAATTAAATTTTTGTTAAAATCAAACTTAGTTTAATTTTGGACCCTTTGGACCTTAATGTAGACCAATTTGAAAACAGAACCAAAAATTAAGAATCTAAATACACGGTTAGATTCGGCATATCAAAGAACCCCAATAATTCAATTTTTGATGAAATCAAACAAAGTTTAATTTTGGACCCTTTGGACCTCAATGTGGACCAATTTAAAAACGGGGCCCAAAATCCAAAAACTTAATACACGGTTAGATTCAGCATATTAAAGAACCCCAAGAATTCAAGAATAAAACCCCATTGAAATTGGTCAAGAAATAAGCAATTTATACGAAGTATCTTCTTTTGCACAATACTGTGCAATTGAATATTTCTTGCTATTGCGCAATACTGCACAACTGACAATTTCTTGCTATTGCGCAATATTGTGCTATTGGATATTTTTTGCTATTGCGCAATACTGTGCAATTGAAGATTTCTTGCTATTGCGCAATACTGTGCAATTGAAGATTTCTTGCTATTGTGCAATACTGTGCAAATGAAAATTTCTTGCTATTGCACAATACTTATTATATAATAATTTACACATCCTGTTTGGTGTGTATCTCCTACCATATCATTATTATTTGCTTTTAAATATAAATCAGAAATAACCAACTTAAAATGGAAAATTTTAAAAGAAAAAAAAAAAGGAAAAAAAGAAAAAAAATTAAAATTAAAAAATTAAAAAAAATCCCCCACCAAATTTTTTGAACCCCCTTATGATTCATCACCCCCAAACTCAATCCCAACCTTCCCTTTGTGGTATGGTACCTTGCAGTACAATTTCAGAGAGATCCATACACTTGAACACAAGTTATTGTCTGGAAACTAGAAAAATGTGTTTTTTGGCCCCTTTTTGGCCCCCAATTCCTAAACGTTTCGGGCAATTACCCCCAAACTCAATTCCAGCTTTCCCTTTGTGATATGGAACCTTGTAGTACAATTTCAGAAATATCCAAACACTAACAAACAAGTTATTGTCATGAAACTAGAAAAATGCTTGTTTTTTGCCCCTTTTTTGGCCCCAAATTCCTACAATTTTGAGGCAATTACCCCCAAAATCAATACCAGCATTCCCTGTGTGATATAAAATCTTGTGGTACAATTTCAGAGAGATCCATACATTTGAACACAAGTTATTGTCTGGAAACTAGAAAAATGCTTATTTTTGGCCCCTTTTTGGCCCCTTATTCCTAAACGTTTTGGGCAATTACCCCCAAAATCAATCCAAGCATTCCCTTTGTGATATGGAACCTTGTAGTACAATTTCAGAAAGATCCATACACTTTCACACAAGTTATTTTCATGAAACTAGAAAAATGCTTGTTTTTTGCCCCTTTTTTTGCCCCTAATTCCTAATATTTTGAGGCAATTACCCCCAAAATCAATCCCAGCATTCCCTTTGTGATATGGAACCTTGTGGTACAATGTCAGAGAGATCCATACACTAACACACAAGTTATGTCTGGAAGTTACAAAAATGCTTATTTTTGGCCCCTTTTTGGCCCCTAATTCCTTAACTGTTGGTACCATAACCCCCAAAATCAATCCCCACCTTCCTTTTGTGGTATTGAACCTTATGGTAAAATTTCATAGAGATCCATTCACTTAAACTAAAGTTAGAGTGCGAAAACCAATGTGTCTTCGGACGACGCCGGACGACGCCAGACGACGACGACAACGACGACGACGACGACAACGACGCCAACGTCATACCAATATACGACCGCAAAATTTTTTGTGGTCGTATAAAAACGGGAAACGGACTTCGACAAGGCCTTTGATAAGGTACCACGTGCAAGACTGCTTTACAAAATGGACTACTACGGAGTAAGAGATATCCAACTCGAATAGATAAGACAGTTCCTGTCCAATAGAACCCAGTCTGTGATCCTTGAAAATCAAAAGTCTGAACCTCTTGACGTGGTATCTGGAGTTCCCCCAGGGCACTGTGATGGGTCCCTTACTCTTTTTGGCATACATCAATTACCTCCCAGAAGCTACAACATCATGCGCTAGACTGTTTGCCGATGACTGTCTACTCTTCCGACGCATCAGGAAACCAGAAGATGCAGACTTGCTGCAGAAAGATCTTTCCTCGCTGGAAGAATGGGAAAAACAGTGGCAAATGTGTTTCCACCCAGAAAAATGTACAGTCACCCGGGTCTCTGCACGACGTCAACAACACCAGACGTCCTACTCACTACATGGACACAGATTAGAAACAATAGACAGTGGGAAATATCTTGGGCTCAATCATCAGCAAAGATCTCACCTGGTCAAATCACATCAACCAGACCATAGGGAAAGCCTCCAAGACACTTGGATTCTTACGGAGAAATTTGGGTAGGTGTACTCCAGCAACAAAAGCTACAGCTTACTCCACGTTAGTAAGACCAACCCTGGAGTATGCTTCCCCGGTATGGGATCCCCACCAAATTACCATCATACGTGACATAGAGCAGGTACAGAGACGAGCAGCTCGCTTTTGTCTACAGTTGCTACCAGGAGAACTCTCCTGGATGTGTTACAAAGCTTCTGGACCAACTTCAATGGGAATCACTGCAGCACAGACGATGGAAACAGAGTCTGGTGCTGTGTTACAAGACTCAACACCAGAGGATTGCCATTGATCCAGCCAAATACTATGCATCAGGTGACAGTAGGACCAGGGGCAACCCCAAATTTAGACAGACTAGAGCGAAGAGGGATGTCTACTATCACTCATTCTTCCCAGGAACAACTAGAGAGTGGAATAAACTCCCCAAATCTGTAGTGGAGTCCGGATCACTAAAGGACTTCAGGACATAGTGAACACCATCCCCTGGACCCAGTCACAACTTAAATAGACAGCAGGAGAACCAGTGTATATAGTTGTAATTAAGCATATTTTATTGTAAATACCATCCAGTTTTTCCTGGACTTTTACTTTTGGCCAGAGGAGTGGCCTCCTGTCTGTTTGAGATGCGCTCGAGTCAATTACACTTTTATAGAGTTCGACTCGTAACCGGGAAGAAGAAGAAGAAAAGCGGTACCTCGAATGACCGAATAACACCGTTATTATCAGAATAACACTTGTAATGACCGAATAACACTTGAAATTTTTTGTTCTACACAACAATGATTTCTATCGATGTAGTCAGTTCAGAGAGATTCAAATTGTCTAATCATATAAAAGAATCATATGCATTTCCAAATCCACTGATGTGATTAGGCAGTTGTAATAATAGTCACATTGTCCTACAAACATATGACTATTTTTTTAAACGTACAATTTGTTTAATATATATTGAATACTTTTCTCTTGAATTATTTGATTTGTACATTTTAGGAGATTATACATGTAATCACCAAACATGTTAAAGACCAAAGTCTATCTAGTAAAAGATATTGAAATGCTCTGAATGGCAAAACTAACAGAATAAAAAACCAAAGAAGTATATAGCTATTGTTTGTGTTGCCATCCTTCTGTTACATATAATTTTTCTAAGGCATTTAGTCATCAATTTGATATCAAGCTTTTTGTGAGATATGAGATTGTTATACTGCATGTGTGATGCAGTTTCAGATTCATGGATCAGATTCGTGGATCATCGACTTTATATCTACCGATCCTATACTAAATGGCAATGTATGATATTTTCATAGCATTTTTCTCAGATAAAACAAATCAATGCTTTACCACATTTACTATGTAATGTTTAATCTCATCCACATGTCAAAAAGTCAAATTTATGTGCCAAAATCCTAACAATTTATAAGGTAACAAGTGTGTTTGTCTGTTTCAAATGATAAATGAAGTATCCAATTGATTAAACAAATAATAATCATAGTAATCATGGTAATGAAAAATAATGAGTACACAGTTGTACATGTTGTAGAAAATAGACAGTGTTTTTTCAGTTATATGCAATGAAATTTGTATAAAAAGAAATTCCAACAGATTGTTAACAGTCATGACAGTATAATAGTTTTCTAATAATCAATGCTTTAAAATAATTAAGGCCAATCATCCAATAACTAAAAACAACAATATTATGACCATAGACAGACTGTTTAGTCTCACTGATGATATTTCCTATTATGTTTAGATTTGCTTGATCGGTATCGGAATCCTTTATTACATATTTGACATCGATATTGATCAACACCTTTTTTATGCTTTCCTTTCATATGGTCAGATAAAACATCTTTTCTCTCAAATATCTGAGGACACTTTGAACACTTGAAAGTTTTTGCAGTAGGAGTCTTACAAGCTTTCAAGTGCCTCTTGTATGTAGCTTTATATGTGTACTGCAATTTACATTTCTCACACTTGTAAGGCTTAAATCCCATATGCGTGTGCATGTGACCAAGAAAGTGGGCGTTATCGACAAACTTTTTGTTGCAGATGTGGCATTCCTGTCTCTTCTTGTCATTATCAGAGTGACTTATTTCATGACGTCTGTGACCACTTTTAGTTTTAATATTTTTTCCACAAAAACAGCAAATATATCCCAGCTGATCATTGGTGTTATTTAAAGCTGTAATAGCAGATGAGCTGTCATGAAATGATTCATCTTCTGCTTCAATTTTCACGTTTTTTGTCACCTGAAGTAATTAAAAAAGATTATCATGGAAGTTGTTATAACGGTTAAACATTATGGCATGTATGGTTAATATATTCTTGAAAAATCATAATATTTTAACCAAGTTAAGTTTAGACCAAGTAAATCTGCCCATCCCACCCTCCCAAAAAAAACAATAACCATAGAAATTCAAATTTCCTAAGCTTACAGGATGACCATTTGATATTCTTAGCAGCCAGAAGGATTTTTTTTATTAATTTTTTTTTAATCTGTTAATTGCTATTCATGTATTTTCCCCGCGGCTTTGTGCATAAATCTATTTTGAAATTCACTTTTGTACACATTTTTAAACTACCCTGCATTCTATGTTGCAGAATATCCATTTTTGACCTGTCTGTACAAAGTAATTTATTTTCAGTTTTGACAAGGCTGAAGTGATCATGCAATTTATTAATGAAATGTTATACTTCAAGTTACCATATGATGTGTATTTGAATTACCATACTTGTTAAGAAAGCTTTTCTTTGTTGAAAATTTAGAATAAGTAATTGATTGCGTGTGTATGAAATAGCTATAAAAATAAACTCAACTACAAATACAGAATCATGAACAAAGAAAGATAACTCCCAACTCAAATTTATAATTTGCCTATCTAATTACAATTTAATGTTTTATTCTAAATTCACCAACAAGCAAAATAAAAGCAATCTTTACCCTTCAGTGCTCAGGGTGAGAGTTAGGCGCCTGCCAACATGTTTAACACCATCACACTACGATTCAAAATATTAACATCATCTAACAGTATAAGATTCTCCAATTATGCTGGTCAAAATGTTGGTTTGACAATTCAATGGTTTAATAGCCTAACATTTAAAAAAAACAATTTAGTGGCCTCTGTTGAGAAATGGTCTAAGTAGTTGATCTACAGTGATCACTAGCCTGTTAAAATTGATGATGTTAGGAATCTGCTCCAGCAAGATGTGTTCAATTTTGAACTTCATTAATTAAGATTGACAGTTTTCTAGCCAAAGGTTGGGTTCTTTTAAAGCTTCATCTACCAAAAAAACCCTGACGGTCATGATCATGATGATATAGCCAATTAAGGTAGATATCTAAATTATTGTATAAAAAAAAGAAGATGTGGTATGATTGCCAAAAAGACAACTCTCCACCAGAGACCAAATGATGTAGAATTATGCAACTGTAGGTCACCGTTTGGCCTTCAACAATGAGCAAAACCCATACCACATAACAAGCTATAAAAGGCCCCAAATTGACAAATGTTAGAAAATTCAACCAAGAAATCTAATGGCATGTTTTATGTACAAAACAATAAATGAAAACAAATATAATACACAGCAAATAACGACAACCACTTACATCACAACTATTACATGTTTAAGTTGTAACATAAAGATATATGTATCCTTCATCATAACTGTTTAACACCTTTTTAATTGATTACTGATGTTTTTTTTTCCCACAATTTAATCATTTATCACCTTATCACTAATGTGGATATACTTAAAAATCTAAAATTGCTTATCATGCTTTTATCACTCTTTTAAATAGTCTCTCTTTGGTTATAAAAATATATTTCCATAGCACAGATTTTGACAGTGAGACTTATATTTCTTATATATTTCTTAAATTGTATTTCCTGTGGCCAGGTTGCAAGGCTAACTTGAACTGTCAGCGAACTCACAAAGGATAACCCCAGTCCTGAAAATTTGAGTATCTCCCATTTAAAATGTTTGATCAGGATTTTTTCCTTTCTAAGATTGTGTTCTAGTCATAACAGTACATCAATACATCAACTACATGATACGGGTTATGTTCTTCTCATATATATTATGATGGTATGATACTAAAACCCTAACGGGAGGGATTGTGCTTGATATTCATTTGATGAAGACATAATTTTTCAATCAGTTTAATTGAGGTCTGGAGCTGGCATGTCAGTAACTGCTAGTAGTCTTATGTTAATTTATGTATCATTGCCATTTTGCTTAGTATGTTTTGTTGCCTATTCTGACATCAGACTCAGATCTTGCTAAACATGTTTAACATGTTTAACACTGCCGCATTTTGGCGCCTGTCCCAAGTCAGGAGCCTCTGCCCTTTGTTAGTCTCTAATTTTCATTGGTGGATTTCGGTTGTTTACTGCTCTTTGGTCGGGTTGTTGTCTCTTTAACCATGTTGACACATTCCCCATTTCCATTTTCAATTTTATGTTTAAAGTTTCATCAATAGCAATCGAAACTTAAAGCTGTCAAAACACAGCCACTCTATTCAGTCAGGGGTACAACTTGTACAAGTAATCTTTATTTACTTGAAGAAGTAAATAATAATATACATGTACTTGTATAAGTAAATTTTGTTATGTTCATTTCTTCTCATAATGGTTCAATAATCTTCCCTTAATTTTCTGAAAAATTTACTTGTATAAGTAATTTTTGTTTACAATTACTAAAATTCTCAAGTTTTGAGATGTAGAAACATGCCTTTAACAATTTTTCTCAGGTTCGTTCATAATTTTTGATTAGCGTTCAATGTTTCATCTCATTAATTCAACAAAGAAACTAATTGCGCAAAGATCTTAATTGCGCAAGGCCTTCAAAAATTGCCCCTTGGGGGCTTATAAATGAGCAGTGTTCTGAAGATAACAGACAAATGAGATTTTCATTGTCCATGACATTGCACTTAAATGATTAGTAAAGACATCTGCAAAGGACAGACAATTAAAAATTCTATTAGGGCAAAGAAGTCCTGAGAAATTTAAGAAAGGAAGATAGTATGACTTTTTTATTTGTAGTAAAAAAATCTGAATGTCTAAGGGACAAATGAAGGGACATATTAACTTAGCCAACAAAATAATTTACCTATACAAGTAAATAAAATACACATGTATCAGTATCTTACAAATTCACTTTTACAAGTATATTAATATCTACTTCTTCAAGTAAATAATAATTATTTGTACAAGTAGTACTCCTGACTTCTATTTAAGTGACAAAACACATACAAGGTTCATACTTATGACTAGAAACTTTTGATGGGGGAGGAACTTTAGGTGTAATACCACCATTGATTTTCCCCTATTAGTCTTTGTTAAATTTGCACTTTTCAAAACATTGTGCAGAATTTATCTTTGTTTCAAATAAAGAAATACTTGGCATGAGTAAAGTTTTATCCTGTCCAGTACTTTAGAAAAAATTTCACATAACATTTCATTGCATATAAGAAAATAACCATCACTGGAAGTTAACCAATCAAATTTTCCCCCTTTTTTAACCTGTGTACAAGCTTTAGTAACCATGTTACCTCAAGTTTCCAAAATATTCTATAGAAACCCCAAATAAAAAAAATAGTGGTGCTTTGAAATACCCAAGATATATGTTTATGACCCAGAAATGTTTTACTGCAATGAAATGTAGGATCAATTACCTACAACTGTCAAATTCAAGGGAATATTTTTTTTCGACCCATTTTCGTATGCAACCTGATGTGACGTACTATGATTTAGTGGTATTACACCTTTATGGTAACTGTTGGTATCATATACAGATATATATAATTAAGTACTTTACCTCTTCATCACATGGCACAACTGGATACTTGTCTGGACAAATAGTACATGGGAAAGTCCTGTGTATCTCTTTTAGATGTTTGTTGTAATCACTGAGGAAATACAATGGTGGTGCAGATTTTGGGCATCTTTGGCACTGTCTACTATAGCTATCTTTCTTTGCACATGAATTGTGCATACCCTCCTTAAATTCGTCTCCTCTTTCATCAGAACCAACAGGGACATAGTTTGTGTCTTCAGTTTCACAATCTTGAATGCCAGAATTAGAAGTTTCTTCAAATGATTTGTTTTTATCTTCACTATGATCATGAATCCGTCTTAGAGTTCTTCTCGTTTTAATACTACCATTTTTGCTCTTTCCTTTACTTGCAGATCGCTTTTTAGTCAATATTGTTTGTCTTATCATTGCTTTTAATAGTTTTGCCCGATCCTCATGTAAGAGGACGTTATTTAACTGTTGTGTTTGGTTACTTTCTGAGTTTGTACTATGATCTGATAAATGTAAGATACATGTATCGCTTTGTGATAACAACTGCAACCCAGATTCAGAAGTTTTATAAGCAGCAATAGGATACACACTTTCTAGTGTGTCATTTGATAATTTGAAATATAACCACCTCGGCCTTCTTTCGACCGACTTAAAACCCCTTGCTTAAATATTGAATTATCTTCCCACATGTCCGTTAGGCGGTGCGGGTTGTATAAATACGCGGCCATGTCCAATCGGAACGGAGACGTTAAATCAGATATCTTGTACATCTGGATTTGATGACATGAACATTTCTAATGGACCAACATATACTGGTAAAGCTTTACAGGTAAGAATAATGTTACAAAAAATTAGTACATAGTACACGGGTGTCACATGTGGAGCAAGATCTGCTTACCCTTCAAGAGAACCTGATATAACCCTCGTTTTGATGGGGTTCGAGTTGCTCAGTCTTTATTTTTTTTAAATATTTTTTGCCACGGTATTGTCAGTTTGTTGTCGACCTATGAGTTTGTCTATTTCTTTGATATCTTCTGCCTCTTGAACAATATTTGATGATGTAATAAACAATCATCCAAACTGTACAATTACACTAATTCACCACTGGTTTTTGCTTGCGTTTATGTTTTTAGTCTTGAATTTTGTTTTGTGTGCTCATATTTATTTTGTTATTTTCCTTTTTTGGCTATAATGAGGTTTGTTTATTCGACTAACAGTTCTTTATAACCACATAACCAAGGTATCATCTGGCTAGTTCAAAATTAATCAAAATACAAAATTGATCACAGTTTAAGTATATTTATGGAAACTGTGAAATAAAATGTGCCAAATCTAGAAGGAGAAGATACACGATACAATACAAAAGGTTTATTTTACGAACATACAACAATATGATCAAAGGAAAAAACACGAAACGACGAACGATTGTCACAAAATGCTACACAGAAAACAAAAGTAAAATGAACATGTAACAAAAATACGCAATAGAAGAATTGTAGATAATTAAAATAAAGCGAACAACATAATTTTTCCCGATAGTTGTCCCCTGTTCTGGGTATTCAGCAAGGGAATGCTGTTTTTCTAATATTGCTTAGAATTTCAAAAACTGAAATTTCGTCTTAATTTCCATACATATTTTTTACCGTCTTTAGTATTTTGAGGAATAGCATTTTACCAATCTTGTTCTTTCTAATCCTTTGGACATTACGATAAATAAAGTCCGGATCTTATATAATACGAAAGCTTCCTAGAATTAGGGTCTAGAGAATACGTAAAGAAGGTCATAACAAAAACACGATTTGCATTCATTGAATTATCATTATAAAAAAGGTCAACGAAAAGGACTTTCTCACATCCATGAACTTATCATACCAATTATGGCCTTCTTTGGTTAAAAATATTTTTGTATAAAAAGAATATGTGGTATGAGTGCCAATGACACAACTATTTTGTGTCGGAAATAAGAGTAAAAAACACACATTCAAATCTGGAGAACACAGAGAGCAAAGATAATAAAAGATATGTAGAATTGAAAATACACATAAAGTAAACAGAAACAATAAAAAATATCTAAGAATAATTACTAACTGGAAGTTTATCATGTTTTAGACTATTCATGTTTACAATATCTGTAATAACATAGCGTATCATTAATATATTATCTAAATTGCCTTTTAGACACTTACTGTTTGTTATTCAAATCTTGGCATGAATTTAACAAAGAATGATGTGAGTTGGTTGACCGTTATGGAATAACCGTTTCACAGATGATATCGGATATGTTCCTTATGTCGTAACTACAACACCCTTCCCTTTTCACGAATGTGACCTACCGAATTAGACTATTTACTGGATTTGTAATAACATAAGCAAAACGACGGGTGCCACATGTGGAGCAGGATCTGCTTACCCTTCCGGAGCACCTGAGATCACCCCCAGTTTTTGGTGGGGTTCGTGTTGCTTAGCCTTTAGTTTTCTATGTTGTGTCATCTGTAATATTATTTGTCTGTTTGTCTTTTTTATTTTTGGCTATGGCGTTGTCAGTTTGTTTTCGATCTATGAGTTTGACTGTCCCTCTGGTATCTTTCGTCCCTCTTTTATGGTTAAACCTTCAGATTTCTTAGTAGGGGTATATTGGTTTGAGTTGAGTTTTTTTTTCCATTTCCGAGTACCTAGCAACTCTATTTAATCCTATGCAGCTCATTTGGATGTCATGCTTTGTAGTAATAATGTTAGGAATTTAGTCTGAAGCTTAATATGTATATTTGGTCTCCGAGATTTTTTACTGCAGTGTACCTTTGTTTTGAAAAAAAAAGCTGAAATTCTACTGCATTAATTATCATCCTTCTGAAACTTCTTGAATTTATGTTTGTCATTTTTAGTATCTGTCTAAATTTAAACATTTTTAATTGTAGATATTTTACGACAAAACGTCTGTATCTCGTATCTCTGTTTACAAATACATCATTCCAATTTATGATAATTTGTCATCCGATAGAATGAAGACATTGTCGGAAGCAAAGAAAATGAGAGACAAAAGAATAAAGATTTTCTCAGTAGGAATTGGAAATTCAGTATCGCACGAGGAGATTGTCAAAACTGCATATAGTTAATATTATGCATTTATCCATATTCACCTAGATAATATATACAATCAGCTAATACAAGACAACATAGATGTTAGTTGTACAGGTAGGCTATTATCTACATGATCTAATGTTGATGAATATTTTAGATTCAACCATTGCTATTTCATACTTTGTAATAGTGACATAGATCTGTCTACAGCATACATGCAAGCATATACTAAAAGTTTATTCTTTTTGAAATAATACAATACAAACAAATGTATGCATTTCACTGAAATTTATGTTTCTCTTATCGTCAGAGACACGTCTTGTGTAAAACGACATATGTTGTGTAAATTATTATGAAAAAAATTAAGTCATCTCACTTGCCTGGTTATTAAATTGTTTTTGGGCCTTGATTTCAAAAATGAAAAAGTAACAAAATGAAGCCAATATCATTCTTTCCAAGTTCTGTCAAAACTTTGTGTTCTTATATGTAGATCTTGTCTGTTGAATATTTGCTTGTGGCATTTAAACTTATCCTCAATTATTGAGATGTGAGTAAAAATCTTTCTGTTGATCATTTTCAATGTAATTGTTGTTCTAATGTAACAAAAATATTCGTACAATGAGCGCATTACATTTGCGCGCTTTTGGGGATTACGTTTGCGCGCAGCTTTCGATTACATTTGCGCGCATTCATTTTACAGGTAACAACAGGTAAAATAAAGATAATTCATAATAAATATGACTATAGCTAATATGAATTTTCAACATGATCTATTTGTAAATAAAAATTATATATTTTTCATATTGAATTCTAAACAAATATACAGTGATCATGAGAAATCCCATAATAGCTTAAAACATTCATATAAGTTAATTACAAATATTTCAGAGTAAATAGCATTCTGTTTCATAATTTTACCGAATAGCGATTCACCAAATAATTTAAGTAAGTTTTAAAGTTGCGTCAGGGCACACACATGGAGTTTAATTTGTCAAAAACAAATCGAGAGGAACATCATTTGTGTACGATGGATTTACTATTCGTATCGACAGAACACTTAAGTCTGGGATATTTCATGGCGATGCACTGGAAATAATTGCAAAGAAATTTTACCAGATTCCCTATTCCCTTAACGTCTTTGGGCATCACTATACCGTCAGCAGAATCCAGGCGTACTACATTCCATGCTCGCTACAATGAGCAATTCTATTCAGTACATCCATGTATTTTGTGCACGTTACGACATGTAAAATCAGTACTTTTAATCTTAAGATGTACTTTTTTTTTTACATTTTTGTCTGTTTATATTTCCAGGACTAAGTACTTGTGCACAATATAACGGACTTATCCTGCTCGAAAATAATAGTTAAAATAAATAAATAAGTATAATCTACCTGTATTTACCCAAGTCTACCTGTAAAAGAATGCACGCAAGTGTAATCAAAAGCTGCGAGCAAACGTAATAATTTTTGCGCGCAAATGTAATGGAAATGAGCGCAAATGTAATGCACCGGTCTTTAATGTAATTATATTTATTATGCAAAGCCATTATCTAAATAGCCTTTGTACTCGGTGCATTACATTTGCGTGCAGTAGATTAGGTGTCCTAATATCAACGGATCCTTTCTTCAGCGTATATACCAGACGGAGTTTTAAATGGATTAATATATCGATTTTCAGTAAAAATGTGTGTCGCATAAGAAGTAGAATATTGTTTACCCTTTCGAAGCATTGGATATCACTGTTAATGAAATAGAGAGGTATTAGTGGTCTAATAGTCCAACTAATGAATCACTAGCCTGTCAATACTGAGTTTGTGAATTCGAACCTATCAAGTGGTAGATGCGATGCGTTCGACTCCAATCTTATTGACTAGGGTTTTTAGTTTCCTGCCAAGGGTGCGCGGACACTCCGGTTTTTTTCCACCATTAAAACCTAACCGCAACAAAATATCCGATAGAGCTGATAGTGGCGTTTAACACCAATCAATCAATCCAATGAAATAGTATTTTAATGTTTTTTACGTCGATAATTTTTTGTTGTTGTCACAACGTCTATCTCATATTTACATTGATTTTGATCGGGTTTCTATCTAATTGCATTTGTGACAGCGTAAGCTCGGTATAGTCTCCCGCTTCTTTACAACAATACGACAACAACATTTAAATTAATAGAAACCATGCAAAAATCTATTACATAATGATAATAATACTAATATATCTGAATATTATACAATAAAACAGAAATAATGTTATGTTTGCATGGAAAATGATACATAACGATAGATTTATTATTATGAGCAGGAATAGATTTTGTTATGATAATAAAATATAAAATCTAATTCAGTTCAATCAGATCAAAATTTCAGTCGTAAATTTTGCATATGTGTATACTCTTATAATTCATAATGATGAAGATTTGATAATACGCAAAAGGGAAGAAAAAACAAACAAACAAACAAAAACTAAACAAAAACAGAAACAAGTAACATCGTAAAATCAAATCCCATATCAGTTTGTAAACACTTCACTACACATACCGTATATTACAAATGATAATGTAACAAACAGATTCTTTTCAGATAAGATTCATATTGTAATCTCAACCAACCAATTTTTTCAAGGGCTCAACGTAATAATATTTTAACCAGCTCATTTTGTAGCACATTATTTTCGACACATTAGCTCGTACTGATCCAATCATCACTGACTGTACAGCAGCAAACGTGGTCCTCCTTGAATTGATCTCGTAAAATTCATTACCAGAGTTACCACATGCTTCCTCTGAATGAAAAATGCATTTATTGGTTAACATTATCGGATTCAGCAATGTACAAAGTACGATCAGCTCTTTTGTCTCGTTAGAACTCAGCGAATAATACTTCTCGTAATCACGCAGTCGCTGAAGGTTTTGACTTGTTCTGCTTAAATCCAATGCAGCACACATGCAGTGCAAGTAATACATCAGGCGAGCTTTGTCGTTGTTCGGAACTGTGCATGATACACTAGTTTTCTTCACGTCGATGTCCCGAAAGCCTAAAGCAAACGCCATTGTTTAGCAGGTCGACAGCAAATATAAAAAAGTGGTAACTGAGAAAGACGGAGTGAGGAAAGGGTTTATATATGTACAGTATATGATATGTAGGACAACGATTGTGATCTATATTTATTCTTTTTAAAAGAATGGTACCTGACAAGAACAGAAACTTCCTTGTTGAATACCTGGTAATATTTATTTGGTTCCTTTTCTCGATATTTACTGACCGAACACACGACTTTAAACTTTAGATAGATAGGTAACTTATAAAATCTAAATATATCAAATAATATTAAATATTAACGTCCATTTTACTTGAAATTATAATCACCATAAAAAAATTTAAGTCGATTTAGGCTGACTTTAAAAAACCCAGTCAAAACATCAAAATTTAAAATGGACAAAAAAATAAACTTTTCTCTTAAACCTTAATATGTTAGCAGTACAAAAAAAGAAGGTATGACAAGGAGTATTAATAGGCTAATGAAATTTCAAAAGTATTGAAATTGTTCAAGACTTTAAAATTATGATAATTTGTTTGATCAATGAACAGGAAAGTTAATATGATGTTAACACTTAAGTGCAGAATTGTCACTTGTGATGTCACTATGATGTCATATACATGTCGAAGTTAATAATTTTGACACAAAATATATGAATCAAGGGACTTACTAAAAGAGATATTTTACACACATTAACGTATTTGAAAAAATACTTTATTTTTTTTTACTACGCCACTTGACTTTAAGCAAATACTAATAACACACAGTCAAAGAACTGCGAAGTGGTTATAACCCTTTTGGAATCGTTTATGGTATTACCCATATGCGGATTCTAATAAACTCTAAAGAACTTCTGGATAATTTTAAATCTCGACCAGAATCCTGAAGTTATGTATCCGTTTTTTTCTGTAGCTAGTCACCACTTCGGTGTTATCATGTATATCTATTATATAGTCATTTTTATAAATTTACTGTTTGCAACAGTATGAATTATTCTAAATACTAAGGATGTTCTTATCCCAGACAGAAAACCTTAGCCGTATTTGGCACAACTTTTTGGAACTTTTGGTCCTCAATGCTCTTCAACTTTGTACTTGTTTTGGCTTTCGAACTTTTTTGATCTGAACGTCACTGGTTAGTCTTGTGTGGACGAAACGCACGTCTTGCGTATTAAATTTTAAACCTGGTACCTTTTGTTAGCTATTATTCGTATGTTTCTCTGTCCTATATGTTCTCCCATTTATTTGTATTGTAGACCTGTCATGTAATGTTGTCATTTTAATGTTATATTTAACATTGCCATAAAAGCGGGAGGTTTGGCTAGCCACAAAACCAGGTTCAACCCACCTTTTTTTTCTTAAAATGTCCTGTACCAAGTCAGGAAAATGGCCATTGTGATATTATAGTTCGTTTCTGTGTGTACATTTTAATGTTGTATTTCTGTTGTGTCGTAGTTCTCCTCTTATATTTGATGTGTTTCTCTCAGTTTTAGTTTATAACCCGGATTTGTTTTTTTCTCCATCGATTTATGAATTTCGAACAGCGGTATACTACTGTTGCCTTTCTTTATCAGGTCTACAGAAATACTGCGAAACTGTTTACTCGCGTAGTGGTATTAACCATATGCGGATTCTAATAAACTCTAAAGAACTTCTGGATAATTTTAAATCTCGATCAGAATGCTGAAGTTTCTTATTGACAACATATTTGTTGAATTTGGAGGCAGACTTTTTCAAACAATGGTCGGCATACCTATGGAAAAGTACTGTGCGACTCTCCTTGTCGACCTCTTCTTATTTTCATGTGAGTCGGAGTTCCCTCAGACACTTGTCAAAACAAGAAGATCAAAGAAGCCAGATCATTTAATTTCACATTCAGATATATTTATAATGTGATTTCCCTTAACAATCCAAACTTTTCTGAATAGGTTCCATTAATACATTATTCAGAACCAAAAATAAAAGAAACAACAGACACGGCCTCCTCTGCCTC
Source organism: Mytilus californianus (assembly GCF_021869535.1). Classification (NCBI taxonomy): domain Eukaryota; kingdom Metazoa; phylum Mollusca; class Bivalvia; order Mytilida; family Mytilidae; genus Mytilus; species Mytilus californianus. The sequence goes on along the minus strand of NW_026262734.1, from coordinate 43,154,372 downwards.
ATTTCTAAACTTATACCTCGAATTTGACATGAGCGGTCATCTCAGTACCAGAATCTATGACAAACGAGACGATTTATATTTTATAATTACTAATTTCCCCTTCCTTATCAGCAATTTACACGCGTCACCTGCACATGGGATATACATTTCCCAACTCCTTCGATATTCAAGAGCTGGCATCTGTTACTCAGACTTTGTAAAACGTCACAAATGTCTGAGAAGAAAGTAGATGAACCAGGGTTATGTCAAAGAACGTTTCGTCTTTTTTTATTTAAAAAGGTTCATCGGAAGATACCAAGATCTTGTTGATAAGTACTCCGTATCAACTTCACAGATAATACATGATGGTCTTGAAGTATCGATTCTAGGTACGAACGTTGTTTATCATCTTAATTACGTCTTATAGTGTTATTTTAATTTGTCTTTGTATATTTTAACCTCTATTGTTCAGTTCATTTTTGATTGTATTCTTGTCTTTCAGTTTTGCTTGTGTGCTTTGTCTTTTATAGAGTGACTATATGCGATGTTTTTCTTTGTTGGCATAGTTGTTTGTTTTTATAGTGATTAAGATTATCAAACAAAGTTGACTGCTGTACCAAAATTTTTGACATTTTTGTCTATTGTGTCTGTTAGTTTTCCTCACACATTGTTGTCAATATAATGGAATTCTATGCAACTGTCATACAAGTGAGAGGTTTAGCTTGTTTTAAAACCAGGTTTAATCTACATAAGGAAATGCCTGTACCGAGTCAGGAATATGACAGTTGTTTTCCATTCGTTTTATGTGTTTGAGCTTTTGTTTTTTGCCATCTGATAAGGGACTTTCCGTTTTGAATTTTCCTTGGAATGCGGTATTTTTGTTTTTTTACTTTTACCATGGATATGGATATTTTTTTGTCGTATTTACTTTATCGTTCTGTTCCTTGATTGTGACATTGTCGAAAGCCACGCATCACCGCATTGTTACTTGCCATGAGCAACTCGACGAATATAGCTGATGGATCAAGAACTGCTCCCCATTCGTGTCCACTAGTTTTTCCGGTTTTTAATGTGGTTGACCAGTATGTGTAGATTGGTGTGGACTGCTATAAGAATAATTATTAATTGGAAGTTTATCATGTTTTAGATTATTCATGTTTACAATATCTGTAATAATATAGCGTATCATTAATGTAATATCTAAATTGCCTTTTAGACACTTATTGTTTGTTATTCAAATCTTGGCACGAATTTAACAAAGAATGATGTGAGTTGGTTGACCGTTATGGAATAACCGTTTCACAGATGATATCGGATATGTTCCTTATGTTCTAACCGAATTAGACTATTTACTGGATTTGTAATAACATAAGCAACATGACGGGTGCCACATGTGGGGCAGGATCTGCTTACCCTTCCGGAGCACCTGAGATCACTCCCAGTTTTTGGTGGGGTTCGTGTTGCTTAGCCTTTAGTTTTCTATGTTGTGTCATCTGTAATATTATTTGTCTGTTTGTCTTTTTATTTTTGGCTATGGCGTTGTCAGTTTGTTTTCGATCTATGAGTTTGACTGTCCCTCTGGTATCTTTCGTCCCTCTTTTATGGTTAAACCTTCAGATTTCTTAGTAGGGGTATATTGCTTTGAGTTGGTTTTTGTTCCCATTTCCGAGTACCTAGCAACTCTATTTAATCATATGCAGCTCATTTTGATGTCATGCTTTGTAGTAATAATGTTAGGAATTTAGTCTGAAGCTTAATATGTATATTTGGTCTCCGAGATTTTTTACTGCAGTGTACCTTTGTTTTGAAAAAAAAAAGCTGAAATTCTACTGCATTAATTATCATCCTTCTGAAACTTCTTGAATTTATGTTTGTCATTTTTAGTATCTGTCTAAATTTAAACATTTTTAATTGTAGATATTTTACGACAAAACGTCTGTATCTCGTATCTCTGTTTACAAATACATCATTCCAATTTATGATGGTTTGTCATCCGATAGAATGAAGACATTATCGGAAGCAAAGAAAATGAGAGACAAAAGAATAAAGATTTTCTCAGTAGGAATTGGAAATTCAGTATCGCACGAGGAGATTGTCAAAACTGCATATAGTTAATATTATGCATTTATCCATATTCACCTAGATAATATATACAATCAGCTAATACAAGACAACATAGATGTTAGTTGTACAGGTAGGCTATTATCTACATGATCTAATGTTGATGAATATTTTAGATTCAACCATTGCTATTTCATACTTTGTAATAGTGACATAGATCTGTCTACAGCATACATGCAAGCATATATTAAAAGTTTATTCTTTTTGAAATAATACAATACAAAAAAATGTATGCATTTCACTGAAATTTATGTTTCTTTTATCGTCAGAGACACGTCTTGTGTAAAACGACATATGTTTTGTAAATTATTATGAAAAAATTTAAGTCATCTCACTTGCCTGGTTATTAAATTGTTTTTGGGCCTTGATTTCAAAAATGAAAAAGTAACAAAATGAAGCCAATATCATTCTTTTCAAGTTCTGTCAAAAGTTTGTGTTCTTATATGTAGATCTTGTCTGTTGAATATTTGCTTGTGGCATTTAAACTTATCCTCAATTTTTGAGATGTGAGTAAAAATCTTTCTGTTGCTCATTTTCAATGTAATTTTTGTTCTAATGTAACAAAAATATTCGTACAATGAGCGCATTACTTTTGCGCGCTTTTGGGGATTACATTTGCGCGCATTCATTTTACAGGTAACAACAGGTAAAATAAAGATAATTCATAATAAATATGACTATAGCTAATATGAATTTTCAACATGTTCTATTTGTAAATAAAAATTATATATTTTTCATATTGAATTCTAAAAAAATATACAGTGATCATGAGAAATCCCATAATAGCTTAAAACATTCATATAAGTTAATTACAAATATTTCAGAGTAAATAGCATTCTGTTTCATAATTTTACCGAATACCGATTCACCAAATAATTTAAGTAAGTTTGTAAAGTTGCGTCAGGGCACACACATGGAGTTTAATTTGTCAAAAACAAATCGAGAGGAACATCATTTGTGTACGATGGATTTACTATTCGTATCGACAGAACACTTAAGTCTGGGATATTTCATGGCGATGCACTGGAAATAATTGCAAAAAATTTTTACCAGATTCCCTATTCCCCCAACGTCTTTGGGCATCACTATACCGTCAGCAGAATCCAGGCGTACTACATTCCATGCTCGCTACAATGAGCAATTCTATTCAGCACATCCATGTATTTTGTGCACGTTACGACATGTAAAATCAGTACTTTTAATCTTAAGATGTACTATGTTTTTTTTACATTTTTGTCTGTTAAATATTTCCAGGACTAAGTACTTGTGCACAATATAACGGACTTATCCTGCTCGAAAATAATAGTTAATATAAATAAATAAGTATAATCTACCTGTATTTACCCAAGTCTACCTGTAAAAGAATGCGCGCAAATGTAATCAAAAGCTGCGAGCAAACGTAATAATTTTTGCGCGCAAATGTAATGGAAATGAGCGCAAATGTAATGCACCGGTCTTTAATGTAATTATATTTATTATGCTTAGCCATTATCTAAATAGCCTTTGTACTCGGTGCATTACATTTGCGTGCATTAGATTAGGTGTCCTAATATCAACGGATCCTTTCTTCAGCGTATATACCAGACGGAGTTTTAAATGGATTAATATATCGATTTTCAGTAAAAATGCAAACTCTACAAGTTGTATGCAAAATCATACAGAAATCCGTGAACTCACACATTTATTGTTTAATGATCTCAATGTTCAAGTTATAACATAGTTATTTAATTTTGACATTAACGACTGTATTTTTGACATTTTTACCTATTATGTTGGTTTGTTTTGTTCACACATCGTTGTCAATATAATGGAATTTTATGCGACTGTCATACAAGTGAGAGGTTTAGCTAGCTATAAAACCAGGTTTAATCCGCAATTTTCTACATAAGAAAATGCATGTACCAAGTCAGGAATATGACAGTTGTTATCCATTCGTTTGATGTGTTTGAGCTTTTGAATTTGCCATTTACTTAAGGACTTTCCATTTAGAATTAAAAACAAACCCATTATGTCGGAATTGTACAAAGAAGATACTTTCAATCTGTATTGACTTAATATGACAGCGTCCTGAATATGGAAGTAAAAATTTTCGCTGTAAGTTGAGCATTCACTAATCATGCAATCACATATTATTTAATATGAACCACACTTTACTTTAAGTTAGTGCACTTGAAAAAATATTTTCGTCTCTAAATTTTAAAGCCTGCGTAATTGTAGATACAAACAACTATAAGAACTAAATGACCACAAATAAGTATTCTGAAGTAGTTAAACCACCAGGTGCAGAGCAGCTGGTTAGACGTGAATTTTTTTTTGAAAAAAAGGTCGCTGTCGATTTTTTTTATATGTTTCACTGAAACAAGTGCTGCCTTCCTTTTAAATACTTGGTAAGATTGAATTTGAATTTCTTTAAAGATAATCATTTTAACAACACTATGTTTGAAAGCGGTTCAGTAATGTGTATGTGTAAAAAAAAACTAGGGATAGTGTTTATTTTATACTACAATTTAATTGTTTTGGATGTACGTTTTTCTTCCTAGTTTTGATTTGAAAAAAGAAAAATAGAAGGTCCTAAAATGGAAGATATTTTTTGAGATTCAAGTAGTTATATTAAATCTTAAAAAGAGTTATATGATTTTTTTTTTCGTAATTTGTCATTTTGTTTTCTATGAATAGTTTGTATTTTGCCGGCATATTAATAACACATAATTTTCGCCTCAGAATAATGTTCTTCGCATGATTTTCAGCGATGTTTGAATAGAATTCTATTAAATGTGCTATGTTGGTTATTACAATTAACTGGCCCGGAAGATTGAGGGGATGGTGGGGGGGGGGGGGGGGGGGGGAGGGGGGGATGTTGTTGATTTTTTAAATTCTAATTGACGAGTTAATGTGCCAAGTTTACTTTGATAAAATTCCTGAATTACATCAAAGAGTTTTAAATATTAATACTAAGACCGTACAGTACTTACAAGAAATGTCTTTGGAAAATAAAAGAACTTCATATGTATTTAGCACCATCATAAGAGTCATCATTACTATAGTATTGATGGAAGTAGTTCACCGATACGAAACATCGGATTCAGATAATACAACAGAGAATAAAACTGATAGAATATGTTTGACTTGTTTTTTTTTTATGGCATTCCAATAGTAATTATATCATAGTATACCTTAGCAATATGTCGGATGCAACAGGAGAAATTGCTTAGCTTTTCAACGCATATGAGTTTATCCTGGTGTTGAATTTGTTTGTTGCTTTTTTTCTGTCTTTCTGCAGTGTCGTTTTCAGTTCATATTAACTTTTCTGGTGACCGATAACATGCTTCTCCCTTTTTTTAAACATGTTAAAAAATCTAAAATATAATTCATTGTAAAGAAATTTAAAGCTTTTTGTCATTATTTGTGAGGATTACGTTCGTTTCATAGTACACACATTTGCTAAAGTTATATATTGATTTATTTTGTCATAGATGGTACTTTTACGGGATAAGTATTGTTTCTAGAAGTCGACACATCTGTAAATTCAAACCCTTACACTAGTAGTGCTGTAATACTAAAAGGGCAAGAAATTAGAGACAAATCCGACTTAAAAATTAGAACAAGACATGGTGTGAACATTCTTTACCAGATAAAAGTATATTTTTCAAACAATATCTAATTGTTTTGGAATTTTCTAAGCAGCCTAGCCACTGTTTTGGGACTTAATAAGTAAAACTTAATGATATAGCTAATGAAATGTTTAATGTTAACTTATATGAAGATTCAGCAGTTTCGTGTATAGACAATAAAATGGTCTTAGGTAATAAGGAGAGAGTTGAGCTCTTGCAAACATGATTAGGTAGGTCATAATATTTATGTCGTTGATTGCTGTCTATCATACTTGTTTTTCAATTTTTGGTTTGAACATAAATCTGGCCTTTGGTTTTCTCGTTTGAATTGTTTTACATTTTGTCATTCGGGGTCTTTTATAAATTACAATACGGTGTGGGGTTTATTCATTGATGAAGTCAGTCTGATGCTTAATAGTTGCTTACATCTACCTGATTTTGGTCTACTAGTATTGTTTATAGATAGTTGTCTCATCGGCAATCATACCTCATCTTATTTCTATATAAGGATAACCTATCCACGTTGTCAAAACTTCACTTAGGTCTGCCATTGTAACTTGTTATATTATTATTTCAAACAATCAAAAGATATATCTTATAACGGACCCTACTGTTTATCAAATAAGGAATACAAAGCATCTTCGATGGTGTTTTTTGTTGGGTGGCTGCCTCATTAAGTTAATGCCACACAAGTTAACGAAATTGAAGTTAACAGTACTCAACGATGAACAAAGGCTCACACCGTACGGCAAGAATTTAACTGAGACATCCAGCAGTCTTAAAGAAAATATTTAAAAACTATAAAAAAACATTTAACACATTTAATAAGAATGTATTATTACCCGCTCAATATATGCAAATTTTAATTATTAATCAAACAATAAAAAAAAACAAAAAACAAAAAAATTAAATATACCACAAAAAAATAGTATGTGTGTCGCATAAGAAGTAGAATATTGTTGACCCTTTCGAAGCATTGGATATCACTTTCAATGAAATAGAGAGGTATCAGTGGTCTAATAGTCCAACTAATGCTTCACTAGCCTGTCAATACTGAGATTGTGAATTCGAACCTATCAAGTGGTAGATGCGATGCGTTCGACTCCAATCTTATTGACTAGGGTTTTTAGTTTCCTGCCAAAGGTGCGCGGACACTCCGGTTTCTTCCATCATTAAAACCTTACCGCAACAAAATATCCGATAGAGCTAAAAGTGGCGTTTAACACCAATCAATCAATCCAATGAAATATTATTTTAATGTTTTTTACGTCGATAAGTTTTTGTTGTTGTCACAACGTCTATCTCATATTTACATTGATTTTGATCGGGTTTCTATCTAATTGCATTTGTGACAGAGTAAGCTCGGTATAGTCTCCCGCTTCTTTACAACAATACGACAACAACATTTAAATTAATAGAAACCATGCAAAATCTATTACATAATGATAATAATACTAATACATCTGAATATTATACAATAAAACAGAAATAATGTTATGTTTGCATGGAAAATGATACATAACGATCGATTTATTATTATGAGCAGGAATAGATTTTGTTATGATAATAAAATATAAAATCTAATTCAGTTCAATCAGATCAAAATTTCAGTCGTAAATTTTACATATGTGTATACTCTTATAATTCATAATGATGAAGATTTGATAATACGCAAAAGGGAAGAAAAAACAAACAAACAAACAAAAACTAAACAAAAACAGAAACAAGTAACATCGTAAAATCAAATCCCATATCAGTTTGTAAACACTTCACTACAGTTTTTGGTATACATACCGTATAATACAAATGATAATGTAACAAACAGGTTCTTTTCAGATAAGATTCATATTGTAATTTCAACCAACCAATTTTTTCAAGGGCTCAACGTAATAATATTTTAACCAGTTCATTTTGTAGCACATTATTTTCGACACATTAGCTCGTACTGATCCAATCATCACTGACTGTACAGCAGCAAACGTGGTCCTCCTTGAATTGATTTCGTAAAATTCATTACCAGAGTTACCACATGCTTCCTCTGAATGAAAAATGCATTTATTGGTTAACATGATCGGATTCAGCAAAGTACAAAGTACGATCAGCTCTTTTGTCTCGTTAGAACTCAGCGAATAATACTTCTCGTAATCACGCAGTCGCTGAAGGTTTTGACTTGTTCTGCTTAAATCCAATGCAGCACACATGCAGTGCAAGTAATACATCAGGCGAGCTTTGTCGTTGTTCGGAACTGTGCATGATACACTAGTTTTCTTCACGTCGATGTCCCGAAAGCCTAAAGCAAACGCCATTGTTTAGCAGGTCGACAGCAAATATAAAAAAGTGGTAACTGAGAAAGACGGAGTGAGGAAAGGGTTTATATATGTACAGTATATGATATGTAGGACAACGATTGTGATCTATATTTATTCTTTTTAAAAGAATGGTACCTGACAAGAACAGAAACTTCCTTGTTGAATACCTGGTAATATTTATTTGGTTCCTTTTCTCGATATTTACTGACCGAACACACGACTTTAAACTTTAGATAGATAGGTAACTTATAAAATCTAAATATATCAAATAATATTAAATATAAACGTCCATTTTACTTGAAATTATAATCACCATAAAAAAATTTAAGTCGATTTAGGCTGACTTTAAAAAACCCAGTCAAAACATCGAAATTTAAAATGGACAAAAAAATAAACTTTTCTCTTGAACCTTAATATGTTAGCAGTACAAAAAAAGAAGGTATGACAAGGAGTATTAATAGGCTAATGAATTTTCAAAAGTATTGAAATTGTTCAAGACTTTAAAATTATGATAATTTGTTTGATCAATGAACAGGAAAGTTAATAAGATGTTAACACTTAAGTGCAGAATTGTCACTTGAGATGTCACTATAATGTCATATACATGTCGAAGTGAATAATTTTGACACAAAATATATGAATCAAGGGACTTACTAAAAGAGATATTTTACACACATTAACGTATTTGAAAAAAATACTTTTTTTTTTTTACTACGCCACTTGACTTTAAGCAAATACTAATAACAAACAGTCAAAGAACTGCGAAGTGGTTATAACCCTTTTGGAATCGTTTATGGTATTACCCATATGCGGATTCTAACAAACTCTAAAGAAGTTCTGAATAATTTTAAATCTCGACCAGAATCCTGAAGTTATGTATCCGTTTTTTTCTGTAGCTAGTCACCACTTCGGTGTTATCATGTATATCTATTATATAGTCATTTTTAAAAATTTACTGTTTGCAACAGTATGAATTATTCTAAATACTAAGGATGTTCTTATCCCAGACAGAAAACCTAAGCCGTATTTGGCACAACTTTTTGGAACTTTTGGTCCTCAATGCTCTTCAACTTTGTACTTGTTTTGGCTTTCGAACTTTTTTGATCTGAACGTCACTGGTTAGTCTTGTGTGGACGAAACGCGCGTCTTGCGTATTAAATTTTAAACCTGGTACCTTTTGTTAGCTATTATTCGTATGTTTCTCTGTCCTATATGTTCTCCCATTTATTTGTATTGTAGTCCTGTCATGTAATGTTGTCATTTTAATGTTATATTTAACATTGCCATAAAAGCGGGAGGTTTGGCTAGCCATAAAACCAGGTTCAACCCATCATTTTTTTCTTAAAATGTCCTGTACCAAGTCAGGAAAATGGCCATTGTGATATTATAGTTCGTTTCTGTGTGTACATTTTAATGTTGTATTTCTGTTGTGTCGTAGTTATCCTCTTATATTTGATGTGTTTCTCTCAGTTTTAGTTTATAACCCGGATTTGTTTTTTTCTCCATCGATTTATGAATTTCGAACAGCGGTATACTACTGTTGCCTTTATTTATCAGGTCTACAGAAATACTGCGAAACTGTTTACTCGCGTAGTGGTATTAACCATATGCGGATTCTAATAAACTCTAAAGAACTTCTGGATAATTTTAAATCTCGATCAGAATGCTGAAGTTTCTTATTGACAACATATTTGTTGAATTTGGAGGCAGACTTTTTCAAACAATGGTCGGCATACCTATGGAAAAGTACTGTGCGACTCTCCTTGTCTACCTCTTCTTATTATCATGTGAGTCGGAGTTCCCTCAGACACTTGTCAAAACAAGAAGATCAAAGAAGCCAGATCATTTAATTTCACATTCAGATATATTGATCATGTGATTTCCCTTAATCCAAACTTTTCTGAATAGGTTCCATTAATACATTATTCAGAACCAAAAATAAAAGAAACAACAGACACGGCTTCCTCTGCCTCATTTCTAAACTTATACCACGAATTTGACATGAGCGGTCATCTCAGTACCAGAATCTATGACAAACGAGACGATTTATATTTTATAATTACTAATTTCCCCTTCCTTATCAGCGATTTACACGCTTCGCCTTCACATGGGATATACATTTCCCAACTCCTACGATATTCAAGAGCTGGCATCTGTTACTCAGACTTTGTAAAACGTCACAAATGTCTGAGAAGAAAGTAGATGAACCAGGGTTATGTCAAAGAACGTTTCGTCTTTTTTATTTAAAAAGGTTCATCGGAAGATACCAAGATCTTGTTGATAAGTACTCCGTATCAACTTCACAGATAATACATGATGGTCTTGAAGTATCGATTCTAGGTACGAACGTTGTTTATCATCTCAATTATGTCTTATAGTGTTATTTTAATTTGTCTTTGTATATTTTAACCTTTATTGTTCAGTTCATTTTTTATTGTAATCTTGTCTTTCAGTTTTGCTTGTGTGCTTTGTCTATTATAGAGTGACTATATGCGATGTTTTTCTTTCTTGGCATAATTGTTTGTTTTTATAGTGGTTAAGATTATCAAACAAAGTTGACTGCTGTACCAAAATTTTTGACATTTTTGCCTATTGTGTCTCTTAGTTTTGCTCACACATTGTTGTCAATATAATGGAATTCTATGCAACTGTCATACAAGTGAGAGGTTTAGCTTGTTTTAAAACCAGGTTTAATCTACATAAGGAAATGCCTGTACCGCGTCAGGAATATGACAGTTGTTTTCCATTCGTTTTATGTGTTTGAGCTTTTGTTTTTTGCCATCTGATAGGGGACTTTCCGTTTTGAATTTTCCTTGGAATGCGGTATTTTTGTTATTTTACTTTTACCATGGATATGGATATTTTTTTGTCGTATTTACTTTATCGTTCTGTTCCTTGATTGTGACATTGTTGAAAGCCACGCATCACCGCATTGTTACTTGCCATGAGCAACTCGAAGAATATAGCTGATGGATCAAGAACTGCTCCCCATTCGTGTCCACTAGTTTTTCCGGTTTTTAATGTGGTTGACCAGTATGTGTAGATTGGTGTGGACTGCTCTAAGAATAATTATTAATTGGAAGTTTATCATGTTTTAGATTATTCATGTTTACAATATCTGTAATAATATAGCGTATCATTAATGTAATATCTAAATTGCCTTTTAGACACTTATTGTTTGTTATTCAAATCTTGGCATGAATTTAACAAAGAATGATGTGAGTTGGTTGACCGTTATGGAATAACCGTTTCACAGATGATATCGGATATGTTCCTTATGTCGTAACTACAATACCCTTCCCTTTTCACGAATGTGACCTACCGAATTAGACTATTTACTGAATTTGTAATAACATAAGCAACACGACGGGTGCCACATGTGGGGCAGGATCTGCTTACCCTTCCGGAGCACCTGAGATCACCCCCAGTTTTTGGTGGGGTTCGTGTTGCTTAGCCTTTAGTTTTCTATCTTGTGTCATCTGTAATATTATTTGTCTGTTTGTCTTTTTATTTTTGGCTATGGCGTTGTCAGTTTGTTTTCGATCTATGAGTTTGACTGTCCCTCTGGTATCTTTCGTCCCTCTTTTATGGTTAAACCTTTAGATTTCTTAGTAGGGGTGTATTGCTTTGAGTTGGGTTTTTTCCCATTTCCGAGTACCTAGCAACTCTATTTAATCCTATGCAGCTCATTTGGATGTCATGCTTTGTAGTAATAATGTTAGGAATTTAGTCTGAAGCTTAATATGTATATTTGGTCTCCGAGATTTTTTACTGCAGTGTACCTTTGTTTTGAAAAAAAAAGCTGAAATTCTACTGCATTAATCATCATCCTTCTGAAACTTCTTGAATTTATATTTGTCATTTTTAGTATCTGTCTAAATTTAAACATTTTTAATTGTAGATATTTTACGACAAAACGTCTGTATCTCGTATCTCTGTTTACAAATACATCATTCCACTTTATGATGGTTTGTCATCCGATAGAATGAAGACATTATCGGAAGCAAAGAAAATGAGAGACAAAAGAATAAAGATTTTCTCAGTAGGAATTGGAAATTCAGTATCGCACGAGGAGATTGTCAAAACTGCATATAGTTAATATTATGCATTCATCCATATTCACCTAGATAATATATACAATCAGCTAATACAAGACAACATAGATGTTAGTTGTACAGGTAGGCTATTATCTACATGATCTAATGTTGATGAATATTTTAGATTCAACCATTGCTATTTCATACTTTGTAATAGTGACATAGATCTGTCTACAGCATACATGCAAGCATATATTAAAAGTTTATTCTTTTTGAAATAATACAATACAAACAAATGTATGCATTTCAGTGAAATTTATGTTTCTATTATCGTCAGAGACACGTCTTGTGTAAAACGACATATGTTTTGTAAATTATTATGAAAAAATTTAAGTCATCTCACTTGCCTGGTTATTAAATTGTTTTTGGGCCTTGATTTCAAAAATGAAAAAGTAACAAAATGAAGCCAATATCATTCTTTTCAAGTTCTGTCAAAAGTTTGTGTTCTTATATGTAGATCTTGTCTGTTGAATATTTGCTTGTGGCATTTAAACTTATCCTCAATTATTGAGATGTGAGTAAAAATCTTTCTGTTGCTCATTTTCAATGTAATTTTTGCTCTTATGTAACAAAAATATTCGTTCAATGAGCGCATTACATTTGCTCGCTTTTGGGGATAACGTTTGCGCGCAGCTTTCGATTACATTTGCGCGCATTCATTTTACAGGTAACAACAGGTAAAATAAAGATAATTCATAATAAATATGACTATAGCTAATATGAATTTTCAACATGTTCTATTTGTAAATAAAAATTATATATTTTTCATATTGAATTCTAAACAAATATACAGTGATCATGAGAAATCCCATAATAGCTTAAAACATTCATATAAGTTAATAACAAATATTTCAGAGTAAATAGCATTCTGTTTCATAATTTTACCGAATAGCGATTCACCAAATAATTTAAGTAAGTTTGTAAAGTTGCGTCAGGGCACACACATGGAGTTTAATTTGTCAAAAACAAATCGAGAGGAACATCATTTGTGTACGATGGATTTACTATTCGTATCGACAGAACACTTAAGTCTGGGATATTTCATGGCGATGCACTGGAAATAATTGCAAAGAAATTTTACCAGATTCCCTATTCCCTTAACGTCTTTGGGCATCACTATACCGTCAGCAGAATCCAGGCGTACTACATTCCATGCTCGCTACAATGAGCAATTCTATTCAGCACATCCATGTATTTCGTGCACGTTACGACATGTAAAATCAGTACTTTTAATCTTAAGATGTACTATGTTTTTTTTACATTTTTGTCTGTTTATATTTCCAGGACTAAGTACTTGTGCACAATATAACGGACTTATCCTGCTCGAAAATAATAGTTAAAATAAATAAATAAGTATAATCTACCTGTATTTACCCAAGTCTACCTGTAAAAGAATGCGCGCAAATGTAATCAAAAGCTGCGAGCAAACGTAATAATTTTTGCGCGCAAATGTAATGGAAATGAGCGCAAATGTAATGCACCGGTCTTTAATGTAATTATATTTATTATGCAAAGCCATTATCTAAATAGCCTTTGTACTCGGTGCATTACATTTGCGTGCATTAGATTAGGTGTCCTAATATCAACGGACCCTTTCTTCAGCGTATATACCAGACGGAGTTTTAAATGGAAAAATATATCGATTTTCAGTAAAAATGCAAACTCTACAAGTTGTATGCAAAATCATACAGAAATCTGTGAACTCACACATTTATTGTTTAATGATCTCAATGTTCAAGTTATAACATAGTTATTTAATTTTGACATTAACGACTGTATTTTTGACATTTTTACCTATTATGTTGGTTTGTTTTGTTCACACATCGTTGTCAATACAATGGAATTTTATGCGACTGTCATACAAGTGAGAGGTTTAGCTAGCTATAAAACCAGGTTTAATCCGCCATTTTCTACATAAGAAAATGCATGTACCAAGTCAGGAATATGACAGTTGTTATCCATTCGTTTGATGTGTTTGAGCTTTTGAATTTGCCATTTACTTAAGGACTTTCCGTTTAGAATTAAAAACAAACCCATTATGTCGGAATTGTACAAAGAAGATACTTTCAATCTGTATTGCCTTAATATGACAGCGTCCTGAATATGGAAGTAAAAATTTTCGCTGTAAGTTGAGCATTCACTAATCATTCAATCACATATTATTTAATATGAACCACACTTTACTTTAAGTTAGTGCACTTGAAAAAATATTCTCGTCTCTAAATTTTAAAGCCTGCGTAATTGTAAATACAAACAACTATAAGAACTAAATGACCACAAATAAGTATTCTGAAGTAGTTAAACCGCCAGGTGCAGAGCAGCTGGTTAGGCGTGAATTTTTTTTTGAAAAAAACAAGTGCTGCCTTCCTTTTAAATACTTGGTAAGATTGAATTTGAATTTCTTTAAAGATAATCATTTTAACAACACTATGTTTGAAAGCGGTTCAGTAATGTGTACGTGTAAAAAAAAACTAGGGATAGTGTTTATTTTATACTACAATTTAATTGTTTTGGATGTACGTTTTTCTTCCTAGTTTTGATTTGAAAAAAGAAGAATAGAAGGTCCTAAAATGGAAGAGTTGTTGATTTTTTAAATTCTAATTGACGAGTTAATGTGCCAAGTTTACTTTGATAAAATTCCTGAATTACATCAAAGAGTTTTAAATATTAATACTAAGACCGTACAGTACTTACAAGAAATGCCTTTGGAAAATAAAAGAACTTGATATGTATTTAGCACCATCATAAGAGTCATCATTACTATGGTATTGATGGAAGTAGTTCACCGATACGAAACATCGGATTCAGATAATACAACAGAGAATAAAACTGATAGAATATGTTTGACTTGTTTTTTTTTATGGCATTCCAATAGTAATTATATCATAGTATAACTTAGCAATATGTCGGATGCAACAGGAGAAATTGCTTAGTTTTTCAACGCATATGAGTTTATCCTGGTGTTGAATTTGTTTGTTGCTTTTTTTCTGTCTTTCTGCAGTGTCGTTTTCAGTTCATATTAACTTTTCTGGTGACCGATAACATGCTTCTCCTTTTTTTTTTAAACATGTTAAACAATCTAAAATATAATTCATTGTAAAGAAATTTAAGCTTTTTGTCATTATTTGTGAGGATTACGTTCGTTTCATAGTACATACGTTTGCTAAAGTTATATATTGATTTATTTTGTCATAGATGGTACTTTTACGGGATAAGTATTGTTTCTAGAAGTCGACACATCTGTAAATTCAAACCCTTACACTAGTAGTGTTGTAATACTAAAAGGGCAAGAAATTAGAGACAAATCCGACTTAAAAATTAGAACTAGACATGGTGTGAACATTCTTTACCAGATAAAAGTATATTTTTCAAACAATATCTAATTGTTTTGGAATTTTCTAAGCAGCCTAGCCACTGTTTTGGGACTTAATAGGTAAAACTTAATGATATAGCTAATGAAATGTTTAATGTTAACTTATATGACGATTCAGCCATTTCGTGTATAGACAATAAAATGGTCTTAGGTAATAAGGAGAGGGTTGAGCTCTTGCAAACATGATTAGGTAGGTCATAATATTTATGTCGTTGATTGCTGTCTATCATACTTGTTTTTCAATTTTTGGTTTGAACTTAAATCTGGCCTTTGGTTTTCTCGTTTGAATTGTTTTACATTTTGTCATTCGGGGTCTTTTATAAATTACAATACGGTGTGGGGTTTATTCATTGATGAAGTCAGTCTGATGCTTAATAGTTGCTTACATCTACCTGATTTTGGTCTACTAGTATTGTGGATAGATAGTTGTCTCATCGGCAATCATACCTCATCTTATTTCTATATAAGGATAACCTATCCACGTTGTCAAAACTTCACTTAGGTCTGCCATTGTAACTTGTTATATTATTATTTCAAACAATCAATATATATCTTATAACGAACCCTACTGTTTATCAAATAAGGAATACAAAGCATCTTCGATGTTGTTTTTTGTTGGGTGGCTGTCTCATTAAGTTAATGCCACACAAGTTAACGAAATTGAAGTTAACAGTACTCAACGATGAACAAAGGCTCACACCGTACGGCAAGAATTTAACTGAGACATCCAGCAGTCTTAAAGAAAATATTTAAAAATTATAAAAAAACATTTAACACATTTAATAAGAATGTATTATTACCCGCTCAATATATGCAAATTTTAATTATTAATCAAACAATAAAAAAAACAAAAAACAAAAAAATTAAATATACCACAAAAAAATATGATGTGTGTCGCATAAGAAGTAGAACATTGTTGACCCTTTCGAAGCATTGGATATCACTTTCAATGAAATAGAGAGGTATCAGTGGTCTAATAGTCCAACTAATGCATTACTAGCCTGTCAATACTGAGTTTGTGAATTCGAACCTATCAAGTGGTAGATGCGATGCGTTCGACTCCAATCTTATTGACTAGGGTTTTTAGTTTCCTGCCAAAGGTGCGCGGACACTCCGGTTTCTTCCACCATTAAAACCTAACCGCAACAAAATATCCGATAGAGCTGAAAGTGGCGTTTAACACCAATCAATCAATCCAATTAAATAGTATTTTAATGTTTTTTACGTCGATAAGTTTTTGTTGTTGTCACAACGTCTATCTCATATTTACATTGATTTTGATCGGGTTTCTATCTAATTGCATTTGTGACAGAGTAAGCTCGGTATAGTCTCCCGCCTCTTTACAACAACACGACAACAACATTTAAATTAATAGAAACCATGCAAAATCTATTACATAATGATAATAATACTAATACAACTGAATATTATACAATAAAACAGAAATAATGTTATGTTTGCATGGAAAATGATACATAACGATAGATTTATTATTATGAGCAGGAATAGATTTTGTTATGATAATTAAATATAAAATCTAATTCAGTTCAATCAGATCAAAATTTCAGTCGTAAATTTTACATATGTGTATACTCTTATAATTCATAATGATGAAGATTTGATAATACGCAAAAGGGAAGAAAAAACAAACAAACAAACAAACAAAAACTAAACAAAAACAGAAACAAGTAACATCGTAAAATCAAATCCCATATCAGTTTGTAAACACTTTACTACAGTTTTTGGTATACATACCGTATAATACAAATGATAATGTAACAAAAAGGTTCTTTTCAGATAAGATTCATATTGTAATCTCAACCAACCAATTTTTTCAAGGGCTCAACGTAATAATATTTTAACCAGCTCATTTTGTAGCACATTATTTTCGACACATTAGCTCGTACTGATCCAATCATCACTGACTGTACAGCAGCAAACGTGGTCCTCCTTGAATTGATCTCGTAAAATGCATTACCAGAGTTACCACATGCTTCCTCTGAATGAAAAATACATTTATTGGTTAACATGATCGGATTCAGCAGAGTGCAAAGTACGATCAGCTCTTTTGTCTCGTTAGAACTCAGCGAATAATACTTCTCGTAATCACGCAGTCGCTGAAGGTTTTGACTTGTTCTGCTTAAATCCAATGCAGCACACATGCAGTGCAAGTAATACATCAGGCGAGCTTTGTCGTTGTTCGGAACTGTGCATGATACACTAGTTTTCTTCACGTCGATGTCCCGAAAGCCTAAAGCAAATGCCATTGTTTAGCAGGTCGACAGCAAATATAAAAAAAGTGGTATGAGAAAGACGGAGTGAGGAAAGGGTTTATATATGTACAGTATATGATATGTAGGACAACGATTGTGATCTATATTTATTCTTTTTAAAAGAATGGTACCTGACAAGAACAGAAACTTCCTTGTTGAATACCTGGTAATATTTATTTGGTTCCTTTTCTCGATATTTACTGACCGAACACACGACTTTAAACTTTAGATAGATAGGTAACTTATAAAATCTAAATATATCAAATAATATTAAATATAAACGTCCATTTTACTTGAAATTATAATCACCATAAAAAAATTTAAGTCGATTTAGGCTGACTTTAAAAAACCCAGTCAAAACATCAAAATTTAAAATGGACAAAAAAATAAACTTTTCTCTTGAACCTTAATATGTTAGCAGTACAAAAAAAGAAGGTATGACAAGGAGTATTAATAGGCTAATGAAATTTCAAAAGTATTGAAATTGTTCAAGACTTTAAAATTATGATAATTTGTTTGATCAATGAACAGGAAAGTTAATATGATGTTAACATTTAAGTGCAGAATTGTCACTTGTGATGTCACTATGATGTCATATACATGTCGAAGTGAATAATTTTGACACAAAATATATGAATCAAGGGACTTACTAAAAGAGATATTTTACACACATTAACGTATTTGAAAAAATACTTTTTTTTTTACTACGCCACTTGACTTTAAGCAAATACTAATAACACACAGTCAAAGAACTGCGAAGTGGTTATAACCCGTTTGGAATCGTTTATGGTATTACCCATATGCGGATTCGAATAAACTCTAAAGAACTTCTGGATAATTTTAAATCTCGACCAGAATCCTGAAGTTATGTATCCGTTTTTTTCTGTAGCTAGTCACCACTTCGGTGTTATCATGTATATCTATTATATAGTCATTTTTATAAATTTACTGTTTGCAACAGTATGAATTATTCTAAATACTAAGGATGTTCTTATCCCAGACAGAAAACCTTAGCCGTATTTGGCACAACTTTTTGGAACTTTTGGTCCTCAATGCTCTTCAACTTTGTACTTGTTTTGGCTTTCGAACTTTTTTGATCTGAACGTCACTGGTTAGTCTTGTGTGGACGAAACGCGCGTCTTGCGTATTAAATTTTAAACCTGGTACCTTTTGTTAGCTATTATTCGTATGTTTCTCTGTCCTATATGTTCTCCCATTTATTTGTATTGTAGTCCTGTCATGTAATGTTGTCATTTTAATGTTATATTTAACATTGCCATAAAAGCGGGAGGTTTGGCTAGCCACAAAACCAGGTTCAGCCCATCATTTTTTTCTTAAAATGTCCTGTACCAAGTCAGGAAAATGGCCATTGTCATATTATAGTTCGTTTCTGTGTGTACATTTTAATGTTGTATTTCTGTTGTGTCGTAGTTCTCTTATATTTGATATGTTTCTCTCAGTTTTAGTTTATAACCCGGATTTGTTTTTTTCTCCATCGATTTATGAATTTCGAACAGCGGTATACTACTGTTGCCTTTATTTATCAGGTCTACAGAAATACTGCGAAACTGTTTACTCGCGTAGTGGTATTAACCGTATGCGGATTCTAATAAACTCTAAAGAACTTCTGGATAATTTTAAATCTCGATCAGAATGCTGAAGTTTCTTATTGACAACATATTTGTTGAATTTGGAGGCAGACTTTTTCAAAGAATGGTCGGCATACCTATGGAAAAGTACTGTGCGACTCTCCTTGTCGACCTCTTCTTATTTTCATGTGAGTCGGAGTTCCCTCAGACACTTGTCAAAACAAGAAGATCAAAGAAGCCAGATCATTTAATTTCACATTCAGATATATTGATGATGTGATTTCCCTTAACAATCCAAACTTTTCTGAATAGGTTCCATTAATACATTATTCAGAACCAAAAATAAAAGAAACAACAGACACGGCTTCCTCTGCCTCATTTCTAAACTTATACCTCGAATTTGACATGAGCGGTCATCTCAGTACCAGAATCTATGACAAACGAGACGATTTATATTTTATAATTACTAATTTCCCCTACCTTATCAGCGATTTACACGCTTCACCTGCACATGGGATATACATTTCCCAACTCCTTCGATATTCAAGAGCTGGCATCTGTTACTCAGACTTTGTAAAACGTCACAAATGTCTGAGAAGAAAGTAGATGAACCAGGGTTATGTCAAAGAACGTTTCGTCTTTTTTATTTAAGTACTCCGTATCAACTTCACAGATAATACATGATGGTCTTGAAGTATCGATTCTAGGTACGAACGTTGTTTATCATCTTAATTACGTCTTATAGTGTTATTTTAATTTGTCTTTGTATATTTTAACCTTTATTGTTCAGTTCATTTTTGATTGTATTCTTGTTTTTCAGTTTTGCTTGTGTGCTTTGTCTATTATAGAGTGACTATATGCGATGTTTTTCTTTGTTGGCATAGTTGTTTGTTTTTATAGTGATTAAGATTATCAAACAAAGTTGACTGCTGTACCAAAATTTTTGACATTTTTGCCTATTGTGTCTGTTAGTTTTGCTCACACATTGTTGTCAATATAATGGAATTCTATGCAACTGTCATACAAGTGAGAGGTTTAGCTTGTTTTAAAACCAGGTTAAATCTACTTAAGGAAATGCCTGTACCGAGTCAGGAATATGACAGTTGTTTTCCATTCGTTTTATGTGTTTGAGCTTTTGTTTTTTGCCATCTGATAAGGGACTTTCCGTTTTGAATTTTCCTTGGAATGCGGTATTTTTGTTATTTTACTTTTACCATGGATATGGATATTTTTTTTTCGTATTTACTTTATCGTTCTGTTCCTTGATTGTGACATTGTTGAAAGCCACGCATCACCGCATTGTTACTTGCCATGAGCAACTCGACGAATATAGCTGATGGACCAAGAACTGCTCCCCATTCGTGTCCACTAGTTTTTTCGGTTTTTAATGTGGTTGACCAGTATGTGTAGATTGGTGACGACTGCTCTAAGAATAATTACTAACTGGAAGTTTATCATGTTTTAGATTATTCATGTTTACAATATCTGTAATAATATAGCGTATCATTAATGTAATATCTAAATTGCCTTTTAGACACTTATTGTTTGTTATTCAAATTTTGGCATGAATTTAACAAAGAATGATGTGAGTTGGTTGACCGTTATGGAATAACCGTTTCACAGATGATATCGGATATGTTCCTTATGTCGTAACTACAATACCCTTCCCTTTTCACGAATGTGACCTACCGAATTAGACTATTTACTGGATTTGTAATAACATAAGCAACACGACGGGTGCCACATGTGGGGCAGGATCTGCTTACCCTTCCGGAGCACCTGAGATCACCCCCAGTTTTTGGTGGGGTTCGTGTTGCTTAGCCTTTAGTTTTCTATGTTGTGTCATCTGTAATATTATTTGTCTGTTTGTCTTTTTATTTTTGGCTATGGCGTTGTCAGTTTGTTTTCGATCTATGAGTTTGACTGTCCCTCTGGTATCTTTCGTCCCTCTTTTATGGTTAAACCTTCAGATTTCTTAGTAGGGGTATATTGCTTTGAGTTGGGGTTTTTTTCCCATTTCCGAGTACCTAGCAACTCTATTTAATCCTATGCAGCTCGTTTTGATGTCATGCTTTGTAGTAATAATGTTAGGAATTTAGTCTGAAGCTTAATATGTATATTTGGTCTCCGAGATTTTTTACTGCAGTGTACCTTTGTTTTGAAAAAAAAAAGCTGAAATTCTACTGCATTAATTATCATCCTTCTGAAACTTCTTGAATTTATGTTTGTCATTTTTAGTATCTGTCTAAATTTAAACATTTTTAATTGTAGATATTTTACGACAAAACGTCTGTATCTCGTATCTCTGTTTACAAATACATCATTCCAATTTATGATGGTTTGTCATCCGATAGAATGAAGACATTATCGGAAGCAAAGAAAATGAGAGACAAAAGAATAAAGATTTTCTCAGTAGGAATTGGAAATTCAGTATCGCACGAGGAGATTGTCAAAACTGCATATAGTTAATATTATGCATTTATCCATATTCACCTAGATAATATATACAATCAGCTAATACAAGACAACATAGATGTTAGTTGTACAGGTAGGCTATTATCTACATGATCTAATGTTGATGAATATTTTAGATTCAACCATTGCTATTTCATACTTTGTAATAGTGACATAGATCTGTCTACAGCATACATGCAAGCATATATTAAAAGTTTATTCTTTTTGAAATAATACAATACAAACAAATGTATGCATTTCAGTGAAATTTATGTTTCTCTTATCGTCAGAGACACGTCTTGTGTAAAACGACATATGTTGTGTAAATTATTATGAAAAAATTTAAGTCATCTCACTTGCCTGGTTATTAAATTGTTTTTGGGCCTTGATTTCAAAAATGAAAAAGTAACAAAATGAAGCCAATATCATTCTTTTCAAGTTCTGTCAAAAGTTTGTGTTCTTATATGAAGATCTTATCTGTTCAATATTTGCTTGTGGCATTTAAACTTATCCTCAATTATTGAGATGTGAGTAAAAATCTTTCTGTTGCTCATTTTCAATGTAATTTTTGCTCTAATGTAACAAAAATATTCGTACAATGAGCGCATTACATTTGCTCGCTTTTGGGGATTACGTTTCCGCGCAGCTTTCGATTACATTTGCGCGCATTTATTTTACAGGTAACAACAGGTAAAATAAAGATAATTCATAATAAATATGACTATAGCTAATATGAATTTTCAACATGTTCTATTTGTAAATAAAAATTATATATTTTTCATATTGAATTCTAAAAAAATATACAGTGATCATGAGAAATCCCATAATAGCTTAAAACATTCATATAAGTTAATTACAAATATTTCAGAGTAAATAGCATTCTGTTTCATAATTTTACCGAATAGCGATTCACCAAATAATTTAAGTAAGTTTGTAAAGTTGCGTCAGGGCACACACATGGAGTTTAATTTGTCAAAAACAAATCGAGAGGAACATCATTTGTGTACGATGGATTTACTATTCGTATCGACAGAACACTTAAGTCTGGGATATTTCATGGCGATGCACTGGAAATAATTGCAAAGAAATTTTACCAGATTCCCTATTCCCTTAACGTCTTTGGGCATCACTATACCGTCAGCAGAATCCAGGCGTACTACATTCCATGCTCGCTACAATGAGCAATTCTATTCAGCACATCCATGTATTTTGTGCACGTTACGACATGTAAAATCAGTACTTTTAATCTTAAGATGTACTATGTTTTTTTTACATTTTTGTCTGTTTATATTTCCAGGACTAAGTACTTGTGCACAATATAACGGACTTATCCTGCTCGAAAATAATAGTTAAAATAAATAAATAAGTATAATCTACCTGTATTTACCCAAGTCTACCTGTAAAAGAATGCGCGCAAATGTAATCAAAAGCTGCGAGCAAACGTAATAATTTTTGCGCGCAAATGTAATGGAAATGAGCGCAAATGTAATGCACCGGTCTTTAATGTAATTATATTTATTATGCAAAGCCATTATCTAAATAGCCTTTGTACTCGGTGCATTACATTTGCGTGCATTAGATTAGGTGTCCTAATATCAACGGACCCTTTCTTCAGCGTATATACCAGACGGAGTTTTAAATGGAAAAATATATCGATTTTCAGTAAAAATGCAAACTCTACAAGTTGTATGCAAAATCATACAGAAATCTGTGAACTCACACATTTATTGTTTAATGATCTCAATGTTCAAGTTATAACATAGTTATTTAATTTTGACATTAACGACTGTATTTTTGACATTTTTACCTATTATGTTGGTTTGTTTTGTTCACACATCGTTGTCAATATAATGGAATTTTATGCGACTGTCATACAAGTGAGAGGTTTAGCTAGCTATAAAACCAGGTTTAATCCGCCATTTTCTACATAAGAAAATGCATGTACCAAGTCAGGAATATGACAGTTGTTATCCATTCGTTTGATGTGTTTGAGCTTTTGAATTTGCCATTTACTTAAGGACTTTCCGTTTAGAATTAAAAACAAACCCATTATGTCGGAATTGTACAAAGAAGATACTTTCAATCTGTATTGCCTTAATATGACAGCGTCCTGAATTTGGAAGTAAAAATTTTCGCTGTAAGTTGAGCATTCACTAATCATTCAATCACATATTATTTAATATGAACCACACTTTACTTTAAGTTAGTGCACTTGAAAAAATATTTTCGTCTCTAAATTTTAAAGCCTGCGTAATTGTAGATACAAACAACTATAAGAACTAAATGACCACAAATAAGTATTCTGAAGTAGTTAAACCACCAGGTGCAGAGCAGCTGGTTAGACGTGAATTTTTTTTTGAAAAAAAGATCGCTGTCGATTTTTTTTATATATTTCACTGAAACAAGTGCTGCCTTCCTTTTAAATACTTGGTAAGATTGAATTTGAATTTCTTTAAAGATAATCATTTTAACAACACTATGTTTGAAAGCGGTTCAGTAATGTGTATGTGTAAAAAAAAACTAGGGATAGTGTTTATTTTATACTACAATTTAATTGTTTTGGATGTACGATTTTCTTCCTAGTTTTGATTTGAAAAAAGAAGAATAGAAGGTCCTAAAATGGAAGATATTTTTGAGATTCAAGTAGTTATATTAAATCTTAAAAAGAGTTATATGATTTTTTTTTTCGTAATTTGTCATTTTGTTTTCTATGAATAGTTTGTATTTTGCCGGCATATTTATAACACATAATTTTCGCCTCAGAATAATGTTCTTCGCAAGATTTTCAGCGATGTTTGAATTGAATTCTATTAAATGTGCTATGTTGGTTATTACAATAAACTGGCCCGGAAGGTGGAGGGGGTGGTGGGGCGAGGGGGGGGGGGGGATGTTGTTGATTTTTTAAATTATAATTGACGAGTTGATGTGCCAAGTTTACTTTGATAAAATTCCTGAATTACATCAAAGAGTTTTAAATATTAATACTAAGACCGTACAGTACTTACAAGAAATGCCTTTGGAAAATAAAAGAACTTCATATGTATTTAGCACCATCATAAGAGTCATCATTACTATAGTATTGATGGAAGTAGTTCACCGATACGAAACATCGGATTCAGATAATACAACAGAGAATAAAACTGATAGAATATGTTTGACTTGTTTTTTTTTATGGCATTCCAATAGTAATTATATCATAGTATAACTTAGCAATATGTCGGATGCAACAGGAGAAATTGCTTAGCTTTTCAACGCATATGAGTTTATCCTGGTGTTGAATTTGTTTGTTGCTTTTTTTCTGTCTTTCTGCAGTGTCGTTTTCAGTTCATATTAACTTTTCTGGTGACCGATAACATGCTTCTCCCTTTTTTTTAAACATGTTAAACAATCTAAAATATAATTCATTGTAAAGAAATTTAAGCTTTTTGTCATTATTTGTGAGGATTACGTTCGTTTCATAGTACATACGTTTGGTAAAGTTATATATTGATTTATTTTGTCATAGATGGTACTTTTACGGGATAAGTATTGTTTCTAGAAGTCGACACATCTGTAAATTCAAACCCTTACACTAGTAGTGTTGTAATACTAAAAGGGCAAGAAATTAGAGACAAATCCGACTTAAAAATTAGAACTAGACATGGTGTGAACATTCTTTACCAGATAAAAGTATATTTTTCAAACAATATCTAATTGTTTTGGCATTTTCTAAGCAGCCTAGCCACTGTTTTGGGACTTAATAAGTAAAACTTAATGATATAGCTAATGAAATGTTTAATGTTAACTTATATGACGATTCAGCCATTTCGTGTATAGACAATAAAATGGTCTAAGGTAATAAGGAGAGAGTTGAGCTCTTGCAAACATGATTAGGTAGGTCATAATATTTATGTCGTTGATTGCTGTCTATCATACTTGTTTTTCAATTTTTGGTCTGAACATAAATCTGGCCTTTGGTTTTCTCGTTTGAATTGTTTTACATTTTGTCATTCGGGGTCTTTTATAAATTACAATACGGTGTGGGGTTTATTCATTGATGAAGTCAGTCTGATGCTTAATAGTTGCTTACATCTACCTGATTTTGGTCTACTAGTATTGTGGATAGATAGTTGTCTCATCGGCTATCATACCTCATCTTATTTCTATATAAGGATAGCCTATCCACGTTGTCAAAACTTCACTTAGGTCTGCCATTGTAACTTGTTATATTATTATTTCAAACAATCAAAAGATATATCTTATAACGGACCCTACTGTTTATCAAAAAAGGAATACAAAGCATCTTCGATGTTGTTTTTGTTGGGTGGCTGTCTCATTAAGTTAATGCCACACAAGTTAACGAAATTGAAGTTAACAGTACTCAACGATGAACAAAGGCTCACACCGTACGGCAAGAATTTAACTGAGACATCCAGCAGTCTTAAAGAAAATATTTAAAAATTATAAAAAAACATTTAACACATTTAATAAGAATGTATTATTACCCGCTCAATATATGCAAATTTTAATTATTAATCAAACAATAAAAAAAAAAAAAAAAAAAAAATTAAATATACCACAAAAAAATAGTATGTGTGTCGCATAAGAAGTAGAATATTGTTGACCCTTTCGAAGCATTGGATATCACTTTCAATGAAATAGAGAGGTATCAGTGGTCTAATAGTCCAACTAATGCATTACTAGCCTGTCAATACTGAGTTTGTGAATTCGAACCTATCAAGTGGTAGATGCGATGCGTTCGACTCCAATCTTATTGACTAGGGTTTTTAGTTTCCTGCCAAAGGTGCGCGGACACTCCGGTTTCTTCCACCATTAAAACCTAACCGCAACAAAATATCCGATAGAGCTGAAAGTGGCGTTTAACACCAATCAATCAATCCAATGAAATAGTATTTTAATGTTTTTTACGTCGATAAGTTTTTGTTGTTGTCACAACGTCTATCTCATATTTACATTGATTTTTATCGGGTTTCTATCTAATTGCATTTGTGACAGAGTAAGCTCGGTATAGTCTCCCGCCTCTTTACAACAATACGACAACAACATTTAAATTAATAGAAACCATGCAAAATCTATTACATAATGATAATAATACTAATACATCTGAATATTATACAATAAAACAGAAATAATGTTATGTTTGCATGGAAAATGATACATAACGATAGATTTATTATTATGAGCAGGAATAGATTTTGTTATGATAATTAAATATAAAATCTAATTCAGTTCAATCAGATCAAAATTTCAGTCGTAAATTTTACATATGTGTATACTCTTATAATTCATAATGATGAAGATTTGATAATACGCAAAAGGGAAGAAAAAACAAACAAACAAACAAACAAAAACTAAACAAAAACAGAAACAAGTAACATCGTAAAATCAAATCCCATATCAGTTTGTAAACACTTCACTACAGTTTTTGGTATACATACCGTATAATACAAATGATAATGTAACAAAAAGGTTCTTTTCAGATAAGATTCATATTGTAATCTCAACCAACCAATTTTTTCAAGGGCTCAACGTAATAATATTTTAACCAGCTCATTTCGTAGCACATTATTTTCGACACATTAGCTCGTACTGATCCAATCATCACTGACTGTACGGCAGCAAACGTGGTCCTCCTTGAATTGATCTCGTAAAATGCATTACCAGAGTTACCACATGCTTCCTCAGAATGAAAAATACATTTATTGGTTAACATGATCGGATTCAGCAATGTACAAAGTACGATCAGCTCTTTTGTCTCGTTAGAACTCAGCGAATAATACTTCTCGTAATCACGCAGTCGCTGAAGGTTTTGACTTGTTCTGCTTAAATCCAATGCAGCACACATGCAGTGCAAGTAATACATCAGGCGAGCTTTGTCGTTGTTCGGAACTGTGCATGATACACTAGTTTTCTTCACGTCGATGTCCCGAAAGCCTAAAGCAAATGCCATTGTTAAGCAGGTCGACAGCAAATATAAAAAAAGTGGTATGAGAAAGACGGAGTGAGGAAAGGGTTTATATATGTACAGTATATGATATGTAGGACAACGATTGTGATCTATATTTATTCTTTTTAAAAGAATGGTACCTGACAAGAACAGATACTTCCTTGTTGAATACCTGGTAATATTTATTTGGTTCCTTTTCTCGATATTTACTGACCGAACACACGACTTTAAACTTTAGATAGATAGGTAACTTATAAAATCTAAATATATCAAATAATATTTAATATAAACGTCCATTTTACTTGAAATTATAATCACCATAAAAAAATTTAAGTTGATTTAGGCTGACTTTAAAAAACCCAGTCAAAACATCAAAATTTAAAATGGACAAAAAAATAAACTTTTCTCTTAAACCTTAATATGTTAGCAGTACAAAAAAAGAAGGTATGACAAGGAGTATTAATAGGCTAATGAAATTTCAAAAGTATTGAAATTGTTCAAGACTTTAAAATTATGATAATTTGTTTGATCAATGAACAGGAAAGTTAATATGATGTTAACACTTAAGTGCAGAATTGTCACTTGTGATGTCACTATGATGTCATATACATGTCGAAGTTTATAATTTTGACACAAAATATACGAATCAAGCGACTTACTAAAAGAGATATTTTACACACATTAACATATTTGAAAAAATACTTTATTTTTTTTTACTACGCCACTTGACTTTAAGCAAATACTAATAACACACAGTCAAAGAACTGCGAAGTGGTTATAACCCTTTTGGAATCGTTTATGGTTTTACCCATATGCGGATTCTAATAAACTCTAAAGAACTTCTGGATAATTTTTAATCTCGATCAGAATCCTGAAGTTATTTTTTTTTTTTCTGTAGCTAGTCACCACTTCGGTGTTATCATGTATATCTATTATATAGTCATTTTTATAAATTTACTGTTTGCAACAGTATGAATTATTCTAAATACTAAGGATGTTCTTATCCCAGACAGAAAACCTTAGCCGTATTTGGCACAACTTTTTGGAACTTTTGGTCCTCAATGCTCTTTAACTTTGTACTTGTTTTGGCTTTCGAACTTTTTTGATCTGAACGTCACTAGTTAGTCTTGTGTGGACGAAACGCGCGTCTTGCGTATTAAATTTTAAACCTGGTACCTTTTGTTAGCTATTATTCGTATGCTTCTCTGTCCTATATGTTCTCCCATTTATTTGTATTGTAGTCCTGTCGTGTAATGTTGTCATTTTAATGTTATATTTAACATTGCCATAAAAGCGGGAGGTTTGGCTAGCCACAAAACCAGGTTCAACCCACCATTTTTTTCTTAAAATGTCCTGTACCAAGTCAGGAAAATGGCCATTGTGATATTATAGTTCGTTTCTGTGTGTACATTTTAATGTTGTATTTCTGTTGTGTCGTAGTTCTCCTCTTATATTTGATGTGTTTCTCTCAGTTTTAGTTTATAACCCGGATTTGTTTTTTTCTCCATCGATTTATGAATTTCGAACAGCGGTATACTACTGTTGCCTTTATTTATCAGGTCTACAGAAATACTGCGAAACTGTTTACTCGCGTAGTGGTATTAACCATATGCGGATTCTAATAAACTCTAAAGAACTTCTTGATAATTTTAAATCTCGATCAGAATGCTGAAGTTTCTTATTGACAACATATTTGTTGAATTTGGAGGCAGACTTTTTCAAACAATGGTCGGCATACCTATGAAAAAGTACTGTGCCACTCTCCTTGTCGACCTCTTCTTATTTTCATGTGAGTCGGAGTTCCCTCAGACACTTGTCAAAACAAGAAGATCAAAGAAGCCAGATCATTTAATTTCACATTCAGATATATTGATGATGTGATTTCTCTTAACAATCGAAACTTTTCTGAATAGGTTCCATTAATACATTATTCAGAACCAAAAATAAAAGAAACAACAGACACGGCTTCCTCTGCCTCATTTCTAAACTTATACCTCGAATTTGACATGAGCGGTCATCTTAGTACCAGAATCTATGACAATCTAGACGATTTATATTTTATAATTACTAATTTCCCCTTCCTTATCAGCGATTTACACGCTTCACCTTCACATGGGATATACATTTCCCAACTCCTACGATATTCAAGAGCTGGCATCTGTTACTCAGACTTTGAAAAACGTCACAAATGTCATAGAAGAAAGTAGATGAACCAGGGTTATGTCAAAGAACGTTTCGTCTTTTTTATTTAAAAAGGTTCATCGGAAGATACCAAGATCTTGTTGATAAGTACTCCGTTTCAACTTCACAGATAATACATGATGGTCTTGAAGTATCGATTCTAGGTACGAACGTTGTTTATCATCTTAATTATGTCTTATAGTGTTATTTTAATTTGTCTTTGTATATTTTAACCTTTATTGTTCAGTTCATTTTTTATTGTATTCTTGTCTTTCAGTTTTGCTTGTGTGCTTTGTCTATTATAGAGTGACTATATGCGATGTTTTTCTTTCTTGGCATAGTTGTTTGTTTTTATGGTGGTTAAGATTATCAAACAAAGTTGACTGCTGTACCAAAATTTTTGACATTTTGGCCTATTGTGTCTCTTAGTTTTGCTCACACATTGTTGTCAATATAATGGAATTCTATGCAACTGTCATACAAGTGAGAGGTTTAGCTTGTTTTAAAATCAGGTTTAATCTACATAAGGAAATGCCTGTACCGAGTCAGGAATATGACAGTTGTTTTCCATTCGTTTTATGTGTTTGAGCTTTTGTTTTTTGCCATCTGATGAGGGTCTTTCCGTTTTGAATTTTCCTTGAAATGCGGTATTTTTGTTATTTTACTTTTACCATGGATATGGATATTTTTTTGTCGTATTTACTATATCGTTCTGTTCCTTGATTGTGACAATTGTCGAAAGCCACGCATCACCGCATTGTTACTTGCCATGAGCAACTTGACGAATATAGCTGAAGGATCAAGAACTGCTCCCCATTCGTGTCCACTAGTTTTTCCGGTTTTTAATGTGGTTGACCAGTATGTGTAGATTGGTGTGGACTACTCTTTGTCTTTTAGTCATTTATTTGTATGCTTATGTTATTTATATTCTGCTCCGACTAATACTTTTTCATTGTCTCTTTGGAATCGTCTCTCTGTTTTTATACTTATTATCTAAACTTCGTCATATTTTTCAGTTTCCCTCGAAAGAAAGAATTATAAAGAGTTGTCTATATTCGCCTCAGAATATTTCGAAGGTATATAAAAATACGAATGATTCAATTTTCTTGTGCGTATAATTATAATGCTTTATTCTATATTTGAAGCAATAACAAGCCTTGAAAGCATTTTTTGCAAAATCGGCATAGTAACTTCTGGAATGAATACATGTATATCACAAAATATATAAAATGTAATTTTCATTTTCAGAGTTAATGCTAAAATCATGTTACTTCTTACAAAAACCCAATTATTTTCTCAATTATTTCCTAGTAAGAGGTCTATTCGTCAAAACCATTTCTTGACCAAGTAAACAACCCATTTACCAAAAATAGATATTTTCTAAAATTGAATTAGGATACGTATATTGATATTATGTATTGTTAAGTAAACACATTTACTTCCTTTTTGAATACCTGGTAATTTTCTATCAAATTGTTTTGTTTCATATTCAAACTTTGTTGTAACGAAAGTCTTTGAAGGAAAAATAAATTTACAAGCACCACTCCCTAAGATTAAATTAAAAGCAAATAAACGGATTGCATTTTTCTGAGCTACTGTATAAATAAAACAAACATATATACAGGACATGAATAAAAAAACTATTTCTTATTAAAGCAATGTTTGAAAAAAAAAATCAGCACATATCGATCCGTGAAAACAGTAAAGTATTAATAGTAATAATAAAAAGAATAAGAAATCTGTAAAAACCTAATAATAATCAGAACAAAATCAATAGGTCTTTTAACGGAAATAATATCGATAATGATAATAATAATACTAATAATAATGATAATGATAATAATAATACTAATAATAATGATAATGATAATAAAAGTAATAATTTTCCACCTTAAATGATATAAACTCAAAAATATGCAAAGCCTGTGGTATATTATATATTTTGTGAGAGTATCGACATTATAACTTCTGGACGCGATATATCCTCAAATGATTTAAATTTAATTGGCCTTTTTAGAGTCAATGCTAAATGTAAAAATTTCTTTAAAAATAACAATGATTTCCGTAAATACTTTTTAGTCAGCGATATATTCGTCTAAAACAAACTCTTCACCAGCCCATTAAGGATGTTCGCCACTCTGTTTCAAAATAACAAGCTTTTTAAAAGACTGTTATTATTTGATAGTATATAAATAATGAAACTAAAAAAGCAGAAAAAAATGAAGGGTCCGTGAATTTGTTTTCGAGATATAAGCCATTGAAAAAATTGGCGGGAAATGATTCTCACTAGATTTTTCAAACATGTAACATTGGCACATTTATTCTTTCAAAAACTATGAAAAAATAACAAGGATTTTATAAAATTTTCAAAAATGGCTTTTAAAAACTATATGCAATAAAATTCTGAAAAGAAAAGTAGAGGTCAGTGGGCAACATTTTTATTGTCACTACATGGATAAAACTAGAGGATTCAGAATATCTGACAAATAGTCAAAAACAAGAGTAGCGAACATCCTTAACTAGATTTAGATATTTTCAAAATTTTTAATTAAAATTCGTATAGTTTATATTACTGATGGTAATTCAAACAAAATTATATTTTTGAAATTTTAGTATATTTCTGTTTTGTTGTTTATCAAAAAAAAAACCCTTTCATTTATGACCATTTATAGGCTGTGTTATTACGAAAGTCTTCAAAAGAAAAATAGATGTACTTTCATGCAACACTCTCTGCGAATAAATTATAGCATAACAACGATGTTTGAATTCTATTATATTTGGTTTGTGGATTAATATGATTAATTAGGGAAACAAAGCGAATAGCTAAAATTCTAATTGAAGAGTCATTGCGTACAGTTTGCTTTGGGAAAATTGATAAATTACCAAGTAGGAATTTTTTTCAAGTATTAGTACTAAAACAGTACAAATAAAATAATCCCTTTGACTCAAAATGAAAAAAACTTCATATGCATATATGTAAATGACCAACCCCTTGGTATTGATGAAATTAGTTCACCGATACAAAACATCGGATTCAGAAACAGTGATTAAAACAGATATGATGTGTTAACTTGTCTGTATGGCAATCTTTCTAAACATATCATCGTATAGCTTTTAACAACGGACAATACATGCAATATGTCGAATGCTACCGGTAGAACTTGGCTTTTCAATACATATGAGTTTATCCGGTTTATTCTATTTGGCTTTCTTCTTTCTTTCTGCCATAGCGTTATCGGCTCATATCAATATTTCTGATGACCTTTTAATTGTTTCTCCTTTCTTTAAAACAATTACTAATATAATTCAATGGGAAGAAATTTAAACTTTTTTATCATTATATGCAAAATTGAATTTACACTTGTTACATACACATATGTTTTATATCTATATACTGATTTATTTAGGCATATATAGCATTTACACGGGATAAGTGTTTCTAGGAGTCAATACACCTTTAAATCCGAAAACTTACATTA
Source organism: Mytilus californianus (assembly GCF_021869535.1). Lineage (NCBI taxonomy): Eukaryota > Metazoa > Mollusca > Bivalvia > Mytilida > Mytilidae > Mytilus > Mytilus californianus. The sequence continues at coordinate 43,120,959 of NW_026262734.1, read as the reverse complement.
AAGTTAAAGAGTTGTCATAACCAAACAGCATAAAAAAGTTGAGACTGTCACAATCACGAAGTCGGCGAAGGTTTTGACTTGTACGGCTTAAATCTAATACATTACACATACAATTCAAGTAATACATCACTCGAGCTTTTGCGTGGTTTGGAACTGTGACTGTTACACCAGTTTTCATCACGTCGATGTCCCGAAGCAAATGCCATTATTTTGCAGATCGACAGCAACTACAGGAAAATATTAACTAAAAAAGATATTGTAAGGAAAGGGTTTATATATGGAGAGTACATTTAGGACAATACTTGTGATCTATATTTATTCGTTTTCAAAGAATGGTACCTGACAAAAACAGATACATTCTTGTTGAATACCTGGTAATATTCATTTAGTTCCTTTTCACGAGATTTACTGACCGAAAACACAACCTTGAACTTTAAATATATAGTTAACTTATATATTAAAATATATCAAACAATCATATAAACGTTATGCTTAAACTTTGATATTTTAGAAATTGCAAAGGAGGTATGATAAGGACCTTAATTGCCCCTTGCAAATATATTGAAAATATTCAAGACTTTTAGTAGTATGCTAATTAGTTTGATAAATAAACAGGTGAGTATAGTCTGAACACTTTATTGACACAGAAATAAGGTAAGGGTGCGTAATTCATTTCAAGAAGGGAACACTGATAACCTTTTCTTCCATTTCTTTGTCCATATCGTAAACTTGGATATATATGATGCCTCATTTCGAAGCTAAAACATTTTCATAAATGTGGTTAAATTTTCGGGGTACCAAGTGAGATTAAATTTTAACAAACTAGGAAACCCCGAGAGGACTCGTTTGATGCAGCTTCGTGAAGTAAACAGTCCATATTTTCACACAGTTTAATTATGTGAAAATTCAGTTCTTTACAAATTTTTATTACTCCAAAATTTTTACAACTATATTGTACAGTCTTTTGTTCTTCAAAAAGCACCAATGGTTAAACTCAGTCAATCACTAAAAATAGCATCGTGTCCAATATCATTGCATACAGATTTGTTTTATTTCTATCAATAGTTGAGGCGCATTAGTATATTGACCCATATGATCCACTTGTCGTATTAAAAATCTCGTCTTTTCGATGAATTTATTTATTATTTTTTGGTCCTTTTTGATCAAATAGCTCTCCAGCTTTTATAGTTCTTATACACCCATAGCTTTCAAATATTCGTCATTTAGCGTTCCTGATGAAGGTAAATTCAGAAAAGCGCTTTAGACGTATGCAATTTATAGACTAGTGTTGTTTTTCTTTTTGTCTACATCTGGACAGTGACATTACCGGAAGCGATTAATTACCGGACTTTTACTTGCTTGATCAATATGACAATGCCACTTTGGATTAGGCTTCTTACCTTTGCGAAACAAATGATCTCATCCCGGGTTGTCGGTGAGGTTTGTTTTGCGCAGTCTTAAGTTAACTATGTAATGTTTTGTTATTGTGGTTTTCCCTTCCTTTTTTATTTTTGACCTTGGAGTTGCAATATTTGCGCTGGACATTAAGCAGACAACAATAAATCAATCAAGTAACTGAAAAATGATTGTAACCCTTACAGAATCGTTTACCACAGATATGATAAGTGTGTTGTATTTACAATATTGTACACTTTTCCTCGATTGTGACATAAAAAAAAGCATCGAAAGCAACCCATCGACGACTTTTTACTTACCATGAGCAACACGGAGAATCCATTTTATGGAGCAGGAACTGCTAACCCTTCCAGAGTTCTCTCGGTTTATAGTGTGATTCGTATTTTAAGTAATAGTTTAGTGTGTACTGTTTTGTGGAATGTTTGTCTTTGATATGTTAATTTTTTGCCAATGATTTGTGCATTTTCTTACTTCGACTATTAATACATCATTGTTCCTTTGCAATCTTCTGTCTCTTGTTCTCCTCATTATGGATACTTCGTCTTGTTTTAGATAATTTTTCAGTTTCTCTCCAAGTAAAGAATTCGAAGTTTAAAAAGTTATGAATAATCGCTAAAATAAAAATGAAGCAATTCCTTGCGTACAACATGATAAGGCTATTTGATATATTAAAATCAAGAAAACGACTTTAATTTGCTTTTTACAGTAACGACATACATACTTACTTCTGATCCGGATATATCAACAGATGTGCTGCTGCTGCTGCTACTGCTGCTCCTCCTACTCCCCCTCCTCCTACTACTCCTACTCCTCCTCCTTCGTCTCCTACGCCTTATCCAACTACTACTTCTACTACTACTACTACTTTTCCTCCTCCTAGTACTCCTACTACTTTTACTCCTACTACTCCTACTTCTACTACTCCTACTCCTTATTCCTACTACTACAACTACTCCTACTACTACAACTACAACTACTCCTACTCCTACTCCTACTCCTACAACTACTCCTACTCCTACTACTACTCCTACTCCTACTACTACAACTACTCCTACTCCTACTTCTACTGCTACAACCATTCCTACTCCTACTACTACTCCTACTCCTACTCCTACTCCTACTCCTACTCCTACTCCTACTCCTACTCCTACTCCTACTTCTACTCCTACTCCTACTCCTACTCCTACAACTACTCCTACTCCTATTCCTACTACTCCCCCACATCGATCATTTTTCTTTGAAACCATAAACAATATAATTTATTTTAAAGAAATTTTAGTTTTTTTATCATTATTTTTTAAATTTACGTTCGTTACGTACACATATTTGTTATATTTATACATAGATTTCTTTTGTCATGGATAATATTTAGACGGGATAAGTGTTTCTGGAAGTCGACACATCTGTAAATCAGAAACTTTACACTTATATCAAATAACTGTCACAAAAAAAGACAAGAAAGTAAAGACAAATCCGACTTAAGATTAGAACAAGAGCAAGGTGTGACCATTTTGTTCAAGAATTTTTTTTTCAAACTATATCCAATAGTTTAGAAGCTAAAATCAGTTTAGTATCTGTTGTAGGACTTTTTATGGAACTTAGGGATACAGCCTAAGTTTTGAGTTACGTTAACAAATACGAAGGTTCATCTATTTCCCGTATAGATAATTTAAATTGCCGTAAGTAACTAGGGAGGGTTGAGCACTCGGTAACATGTTTAATCCGAGATCATGTATGTGCCTCTTCCATGTCAGGAGCTTGACATTCAGTGGTTATCGATGATTCCTGTCTAAATGGGCAATAAAGTGGATTGCAAAAATTCTATATGAAAATTAAATGCGTAATAAAAAACCTCATCAATGATACCAAGCTTTTAATTTGGCACGACAAACGCGCGTTTCGTCTTCAAAAGACTCATCAGTGACGCTCTAATAAAAGAAGTTAAAAGGCCAAATAAAGTGAGAAGTTGAAGAGCATTGAGGAACCAACATTCCAGTTTGCTTCGTGATAATGGATGAATTACAATGTATGAAGTTAAATATTAATACTAAGAATATTTACAAAAAAATCCCTTTTACTCAAAATAAAAAAAAAATCATATATAGAACCTTCAAAAAGAACCCATTATAAAATCGGATAGCTTATAATAATCAACTATATGTCAGATGAAACTGTAGGAACTGCTTAAATTTTCAATGAGTTTATCTGGGTTTTATTTTTTTGTTTTCGTTCTTCTTTCTTTTTGTCATGGCGTTGTTGGTTCATATTTATTTTTCTGCTGATCGATGTAATTTTCCCCTTTTCTTTTAATCCATACACAATATAATTTATTTTAAAGATATTTAAGTTTTTTTATCAATATATTTTTTTTTTAATTTACGATCGTTACGTACACATATTTGTTATATTTATATATTGATTTGTTTTGTCATGGATAGTATTTTGACGGGAAAAGTGTTTCTGGAAGTCGACACATCTGTAAATCAGAAACCTTACACTTATATCAAATTACTGTCACAAAATAAAGACAAGAAAGTAAAGACAAATCCGACTTAAGATTAGAACAAGAGCAAGGTGTGAACATTTTGTTCCAGATTTTATTTTCTAAATATCCAATTGTTTGAAAGCTAAAATCAGTTTAGTCTCTGTTTTAGGACTTTTTATGGAACTTAGGGATACAGTCAAAGTTTTGAGTAACGTTAACTAATACACAAATTCATATATTTCGTGTATATATAATTTAAATTGTAAGGTAACTAGGGAGGGTTGATCACTCGCTAACATGATTAATCAGAGATCATGTATGTGCCTCTTCCATGTCCGGAGTGTGTTATTTAGTCGATGGTTCCTGTCTACAATATTTGCTTGCCGCTTATTGTCTTGCACATAAAATAAGGTGACAGTAATTTATTGTTTTCAAATCTCGTAAATTGATGAGGAAGCGACAAATCATAGGAACAAACAAATCAGATATTTTGTTTTTTCGTTGAACTGTAATATATTTTGTCATGTAGGGGTCTTACTATAACTATACGGTATGAAGTTTGCTTTTCATTATTAAAGGTTGTACGACGACCTTTAGCAGATTACATATACATCATTTTGTCTCTGGTGGATAGTTGTCTCATTGGCAATCCTACCATATCTTCTTATTTCTATATTCTATACAAGGATAACCTATCCACGTTGACACACCTTCTTTGTGTGCCATTTCATGGTATATGGCATTACTCATTTCATATACTATGGACTCATTTATTGTCGTGGGTATACATTTTCGTGAATTAAGAAAAAAATATACTTTCGTGATAGTTTGATTTCGTGGTTTTGCTAAACTCTGCATACGAGCCTATAGAAAATTTGCATTGCGTTTGCACTCCGCTTTTTGGACAGATGCCTTACGACAAACATTAAACCGAGACCTCCAGCTATCTTAACGAACATATTTTGAAACAAAACAAAAACACTGTTGGGTCACATACAGTATACAGAAGGATTACAGCCGAATTCAGACCCACATTACATGCTAAATTCTTGCAAGTTTTAATTTAACATAAAAAAAAAAACAATAGTTGCTATGTGTGTCGCATGAAAGTATGATAGTGTTTACCCTTTTGATGCATCACTTCCAATGATTTAGTATTGTAATGTTCAGTATGCCGATGTGTCTTTTTTGCTTGTACGACTGTTTTGTTGCCTAAGCTTTATTTTGATCGTTGTTTATCTCTTTGTCCTCTTTTGAAAAAGTGAACACGGTATTGTATCCTTCTTATTTACAACAAAACGACAACAAATTTAATAGAAACAAAACAGAATATAAAGATAATGATAATAACACCAATACATCTACAGAATATAAGATAAAAAAAGATACAATGTTATGTTTGCATGGGAATAATATATTACGGTAGTTTAATTATTAAGGTAGAAATAGATTTTGACATGATAATGAAAGATAGAAACACATTTAGTTCAATCACAAGTCCTGTCCCACATTTTGTAGTATGATTTAATAAAAAATAGAAAATATAATAAAACAAAAGTGTCAAGAAAACTAAAATCAAACAAATATCAGAAACAAGAAACATGATAATTCTTAATGGCTTATATATTGTTAACACTAAGTTGCGGTGCAAGATATTAATTATGATAAGAGTCAAATGTTGTTTTCAGACATTTTTTATATTGTTGTACTAACTGACCAAATTTTGCATCGGTTCAATGTAATTCTTTTTTAACCAGCTCATTTGGTAACACATAATTTTCGACACATTAGCACGTACTGATCCAATCATCACTGACTGTACGGCAGCAAACGTTGTCCTCCTTGAATTGATTTCGTAATATTCATTACTTGAATCACCACATGCTTCCTCAGAATGAAAAATACATTTATTGGTTAACATGATCGGATTCAGCAGAGTGCAAAGTACTATAAGCTCTTTTGTCTCGTTAGAACTCAGCGAGAAATAGTTCTGGTAATCACGAAGTCTCCGAAGGTTTTGACGTGTACGGCTCAATTCTAAAGCAGTGCACATACAATTCAAGTAATACATCAAACGAGCATTTGCATGGTTTGGAACTGTGCATGATACGCCCGTTTTCTTCACGTCTATGTCCCGAAAGCCTAGAGCAAAAGCTATTGGAATAAGGCGACTGTGGATACAACTAAAAGTTACCAGTCTTATAAAACAGAGAAGTACCTGATTATGATATCGGGGAAAAGGGTTTATATATGTAGAGTAAATGTAGGACAGGAGTAAGAACTATATTTATTCGTTTTCAAAAAATGGCACCTGACAATAGCAGATACTTCCTTGTTGAATACCTGGTAATGTATACTGACCAATCCCAAAACCTTGAACTTTAAATAGATAGGTAATATAGGTTGATTAAATAATGGTTTAAATCGGTAATAGTGTGAATAGCTCGCGTTAAGAATAATTGTGTTAATAATGCATTAAAAATGAATATTGAAAATTTCTGGAGATATTGCAGTATTTTACAACAATATGTCGCATCAATATCGAATTTAGAGAAAAAGTTCTATCTCTTAAAAACATGCTGAAAATAGCTTTTTGTTTTAAACCTGATTCACATCAGTATTTGGAACTAAAAACACAAAAAAGAAAATTCAATAAAAATTAAAACATTGTCCACACAAAAACAAACTATATTTATATAGATTAGACACAAAACTGTATTGTCACTAACTGTTTTAAAATATCGCTTTTGATATTTTTGCAGCTGATTTTGTTAAAACGCTAGAGTACACATGCTAGTATGTTACAACTTGATATTGAAATACGACATGAAAATAAGAGTGGTTATAAAATTGTCAATAAAACAAGTTACCTACCAAGTACCAGAAAACATGTCTACTGTTAACGCCCAATTTTGTCAATATAACGGATCTATAAACAACTGTCATACAAGTGGAAGATTTAGCTATCTATAAAACCAGGTTTAACTCAGCATTTTCTTCGGAACATTTCTGTACCAGGTCAGAAATATGACAGTCGTTTTACAATTGTTCCGTTGGTTGATATGATCAAACGTTTGATATTAGTTTTTATGGACTTATTTACCAATACGACATTATGCGTTAGATATTAAACAGATACACTTTTAATTGTCTTTATGGTGTTTTATTGTATAACCATGAGCAGTAATAGGTATGCCACACGTGAAACAGCTTGGCATTAATTTGCATATTAGTTTATCCTGATTATTAGCTTTGTTGTAAAATCTTTAGTTATTCGTTATTTTTCTTTTCAAAAATGATACCTGACAAAAGAAGATACTTCCTTATTGATTACCTGGTAATATTTATTTTGGTTTCTTTTTCCGAATATACTGACCAATCCCATAACATTGAACTTTAAATAGATAGGTAACATAATATTTAAATATATAATGGTATAAATCGGCACTATTATACATAGCTCTCGTTAAGAATAAATTAGTTCATAATGCATTCAAGACAAGTTAGATACGAAATTTTTTACTTAAACCTTCATATTTTCATTTTTGCAGTATTTTGCTACAATTTTTAGGTATCAAATCCAAATATAGAGAAACAGGTAACTGGTTATCTAAACATTTTGAACAAAAAGCTTTTGAAAACCTTATTTTGTTTTACCATTATCTTTGTATGGTAAGTTACTTGAACTAAAATCTCTATGAAGAACGTTCCGAAAAATTGAAATATTCGCTTTGGTCTACACAATGAAATATTTTTATTTTAATAAATTAGAAACAAAACTATATAGTCATTACTGTTTAACATCGCTTTTGATATTTTGTAGTTGATTATATTGAAAAGCTTCAAATTGAAACTTCGCGTGTTTAATATGATATGAAAATAATGAGAGCTTGTAATATTTTCAATGAAATTGTTACTTTCCAAGGACTAAAGGAGATGTCTACTATTACCAAAAGGGTTTAAGGAGTAAGCAATGACTCGTACCGTAACGGAAAAATAAAACAATTGAAAATAATTAAGAGAATGAGGTATTCGCTGTATACGAGTTATACGATTAAACATTCTCATTCTAAAGGACGTGGCTGAGTATTTATGCGTACCTCACAGATTATTATTATTTTGAGTATTTTATACGTAATTAATTATCAATGTTTAACATGTACTTGTACTTTTTTTACCTATATTACGGGTATTATAGGGATGAATACTAAACTTATTTTATTGTATCTTTCTTTATTCCACTGATCGAAATTAAAATGGAGGAAGAACCCAGCAGACATTTATTGTTTCAGATGATATATTGAATACTACATACAAGTATGATTAAATAGTGACTACCAAAAAAAAAAACATACTATCAATACCAATGTCAGTGAAAGACAAACCCAATCAAATATAACGCTAGATTGCAAAAAGCAGACTTTGTTCGATTTACATCAAACGTGATTTATAGACCGAAGATAGTCGATGAAAAAACTGCGGCTTATGTTTTTATTTAGTATGTACAAATACCCTGATTGATTCTAGTCTGTAGCAATCATTTAAACTGTGATAATATTGGGAAAATTTAAGCAAATGTAGCAGCATTTATACTTGAATCGTAGAAATAGGTCTTTCTCATGATAAAATATTTTTTTATGTTGTTCAAAATAAGAATAAAATAAAAGTGGTATGATCGTCAATGTGACAACTACCAACCACAAATAAAATGATGTAGATGTCAGCAACTAAAGATCACTTTACAGTCTTCAGCAATGAGCAAAACTCATACCATATAGTTAGCTTTAAAAGGGCACTTGTCTATGGAACTTTGTTTTACCTCTATACAACTTTATATATCACAAGGTACACATCTCGCATTTTTGCTGGGCAAACATTGCCATTTTGATGTGAGATATGAAGGAATGATTACAGTAGAGTTACTTAAAAGGCCTGCTACGAATGATTCCGACAACGAAGGTAGTCGTGTTGTATACCATTTTGTAGATTTTATATTATTTACCGCGGAATCGATAAATAACGATAGTTAGCGACCAAGTGTCATTGTTCAAAAAAGCGAGATGTGTAGTTTATGTTATATAAAAGTATAAAGGTTATTTTTTTTCAGAGACAAGTGTTTGCAAAATGTAAAAATTAAAAATTGAAATAGCAAATTAAACGGGTTGAATTATGTCAAAAAAAACAAACAAAGCAAAAAAGAAACAAAAAATAAATATAGTAGTTCATCAGCAATGATTAAAAAGATTAAAATTATTTAGTGAATCGTATTATTGTTTACACATGCAGTAGCAAAAGATAATTTAAACTGGATTCAATACAAGTGTTGTGAAGTTCGCTTATTAGACTACTGCATACCGCGCTGATCAAATGAAATGCTAGCCCTCAACAGCAGCAAACCATCAATCTACATATATCACAAAGTCATGTTCGTTGTCTAGTACACACGGTGAGTATCATACACGTGTTACCGAAGCTAAATTTGCCTATATTTACTGCAAAAATATAAGACTAGCAATCGTTTTTATTTAAATTCATATAAAACAACCAACCACACAAATTTTAGTAATACGCTGAGTGATGTACACAAATTCAACTAAAAGGTCCTTCTACAAACTATAAATAAAAATAAGAGGATGTGGTATAATTGCAAATAATCAGTTCTCCACCAGAGACCAAATGACAAAGAAGATAATAACTATAGGTCATTGTACGGCCTTCAATAATGAGCAAAACCAGTACCGCATATTCAGCTATAAAAGGCCCACAATGACAAATGTGAAACAATTCAAATGAGAAAACAGATAGCTGGATTTATTGTACAAAACAATGAACGATACACAAAATATGATAACAGCAACAAACGACAACCACTGAATTACAGGTTCCTGATTTGAGACAGGCACATACAGAATGTGGCGAGGTTAAACATGTTTGAGAGCGTCAACCCTCTGCAGGTTTTTCCATGACGAACTGAAATTACGGTTTGAATTTTAAATAAGAAGGTATGCATAATTGATGACGTATGGAATCGAAAATAAGCGCTTCACGCCTTGCCTATTTTCACAGACGGTCAACATAGATATACTTGTCTTGCTTCACAGTTGTTAGTTTTTCCAATACCTGTAACGTTGTTATTTAGTTTATAACTTTCAATCTAAAATTTAAAAGACAATTATAACTGAATATTCAGAATAATAAATTAAATAACACAAAAATGGGAGGGTGGTTGATCAGATTGTTATCCCATGAAAACAAATATTTTTAACCTTGACTTTGCCTCGGATTTATTTCAGTTAAATCGATTTATTGAACAGCGGTATACTACTATTTATTTACAATGTTTTCGCGGGGTAACAATCTACTCTATCACCCTCTCAGCTTAGTTTTATTAATTTTATATAATGGTACTCGTGTAGATGAAACATTTAAGCCATTCGTAGGTTTGAAATAGACAATAAATTAAAATTGGTATATAAAATCATTTTATTTTTAAAAATTTATAAGATATATATAGACGCCAATTGGTTTGAAATAAAATAAAAGTAATTAAGAATCCAACAAAATAATTGCTTTGTGAAAGAAAGTATAATAATTGTAATTGTAAGCCTTTGTACCATTACATTTTTATCTGTATTACCTTTCCTTTCCATAATAATTCAGTAAGTGAAAAAAAAATATATTATAAATATCTGCGACTGAATAACTTAAAATTTAAAATAAAGTTTAATATCTTGATACTAGAATAGTTGATTAAAGAGTGTTCATGTTTAATTATTTTCTAGCAATTTTGAATGAAACGAGATGTGGGACACATACCAAAGATACAGTAAACCAGACAAAAATAAATTGAATATCTATAGAGTCCAAAACACAATCTTGAACAATAGACAACTGTTGTCTTCTTTGCGATACGCCAAACTCTAAATCGTCCCACGTCTAAACAAATTGTGAATTAATGATTTATAATAAGACTGCCGGTCAGTTGGGACATAAAAAAAGATTCAGTTAACTACCACTCGTTCAGTACCGCAGCATGTAAACTATCAGTCTCATAAGACAACAACAGTGCAGTTTCTATGTTTTTCTTTTGGCCTGATTATACGATACATTGTTTTGATAAATTCCGTGCTTCTAAAATTGTATAGTTGTCAAAACTAAGGCTGCAACTCCCTCAAGTAATATTGAATAATTTACGATTTTGGTCGTAATCGTTCTATTTAGGCCATTTCAATCTTTTTAAAAGCTTTCAAAATTTTTATGTTATTGGTTGTTAAAGTTGTTATCAAGAACGCACCTGATGAAGAGCATTCCTGCTACACTTTTTGCGCAATGAAATCATATCATTTGCTTTTTTGCTACTGAAAGGGAATTGAATAACTTATTCAATCAAATAACTTTAAGTGTGCAAGCTCCTGTTGAATGCGTACTGTTTGATACTTTAGTCATGGAGAACATGATATATTTATAAGGTTTAATTAGCTTTGAACTAGCTTTCAGCTACTGCGAGTATTTTTATTTCAGTGCTTAGGGTCAACTCTAATGTTTTTATGTTAGTGGTTTTTGCGTCTCGTAACGACCTTAGAGTTAAGCCAATTGCAACTGATTTTTTACAGTTTGTTCTAATGTTGTGCTGTTACATATGTGAACACATGTTGAATCCCGTCACATTTTTCTTGTGCCTGTCCCAAGTCAGGAGCCTGTAGTATAATGGTTGTCGTTGGTTCATACCTATTAAGTTTGTTTTTCTTAAATTGTTTTGTTATAAATTAGGCCGTTAGTTTTCTCGTTTGAATTGTTTCACATTTTCACACTAAGGCCTTTAATAGCCGACTATACGGTATGGATTTTTCTCAATTTTGAAGGCCCTATAGTGGCCTATAATGACTTACTACCACATCATTAAACTCTGGTAGATAGTTATCTTATCGTCCAACATACCACATTATCTCATTTTAATATAACAAACCTCACATCCTCTAGCATAATTTATTATGTTTACTTTAAGAGATGATTCTTTCCAATAATGATTTCAGATAGAAATGTTACACAAATCCATTTTTAGTAACTATGACCTTGAACTAAGTGCAATTGACAATTGTTTATGTGACCATATATCCAATTAAGGGTGCAATATACATGTAGTATCTTATTAAGGTGGTACATAACACTACAAGGAGATAAGTCTGTAAAAATCAGCTGAACGTTTTAATCACGTTCTATTGTTAAGGAAATATGAAGCTTCTCAATGACCAAAATTAGTGTTTGTCAAACTACTATATATCCAATGACATTTTTCCGATAAAGTGTGTGGTTCAAGTTTTTTAAAATTTTTATATTTTTGTCAAAGGGTCAAAGTAAATATTTTGTCAAAATTTTATGAAAATTTAATGAGCCAAATTAATTTTAGTCAAGGTGTTTGGTACCACCTTAAGCATCTGAAACCCACTTTTCTGCACACATTTTGGTCTATTTTATCATGACTTTGGCATTAAATGTTGTGTTCTCGAAATCAATTAGGTTCTTCCTCTAATGATATGTGACAATATCTCCGTGTAATGTTGCAATCGTATATGTGGTATTTGATTTTGAATCCTTAAACCACGTTTTTTTATTTTTAGTATCTTTGATCTTGACTTTTGACGTAGTGACCTAACAAAACTGTTTTTTTTTCTCGTAATAGCGACTTTATATATCCAATTATGGTTGCAATCTGATCTAATGTATTGGATTTAGCATCTGGCTTAGATAGAAGGTATAATTTGTTGTTAAAACACATGTAAGAAGACGTATCAATAATCAAAATTTATTTCAACTCTATTCTATGTTCATTTTGTCTTCTTTTAAATGAATAAAGAGACTTTAATTCATTTCGAAATCATCTGTCATTATAAAAATATATAAAACTGTTAACAACATGATTCAAATATCCCAACTCAAAGCCAAAAAGGAATATGTACGCCTCAGTTGGTGACATTTTATTGGGAGCTTCCTGATCAACTATCCTTATCAAAGTCAATACCATGAACGTGATCAGTGTAACAAAGAATATTACTGGGATAACAACCAGACCTATTGTTACTCTAGTTACGTTGCTGGTGATTTCATATTTGTTCTTAGTGAAAAGCATTTTAGCAGACGATCTTTGAGCTATCTGTAAAATACTTGAATCCATACTATCAACTGATGACGCAAAACACAATATGTTGTGTAAACCGTTTGGATTAGGTAACAGATTGCTAGGACTGATGATCTCGGTTTTATCTAAGTCATTTCTATTCGAAGATGTGTCTAAAGATTTCTGTTTGTTGTTGTAATGTGTCGACATTGATTTAAGGCCGGAATCAGATGATGATTTGAAGATTTGTCTATCACCTTGACAAAGCTTTTCAGCTGGCTCCATGAATGAGCAATTGGTAATGCTTGTACATGAAACTTCCTCCTTAAGAGTCTTTTTGAATACATTTCTATTCGTCATTTGTTTTCTAATAATATTACTTTTTATTATTTTACTTCTAACGGGGATATACAAGCAGAAAATGGCAATTCCTATTAAAACAACTTCAATTAGTAAAATAATGAAGTATGTCACTGGAAAATATGAATCCTTTAGACTGTCATTAACGAAACATTCAAAACCATTTGTTACATTTGATAGAGGAAATGAATGAGTACCAGATATGTATCCCATTGGTGTGGCATTAATGGCGGCAAGTACAAACAGTATAAAACAAAGCTTCCTAGCATGAGCACAGGAAACTTGATCTTTAAAATTAAAATTGAGAATGGAAATGGGGAATGTGTCAAAGAGACAACAACCCGACCACAGAACAGACAACAGCAGAAGGCCACCAACAGGTCTTCAATGCAGCGAGAAATTCCCGCACCCGGAGGCGTCCTTCAGCTGGCCCCTAAACAAATATATATACTAGTTCAGTGATAATGAACGCCATACTAAACTCCAAATTGTACACAAGAAACTAAAATTAAAAATAATACAAGACTTACAAAGGCTAGAGGCTCCTGACTTGGGACAGGCGCAAAAATGCGGCGGGGTTAAACATGTTTATGAGATCTCAACCCTCCCCCTATACCTCTAGCCAATGTAGAAAAGTAAACGCATAACAATACGCACATAAAAATTCAGTTCAAGAGAAGTCCGAGTCTGATGTCAGAAGATGTAACCAAAGAAAATAAACAAAATGACAATAATACATAAATAACAACAGACTACTAGCAGTTAACTGACATGCCAGCTCCAGACTTCAATTAAACTGATTGAAAGATTATGTCTTCATCATATGAATATCAGGCACAATCCTTCCCGTTAGGGGTTTAGTATCATACCATCATAACATATATGAGAAGAACATAACCCGTGTCATGCCAACAACTGGTTTTTAAATAAATGTGTTTAGTGCCGATGCAAAGACCCTATAAGTGAATCAATATTAACGCCAAAATATGCAATCTTTAATGACCTGACAACAGTATCGTAACTATATCCCTTCTTAGTAAGTCTATTTAAAGGTTTTGTTAGTTTCAGAGGTGAATACTGACATTTTTGTGCTTTATAAAGAATATTTCCATAAAAAATTGGATGTGAAATACCTGAACGTATAAGAAGTCTGCATGTTGAGCTATATTTACGAATGATGTCCTTATACCGATGATAAAATTTAGTAAATGTTTTGACTAGTTTGTGATATCGAAAACCCTGGTGTAATAATTTTTCAGTAATACATAAATTTCTCTCGTTAAAATCTAAAACATTTTTACATACACGAGCGAATCGTACAAGTTGAGATATATAAACACCGTAAGATGGTGACAAGGGAACGTCACCATCTAAAAATGGATAATTAACGATAGGAAATGAAAAATCATCTCTTTTATCATATATTTTAGTATTAAGCTTTCCGTTAATGATATAGATATCAAGATCGAGGAAAGGGCAGTGGTCATTGTTAGTATTAGCTTTATTTAAAGTAAGTTCAACAGGATAAATTTCTTTAGTATACATACTGAAGTCGTCATTATTGAGAGCCAAAATATCATCCAAATATCTAAAAGTATTATTAAATTTGTGTATCAGATGTTGTTTCGATGGGTCTTTACTGATTTTTGTCATAAATTGTAACTCATAGCAATACAAAAAAAAGTCCGCAATAAGTGGTGCACAGTTAGTCCCCATTGGAATTCCGATAACCTGACGATATACGGAATCTCCAAAGCGAACAAAAATGTTATCTAGTAAAAATTCAAGGGCATATATAGTATCAAAGCATGTCCAATTGACATAGTTTTTTTGTTTATTGCTACTAAAAAATGACCTAAAAGAGTTTGAACATATATATTCACATTCTGACTTTTTAAATGCCCATTTAATTAGGTGTGTGATTTTTTTCTTAATGAGAATGTGAGGCAATGTGGTATATAGGGTAGAAAAATCAAAACTTTGAACAGATTCAAAATCACCAATATATGCATGCAATTTATCAAGTACTTCCAACGAGTTCTTGACACTCCAAAAGTAATTAATTCCACTATTTTCGAAGGCCTTATTTGAACAATTTATTATCAGGTTTTTGATTGTACCAAGTGTACTGGTAAGAAGAATAGACAATTTAGTAGTGGAACAATGGCTTGAAGACGAAATGAATCTATATTTGTAAGGTGTTTTGTGTAGCTTCGGAAGCCAATACATAGTTGGGACTTTCATTGTATTTGGTTCTGCTTGTAAAGCGGTAGCTAAAAGTTTATGTTTGTTACAGATGTCGTTTTCTGAAAATGGAGTCAGTTGGAATGTTGGTGAATTGGTGATTTCTTTTTTCAGAACCTCAATGTAAAATTTACGTCAAACAATAATAATATTATTAGCAGCTTTATCGGCCGGGACAAAAACAAATTCCTTGGCTAGTTCTTTTAGTTTATGTTTGATACGAGAAATAGGTTTATTGTGGTTATTGTTAGGAGTAAAATGTTCTTTAAAATGTTGAATACGTATATCAACTATGTTCATTACTGATTTAAAAAAAGAGTCCAAAGATTTTTTGTCAGCTTTTTCCCGTTTTATCCATTTCAAACAGTAAGTATTGAGTGAGTCGTGGATGATATTACGACACTCATTCCAATTAATAATTGACGGGGGACGATATTTAGGTCCTTTACTGAGGAATGATTTTAACTCTCGGTCTTGAACGATGTTAAGATCTCCTGTTATAACATGGGAAATGGGTCCATAAATGTATTCGGAATTACTGCAATTACATGAAGTAGGTGTATTTTTACTGATATAAACATCTTTACACAATTGGCTATAATTAAACACAAATTTCCGGGTAGATTTCTTGTAAATATAACAAATAAGAGGGAGCTCAGTATTATCAAAATATCCCGGAATTTGTTCTTTAACAGAATGGTCGTTAAAAATACCGGCAATATTTACAAAATCAAAACCTTTATTGACATACTTTATTTTAATAAACTGTTTTTTATGATCTTCAGGGCGATCAATTTTGGGAAACAGTTTAGAATAACAATATGCCATTATAATTTGAACGATTTCATACTTAAGACTGCTATATGAAATTGTGTTGCAATCCTCTAAAATTTTATTTAACTTATTAACCGGTAATGAACAGAGCTTTGTTAACAGATAATGTCTGCCGTTGTTTTTTGAAATAGAAATTAGGTCCGAAATATTGGTATGATTGGTCCGAAATTTTCTTTGATTGCGATTTTTTCTACGACCATGAGAACGGTTTTTACGAACAGTTTTAGAAACTATATCCAAAATGTTAACAGAATCGGTTCTTGATATATTACCAATTCCCATGATATTATCATTAAGACCGAGAGGGTAGACTGTCTGTAATTTTTTAATCCAATTTAATTCAATTATTTTCCGCGATCGTACAAACTTTGAATGAGATTCACCAGGCTGCTTATTTACTACTTCTAAAGGTTGAACTGCTAAATATTTAATAGGATGTAAGGATAGCAAATGTGTCTGTATCGTTCTATTGCTATCAGTAGAATTAAAAACACGGTCCAGCATCCTCACACGTAACTGTTCATCATAACTAGGCGACAAACGAAGTCGAAATCAAACGACAAAGGCTTCATCACCATTACTATTTCTACAGGAAGATGAGTAATACACACTACAAAGTCGGACATTGCTAAGGCGGACACCAAGACATGATAAGTACTGTGTTGTTTCGAGTTTCTAGAAAATATAACAAGTATATTAAAGTTTCCAAGGACACCGACTATGGTTAAAATTCCAATAAAAACGGCAACCGGAATTCGTTTAATTCTCTCATCTTCCTCAATTTCTACCAAGACGTCTAATAGTTTGCTGTTTTTTCCATTTGTCATTCTACAAAGGGTCAAATATGAAATGTAACAATTGCTTTCAGATAAACATTGTAAGGTTTTTTTTCATATCTAAATATTCTTCTGAACTTTAGGAGGGTCTGGATAGGGGGTTCTTCATTTTTGTTTTCTTAAAATTTTGGTGCATGTTTCTTTATCTTTACAAATAACGCTCAATTTGTAAAATTCTCATGAAAAAAATATTTGACTATTAAATTTATCTATAACTATTTGATTTCTTTATTCTGTAAATTGTCCATTTCTGTTATCAGTATTTAATTACCTAATTCAATTATTTACCACAGTTATTCTTTATTCTTTTTTTTTGATCATTTTTCTCTTTTCTTTATTTTTTTGGGGCCTTTTTCCCTATTCTGTTAACCCTATCCACACTCTCCTTTAGTTGTACTTTCAATTACTTGCTTTGGACTCAATGTAACGCCTAATTTAGGAAGACAAATATGTCTCGTCTCTTTCGTCTTCATAGCTTTCAGTGAACCATTTTCTTTGACTTATGATTGTTTAATCAAATAAAGATTTTAAGTTATGATATTAAACTTATCTTGTCAAATTTAATTTCACTGACCAATGATTTTGATATAATTGATCAATAAAGGTTATGCCTAATTAATCAAGACGTTTAGACATCACCAGTAAACAATACGTTTACAGTACATTGTATTGATAGCCTGGAAGGGAAATATTTATACATTCACTACTCTGAAAAAAAGGGTGGTATTCCTTATACTGCAATATGTGCGTCAAACGATCAAAATTTGTTACAGTTCGCCATTTAATACAATTTTCTATCATGTCATGGCTGTAAAACCCGTGTTCCAGTATTGAAAATACCTTTAAAAAAATTATTGTTTTATTAATTCACTTAGATTGAAAATTCAATTCAGTAAATCGAAGAAATGTTAATTGTTTGCCGCTTTTTTTATGTCCAGTTGCAAATATTTCATACATATTCAGAACAAGAACAAATTAACGATTCATACAAAAGGTAAGTTCAGCTGAAAGGTAGATCGACTGAAATATATTGATTAGAACAGAAACGTTACATTGCAACAGGACAATACGGACTGGTCAGAGAGTTGTTGCGACTTTGCTTAACGCACAGAGAGCGTGGCACTCATCATACCAGAGGAATCGCATTTAACATCAATATTCCAACGGGATGTGGTAACGTATTTATACATCCCGCACAGCCAAACGAGTTGATATAAATTAGCTGAATAAAAGTTAGTCAACGTAAATTAGACAGAATACATACGACACAAATTCAATAAAAATCCATCTTAATTGGTCCTCAAATAGTATCATCCACTTTAAACTAAAACACTGAACTTATGTTGAGAATCATGAAATGTTTTAAAAAGTGTATGGATACATGGTTCGGGACACAGTTATCATCTTTCTTTCGTTGTCTTGTCTACAAATATAGTCCTTAATGTGGATAGTGTATAACTTGCAAATATTTTTCATTCACCTTCCAAATATATTTCTTTATATTGTATGCATAAAATAGTAATTAAGGGGATGTAATTACATGTAAACAAAAATTGGGGCATGAATTGTTAGGTAAAGTGGTGATTTGGTCCATTTGGAAAGGGTAAAAGATTAATATGTCTGAAGCTGTAAAACTGAATTATAGACCCCTTAACATAAAAGTGTCCATATTTTGAGTTAGAGCAGATAGACTTTTTTTATAATTTTGATATAATTTGTGCCAAATTACTACATTGTAAAAATCTTATTAGAATAGAACAGTGGGATGTTTTTAATTTGTATTTTTTGTGTAAAAGAAATGCACTACGAAATAACTGGGTTCTCGGGCCACATGATAATTTTAACTCGTATTTATATAATTGTTGTAAAATCATAAGAGAAAATCAGTTTTATAAAAGGATAACAATTTTGGTTTGATTCTATATTCAATTTTTAAAATAAGTTTAGTGCCTAAATGAAAGAAAAATAGTCGTGTACAAAATATTGTCGGAAACAAAAAGCCATAGCGAGGATAATTTAATCAAATATAAAAACCTACATTCATCAATAAATATTAATAAAACAAATAATGTACTTACTTAGTTTTTTTCTGAATCTGAACTGTTATACTCGTATCTTTATAGACAAAACTGATAGAATTCATCGGACCATAACCACCCACAGTTTCAATATTTGTTTATGAAATTGAACACTATTATTGAGAAAATCGAAGCATACAACTTAGTTTTATCATTTACTGAATGAAATATATAGATTTAAAGAAGAAGCTTTGATTAGTATTTTTAAAATACGTACCCAACATATATATATATTTCTATTCGTAAATAAAATATCCGATTTATATGTTTGTATAACGGTTAAAAAGTCATTAATTTTATAATGGTTTTGACTTTTCGGATTTAAGCTAAAAGGTAAACATCTTTTTATATTTTTTTTAGAATATTGGTGTACTGCATAAAAATTGAAAAAAAGGTTGTTAAGTTTCAGAAATTTTGTTATTTGTAAAATTCAGTTGAAGAGTCAAAATTTGAAAAGATGGAAACGTGTTAAATATTTTGAAAAAAATCAAAACTTCATAAAGTAAAAAAAAAATCTGTTCTCTGATCAAATCAATTAATGGCGAATAGATTTGTGTTTCGAATTGGAAGTTTAATTTAATGAATTTCATTTTGATCAACGATTGCAGATATAGTTTATCTTCTAGAAATGGTTATTGTCAACTGCAAATGAACCATAATACATAACTCTTGTTTATTTGGTCAGTGAAAATACAACACCAGTTAAATTTCTGTCACCTCAACACTTTTTAAAATTCAAACCGGCATCAAACTGTTTTTCATTTTCTTATTTTAATAAATTGACTATCACTATCATTGAAATCAACACGACTTGGTCTAGGAAAGATAAGTCGTTTGGTACTATAAGGGATCAATGAGATGTATTTCGACTGTTTTGTTCTCACTACATATTTATTGATTGATTTATTGTTTGTTTTACACCCAGTGCCAAATGTTTCATGTATCTTAAGGACGAAACTTTATTAACCATAATATATTTAATACCTAGGCTCCGCATAGTGGTGCGATTTGGACCAAGGCCGTTGAATTTGACTGTCACTGAAAGAATATGGTATATGTGAAATAGAACAATATTCTTATTCAAGGATTGCAAATGGAATATTCATTTTCATCTGTTGCTAAATCTTTAGAAATGTCAATTGCTAAGATTACATAGGCGAGATTATGTCTCGAAAGACCATTTTGTGTTTACGTCAAATATCAGTCTTATGTGTCTAAGTCAAATATCAGCCTTATGTGTCTACGTCAAATATCTGCCTTGTGTGTCTACGTCAAATATCAGCCTTGTGTGTCTACGTCAAATATCAGCCTTGTGTGTCTACGTCAAATATTTTATTCGAATTTTCAGTAAAAAATTATAATTGATTATATTTTAATAATTCAATTATATCAAAAATTAAGTTATGTCGTCTTTAAGGAAGTTCGGGGGTATAGAAAAAAATGACAGAATTTTCTTATACTTTGTAGACTTAAACTTTGTTGCATGGTTATTGACAAAATAGAAAAAAAATATTGTGGGTCACCGGCCATCCAAGAGATTTTTTGACCTCTGAAAATGAGTGCAAATAGGCTAATTTGCCAAAGGATATATAGGGAAATGGACATAAAACCTCCTTGAATGTTTATTCACAGCAAAAAAAGAAATGACAGAAGTTGCTCATGTCTTCATACTGAAAAGCTGGATGACTCTATTGTATAAAATTGGAATAAAATTTGGGGGTCACCGCCAATATAAGAAAAATAAGTTATTCTTTATGACTGGCTTACCAAAGAAACAGACTAAAAGTGACACTGATTCAGAAAATAGGCAATTTCTATGAATGGAGAAGTTTTATATCAACATTTTTTCAAAAGTTTCCATAGGAATTCAATAAAATTTCGAAGGGTAATTACGTACTATTTGCAGAAGCAAAAGTTGATTTTAGGGCCATTACTCCATTTCAAATGTCATCAACATGTTGCTTGCAATTTCCATTAGTAAGAATTAATCAAAACTTTAAAGGTTTATCTTAATTATCATTTGTTGATATGCAAATAGCCTAAGAGTAACTTATTTTTTATTTACCAAACTGACTTTGTGGTCTTTTATGGTAAAACAAGGACTTAGATATTTATGTGTACTGTATATATATCTCCTTTCTAAGGAGTAGCACCATGAGATACGCGGAATGATAACAGACGCGTCATCATATATTTTCATATATTTTGAATATTTAAAAAAACATACTCTATCATACTTTTTTACCTAGTTTCAGATACTTACGATATAATCAACAATGTAATCAAATATTTTATCTAAATGTTTTGACAAGTCCCTTATATATTATCAAACTTGAAACATTTACAAATTCCACAGACTCCTCCTACAATTCATTACAAATAAGACACCTCCCCTTCCTACCCCCATAGAGCCTTCCATAACACATATATTATAAAGTTTTCATAGTTTGTATGGTAAAGCATGGACAAAACCATTTCTACAATTGAAATTTGTCATAATTCTCATATCTCCTATATGCAGCTTCCATATGACTTCACTTATTTTTTTAATTATTAATTTTAAAGATTCCACCATTGATTAACATAATCTGTGGAGGCAGTCTCCATACATTTCGTTTCTCTTTTGTGCAAATTAACAAACATAGCTTGTTTTGCAATGGATAGATTTTTGCATCTGGGTTGTAAATTGCAAAGATAAATGAAAAATAGTTATCATACCCCCAAAATGGTATGGGGGTGTTAATAAAAATGATAGCTTCTTAAAACTTTGCACAGTTGATCCCAGCAATATGTCCATCAAAAACATATAGACAAAAAATTTGGGGTTACCCGTTACCGGCCATTTAAAAAAAATATTAACTCCAGAAAAAAAAATGTTTTAGCTTCTTTTGTTTAGATATGGAGGGACAATTACTCCTTTTTCTCTACCAGTCATATTTTTAGTAAGAAATGAATGATAGACATTTCTCATTTAGAGACATGAAGTACCACAATTTTAAGTCTTAAAAACCTTTGCCATAGAAATGTGTGCATCAATAATATCTCAGATTTTAAATTCTCCAAAAGAGTATACACTTGTATATTAAATGTGAATTTTCGATTCACTAGTAAATATTTGCTGCAAAAAATTGATTAAAAAAATGTCTTTATATATAAAACATATATCTATACGTCTTCGTAACAGATGTACACATGTAACTACTTATTCATATAGCTGACGGAATCTCTAAATTTCCTACAATGCTTTTTCACAACATAAACAATGTAGTACCTGGATTTCCTAATATTCCACAGCGTGAAGCTTTTCCAATGAGATTTCAGGCCATTTGTTTAAATTTTTAAATGCTTCACATTGTGTCATGCACATGCCTTGTTTAGCTGACTTTACAGTATAGACATTGCTAACTGTTGAAGGCCTAAGGGTGACTTGTAGTGTATAACATCATTGTTCTTTGGTCTCTGGTTGATATTTAAAGTAAACAGGTGAAGAAAAAAAAACTTTTTAACACTTCTTACATTTAGGAGGACATTGCAGATATTTAGGTCCACTAAATGAGATATTTAAGTCCATTTGTCAGATTATTCAGTCGACATGTCATATAAACTTTTAAAAAAACTGGTATCTTATTTCTTTAATTAGGAGATTTGAGATACCAGTTTTTCTATTGTTTGATTTACTTTAAAAAAAACATTAATCTATCAAAATAGAAATTAGTGACATAAGGATCCTACATTATGCACATCCATAATAAAATTGAGAATGGAAATGGTGAATGTGTCAACTACCCGACCAAAGAGCAGAAAACATCCCAACGCCACCAATTGGTCTTCAACGCTGAAAGAAAATCCCACACCCGGATGCGAGCTTCAGAGGCCCCTGAACAATAATGAATGTACATTGTATGTGAGATGGTATATGTAATTAAATGTCGAAATAGCACAAACTTTCACTTCTCATGAATAGGCCATGATGTATGTTTGTATTTCCTTCCCCCCCCCCCTCCTCCCCACAATTTTATGAATCCTTTATAATGGCCTTTATTGACTGGTTTACCACATAATTTCTCTGTTGCTACATGCTTTTTTTATGTTAAAAGTACATTCAATGTGTGAAGAAGAAATTTTTGTACCAAATAACATTTTGCCATTTAGGGTAAAAATATAACTTTTATTGTATAAGAACTATTTGTCAATCCGAATTGTTTTAGCATAACCTGATTAGAATTAATCTTCATTGTAGACTTTTTTAATTCTGTCTATGAAAAGTGTACTGTGCTAGTAAAACACATACTGGTACATGTTTAACTTTTTTAATTATAATTTATTCTTCAAAGTGAATAAAATTTCAATCAAATAGTAAATTGTTTAAAATTTATTGTTTTATATGAAACTTCATCCTACATTATAATATTCTACACCGCTTGACATGTGTCTAGTTTTAAACGACTACCGGTAATTATAATTAAGAATTTATACTTGTTTCCCAGGATCATAACCAAATGCTGACCAGTCAACAGCAATATCATGAAAAGAGGCCTAATAACCTATAAAAATTAAAAAAACATTTTATGACAAGACAGGTTTTCCTGCTTGGAAGTGAAACAGTTTAGTTTTTCCCTCATGAAAATTCTACAGGATCAAATAGGAGGGTCTAGATTAGTTTTAAAGAATAGAGATTAATGCATGTAATGTGCACAATAAATAAAGAAGATAGAAAAATAGATAAAAGTATAAAGAATAATGGGGTATTAAATTATAAGAATACAGGAAAATGGGAAAAAACAAAATAAAGAATAACGAAAAATGGTATAAAAAATCAGAGAAGAAAGAAATGAAGGAGCCTCCATCTAGACCATCAGATAGGAAAGGTAGTTTTGTGAAATGATTTTTTAAAAATAATTTATACAGCCTATATAGGAAAATGTTCTAAACTTTAACAGTGTGTATGCTTAACCAAAAATATGTCTGGACTAGATGCAGGTGCTTCCATAAAATGTGTTTTAACAAGTTCATGTTCTTGGCCAATTAACATACATTTCTAATTTCATTATATAACATCTCTGTGAAATGACCCAGTAAACAGGAATTGGTTCGAAAAAAAACAACATTATTTGAGAAACAAATCCATGTGACGACTGGAGTTGAGGCAAAATCACCCGCATTTGTATATTCCAGGTTTG
Organism: Mytilus californianus; assembly: GCF_021869535.1. NCBI lineage: Eukaryota > Metazoa > Mollusca > Bivalvia > Mytilida > Mytilidae > Mytilus > Mytilus californianus. The sequence goes on along the minus strand of NW_026262734.1, from coordinate 43,096,411 downwards.
CAACATGAAAAAAAAAAATTAAAATTATGTTTACAAAAAACCTCCTACTTACATAAACTTTTCTCCCAGAAACCCAAATGGTCCTCCCCCTAGGGCTATAGAGATGTAAACACACCTGAACTCTAAGGTCCACAAATTATCAAATAAATTACAAGGAGTGAAGTACCATGAGCTATGGTTACATGTATATTCCAGCAAGGATTTGTATAGTAAGAAAGATTGGAATCTCGTGGTTTATCGTTTTATCTTACGCGGCGTGACTTCGCGCTACTCGCCACTGCAACTTGCCACTTACGATATCGGAACATATTCGATATCTTTTTGTACACATGTATCGAGTTATTTACTTGTTTTTGTTACGTATAAGACAGGTTTGTGATAGTAAGGGACATTATCTTTGTTTTAAATTAAATAAAGTATTCATTCCTCAATCAATCGTAAATGTAATTATTATTGATTCCCACTTACTTTTGACGAGAAAGCGTCTTTAAAGTGTTTACTTTTGATGAAAAAGCGTAATTAAAGTTTGGTTTTTTTTAAAGTTAACTTCTGTTAATTTTTAATTTCAATCAAATGTCAAAATATTGAAAAAAGATCCCTTTCTTGTAAATGATGACATTATTGCTATATGCAAATTTGCTTCTTCCGAAACTATCAGCATGAATCTGACACACAACAGTCAAATCTAAGTACAAATGACCAGTCCATCTTGTATTTTATAGCCGGTTACATTATAAAGGCAGTACTCAGTGTTTCCAGTAATAAATTATCCGCTGTAAGCAAATTTTTGAACTGACTAATAACATTACATTTGTAAATGCATATGGGAAATGGTTTAACAAACAGGACAGTTGGGGTCTTCAGAAACCAAGTGATACATTTTTCTTTCTTGTCAGAGAGCTTGAAACAATTGTGTGTAAATTAATAGGTCAACCTTTATGATGGTGCCAGCTCTCTATCATAACAGCCTCTCTAAGAGTCAACCATTGAATTATTCATGGTTACTTTTATACAGACATTATCATGAAAAGAGAGACTTGTGATACCGTGTCATCTATCACAGAAGACATCTTTTATCTTTTTCTGACTGTACGTGGGTACGTTTCCACAAGTATTGAAAGAAATAGGATAAGTAACAGCTATACAAATCCGTGATTTCAGACTCAGGGAAAGGGGGGGGGGGGGGGGTCATTGTTTTGTTGTTCACGGGTTTTGCTGTGAAATCATTTCCACGAATTTTACGCATACAAATGGTTTTTCATGGGTCATGAATCGCTCTTTGAGCACATGTATTCAACTCATTAGCAGACGGTTTATAGACTTTATAGTTTTCCCCTTTTCATATTTGTCTACAAAGTTACATCCATCTTTCGCATATTTGCAGGACCTTTTCTAGTGTAAGACAAGGGTGAAACTGCTTCATAAGCTACCAAAATGAAGATCGTTATATATGATTTTCGATCTGCATTACAGTATTTATGAAAAGCAGTTCACGTGTTCGATTATTATGAATTATATTGTCTTTCTCTCTTCTCCGACGTCAAGAAAAAACTCCATATTTCCAGAACGGAAGAACATTTGCAACAATGAAAACTGCAACAATAAACTTTATAAAGTTATGAAATTGCAGTTTTCAATTGTCCAAATCTTCCTCAATGTATCTAAATAATCAAATTTTATTGTTATGGCAAGTTACGACAATACGCATGACTTACGATATCACTGCGCAGACGGCGCGAAAACTTAAAGCCCCGAACTACCTTAATGATGTTTTTGGCTGTGATTAAAAGGAAGATGTGGAGTCGTCGATAAGACATCAACACAACAAAAAAAATAACCTTTGGGAAACATAAAAGCTTCAACAATTGAAGGTTATACGTATCTACTCAATATGCCAAGCACTAAACAGTCCTGAATCTATTCTTTATTTCGATATTTGGTAACCCTTTTTTTTTTTTTTTTTACAGTTTTTCAACATTTCATTATCAAATGATTCAGGCCTCGCTTTCACTTTAAAGTGAGGAACAGCGATGTAAATGTCGTTCTATCGATTGGCCAGTGGCGATTTTGTGTCAAAGACAGACGCGGCATATTTTTCTGTATTATTGTTAATAATAATATATCTACCCAGTTGGGCTTTAGCCATGTAACCAATAACACATTAATTCCCTTACATATTACAATGAAACAAAGATTAAAATCTGTCCTGCCGAATTTGGTTAAATATGCTGAGTGGTTACAAACAAGATTAAAATGTGAAAAAATCGACCAAAAATTGCGTTTAAAGGGCAATACCGGTGAACATGAATCTTGCCTTATTTATCACTTTCATTTCGGCAGTTAAATGTAAGCTTGGAAATTGGACCGGATTTTGTCTTGTTATCTGCGTAATTTGTCAATCAGAGTCAAATTTAAATGCGATCAGTATCTACTTAATATACTATTATGTAACAGCTAAATATTTACAGGAATTTCTAACAACGGAAGCGAAAATTGTCATTGTTTTTTTATTTGTAACAAATACCTGAATTATTCTTTTTTCAAGTAGATCAACCAGCCCAAAAAATGAAATGTGATTTAGAAATTCTTATTTTTCTTCACATAACTTCATTATTTGTCATTTTCTCAATTCGCATGCATCGACATACAAACTTAGACTTTTATTTCATGTAATATTTAATTCTCTTTTCTGTGGATAAATTTATACTTTATTAAGATATATAGGTTCCAACTTCCTCTTAGAATGTGGACCGTATATATATATGTACTTGACTATTCTTTTTACACCCCCTTTAGGCATATAGCTCTTGACGTGTTCAGCTTTTTTTTAACTTTTCAATTGTTTTCATTAGAGCGTTCCTGGTGAAGGGATATCTAGAAAAGTGTCTAGGACGCAGCAAATTTTTAAGTATAAATAAGGAGATATGGCATGATTGCCAATAAGACAACTACCCGATAGAGCCCAAATTACATGGTTTAAGCAATTATTGGTCACCATACGGCCTTCAACATTGAGTAAAGCCCAAACCGTATAGTCAACTATCAAAGGGTCCGAAATGACAAAATGTGAAAGAATTTAAACGAAAAAACCAACGGCCTGATTTATGAACAAAAACATTAAATGAAAGAAAAACAGATATAACAGACAGCAGCCAACGAAAACCACTGATTTACAGGTTGATGACTTGGGACAAGCACATACAGAATGCACAAAAAATATATATACACAAAACCTTAAGACAAAAATTACCAATCTAAGAGTACTCGCCGTTAATGAAAGATAGTTCAAAGCCAATAACTACTAATAATTAAATCATGCTTTCCTAGACTTAAGTATCAACCAATACATATCTGAGGAATTTAGTAAAGAGGGCAAAAGCAGTCTGAGAAAAGCATTACCATGTGCAATGTCAAAATATAAGTACGTTATATCGACAGGATGTAGGACTAGACGTTTTCATAATTGTTGTTTTCATTGTACAACATTTGGAGTTTTGGCCCAGCACATCGCCAAACTCGGTCCGAAATGCGCATATGTTATGTAGTCAAATTGATACAGTCTAAAGTTTAGGCCAGATGGAGTTGCAAAATTTATTTATTAACTTAACGTTAAATCATGTTAAATTACAGGGTGAGAATTATATTTTAGTTTTAAAAACAAAATTTGGAAACATTTAACGTATCAATAATCATAATAAAAAAAATAATAATCGACTGATGTGTTTCCTTTTCACTTGAAAATGGCACTAGTCACGAGTAACCTTGACTGAAGTTGACGACTGAGAATAATGACAGTCTGGAGGAAAGGAGTGGATTTGGGATATACCTATGGTACTGCTTTCACTGCGCAGGCCCATGGTTTCGAATCACTGTCATCAGCTGTTGTAGACCAAACGTATAGGGAGCGATATAAGTGTATGAGATAATCACATTATAAAAGGTCTAAACAGCGAAAATATGAAAAAAGCACGATTTTAACAAATCTTAATATTTTGCCCTCAAAGGTGATAGAATAGTAAAATCCTTATCTAGTAATAAATTAATTATATATATATATATATATCCCAGCAAACAATATTACGTCATTATTACGTCGTGACAATGTAATTTTTTCGTCGCATTGACGTCAGGTTATTACGTTGTATTTACGTAAAAGTGTATGGTTTTCTTGACGTTGTCACAACGTCATACATCAACGTTGTGATGACGTAAAATCACGTTTTTACAACGTTATTCCTGACAACAACGTTCATATCACGTTATATCGACGTAATATACTTGCACTTTTATATTATACTATATAATTGGCCCAAAAATGATCATCTATATACATACATAGTATCAACTGTGTTTGTGACCATGAGGTGACCTCTGCAGGATGATACATGTTGGTGTCAATTCTCAGAAGGAATTTGTATATCCGGCATTATCATCATCTGTTTTTATTGTATTATAAGCAAAACAATTTTTTTTGTGTAGCTTTCATCGGATTACTGTTTCAGTAATTTGGATATTACAGAAAGGAATTGTATTGTGTTTTGGGGCCATCCATAGCTGACTGCCTGTTCGTATGCAGTTCTTGGTAGTTCATGCTTGTAAAAATTATATGCATTTGTCATATATGTTACTCTATAAATGGGATGTTCCCCCTGTCCCCCTAAACCCGCCTTTGATTAGTATCAATTTCTCATTTAGCATGTTCACGTTCTGAATATGTATCTGACTAGCTAAACACCCACCCATGAAAGTTTTATAAAAAAAAAATAAAAATAAAAAATAAAAGATGCATGTACTAAATTATATCAAAAAGTGAAGAAATGATTGTTAACTTTGTTTATTCTAAACTACTGAACGTTGCTTTTGGGTCCATTGCATGTCCGGCACTGCTTCTTGTACCCTCATAGCAATTTCCTGCAATGACAATAAAAAAAACTTATTTGTACAAAAAAATGAAATTGTAATTATTCTATAGGTCTAGTAACATCAATGCAAATAAATACTAGATGTAGCTGTGTGTCAGACGTGGCTTTCCAAATCTCTTTGAAGAACACATAAACCACATAATTATATATTCAGTTAAATTCGTCGTGTGCGTTTAATGTTACCCTTTATTGTCTAAAAAGAACGTCTTGATCTTCACAATACTAGTTACAAATACATATTTATAATAACAATTTCGTACTGAATTCAAAAATAACCAACTGTAATTTTCAACATAATCCCAAATTGAAGGTTGCACTATTATACGGGGTAAATGAGGGCATTCTTACCTTATAGCGTGTTCCGCCTGGTTTCCCCAATCAATTCCTCGACATCTGATGCCCTTGCTGAGGGGTAGTTCTTCATGTAAGCCTCTACAAAAATTGACATTGATAAAATTTACATAATGATATTTAACATAATTTAAAAAAACCAACCTTATCAATTATAACAACAAAATATATTTATTTATTGGTAATATAAGTAAATACTTTTAATAAAATAAACAGCAGTTATTCTTATATACATTAAGGACCGTCAATCTGGTACTATTATACCAATAGTCCCAGCGTCAATGTGATATATCAGATATACTATATATATATAAACTTTACAAAAAACCGGCAAAATAACAAATTCACAATAAAGCCGGCGACGGAAAAATAACAATTGCTATTGAATGATGCTATTTATAGCTCACTTTTAATAAAAAAAAAATATTATAATCAAATCATAATTAATGTTTCGCCGGCAAAATAGTCACTGCCAAAGTATAAGAATTTAAATATAATTGAAAACTAAGATCAATAAATGTACGTTTTACATTTACAAATTTGCCATATGATAATAAGAGGAGCAGCGGTATTAATTTTTTGTAAATTACATTGTCACTTGCCAAAAATATAATGTTGATTTTATAAAAAAATAAGTCAGGTTGCTATTATCAGTTTCATAAAGTCTCTTAAGGGAACATTTATGTTTTGTGTTCCTTCATTCTAAATTTTTATCGATCCTTTAAGAGTTCAATGCATAAGATAAACCTATCTTGTAAATACACTGTGTCTGTTTATACATGTTACAAAGGAAACATGACCTGACAAATAAATAACACTGTGATAGCTTGCTATCCTGACCTCAATTAGAAACAAATTAGCTGCACGTGTATAAGGTTTCTGCAGACGAAATTTACAAAAGTTAATGAATAAATGTTGAGTGTTACACTAATAAAATTATAATATAAAGCAAGATATATATGTAAAACACAATTAAATTCCTATTTTCTAAAATGGCTTTAGACATTACATCATGCACGTGTAAAACCAGAACAATGTAGGTCAGATACATTTAAGATGGGTTCAGTTTTGAATAGTTTATTGTTCATTTATATACGATAGTAGATAAATGTTTATCATGTAGTATATATTAATTATTCTGTTCCTATATAATAGAAACTTTCTAAAAAGTGAGAGAAAAAACAACAGTGAAACAATACAAAGATAAATTTACTAACATTGAATCTGAGTGCAGTTCGAAAGAGACGTGGCTTGCTGAATGGCGCTAAAATTTCATACACAATCGTGACACAGTCGCACCCATTATCTGGGTCAAAATTCAAAACAGATGCGCATATATATATATATAGATTTAAAACTAATCAATATCGTTCAATAGTTCAATAAAAGAACAGAAAAAAGTGAAATTTATATCGAGTACAACAAAAGAAAAAAAAACAGTAAAAGAAGAAATTTTGCTATTGTAAATTTTAGGAATGTGGATAATTACGTCGCAACAACGTTTTAATAACGTGATGTATTTGATCGGATACAGTACATATTGCAGTTATTTATTTCTTATTTTTTTATTATTGCAATGTATTATTGATGACAAATACATAGTTCCTCTTTAATAACAGCGTAAAAATCAACTTAATATTTAATCGACCAAAAATATGACGACGTTGCTATAACGTTACAGTTACGTGACAGATGCGTCGCAATATGACATTGCAACAACGTAAGATGGACGTTATTAAAAACAATAACAACGTTGTCCTGACGTCTCTTCTATGTCGTATCTGACGTGACGTAAAATTACATTCTCACAACGTTGCAACAACGTCGTACTAACGTAACGTCAGTCATGACCTTCCAGCAACCAATACATAACGTCGCAAGGACGTCGTGTGTTTCCTGGTTCATACTTTTGTTAATCCGATTGATCAATGAATAACATAGTAAATCATGTCACTTTAGTGTAGAATTTTGATAAATGATCTATCTGCAATATATATAACATAGATATTTGTGTGTGTGTCATTTCTGTCATATATCACGTATTTGACACAATCGATAAATTTAAATTTAGTTTTTGTTAAAATGATCAATGAGCAACACATTTACCCAATAATCAACCAATTTATCATGACGTCTGCCCAACAAGATATTATTTTACAGTTTATGGATTAGTTTTAGTCTTAGATATTAAGTATATCCAGCTTTTAATTGTTAGGAAGTTACATACACTTCTTTTGTCATATCTTGAATTAAAATTAATTTTGACTTTTTCTGATATAGAATAATTTCCTATTAATCAAAGAAAGTGCGATAGAAGAATTTAATATTTAGTACAATTTTTCCAACTTATGAAATTAAAAAGACAAGTTGTGGTAAAATATTCATTTCAGTTTTCAGCCAATTGAATACTATTCATAGGTTTAATAACGAGTGAGGTTTGAATATGACTTGATTTCACTTCGAGTTATTCAATTTCAATATAATAATAACGACAGTGAATATCAGGCAATTTCCAAATTCTCACGAGGTGCTAACCCTATTTCTTTTATGGTTAAAAGTTATATTTGCGTAATAAAAGAAAATTTCAGGAAACATTGTTCTTGTCTACTGTACCAAAACAGTATTAAGTCATGCTTCCGGTGGCAACCATCACATTGGACGTGTTAAAACTTTTTGTATGGGCATTCGAACTAAATTCTGAAGTTACCCAAATAGCTGTGCGCCTCTCCTTGCCGACCTCTTCTTCTTTTCATATGAATCGGACTTCCTTCGGACACCTGTGAAAAACAAGAAGATCAAAGAAGCCAGATCATTTAATTTCACATTCAGATATATTGCTGATGTTCTTTCAATTAACAATCTTTTTCTGATTGGGTTTCATTAATATATCCTCCAGAACTAGAAATTAAGGAAACAACAGACACGGGTTCCTCCGCTTCATTTCTAGACATATACCTCGAATTTGACATAATCAATACCACCATCTATGACAAACGAGACGATTTTGATTTTGATATTTTAAATTCCTTCAATATTAGCAGCAATATACCAACTTCACCTGCATATGGGATATACATTTCCCAACTCATTCGGTATTCAAGAGTTTGCAGCTGCTACTCAGACTTTATAAAACGTCACCAGTGTCTGAGCAGAAAATTGATTAACCACGGTAATGTCAAAGAACGTCTCGTCCTTTTTCTAAAAGAGTCATCGGAAGATAAAAAGACCTTGTTGATAAATATTCCGTTTATATACCATATAGTATATCAACTTTACAAATAATACATGATATTCTTGAAGTATAGATTCTAGGTATTAGCGTTGTTTATCATCTTAATTATGTGCTTTAGTGTTCTTTTTATTTGTCTTTGTATATTTCTAACCTTTACTGATTAGTAAATTTTTGGTAATATCGTTTTTGCGTGGCTCGGTATTTATACATCCCGCCATTGTGTTATTGTGCTGTGTCATTTTTTTTGTATTTTTGTCGTTCATTTTTGCTTATGTGCTTTATCTATAGAGTGTCTTTATGCCGTTTTGTTTTTCTATGTTGACATAGTTGTTTGTATTTATAGAGATTAAGATTATAACACAATATTAACTGCTGTACTCTAATTTTGACATTTTTACCAATCATGTCTGTTTGTTTTGCTCACATATTGTTGTCAATACCATGGAATTCTATGCGACTGGCATACAAGTGAGAGGTTTAGCTAGCTTTAAAACCAGGCTTAATCCACCATTTTCTACAAAAGGAAATGTCTGTTCCAAGTCAGGAATAGGACCTTTGATTTCCATTCGTTTGATGTGTTTGAGCTATAGATTTTGCCTTTTGATGAAGGACTCTGCGTTTTGAATTTTCATTGAAGTTCGGTATTTTTGTTATTTTACTTTTTGATAAAAAAAAAAGGGAAAATCTAGCATAACAATATATGTCTTTCATTTTCACTATGGGAGAACATTTAGGTCTACTATAAGCAATCGATAAAATCGTTTCATCATAATATTTGTTCCTTGTTTTATATCGATTTGTTTTTTGTTTATTTTTAAATGCATGGCAGAAGACTAGAATTTATCTCGAATGTAATAGAGTTATCGTACGTTTGGAGCGCCACTTACGCGATTACTGGAATGCCTATTTAGAATGGAATCAAATTTGACAAAAAGAAGATTATTGTCAGGTGAAACATGTGAGCGTTTTGTTTATTTTTGAAGAAATCACAAACATCCGTTCTCACGGGGGAAAGATGTCTAAAATGACCTCTGGAAGTAGTCATTGACCTAACGAATATCCTTTGGAAACGTCACAATTGCGTAACACATTGCAGCGTAGGTCAACCAAATTAACACATTTTTATCATTGTTTAGTGTGATACGAGAAATATTTCTTCATAAAGTAAAAGGACATCAGGCACCTACCATTAGAGAAAGCAAATTTCTAAATAACTGCATTGATTTTATGAGTATGTGACATCATTCAATTCACCCAAACAAATGACTTAAAAATCCTGATGAAGGTAAATCCCCAAAACGCGCTTCGTACGAATAAATAAAGTGGTTTTGTTTTCTAAGATTTCTACGACGATTGACAACCTGACGACTTTTGTAAGATTTGGTGGTGTAGTGTGACGTCAGAGCGCAGCCTATATAGAAAACATGGATATTACCGAAGTGGACTTTTGGCGGCAAGTTTCTGTCCCGAAATTGTAATTGATAGTTGACTTTTGGCGGCAAGTTTCTGTCCCGAAATTGTAATTGATCTATTACAATTTCAGGACAGGAACTTGCCGCCAAAAGTCAACTGTCGGTAATATCCATGTTTTCTATATTACAAAGAATTTGTTTGGAAGTCAACGGCAATCAGTACCTAATTTTTTCAATTATAGTCAAACAAACTAAATCATCCTATCCGCAAGGCCACCTGTTAACAAGGGAAACGAAATATATCATTATCGTCAAATTTTCCATCACATTATGTCGAAAAAGATAAATCTGCGCAACATATACAAGTATATGATTTGTAACTTAGTATTCTTCTTGGGGTATTTCGAAAATGCTTGATGACAAAAGATTGACCAAGAATGATATTAAAAGCTCAATTGAAAATAGGACTCAGATGCAAAATGTGCAAACAAATAGGTTAATTGCCATTTGAAATTTAGATACGATACATAAAATAGAGAATGGAAATAAGAAATGTGTCAAAGAGACAACAACCCGACCAAAGAGTAAAAAACAGCCGAAGGCCACCAATGGGTCTTCAACACAGCGAGAAAATCCCGCACCCAGAGGCGGACTTCATCTGGCCCCTAAACAAAAATGTGTACTAGTTCAGTGAAAATGGACGTCATACTAAACTCCTTAACATATAAATGAACTAAAATTAAAATAACATACAAAACTAACAAAGGCTAGAGGCTCCTGACTTGGAACAGGCGCAAAAATGCGGCGGGGTTAAACATGTTTTGTGAGATCTCAACCCTCCCCCTATACCTCTAGCCAATGTAGATGTCAGAATAGGTAACAAAAGAAACTAAGCAAAATGACAATGATACATAAATAAACAAAGGACTACTAGCAGTTACTGACATGCCAGCTCCAGACCTCAATTAAACTGATTGAAAGATTATGTCTTCATCATATGAAAATCAAGCACAATCCCTCACGTTAGGGGTTTAGTATTATACCATCATAAAACATATGAGAAGAACATAACCCGTATTATGCCAACAACTGGTTTTAGAATAAATGTGTTTATTTCCGATGCAAAGACCCAATACGTGAATCAATATTAATACCAAAATATGTCATCTTTAATGACCTGACAACAGTATCGTAACTATATATCCCTTCTGAATAAGTCTGTTTAAAGGTTTGGTTAGCTTTTGAGGTGAATGCCGACATTTTTGTGCTTTGTTAAGAATGTTACCATAAAAGATTGGATGTGAAATACCTGAACGTATAAGATGTCTGCATGCATACACGGAATATGTTAGTTTATAGATTACATCGAATTGCGATCCTATTAATGCACTCTTCATCTCGCAAGTATGTCAATTGAAGGGGAAAAAAGGAAAAAATGAAAGCCTGCCTACCATTTTGATTGTTCATTCCTTTATTTAACGTGTATATAGAGTTTTATTAATATTTTTTTTTAATATCGAACAGTGGCATTACTTAAATAAACATATGTCATGCTGAGTGAGGAACTTGTAATTGTCAGCAATAATTTAAAAATAAAATGTGGAAACATTTAAAGTATTAATAGCCATAATCAATATTTGTTACCATAAATAGCTGTTTAAATTCCCACTTTATTTTTAGGCCAGTCTTTTTATAACGTTACAATCATCTTGTCTTTTCCGACATATTTTTAGCTTACATTGTTAAGTCAAATAAGTACGTTTTAAAGTTTTATATGTCCAACATGCCATTACATTCTGTACGTTAGTTAAATCATGTATTTGAATTGCGAAGTACTGATTCCAAACGACACGTTTGCAAAAACAAATTTATAATATTCTCACTCTACTTATTTAAAATAAGTATGATCTCAACCAATCTAATTAAAATAAATCTCCGCACTTGCTCCTCGTTGTTTATATGTCGCGCGTGGGAGATCTCCCACGCGCGACATATAAACAACGAGGAGCAAGCGCTGAGATTTAATTTTAATTAGATTGGATCTCAACCGCTGCCATTATTTATCAAATAAATTACTGTGTGTGAGGCAGCTTAGGGGTTAAAATGAAGAAATTATTTACAAAGGCGACAATGGTAGCCCGTTTGGGTTCTGCTTTTTCACTATAAAAAATCCGTTAAAAAAACTGCCAAATTCTGAATTTTCAACACCTTTGGATGTAAATAAAACAGCAAAACACATATGGTGCCGCAGCTTTTTTTATAGAAAATGGGCATTTTTTTTTAGGGTACTCTATGGTTTGAGAATTTTCGAAATAGTATGAATGTAGAACACCCCTTGCTTTCTCCAAATTTCTTGCTATTTCTACATCAATAGCCAACACTCATTTCTCACTATTCAATTTTCTTCTTCTAATTAACAGGACAACAGAAAATAAATCTACATCTACCTATTATCTTGGATGTAAAAACTAGGTTATTCCAGTCATTTTTAATTACTTCCGATTAACCTAGGAAACTGCTTTATCGATGCATCGATATGAATTTAAATAATATTAGGTTTATTTTTCAAATAATTGATTGAAGTGTTTGATATTGTTCCCTCATTCGTCGGATTTATATATACTTTATTTTTATCAGAAATTGGAATTAAATGTGTCTTTTCCGTTTTTTAAAACCCATGAAAAACACTTCAAGTAATTTATCTGTACATTTTAGTACGCTTTCCGTTTGTATTACTGTGGATTTACATTTAAATATACAAGCTATATGTTCTCATTTTAATCTTGGAGTTCGGTATTTTTGTTATACTTTTTTTTAAATTTTGTTCAATTTGATGCTAATAATGCTTTGTAAGGTTTTTTGTGATGAAATTATCCAGCAAAATATTTTTGTACAATATATAATATGCATGTATTTATAAACTCGTTTAATTTTCAGTAGAAAATTTTAGTTTATGTAATGACATTATTTATTTGGGTGTGAACGTAGAGAACATTTTTATGCAAAAAACAATTTGATATTTTTCATTTGTTGCAATCTTACTCAGTTGACTGAACAATTTGTTAGCTTATAAATGCATATTGGTTAATGTATATAAAAATGACAATGATGATCGGTTGAGAACAAAATATTATGACAAAAGAGATGATTTGAGCTTCCTAATTTTGAACTTTCTACTCCTATGTAGCAACATTCCATCAACGCCTACACATGGAGTATATTATCTCCCATTTAATACGATATTCCAGGGCTTGAGTTTTCTATCATGATTTCCTTGATTTAGGGCTGCTGCTCATAATGAAACTATTAAACCAAGAGTTCCAAGTGGTGAAGTCGAATTCATCCCTTCGAAAATTTTATGAACGCCATCCCGAGTTGGTAGACCGTAATGGAATATCAGTTTCACAGATGATGACGAATATATTCCAATCGTCGTAACCACAATCCCATTCTCATTTTCCCCGAATGTGACCAACCGAGTGAGACTTATCACTGGGTTGTTACTAATATGAGCACGATGACTGGTGCCACATGTGGAGCAGGATCTGTTCATCCTTCCGGATCCCCTAAGATGACCCCCAGTTTTAAGTGGGGTTCGTGTTGCTCAGTCTTTAGTTTTCTATGTTGTGTTTCGTATACTATTGTTTGTCTTTTGGTCTTTTTCTTTTCTTTTTTTTTTTTGACATGGCGATGTCAGTTTATTTTCGACTTATGAGTTTGAATCTCCCTTTATTATATTTCGCCTCTCTTTTAAGTAAAAACCGAATAAAATCAGTAACTACACATTCTACGGCTACATTAGATTTAGGCTACAGTAATTTACCGCTGTTCAGGTCTTATACATCGATTAAGAAGATACAACTCAAGGTAAAAAACAAATACTGAGGGAATCGTATAAAATCTTGACACAAAACCTGCACCAGCAGGGTCATGAAGATGAACGACTAAAATTCACACTATATAAGTTTTAAGGTCACCAGCACGTATGAATTGGTTGACCGTTATCACGAGTCTGTATCAACTCACTGGCGACTTGTTTTCGGGGTCTTATATTTTTCAATACTAGTATAGTTGTTTGATCTGAAATTTTACCGATTGTGTCCTATTTACGATAGTAATATTTTGACTGAGCGTGAATTCACATGGCGGCAGATGCGTGGATAGCAGGGGACGCTAACCCTGTCGATGTACTCGGTCTCTCTCCTTTTCGAGTTCCTGAAGTTCTCAAGTTTTTTTTTTTACATTAATTTGTCTTTTCTTAATCGACTTGAGAGATTTGAACATCGGTAAACTACTGCCGTCTGAATCAAAAGCCAAGCTGAGTCAGCTGAACAGCCCGCACACCATGTCTATGAAAACTAGTAGAAGCATCAGACGATGTTTTCATAATTAACTATTTGTGTACTGCGTTCAATGTTTTCTCCAATTATATACAAGTATTTGGTCCACCCACAACTAGTCTGGAAGCATCTTATCATAGAAAGTCATCTGACAGTCCGAACAGCTGTAATAATCGAGACGTGCTTGACGAATTACTCTGAGAAGTATTCAATCTTTCTATTTGGATTTTAAGATCGATCACAGAGTCACATTTAAGTCGGAGTTCAAATGTAATTTCATTTTTTTTTAATTGTCATTTACTTTATTATATGTAAAAAAGGTTACATACTTATCCTAGTAATGGACCTATGGTAATATAAATAATATTGTTAAAAGTATACACTTCCGAAGAGCATCAAATGAAGAGACATTTATTGTCGAAATTCGCATCTGTTGTAGAAAGTTTGGTACCGTTAATGCTATTCTGAATTATTCAAATCTGTCCAGGACTGTAATCTGATTGCTGGAATCTAAAATGATGACATTATCAGCAGCATGTAGTTTGGTAGAAACGGTATTTGACAATACTGCATTGACTTCATTATACAGAATGTTTAGGAATTTTATTGCACAAGTGAACCGTTTGCAACAAGATCATGAAGATTATAAAATAATTCTCATTTTTGTTAAAATAAGATTTAATTCCCCATCAATCAATTCACGAATTATTAAATAAGTAAGGTTTCAACTCCCTCAGATAAAAATACCGAACTCCAATGTAAATTCAAAAAGGGGGAAGTCCATAAAAACTGACAAAATCAAATCTTATCAACAAACGGAACGAGTGGAAAACAACTGTCATTATCGTGACTTGGTAAAGACATTTATAAAAGAAAATGGTGGGTTAAACCTGTTTTTATAGCTAGCTAAACCTCCCACTTATATGACAGTTGTTTATATTTCCATTGTATTGACAAAACTCGGTGATCAACCAAAACAAACATAATAGGTTAATTTGACAATAATAGGAAACTTGCAGCCAAAACTGTGCAAACATATATCACAGACATAGAAAACAACACATGAAATAAAGTTGACCTTACATGACTTGCTATTCTTTTAAGGTCCATTTAAATTTAAAGTTAACGTTACTCCGTATTTATACATAACTGGCTTCCAGATGTTTAGGTTCCAGAAAGACGACTCAGACGCACACAAAATATAATGTGTATTGAAATTTATAATATTTTAACTGTTTTTTTGTGATGAAATTATTCTGCAACACATTTTTGTACAATATTTAATATGCATGCATTTCTAAACTCGTTTAATTTTCACTAGAACATTTTAGTCTATGTAATGACATTATTTAATTGGATGTGAATATAGAGAACATTTTTATGCAAAAAAAGATTTGATATTTTTTTCATTTGTTGCAAATTTACTCAATTTACTGAAAAACTTTTATTAATGCAAATTGGTTAATGTATATAAAACAGACATAGAAAACAGCACAACAGATAAAGTAGACCTTATGCATTCCTTGGGGAACGAACTTTGCGTCTCTCCTCGCCGACCTCTTCTTATTTTCATATGAGTCGGAGTTCCTTCAGACACTAGTCAAAAACAAGAAGATCAAAGAAGCCAAATAATTTAATTTCACATTCAGATATATTGATGATGTTCTTTCCATTAACAATCCAAACTTTTCTGATTGGGTTCCATTAATATATCCCCCAGAACTAGAATTAAAGAAACAACATACATGGCTTCCTCTGCCTCATTTTTAGACTTACACCTCGAATTTGACATAAGCGGTCATCTCAGTACCAGAATCTATGACAAATGGGACGATTTTAATTTTGAAATTATCATTTTCCCCACCTTAGTAGCAATATATCGACTTCATTTGCATATGGAATATACATTTCCAAACTCATTCGGTATTCAAGAGCTTGCAGCTGCTACTCAGACTTTATAAAACGTCAACAGTGGCTGAGCAGAAAGTTGATGAACAGTGTTATGTCAAAGAACGTCTCGTCCTTTTACTAAAAATATTCATCGGAAGATAGCAAGACCTTGATTACAAATATACCGTATCAGCTTCACAAGTAATATATGATGGTCTTGAAGTATAGATTCTAGGTACTGACGTTGTTTATCATCTTAATTACGGGTTATAGTGTTCTTTTATTTAACTTTGTAAATTATTAACCTTTACTGTTTTGTTAATTTTGGGTAATATCCTTTTGGCGTGACTCGAAATTTATGCATCCCAACTTTGTGTTGTTGTGTTGTGGTAATTTCTTGTAATCTTGTCTTTCCTTTTTTGCTTATTTGTTTTGTCTATATGCCATTTAGTTTTTCTTTGTTGACATATATGTTGGTTTTTATAGTGATTAAGATTATAACACAATGTTGACTGATGTACCCCTATTTATGACATTTTTACCTATTATGTCTGTTTGTTTTGTTCACACATTGTTGTCAATATGATGGAATTTTATGCCAATTTCATACAAGTGAGAGGTTTAGCTAGCTATAGAACCAGGTTCAATACACCATTTTCTACATAAGGATATGCCTGTACCAAGTCAGGAATATGACAGTTGTTTTCCATTCGTTTGATGTGTTCGGTATATTTTTGTTATTTTACTTTTTACATGACTTGCTATTCTTTTAGGTCCATTTAAAGATAAATCTAACGTGACTCCGTATGCATACATGATTGACTTTCAGATGTTTAGGTTTGAGCGTTCCAGAAAGACGACTCAGACGCACAAAAATTAAAATGTGTATTGTAATTTATAATATTTTAACTGTTGATAAAACATTGTTTTTGTTTCTTTCATATGCCTACCTGGGTCGTGACCTAAACATATAAGACATGGACTTTAAACAAATTATTTTAGTTTGAAAATTTTCAATAAATCAATAGATAAATATCTCTGTCTTAAGGTAAATGTGATTGATGTTAACATTCCACAACAAAATAGAACGTATCATGACTGAGAAAAGGTAATTCAAATGAGTTAAACAAAATAATTCAAATAATTCAAATGATTTAAACAAAATGAAGCAATACTTGTCTGTAAATTTTGTGATGCTATATACATGATATAATAGATGAACCTAACATGCACAAGAATTAATCTTATTATCAGGTTAAATGATATCTTTTATCATAAAGGCGTACGAATATTGTTTATTACTAAAAGCCCATGTTCTGGATATTAGTAAGATCGGTGTGAAAGTAGCGATAAATTTTCAAAGGTAAGAATGTTTAAGATTAACATCTGAGGAAAAACTACGAAAAAAAAACCGATAATGTTGTGATAAATATAATAAAAAGTTATCTGATGTAAATAAGGCAGTCATTACCTACATATTGAGGTGCACAATATTTTACTTTTTACATAACCCCACTAGGAAACAACGAAATAATGTTGATTCAGCGAATGCCGAAATAGAACCAATGTGTCAATTTATTCCTGATTTTTTTCGTTTACTTAAAAACATTTAAAACGTACTCAAATAAATTGTTTTTACTCAACAGTAAAAGAATGAACATTAATTAGACAAGTAAATCAACCCCAACCATGTCAGAAAAATTTGTCAGCTGTCTCCGATATTTAATATTCTAAAACAAAAGAAAGAATCAAATTTTTTTTTTTCAGATTTTTTTTCTAAATAAGTCGTTGAAGTAGGCAACGGTCGTCTAAAAGCAAATGATAAACTTTAACAATTGATTTAATTATTGATAAATGGTTGGTTGACATGTACTTGATTTGACTTTTTAATTTTGATTAGAGCCTTATGGATGAGTTTTCTTTTTTGTAAAAGAAACGCGCGTCTGGCGTACAAATTATCAGCCTGGTTTCTTTGATGATTTTTTAGTATAATTATTTAAATAACAGAAGCATTTACCATGTATTGATTGTAACATAATTGATGCTTGTTCATCCCGATATTTAATGTGTATCAGAGTTTTATTAATATATTTTTAATGTCGAATAGTGGCATTAATAAAATTTACAAGTTTAGTGAGCTACCTGTAATTATCAGCAATGATTTAAAAATAAAACATGGAAATCTTTGACGTATTAATAATTATAATCAATATTTGTTACCATAGCTAGTTATTTATATTCCAACTTTATTTTTAGGCCACTCTTTTTTTTATCATACACATATCTGCATGTTGGATCATATTTCTGACCGCATTACTGTTTTAACATATTACAATGTAACAATAAGTTTGTCTTCCCGACATATTTGTGCTTACATTGTTAAGTCATATAAGTAATTTTTAAAGGTGTTTAATATGTCCATTACATATATTCGTACTTTAGTTAAATTATGTATTTGAATTGCAAAGTTCTGATTTTAAATGACAACTTACAAGAGGAAATTTATAAAATACACACTCGGCATATTAAAAAAATGTTTCTTCTCAGTCGCTGATATTATTTATTGTTTGAATGTATGTTTATGAGGCGGCTTAGGAGTCTGCTCTATTGAAGCAACCATCTGAATTCAAACGTATTATGTTTTTTTTTATTTCAAATGATTGATTCAGATGTATGTTATTGTTCTCTCATTCATCACATTTCTATGTACTTAATTTGATCAGATAATGGATATAAAGTGTCTCTTTTCCGTTTTTGGAAACCTACGAAAACAATTAAAAGTAATTTATCTGTACATTTTAGTACACTTTTCGTTTATTAGTTCTTTGTGAAACGGGTTCCAAGTCTGGCACAGCAGGTTGCTGTTCAAATGTACCAGCTATATCTTGTAGTTTTAATTTTGTTCAATCTGACCCTAATTTTCCTTGTAAGGTTTATTTTGTGATGAAATTATTCAGCAACATATTTTGTAAAATATTGAATATGCATGCATTTCTAAACGCGTTTAATTTTTACTAGAAAAATATGATTGTATGTAATGCGTTATTTATCTGGAGGTAAAATTAGAGTACATTTTTATGAAAAAAAAAATAGATTTTCTTTATTGTTTGTAATCTTACTCAATTTACTCAACACTTTTAATAGCCAATTAATGCCTATTTGTCAATTAAAGTAAAGAGCCAAATAAAATCTACACATTATAGGGTTATATCAAACCAAGACTACAGTAATTTGCCGCTGTTCAGATCTTATAAATCGATTAAGAAGATACAAATCAAGGTAACAAACAAAATACTAGTACTTAGGTTATCGCATAAACTGCTTACACAAAACTGCACCAACTTGGTTGTGAGGAAGACCGACTAAAATCCACACAACATAAATTTAACGGTCACCATCACGTACGAATTGGTTGACTGATACAACGAGTCAGTATCACAACTCACTAGCAAAATGTTTTCGCGGATTTAGATCTTCAGATACCTGTAAAGTCGTCCGATCAGATATTTTACCGACTGTGTCCTATTGCCGATTGTCACATTTTTACTGAGTGTAAGTTCGCATGGCGGGAGATGTATGCATAGCAGAAGACGTTCAAACCTATGATTGCTTTGGATAGAAACCGCAATTTTTATACGTGTGCATGCAAAACAAATTTCCTGGTAGAGGGGTCTAAATACAGCACAAACAACATTTTCCTAATGACCAAAAAAGTGAAAAAGTATATTTTAACAAAACGCATTTGACTAGCAGGTCGAACAACGGATGTTCTTGGCGATTGCAAATAAACGTACCACCAGATGTAACAAGATGGATCTTAACTATTAATCTAATACCAAACAGAAAGCAATAAACTTGCGGAAAAGATGTCTATATATATATATATACTAGGCAAAAAAAGAAACGTTTCATGTTTTATCTTTTATAACAAAAATTGATAACAATAAGTTAATAGAATAGTTAGTTTACATCATTTTGAAGAGAACAACAACAAGTTTTCTCTATTTGAAACAATATTGCACATTTTCGGACAGTTTTAACAGGACGAATTCAAAATTCAAGTTAACATGTCAATACCGTGTATGACCACCTCTTGCATTTATGACCGCCTGACACCTCCGTTGCATTGAATCAATTAGACGCTGAATAAAGTCTTGAGGGATGTTGTTCCATTCACTGAAAAGTTGTTCGAAGCTGGGCGAGCGTTTCCGGTGGATTTTGGCTATTTCTGAAACGTCGTCCAAGTTCGTCCCAAAGAAGTTCGATTAGCGATAAATATAGAGAAATTGCTGGCCATGGCAACTCACGAATGTGACTATTCTCAAAAAAAAGATCATCGAAATGTGTGCCATATGACAACGGGCGTTGTCCTGCTGAAAAACATGGTTAAAGCGATGACTTCGGAGAAACGGGAGAACAATTGGAGCCAGAAGTTCGTCCCTATACCTTGTTGCATTAAGGTTATCATCAATGATTTTGAGCTCGGTGCGTTCCTGGTAGGTTATTCCGCCCCATACCATAATTCTGCCACCACCAAACCGATCTGTTTCCTGTACGCACGCATCAGAAAATCGTTCTTTGCGCCTCCAGTAGACCCAGGCTTTGCTGTCGCTAAATTTCAAGTTGAATTTCGATTAATGGGTAAAAAGAACCTGTCTCCATTTTAGCCTATTCCATCGAATCCGTACCCGAGTATATTGAAGTCGCACCACCCTGTGATGATGCGTAAGGATAGGTCCCTTCAACGGACGACTTGCTCTTAGACAAACTTGACGCAATCGGTTACGAATTGTTTGGGCAGATTTTCTGTTGTTATTTCTTCCGTGGGTTTGTCGTGCTGTTTGTGACGAGTTTACAAACCGATTACTGAAATGAATAATGCGGATGTGCCTGATTTGACGTAACGTCGTTTCACGTGGCTTGCAACTACGGGGATGATCATTTGTCCTGACAGTATCTCTTAGACGAGTCTTAAGCCTTGCAATAGTCATTCTAGAGACATTAAAATGATTTGCAACCTGCATTTGTGTCATTCCTACTGTACTGCCAACATCCCAATAGCTCGTTCTCTCTCATTTTGGCGTAGACGGGGCATGGACTTACTTGCAACTTTTTCAATTTTTTTAATGCGATTTTTTGTTTACAAATAGTGTTCGACACAATTTAAAAACCAATGTAATGTTTCATATTTTGCCTAGTATATCTTTAAAAAACGTTTTTTTTTTCATAAAATAAGAAATGCAATCAAATAATCAGCATTGAAATTTTAATGATGATTAAATGTTACAATGATCATGATGATGTTTGGAATTTGAACTTGTACAAATGTTTTCACTGTTAAAAGTTTCATTCTAGCATGTTTTCATTGTTATTCTTTTATCTTATATAATCATGATAATATAGCTCTTACATTTATTTCGACAATGTAATTGTAATTAATTGAAAAGTAATTAATAACATTGGCAATGTAATTGTAATGTAATTTATTACATTTGAAATTCATTGTGATTTTGATGTAATTAATTACATTAAAAAATCAATGTAATTGAAATGTAATTAATTACCTTGGCATGTAATTGATCCCAGGTCTACTACCATGAGATGCTCTCTGACTAGTTATTGGTAGACCAAGCAAACATTGAACGCGGTATACAAATAATTCTTAATGATGAAAACAACGTCTGTTGATTTTACCAGAGTTCATACACATGGTACGCGGGAGGTTCAGCTGACCACGCTTTGGTTTTATTAAGGCGACAGTAGTTCACCGATGTTCTCTCAAATCGATTAAGAAAAGACAAATTAATGTAACAAACAAAAACTTAAAAATTTTCAGGAACTCCAAAAGGTGAGAGACAAAGTGCACCGAAAGGGAAAGCGTCTCCTGCTGTGCATGAATCTCCGCCATGCGGATTTACACTAAGTTAACAATCAGATATAGGACACCGTCGGTAAAATTTCAGAAATATATTTTTTGTAGCATCACTTAAGAGACATTTATCTGGTGCAGAAACATTGGTACCGTTAATGTTATTCTGAATTACTCAAACCTGTTGAGGACAGTAATCTGATTTCTGGAACTCAAAATGATGATATGGTCAGCAGCATATAGTTTGGTAGAAACGGTATTTGACTATACTGCATTGACTTCATCATACAGAATGTTTAGGAATCTTTTTGCGACAAAATCGTGAGAGTCTAAAATACTTCTCATTTTTGTCATAATGCAAATTAAATTCCCCGTAAATCAATTCAGAAATTATTGAGGAAGTAAGGTTTCAACTCCCTCAGATAAACTTGACCCTAGATGACTTTTTAGATCAATTTTTAATATAAAGCGCCTAACGCTATCCGTATTGATATATTCCTGGCTTTCAAATGTTAAGGTTTGAGCGTGTCAGAAAAGTGACTCGAACGGAAGAATTTCATAACGTGTATTTTCATTTACAATATTTTAATTGTTGAAAAACAGTTTTGATTTTATTATATACCTACCCGGGTCGTTATCTAAAAATAAAAGTTATGGACTTTAAAAAAACTATTTTAATGTGAAAAGTTTCAATAAATAAATAAATAAATTAACTCTTTTGTGGAATTTTAAGAAGATCGGTGTTGAAGAATTGATTGGTTTTGAAGGTAAGGTATATGATTAATATAATAAAAAGTTTTTTGAGACATTGAATCATTACCTACATTTCAATATTTTACTTGTTCACAACCACACTAGGAAACAACGAAATTCTGTTGTACAGGGGTACAGTGTATGTTGGAGGACAACAAATGTTTTCATTTTGAACCGACATCTCTCCATTACTTAAGAACATTTGAATATGTCATAATCGATATTGTTTTACTAAACATTAAAAATGTGAATATACAGTCGACAAGTTACGTAAATCATGAATCAAACCCCATCCATGTTAGAAATTTTAATTTATCTCCTCCATCCTTGATTACAGCTGTCTTGGATATTCCATATTCTTAAAAAAAAGAATGAAATAAAGTTTCAAGAATTGTTTTCTAAATGATCATCTAGTGGAGAACGATCGTTTGACTGTCCCTCTAGTATCTTTCGTCCCTCTTTTAAAGCAAATACATTCTACTATGGTTTTATCAAGAACCCTCTAAGACTGCACTAACTATTGTTTTATTTTTTTGTAATGAATCCTAAATCAATGATGTGATTTTTGGTCTTTTTACAAGCGTCGCCAAAGTCACACTCAGGTCTAACAACTGCTCAACTTAGGCTGTTCGTTTGTCCGTCCGTCCGTAAGACCTTGGGTAGAAAACTTTCGAAGAAACTTTTCTTCGGTTTTATGAAATGAATTGATTTAATATTTGGTCTGCCGCTTTATAATGTTGAGTTGTAGAGAGAAAGGCCATTTGTATATCCGCAGTGCATATACTTACTGTTTGCCGATCGTATGAAATTTTCAACACTCATTTTATAATGAAAATTTTCGTCACTCTTTTCTTAGCTATTATCAAGGCGAACTGTTTAATATTTGGTCTGCAATTTGATGATATTGAGTTGCAGCGAATAAGAATTTTGTACATCAGCCGTGCATTCACTTCTTGTTAGCGGATAGTCTAAATTTTACAATACTCATTATACTAGGAAAATCTTCGTCAAACTTTTCTTGGCTCGTATTGAAGGAAATGATTTTTCTTTTGTCTGCAGCTTGAGTATGTTCAGTTGTAACGAGTAATCAATATCAACATCTACCATGCAGCCACTTCGTGTTTGCTGTTATTTTGAAAGTTTCCAACACTCATTTTTACATTTGTTTTTGACTTGAATAAAAGGGAATGATCAGTTATGCTTCATTATACATGTTACCTAAATCAATTGCTTGTAGCGACGCTGGTCCAGACCCGGTATTGGTCTTGTTCAAAAACAGGTCGATGCCACTGTTGGTGGACGTTTCGTCCCAGAAGGTATCACAAGTAGTAGTCAGCACTTTTTTGCGAATATGAATATCATTGATATGTTAATTTTCTGTACATATACTTATGCAAACTGTTTTATTCCCATCGAGCGTCACTGACGAGTCATATGTAGACAAAAAGCGCCATTGGCGTACACAATTAAAGGCCAGGTATCTTTGAGGAGTTTTTACCTTTCTTACATTTTTTATTAATATTAACAACCAAGTTGTAATGAATCGAAAAAATCTACAAAATACGCCGCAACTGCGGTACTGACATGATTCATATCGTACCATTCTTAAATTCTCCGTGGATAAATTTGAAATAATTATGAAACTAAGGTTCCAAATCCTTCAGGCAAAGTTGAACTAAGATAAATTTGTCTACTGTTTATAAATCACGATAGCTCTTTACGTGTTACGGTTCTTATACATCCTTCTTTTCACTTTTTTGTGTTCTGGGCTTCATTGATACAGGTAAATCCAGAAATCAGGCGCATTAAAACTATAAAGTTTTATTTTAATTATCACGAGTATCCACGTGCTTAAAAAACCGCATTCCGAACATAAATTTGATTGCCGTCATGCAGAATTCACCTTCTTAATTTAGCAGTTTTCATAATTGTGTAAAAGGAGGCAATGCCTCTACAGGAGGATTCTCAAGTAAAAGTTCAGTTGGATATCCTTATCACATATTCACGTGTAATGCTAGAAAATGAAGAACTTCCTCAATTCTATCTTCACTGTATGCTGTTTTGTCAGCAGTAAACTGGAGAGCTTTTTCGTTCTCCTGTTCCTGTGCAATTATTTGAAAAACTTGATAAGTCTAATTCGGTATGTAACATTTGGGGAAAAGGGGACGGGATTGTAGTTACGGCTATTGGAACATATTCGTTGTCATCTGTGAAACAGATATTACATAACGGTCAACCAACTCGTTAGGGCGTCCGTAAAATTTACGAAGGGAACTCTTGTTTAAATAGTTTCTTTGTGAGCAGCTACCCTCGTAATATATATATATATATATGAGGGAAGAACAAAAAATTTACCGATCTAACATTGTTGGGCTGATGTTTAGACGAGTTGTATATATATATATACATATTTATAAGTAAGATCCATTTATTACATCGGTGATCCGTTTATTTGGCAATCGCCAATGGCAGTCGGCAGGGTGTAAGAACATTTGTTGTTCGACCTGTTAGTCGAATTCGTTTTGTTAAAATATACTTTTTCACTTTTTTGATCTTTTGGAAAATGTTGTTTGTGCTGTATTTAGACCCCTCTAACAAGAAATTTATTTTGCATGCACACGTATAAAAATTGCGGTTTTTATCCAACGCAATCATAGGTTTGAACGTTGTTTTCAATTTAGACTTCTTTATATTTTTTCGTTTGGGCTTGTATTATATTTGCCTTCGGGTTTATATGATCCGTTCATCCTATTTTGACTCCTCAAAATTCAAGAGTCTATCCTAAATTGAGGTAAATTGTATGGCTTTCCAAATACCGTTTCGATTCCTAACATCACTGAAGAGACATTAATTGTCGAAATCCGGATATGGTGTACAAAAACCTTTGCACCTTTTGTTTGCGGTATACCATCATTTCCGCAAGTTTATTGTTTTCTGTTTAGTATTAAATTTATAATTAAGATCCATTTATTACATCGGTGATCCGTTTATTTGGCAATCGCCAATGGCAGTCAGCAGGGTTTAAGAACATTTGTTGTTCGACCTGTTAGTCGAATGCGTTTTGTTAAAATATACTTTTTCACTTTTTTGATCTTTTGGAAAATGTTGTTTGTGCTGTATTTAGACCCCTCTAACAAGAAATTTGTTTTGCATGCACACGTATAAAAATTGCGGTTTTTATCCAACGCAATCATAGGTTTGAACGTTGTTTTCAATTTAGACTTGTTTATATATACATATATATATATATGTCTACCCTCGTAATATATATATAGCTTAGATTGGTACTTGACATCTTTTTGTCTTTTGTCATTTTCTTTGTTGTTTTTGTGTTTCGTGTTGTTCTAATGAGTCAACCATTTTCCATGTGATTTGTTAGTCCTGTATGTTTTTTTTTAAATTTTAGCTCATTTATATGTTTCGGAGTTTAGTGTGAAGTCCATTTTTTACTGAACTAGTACACATTTTTGTTTAGGGGCCAGCTGAAGCAAGCCTCAAGGTGCGGTATTTTCTCGCTGTGTTGAAGACCCATTGGTGGCCTCAGGCTGTTTTCTGCACTTTGGTCGGGTTGTTGTCTCTTTGACACATTCCCCGTTTCCATTCTCAATTTTACTATATAATTAAAAAAAAAGGTCAATTCATATATTTTTAGCATTTCACAATGTCGTTGCTTTTCTCTGACTTCTAATGACGTCTTTCAACTAAATCTGTTTTTATCAAGATTGATATTTTATTCTTAGAAAACACAATATTTATTCAATAGTTGTTATTTACTATGAACAAGCTTTTAGTAACAGCTTAGATTGGTACTTGACATCTTTTTTATCTTTTGTCATTTTGTTTGTTGTTTTTGTGTTTCGTGTAGTTCTAATGAGTCAAGCATTTTCAAAGTGATTTAAATAGTTTGTTCTTATGTTATGCTGTTAAACCATGCCCGGGTTCCGGAAAGGTTTATTATAACCAAATTATATTGTTGTTTTTTGTCTCTTTGTTATTTCTTTGTGCAATAACGATTTTTGCTGTTGTTTTCAGCTGAGAGAATATTATTTGACAATGTTGCAAAGGCAAGTTGAAAGAAAACAACACAACCCTTTTTTAACATAAGTAAATAATTTCTCAGATTATCGGAAATTTAGATTTCTTTTCAGTTTCATTTATTTTGATACTTTTCCGCAAAAGAATATAACGGAACTTCAAACAAACAAAAATATGCTAGCTTTTTCTTTTTAATTTTAAAGCCTATGAATGAACTGTACATTCTATAATTTAAAGAATTAAGTCAGCGGGGCTCAGTTAATTGCTACATGAAACTATTTTTAGTTTTTGTTTTTGTTTTTGTCTTGCTTTTGTTTTTAAAGAGGTCCATCAAACGAACTAAATGTGTTCTAGGAAAAAATGATTTAAGCATGTTGACGTAAAAGAGGGGCGGAATTTACTAGAGATATTTTCAAACTTGTTGAGGACAAACTGACAACGCCATGGCAAAAAACCGATAAACTACCAAAAGACAAACAACAATATACAAAACACATCACAGAGAACTAAAGACTGTGCCTCACAAAAAAGCGAAAGTGTTCACAGGTACTCCGAAATGGTAAGACGATCCTGTTTTACATGTGGTACCCAACGTGTTGCTCATGTCAGTACATATCATAAAATTAGTTTCTAAACTCTTCTTGTTTTGAACAGAGTGGGGTTTAACAAATGATTTATACCTTCCAAAAACAAGACATTTGTATCGACTGTTTTTTATCCAATATTGGGTCATATTGAACCCTATTTTGCAGGAATAATGTTTGAAACAAGGGTGTCTATGAAATAGTCAATTATTTATCATAATTTTTTTTATTTCTTCGCCTCTGGAGCTGCAAGGCGAAATCTGTTCATACTTTGTATAATTGATAATTTGGAAGAACCTCCATAAACATATTTCATTTGGTACTGATTGTGTGACATACATGGTGGGTACTGTGGCACATATGTTTCCCTTGAAGCCTATGCAAAATCACATTTAAATTCTCTTCTCTGGAACCAGATGGCTAATATTTATCAACAAGTATACATCCACCCGCCAGATTAAGCAGTGTACAGTAATGTCCCTCTTTCACAAATCTTGTGTAAACAACTCTTTTGTTTTATTCGGGTGGAATTTAGTCATATTTTAGATTTTGACTTGCCACCAATGAACTTGATAATTTTATGGCTATTTTTTGGTCGTTTTCCACTTTTACAAGACTCTTGCCTCTTTTCTGATGTTGCCTAATGTGGAACATAATACATGTTTTGTGTAGACAACCTATTTGTCGTCTTTGATAAAAAAAAATATTTTGCATGATAGATCGCCAGAATAGGAATGATATTGAAATCGTCTACAAAAATTCTTATTTCATATAAATAAATCAGTGTACTATATTCATTCCGAATGAACCCTAGTTTTAAACCGAAATTTTAATTGTTAAGTTACACAATATGATAAAAACCAAACTACTGAATTGTTTATTATTGCAAAGACAAGTCAATATACTATGTTTGTGATATACGTCTGACCATCAATTACAAAATACTGACAAAGCTAAGACTTCTGTGTCTTGCATAAAACTACCATCACACTTAATTGGCAATATTTCTTATTATGATATAAAGTTGTGCATATGAATCTAGAAAACCAATGCAATTTCAAAGAATTGTTTTGTTACATCCTACATGACATATTGTTTACACCTGTCCATCCGTCCCATTGAGCGTAAATAATGTGTTTGAGCAACTTGTACAGTTTTTTGCTGACATCCATATCGTTTTTAACATAATCTGATTCATATGCATTTTTGGTAACTCTAGATCTTACCCAGCTGAGTGATATAGAATTACTTCAGCCTCTTGTTTTATATTATTGCACGTCTGATTCACGGCGCACTTATTGAAAGTAGGTTCAAAGTTACTTTCGGAATTTTTGGTCCTCAATGCTCATCATCTTCATACTTTATTTGGCCTTTTTAATTATTTTGATTTGAGCGTCACTGACGAGTCTTTTGAAGAAGAGGCGCACGTCTGGCGTTCGGGGTATAAGTTTATGCAAGATCATTGTATTGCTTATTGACACGCTGCCAGTAAATTGGAAAAGTGTTTCGTGGAACAATTGGCGAATATAACGTCATTTGTCAGGACACTTATGTAATTTAGGTATTAAGTATAGTAAGGGGAAGATCTAGGTTTCCATTTTTAATGCTTACTCTGACTCTAACCCGGTATTTGATTGGGTTGTATTGCTCACTGTTTAGTTCTAGTTTTCTGTGTTTTATGTTGTATTTTGTGGGCAACTAACTGTTTGTATTATATGGAAAGATGGCTCTGTCGATTTAAAAAAAAATATTTTTGAATATCCGGGTCTTCGTCATAAGTTAGCGTCGACGGAGTATAAATAAGGTTACCAGGTGAATTGTCAATACTTGATTACTTAATCATTTTATCACGCCATCAATATCTAATTCCAATATCAACTTATTTTCATAACAACATCGAATGAGACTTACCATCTAACTTACCGTGATCAACATGGTGGGTGCCTTGTTTTGATAATACGCGTGAATTGGGTTCAAAATTATAAGCCTAATATCTTTGATGAGTTTTTTTAAACTTTGTATTACAATTGACCTTTCAACTGATTCGATTCGAGCGCCACTGATTAGTATGATGAAGACCAAATACGCCTCTGGCGTATAAAATTATAAGCCTGGTATCTTTTTTTTTTTTTTTTTTTTGCCTTTACAGATACATTTGCTTTTTAGAATCTCAAATATAAATATTTTTGGCTATCAAACTTTTGGTTTCGATCTTACTTATTTAGAGTTATTTAAGAAATACATGTAGCACAGAAAGTATATCATTCGTATTTATCTTCAAAATGATCAGTATTGTTGATAGTGAAATGGAGGTCTCGACGGTACCATCGCTTTTCTTCTTTGGAATTACCAGGATTCAAACTTGTTAATACATTTTTGTTGTAATTCCCAGTTAAAATGTTATGTAACCAATTGTTATTTTTATAACAGTAATTTTACAACTCTCTCTCTTAAAGGATCATTTTGATCTCGATTTGACTCATGCAGATTACTAGTATTCTACAAAACGTGTTGTGTGCACTGAAATCATATCAAACATGTTTTAAAGTTGTTTTTCCAGTTCAGAAATTTTGTCGACAATGTGACCTTATATAATGTGAGCAGCCGGATTATATATAAATTTGGGGAATGGCACATGTATAATTGACGGTTTTAGACTTTAATTCGTTGATATTGAGATCTTGCAACAAGTGTAGTATTCTTTAAAGTAGTAAATAATAGCATTGGAACCTTTGTTGGAAGAGAAATTTTCAGAAAGTAGCATCATGTGTCATCTTCAACAATTATGGCATGTCTGAAAAATCTGGATGGGCTTTGTTCGAAATGATAGCTGAAAGTTTAATTAGAATTCGGATATTGATCATCGAGGTTTTTTAAAAACATTATGTGTGCATTGAATTATCGTATAAAGATAAAGTTCGGGATAATACGATGTTCATCCAAAGCCTTCTTTATATGTGCAAATTTGTCATTTACTGACACATCCTGAAGCGTACATATATGATCATGGTCAATTATTATGACTGTGTTAATGGCCAAAACAAGAGTAAAACATACATCACATTTATTGGGCTACAGAAGAATATATACAGTCATCAAATTTTGCAATACAAACATAAGGTGTTATAGTTCCTTGTTCTCGAATCCAGTATTATATTGGTTTTGATTAGGGTTTCGATGATCGAACTTACTGTGAAGGTATTTTTATTCCTGGGTATCAATTTTCGTGGTTTGAGTTACATGTTCGTGGGCTCTTAAATTCGTGGATTTCAGTTTTCTGAAAAAAATCGAGTGAAGAATTTAAAGTTATCGGAAACGAAGATTCTTGAAAATAATCATTCTGTTTTATAATAATTTGTGGGACATTGCAAAATAAGGTGTTCATTTTCACTTACTTGTTCGTCTTTCTTCTGTATACTGACAATATTCATCAATTTTTCAATAAAACAATTGCTTCGGAAATAAGCTGATTCATCTATGTTTACAAATTGTCTCGAATGAAGTAAATTGCAACGTAAACATTTTAATTGTTCCACACGTGTAATCAGAAGGTGTTAATAAGGCCATAAACATGTCACTTAAAGAAAATGATTACATTTAAAAAAAAATGCTACAAATGTACTTACAATTAAAGATTTAATTCTTATGAAATAAAAAAGAAAACCCATTATGAAATAATTAATTTGTTTTGTCGTATGGGAATTATGAGTAGATAAAATGAACACTTTATCATCGCAAATCATCACCGGAAATCTGATTTTCATCATCAAAATTAAATTTTCATGAAAAGGTTAAAAGTCGTACAGTTTAGGTTTTTTTGTATATTAAATGGGTATAATCCTGTCTGAATTTGTATATATAGTTCTTAGTGGGTTTGCTGATATTCGATGTATTCTTAATACATAGTAGATTGTGTGCCCGTATCCATGTAGTCAAACCTAGTTCGCTATAAAACCAGGGTTTACCCACCATTTTCTACATAAAGAAATGCCTGTACCAAGTCAGGAATATGACAGTTATTTTCCATTCGTTAGAAGTGTTTGAACTTTTGATTTTGCCATTTTATAAAGCACTTTCCGTTTTGAATTTCCATTGGCGTTCGGTATATTTGTTATTTTACTTTCTACATGGGAATCTTTCCATGTCTTGATTTGGAGAACAGTTGATATATGTCGTCGGGCACTTAAATTCGTGGATAAAGCCATCCACCAAAACCAAACAAGTTGGTACCCCAAGAACATGAAGAATAAAAGTACTTTCACAGTACATAAAAAAAACTGGATGATTGAAATGCTGATAAATAATGTAACCAATACCTGATATATACCTGCGGATCCGTTTATTTAGCTTGTGATTCGTTTTCGACACTTATATTAACCTATAAAAGGTAACACTCTAGCCTGAAAACGATATTGGCTAATTCACAAAAAAGGTAAGCATTGCTGATGACACAGTAAATGGTTCGTTGATTTACCGTGGAAATGAGCATTTGCTATCAAAATATTACAGGTTTTACAGTTTTTGATTTTGTACATGTATTTTGAACGAATATCATGCTGTTGTGAGTCTCCTAAACCGTTAATATCAAGTAGCTGAACAGAACATATTAGCGTGCGAAGATGAAATCATTTTAGGAAGGATGATGATCTGAATGAGAAAAATTTTGGATGTGAAATGCCTGTGTGTCGTATCTTTACCCCTATTTTTTTCAATACACCGCCATTTCATTGATGACGCCTTTTAATGATAAGAGTAAGTATTCTAGCTGATCTTCGTGATTTCATTGTACATCAGCATTGACATTGAGCAAGTAGTACTAAACAAATTAAGTTTTCATGGGGGCTATAACAAAAGATATTAACATGATCTAACGATAAAAGACGAAATGTATAAGATTTATAAAAGCCAACAGTAGTTAGCAAATGCTCAAATCACTTGGAATATATCAACAAAGGGAAAAACCTGAAGAACCCAAAAAAGAACTAATGTAATTAGACTGGGAGTGTCGTCAGAGTAGGGTCTTCTCTTATGCATGCATCACTCGCAATGCAAACCTAGATTCAGTAAAACAATGTCACCATTAGAAAACGACACAAGAGATAAATTTTCAGATTATACTGCTTATTCGGTGTTATGAAACATTAAACAAAAGAGACAAAAGGCATATTCTGTAAAAAAAAATCACAATTCGGCATCATACTAGTTGTACCCTTTTTGATTTCTAATAATCTATATTTCAGTTCTTGTGTTTAATGGTAACGTACAATACAGACATCTAAAGTAATCAACAAAAAAAACAAAGGATAAATAGGTTGAAAGAGATTATTTCTTGTCTGCATGGTTTACACATATTAAATATGCAAGAAACTGCAGGTATGGATAGTTAGGAAATAATATTTAGGTTTTTAGAGTGACTTAGACAAACTATTTTTGTAGTAGATATGATCATGACAATGTTAACTCACATATTTCTAATTTAGTTTCAAAGAACACATTGAAAAAATTTAATGTTGTACACACATGATAACTTGCTTAAACATAAATAAAATGTTCTGGAAAATTGTTGTGAAAACATCTTAATTTGACTATTTTTTTTCTTCTATGCGTTCTCGTGCGACAGATTGTTTCTTTTAATTTTTTTTCAATATTTTCCCTATGATATGTATATATAGAGCTACCTCCAGTATATGATGAATTTAAAACTTTTTCAGGATTAAATATTGATTGAGAATAATTCTCACTTGTCTGAGTTGTATCCCTTTTATCACATTGAGTAGGAATTTTATGCGACGGTCATATAAGTGAGAGGTTTAGCTAGCTATAAAACCAGATTTAATCCACCATTTCCTACATAAGGAAATGCCTGTACCAAGTCAGGAATATGACAGTTGTTTTTCATTCGTTTGATGTGTTTGAGCTTTTGATTTTGCAATTTGATAAGGGACTTTCCGATTTGAATTTTCCTTGGAGTTCGGTATTTTTGTTAATTGACTTTTTAGTGTCGCGATTTTCAATAGGATACAAGTTAAGTAACGGAAATCCCAATTAATTCAATCCATTTAACGGAAATACAAAACTATTAAATATATCAATACATAGACTGTACTAAAAAAGGTAATAATCAGGGCTATAGTAATAAGTAATTATATGACACAGCAACCTTTTTCTTGAATTACAGCAGAACAAGTAATTAAAGGAGAAGTCAGAAATGAATTACTTCTATGTCATTGTGTCTCTGGTGGAGAGTTGTCTCATTGGCAATCATACCACATCTTCTCATCTTCTTATTTTTATCAGTTGGGAACTGAATGTCAGTTATCATTTTAATTTATTTAGTAGCTCTCCTTTTTAGATATTTTGTTAGAAGCTTTATCCTTGTGATGTTTTTAGACTTTGTATGATTTGATCCTGATTTTCTTTGAAAGAAAAATATGAAAATATAATAAATTTACCTTAAATGCTATGTTGACCGTCAACACTCCAAACCTAAATGTCATGAGAAAACAATTAGCAAATATATTCAGGTCATTTCACAATTAGCTAGATCTTCCTATATTTCAATAAGATCATAACAAAATTATTCTATCAATATATAACACAAAAATGTAAACAAAAATGCCCAGAAGCCCGGACGTTAGCCTTACTTCTATAAAGGTACTGAAAAAAACTTTCATTACTTCATGGTCTGTTTTAGAATAAAATACGTTTATAAATAGTTTTATGTCAACCAAACGAGCTTTTAAAACATATTTAGAGAATTTGCTAGCTTAGAATGAGTTTTGATTGAATATTTGAAATAAGGTCAGTAAATTCTCTAGAAAATCGACTCGAGATTTATACTTCTGTATTAATTTAAAGGTGTAGATGATCATTTATAATTATGATATAAAAGATATAGCATTCAAAGTTTTAAAATTATTTGTGAATATGCATACATGTATTTATATATATACATTTTGGTATGAATTTTATATTGGAGTGTCTTTCCAAATCTGGTGGAAAGCAAATTATAATTCTGATTTTTATATCATCAAATTAATGATGAAGAAAAAAGCGATATGTTTAATTTGCATTACTTTAAATCAGAAAGACTTGCTTGTTCAACTAAACGAGGTGTATTTTTTTCTTATTATAACTTTCTCTACACCGTTTTACAGCAAATGCATCGAAAACTGTAGTTTCGTGTGACATTAAAGAAAATGAAATGTGGGATCCTGGAGCAGGCCATTTTGCCCGATGCAGGAATAGACACCAGAAAATGAACAATAAGGTACGAAATGAAAGTTTATCCATTTTATTTCGGTTTTCTGAGTAATGCGACATTCTCTGGTGGTCTGTTATCTATTTCTTGCATGAAGTTATATTTCCTGTACCACACTGCACGGATTGTGATACGGAAAAGTGATACCAAAAATGCATTAATTTGGTTGTCTTATCCGGCATTATGAAACGATATTGCAACATTTCCATCGGCTATTTGTTTGGTCATTAATGACTTTCGTAGATCAAAACGATGTACATTTCCTAAATGGCAATGGAGATATATTATTTTTCAAAAATATACAATAATTGTGTTTCAATTTGGCAACGCATCGTCATTGGCTGGCTGTAATGTAATATTGTACTGATATGTATGTGTTGTATATATACAGGTTGCACTATAACAAACATATACAAAACACAAACACTTTTCATCTGATAATCTTATATTTGTCCAATTTTATTACATTCTGAAGGTACAAAAAGTTTTAAAATGTCTAATTTTAAAATTTGACGACGGAAAACGACATATGACGTCATACTGAGAATGTTAACCTTAAATGAGAGAAGTGTCACAACTACTGAGAGGTATCAACTCTCTTTATTTAATTTTATTTGTAATAATAAACTCGCCCAGGGCTCGTGTAACATTATAATGAAATTAAATAACTCGAGTTGATAACAAGCGATACCAAATTCTCACTCGTTATGAAATCTATGATTATCATAAAGTAACTCCTTAACTGAAAAATAGATCAAACAATAATAATAATAATAATAATAATAGTCATACCCAAGTTGATGGTTTCACACCAAAACCTTTGAAACAGACATTCTATTCGTTAATACCTTTTCGGAAAAATCCAATATGGGTTTATTGACTCCCTCCTTCTCACACACTGCCGAGTGGGTAGGGAAATACAAAAAGCTTCGTCTGTCCTCATGTGTATAAAAATGGCATCCCAAGTCTTGTTAGCGCATAAAGAGGCTGCTTGAACATTACAAGGATAATAATTTTGTAGTAATTCTGAAACAGGAAAGATAAGACATATGACTACACTTCGGAGAAAGTCTGTCTGGTTTGATGGATAATGATTTTAAAAAAGTATTGTTTAAACACTTACTTGTTAATGAATAATCCTATTTCAAAAAGTACAAATGTCATGCAGACTGCAGGATATAGATTCGTTTTCACCATTCACGTGTAATACACATTAGACGAATGATTTGAGGAAAATCTCATTTTTCGGTTAAACAGCAATTAAGATAATTTAATTGGTATTGCATAAACGGTAATTAAGTGAAACGTGTTTGAGTTTAGATCATTATCGCACAAGGTCAACAAGTATAAGGATTTTCAAAAAGATATTACAATAAATATATTGAAAAATAAGTCGTTAAGGAAGAAAATTAAGTTCTATTATTTTGTTTGGGAAAGTACCTTTTCTAATGTCGGGAATGAATTGTTGAGTTTTTAGGAATACTACACCTGTTTCATATGTACTTTAAGGAAAACCTCCGAGCTTGTTCTCTCAAATCCATATGTAGGGAATGCTGATTTTAGGTATTTCTCAAATACAGCAGGCACACTCAACACCAGATACCAAATACATTAAAAGTTTGTATACAATTAAGCTGAAAGGGGAAAAAATGGAACGTTGGTCTGAAATCAAATTTGCTACAGGGTTTACAACTTAAGTTTTAAAACAATTAATAAATTTTTAAAGCTTAAATAATATTTAAAAAAAAATAATATTGTAATGATGCCCATTTCCGAATCACTGGCTTCTTGATACCGTTGGGGACTTACGCCCAACCAGCAGACATCCCGGCCCAAGCAATGGTAGTAAAGCAGACGTATGCTTTTAATTACATTGCATAAGACGTGTGTTTCTAAAGATCTATTCTATGTGTTACCGATGACGGATAAATTCCGGATGGCTATCCTTCGCTCTAGTTTGTTTATTTCTGTCTTCGAGTACAGACATAACATTATTACGAGCTTTAAGTAGAAAATCAAAAGAGTAATGTTTTAAGTCAATGAGATGTATTAATACATATCACATAGTTACGCTTAACCGTTATCATTCATCTCTAAAGTTGTCATTCAGTTAACAGACACATTGAACATAGCTTAAATGTTCAGGAAAATTGTTGTGAAAACATTTGAATTCACTTATTATTTATCCCTTAATACATACCCGGGCGACAGACGTAATCTTTAAATCTAATGATTATCATATGAGATGTATATCAAGAGCTACCTACCTACATGTACCATACACGATGAATTTCACTATTTCAGGACAAAACATTTATTGAGAATACATTTCAGTAGATGTTTCCCTTTAAAAACATAATTGACCTTGTGATCCAAATTACTAGTATTCAAAAGCTTTTATCAATTGGATAACAGTTAAACAACGAAATCCTAATAAATTCCATTCATATAACGGAAATTCTAAACTGTTGAATATGCCATTACACTGACTGTAATAAACAAAAAGTATCTCATAGGTAACAAGTATTATATAATGATTAAATGATATGACCAACAACCTTTTTCTTAATTTACAAGTATGTCCCAGGTTAGGGGAGGGTTGGCGCCTTCAAACGAGTTTAACCCCGCCACATTTTGTATGTGCCTGTCCCAAGTCAGGAGCCTGTAATTCAGTGGTTGTCGTTTGTTGTTGTGTAACATGTTTTTTTTTTTTTTTCGTTCATTATTTTGTACATAAATGAGGCCGTTAGTTTTCTCGTTTGAATTGTTTTACATTTGTCATTTCGGGTTCTTTTATAGATGACTATGCGGTATGGGCTTTGTTCATTGTTGAAGGCCATACTGTGACCTATAGTTGTTAACTTCTGTGTCATTTGGTCTCTTGTGGAGAGTTGTTTCATTGGCAATCATACCACATCTTCTTTTTATGTTTAATTTTTAATTAAACATCAGTTTTATCAGAAGTTAGTTTAAAAAATAATCCTTCTATAAACATCAAAATTAAGATATGATCCCTATGATCATATAATTATATGGTTCCCTAAAAAGTCGTCTTTATGCGCCGAAAGTTTATCAATGTTCTCCATGGAAAATAAATGGAAAAGAATGTCGCCAAGTCATTTAATATGTTCTTTCATCCTATTGTAAAAATAGTTGAAAACGAAAGAAATCTGACAGAAAGTCCATGATTCCTATTTCAAAACAAGTCTGAATATTGAGGATATTCTCAAATCACATTTCGGAAATAATTTAAACATTAAAAATGGGTTAGTAATGCGCCTTTTCAGGGTTTAAAACAAACTCCAAGTACTTGCAACGCGTTTTCTGTTCATTACAGTCGACAAAGTAGCCAACAGTGTGGTAGTTACTACACACGAAACTGTAAATTAGTCTACATTCAAAGTCGTGCGTTCTACAAAGAGTCAAATAGTAAAGAACCATGTCATTAATACAACTTAGCGTACGGCCTCCTCTGATATTGAAGGTCCCTACTATGTGTTGTCTACTGTATCTCTTTTATGACTATCAATTATTTGTAAATTTGTACTGGACAAACGCCTCCTCACAATGATTGTTGACTATTATCTAGATGTTCTATTTATTCAAAATGCAACAATAACTATTCAACCTATATCAGTGAAGATCAGTTAAAATAATCCTAGGCGGTCGTAAAATTAGATATAGAGTATTTATCCTAGAATTTTGCTCTCTTTCAGGAAAGACAGACATGCAAAGCAAGTTTTGCCATCAGAAACTTAAAACATGTACAAGGTATTATTTTTAAATCAGAATTGGAATTAAAATATGTTTGGTACAAAGAATAATAAATGAAGGATAAATAAATGAGTAAATTACAATGGCAGCAATATCAATATATCCGAAGACTATATAATACTGAACTTGAAGTACTCTTCTGAAATAATTCTCCTCGTAAAACAGAAATAAACAAATCCATGACTGTCATAGTTTTGAAAACCGCACAGGCACAATAATATGTTGTACAGTATACAAATACACGAAGTCATATGTTCAAAATAATTCACAAAATGATGATGATCTCAAAATGAATATTCACATTTTGTGTTTAAGAAATGATTCATGCTAGTCATTATAGATTTGTTGTAAATTTACCCATTTTCGAATTTTGTTCCGAACGTAAGCGAGGGATAAAATTAACGAATATAACGGTCAAGGCCATGTGAAATTGACAACTTCATTTGAACTTTGGTGGATAGTTGTCTCATTGGCAATCATACAAAATCTCCTTATTTTTATAAAAACTCTATGACTAGAATTAGTTATTTCGATTCCCCCCTCCTTTAAGATAAACGAAAAATGTCCCACAAATCTAAAACTTACATGAACTATTTCTTAAATAACCTCAAGGAAAAATGTGTTGAATCCTTATTATTACATTGGTCCCAGTCAGATAAAAACCGATAATTTCACACGTGCGATACTATAGATGTATCTGAAATTTTATCAGGATGTTGTTTACAAGGCGAAAGCAGCACATCATATTGGAATTACTATTAACACTGGTACATATTTGAAAGTGTTATGAAGTGACTTTCATTCGTTTCTTAAGTGTAGATATTGTTCTTGAATTTGTTACCCCCTTCACCCCCCAAATTAATAGCTGCTGAAAACAAACATATTGCACTACAGTATAAAATATTTGATATAATAAGTAATATAGATATAATTTCGCATATGTAAATATATATGTATATACTTTTAGATTACTTAATGGGTGTCATAATGGCAGATGAGAAACTACAAAAGATACAATGTCATTTATATAATTGGTTATCACACGAAAATGCTGATTCATGCATGACGTATTTCTTCAGCATTCCAACGAAGATGAGAAGAAAATCCGGAGGCGTTGCTTGTGCGGTTGCTTGTCAGATGCTTGTTCACTAGGTTGGTATTTTTGGTTTGGCATTTCGCGATCGCGAAAGTCAAATTAAAAATACTTTGCCATACATATGTGAACTTTGTAATGCATCTCAAAGAATAGATCAGAGATGTTCAAAAACTTCCTTTCAAAGAAATCCTAAATTGAAATATGTAATTTTGATTTACAACATATATTTGCATCAACTGCCTATTGAACTTTATGAACATTTCAATTCTTTTTATTCTTATAAGGACATTGCATTTGTTCCAAAATACTCGGAAGATGTTTTGTGTACCGGTAACAAATTATTGATTATTAACGAATATTGCAAACGGATATGTTGTCGAGGAAACCAGGTAGTGATTGTTCTAAAGCACGGCAGTAGAATTTACTGTTATGGTAACTTTCTAGTCTTTTGTGGTATAAATTGTATTCAAACAGTACTGGAAAATAATTTTATTCAAACTACTGTCTTATTTCAGTCCTCCAGAAATAGACGGCTGAATAGCTTACAATTTAAAAGGGAGTGGATGAAAATCTTATGATCACAAAACTAGGTTGTAACAAATGTACGAACGAAATTACCTATGCATCAAACATTCAAATAAATGTTCAAGCTGTCCGTTTAAATGGCGAGCAGTCCGTTTGGTACAACCCAGTTTAAAATGGTTATACATATATAACCAGCACATGATGTGGACTATGGTCGTCAAATGTATATCCTAATAAAAGTAAAAATTGTAAAAAAAAAATCGTTCTTTATAATATGTTTAATGATGATACAGACTTTATACAGATAAAATATATGTGAATGAAAATAAAAATTATCAAAAAAAAAATTATAAAAAAAAGAAAAAAAGAAAAAAAAAAAAGAAAATAGAAAATACATCAAATTTCATCGTTTACCTGAACAATATTTTGATTTGGGGAAGTCATTTAAAGTGTACCCTGTGAAAATCTTACCTAAAAGGTCAAATAATCCATTTCATAAACAACAAAAAAAGAATAAAATAATTATTAGGACTATATCGGCGTTCTGTTTTCTACTGTCGTAGGCAACTGTCAAGAAACCCCTCGAGCGACCTCTCGAAAGGCCAATGTATTTTGCTTTTGGATTTTTTGTAAGGGTTTGTCATTTATTTGGCATTTTCCGTCGCAGACAGCCAAATCATTAATACTGGTACAGCGAAGAGGATACTTCGAATATCAAAGAATTGTTGCACGGATTGTTCATAAAGATTGCAAATAAGAACATGCATTTATCGAACGGATACGATTTTTTTTTTATAAATTTATAAAAATAATTAACTAATGAAAAAAATAAAATATGTTTAGTCACAAAAACATTAAAAAGAAAAATGTTAAAACGAAGAAGACAGAAAGAACGGAGATTTTGTGGGACACTATTTATTATTATCCTTTAAAGAGAATTAGTCATAATTAAGAACACATAAATATTGAAGCAAAACTATATGCTTCAGTTCAAATAAACCAAGATCTGTTTATGTTATATAGGGGCCGGATGAGACATTTCGCTTTTTAGCCTGTAATATTATAAAGTGTAAGCGCGAAGGCACAAATCGCAAGAAAAAAAAAACAAACTGAAAACGCGAGAAAGCTTTAACAGTAAAATCTGTGCAAGTGGAATGACAACAGTTTTTTTTATATTTTTAGTGTTAGTTCGAATATATTTATTGGGACATCACCATGATTACTGAAGTCCTTTTTTTTTTATCTAAAATATTAAGATTGTAAGATTGAAATGGCTATTCTATTGTTTTGTAAATATTAAGATTGTGAGCTTGATATGGCCAATATGTGTTCTTTGTAAGTTTTACGAATGTGAGATTGATATGGCCATCCTGTGTACTTTAAGATTGTGTGGTCATTTGTTTATTAAGATTGTAAGATTGATATAGCCATAACCATTTTGTTTTTATTTAGATATTAAGATTGTAAGATTATTATAGCCATTATGTGTACTTGTAAATATTAATGTTGTTAAATTGATAGTACCATTGTGTGTTCAATTGAGTATTTAGATTTTAATATTGAATTTGTCATAATGTACCTTTAAAGAAAATGCAATATATTGTTATAAGACTATGAAAAAAAAAGAAAAAAAATGTTGAATAAATATTGAGAGATAACTGTTGAGTCAATACGTCAAATGATCTCAAATGTTAATTTTATGAGATCAGGGCAATTATTTTCGCCCTTGTCAACTGTATTTTATTATGAAGAACTTATAAACCCCGAAATCTGCCACAAAGAACCCAACCTAGCAAAAAGCAATCTGTTAGACTGGGAATTGAATGAAACTGAAAATGTTCATCACCGGACTTCGGCAAGTCTCGGGGGGAGGGGGCAATTACAATGTACTGAGTTGTTGGGAGGAGCCACTTGAATCACTATTTCAAGCTTCATAATATATGATGAGGGCAATTAAAAATTTGGATTATATAATGAATATATTGGATAATGACAAGGTTGCTGATTATATCAAAGGTATCTGAAATTACTGAATCTGGTGTTTGTATATATTAAAGACGTGATTAAACCCATAGTCGTATACGTATGCATCAGATATTTGTCGAATCTATTTTAACTTGATGAAATAGCGTAATATAGCTATATATATATATATATTTGCAAAAAATAAATCGCATGCATTTTAGATAATTACATGATGAGGATGGGGTACTGGTTGTCTCAGCCTCGGCTGCTGAATCCTACCACAAAAGGATTAATGAGCAAGTTGTTCTAAAACACTTTTTAATTATGGAAAGACATAAACGTCTCACCATTTGATTTTAAATTATTGAATTCTGAGAAAATGAGCAATTAACTCCATGATTGTAACTTTTGAATATATTGCTTTCGCATCGGTTTAAACTATCGCGCAAGCTCTCTTTGCTGGTACAATGGTTTGGTCAGCAGAGTTCATACAACACGAACGAATCGATGATGATGAACCATAATTTTAGACTTTTTTTGTATTTCCTACCAGCAATACAGATCAGGGAAAAAGACTGCCATGCATTCTCTGTCTTTTCTTTTAGTCTTGCAAACACTCTCCTGCCTACTTAAATTGTCGGTCGTTTAAGAAACAAAATCTAAGAAGACTTGGAATGGCAAATTATTTGTTTTAGGGAGTTATGCAACTTGGGAATCTAAATGATATAGTTCTCATCAGAATTCAATAAAATGTATGTCAAAGGATCGATCACCTATATCTGGAACTCATTTGCAAAGCTGAGTAAATCAATTATTTTTAGAAAGTAAACCGCTGTAGAAGTTACAATCAACTCCAATTTTAATTGACTAGGGTTGCCATTTTTGTGGAGATATAATTTTGTTTAAAAAAAGTTGGTAGCAAAATAATCATTTTAAATCTTTATGTGAAAGGAAAGTTAATATGTTAAGTACCATTGAT
Organism: Mytilus californianus; assembly: GCF_021869535.1. Lineage (NCBI taxonomy): Eukaryota > Metazoa > Mollusca > Bivalvia > Mytilida > Mytilidae > Mytilus > Mytilus californianus. The sequence continues at coordinate 43,053,423 of NW_026262734.1, read as the reverse complement.
TTAGATATATACTTTTTTTCAATGTTTCCGTAAATATCACATCGAGTATAGACGCTTATTTTTGTAAAATAAAATAGAATCTCACCGGAGCCTCAATGGAGCACCTGGCATCATATAGCAAATACATGAGAAACAAAGTAATTCTGGAAGCAATATTTTCTAGTAAGAAATTTCCTACAGTGCTTTCACTTATTATAAGTAATAGGATATATATATTTGGTAGATGGGTTCCTTGCAGGGTCCGTCAGATAAGATTGACCTGACCTCGACCTAAAAAAAAAAGCAGAGGGCGAACTATTTTTGGTTTAAAGAATGATTTTAATGTGTACATGTCAGTATGTCAGGTTTCTTCTGACCTTGACCTCAGTTTCATGGTTCATTGGTCATTGGTTAGTTTTTTGTGTTTGTGTTACTAACAAATTGGTTGACAATTTTGTTTCAAGAATATGGTATATGTTTCATATAGAATACGAATGAAAGCTATTTTGATGCAAATCTTCGCGTTCTTTTCACGGTAACTGATTTTTTATCACGTTTATCGGTTCAACAAAATTCATTAGTTCACCCGCCCCGTATTGAAATAACCCTGGAAAACCCTAATAAATGCACAGGCGTACAAGGTAATATTGATTGATAAAATACATGGAATCGGTGTTAACGGTAGAGAAGTTAAAAGGCCTCAATGAAAATATTGGTAACGAAGTTACAAAATCATCACCAGCACATACGCAACGGAATAATGACTAGCACGTGGTTATAACTAAATCTATTCTGAAATATATGACATTGTGAGTCTACAAAAAAATATTAAAAATACAGAACCCCAAGGCAATTTCAAAAAAGGGAAGTCCATTAAAACTTAATTACAATCATTAAGGTCCTGAAAAGTACACAAAACATATGTTTTCATTGATATCTATGTAACAGCATTTTCACGGATTTTTAAAAATTCACGACTTTCGTAGATACTGCCTCGTTTAAGTGTTCACGGTTTCTTGGATACCATAATCAATAAGTCAACTATAGATAGCGTATTGAATGATTATATTGAAAACTAAAATACGTAGAAAGAAATTTAAATTACAAAAATTATCAGCAAGAGAAGATCTACATACATTTCAATATGTACAACAATATTAGTCAACTCCTTATTGCCCGTACATCATAACATTTACCATTTTTTATGTTTCGCCTGTTATCTTGGTAAACTATAATAGATAAATAGAAACTTTAATTGCAAAAATGATTAGCAGGACAAACTCTACAATATATAAAGGTTTCCGTCATTTCTTTATAGGAGTTATTGTCCTGTACTAATTATTTTATCCAATTTGGGGGAAAACTTTGGTGAGTATAGAAAACAGCCAAAAATGATCAGCAAGACAAAATCAACAAAACAAAATGTTACGTTAGTCAAGAATTATATAATATACAACAACGTTGGAGAGTGGCCATTGTTAAAGGTGCAACTATATCCAGTTGAAGGAGACGTGCTCTTTAGATCATCTAGTTTTATATACTGACATTTTCGGGTAAACTGAATCTAGACAATGATAATGCATACACGTTAAGTAAATAACGAGAAATTTTAAGTAACTGTGAGTTAATTATCATTCGTAGGATACCAATTATAGGCATGTGTGTTTAGTAAATAACTAGAAATTTAAAGTTACTGTGAATTCATTATCATTCGTGAGATACCAATTATAGGCATGTATGTTTAGTAAATAACTAGAAATTTAAAGTTACTGTGAGTTCAGTATCATTAGCGGGATACCAATTATAGGCATGTATGTTCAGTAAATAACTAGAAATTTAAAGCTACTGTGAATTCATTATCATTCGTTGGATACAATTATAGGCATGTATGTTTAGTAAATAACTAGAAATTCAAAGTTACTGTGAATTCATTATCATTAGTGGGATACCAATTATAGGCATGTATGTTCAGTAAATAACCAGAAATTTAAAGTTACTGTGGGTTCATTATCATTCGTGGGATACCAATTATAGGCATGTATGTTCAGTAAATAACCAGAAATTTAAAGTTACTGTGGGTTCATTATCATTCGTGGGATACCATTATAGGCATGTATGTTCAGTAAATAACCTGAAATTTAAAGTTACTGTGGGTTCATTATCATTCGTGGGATACCAATTATAGGCATGTTTGTTCAGTAAATAACCAGAAATTTAAAGTAACTGTGGGTTCATTATCATTAGCGGGATACCAATTATTAGCATGTATGTTCAGTAAATAACTAGAAATTTAAAGTTACTGTGAGTTCAGTATCATTAGCGGGATACCAATTATAGGCATGTATGTTCAGTAAATAACCAGAAATTTAAAGTTACTGTGGGTTCATTATCATTCGTGGGATACCAATTATAGGCATGTATGTTCAGTAAATAACCAGAAATTTAAAGTAACTGTGGGTTCATTATCATTAGCGGGATACCAATAGTAGGCATGTATGTTCAGTAAATAACCAGAAATTTAAAGTTATTGTGGATTCATTATCATTAGCGGGATACCAAATTTTGTTGATTTTGTTGGTAAAGGTGAACCACAAATTTAGAAGTATGTTCTATAGACTTATATGCAGACTTCTGCAAAACCACGAAAACAAACAGCCATGATATCACAATTTTTGCACGAAAATTGAATCTAAAAGGCCATGCAAGCTTTTGCCATAACTTTGTATCCGTCGTCGTCTGGTTGTCCATCCGTCGTCATAAACATTCTCAAACATGGCTACTGTTGCTAAAAATAGAACATTGGAGTAAGATGCAGATTTTGAGAGGATCGTCAAGTTGGTTACTTATTCCATATTCCTTATTCGTTAATGTTCCTAATTTCATATACATTACCTACTCGTTACTTATTCCTTACTCCTTATTCGCCTTTACTATGTTTTCCCCTTTTAATGCTTTCTTTTCTTTTCTTGACTCTGCTGTACAATATTGGTTCGAGGAGGTGAAATTATCCTGTTAGCGCGTGTGTACACGTTTCAGCGCCCTGCTACTTATTCGCTTTTAATGTGTTGCTCCCTTTTAATAATTTCTTTTCTTTTATTTTCTTGTCTCTGGTGTTAGCTATGGGTTCAGTGAGCTGGAATTACCCTGTTATCGCGTATGTACCCGATACCATGCTCGACTGAATCCCTGTTACTTATTCGCTACTAGATTGTTCCTTATTCGATTTTTATATTTAAGGCTTTATCTTTTTTTATTTTCTTGTCTCTGGTGTAAGTTCTTTCCCGCTTTTCATACGTTGCGCATTCTTTAAGGATTTCTTTTTATTTCTTTTCATGTCTCTGGTGTCAGTTCTGATTCGTTGAGTTAAAAAAAAACCCGTTAGCGTATATGTACCAGTTTCTGCCCTTGACTGATACCCTGCTACTTAATCGCTTTTATACGTTTCAAATTTGTATTGCTTTTTTCTTTTATTTTCTTGTCTCTGGTGTTAGCTATGGGTTCAGTGAGCTGGAATTACCCTGTTATCGCGTATGTACCCGATACCATGCTCGACTGATTCCCTGTTACTTATTCGCTACTAGATTGTTCCTTATTCGATTTTTATATTTAAGGCTTTATCTTTTTTTATTTTCTTGTCTCTGGTGTAAGTTCTTTCCCGCTTTTCATACGTTGCGCATTCTTTAAGGATTTCTTTTTATTTCTTTTCATGTCTCTGGTGTCAGTTCTGATTCGTTGAGTTAAAAAAAAAACCGTTAGCGTATATGTACCAGTTTCTGCCCTTGACTGATACCCTGCTACTTAATCGCTTTTATACGTTTCAAATTTGTATTGCTTTTTTCTTTTATTTTCTTGTCTCTGATGTTAGCTATGGGTTCGGTGAGTTGAAACTACCACGTTAGCGCGTATGTACCCGTTTCTGCGCTCGACTGATACCCTGTTAATTATTCGCTACTTACTCGTTCCTCATTCGCTTTAAAAATGTTGCTCTCTTTTAATAATTTCTTTTCTTTTCTTTATTGTCTCTGTTGAAAGTTATTTTTCGTAGTGGTAAAATTTTCCTGTTAGCACATATGTACCTGATATCGCGCTCGACTGATACCCTGTTACTTATTCGCTACTTTTTGTTCCTTATTCACTTTTTATACATTGCAACTTTTTTAATGCTTTCTTTTCTTTTATTTTCTTGTCTCTGGTGTTAGCCTTGTGTTCAGTGAGTTTAAATCACCTTGTTAGCGCATATTTCCCCGTCTTTGCGCTCCACTGATACCTTGTTACTAATTCGCTACCTATTTGTTCCTTATTCGATTTGTATACATTGCACCTTTTTAAGGCTTAATTTTTTTTTCTTGTCTCTTGTGTTTGTTCTTGGTTCATAGACTGAGGTGAAATAACCGTATTTCCGCGAATGTACCTGTTGCTTGGCTCAACTGATACCCTGTTACTAAGTCATTACTAATTTGCTTTAATACGTTGCCTCTTTTTAATGATTTCTATTTATTTCTTGTCATGTCTCTGGTGTTAGTTTTGGTTTCGTGGAGTTGAAATAACCCTGTTAGTTCACATGTACCCGTTTCTGCGCTTGTTCGATACACTGTTACTTATTGGCTACTTATTTGTTACTTATTTGCTACTTATTCGTTCCTTATTCGTTTTATACTTTGTCCCTCTTTAATTATTTCTTTTTTTTTCATGTCCCTGCTATGCGTTCTGAGTTCTTGGAAATGAAATTACCCTTTTAACGGACTAGCCAAATTAAGAGATTATCAACATGGGCCATTTTACCAGAGGTAGAGGTAAACGTGGCCTTTGAAATTGCCCATAGCACTTATGGTGTAGACCCGTACGAGTTTATCAGCATACGATGGGGGTACCTCAGTATGTTACATATACCAACTTAACTAATGCCGGCTGTCTAAACAAAGAGATTCTCCACGGTGGCCATTGTACCAGAGGTAGAGGTAAAGGTGGACATGGCTTTTATAATTGCCCATAGCACTTATAACTTAGATCCGTACCAGTTTGTCACCATATAGTGGGGGTACCCTATATGTCTCGTATTCCAATTTTACTATTGCTGGCTGGACAAACTAAGAGATTATCCAGGTGATCTTTGGAACCAAGTAGAGTTAGGAAATGCCTCTTAAATGGCCTATAGCAATTAAAAAGGGACATCGTATAAGGAATAAATAATTAGCCAGAATGTGACAAGGTATCAGTTAAGCGCGGAGACGGGGACTTATGCACCAACAGAGTTACTTCACCTCTACGAACCCACAGTTTACACCCGAGACAGGAAAATAACAAAAAAGAAATCATTAAAAAGAGAATTTAGTCAAGCGCGGAGACAGGGCCATATGCGTAACGGGGTAGTTCCAACTCACCGAACCAATAGCCAACACCAAAGACGAGAAAAGAAAAAAAACATTAAAAATGTGGAGCTTATAAAAAGCAAATGAGGAACGAATAAATAGCGAATAAGTAAAAGGGTATCAGTCGAGCGCAGAAACTGGTATATATGCGTTAATGGGGATGGTTCAACACAAGGAAGCCAAAACTTACACCAGAGACATGAAAAGAAATAAAAAGAAATCATTAAAAAAGGGGCAATGTATGAAATCAAATAAGGAACAAGTTAGTAACAGGGTATCAGTCGAGCACAGACACTGGTACATACATATTACAGGGACCCAATAACTAACAATTAAAGAACAATTTAAATAAAAGAAAATAAAGCATTAAAAAGGTACAACGTATGAAAATCGAATGAGGAGCAAATAAGTAGCGAATAAGTAGCAGGATTCAGTCGAGAGCAGAGACGGGGACATATGCACTAGCAGGGTAATTTTAACTCACCGAACCCATAGCTAACACCAGAGAATAGAAAAGAAAAAAAAAGCATTCAAAAGGTACAGATACTGGTACATATTCGCTAATGGGGATGTTTCAACATCAGGAAACCAGGACTTAAACCAGAGACATGAAAAGAAATAAAAAAGAAATCATTAATAAACTGCTTCGCCGAGCGCAGCTGGATACGACCGCAGAGGTCCAACCCTGAACAGTTGGGGCAAAATTAAAAACATATTCAGGCTTGATACAGGTCTGAATTTGGATTGTAATTAAATATTTGACACATTATAGGTTTCTGATACAGAATAAATGTAGTCTAAGAACTTGAAATTGGTTATATGATTTGAATTTATATTCAATTGAAGATTTCTTGCTGTTGTGCAATACAATGTGCTGTTGCGCAATACTTAGTAAATCTGTTTTCAGACTATATACAAAGAATTAGCAAAATAAATTGTGACCCCCAATTTTTTTGGGGGGAAAATTGATAATTTCTTAAATCTTGAGGGAAAAAAATGATCCCCCCCAAAAAATTTGTTTAACCCCCCCACCCCACCCCCCTTCCAAAAAATTAATATTTGAAAAAAATATTTCTTAATTTCATAGAAACTGATCCAATATCCACCCATTTAGGTGCGAATCATATCTCTGGCCTTACATTGATACTGTGCTATGTACGCAATGTTTCGGATATTTCGGAAATGTTTTTATTCCAGGGAAAACCTTCATCAGAGACCACCCCTATTGTTTTTGTTTTGTTTTGTTTTGTTTTGTTTAGTTTTTTCATTTATTTCTTTTTTATTATTTCATAGAAATTGATCCAATATCCACCCATTTAGGTGCGAATCAAATCTCTGGCCTTACATTGATACTGTGCTATGTACGCAATGTTTCGGGTTATTTCGGAAATGTTTTTATTCCAGGGAAACCTTCATCAGAGACCACCCCTATTGTTTTTGTTTTGTTTTGTTTTGTTTTGTTTTGTTTTATCATTTATTTCTTTTTTATTATTACTATTTTTTCTTTAATTTATCAAAGTTTTAATTTTTAATTTTTAATTTTTTTAATTTTTTAAAAAGTTTTTGAATTGTGTTTTTAATAATTACACTTTTAAATTTGTTTTACTTTTATTTTGGTTTTCTTAACTTTTTCAACCAATGTTGAATTAATTACGCGTTTCATAGTACGAACTTGTCCTCATAAGAATATCAGTTTACATGTGTTGTTTACATGATGGTCATTAATTAGTTCCGCACAGTTAAATGTTTAGTAGGAACTGTGAGGTTTAGATAAATTATTTTATAGCTCGTTTAAGTAATTCACCAATGTTTCTGTTTCTTTTGAATCCTATTGATAGGTTTTTATGGAATTTAGCACCTATTGTAGAATCCGTTTTAATAAGATGCCAGTATTTCCTGAATACTTTTTGAAGTTTTTCTGCTTGAGGATGATAATTTGTAATGAATGATATATTATATTTATTTTCAACTTTGTTCTTTTTCTTTAATTTATCTTGTCTGTCTTGGAATTTGATTTTTGATAGAATTTGTTCTACCAATTTCAGTTGATATCCTCTAATTAATAGTTTTTCAATAAAGAGATTTTTTCTGATTTGAAATTCACTGTCAGTGTTGGTGTTTCTAAGTATACGAATGCCTTCGCCTTTAATAAAGGATTTAAAGTTTGAAATGGGGTGGTTTGAGTTTTTATGAAGATATTGGAATTTTTCGGTTTTCTTTGTAAAACATTTCAGGTCTAAACCACCAGTATTTTTGAAGTGTTCGCCCTTGAAGATTTCAAGGTCTAGAAATTTTATGGAATGATTATTGCATTCATAAGTGAACTTTAGCAGGTCATGTTGTTTATTTGCATTTTCAAACAGAAAATCAATTTCAGACTCTTTTGCTTTTACCATCAGTAGTCCGTCATCTCTCATTCTTTTATGAAAAATATTTTTTTCAGAGATTGGAGAGTTTTCAAGGATTGAGTTTATGTGATTGTAAATAGCAATGTCACATATTTCAGGGGAAGCTGTTGCTCCCATTGATGCTCCAATGATTTGTCGATATGAATTTCCATAAAAGGTAAATTCATTATTGGAAAGGATGAGTTTTGTTATTTCAATCAAAAATTTGTTGGTAGGTTTTGTTATAGAAGATTCAATTTGTTCATGTTCATCAAGCGCTTTTTGTAAGGCTTCTGTGATTTCTTCAAATCTGAGATTGGTATACAGTGATGTTATATCATATGTAACAAGTAGTACATTATTATCAAATGTACAGTTTTCAATATTTCTGATTAAGTCACCTGTATCAGAAATGTATGTTTTTTGTGTTTTCACTAAGGGAAGTAAGAAATAATCTAAATATCTCCCTAACCTTTCAAGTGGTCCATTACATTGTGATATTATTGGTCTACCAGGGACATTTATAGTTGTTATTTGATTGTTCTCGTTTTCAATGTTTTGTAAAACTTCACTGTCTAGTTTGCGAATTTTAGGGAGGAAGTATGCAAAAGGTGTTTTTATTTAATTTTGTTCATTTTTAATGTATTTGAAAGATATTTCATCAATACAGTTTTCTTCTTTCATTCTGTAAATTACTTCATATACTTTTTTCTGAGTGTTTTTAAGATTTATCTCTTGGATTTGTTTATAATGTATGTTATCATTCAATTGTTTTTCACCTTCTTTCAGGTAGTCGGAAAGATTTTGAATAATTGTTACATTGTTTTTATCTGCTTTATGAATGATGATATTTTCATCGTGTTTTAGATTCTTCAGGCAGTTCCTTTCTTGTAGTGAAAGGTTAAATTGTGTTTTAGGGATATATTTAGATAATTCCATTTTCGTATAGAAAATATATTTTTCAATAGGGTTATCGGCAAACGCCGGCACCGAAAATTTTGATTTCTCCTTGAAGGGATGAATTTTACTTTGTATATTTGGATTTTCTAGGAAAAAGTATGAGAGTCTCAAATTCCTTTCAGTTTTTCATTATTTGTTTTATGGATGTTTTTGTTGTTCGAACAAAGTTTAGTCCTTTAGCAAGAACTAGTGTTTCTGGTTGTGATAATGTTTTTGATGATAGGTTCAGCACAAATTGTTTTGCAATTTTCAGCTTGATTTTTTGTTTATGTAATTTTATTTTATTTTTGACGGCTTTGAATTTTTCAATGTTTTTAGACTTTTTCTTGTTTTTATTAAGTCTTCTATGTTTTCCCATGCTTTTCTTTTTGTATTTGTTAAGAATGTTATTTTGTATTATTTCATATACTTAAATATAATTCTGTATCATTATTCTCATTGGATGTTTTTAATTTTGTAATGACCACAAGGGGTGTGTCCTTTTCATCATTGTTTTGGTTAGTATCTATAATTGCTATCTAGATCAATCGTGGATACGCAGTAGGCAATAAATAAACAAACCTAGGGATATAATATTCCCAGGTTTATTGATTTACTGTCATTAATTTGCAATATATCAACAATCGAAGTAAAAGCAAAAGTAGAGTTTAGGTATTTAAGTAATCACTTGATAAAAGACAAAAGTTTAATGTCGATTCTATATAATTTAATATAATTTAATAAGTAATGATTACAGGTTTATCTCACATGAAATAATTATGAAATTTATGGTTCATTAATATTCGTTTAAATCCATATGTATAGGAATGATATATTATCCTTGTTTATTCATAATTAGTGTTCACGTTATGCATATAATCAGTTACTTGTGTTTGGCTAACAGTTTGGCTAGTTCATTCAGTACTTGTCCATTTCCATTCTTCTTAGTATCGGGTTTCCTTCTGCTAGTAGTATTCTTTTTAGTTTCATGTTTCAAGCTTTTAGAGTATTTCCTTAGACGTTTTTCGAATTCATCATTAATTTCCCTAGACTTTCTATTTATAAGGTTTCTTGCTTCACCACTTTTTTCCGTAATAACGCCAATAGATTCTATTGTTTCAGTATATGCACCATTTAACATTACATTCAGTTTATCAATATGTTCTTTCAACACTTATATGATAGAATACTGGAGATTGGCTATTGCAGGTTTCAAGGTTTTATTGATATCTGCATTGACATCATTGTTGGTCTTTGTTCCTACGTTTCCATTGAAATGCACGGATATTATTCCAGATTTAATGGAGTGTTTCTTTTGGAACTCCAACAAGGTTTTCATTGTTAAAAGATGATATCTTCTCCTACTAAGTTCTGTAATAGTTTGCACTCCCTTTTCAGCTATTTCGATTTCATCTTTAGGTTTTTGACTGTTAGGGATTTGACTGCAAGGTATGGTATAGTCATCGTTTAAATCCAGATTTTCATCAGAGTACAGATTTTCTGTGGAAATACTAAAATCCATTTTTTCAGCCATGGTGTGTTGCTTTGCGTTGGTTATACTTGAGCTAGTGAAATTTTCAAAAGTTTTAAGCTTTTAAAATTGCAGCAACCTTTAATACTGTCTTTGACCACTGTTATTTAGATGGGCGTGGTTTAGTATTAGAAAGATTTTAATTGGTTAAGTCTTTAAATGACTATTGACCAGTTCTGTATTTACAATATGGTTTTCGCACCTAAATGGGTGGATATTGGATCAATTTCTATGAAATTATGAGTTTATTCGTTTTCAACATTCAACATTCGTTTTTCAACATTCGATTTCAACATTCAACATTCGATTTCAACATTCAACATTCGTTTTGAACATTGAACATTCGTTTTCAACATTCGACATTCGATTCCAATATTCAACATTTGTTTTCAACATTCAACATTCGTTTTCAACATTTAACATTCGTTTTCAACATTCGATTTCAACATACTACATTCGTTTTCAACATTCAACATTCGTTTTCAACATTCAACATTCGTTGTAGGTTTAAATAACGAAGCTCCTCGACAAAAAAAAAACGTTTTCCCCAGGTCAGGCGGGATGACATTTTCATGCTGATAACGAATGTTGAATGTTGAAATCGACTTTTGAAAAAAAAAATGAAAAAAAAAAAATGAGTGTTGAATGTTGAAATCGAATGTTGTATGTTAAAAACGAAAGTTGAATGTTGAAAACGAATGTTGAATGTTTAAACCGAATGTTGAAAAACGAATGTTGAAAAACGAATGTTGAAAAACGAACATTGAATGTTGAAAACGAATGCTGAAAATTGAAATCGAATGCTGAAAAAAAAAAAAAAAAAAAAAAAAAAATTTCAAAAAACATTTTGAATGTAGAATGTTGAAATCGAATGTTGAAAACGAGTGTTGAATGTTGGAAACGAATCTCGAATGTTGAATTCGAATGTTGAATGTTGAAATCGAATGTTGAAAAACGAATGTTGAATGTTTAAAACGAATGTTGAATGTTGAAAACGAATGTTGAATGTTGAAAAACGAATGTTGAATGTTGAAAACCAATGTTGAATGTTGAAAACGAATGTTCAATGTTCAAAACGAATGTTGAATGTTGAAAACAAATGTTGAATGTTGGAATCGAATGTTGAATGTTGAAATCGAAAGGTTGAATGTTCAAATCAAATGTTAAAAAAAATATTGTATGTTGAAATCGAATGTTGAAAAACGAATGTTAAATGTTGAAAACGAATGTTGAATGTTGAAAACGAATGTTGAATATTGGAATCGAATGTTGAATGTTGAAAACGAATGTTCAATGTTCATAACGAATGTTGAATGTTCAAATCAAATGTTGAATGTTGAAATCAAATGTTGAAAAACAAATGTTGAATGTTGAAAACGAATGTTGAATGTTGAAATCGAATGTTGAATGTTGAAATCGAATGTTGAATGTTGGAAACGAATATTCAATGTTGAAAACAAATGTTGAATGTTGAAATCGAATGTTGAATGTTGAAATCGAATGTTGAAAAACGAATGTTAAATGTTGAAAACGAATGTTGAATGTTGAAATCGAATGTTGAATGTTGAAATCGAAATTTGAAATTGAATGTTGAAATCGAATGTTGCATGTTGAAATCATGTTGAAAAAAAATTATTGAAAACGAATGTTGAATGTTGAAAACGAATGTTGAATATTGGAATCGAATGTTGAAATCGAATGTTGAAAAACGAATGTTAAATATTAAAAACGAATGTTAAATGTTGGAATCGAATGCTGAAATTTTTTTTTTTTTTTTAATTTTTAAAAAATTTAAAAAAAAAGGAATTGGAAAAATGTTTTGAATGTTGAATGTTAAAATGGAATGTTGAATGTTGAAAAGAAATGTTGAAAAACGAATAAACGAATGTTAAATGTTGAAAACGAATGTTGAATGTTGAAATCGAATCTTGAAATCGAATGTTGAATGTTGAAATCGAATGTTGAAATTGAATGATGAAATCGAATGTTGAATTTTGAAATCGAATGTTGAATGTTGGAATCGAATGTTGAATGTTGAAATCGGAAGGTTGAATGTTGAAATCAAATGTTTAAAAAAAAAATTATTAATGTTGATTGTTAAAATCGAGTGTTGATTATTCAAAACGAATGTTGAATGTTGAAATCGAATGTTGTAAAAAAATAAAAAAGAAAAAATTTAAAAAAATTAAAAAAAAAAAAAATTTCAAATTTTTTTGAATGTTGAATGTTGAAATCGAATGTTGAATGTTGAAAACGAATGTTGAATGTTGAAAACGAATGTTGAATGTTCGAAACGAATGTTGAATGTTGAAAACAAATGTTGAATGTTGGAATCGAATGTTGAATGTTGAAATCGAAAGGTTGAATGTTCAAATCAAATGTTGAAAAAAAAAATATTAATGTTGATTGTTGTAATCGAATGTTGAATATTGAAAACGGATGTTGAAACGAATGTTGAATGTTATAATCGAATGTTGTAAAAAAAAAAAAATTCAAAAATTAAAAATTAAAAAAAAAAAAAATTTCAAATTGTTTTTGAATGTAAAATGTTGAATGTTGAAAAACCTATGTTGAATGTTGAAAACTAATGTTGAGTGTTGAAAACGAATGTTGAATGTTCAAAACGAATGTTGAATGTTGAAAACAAATGTTGAATGTTGGAATCGAATGTTGAATGTTGAAATCGAAAGGTTAAATGTTGAAATCAAATGTTGAAAAAGAAATTATTAATGTTTATTGTTTAAATCGAATGTTGAATATTTAAAACGGATGTTGAAACGAATGTTGAATGTTGAGATCGAATGTTGTAAAAAAAAAAAAAAAAAAAAAAAAAAAAAAAAAAAAATAAAAAAAAAAACAATTTTCAATTTATTTTGAATGTTAAATGTTGAAATCGAATGTTGACTGTTGAAAACGAATGTTGAATGTTAACATCGAATGTTGAATGTTGAAATCGAATGTTGAATGTTCAAAACGAATGTTGAATGTTGAAAACGAATGTTGAATGTTGAAATCGAATGTTGAAAAAAAAAAATGAAAAAAAAAATGTTTTGAAAATATTTTTTTGAATGTTGAATGTTGAAATCAAATGTTGAATGTTGAAAACGAATGTTGAATGTTGAAAACGAATGTTGAATGTTGAAATCGAATGTTGTATGTTGAAATCGAATATTGAAAAACGAATGTTAAATGTTGAAAAAGAATGTTGAATGTTGAAAACGAATGTTGAATATTGGAATCGAATGTTGAATGTTGAAAACGAATGTTCAATGTTCACAACGAATGTTGAATGTTGAAATCAAATGTTGAATGTTGAAATCGAATGTTGAAAAACGAATGTTGAATGTTGAAAACGAATGTTGAATGTTGAAATCGAATGTTGAATGTTGGAAACAAATATTCAATGTTGAAAACGAATGTTGAATGTTGAAATCGAATGTTGAATGTTGAAATCGATTGTTGAAAAACGAATGTTAAATGTTGAAAACGAATGTTGAATGTTGAAATCGAATGTTGAAATCGAATGTTGAATGTTGAAATCGAAAGTTGAAATTGAATGTTGAAATCGAAAGTTGAAATTGAATGTTGAAATCGATTGTTGAATGTTGAAATCAAATGTTGAAAAAAAAAAATTTAAAACGAATGTTGAATGTTGAAAACGAATGTTGAATAATGGAATCGAATGTTGAAATCGAATGTGAAATGTTGAAATCGAATGTTGAAAAACGAATGTTAAATATTGAAAACGAATGTTAAATAATGGAATCGAATGTTGAAAATTCATTTTTTTTTTAATTTTAAAAAATTTAAAAAAAAAAGAATTGGAAAAATGTTTTGAATGTTGAATGTTAAAATCGAATGTTGAATGTTGAAAACAAATGTTGAATGTTGAAATCGAATGTTGAATGTTGAAATCGATTGTTGAATAATGAAATCGAAAGTTGAAAAACGAATAAACCAATGTTAAATGTTGAAAACGAATAAACCAATGTTAAATGTTGAAAACGAATGTTGAATGTTGAAATCGAATCTTGAAATCGAATGCTGAATGTTGAAATCGAATGTTGAAATTGAATGATGAAATCGAATGTTGAATTTTGAAATCGAATGTTGAATGTTGGAATCGAATGTTGAATGTTGAAATCGGAAGGTTGAATGTTGAAAACGAATGTTGAATGTTGAAATCGAATGTTGAATGTTGAATGTTGAAAACGAATGTTGAATGTTGAAATCGAATGTTGAATGTTGAATGTTGAAAACGAATGTTGAATGTTGAAATCGAATGTTGAAAAAAAATAAATGAAAAAAAAAAAATTGAATTTTTTTTTTGAATGTTGAATGTTGAAATCGAATGTTGAATGTTGAAAACGAATGTTGAATGTTGAAAAAGAATGTTGAATGTTGAAATCGAATGTTGTATGTTGAAATCGAATGTTGAAAAACGAATGTTAAATGTTGAAAACGACTGTTGAATGTTGAAAACGAATGTTGAATATTGGAATCGAATGTTGAATGTTGAAAACGAATGTTCAATGTTCATAACGAATGTTGAATGTTGAAATCAAATGTTGAATGTTGAAATCGAATGTTGAAAAACGAATGTTGAATGTTGAAAACGAATGTTGAATGTTGAAATCGAATGTTGAATGTTGAAAACTAATGTTCAATGTTCAAAACGAATGTTGAATGTTGAAATCGAATGTTGAATAACGAATGTTAAATGTTGAAAACGAATGTTGAATGTTGAAATCGAATGTTGAATGTTGAAATCGAATGTTGAAATTGAATGTTGAAATCAAATGTTGAATTTTTAAAATCGAATGTTGAATGTTGAAATCGAATGTTGAATGTTGAAATCAAATGTTTAAAAAAAAAATTATGAATGTTGAATGTTGAAATCGAATGTTGAATATTTAAAACGAATGTTGAAA
Organism: Mytilus californianus; assembly: GCF_021869535.1. Lineage (NCBI taxonomy): Eukaryota > Metazoa > Mollusca > Bivalvia > Mytilida > Mytilidae > Mytilus > Mytilus californianus. Next base: position 43,038,287 of record NW_026262734.1, on the reverse strand, counting down.
ACGAAAGTTGAATGTGAAATCGAATGTTGTAAAAAAAATTAAAAAAAAAACATTTTTAAAATGTTTTTGAATGTTGAATGTTGAAATTGAATGTTGAATGTTGAAAACGAATGCTGAATGCTGAAATCGAATGTTGAATGTTGAAAACGAATGTTGAATGTTGAAAACGAATATTGAATGTTGAAATCGAATGTTGAATGTTGAAATCGAATGTTGAAAAACGTATGGTGAAATCGAATATTGAAAAACGAATGTTGAATGTTGAAAACGAATGTTGAATGTTAAAAACGAATGTTGAATGTTGAAATCGAATGTTGAATGTTGAAATCGAATGTTGAATGTTGAAAACGAATGTTGAATGTTGGAAACAATGTTGAATGTTGAAATCGAATGTTGTATGTTGAAATTGAATGTTGAAAAACGAATGTTAAATGTTGGAAACGAATGTTAAATGATGAAAACGAATGTTGAATATTGGAATCGAATGTTGAAATCGAATGTTGAATGTTGAAATCGAATGTTGAAAAACGAATGTTGAATGTTGAAAACGAATGTTGAATGTTTAAAGACGAATGTTGATTGTTGAAAACGAATGTTGAATGTTGAAAACGAATGTTGAATGTTGAAAACGAATGTTGAATGCTGAAAACGAATGTTGAATGTTGAAATCGAATGTTGAATGTTGAAAACGAATGTTGAATGTTGAAATCGAATGTTGAATATTGAAATCGAATGTTGTCAATTAGTAAAATATTTGAGTAATTTTTGTATCAAATGAAAAGCTTAAGTAGTCGAGGTTACTGTAGAACAGTTGTTGCAAGTTTCTTTTGAAGAATAAAAATATATATTAATATTGAATAGAAGAGAATATCAGAAGTACTTGTTTTTTGTAATTCCAAACTTCCGGGAAGCAGTGCCCTCTAATATACAGTTAAATGTATGTTGAATTTTTTATCTCAAGTCAAGGTAAGGTAAAGTTTCGACATGCAATGATTGTCACTTTATTTGAACTTAAAACACAAAGATATGGATGCATGAAATAACAGAATTTAGCAACGAAAGCAATCAGGCTATAAATAAGTGGTTTTATTCCTATTACCGAAAAGCATAAGAAATCCAAATTTTAGAAATTATACCCATTATAAAAAAAAATAAGTTTTGTTCCTGTTAAATCAACTTTTTTATGAAGAATTATGTTGGTGTCGAATTACAGACCTCAAACTGCTATAATAGGGTCTTGCAGCCTTTTGTGATCATTTAGTATGTATACAGTTAATATGACAACTGACCTGAAATTCTAATGTTTAAATGTGAAAAGATAGCTTTCAGTCAATTCATCCTGCGAGTTTTTATGTTTTATTGGGTTTCCTCATGTTCTTGTTGTATCATTTGGATTCCTATATTTATATTCTCTGATAAAAATAAGACACATAAGTAGGAACATTGTTATTCGAGTAGATAACAACAAATTAAAGCTGGAAATAATGGAAAGAGTCTCATATTGGTCATTGTTATCATCCATATGCAGTTTTCATTGTATAACATATATGTCACTACCAGTCTAATTTGAGCTTGTATTCAGTCAAATAGTATTTGTACAAAAGCTTCGTAGGTTTTTCTTTGCTAAAATAGATCACAGCATTAAAATTAAGTATGCAGAAGTTAATATAGTAAAATCGGTTCTGCAATAAGTGTTCTTACCCTTAAAAGAGGATTTTTATAAAAAAAAATTATATTTTGTGCCGAAAACATGATAAATAGATGCAAATTGTAGATAACAAAGATCTTAAGCTTAATTACATGGCAAAATTGTCAACTGATTCCTTTTGGGGGTTATTGCCCCTGAATGGCCATTTTTACCCATTTAATGTTTTTACACTAATAAAGCTAAATAGAGAGCAACAATATGTAGCAAAAATGTTCACCAAAAAATAAGATCTATTTAAGGAATGACTGTAATATTTTTTTCTGTCTATGAAGAAATAAATCGAAAATGTGGTGCACACTGATTAACCCGCGTAGCGGATTATTTAAAAGTGTGCACCACATTTTTTTAGGTTATTTCGAATAGACAGAAAATACTACAGTCAGTCCTTATAATTTAATTTTAAATTCCATTTTTAAAGAGTAAATCACGGTCATATGACAACATTATGTCTATGAGCTGATAAACAAAAAACTTTCAGCCAATCAGAAGACGTGTTACATCCAAAACTAAATTATAAATTTATCAACATGGTTGAATTCCTCAATCGATCCTTGAGAGGATTTACTGCCCTTGAAAGATGATTTTTTTCCCAATTTGCACAAACCAAATTAGAAAGCGAGTAACAGTAAAAAACCAAGAAAAAAAAAAAACGTTCAACACAATAATATTTACTCATCAGTCATCATGGCCAAAATTGTCAATCTCCTTATAGAAGTTATTTACCCTGAGTGATTGTTTTAAGCGATTTTTGTCATTTTTTTTAATACACCAGGAGTTGGAGAGAACTTTTAAAAAGCAAAAAAAGATCAGCAAAATAAGATCTCAATTAAGTCTAAATAGTTTGATATAAAACTTTTGAAACGTATAAATTGTAAACAGTAAAAAAATTATCATCAATACAAAATATACAAATAAAAAATGCAAATAAATACGATCTACAAATAAGCAAACATAACAGATTGCATTAAAGGGAAAAAGATATCAAAATGACATCTTTAAACCACATGAGCGATTCATGCTCTTGGGAGCTTCTTTTTTTTTTGTACCCTTACTTTTTGAGATTTATTATTCTACTAACGTTTGCCTGATATTCAGTGGAAACTACTTCATTCAAATTAGAGATGAATAAAATTCTTATTCTGATACTTTATTTGTATAGTACAGCCTAAGTCATACAGGATTTTTCTTGTTTCTCTAGGGCAGTCTACATTAATAACAATACATTCTAAACAGTCTTTTGCTATTTAAAAGTCCCAATATGATTCAGTTCAGCTACGATTTGTAGCAAAAATCTGTTATTGAACTTTAGGATTGTCCATTACATTGTTTTTTATTATGCATCACTGGGGTACATGTATGTGGTATATTGTAAAGCCATTTCCTTTTGTTTTGCTTTCTAAAGTTTCTCTCCAACTCTTATATGAATCATTTGGCTTTGGACATCAGCAGTTTGTAATCACCAATTGTGATTTTAGAATAAATGTCTTTTAAATTTTGTGCAACTGTTATTCCATATCATAAGCCTAGGTTTAACAGAAAACATAGCTATAATACTTTGACGGCAAATACACGGACATCAACCAATGACAAACACTGAAATCAAGGCTTTTCACTTGTAACAGTCACATAAAGAATGTTGCGGGGTTAAACATGTTTTTTAACTTAGCTAAATAGCAGTTATGTAGTTGTCACAGGACTAGTACGTTTTATATAAGTCCTTTAAGTATTGTCGTATTTTTTCTTACATATATTGAAAAGATTCATCTTACTTCACCTAAATCTATAATGTTTTCCCTCAACCAAGGTTAACCTCAAGTGGATTTTGGCCGTTCTGTTTATGTCTCTTTTGGTCATAAAATGCTTCAAGTATTAATTTAAAGTAGTTTTTAATTCTTGGAGTTTGAGCGTTCCTCGTGAAGGTAAATCATAAAGTATTATTTTCATTATCCACAGAGTCCTTACTAAGTCACCTATCTGCAAATACAGTAAGATTTGTCATGAAATCTGATAAGGTACCTTGAGACAACAACAAATCTAAATAAGGCATTTGATAGAACTCTCAAGTCAAATTTAGCATTCCATTTTATCTGTTCTATAAACTGAAGAATACATGTAGTTGTCTATTTTCATTAAAATCTAGATTCTATTTCATCAAACTATTGTACTACAGTAATCAAAATGTAATTGAAAAGTAATCGATGATTACATCATATTTTTGGCTGTAATCGATTAATTTAAACGATTACAGATATGTCAATTACTTGAAAAAAATGTAATCAATTACAATTGATTACAATTGATTACGATTACAGATTACGATTACCCCATCCCTGGTCCTTAGTGACATATGCCATTCGTCTAGCCAATTTGAAGAACACAAAAATGAAGCTCATTTAAAGTCTGTTTTTGGCATTGTACATGATAGAATAAAGTACAAGTTTGGTAATTTGACGTTAAAGTTCCACATCAATGTAATTCTGCAATGCTAAATAATATTACTATTGAATAGACAAAGTTCCAGTAAACCAAAGAAACTTTGGTACATGGGCTCCGTAGTCGAGTGGTCTAAGTAGTTTATCTACTGTATCACTAGCATATCAACACTGAGATTATGAGTTCAAACCCCGCATGTTGTAGGTGAGTTCGACTCTTATCTTTATTGACTAGATTATCAGTTTTCCTGCCGAAAACTATGTTCTCTCTAGGCACTTCGGAACCCTCAACCAATAAAACTTACCGCCATGTTATAGCAAATAGTGTTGATTGTGGCGTTTTACACCAACAAGCAATCCATCACTTTTGTACATTGAGTAACCTAAGTGAATGCACATATGACCGTCAAGTCGTCGTTTCTCTAAGGCATATATATCACATTTTGTAGATAGGGATCTGTGATCAATAGAATTAAATAGCATTAATAAAATTACTACATCGATGAATTCATAAAAATTTAAACTATTTGAAACAATTATAGTACTTGACTCCAAGGTATTTATCAAAATGGATATTTCCTACTTAACTCTAAAGGATTTTCAATAATTGAACGTCAAAGCATTTTACTGTTAAAGCAGGAAAATAATTAATTACTTTATCAACTAATACATTTAGTTAAGTCAAGGTTAAATTACTAATATACATGATATATAGTGTATAGATCAAATTAAGACAGTGTTATAGTCTGTTCGTTTTTAGAGATTTTTTATATGGTGAAATAGTAAGCATATATTATAAGCAAATGTTTTCAAATGTATTGAAATTAACTTATTACTTACACCTCCATATTATCCCTTAACGGTATACTATGTTTTTATACATATGAAGTTTATGTCTGCATCTTAAATGTAAACACTTAAAAGTGACACAGCTGTGTGACTCTGTGATGTTCTCTCAGCTTATGATTCTTCTAAAATAAAACAATAGTTTTTCGTTTAATTACCTTTATTTTAGATTCTAATTTGTATCATCGGCCTCAATTGTAGACTTTTACCTCGAATTTGACATAAGCGGTCATTTCAGTACCAGAATCTATGACAAACGAGACGATTCTAATCTCGAAATTATCAATTTCCCCCACCTAATTAGCAATGTACCAACTGCACCTGCATATGGGATATACATTTCCAAACACATTCGGTATTGCAGCTGCTACTCAGACTTTATAAAACGTCACCAGTGTTTCAGCAGAAAGTTGATGAACCAGGGTTATGTCAAAGATCTCAATCGTCCTTTTTCTAAAAAAAGTTCATCGGAAGATACCAAGACCTTGTTGATAAATATTCCGTATCAACTTCACAAATAATACACGATGGTCTTGAAGTATAGATTCTAGGTACTGACGTTGTTTATCATCTTAATTACGTGTTATAGTGTTCTTTTATTCGTCTTTGTAAATTATTTACTTTACTGTTTAGTCCATTTTTGGTAATATCCTCTTGGCGTGGCTCGGTACTTATACATCCCGCCATTATGTTATTGTGCTATCGTAATTGTTTTGTATTTCATTTTTGCTTATGTGCTTTGGATATATACCATTTTGATTTTCTTTGTTGAAATATTTGTTTGTTTTTATAGTGATTAAGACTATAACACAATGTTGACTGCTGTACCCCTATTTTTGACAATTTCACCTCTTATGTCTGTTTGTATTAGTCACACATTGTTGTCAATATAATGGAATTTTATGCGACTGTCATACTAGTGAGAGGTTTAGCTAGCTATAAAACCACAGGTTCAATCCACCAATTTTTACATAAGGAAATGCCTGTACCAAGTCAGGAATATGACAGTTGTTTTCCATTCGTTTGATGTGTTTGAGCTTTTAATTTTGCCATTTGGTAAGGGACTTTCCGTTTTGAATTTTCCTTGGAGCTCGGTATTTTTGTTATTTTGCTTTTTAAAGCTTCGAGCCTAATTTGGCTAGTCCTAGGTTAAGCGAAAAGTTCAGTTATTCAAAATGATAGCTGTATATGACTGCATATTATGTAAATACATGTCACTCTGCAAATCTGCTAGAGTACAAAAAAAATGCGTGTCTTATGGTGTTCATTGATGGGTAAAAGGAAAAACTTTTGGTACATTGTTATTTTCGAATTCTCGACCGGGTCTTTATTTAATACTATATAATTTTTCTTTTCAAGATATAATAAGTTCTAAACAAGATAGCTTTTATTGCCAACCAATGTCCAAATACTTGCTGCTAGATGATATCTCCGCCCAAACATTTTATAACAGTCTTTACATTTATATTTCATACCCTCTTCATTGTCATATGAATATCTATGGTGTCTCATCCCACTCTTGAATTTCATTCTTAAAAGTAAAATATCGGTCTGTAACTTTTACCTTGAACTCAGACATAGTGACATCTGAATCTATAGAGATTTTCTTTTCATCATATATGACCATATGAACAGGTATGTTTGAAATTCCATGAATAGCAACTGCTTTAGCATCAGAAAGCAAGATAACCGACAGACGGTGAAGGAGCAAACGATTGACAGACAGGTCAACATTATATACCCTGAATTACCTGAAGTGTGGAGTATAAATAATCCAAGCCTGAAGAAATGAGAGTCATCAAACAATGTAATTTTTAAGATTATTAATACTGCAAAACGGTATCGTTTAAAATAAATCAATTCGAGATATTGTTGATATAAACTTCATTAAATATCTATCAAAATTCTATAAGCACGCGAAAGGTACAGGCAAGTAGAAAGAGGATTGAAAAGCTCATGGATAAACATATTGATGTATACCTCACTTTTTCATTTCCCAGTCTTCCTATATTCATTGCCACTGCGGACAAATAGCGAAAAAGTGCTTTCCGAATTGATTCAATGGTAACCTAGGTGGCATCCATACTGCTATCACACCATTAAGTAAATCGGCAGAAAATTAAAAAAAAAAATCCTTGCTTTTGAAGAAAGGCAATCTTGAGAATTGTCATTGCTAACACACGTTTAATAAAAAACTGACCTAAATACAAACTGAAACATGTAATCTATGAAAATGTCAATGAATCATGACTGAGAGGGTGAGGCCAATATAATTTTCATTGAAATGTAACATACAAATATAGATTTATTTCGTCTTCAAGCCATTGTTCCACTACTAAACTGTCTATTTTACCTACAAGTACAATTAGTACAATCAAAAACCTGGTAGTAAATTGTTCAAATAAGGCCTTTGAAAATAGTGGAATTAATTACTTTTGGAGTGTCAAAAAGTCTTTGGAAATACTTGATGAATTGCATGCTTATATTGGTGATTTCGAATCTGTTCAAAGTTTTGATTTTTCTACCCTGTATACCACTTTGCCTCATAATCTTATTAAGAAAAAATTCACACACCTTATTAAATAGGCATCTAAAAAGTCGAATATATATGTTCAAACTCTTTTGGGTCATTTTTTAGTAACAACAAACAAAAGAACAATGTCAATTGGACCTGCTTTGATACTATAACTGCCCTTGAATTTTTACTAGATAATATTTTTGTTCGCTATGGAGATTCCGTATATCGTCAAGTTATCGGAATTCCAATGGGGACTAGCTGTGCACCACTTATTGCGGACCTGTTTCTGTATTGCTATGAGTTACAATTTTTGACTAAAGTCAGCAAAGACCCATCGAAACAACATCTGATACAAAAATTTCATAACACTTTTAGATATTTGGATGATATATTGGCTCTCAATAATGACGACTTCAGTATGTAAACAATAGAGATTTATCCTGCTGAACTGACGACTTTAAATAAAGCTAATACTAACAATGAACACTGCCCTTTCCTGGATCTTGATATTTATATCTTTAACGGGAAGCTTAATACCAAAATTTATGATAAAAGAGATGCTTTTTCATTTCCTATTGTTAATTATCCATTTTTAGATGGTGACGTTCCCTTGTCACCATCTTATGTTGTTTATATATCTCAACTTGTTCGATACGCTCGTATGTAACAACGTATTTGATTTTAACGAAAGAAATCTCTGTATTACTGAAAAATTATTACACCAGGGTGTTCGATATCAGAAACTAGTCAAAACATTTACTAAATTTTAACATCGGTACAAGGTCATTATTCGTAAATATAAATCAACATGCAGACATCTTATACGTTCAGGTATTTCACATCCAATCTTCTATGGTAATATTCTTTACAAAGCAAAAAAATGTCGGCATTCACCTCAAAAGCTAACCAAACATTTAAACAGATTTATTCAGAAGGGATATAGTTACGATACTGTTGTCAGGTCATTGGAGATGGCATATTTTGATATTAATATTGATTCACTCATAGGGTCTTTGAATCGGAAGTAAACACATTTGTTCTAAAACCAGTTGTTGGCATGATACGGGTTATGTTCTTCTCATATATTTGATGATGGTATGATACTAAACCCCTAACGGGAGGGATTGTGCTTGATTTTCATATGATGAAGACATAATCTTTCAATCAGTTTAATTGAGATCTGGAGCTGGCAGCTGCTAGTAGTCCTTTGTTAATTTATGTATCATTGTCATTTTGCTTAGTTTCTTTTGTTATCTATTCTGACATCAGACTCGGACTTCTTTTAAACTGAGTGTTACTGTGCGTATTGCTGTGTGTTTGTTTATTCTACATCTGCTAGGGGTATAGGGGGAGGGTTGAGATCTCACAAAACATGTTTAACCCCGCCGCATTGTTGCGCCTGTCCCAAGTCAGGAGCCTCTGGCCTTTGTTAGTCTTGTATGGTTTTTTTTAGTTTTAGTTCATTTATATGTTTTGGAGTTTAGTATGACGTCCATTTTCACTGTGTAACTAGTATACATTTTTATTTAAGGACAGCTGAAGCCCGCCTCCGTTTGCGGGATTTTCTCGCTGTGTTGAAGACCCATTGGTGGCCTTCGGCTGTTTTCTGCTCTTTGATTGGGTTGTTGTCTCTTTGACTTATTCCCCATTTCCATTTTCAATTTTATTTTATTTAAATACATATTCAACTGCATATAAAGTTTCCTTGACTTACAATTACTGGTTCATTTTAAAGTGGCCTTAAATGACAAACATTTCACATGTGACCTATGCAAAACTTTCAAAGTATATATATATATATATGTATATCATGACTGAATGGGCAGTGCCAAATATTCCCATGGAATTGAGATGTGCAAATGCTAAAACAACCGCAAACCAAATAGTATTGACCACTCTGAAATTGACATAATCACAAACTAATAATTTGATGCCCCATCCACAGGAAACAGAACAACTAAAGCGTCACCTTCATACTTCTTCAAGACAAAAGTTGATTCTGGTACATATATGAACAAGACCAAAACCGGGTCTTGACTTGCGTCCCTGCATGCAATTGATTTACGTAACATGTATACTCAAGCAAAACTAATCATTCCCTTCTATTAAAGACAAAAAAGACAAAATTTTCCATGTACAATGATTGTTGTAAAATTTTAAAACATCGGCAAAAAACACGTAGTTGGTTGGCGGATGTAAAAATTGATAACGTGACACAACTGAACATAATCAAGCTGCAGACAAAAAAAGAATTATTCCCGTCGGTACGAGCCAAGAACAGGCTGACGAACATTTTGCTTGAACAACGAGTGCTTTAACATTTTAAACTATCACTGAACAGGAAGTTGATGGCCAGTGAATGTAAAATTTCTTAATCGCCACAACTCAACATCATGAAGCTACAGATCAAATATCAAATCATTCCCTTCAATAGGAGCCAAGAAAAGTTTGACGAAAATTTTCCTAATACAATGAGTGTTGTAAAATTTACCTTAGCTGTATCTGACATAAGCTTTCGGAATTTCGGGTCCGCAATTCTTTTCAACTTCGTACTTTGGCCTTTTAAACTTTTTATTCGAGTCTCACTGAAGAGTCTTTGAAGACGAACCACGGGTCCTGGTATATATGATACGTTTATTCAAACTATCGGCAAACAGGAATTGAATGCAAGACTGATGTAAAACTTGGTTACTCACTACAACTTAACATTATCAAGCTGCAGGCAAAATAGTAAACCATTTCCCGTGATAGAAGCAAGAAATGTTTGACGAAAATTTTCCTTGTACAATGAGTGTAGTAAAATTTTAAACGATTGGCAAACAAGAAATGGCAACAGGGCGGATGTCAAAATGCTTACTCGCCACAACTCAACATTATTAAGCTGCAGACCACATATTTATTCATTCCCTACAAAAGTTTGACGAAAATGTTCCTTATACAATATGAGTGTTGTTAAATTTCAAACTATCGGAAAACATGAATTGAATGCACGGCTGATGTCAAAATTGCAATGGAATATGTTCGTTGTTCTGCGGTTTGCATGTTGTGTCGACTATTTCTGTCACGTAGTGTTGTCATTTTAGCGATATTTTTTAACATTGTCATAAAGCGGGAGGTTTGGCTAGCCATTAAACCAGGTTCAACCCACCATTTTTTCTTAAAATGTCCTGTACCAAGTCAGGAATATGGCGGTTGTTATCAAATAGTTCGTTTCTATGTATGTTGGCGTTTGTTTTTGTTGCACTTCAGTGTTCCTGTTGTTCCTTTGTTTTCCTCTTATAGTTGATGTGTTTCCCTCGGTTTTAGTTTGTAACCCGGATTCGTTTCCTCTCAATCGATTTATGACTTTGGACACCGGTATACTTCTGTTGCCTTTCTTACTCGCTGCAACTCAACCTTATTAAGCTGCAGACCAAATATTAAACCATGCCCTATGCTACAAGCCAAGAAAATTTTGACGAAAATTTTCCTTATACAATGAGTGTTGTAAAACTTTAAAAGATCGGCAAACTAGAATTTGCATTACGGCGGATGTAAAAAATTGCTTACTCGCTAAAACTGAACATTTTTTCGGATGGACGGATGGTTGGAGTCGAGCAGTTACCAGATATGCGTTCGCCTTTTACGACGCAGGTAAAACTGTCTAAATGTCAAATTTAACAAATATAAATTGACAGCAATATGGGTTTTACCAACACTGAATTGTTGGAATAATCGATGGCTGTTACTCCTGGATAGGATAGATTACACAGGATAAGGGGAAATTGTCAAATTTAAAGTATTCAAATCCATTTTGTCATCACAAATTATTTAATCAAGAAAACACAGACATCAGCCAAATTAGATGCATGTGAATTGGGTTATCATGTTCATTCTCAAAATTCACATTGGTATTTTAGTCTCGTCAGAATGCGAAATCAAAGGATTGCAGATTAGGCGGCGGTGTGAACTATTTTTACAAAGCTTCGTATTTCAGAAGCTAGAAGGCCTGAATGCATCATACCTTGCATACATATCCCTAATATGTTATGAAGTTTTTATCTGTCATATGTCCATTGCCTTTGATCTCATTTTCATGGTTCATCGACTTCCTAAAATGCATAGTTGTTTTTTGTCAAGTAAATTGTGATTGATAGGATAACGATATTTTATTTATGCATATGGGATCCTTCCATGTTCTACTTGTAAGTACAATAAGTAATAAGTAAAATATAGTTGGTGTATGGTGCACGTCTTTTTGTCATGGTTCATCGATCTGACCTTGACCTCATTTTCATGATTCATTGGTCAATGTTTAGTTTTTGAATTTGGTTTGTTTTTCAGGTGCAATAAGCAAAACACCAGCTGTATATTTGTATGCAAGTATTGGAAGGTGTACATCTCCGTCTGGAAGGTTTCATCTGACCTTGACCTTTTATCATGGTTCATTGGACAATGTTAAGTTTTGGGAGACTTTTAGTGAAACCTTTATCTTAAAGATCTCAATATAAACTTAATCATGATCACTTAAGCAGGCGAGACATTTCAGTGTGCACTCATGTACGATGAAATATGTAGTATATATTCGTGGTGAAAGACGCAAGTGAAGTTTTTTGCCATGTCCGATTACGTTATCCCATTTGTGTAAGACTCAATTTCTAATTTTAAGACCATTTGTTTTTAAATTTCAGAAATTTATAATGTAATATTGTTTGGAATGATTGATAGGTTTTTGAATAAATCTTGTTTTATATAATTTAAGTAAATTCCGATGCGTTGTTGTTTGCATTTATTGTTGTTTAAAGGCATACTTAACTGACAATGTGCCTACAAGGGAATCGGAAGTATCGAATTTGATGACGAGACATTTCGAAATACTTTTCCTTTCAAAACAAATCAAACTTACTTTACATGCAATGAAAAGTGAAAAAGAAAAGACACACTATGAATGATAGCCTTAAGACACAGAGTCGTAATGTGTATGTCTATATGTATGGCAAGCCGTTTTTATATTAATTCAATTTCAAGATATCTTAGAAAGTAAGTAAGATATCTGATAAACTATATAAGATATCTTGCATTCTATATGAGATATCTTATCTAATTTGAAGTTAATAAGATATTTTATATACTTTATAAGATATCTTATTAACCTTAAAAGATATCTTATCAACTTAAAATGATATCTTTTAAACTTAATAAGATATCTTGTATAGTTTATAAGATATCTTATATCTTTTTAAAAATATCTTTTAAACAAAAACTTTATGAGATATCTTGTATAGTTTATAAGATATCTTTAAAAGTATATAAGATATCTTATATACTTTATAAGATATCTAATAAGCAATACATGATATCTTATAGAATTGATTAATAAGATATCTTATTTGGTTTATAAGATATCTTCTTTAATATATAAGATATCTTATTTAGTTTTAAAGATATCTTATTTAGTTATAAAGATATCTTATTTAGCTTTAAAGATATCTCTATTAGTTTTATAAGATATCTTTATAGTTTATAAGATATCTTATTTGATAAATAAGATTTCTTATTTAATATATAAGATATCTTCTTCAATATATAAGATATCTTATAAAGAATACAAGATATCTGAATAACTGCAAATAAATAAGATATCTTATAAAGAATACAAGATATCTTATATACTTCATAAGATATCTTATTAAATTAAAAAGTCAATTACTTAATAAGATATCTTATTTAGCTTTAAAGATGTCTTTTTAACTTTATAAGATATCTTGAAAATGGAATAAATATAAAAACGGCTTGCCATATATATGTAACTATATAATGTTCTTTTACTGATGTACAAGTCATTTGTATATTTTGTTCTGTGTGCAGCATACAAATGGATATTATTTACTTTATCTCTGCATTTACTGCAATGCAAACTTTTCGCGTCGTGATACAAAGACAAAAAACTCAACGGAAGTCCATCTATCTCATTGTTATACTGCCATGCAACTTTTCCACAGTTCTATGACTTTATAAAACACCACAAGGAAGCTGATTTGTACCACTGTTATTACTGCTCAACAACCTTCATACTTTTTGAAGAGATGATAAAATACTCAACGGAAAATCACAGCTTATTCATTCTAAATTTAAACATCTAGAACTGAATTCATCAATGTGACAATATGGTTACAGGAGCCGTAATCTTAACATTATTCCTGACACTTTAAAGGGCGCGGGCACACAATACAAACGGACTGTACAAGTAATGCTCTGAAAATACATATTGCCAAGTACAGATATAACTATGATTTTGAGACCTATTCTAAAACAATATACATCAACATCAGTTGCTGAATCTGCAAATGAAGATAGAAATAGACCTTTACTATTGTGGAAGAATATGAATGACTAGTACAGCAGGCAATAGGGGTTTTGTGTAAAATTGGTTTTTCCATCTTGCATTTCCAGACTGGCTTTTAGAGGATGTAGTTTTTCAAAGTTTCCGCCGTATGATTCATATATTGTGCTGAAAGAAGATCTTCTAACTAAATTCTTATTGAAAAAAAACAGCTTTTTTCATTTGTGAAGCGACAGTGCTATAATTATCGAGCAATAAGGAGTGTGGATACAGAATTTTTTTGGGCACATTCCAGGAAATAAATCCTCGAGGGACGGGCGTGGTGGCACCACAAGACATTCCAAGAGCTGTTAGTATGGTCATTGAACTATCAGATGCCAGGCTGAACCCAGAGAGAAGAACACAAATTAAATATAGATTAAACTGTTGACACAGAGATGTCTCGCTAATATTTGAATATGTAATTTCAATGGTGTAATGCAAATGATTAAATTAAAAATGTTTATGTGAAAAAATTGAAAATTTGATGAGCTATGACTGAGGTCAAAATGCCAAATGATTTTTGTAGAAGATGCTAATACAACTGCATACCAAATATCGTTGACCTATCTTAAGGGGTTCACCTTAAACATACTAGTCTAATCACAAACTTGAACGTAGAAACTATGCAAGGGTTTGAGAGGCAAAACATTGAGGGAGTGGGGTAAATAATCTCTATTAAAATAAAAGAACCTTAGTGAGCACGCTCACATACCCCACGCCACCACATTGTCACTGGGTAAACAAAATCTCACCAGATTCCTAAGTTCAAAGACTCATAACTCCAACAATAGTCAACTGATAAAAATTTCTTGTGAATATGCACATTTCCATATTATGTCCTTATAACCTACAAAGTTTCATGAAATTCTGTTTCAGAGGAGTTGCGATGACAAACTGTTACAGTAGTATATTGAGGCCAATAAGTGCAAAGGGGCATAACTCCTAGAAAAAAAATTGAATCATAATTTCCTGTCGATATGCACGTCTACATAGTATGTCCTTATTGTCTACAAAGTTTCATGAAATTCTGTTGTGTGGTTTCAGAGAAGTTGCGATGACCAAAACAGGACTGACGGACTGTAGTATATTGAGGCTAATAAGTTCAAAGGGGTTTACATATAACTCCTAGAAAAAAAATTGAATCATAATTTCCTGTCGATATGCACATCTACATAGTATGTCCTTATTATCTACAAAGTTTCATGAAATTCTGTTGTGTGGTTTCAGAGGAGTTGTGATGACAAACTGTGCAGTAGTATATTGAGGCCAATAAGTGCAAAGGGGCATAACTCCTAGAATAAATATTGAATCATAATTTCCTGTCGATATGCACATCTATATAGTATGTCCTTATTATCTACAAAGTTTCATGAATTTCTGTTGTGTGGTTTAAACATTATACCTGACGCAATAAATTGCGTGGGGGTATAATAATGTAAGCCACAAGTTTATACAACTGCATACTAATATCATTGACTTATCATTAGTTGTTAACCTTAAAGTATATATCACAAACTTTGGCATTGTCTACACAAATTTTTGTTCTAAGGGAGACAATATCCTAAACAATAAATTGAACGAATACAGGAATAATGTCAATGGGTTCTACACAATGATAATTTTAATTGATGTGGTCAGTTCAGAGAGAATAAATTATCAAACCAAATTAAAGAATCATATGCATTTCCAAATCCCATAGTCACATTGTCCTACAAACATATGACTGGTCTTTTTTCAAACGTACATGTTGTTTAATATATATCTAATACTTATATCATACTTATATCATCATGATCATCTTTTTTCTTGATTTATGTGGTTTATACATTTTAGGAGATTCTACATGCAAACATCAAAGGACAAAGTCTATCTAGTGAAAGAGATTGAAATGTTGAATGTCGAAACTGACAGAATAAAAAACCAACAAGTAGCTTTTGTTGGTGTTTCCTTCCTTCTGTCTCATATAATTTTTCTAAGGAATCAAGTCATCAATTTGATATCAAGCTTTATGTGAGATATGAGAATGTTATACTGTGTGATGCAGATTCATCGATCATAGACTTTATATTTACCGATCCTACACAAAATGGCTATGTATGATATTTTCGAAGCATTTTTCTCAGAAAATACAAATCAAGGCTTTACCATATATATTTACTATGTAGTGTTTTATCTCATCCATATGTCGAAGTTAAATTTATGTGTTAAAATCCTAACATCATATGGTAACAAGTGTGTTTGTCTGTTTCAAACGATAAATGAAGTATCCAATTCATTTAACAAATAATAATCATAGTAATCATGGTAATGAAAAATAATAATAAAAAATAATGTATAAACAGTTGCCATTTGTACATGTAGCTAGAAAAGAGAAAGTGTTTTTTCTCAGTTGTACGCAATGAAATTTGTATAAAAAAGATTCCAACAGATTGTAAATAGTATAATAGTTCTCTAAAAATCAATTTTAAAATTGCTTTAAAATAATTAAGGCCAATCATCCAATAACTGAAAACAACAATATTATGACCATAGACAGGCTGTTCAGTCTCACTGATGATATTTCCTATTATGTTTAGATTTGCTTGATCGGTATCGGAATCCTTTATTACATATTTGACATCGATATTGGTCAACACCTTTTTTATGCTTTCCTATCATATGGTCTGATAGAACATCTTTCCTCTCAAATATCTGAGGACACATTGGACACTTGAAAGTTTTTGCAGTAGGAGTCTTACAAACTTTCAAGTGTCTCTTGTATGTAGCTTTATATGTGTACTGCAATTTACATTTCTCACACTTGTAAGGCTTATATCCCATATGCGTGTGCATGTGACCAAGAAAGTGGGCGTTATCGACAAACTTTTTGTTGCAGATGTGGCATTCCCGTCTCTTCTTGTCATTATCAGAGTGACTAATTTCATGACGTCTGTGACCACTTTTAGTTTTAATATTTTTTCCACAAAAACAGCAAATATATCCCGGCTGATCATTGGTGTTGTTTAAAGCTGTAATAGCAGATGAGCTGTCATGAAATGATTCATCTTCTGCCTCAATTTTCATGTGTTTTGTCATCTGAAATAATTAAAAAAGATTTTTTTGGAAGTTGTTATTAAGGTTAAACATTATGGCATGTATGGTTAATATATTCTTGAGGAATCATAATATTTTAACCAAGTTAAGTTTAGACCAATTAAATCTGCCCACCCCACCCTCCCAAAAAACAATAACCATAGAAATTCAAATTTCCTAAGCTTACAGGATGACCATTTGATATTCTCAGCAGCCAGAAGGATTTTTTTTATTAATTTTTTTTTAATCTGTTAATTGCTATTCATGTTTTTTTCCCAGCGGCTTTGTGCATAAATCTATTTTGAAATTCACTTTAGTACACATTTTTAAACTACCCTGCATTCTATGTTGCAGAATATCCATTTTTGACCTGTCTGTACAAAGTACTTTATTTTCAGTTTTGACAAGGCTGAAGTGATCATGCAATTTATTAATGAAATGTTATACTTCAAGTTACCATATGATGTGTATTGGAATTACCATACTTGTTAAAAAAGCCTTTCTTTTTTGAAAATTTAAAATAAGTAATCCATTGAGTGTGTAGGAATCAGCTATAAAAATAAACTCAACTACAAATACAGAATCATGAACAAAGAAAGATAACTCCCAACTCAAATTTATAATTTGCCTATCTAATTACAATATAATGATCTATAATGTTTTATTCTAAATTCACCAACTAGCAAAATAAAAGCAATCTTTACCCTTCAGTGCTCAGAGTGAGGGTTAGGCGCCTGC
Organism: Mytilus californianus; assembly: GCF_021869535.1. Classification (NCBI taxonomy): domain Eukaryota; kingdom Metazoa; phylum Mollusca; class Bivalvia; order Mytilida; family Mytilidae; genus Mytilus; species Mytilus californianus. Next base: position 43,020,609 of record NW_026262734.1, on the reverse strand, counting down.
CAACATGTTTAACACAATCACACTATGATTCCAAATATTAACATCATCTAACAGTATAGGATTCTCCAATTATGCTGTTCAAAATGTTGGTTTAACAATTCAATGGTTTAATAGCCTAACATTTTAACAAACAATTAAGTGGCCTCTGTTGAGGAAGGGTCTAAGTACAAAATGTAGTTGATCTACAGTGATCGATAGCCTGTTAAAATTGATGATGTTAGGAATCTGCTTCAGCAAGATGTGTTCAATTTTGAACTTCATTAACTAAGATTGACAGTTTTCCTGCCAAAGGTTGGGTTCTTTTAAAGCTCCATCCACCAAAAAACCCTGACAGTCATGATCATATAGACAAGTAAGGTAGATATCTAAACTGTTGTATAAAAAATAAGAAGATGTGGTATGATTGCCAATGAGACAACTCTCCACCAGAGACCAAATGATGTAGAATTGTGCAACTGTAGGTCACCGTTTGGCCTTCAACAATGAGCAAAATCCATACCACATAACAAGCTATAAAAGGCCCCAAATTGACAAATGTTAGAAAATTCAAACAGGAAAACTAATGGCATGATTTATGTACAAAACAATAAATGAAAAACAAATATGATACACAGCAAATAACGACAACCACTGATGACATCACAACTATTACTTGTTTAAGTTGTAACATAAACATATATATATATTTCTCTAATTCTTCGTCAATTTATCCCTTCTCTGCACCCATTGTATAAACAATCTTTAATCAACGTGTGGTACGTTTGATCTCAGTTCTTCATTGGTTAAAATCCGATTATGACGTCGAATTTTCTTGCTTTCCCCTGAATTTCCTATTGTGACGGCATGAAAAAAGGCGACCATGCCTGATGACGTCACATAGAAAGAACACATCTTTTTGCAGATCATTCGAAAAGAAGGAATAAATTTGCCTGCGTATTGTTTGAAAATCATTAGAGAAACAGATTCCACCACCAAATCTCCAGTCAAGGATATAACTCTATAGGGTTATTAGAGAAAAATAACATACGCTTGTTATTGTGGACAAAAAAATCAAAGAACTGTGATAACATATGTATGTTACATGTTTTTAAGGGACAATATACATCATTAGTTTTGTTAAAATGTATACAAGTTCTATTGATATTGCTACTGTCTTTATGTATACTTAACTATAGAAAGATATATAACAGTTCATATTTTGCCAATCATGCATATCACACCTATGTTATTACAGAACAAATATGCCTGCAATAACTAAAGGGTGTTATTATAGCTTCTCTACATCACTTCAAAGCATTTGATCAGACATAGATCATGCTCAATTACAATGTATTTTAATTTATTGTAAGAAGTAATGATCAGAGCATGTAATGTGGTTCTGCGCAAGCTTCCCAGTAATTCCCAAGTGTCTCATTTAATAAGTTACATGCCTTTAATAACTAAGCCTTGTTATTACAGCTAAGTTAATCACTTAAAAGCCTTGTCTCATTGATTTACCATGGTTAATGAAAAATGTATTAATCTAAATTTATAGTTAGTTATCAAGGCTATGCATTTAGTTTCTGCGCAAAGTTTCAAGAGTTTCCTAGAGCCCACTAAAAATAAAAATATTTTTGATTTATTTTACAAATAACAAACATATGTTATTACAGATTTAGTAAATTTAAGGATTAAAGAGTAGACAACTCATAAAAGTATCTGTAATAACACATGCAAGTTATTTTCTGTAATAACCCTATAGAGTAATATCCCTGACTGATCTCGTGTAATATGATATTTATCCACTCTCGACAGTTAAATTTTAAATATTTAAAACACTCAGCAAGCCTTGCGTTTTAAATTTGAAAATTTAACTGTCTCGAGTGGATAAATATCGTATCACACTCAATGCAGTGGTAGAATCTATATATGTATCCTTCATCATAACTGTTTAACATCTTTTTAATTGATTACTGATGTTTTTTTCTCAATTTAATTATTTATCACCTGATCACTAATGTGGATTTACTCAAAAATTTAAATTGCTTATCATGCTTATATCACTCTTTCAAATAGTCTGTCTTTGGTTATAAAAATATATTTCAATAGCACAGATTTTGACAGTGAGACTTATATGTCTTATATATTTCTTAAATTGTATTTCCTGTGCCCAGGTGGCAAGGCTAACTGGAACTGTCAGCGAACTCACAAAAGGGTAACCCCAGTCCTGAAAATTTGAGTATCTCCCATTTTAAAAGTTTGATCAGGATTTTTTCCTTTCTAAGATTGTGTTCTAGTCATAACAGTACATCAACTACATGATACGGGTTATGTTCTTCTCATATATATTATGATGGTATGATACTAAACCCCTAATGGGAGGGATTGTGCTTGATATTCATATGATGAAGACATAATCTTTGAATCAGTTTAATTGAGGTCTGGAGCTGGCATGTCAGTAACTGCTAGTAGTCCTTTGTTAATTTATGTATCATTGCCATTTTGCTTAGTATCTTTTGTTGCCTATTTTGACATCAGACTCAGATCTTGCTAATATAAAAAAAGAAGATGTGGTATGATTGCCAATGAGACAACTCTCCACAAGTGACCAAATGACACAGAAATTTAAAACAACTATAGGTCACCGTACGGCCTTCAACAATGAGCAAAGCCCATACCACACAGTCAGCTATAATAAAGGCTAAACATGTTTAACCCTGCCGCATTTTGGCGCCTGTCCCAAGTCAGGTCCCTCTGCCCTTTGTTAGTCTCTAATTTTCATTGGTGGCCTTCGGCTGTTTACTGCTCTTTGGTCGGGTTGTTGTCTCTTTAACCATGTTAACACATTCCCCATTTCCCATTTCAATCGAAACTTTAAGTTGTCAAAACACAGCCACTCTATTCAGTCAGGGGTACTACTTGTACAAGTAATCTTTATTTACTTGATGTAAATAATAATATACATGTACTTGTATAAGTAAATTTGTTATGTTCATTTCTTCTTATAATGTTTGAATAATCTCCCCTTAATTTTCTGAAAAATTTACTTGTACAAGTAATTTTTGTTTAAAATCCCTAAAATTCTCAAGTTTTGAGATGTAAAAACATGCCTTTAACAATTCTTCTCAGGTTCGTTCATAATTTTTGATTAGAGTTCAATGTTTCATCTCATTAATTCAACAAAGAAACTAATTGCAAAAAGAGCTTAATTGCACAAGGCCTTCAAAAATTGCCTCTTGGGGGCTTGTAAATGACCAGTGTTCTGAAGATAACAGACAAATGAGATTTTCATTGTCCATGAAATTGCACTTAAATGATTAGTAAAGACATCTGCAAAGGACAGACAATTAAAAATTCTATTAGAGCAAAGAAGTCCTGAGAAATTCAAGAAAAGCAGATAGTATGACTTTTTTACTTGTATAAGTAAAATATACAAGTAAAAAAATCTGAATGTCTAAGGGACAAATGAAGGGACATATTAACTTAGCCAATAAAATAATTTACCTATACAAGTAAATAAAATACACTTGTATCAGTATCTTACAAATTTACTTTTACAAGTATATTAATATTTACTTCTTCAAGAAAATAAAAATTACTTGTACAAGTAGTACCCCTGACTTCTATTTAAGTGACAATACACATACAAGGTTCATACTTATGACTAAAAACTTTTGATGGGGGAGGAACTTTATGGTAACTGTTGGTATCATATACAGATGTGTATAATTAAGTACTTTACCTCTTCATCACATGGCACAACTGGATACTTGTCTGGACAAATAGTCCTGTGTATCTCTTTTAGACGTTTGTTGTATTCACTGAGGGAATCAAATGGTGGTGCAGATTTGGGGCATCTTTGGCACTGTCTACTATAGCTATCTTTCTTTTCACATGAATTGTGCATACCCTCCTTAAATTCGTCTCCTCTTTCATCAGAACCAACAGGGACATAGTTTGTGTCTTCAGTTTCACAATCTTGAGTGCCAGAATTAGAAGTTTCTTTAAATGATTTGTTTTTATCTTCACTATGATCATGAATCTGTCTTAGAGTTTTTCTCGTTTTAATTCTACCATTTTTGCACTTTCTTTTACTTCCAGATCGCCTTTTAGTCAAAATTTTTTGTCTTATCATTGCTTTTACTAGTTTTGCCTGATCCTCATGTAAGAGGACGTTATTTAACTGTTGTGTTTGGTTACTTTCTGAGTTTGTACTATGATCTGATAAATGTAAGATACATGTATCGCTTTGTGATAACAACTGCAACCCAGATTCAGAAGTTTTATAAGCAGCAATAGGATACACACTTTCTAGTGTTTCATTTGATAAACTCGTCTTGAATGACAGTCCTGTATTGTCAATTGCATGCAAGTCTAAATTTTCTGGAAGTTTCACATTCTGATCACCAGAACAACTTTCAGATGTCGTATCCCCAATAGAAAACATGGATTTTTTGTGGGATGATGTCTCATGTTTGATGCTTTCAACCTGAACTGGTAGTTTACAAGATTCAGTTTGTTCTGATATATCTACACTTTCACAATCAGAATCATCCGTGCATTCCTTCTTTATATCTAAAACTGAAATAGGTATGTTTGCACTACAACAATGTTCAAGTGACGTAACAGGCATAACACATGTGTCATGTGACAACAAATAACCATCAAATCTATCATAATTACTACGATTCTTATCAATCATGTCGATCTGTTGTCTTATTGCCTGACATGCCGTTTTAAAATTTAAATCATCACATAAAAGGAATAAATCATTAACATGTTTGTATTCTATATCAATTTTCCCTGTATACACCAAAGTAACTAAAGCTTCAACCATTTCAGGCGAAAATTTGGTACAATCAATTCTTTCTTTTTTCTTTTCTAATTTTTGTAGTTCTGTGTAATATGAATTTAAATTGGCACACATAAATTGATTGGCTATCAACACAAGTCTGTGGACATAAATTTCCCCTCTGTTAGATTCTAATGCCACATCACATATAACATTCTTCTTTTGAAGTTCATATAGTGAATGCAGTAATTGGTTTTGGTAGTGATGAATTTCTATTTTCATGATGGGTTCCATAAGCATGTTCATGTCACTCCAATTAACATATTACCTGAAATAAGAAAATATGTGTCCATTAAGAAAAGAATCCTTTTAATTTTGAGTTGTTCAATATGTTCAACAAAGTACTGTAAATTCAGAAATTATTGCGATTTTGTCATTTGAGACTAAAATGTGATTTTAATTTTTGCGATATTGAGAAAAATCTTGTTTAATTCATATAAAAAATTTCAAAATGCGAGTTTAAATCATTGCGAATATAACCTTGTCACATTTTTCGCAATAATAAAAACATCGCAATAATTTCTGAATTTACAGTATTTAATTTTTTAATTCTATCAACAAAGATTTATTTGAATCTGGAATAATTTTGAATTTTGAAAAATTGATAAGAAATGTATCATAGAACTAACCCAATTCAGGAGGATTAGCCATGCTTGCATAGCTAAGGTTTTGGTTGCTTTCACTGATATTTTAGTACATTGTAGTACTTAAGAACTAACTGACCCCACTTAGACATGCATGTATGGATAACCCTCCTTAATTGGGTTTAAGTTTTCATCATACATTTCTTATTAATTTTCCAGAATTCAAAATGATTCCAGATTCAAATAATTCCTTGTTTTCCTGTAAGTTTTATTTCAAGGCTTTATATTAGATGTTGTTTTTCTGTTTTATTTCAAGGCATTATATTAGAGATGTTTGTAGATAGAATTAAAATGAAGATCTATCAAAAAGTGAAAGATAAAACCATACCTATTATATGTATGTATTACTGATAATCATTTATTTCTGTAGTTTCATATTTATGTGGATTGAGGAAAAATTGTATTTTGTGGATATTTGATTTCATGATGATAAGCATGATAAGTATGTATAGAAAATTTATACTTTGTTCTACATTCCAATTTGTTGTTTATCTACACCTTCAACAGTCAGGGGTAACAATGGGTAATACAAGTCATTCTTATTTACTTGAAGATGTAAGTAATATTTACTTGTATAAGTAAATTTGTAAGATTTTTATTCTATTTTCAAGGTTTGAATTATCTCCCATTAATCTTCTCCGAAAATTTACTTATACAAGTAAATTTTTTTTACAATCCCTTTTAATTCTCAAGTTTTGGGGGGTCAAAACATATCTAAACATAATTTTTCTGGTTTGCTCATTAATTTATAATTAAGAGTTCAACCTTTTATCGCAAGAACTAAGCAAAGAAATCCATTGCACAAAGATGTTAAGTAACTGTGCAAAGCCTTCAAAAATTGCTCCCTGGTTGTAAATGAGCAGTATTTGAAGATAACAGACATTGAATGGGATTTTCATTGTCCATGACATTATACTTTTTATGGATTTTTTAGACAACTATTAATGACAGACAACTAAACACACTATTTGAGTAATGTAGTCAAGAAAAATTCAAGAGTAGAAGAAATAAGACTTTTTTACTTATATAAGTAAAAAAAAAATTTGAATGTCTAAGGGATATAAGTCTCTACCTCCAAATTAATTTACCTGTACCAGTAAATAAAAAACACTGGTATAAGTATTACCCCTGACTGTTCAAAATCATTGACAATGACTAAGGTACCCCACAATTAACATGATTAATAATGATTTTTCAAATTCAGATGATGGAAACTGTCAATTGTTAGTTAATTAGGAGATAACTGTATTGTATTTTTAGCTCCGACACATCAATTGGTGATTTGATGGTCGCAAAGTAAGTTTACTGGAGGTGCATATGCGGAGACAGTAAATGGGTATTTGCAACCATCAAATCACCAATTGTATGCCGTCGGAGCTTAAAATACAATATTGTTATCTCCATTCTATTAAAACTGACAGAAAACCATGTCAAATCATACATTTAAAATCTGTCATACATTGTCTGCGCTTGCGCGTACGTTTTCATAGCATCCATTGTGAATTGATGCCATGAAAATTGGTGACTTTATTCAATCAAAATGAACGTTACAAACGATGTTGCATTAGAATTGGAGTTATCATGGTTATAATCCTTCAGTGACTATCTTTGCCTGTTTTATTTTTTTTTGCATTTGCAAGGTTTTCTGCTCAGATACTACAATGTACTTAGAGCCAATTCAAAGCAAACTGGACCTGATCTATCAATGGTTTGTCTTAAATTTCAGATAAAATGGGATATGCCTCAATGTTCAATTTTGCTGTTTAAAGTCTTAATAGTTGGATAATCAACAATAGTTCTAATTATGGGCAGAATGCTTAAGTTGGTAAACATGTCTTCAAATGGTAATTGCTCATATGAAATGTATGAGGGGTCAATTGATGGTTTCAGTCATACTGTCATTTTTGTGGATCTTATTTTGCTGATAATTTTTTTTTTTAATAACATTTCTGTTTATCTAGCTATTGTATAGTTTTCAAGATAATGGACAGACGATAAAATTGGCTAAAATTCTTATTTTTTGCAAAAAATATCTATACATGCTATAAGGAGTCAACTGTTGGTTTCAGTCATCTATATATTTTTGTAAGAGTCATATTATCACAATTTGTTCTTAAGATAACTTATTTAATCTGGGCTACTTCAATTTCAAGTCCTCAGCCAGTTAATTTTATATTGAAATTGTTATGCACTATGCAGTCAAGAATTATATGTGAGAATGCTTACAGGACCATAAGGAAGGATGGACAGAAGCTAGGTATTTTTATATCCCCCGTGCCACTAATGTATTCAAACAGCAAAGGTATATAATTTTTTTAATTATTTAAAAAAATTTGGGGGTTGAATTTTATTTTGTTTAGTACATCTTTAAAAATGAATGTGGTCAAAGAACTGAAAAATTTGAAATTGGACATTTACCGTCCAATATCCAAAATCTAAGTACATTGTTAGAATCAGCATATCAAAGAACCCCAAGAATTCAATTTTTGATGAAATCAAACAAAAGTTTAATTTAGGACCCTTTGGGCCTCAATGTGGACTAATTTGATAAAGGAGCCCACAATCCAAAATCTCTAAATACATGGTTAGAGTCAGCATTTCAAAGAACCCCATAAATTCAATTTTTGTTGAATCAAACAAAGTTTAATTTTGGACTACGATTTGGACCAACTTGAAAACTGGGCCCAAAAATCTAATATTTAAATACAGGTTTAGATTCAGCATTTGAAAGTACCCTATATATATTTAATTTATGTTGAAATGAAACACAGTTTAATATTATCCATATAATTTTCTGTTCAAAGGGAAATAACTCAAACTGAATAAATAATGAACACATAGTTCTCTAAAATTAGATATGATTTAACCACTACAAAATAGTTCTCTAAAATTAGATATGATGTTATATATATCTATTTTCAAATTATAATCAATAAAATTAGATATGATTTAACTACTAACATTGTATCAAAGAACCCCAAGAATTCAATTTTTGATGAAATTAAACCAAAATATATGTTTATTAATTGACAATTTAAGCTTAGTTTTTAAAGTTCACTTCATCAAAAAATATATATATATATATATATATATATATAGCATTCAGAAAATTAGTTTATACAGAACAAACAAACAAACCTACCACAAAATTCCTCAAACATTTTACCAAAGAAAAGAAAAACAATCGAAAATGTCATTTATCATTAATACAATGTCTTTTAAAAATCTATAAAACTTATCTATAAGTGTAATCAAACTTTATATGTATAATTAACCATTTCTGTTCAAAGGGAAAACTCAATCACATAAAAATTACCACTTTTAACTATTGGAAAGGGAAATAACTCAAAAACCAGAAAAGCTAAAATTGTGAAAATTGAACTTGACCTTCATTTAGTCACAGGAAACAACATATCTAAATTTGAAAAAACTTCGTCAAAGGGTTTTCATGTTAATGAGCGTACACTGTTTGGCAGCCACCTGCCCACATGGCCGCCGTACATCCCCAAATCAATAACCGATTTTCCTTCCTTCGAAAATCCAGTTAAAAATCATCACATGTTATTAAGCAGTTAGAATACATAAGTTAATTATTTGTAGTTTTCTCAACATTCTATGACTGATGTTTTGATTTGTTTTCTTTTCAATTAATTAATTCATAACTTACATCAATTAAATAATTAACATGTTTGATGTTTGAACCTCTATACAGGTAGTTATTGGTGGTTTTTCTTCAAAAACTTAAATAAAAAACAATATTGGCTTCAGTTTTACAGTGAACACAAATAGTGAAGGTATATGTTTAAATATAGAAAAGAAAATTTATCTTATCTACTGTATTAAAATGCACATGTACCAGGCTCTCTAATATCATTTTCTACAGCGAAAAATTGGGTATTAACCTAAATATATGTAAAATTTAGGCAAAAATAAATTAAAAAATTTACTGAAAAAAACAGCTCAAATTAAATTTTCAAAATGATTGGGAGAAAATGCGAGATTTTTATTTACAGAATCAAGGCAAATTGGACACTTATTTTTCATTCAAGAGGTCATTTGACTATGAAAATTATTTAGATTTAAAGCACCCCCAAAAACATTTGTTAACAAAATACAGACTCAGCAATCACTGTTTAAGAATAGAAACTGGCAGACATGAACGTTTTATCAATGTATGTGGTAAATATGAAATATTACCTCGACATGAGAGGATATGTTTATATTGTAATTCAAATTCTATTGAAAATGAAATGCACTTTCTTCTGGAATGCCCTCTTTACAATAACCTCAGAAGAGATATGACTGATTATATCAAAAAATACCCCAGTTTAGTTAATTTAAACAGAAATGATCTTTTTACATGGATCATGAGTAATGAAGAAAGCAGAACTTTTTTTTATCTTTTTTTTTGTGCATACCTTGATAAAGGCCTGCAACTTAGAAAATCAGAAAATTAGTTAAATAGATAGCAAAATTATCTCCCCTTGACCACTGACCTTTTCCTTGTGCATTTGAACTATTATTTTATGTTTCTTTAATCACTCTGTAATGTTTATGTCATGTTGTTATTAATGTTATGCTCTTAATGGGCCCTTTAATTTGGAAAAATAAAATATTAAAATTGAGAATGGAAATGGGGAATGTGTCAAAGAGACAACAACCCGACCATAGAGCAGACAACAGCCGAAGGCCACCAATGGGTCTTCAATGCAGCGAGAAACTCCCGCACCCGTAGGCGTCCTTCAGCTGGCCCCTAAACAAATATGTATACTAGTTCAGTGATAATGGACGTCATACTAAACTCCACATTATACACAAGAAACTAAAATTAAAAATGATACAAGACTAACAAAGGCCAGAGGCTCCTGACTTGGGACAGGCGCAAAAATGCGGCGGGGTTAAACATGTTTTTTGAGATCTCAACCCTCCCCCTATACCTGTATTGTATTGTATAGTATTCATGAAGTTGCTACAGTGTTTGAATGACGAATCAGCAATTAAGGTCGTTACCAGGAAAAGAAATTGATAATAAACAATAATTCTGGCCATTCCTGTCCCCTTCTTTATTTCAATATTTTTGTTTAACCCTCTTGCTGCCGAGTTTTTTTTATTGCTTTGTCGCGCCAAAAGCATCTTGACGTTTCATATCTGTGACGTTGCAAAACTTGTGCCTCTCTGTAGAACAGCGCTTTCCCGCCGTCCATAATTTTTCCCGCGTCAATGTAGCCGTAATTATGAAAAGCGATGTAAAAGTAATTTTATGAAAACTATTGCTCTAAGATTGTTATAAACGATGTTTTTAATACAATATTATTTAAAAATAACCTTGCAATAAAGTTTTTTTTTATCTTTCTTGTCTTTAAAAAAATGCAAATAATATACCCATTGCTACTAGCTTTATAAGCGCTTTTGTTTTATCTTTGTCAAGTGAAATGCATAACTGATTCTTAACCACCTCTAAAATATTAAAATATATTTATACTTGTTATCCGATTAGCTTAGTATAACTTGTTATAATTGATAAATACAGTAAAAAAAATCTCTCAAATAATTATATAAACAAAACAACGGCCCCCAATAAAAATTAAAATAAAAACAATGCGTGTACAAATAAAAATAAATAAAAACTCCGAGCAGCCGATTCTATGAACTACTTCTTGTTGTAAAGTATCAAACGTGTCAGAATTAAATTTTCATTCCAATAGATATAGGAAGACGTGGTATGAGTGCCAATGAGACAACTCTCCATCCAAGTTACAATTTATAAAAGTAAACCATTATAGGTCAAGGTACGGCCTTCAACACGGAGCATTGTTTCGGTAGGCGAGAAAATAATTTTTATAGACGTTATTATCCATATTCATTTTGTTTATTTTTTAATCATGTTTATTATTATTTTGTTGAACACTTATTGCTCAAAATTTTAGAGCAATGTTTGAAAATACGAATTAAAAAAAACCCCAGAAAAGCGAGGGAAAAAAATCTCTAAAATTAATTTCTATTGTCTACAAATGAACCTGAATCAATAATAATTCCTTTTCATTTTCTATGATGAAGTACACACTGTAATTGGCATACACGAAATATCTTTTAAAATCTGTTGATTGATAAATTGTTCTCTTCTCAACTTTCAGTGGCAAGTGTTTCATGCAATATTAAGGACGTCTGAAATTTAATGTACAAAAAATCTGTTGCTCAGTGGGTCCTACAAAGTAAAAGATCTGTGATGAATGGCTGAAAATTGAGGTTGCCACTGGGAAATGATGATATGTAGGATAGGAAAAGAAATCATTGGGTCACCTACTAATTTAACACCCCCATTTCGAATGAAAATAAATATTTTTAGATTAGTGCTTCAATGATGAAACGGGTATAAAATGTATTGAAATATCGTATGGCAATACAAGTATATTGGGTAACATTTGTGTACTTTTACAAAAAAAATCTTCACTGAGAATTCAATCGCGGCATTTGAGCCCTAAAGAAATTTTCCAGTTCTCTTAAATAAAGCGTGTATTGTGAATATTAATATTTTGCGTAATCAAGTATAACAGTTACCTTTTCTATGATTATTTATTAGGAATGCGATTATTATATGAGATATTCTGATTGAAAGATGTATGAAAAAAACGTTTAACAAATTTCTCGAAAGTATGCAACATTTTACATGAAAATGACGAACTAGTAAACACGTTAAATAAGTTGGTATTTTAGTACTAACAAGCTTATGATCCTGTATCAATTTTTGACATCCGTCTTAAGTATACAAATAATGCATTTTATTCAGTTTGCTTCATTCCCGCCAAAATCGTCCTTTTGGCGCCGTCTTTTGACGTTGTCAGTGCCCCTCAGTTTTGTGACGTTACCATGGACCTTTGACGTTCTACACAATCAACAAGATTTGTGTGTAGAAGCCATAAATGTCCCTTTGGCAGCAAGAGGGTTAAAATATTGCAAAAGATATATATTCAACATATTTAACATGGGTAGTGATGGTTGCCAAAATGACTACTTCGGGTGCCGATTTAACCAGGTGTCGAAGTGATTAGGTGCCGAATTGACTATACTGGGTGCCAATTTGACAAGGTGCCAATTTAACCAGGTGCCAAAGTGACTAGAATTCGTGTGTGTTGTACTGTAGTGCTTTTTTTTTGTTTTTAATAAAGGCCCTTTAATAAACATGCTTGTTTTAAATGTTCTGTTTGAATAAATAAGACGATATAAAAGCTCAATCATACTGACAATAGAGATTATGTTTTCTGTATTCTAATATTCGTCTATAAATAAAGCTTTTGAACTTTGAACTTGAAAGCATTGTTTTACAAAGACAAGTCAAATGCCTGTGCGCTTTTCCTGTTTTCCTTATACAGCTGTTATAATATTTTCCTAATGGACTTCTACTGATCTGCATTGAAAAGTTGATAAATTTGTAGGCCCCCCTTTGACAATTTGATGCTTTGATTTTATTATACCTTTTATATATGACACATGGTAAGTGTAAACGAGCAAATAATTTCTTTATATTTTTACAGGTACGAGACCGTAGAGGGTTTACTTTTTGTTCAAAATAAAGCATGTTTATACACAGGTTTTCCCTCGTGGGGATTGTATAAGATACAACTAGTTACTAAAATATATCTTTAAATAACAATATATCCTAACTCACCTTAAATGTTAACATATATATCAGAAGTCCATTACCAGACTAGTAATGGACTTCTGTGTATATGTATATAACTACTATATCACTAGCCTGTCAACGCAAAGGTTGTGAGTTCGAATACCGAACGTGGCCGGATCCAGCCATTTTTAAAAGGCACTGGCTACGGTAACATTGAAATGTAAAAATAATAAAAAAGTTATTGTTACATTAGAGACTAATTGTTGAAATGCACGGTTGGGTAAGGAATTGATTAATTACGAATGCAACAATAATATAATGTCTACGGTTACGTTATGTTAATGTTATGTTAAATTTATCAAACTTTAACCTTCTATAGTTTTGTTACTTAATTCTTCGATATGTACTTAATAATAATAGTAATAATACAAATATTATTATTATTATTATTATTATTATTATTATTATTATTATTATTATTATTATTATTATTATTATTATTATTATTATTCAAATAGTGTTTAAATAGTTTTAAGTATTAATTATCATAGTTTAATGTTCTTCAAGATACTACTACAGTTTAGTAGTGTCAAAGGCGAAAAATATAGTTCAATGGTTCGATGTTAAGAAAAATATTTTTCACCTGAAGCACGGCAGACATTGAAAGTGTCTATAACTTCAAAAAGGGATATTTCAGAGTGGAATTGTAAAGAGAGTAAAACTGACGTGCACATTGCTGCATCACTCGTTTGTGATGGCTGCCGGCAGAGTGGTTTCACCAAAAAAAGCGTCGGACAGAATGATGCTCCCAAAACAACATACTGGATATGTAGAAACTGCCATTGTAAATAAAAATTTTAAAAAAATTGTATGCAAAATTGTAAAATTCAAATTAAAGTTTTCAAGTTTTATTTGAATACATATTACTAGTCCCAGCATACAATGAAGTGCATTAACGCAAATATTATTGTTACATTCGTAATTAATCGGTTCCTTACTCAACCCTGCATTCCGGCAATTAGTCTCCAATGTAACAATAACTTTTTTATTATTGTTACATTTCAATGTAACCGTAGCCAGTGCCTTTTTAAAAACAGGGGTGGGGGTTCCAACCTTATGTCCCCATTCAAAAGCATTGATCGTACAATAAAAGGGGGGCTCGAAATATGGAAATATGGAGTTGGCCTTAATCACTTTTTCGCCAAGTTATGTGATTTTCAAAAGTGAGTTCTGAGTCAATTAGGACTCCTATATATTTTCCCTCTTGAACCTTTGCTATTGAAAGATTAAGTAGACTGTAATTTGTTGAGTGGTCAGTGCTATTTGATTTCTTACATATTTTCATGTATTTACATTTTTCAGGGTAAAATTTTAGTAGCCATTTGTCACTCCATGCTTCCATCTTGTACATGATAGGTCTTCTTGTATTGTTTTATGATATTTTAGTGTTTAGAAGTATTGCGTTTAATACTTTCACTTATTGAGAAGGGTACAATAACAGGAGAAAATGTGAATTTTTCAGTTATAAAAACTGCTTTAAAGCATACAGCATGCAAGATAGTTATCTTTATACATATTTATTCAAAAGAACTTGAAATGAATTGGTTGGAAAACTTGTTTTGTCATGTCTGGGGGCTTTTAAAGCTCATTATAGGGTATGGGGTTTGCTCATGTTGAAGGCTTGCGGTGAACTATAGTCACTGTTGCTTAATGCATTCACGTTCTTTGGTCTCTGTTGAATAGTAAGTTGTCTCAATGAAAAGTCGACTCCATGATGTACAATTCTCGGTTCCTTTGGTATGAATTGGCAAATTTGCTAAGATCAACTGGTGTAAATTACAATAAATAAACAATCATCGTCGTTAATTATTGTCAATCATACTACATCTTTTTGATTTTGTTAAGTATAAAACTTTCAGGCAGTCAATGCATCATAATGAAAAAGGTAGCAGTATCTGAGCGTTATACTAAATGACTGAACACGAAATACTGAAGATCGTATTCCCAGTCATTTAGATGGTTTTTTTGTTGTTGCTGTAATTGAAAAAAAATATTTTAGTGATCTGTTGCTGTCACAACATTTGAAGATTATAGATCAGAAATTTTACTTGTTGTGCGTTGGTTTCTTTAAAACATTATGGTACATAACTTTATTTTTAGTGGTCCTGTCAGAATATAATCTTTGCAGAGCCATTCTATGTGGACTAACTTCCGGCAAATATCCAAACATTTTACATTTTTCTGTTTTTTGTTGAGTTTATTTTCATATATACTTCTGGGTATAACGATTTAAGTTATAAACATAAGCAGCCGAGGTTCCCCAATAACCCATGGCCTTTGTAAGGCGTGTCAAAGTGTATGCAAACTGCGATTTTTTTCTGAGAACGTGAAAAATGTCAGATTAGACTGAAGTACTGAAGCAAGGCACCATTTTTTTTACATATATTTATAGATAGCATGACAATCGAACATTTGCAATATGTCTAAATAATATCACAAATTGGGTTAACACAAGTGGATCTGTACTCCCATGTGGTGAATATCATTCCCACCACAAATGACCATTTAAGGTTCATCATAAGAAATGGACAAACTAACTGTTTACACCTCAAAAACTTAGTCTACAACTCTGATTGATAATCCCTTTTTGGATTCTGAGTAGAAGGAGTCACAGCAAAAAATTAAAATAGCCTTTCAAGACGTCATAATTATTTGGACTAGGGATTGAGATGAGGAAGTTGGCAAAAATTTTCCAGAATAGACTTGATTATGGCTTCAGATGAGGGATTCTGAGGCTGCCAAATCAGAAAATTGCTCCAAACTCAGAATCCCAAAAGGGATTATTTCTTGAGTACAGACTTACCTGTGCAGTTGGAAAGTTTTAAGGTCTAGTTTCCACTAGATATTTAAAAGTTATATGCATTTTGTGTTTCAGAAAGATAAAATCTTTTTTAGATTTTGATTAGCAATTTTTTTGTTCCCGCTGTATGTGTCAAAACATGAAAAATAAACAAACACGTGAATTACATCTGTTATTGTCCACTCAGTTACACCCTTTAAACATTGTTAAAAGAGAGGCGAATTCGAAGGACTACCAATTGGAAACCAAAGGGACATATTCAAACTCATAAATTGAAAATAAACTGACAGTCAGGGGTAATACTGATACAAGTCATTTTTATTTACTTGAAGATGTAAGTAATATATTTACTTGTATAAGTAAATTTGTTAGATTTTATTTTATTTTCAAGCTTTGAATTATCTCCCCTTAATCTTCTCCAAAAATTTAATTACTTATAAATACAAGAATTTTTTTTTACAACCCCTTAAATTCTCAAGTTTTGGAAGGTCAAAACATACCTAAATAGAATTTTTCTGGTTTGTTAATTAGTTTTAAATTAGAGTTCAACCTTTTTTCTCAAGAACTAAGCAAAGAAACCCATTGCGCAAAGATGTTAAGTAACTGTGCAAGGCCTTCAAAAATTGCTCCCTGAAGGCTTGTAAATGAGCAGTATTTTTGAAGATAACACACAAATGAGATTTTCATTGTCCATGAAATTAAATTTAAATGAATAGTAAAGACAACTATTGATGACAGACAATTAAACACTCTATTAGAGCAATGTAGTCAAGAGAAATTCAAGAGTAGAAGAAAATATATAACTCTTAACCTCCAAAAATTTTTACCTGTACAAGTAGATAAAAAACACTTGTATAAGTAGTACCCCTGACTGATTGACAACGCCATGGCTAAAAAAGAAAAAGACAAACAACAGAACACAAAACACAACATAGAAAACCAAAGACTGAGCAACACGAACCCCACCAAAACCTGGGGCTGATCTCAGTGCTCCGGAAGGATAAGCAGATCCTGCTCAACATGTGGCACCGTTTAAATCATCTAATGTAGTGTAGATAAAGATTTTATCTTTCTGAAACAAAAAATGATAATGAACATTAGCATAATGAATGGAATGTTTTTTTTTTCTTTTCTACCTTAATATGTATTAATATTAAGCGCAGAGATTCCCAGGTGGTCCTAATGATCATGTTGAAGAAAATCTGTTGGTCCTCACTATTATTTCTATTGCAAAATACCAAACTCTGCTAGCGGTTAAAAAAAACCATATTTCACCTTTATCATGTTTATACATTGTAGATGTGATTGAACATGATGAAAGGAGATGTGGGGTAAACATCAATGAGACAAAAATAACAAAATGACATAAATTCTTAAACAATAGACAGGTGTCTGTACAATATGTCCCTTACAATAATTGAAGGTAGAATGACGTAAAAACTTACAAGTCATTTATGTATCCCTTCACAAATAAGAATACAACCTACCATAGCAGCGCTAGCTAGTATACATGATTCAACCAGTAATCAACTCTTTCTGTGTTTTCTAGGATGATATAAATAAGAAGGATGATGACAAGTAAAGAGCCTAAGTGTGTAGTGTCTTCATACAGAGATAGCATTATAAATTCATTATACCAACTTCAGCGTAAGAACTGTTTTTGTGATGTAGAAATTACAACAAACAGTAATACAGTTTATGTACATAAAGTCATATTAGCCGTTTGTGAAAGTCCTGCACTTCATGAGTCGGTAAATGTAGCAGACAAAGTTTCATTTTTCGGAAAAACCAATATTAACTGCAGCGATTACTCGAAAGAAGTTGTTGAGTCACTTGTAAGGTATTTATATACAGGGGAGATAAAAGTGGAAGAAAGAAATGTTAAAGCATTTACCAAGCTCTGTCAATCATTCCAACTGGACAAAGCTGTTGATGCATTTGTTAGTCATATGATACAACAGAACATTTTAAATAGTGCAAGACAAGATGGCAGCCAGTTATCTGTTTCCATGGGTACATGTGATAATTTGTCAACATTGTCAGATGCAGCAGATATGGTCTCATCAGGAACATCTCTCGATCTTTCAATGAAATCTAATAAATCTTTCACAACATTGAAAGCATCAGAATGTGAGGAAAAGGAATTGATAATAGAACATACAGGGAATGAAAAACCATGTGATCAAAGTATGCAGGATTCACCCCCTTGTTTTGAAGATGATGATGATGAAAATACAGTAGATTTAACAGAATATGATACCTTGATAAAGAATAAAGGACCAAAACAGCAAGCCATTATAAAAGTGGACAACCAGGAAGGGTTTGATCCTAAAGTTAACATCTCTCAGTCAAATACAAATGCCAAAGGAAATGTTAATATGTTCTTAATGTCTCCAGAGCATAATCCTTATTATGAAGCCCCAGACACAAGAATCAAAAGACCAAGGAGAAGAACTTCACAATCAACAAGTGATGGTGCTAAAGATATACCAACATCCAAACCAAAAAGGAAACCTACAACCAGGTCAAAAAATAAAACTACAACAAGGACAGGGTTAAAGACTAAGAACAAGAAGAAAACATCTAACAAGGGAAACTTGAAGATTAAAATTAAAAAAAGTAAAGTTCAGGTGATAGAACAGGATGAGAATGAAGAAATTAGTGAAGATACAGAAACAACGGAAGATAATGTGAAACCCAAAAGAAAACGGGGTGTTGTACATCGCTGGTGCAGAAAATGTGATGTCAGATTCCCAGAGAAAGATTTGCGTAAACATCTGAGAACCAAACATCCTCCATACTCCTGTAAAATGTGTGACTGGACTGGTCTTCTGAAACGAGAGCTGGCATTACATATGTATAGTAAACATCAGATGTTAATAATGCCAGATAAATATCCTCTCTTACAATGTGACAATGCAGTAAGTATATTGAACAGGTACATGTATGTTAATCATGCCTGATAAATATCTTCTCTTACAATGTGACAATGCTAAGCATGCTAAGTATATTGAACTGGTACATGTATGTTAATCATGCCAGATAAATATCCTCTCTTACAATGTGACAATGCAGTAAGTATATTGAACAGGTACATGTATGTAAATCATGCCTGATAAATATCCTCTCTTACAATGTGACAATGCAGTAAGTATATTGAACAGGTACATGTATGTTAATCATGCCAGATAAATATCCTCTATTACAATGTGACAATGCAGTAAGTATATTGAACAGGTTAATGTAAGTTAATCATGCCTGATAAATATCCTCTCTTACAATGTGACAATGCAGTAAGTATATTGAACAGGTACATGTATGTTAATCATGCCAGATAAGTATCCTCTCTTATAATGTGACAAAACAGTAAGTATATTGAACTGGTACTTGTATGTTAATCATGCCTGATAAATATCCTCTCTTACAATGTGACAATGCAGTAAGTATATTGAACAGGTACATGTATGTTAATCATGCCAGATATATATCCTCTCTTACAATGTGACAATGCAGTAAGTATATTGAACAGGTTAATGTAAGTTAATCATGCCTGATAAATATCCTCTCTTACAATGTGACAATGCAGTAAGTATATTGAACAGGTACATGTATGTTAATCATGCCAGATAAGTATCCTCTCTTATAATGTGACAAAACAGTAAGTATATTGAACTGGTACTTGTATGTTAATCATGCCTGATAAATATCCTCTCTTACAATGTGACAATGCAGTAAGTATATTGAACAGGTACATGTATGTTAATCATGCCAGATATATATCCTCTCTTATAATGTGACAATACAGTAAGTATATTGAACTGGTACTTGTATGTTAATCATGCCTGAAAAATATCCTCTCTTACAATGTGACAATGCAGTAAGTATATTGAACAGGTACATGTATGTTAATCATGCCAGATAAATATCCTCTCTTACAATGTGACAATGCAGTAAGTATATTGAACAGGTACATGTATGTAAATCATGCCTGACAAATATCCTCTCTTACAATGTGACAATGCAGTAAGTATATTGAACAGGTACATGTATGTTAATCATGCCAGATAAATATCCTCTCTTACAATGCGACAATGCAGTAAGTATATTGAACAGGTACATGTATGTTTATCATGCCAGATAAATATCCTCTCTTACAATGTGACAATGCAGTAAGTATATTGAACAGGTACATGTATGTAAATCATGCCTGACAAATATCCTCTCTTACAATGTGACAATGCAGTAAGTATATTGAACAAGTGCATGTATGTTTATCATGCCAGATAAATATCATCTCTTACAATGTGACAATGCAGTAAGTATATTGAACAGGTACATGTATGTTAATCATGCCAGATAAATATCCTCTCTTACAATGTGACAATGCAGTAAGTATATTGAACAGGTACATGTATGTTTATCATGCCAGATAAATATCCTCTCTTGCAATGTGACAATGCAGTAAGTATATTGAACAGGTACATGTATGTTAATTGCAGTCCATTCTTAAACATATAGGACTATATATGTATACGTTTTCCTGTTTGAATGGTTTTACACTAGTCATTTTTGGAGCCCTTTATAGCTTGCTGTTTGGTGTGAGCCAATTGCAAGGCTCCATGTTGAAGGCTGTACTTTGACCTATAATGGTTTACTTTTACAAATTGTGACTTGGATGGAGAGTTGTCTCATTGGCACTCATACCACATCTTCTTATATCTATATAGTATAAAATAGTAAACTGAGGAAATAATGCATTGACAATCAATGTACTATCTGAACAATATTGATAGGCTCATAATAAAAAAAAACATATTTACAAGACATTTGTATTTGTAGACAGCCTGTACGAACTGTGACGCCCGTATATGACACGGAAACCAGGCGTAAAAATCATACTTTATCCGGGCGTCATTGCAGTGTTTAAGGAATGCATGTCCAGGCGTCAACCAGGCGTAAACCAGGCGGAAACCAAGCGTAACTGAGGCGGAAACCAGGCGTAAAATTAGGCGTAATATTTAAATGAGTACGCCTGGTCCAGAGAAAACCAGGCGTAATATGCAAATGAGTACGCCTGGTCAATAAATAAACCAGGCGTAATATCCTTACATAATAGTACACTTATTTCAAATCAGTGTATTACCCTAGCTGTGTTCTTTTGTGTATTTAATACAAACTTCTGTACTGTTGCTTTAATTTCTCATTGTTTGACATAAAACTGGAAATATTAACCATTGAAGAAGCTAATATATAAATAAATACATTTTAGACAGTCACTGCCACTGGCTCAAATAAGTTTAAAGTTTAAATAAGAATTATGACAATTAATTTTTCTTGAAATAAAACTTAAGCATTTTAATTAACTAAGTTTTTTATAAATTAATGTCCTTTAAAATATAATGATAATACTGCAATTTAACTTCATGTAAAAGATTTTAATGTTATTATCCAAGGTTAAAGGTTTTGGGATTTCAAAATTACTGTTAGAACTTAAAACTTAATAACTTAGGTTATACTCACATAATTATTATTTACCATGTTTTACTTTCCATTTTTCACAATTTTAATTAATCAATTTGATTCCATATTTCCAATTTCAAATTCTTTCAAAAAGCACAAAACAAGCTAATTATCCCTGAACATATGAAGCTGCCATAAGTCCAACTCTTGCAAACTAAAACCAAAGAGCCAAATTTTGAAAAAAATTCCCATGATCCTTTAAACAAAGCATTATGGGTATTATGATTTACGCCATACCAACAGTTTTACGCCCGTAAGAAAATTTACGCCTTGCTTATTTCAATTTACGCCAGGTTTGCCACTTTTTTCTACGCCCGTAAGGACTACAAATTTACGTTTCCTGCTCCCTTACGCCTGGATCTAGACACGTAAGTACCACTTCCGCCTGGTTTACGCCTTATTTCCAGGCGTAATACGCCTTATAATTTCATACGGGCTGAATGCAAAATGCTATAAGCCTGTATGCAATGTTATCTGTTCAAAATGTTTTAGATTATATACATGTGTGCTGGGAAGCTTAGGTTTTGTCATAGAAAAATCTCCCCTTTTTAACAATGAAAGGTTTAAATTTTTCATCAATATGTAATTCAATTTACATTGTAGATAGTATTGATTCATAGAATAAACAATATTTTCTTCAAAATAAATTGTATCAGATTGGACAAGAAGAGTAAAAATTAGTTTGATGCTTACTTTTATTCTTTCAGGGATGCACATTTAAAACTTTGTTTTCCTATGCATTAGACAGACATAAAGAATGCCACAATAGATTAGTGCGGCATCTGTGTGATGTATGTGGATCAAGTTTTGCCACAGCTGGAGGACTGAAGGAGCACTCGTTAAGACATGCAGATGAAAATCCTATATATAAATGTGATATTTGTGATGCTGTGTTTGGTTGGAAATGTAAACTGAAAGTAAGTTATTATATATATAATTAAGATTAAATACTACACCTAGGCAAATTTAGTTTGAGGGACATAACTCTTCAAAAATCATTGGTATGTTTTTGTCAACCATTTTCATAATATTTCGATTTATTTGCCTTAAGTTACACATGTTTCTTTAATTCTGTTTCACACGAATGCTTAAAATTTAAGAGTGATCTCCCTTAAAATTTTGAAATGTGTTTGTTGTTAAAAAGCACAGGATTTTGATATGCCATTAACTGGTACTTACAAACTTGCTTAGGAAAACAATTTTACCAAATTTATATAGAGATATCATTTTTATACACTGCAGAGGGAGGAAAAAACAGGGTTTTATGATTGAGGCATGTAACACGTTTTGTAACATATTGTAGTGTCTTTGTATGCTGGTGTTTTTTTTAAGTTCTAATATTTTTGACAATAAGTCATGTTACTATATACATGTACTAAGAGGATATCGGAATACTATATGAATAGCATCTCCTTGTATTGTGCTACTATTAGTATAATGAGTGAATAGTAATACTCAAGTTAATGTATACAGGTTTAATTAGTCACAGTTAATGTATACAGGTATAATTAGTCACAGTTAATGTATACAGGTATAATTAGTCACAGTTAATGTATACAGGTATAATTATTCACAGTTAATGTATACAGGTATAATTAGTCACAGTTAATGTATACAGGTATAATTAGTCACAGTTAATGTATACAGGTATAATTATTCACAGTTCACTTTGGTGAAGAACACGTAGAGGATATATAAACATTTAATATTTTAGCATCTTTTTAAAAGAGCAGGATACAAACACTATATATATTCATTGCATAATACAGTTTACCTGTTCTGCCACAAAATAGGAGAAAAGATCATAAATGAAAGTCTCACTGTATAGGGGTCTTCATTTTTGTATTCTTTAAAATTGTGGGCCATTTTTCTTTATTGCTTTTTGTTGCAAAGTTTTTTTATTCTATATATGTAGCACCCCATTTTTCTCTATTCTTTATTTTTATATAATTCTGTAAACCCCATCCAGACCCTCATTATACATATACATATATATTGTTACTTTGTAATTTTGCTATTTATCATGTTTATATTCTGTTTCAGAGTCATGAAATGAAGGAACATGGAACATATCTATTATGTGAAATCTGTACATACAAGACAAAATACAAAGATAAATTAACCATGCATTTACATCACGAACATGGACAACCATTACCAGCAAATCAGAAGATGTAAGTCAGTGGCAAATTTTAAAATGATATTATATGTCTTTTCATGCATAAATCTTTTTAGTTATAAGATTGTATAATTAGGTCTTTTTTATACTTTTAATTAGGGGTCCCAACCCATGAAGAGCTATACTAAACTTAACCTAACCCTAACCCATAGCTGACCATTACTTTAGCCCATACCATAAATCCTAACCCTAACATAGAATAAAAATCAACACTAATCAATCAATCATTCTACTAATGTCATGACTGTTAAATGTTAAATGTCAAATGTCAATTCAATGTATTTAAAGTGTATGTATAGGTCTGGCCGGGGTAAGATTTTAAATAGTTTAGGGTACTGTAAATGTACAAGTTCTTAGTGACGATTAGGAGTATTAGTCTCATTAAGCAAAACAATATCTGTTTCCTGCCTCAGGTCTTAAAAAATATTGTTGGTCAGTCAAAATTTTTGTTTATTTTGTTGTACCCAAAATTTGGAAAAATCTTGCTTAATGTTACCACTAACATGACTAACATGACTAATAACATGAATAATTTTAAGACAAAATTCTGAATTAATGGCAATATTGTATAACTGTCCTTGCATGTATAACATGTATAATATTTATCATTTTTATGCAGTATTTGTACGTAATATTTTATTGACTCAAGTCTGTGTTTATTGTTTCAGACACAGATGTGATCAGTGTGACTTTTACTGTATCAACCGTAGTAAACTTAGATTCCATAAAATAAGACACTCAGGTATTATGCTGTTATAACATGAAATTTTAAAATGATAAAATCCAAATTTAAAGTGAAAAAATGCACATTTTTTGCTGCTTTTCATGTATATTCTATACATTTAAAGACATGAATCACAAATTTTGATTTTTAGATCTGCAGAAGTGTAAATTTTATCAATTAGTAAAAACTTTTGGAATCAATGTAGCCCAGAAACAAAAGTAATGAGAAGTAACAACAGTCTAATGGAAATAACATTTTGTTCTTTCATTACATGCATATGATTGACATGTTCTATGAAAGTAAAACAGGGACTTAATTATACCCTGCTTCATCTATCCTCTCATCCTATGTGTGTTCTGTGACATTTTGTGATTTTTTTTCTTTCAATGCTGAAATTTCTGAAAATTGGTATCTTCTTGTGAACATGCTTTTTGCCCAATGGCCATTCACATCCATGAATCATTCATTTCTTGTTATAGAAATACTTATGTATTCTAACACATAAGGCCATGTATGAAATTGTCATTGCATTTTTATCAGGATTAACTAGTCAGAGATTCCTTAAATAAGGTATCAAGTTTCATGTAGGCATGCTATTCATCAATGTGATATATGCATCATGTTTACCAAATATTTATACACTTTCTTATAATTACACACTATGGCCTTTAGGAAATTTTTGTTCCATTTCTTAGGAACCATGAGTTAGAGCTTCCTGAAATTTGGTATTAACTTCACATGAGCATGCTATTCCATGTGATTCATTTTTTGAATCAATCGCTAATAAGCTTATTCTTACCAAATCTTTTAGAGGGATATATCATTAGTGAGCTATTGCTCACAAGGCATTGTTCTTTCATAATCTTATATTTAAGTCATTCTCTTCTATATTTTCACAGGAGAGAAAAATCATACCTGTGGACAGTGTGGAAAATCTTACCTTAACCAACATCAGCTGAAAAACCATATCAATAGTACACATGGAGGTAAGAATACACACAAACCATATCAATAGAACACCTGGTGGGTACACATGGAGGGAAGAATAAACATAAAGCATATCAATAGTACACATGGAGTTAAGAATAAACATAAAGCATATCAATAGTACACATGGCAGTAAGTATAAACATAAACCATATCAATAGTACACATTGAGTTAAGAATAAACATAAAGCATATCAATAGTACACATGGCAGTAAGTATAAACATAAACCATATCAATAGTACACATTGAGGTAAGAATAGATATAAACTATGACAATAGTTCACATGGAGGTAAGAATAAACATAAACCATGTCAATAGTACACATGGAGGTAAGAATAAACATAAACCATATCAATAGTACACATGGAGGTGAGACTAAACATAAACCATATCAATAGTACACATGGAGGTAAGACTAAACATAAGCCATATCAATAATACACATGGAGGTAAGAATAGATATAAACTATGACAATAGTTCACATGGAGGTAAGAATAAACATAAACCATGTCAATAGTACACATGGAGGTAAGAATAAACATAAACCATATCAATAGTACACATGGAGGTGAGACTAAACATAAACCATATCAATAGTACACATGGAGGTAAGACTAAACATAAGCCATATCAATACTACACATGGAGGTGAGAATAAACATAAACCATATCAATATAACACATAGAGGTAAGAATAAACATAAACCATATCAATAGAACACATGGAGGTAAGTATAAACATGAGCTATATCAATAGTACACCTGGAGGTAAGTATAAACATAAGCTATATCAATAGTACACATGGAGGTAAGACTAAACATAAACCATATCAATAGTACACATAGAGGTAAGAATAAACATAAACCATATCAATAGAACACATGGAGGTAAGTATAAACATAAGCTATATCAATAGTACACCTGGAGGTAAGTATAAACATAAGCTATATCAATAGTACACATGGAGGTAAGACTAAACATAAACCATATCAATAGTACACATGGAGGTAAGAATAAACATAAACCATATCAATAGTACACATGGAGGTAAAAATAAACATAAACCATATCAATAGTTCACATGGAGGTAAGAATAAACTTAAACCATATCAATAGTACACATGGAGGTTAGAATAAACATAAACCATATCAATAGTACACAAAGAGGTACTAAAATACCTACACCATATCAATAGAACACATGGAGGTTCACATAGTGGTAAGAATAAACATACACCATGCCAATAGTACACCTAGAGGTGAGAATAAACATAAACTATATCAATAGAACACATGGAGGTAAGAATAAACATAAACAACATCTATGGTACACATGGAGGTAAGAATAAGCATTAACCATATCAATAGTACACATAGAGGTAAGAATAAACATACACCATGACAATAGTACACCTAGAGGTGAGAATAAACATAAACCATATCAATAGTACACATGGAGGTAAGAATAAACATAAACCACATCTATGGTACACATGGAGGTAATTATAAACATAAACCATATCAATAGTACACATGGCGGTAATTATAAACATAAACCATATCAATAGTACACATGGAGGTAATTATAAACATAAACCATATCAATAGTACACATGGAGGTAATTATAAACATAAACCATATCAATAGTACACATGGAGGTAATTATAAACATTAACCATATCAATAGTACACATGGAGGTAAGAATAAACATTAACTATATTGATTTCTGACAAAAAAAATTCATAATTGGCCTACACTGGGAACTTAAAATGCCCATTTATCAGCATACTGCACTTTACAATATAAATAAGAAGATGTGGTATGAGTGCCAATGAGACAACTCTCCATCCAAGTCACAATGTATAATAAGTTAACAATAATAGGTCAAAGTATGGCTTTCAACACAGAGCCTTGGCTCGCACCGAACAGCAAGCTATAAAGGGCCCTAAAATGACTAACTAGTGCTGTAACAATGCAAACAGGAAAACCAACAGTCTAATCTATTTGAAAAACGAGAAACACCTATGAACTACACCAACAAACGACAACCACTGAACAACAGGCTCCTGATTTAGGACAGGTGCATAAAAATGCAGCGGGTTCAAATGTTTTAACAGGTGCCAATCTTCACCCTAACCTGAGACAGTAGTTTAACAAATAGTCTATCAGCTAGGGCTCTTGTATTATAGTCAATTTTCTAATTACATGTTTTAGCAAGTCTAATAAATTTAATTTTGTATCACATTTCAGCAAGAACATTTGACTGCCATCTTTGTTCATATGTAAGCAAGAGAAAATCGGAACTTAACAACCATATTAAGTCCAGACATTCTGTAAGTAACCATGTAGACCAAGTCTTTTATTTTTCACAAAAATTCTTGTGGTCAGAAATATTGAAAATGAAAAAGTTAAATATAAAAATACATTATAAGGCCTAATTTGGAAATCATGGTTAAGAGCTGTTCAATTAAATCATACATGGTACCAAAGGAAGGCATTTTGAAATGGGATACCCATCTATAGAAACAATTTTAGAACTTCAGAAAGTAGGGGACATTAAAACAAAGGTATTAACAGTAAACATGGTTCTTTGATTGCAAATTGTTACGTTAATGTTTATCTTAAATAATACTATATTTGCTATTCTTTTCAAAAGGAGGACCGTCCATTCACATGCAATCTATGTGACTATGCATGTAAACTGAGAGGAAACTTACATAAACATATCAGACTGGTTCACAAAGTGGATGTTGTAACAAGAAACCAGTTGCACCAAAACATGCTTCAGACAGGGAAAGGCTATATGGATTTGCTTAATGCTAGGAAAACAGATGAAATAGTGATTCAAGAAAAAGAAGAAAGTTCAAAACCCAAGGAAATTCCAAAACCCCCTTCTGAAACCACTCCTAGACTTATGCCAAGTGATGAACCCAACCAAAGACAATTTCAGCAGGTTTTGGAACCTCAAAATTTAGATGATGGTTCCGTCAGGAGAAATATTGAAATGTTGATAAGAACAAATGAAGGCTTATTGAACAGAAATCCTGAAAATTTCACTGGTCCGATAGCTGGTAGTGTTCCTATTGCTGGTAATGTGTATCAGCCAGTCAATATGACAAGTCATGGAAACTTTCAACCTCCTAGTACACAGGGATTTTCATAGGAAAATGTTCCAATTGTACATTGTTATAGCAGATATACATAAGTTTGTACACAGATCAATCAAGCTAAGTTTGCTTGTTTGGTAGGTGGTATTACCATTGTTTACTTCCAGTAAAGTAACTATGGTTATAACTAGCCAATCTAATCATGAGACAGATAACAAGGGATGACTGAAAAACCTGTTTGGCCATTTTGTTTCTATATTTATGATAGCTTTTAAAGAATTTGTGGTTCAAGAGCAAAAATAACTTTATGTAGAAAGTACACACTAAAATAATTTTACTGTATCACATTTACGATGTGGAAATGTTAATCATGTGATATATAAATCTGTAATATTGAATCATATAAATATGAGGGTCTGGATTGGGTTTACAGAAGAGAGAATAATGCCCCAAAAAAGTAATGTAAAGAGAAAAATGAGTAAAAAATATTAGAATAGAGAATAATGGGGTGCAAAAGTATAAAGAATGACTGTGAAAAATAAAAAAAATTAGTTAATACTATATATAAACTGATTAGAGAAATGAACGATGAACAGAAAAATTGTAAAATCATTTTCATGAGAATTTCATAGAACAACTGTTATTTTTAAAGATAAAGAAAAATTTCCTAAAATCTAAAGAATACACTACAGAAATTAAGGACCCCCATCCAGACCCTCATATATAACATGAAAGAATCACATTGCTTCTTTTATTATGTGACAAGTATATTCAAAAGTTTTAGGTATACAAAATATGAATAAATTTAGGAGATATGGGCTGTTTTCTGCTCTATGGTTGGGTTGTTGTCGCTTTGACACATTCCCCATTTCCAATATTAATTCTATACATCAAGGTGACAGCAACCCAATTACACAACAAAAAAAGTGTATGTGTAAACGTCATGCTCTACAAAACCGTAAGTAAATAAAAAATTGTAAATGAATTTAATAGAGAATATTATCCATTTGTCGTTTTGAACAATAAGTATGTTTAAACTAAACAGAGAATATTAAAGATCTGCCATCAAGAACAATATCTTCAACAGAGAAAAAACATGATAAAGGCTAAAAACAACCACTTAAAAGAGGTTCTTGATGCCTACACAGAACCATGAAACTTGAGATTTGTCAAAAGAGAACACTTGTATCTAGACAGACAATGTATATTCTTTTAAACATGTAACCAAAAACCTGTATCAGAAAATACAATGTATTTTACTTACCATCACTGGAACAGCTCACCATAAAACATGTCTTGTAAAGTATGAACCAATTTTTTTTATATCAAAATATATATAACAGAGAGTTGTATACTTATATTGTTGTAATTGGTAAGTGGTTGTTTAAAAACTTTTACAATTGTATTTGTATTATGGCTCTCTCATTTGTTAATTTATGCAGAGATATTTCATGTTAACAATGTTGAAAATTGTCTTATATATATATATCATGTATATATATATATATGTATTAATTGTTGAATTGTTATATTTCTATTATGAGTGTTAATTCATTTGATTTATAGGTATAATTTTTGGGACTTGATAAGGAATAGTTGTTTTGGGGAAATTTAAAATCATGGTTTTACAATTTGATCTCTCATTTGCATATATGCACATAAAACCCCTGAAGATCTAGTCTTTAAATGACAACTTATTAGCTCACCGGGGCCCGAAGGGCCCCATGTGAGCATATGCCATCACTTGGCGTCCGTCGTCGTCTGTCGTCGTAAACTATTTCAAAAATCTTCTCCTCTGAAACTACTGGGCCAAATATTTTCAAACTTTAACTAAATGTTCAAGGGTATCTAGTTTATAAATTGTATCCGAAGTTTTGATCCATCGACAAACATGGCCGCCATGGCTAAAAATAGAACGTAGGGGTCAAATGCAGTTTTTGGCTTATATCTCAAAAACTAAAGCTTTTAGAGCAAATCTGACATAGGGTAAATTGTTCATTTGGTCAAGATCTATCAGCTCTGAAATTTTCAGACGAATTGAACAACCCATTGTTGGGTTGCTGCCACCGAATTGGTAGTTTTAACAAAATTTTGCAGTTTTTTGTTATTATTTTGAATATTATTATAGATATATATAAACTGTAAGCAGCAATAATGTTCAGCAAAGTAAGATCTACAAAAAAGTTATTATGACCATAATTGTCAATTGACCCCTTAAGGAGTTATTGCCCTTTAAAGACAATTTTACACAATTTGTTCATCAAGTTTGCTAACATTTAAAAATCTTCTCCTCTGAAACTACTGGGCTAATTACCTTCAAACTTTAACTAAATGTTTCTTAGGGTATCTTGTTTATAAACTGTATCTGAAGTTTGTATCCATCGACAAACATGGCTGCCATGGCTAAAAATAGAACATAAGGGTCAAATGCAGTTTTTGGCTTATATCTCAAAAACTAAATCTTTTAGAGCAAATGTGACATGGGGTAAAATTGTTTAATTGGTCAAGATCTATCGGCCCTGAATTTATCAGACGAATCGAACAACCCATTGTTGGGTTGCTGCCACCGAATTGGTAGTTTTAACAAAATTTTGCAGTTTTTTGTTATTATTTTGAATATTATTATAGATATATATAAACTGTAAGCAGCAATAATGTTCAGCAAAGTAAGATCTACAAAAAAGTTAAATGACCAAAATTGTCAATTGACCCCTTAAGGAGTTATTGCCCTTTAAAGACAATTTTACACAATTTGTTCATCAAGTTTGCTAACATTTAAAAATCTTCTCCTTTGAAATACAGGTGAGCGATTCAGGCTCTTGAGAGCCTCTTGTAATTAGTTTTGTTGTCTCTATTAATCACAGAGTCCATTAAAATGATATCCTTCGATTGACAATTGATTCTGAGCATTTCCATAGTCATAATAGTTCAGGATATTTGATCTTTTTAATTTTAACCATTATTTTTGTTTTATAACTCTTTTGTGATATGATTAACCAGAGTAACTCCAAAACTATCAAACATGTCAAAGAAAACCCTAATATTAAAAAAAAATTAATACACTCATCAAATGCCTATGAAGGGTGTCTGATCCCGGATCCTGCTTATTGTTTTGTCAGAATCCCGTATCCCGCTTATCATTGCAATTATAGCGACTGTAATTTCACGTGTCCCGCTTTCCCATTTTCACGCAAAATAATTTGACTTTCACGTGTCACGCTTATGAAAAATCGGCCCATCCCGCATCACGCTTACACCCCAATGGGACCGACTATGAAGTATGATTTGCAATACCTAAACTTAGTTGTGTATGCTTTGGGATTAATGGGACGTTATGAAATAAAAAACATAATGTTAGTCATGTGAAATTGTCTAAACAAATAACATGGTATTAAAAATTCAACAAAAAAAACACATATTCTTTCATTCCTTTTTATATATTATTACATTATTTCTCACCATAACTCTACATTGAAAATCTAGAGAGTTTCAGATCTTATCAAATAATTTTAAACACTTGACATACAAATCAGTCTCAATATTCCATGATATTATGAAAATGGTAAACTGTTAGACAATGTTATTTTGGACCTCAATTAATAGCAATCATCCTAAAAGTAATAATTTAACTGATCCATTATTAGCATACTACGACGGTCATTAGTAAGGCAATGCAAAATAGATTTTATGCATACAGCATCTCAGTTTTTGTCTCTCCTTGACAGAGTCAAAAAGCGAGACATAGGTATGCTGTTTCCAGTATCGGTGCTGACAGCGGCATCAACAATGTATTAGTTTGTGATTAGGTCAGTTTTGTGGGGAACCACTTGTGGTAGGTCTATGATATTTGGTATGCAGTTGTATTAGCATTGGTACATCTCATTTCCATGGAAATTATTTGGCCCCGCCCCCTCAGGCCTCAGTCATGGTCTATTGGCTTTGAAACTTTTGTATAGTTTACATATATTAGTTTGTGATTAGGTCAGTTTATGGGGAATCACTAGTAGTAAGTCAATGATATTTGGTATGCAGTTATATAAGCATTGTCACATCTCATTTCTATGGTGATTATTTTGCCCGCCCCCTCAGTCATGGTCTATTGACTTTGAAACTTTTGCTAAGTTTACATGTATTAGTTTGTGATTGTGTCTGTTTATGGGGAACCACTAGTGGTAGGTCAATGATATTTGGTATGTAATATATGTATTAGCATTGGCACATCTCATTTCCATGGAGATTGTTTTGCCCCTCTGTCTCAGTCATGGTCTATTGACTTTGAAACTTTTGCTTTGTTTACATGTATTAGTTTGTGATTATGTCTGTTTATGGGGAACCACTAGAGGTAGGTCAATGATATTTGGTATGTAATATATGTATTTGCATTGGCACATCTCATTTCCATGGATTTGTTTTGCCCTGTACTTTCAATCATGATTCATTGTCTTTAAACATTTTGCATAATTTACATGTTAAAGTATTGCTATTTTAATTTCAACATTTGCATTTTACTATCAAAATAACAAAACGACGAAATATATCTCAGTGTTAACAGTTTATTGAATGAAGAAGATATTGTAGATAGTTATTAAATAAATAATTTGACAGGTATTAAAAAGAAGCTGTCATTATTAAAATGCAAGTAACTCCTTATTACTTAAAAATAAATGAATTGAATATTAAAAATGTATGATTTGGGTAAATTTTTAATATGTTATTGAAATCTATGATGATACTGGTGATACATTTTTACATGTCAGAGCAAATAAAACAAAATATAAAATGAATAGCCTTCTTTTATATGACAATGAATATCATTTCTTCATTCTCAAAATTCTACAATCAGTGTACAGGGCCATTAAAAAAATCTTGATTTGATGTTTTCCAGCACTTTTTTGGAGATGGGTAGAGTGTGCCTTACACAGAATACATGTATGAGGGTCTGGATGGGGGGTCCTTCATTTCTATATTCTTTTAGCTTTTTAGATCATTTTTTGGTCGTATATTGGTATCACGTTGTCGTCGTCTGGCATATTCGTCAGCGTCGTCCGAAGACAGATGGTTTCCGGATAATAACTTTAGTATAAGTAAATAGAAATCAATAGAATTTTAACACCAGGTTTATAACCACTAAAGGAAGTTTGGGGTTGATTTTGGGGGTTATGGTCCCTACTGTTTAGGAATTAGGGGCCAAAAAGGGGCCCAAATAAGAATTTTTGTAGTTTCCAGACAATAACTTGTGTTAAAGTGTATGAATCTCTCTTAAATTATACCAAAAGTTTCCATACCACAAAGGGATGGTTAGTATTGACTTTTGGGGGTTATGGCTCAAACCAATTAGTAATTAGGGGCAAAAAAGGGGCAAAAACAAGGGTTTTTCTGGTTAAAGGACAATTGAGACAATTTAAAAGCAGTGTAAGGGAGGTAATCCAAATCAATTAAAAGAACACTGTTTGATTAACTCCCTTACACTGCTTGTAAATTATGTATTAAGAAATGAAGATTGTCTTGAGGTGATTAGCTGTCAATTTATTTTTAGCAGTTACTATTAATTAATATTAATTTTAGCCATGACTATGTATGTCATTTTATATTTTAAAACTTTTATGATGTATTTAAATGGGTAATTATGGTTGCAAACTTCATTAGAAATTTAAATTGAGATACTGACCATATCTTGAGGGAAAGATTTTTTTTGGGGGGAATAAGGGAAAGGGGGGAGGTAAAAAAAATTGGAGGGGGGACAATTTTTCTCATTTCAGATTTCAGAAATTAAAAGAAAATTTCTTCAAATATTATTTTTTGGGGGTTAATATTCAACAGCATAGTGAATTGCACAAAAGCAAAAAACTGGGGTAAAATTTTTTTTTTTTTTTTGGGGGGGGGGGGGGGGGGTCAATTCGCAACAGCATAGTGTATTGCACAAAAGCAAAAAATTGAATATAAATTCAAATCATATAACCAATTTGAAGTTCTTTGACTACAGTTATTCTGTGTCAGAAACCTATTATGTGTCAAAAATTTAGTTACAATCTAAATTCAGACCTGTATCAAGCATATATATTGTGTCCATTTTGGCCTCAAGTTTTCAGGGTTGGACATCTGTGGTCGTATCCAGCTGCGCTCAGCGAAGCAATTTATTCTCTATATTTTAGCACCTCATTATTTTCTATTCTTTCTATTTTTTGTCTAGTTTTCTCTATTCTATATATTTTTTTCCCTTTGTTCTGCACTTTTTGCCATTATTCTCTTTTCTGTAAACCCTATCCAGACCCTTGTGTATGACAATTGATGTCAAGAAATCCTAACTTTTGTTGTTGTTAATGGTTCTGAGTGTCTCAGCTTATACTTATTTTGTGTGTTTGTATGTAATCTTTATGTTTGCTTATGCCTATTTAATATATCAGACACAGCTTCTTTGAAATAATTAGGGTTGGGATGGGAAGATGGTATTTCTTCATTTTAGCATCTTTTCATTTGTTTTATGGAATTTTTCCTTTTTTTTTTGCCATTGATCCTTTCTTTATATTTGAGCACCCAATTATTCTCCTGTTTTCTTTTTTTTTTGTCCATTATTTTCTATTATTAATATTTGAAAACCCCTATTTGTTTCTACCCCCTCTCCAATCTTATTCTTTATTTTATTAACCCCATCCAGACCCTCATATTATGTAACAGGCAAAAACAAACATACATTGTTCATGCAAAAATCCTTTAAATGAATTATTTAACACATTGATTAAGTATAAACACCATCTGGTAAGTCTTATCTGTGATTTTATCAATATTTATTACTGTAAGTTCTGGTCATGATTGTATTTTATACCTAACCTAGACTTGGTTGCTACTTTTAGAAGTCATTCTGATTTGTCCAAAACAGGAGGATTTGTAATGGACATATGGATTTTCTCGCTGTGTTGAAGACCCATTGGTGGCCTTGAGGTGTTTTCTGCTCTTTGGTCGGGTTGTTGTCTCTTTGCCACATTCCCAGTTTCCATTCTCAATTTTATAACATAGATTGGTTTAGGTATAATCTAACAGTAAATCAGAAAAAGAGCTGCATCCTAATGATTTATATTTACTGACAGTAAAATATGCATTCAGAAAAGTTGGTTCATTAGAATGCTGGCAGTTACTGTGTTAGAGACCTTAATCTGTGCATGGACTATATTGTATAAATTTAACATTCATTTACCCCATATATGTTATCTATACTGATAGATGTGGGGTATTCATCAAAGAGACCGCCACCCAATACACAAATAAATGATAACATGTAGAGGCCATATACAGTTTTCAACAATAAAAATATGAGACCAGTATCTATATCAAACTCTAAATCGTCCTGAATCTAAAAAGCTTAAGATTAATTCTACTTTGAAGGACATGCCATGAACACTAAGGGAACGACCATTTAACTACAAGGGAGGGGGGTTATGGTTTTTTCCTAAAAAAATATTCTGATCCCCAATTTGATGAAAAAAAATATTGTGGTCATGCAGACGAACAAAAAAAATATTCTGATTCCAGATTGTCCCCATACCTTATAGTGTTAAATTTTTGAAAAAAATAATTTGATTGATAGCGTCTAAAAAACAAAAAAAAATCTTTGCGCTTTGCGCGGAAAAAAAATTCTGACTCAGACAAAAACCATAACCCCTCCCCCCGGTTGAAGTTAAATGGTTGCTCCCTAAATTCTCCAAATTGCTCCCAAAAAAATCTAGAATACGACATAACAATCACTGATGAGGTGCCTGGTTTGAGCAGGCAAATGCATCTGTTTTTTTTTGTTTTTTGGAAAGATTGGAACTATTCAGTATTGTTCCTAGTCTTTCCTAAGGCACCGGCCTCCTAAACAAGAAGTAGCACAGGTTAGCTACTAAATCTACAAATTGAATATACACTGCGATATAGTTCCCTATATTTGTAATGTCTGTGAACTTATGCACATATGAACTGTGAAAATTTTGGGTTATATCTTGGAGCCGTTCATTCAAGTATGTGCAAATATATGTCTTTTAAGTTTTGTCAATTTGTAGGCTTTTTTTGTCATTTTAATTAATGATACGGCCAGAACTAATTGACGCCAATTACAGTTTTGAAAAGGTATCAATTGCGCCACTCTATTTTTCTGAGGGTATTAAGTGCGCCACATTTACCTGTATATTTTTTTACCTATATTATATATGATCATGCACTATAATTAACCTGTTGACTTTAGATTAAACAGAACACTTATCAAAATTAAGAAACTCATAAATAAATAAATTGTTCAGTAATATAATAGTTTTTTTTTCATGTAATGATCTTTGATATATTGTTCGAGAAAATAGTCTGATAGAGGGAAACCCATCATCGTTGTAGAAGATCACAAATTATGTCAGGCATTTGTTAAGAAAAATAGAGAAATTAGATAGAGATGTACAGTGAAGTCGTGTTGTGCTAGACTATTTACAGATGAATCTTATACAGTTATTTTGAGTGGAGAATGAGACCATATACATGTAAATAATACTCAGTAACTAGAAAGACAGATCTTGAGAACAGTATACAAGTGAATTGCAACTGATATGAATAAGTTGGTAAAATTGGCGCAATTGTATGATTGTTTTATTGGCGCAAATGAAACCTATAGTTTTCAAAATGAAGTGGCGCAGAAGTAGCATTTGCACAAATATATTCATTTTTGGCGCTGATAGATATCGGCCAATGATACAATATCATAATGCTTGACAACTGCCAAGATTACCAAACAATCGGAGGTAAGGTGGGGCCTTAATTACAATGTCCCACCTCCTTAAATGCCAATCATATTGACCAAATTACTTATCAAATAAATCAAATGCCCCCCCCCCCCCTTAGTATTAACATTAAATGTACCAATTTTACTGCACCAAATGGCCATTAACAAACGTCACTTCAGTGATGCTGGAGGCCAAAATAACTTGAAAATCCCAAACTTAATACAAACTTAGAAGAGCTGATGTATAACCGAAAGGTGTACATGTAGGTATATATTTTCTCAGAGACAAGTGCCTGTGAGAGATTATAGTTACGAACGGTAAATATACACACTTTAAAAATAAAATCACAGACAAAAACGGGGAAAATAAACAACCTTTCGTCGTAAATTTTTCGTTTATTAATTTCGCATAAAACCAAGTAGTCCTTCACATTTTCCCATGCATGTACATTTTATAGCTAATTACTACAAGGCACGAAGTTTGCTCTGCATGTCATTTTTGAAAGCCTACGGTAAACTATAGTTGTTACATAGTTATATAACATAAAACCTTACTTGGAATGGAACCACATTTGAGTGTATTAAAGGCACAAACACCTTTCCTGAAAAAATACCTATATAACTTAATTAATCTTCTTCTTCTTTCAGTAACTTCCTCCTGTGGTTAGGAGCACATCAATTTCTTGATTATACATAATGGGCTTATATTACACGGACTTATATACAGCTAAAATCACTTTGTTATTTCCCAGTATAAAACGCAATTGCATATATTAAAATACGATGGGCTTATTTTACACGGACGATATTAAAAGTTATTCACTTTGATACTTCGTTAAAAATAGTCTAAAATCTAAAATGACACTGATTCACTTTATGACATTAGTAAAACCGTGGTCTGACACTATTAAATATGTCTCTATATTCTAAAATTAATATATGCATGTAAAGGCCCAACAAGTTAGTGCAGAAAAAGGTTAAAAAAACTCAAGAACCTTTTTTGGATTCTATAAACCAAATTTTATCTAATGATTTTAAATATTTTTCTTAAATTCACGATTCCGTTGATTTTAATAATTATAGGAAACTAAGGTTCCAACTTCTTCACGCAAAGTTGACCTTATTGATGGGTTTGTCTGCTCTTTTTGTAGTTCCCGTTTTGTCATATAATAGCTCATCACGTATATATGCGAGAACTTTTAAAAACATCATTGACCTTCAATTTTTTTGGGTATGAGTTTGCCTTTAAAGGCACTGAATTAATCAAACTTGTGTACTTTTCATGTACTATAAAACTGATTTCTCAGCTAATCCACAGGAGTGTGTTGATTTAATGGATACCTATCTTTAATTGTCCGTTTATAATAAATTATTAAGAATTAAACTAAGGTTCCAACTTCCTTGGGCAAAATTTGACCTTTCACATTGGTTTTACTTTTCTCTTCACTGGCCTTTTCATTTATGTATAAAAGATCGAAATGCTTATTTTCCTATATCAAGTACTGGGTCTTGTTAATTGTGTGTGGCCTGTACAATAAAATCGTTATTCCTGCGGTACTTTATGGATATGAACTTTGGAATTGGTTAAATCTGAAAGATGTAAGGTCTCTTCTTATAAAATTCAAGCATTTCATTGTCAAAAATATTCAATTCTTCCCTAAGCGAATACGGTCGGATATGTGAGAATCAATGTCCAAACTTGAGAGACTACTGATATTAGTAGAAAAACGGAAACTTATGTTCCTACATTAACTTTGCGATATTAATGTCAACTCAATTACCAAACGAATTTTCATTTAACAGACTGTGCCAGTTTTTCGGAGATACCTGTAGACGACAATATAGATTCATCCCAGACATAATTATAATAACATTTTATCAAAAAAATTGTTTTTGAATTTTTGATACGGGCACTTTTCCAGCGAAATTTCAGTACTATGTTACTATAAAAGAGAGACTTCAAAAGGGTAAGCGTATGCGAAGAGACAACGTTTTATCAGATTTATAAGATTGACTGAGAACAATGACCAACTTCCTATGGCAATATGTTAAAATCACTGGCAGACTTTTAACAGCGAAACATGTTGCCAAACTTTGGACTACTCCCCCGACTAACGAAACTGCAAATTATGTGGACACTTTGTTCAGGATACCATGAACCATCAAACAAGTCTGTGCACAGAACTACAAACACAGAGAGTCTTGCTATATGATCGATTAACTGAATTGATTAGTGAAAATTTCATAATACAGATTATTTTCAAAATCAAACGAGAACATTTTATGTTTTCTACTTGGGGGAAAAAGGAAGAACTCTGGGACATTTTAACACCAGAGCATTATTTGGAAGTCCTTAACGAAGGATTTTCATTTCTAAAATACTGTAGACTGTAAATACTTTTCCATCCAAAACATTATGTGACATTTTCATTTACGATTTTAAAACTTTAAAATTTTATATTAATATATATGCATGTTGTTAAATTTGTCGATCCCCTATAGAAGTAAATAAAGTATGATGATTATAATGAACTTGTCGATAAAGGCAAATCCAAAATAGTGCTTCAATGCTTCAATGCACTTAATTTATCAAGTGTTATTTTCATTTAGGTGATACCACTAGCGCTGCTTACGGACTAGTATCTGCTAATCCTGGAGGGTATAATCAGATCAGTAGTCATTGCTTAGTCCTGACGTGATTTATAGCATACCTGGATATATTTAGAAATGATTAAGACACTCCACAAGCATATTTAACTTTAGATGGATTTGGCGTCTTTTATTTTAGGTACCTATTGGTCATAAAGCTCCTCACATATTCAGGCGCTTTTACGTCCTTGGTTACAATTTTCGGGGTTTCAGTGTTACTGTTAAAGGTAAATCGAGAGAGCGGTACGGACGAGCCAAATGCTTCTTAAGTGTATTTTGCATTTACTAACACTGGGTCGGAGCCGCTGCTGTTGGACTGTTTGTTCCAAAATGGTATCATCAACTCAGAAGTCACTGCTTCCAATTATGTCCTGACATGACTTAAAGAATAGGACGGCTTCCTTAAATTTTCTGTTGGTAAATTCTGAATATTCCAACTCCCAAAAGAAAAGTTGACCTTATATACATGATGTATGGATTTGGCTATATTTTTAGGCCTCTTTTGGCTACATATATCTTCATATTCAAGTACTTAGTATACACCATATACTATTAATTTTGATGGTTGGAGCAAAAGGAGCAGAATAAAGGGAAAAATAAGAAAAGTGAAAATAGGCTATAGATAAACAATTGAAAATAGGGAATAATGGGGTTCTGATATATAAGTAATAGAGAATAAATGCCAAAATAAATAAAGATTTGAGAATAATAGTCTAAACAATTAAAAAATAAAGAAAGGAAAGACCCCCATCCAGACCCTCATATAGAAATAAAAAACTATTTAAACCTAAAGTAGGTTAAATTTTTTCCATTAACATTGTACAAGTGAGCAGCAGTATTTGTAGTTATTTCTTTCGAAATGATAGCTTTGTCATGCCCGTTTTATGATACAATTGTCAGTTCAACTTTTTTAAAATGTTTCAGGTTGGTTGTACAATTATATAAGGGTCTGTATGGGGTTAACAGAATGGAGAATAATAGGGCAATACTACAGAAAAATGTGACAAAAATAATTGTATAAAAAAGTAGGCAAAAAACATAAGCAATAGAGAATAAAGGGATGGGTGGGGCTAAAATATAAAGAACGGAGGATACTATGCAAAATTTATAAAGAATAGAGAAAATGGTTTTAAGAATTAAAGGATACAGAATTGAAGAATCCCCCATCAAGACCTTCTTGTATTATATCTGGCCAGACTGTGAACCGTATTTAACGTAAATTTTTTTGTGCAAATAAGATTTATCTATTGTCTTATTGTCTATAAATCATGAGGCTATCATCTCGAACTAGAACTATCAGTAGCGGATCCAGAACTTTTTATAAGGGGGGGGGGGCCACTGACTGACATAAGGGGGGCCCGCTCCAGTCATGCTTCAGTGATTCCCTATATAATCAACCAAATTTTTCCCACGAAAGGGGGGCCCGGGCCCCCCAGGGCCCCCTCCCTGGATCCGCTTATGACTATAACCAGGGACGGATCCAGGATTTCGGAAAGGGGGGGGGGGCGAAGTATTAAAGTTTTTTTGGACCTTTTTTTCACTAAAAAACATAAAATAAGTGTAAAATGCATTTTATACTTAAAGTGTAGGGGTTGGACATTTCTGGTGCCGTATTCTCTCAAATGATTGGATGGATCCAAAGCTATAATAATGTACTAATTAATATATTTGATGTGGGATTTGTCAGTAAAAAATGGACATGGAAAATTCTCGTTTGTTGTATGGTTAGTTAGCATAACCTCACAGATTTCTTGTTGTAAACAAGATATACGGCTATTCAATGAAATTTACAATACGACCGACACGAAGAAAGACAAACAAGCAATTTTCATCCAAATGTTTGGTTGAAATGTTTCACCCAACAAGGGAAGTGAGGGGTTCCAAATCAACCAGAGGCTACGAATGAGTCGGAAATGACAATGAAGTTGTGAATGACGGTCGACACATGGAGACATATAGGCCACACCCAGCAGGCAGGTTGCAGTCGGACCTGAAAAAGTATTCAGTATATAAGTTCGGCGAAACAGACATTCCGGTCAGACATGGGATTCACATGCAACCCCCCCCCCCCCCCCCTAAAAAAAAAAAAAAAATTACGCCCGTTTTTTATTCATCATGTTCATTTAATGCTAAATAATTCTATTGAAAATATTTTTTTCTAATAGCAAAAAAGTGGACAAGATTATTGTTTTCAATCCAGATACGGCCAGAATTTTTGTTTAAGGCAAAAATCAGGGTCATAATTTTTTCTCTAAAATATCTCAGACTGCCCCTTCAGATCAAATGGTCCGTACCTTAGACTTTAAATGTATATCTAGAGCTTACTGACTGCGGATCACTATTCATCAATATTATTAATGGGCTGGGGCGTGTGGGGTTAAACATGTTTTCGTAGGTAAATAATATTGCTGTGGAACTTTTTTTTTCATGAGAGTGTAATAGAGTATAACTTTCTGTTGGGTGGAATTGTGAAATAGAAGTCAATACGT
Organism: Mytilus californianus; assembly: GCF_021869535.1. Taxonomy (NCBI): domain Eukaryota; kingdom Metazoa; phylum Mollusca; class Bivalvia; order Mytilida; family Mytilidae; genus Mytilus; species Mytilus californianus. The sequence continues at coordinate 42,978,251 of NW_026262734.1, read as the reverse complement.
TCTTGCTCAATACTTTGTCGCTTTGAAGGCGTCATGCTTGTCATCCTCAGCCTAAGCAATGTGTTACTGTAATTTGAATTTCAAAATGACTGAGTGACTTTTTTTCGACGAACTGGTCAACTCCACCGTAGAGAATCACATGACTTTGACACAATCAATAATATATTACAGTAAAATACGAGCGAAAAATATCTTTATAAGTAAAGAATTGTCGCATAAAAATTAAATACACGGGAAATGGCAAAGTTCACAAAGTCTAGTCTGATTAATCATTTTACAAAAAAAAAAAAAAAAAAGTGCAAGCAAAGGGGGGGCGTACGCCCTCTACGCCCCCTTCTGGATCCGCCACTGTTTAAACTGGAACTTTTACTAAAATCAATCCTCGGTCTCTAACTCAAAATAACCGATCGTTAGCCTGTCCGGAATTTATATTTCCCGCCACAATTTACTTTCAGTCTGTATTATCTCCCCTAAATGCACCACTGAAATTGCTTCCGGTCCAAACAAAAATACACTGAAAATTAATATTTACAGGTTTAGGTAAGGTTTAAGAACATAGTGTAAAACAATTAAATGAAAATGGAAAGTGAGAGGGGAATAAAACATGGTTATACATGCAAAGGCATCATGTCATGTCACAATTTGGGACCAATGGTCTAAATGTCACCGCCCCCCCTATAATTTTGCGAAGTCGAAGAGTTTTGTTGTTGATATTTCAAGCATTATTCTTCTTGCTTATATATGCACTACACCATCAAGCAGTCTGATGATTAAATTATGTTCTATGCTTGTCATATTTAGGGAGCTGGCATTTGATTTTTATGGGGCGCTAGGATGAAAAATTTTGTCCTGCATTTTTTTAGTTTGTAATCTTTGTCCTGCCTTTTTATTTTTCACTCTACTCGGTCGTGCCTTTTTTTTTAGTTTATCCTGACTTTTTTTTACATAAATTGTCATCCTGCCCCTTTTTTTTGCAAAGTGTCTCATCCTGCCTTTTTTTTTACACAACACTCCTGTCCTGCCTATTTTTTTAAAATTTCATACTAGCCCCCATAAAAATCAAATGGTAGCTCCCTTACAATGATTAATCAATGAAGTAAAATAAGGAAGTTCTGTGCTTTTTGGAACAAATTTGTTGGTATAGGCCAGTTCATAGTTATAATTACAGCCATATTGAAAAGGGGGCAGATTTTTTTGATATTGGTGGGAATAGTATGCAATTACCAGAAATCCTTTGCATGTTTCCAAGCAACTGTTCTGTGTGGCCATTTTACTATTCATTCTAACCTGAGACTACTATAACACAGTAGTGTTATAAGTAGTCTAAACTTTAACTTCAAGATACCTAATAAACTTATAAACATATATCTTAATCTTATAAAGTACATTGTATATAAGATATTTTACAAAGTTTATAAGATATCTTATAAAAACTAGATTATATAATATATCTTATAAAAACTAGATTATATAATATATCTTATAAAAACTAGATTATATTACATATCTTCATGATCTTATAAAAACTAGATTAAATATCTTATAAAAACTAGATTATATAATATATCTTATAAAAACTAGATTATATAAGATATCTTATATTATATGAGATATCTTATATATTTAATGAGATATCTTATATAAGATATCTTATAAACTTTTATAAAGTGAAACACAGATTTCTCTCCCAAAAAACACCAAGTAATTACTCCCATCTGGGAGGGTTTTATGACCTGTTGATTGCAGGTAAGAGTAATAAAAATCGACAAAGCACGACTGCATGGTCTGACAGTGACATAATTACAGGTCATCTATTCTCTCACTTCTTCCTATTTCAATCATTTCCTATTTAGTTTTATTTCTGAAAGCTATAAAAAAAGGTTAACGAAATGATTTTTAAAATTTTTATACAAATATGTATTTTTAGATTGGAAAATTATTTACATTCTTTCATAATCTCATAATCAAGAATGGCAACTTGATATTTACAATAAGTTGTATTTATAGTCAGTTTAAACATATAGATATTAGTATATACATGGTTTAAAAAATAATAGTAATGATACAAAAAAAAAATAATGAATAAAATAAAATAGTGTAGATAAATTACATATATATATTATATTTATATAATCTTCCTTTATTTCTTATCATTTAAATTTAGAAAAAACGATTGAATAAATTCAATTAAAATATATGTCTTTATTTTCTATTAATAATACTCCACTTACAGGTGATGTTTTGTTTGTTTTATACATGTTTCTTAGGTATGAAAAACCAACACTGTCAGAACAAATGCTGAATATAATTTTAATAAATAAAGTTGTACAGGATTCTTTAATAAAATCAGATTATAATATGTCTCTGATTAAATTTAACAAATCTCACACTTTTCATCATTTTTGTGACTGTCATTTAATGACAGGAAACACAAGAAATGTTTATTGTAGTCATCAACTACTGGCACACTTCAAAGGTAATCATAGCAATAAAAATCATGTTGTTGGGAGAAACCACACCAAGGTAATAAACAATTCAGGAGTTTTAGGGAGGAATTACTCCAAGTTTCTCCCAATTTCCTCCCAAGATTTGGAGAGAGTTGCTGGAGTCTCTTGGTGTGAAACCAAGTTTTTACACAGTGTAGGGAGTATGAGATTACATCCTCTCTGTGTGTACTGTATATAGCATGTATCATGTGTATAGTTTATAAGATATTTTATATAGTTTATAAGATATCTCATATAACATGTATAACATGTATAATTTATAAGATATCGCATATAATTAATAAGATATCGCATATGATTTATAAGATATCTCATATAATTTTCTTTACAAGATATCTTATAAATTATATGAGATATCTTATAAGCTATATGAGATATCTTATAAACTATATAAGATATCTTATAGACTATATAAGATATCTTATAAACTATATAAGATATCTTATGGACTATATAAGGCCAACTAAAATTAATTAGTAGATTTTCATCCAGATTTTTTTTTTTAAATGGGGCGGGTGGACATGGTGGGAGGATTTAATTTTTTAATTTTTATTTCCTCCTAAACCCTTTTGTGACGTGTTGTTGATATACAAAGGTAATAAAAAGATTACACAGGGGTCGACTTAAGCACTGGCCGCTGGCCAAAGGCCAGTAGAATTTCAATAGAGCCAGTTGAACATAAAGACTACTGGCCCCATTGGCCATTACATTTGAATATATTTTCACTTATATAGTATTATTAGGGCAAATTTTATTTGAGTTGGGCTAGTAAATTTACGCTCTAACTGGCCCTATTGACCAGTCAAGGATATAACTCTATAGGGTTATTACAGTAAATATCTTGCATGTGTTATTACAGATACTTTCATGAGTTGTCTACTCTTTAATCCTTAAATTTTCTAAATCTGTAATAACATATGTTTGTTATTTGTAAAATAAATCATAAATATTTTAATTTATAGTGGGCTCTAGGGAACTATTGAAACTTTGCGCAGAAACTAAATGCATAGCCTTGATAACTAACTTTGAAATTAAATTAATACATTTTTCCTTAACCATGGTAAATCAATGAGACAAGGCTTTTAAGGGATAAACTTAGCTGTAATAACAAGGCTTTGTTATTAAAGGCATGTAACTTATTATATGAGACACTTGGGAATTACTGGGAAGCTTGCGCAGAACCTCATTACATGCTCTGATCATTATTTCTTAAAATGAATAAAAATACATTGTAATTAAGCATGATGTAAGTCTTAGCAAATGCTTTTGAAAGATGTAGAGAAGCTGTAATAACACCCTTTAGTTATTACAGGCTTATTTTTTCTGTAATAACATAGGTGTACTATGCATGATTGGCAAACTATGAACTGTTATATCTTTTTATAGTTAAGTAAACACAAAGACAATAGTAATATCAATAGAACTTGTATGCATTTTAACAAAAACTAATGATGTATATTGTCCCTTTGAAACATGTAACATACATATGTTATCACAGTTCTTTGATTTTTTAGTCCACAATAACAAATGTATGTTATTTTTCTCTAATAACCCTATAGAGTTATATTATATCCTTGACTGTTGACCATACTTTAAAATTTTGTTAAGTCGACCTCTGTTACATCATGTATATATAAGGAATTCTAGATTATTTTTCAAATTCTTAAATGAATTTATTTTGCTTTCTAAGCTATGATTTGTAGTGCCCATAAAATGAAGCATATGCATTGGTATGCAACACAAATATTATGAGTACAGAGTGAAATGGAAACTCAAACTGTGTTGAAAATACTAGGGTTGATGCTTTTAAGATTCTTACATGTATTCAAGGTGCAAATATAATTACAATGTAAATCATGAACTTAACCAAAAAGAAAAAGTTGTTAAATGACTCTGTTGAGGGGCTGGGGACATAGGGTGTTTGCTGTTTGTCAACGAAAAACGACAGCTTTGTGTTAAATCTAAGAGCTTGCTATAATACATGTTGTAGGTTGGCCGATTCTTTGTACTCAATATACGGTCATAAATCGCACAAGTTCGTCTTTGTGTCAATTACTTTATTCCATTCATGTTTTTGTACCAATGTGTTCCAAGATTTTTACGCTTTGGATATCATTCACAGTCCAAATTTCCTGACATAAAGTCATTATTATACACCTTTTCGCTATTCCCGGCTGACCCGAGAATCTGTCCCGCTTGAACTTTTGACGTCATACAACAATCACTTTTCGATTGTGGCGTCAGATATTTTGTATTGTGACGTCAAAATTTTACGGGAACCTGTGTGATGTCCAGTAATGGCGGACAAATAGCGATAAGGTGTATTGTATAAATAAAAAATTCCACTGGTTTTCTATTCACTGAAATTTGTGACATACCGCGATTAGCGTTCTTTGACGCCCGAATATTTCATGCCCTTCTAGTAATCAATCTATATTCTCAGAAGATAATGTTGTCATCATTGAGCCAAAGAATATGTTGACTTATATTACTCGGAAGAAAAACGAAAACCGTAATTTGAAACAGGAAGTTTTGAATGAAACGAAATTATCTGCGGTTACTGGTAACGGAAATGAACAAAATCCGGAAATCTTAAATTTTTGAAAATTAAAAAAATCGGGGCGGGCGGGGATGAAAATCTATCAATTAATTTTAATTGGCCTAAGATATCTTATCTTATATATTATATGAGATATCTTGACTTTGAAATAAATAGTAAAATGGCTTGCCATAGTTCTGTTTCAATGATGTTTTACCATATTTTTTAACCATTTTTACTTCCAATTTGAACATCTGCCCCCCTTTTCAACATGGCTGCAATAGCCATGAAAGGGCCTATTACAGAAGAACAAATTAACTAGTGGTTGATATTTTGAACAAGAGGTTTTATATTGAAATGAGAGGATAGAGAACAGCAGAAGTGAGCTGTTCTCTTAAGTTGTCTATTGTGGGAGACTAAAATATCGAAATAGGGGATCAATTGAACTTTGGGACCACAATACTTATATACCAGTTTCGTCAACAATACTTGTATATAGTTTACCAGTATGTGAAGTTTATATACATGTACATATACCACTATTGTCAACAATACTCATATATAATTTATGAATGACCCAGAAACAACAGGCATCCACACACAAACTATCAATTGAATCTTGCTGTGCCAGAATAAAACAGAAATTCAATATTATGAAGGTACTGTATGGCTAAGATTACTTTGAAAACGTAACTGACAAAAATTATTGTTACTGTTAGGACAAATTGTGCTGTCGGGTTAGAAACCAAATAAATCACGGACGTAAACATACTATTTGTGTCTAGGGTAACATTGCATTATCATAACGCTATATTTATTAAAACTTTAAGAGACTTTGGTTTTTGACTCAAGACGGAGTAAAAAAAGCGAGACTTACCTTATTGTTTCAGGCGCCAGCATCAACAATGTATTAGTTTGTGATTAGGTCATTTTATGGGGAACCACTAGTGGTAGGTCAATGATATTTGGTATGCAGTGATTAGCATTGGCACATCTCATTTCCAAGGAGATTATTTTTGCCCCGCCTCCTAAGTCATGGTTTATTGACTTTGAAACTTCTGCTTAGTTTACATGTATTACTAATTTGTGATTAGGTCAGTTTATTGGGAACCACTAGTGGTAGGTCAATGTTATTTGTCATTCAGTTGTACTAGACTACTAGCATTGGCATATCTCATTTCCATGGAGATTATTTGGCCCTGTACCTTCAGTCATGGTTTGCTCCATACTAGTTGTGCAGAATTTGCCATCCTAAATAAAATATACAATTTATCATGTTTATATGCAACATTGTATCTTTGAATTAATTTAGAATGAAAGGTTGCATTTTAACATTACATGTATTGAAATGCATTGACGTATCAATAACACAATGTAACTGTAGACACACATATCATTGTTATGTTTGTATTTAATGGATTCACAACCCAACCTTGCATTCAGGCAATTAGTCTTAAATGTACGGTAACAATAATGTTTTGTTATTGTTACGTTTTCAACCTAATTGTACATCGCCAGTGCTTGAAAGGGGTTTCAAGCACTTAATTGATTCCTATCTAGATTAAAGAATGTACTGAGACCAATGGGAGGAATACAGTCTAAGACGCAGTCAACAACCTAATGTGTATCCTCATTGCTGAGCAATACCCAGTCTAGCAGTAAATATACTGGAAAGTCCCAAAACGGGCTTTGCAGTTGTCAGATTTTGCCATCCGCATAATCCCCTATAAAGCCCCATTACATTGTAACTCTAACTAAAAAACTGATAAGTACACCTTTTAGACAAACTTAGAGTACCCATAACAGAAGCAGTATTCTTCAAAATAAGCAATTTTGTGTACAAAACCTTAAATAAATGGTACAACTTCAGTAATTACATGTCAGTCAGGGGTACTACTTGTACAAGTAATCTTTATTTACTTGAAGAAGTAAATAAAATATACTTATATAAGTTAATTATAATGTTTGAATAATCTCCCCTTAATTTTCTCAAAAATTTACTTGTATAAGTAATTTTTTTTACAATCCCACAAAAATTCTCTAGTTTGAGATGTAAAAACATGCCTTTAACAATTTTTCTCAGGTTAGCTCATAATTTTTGATTAATAGCATGATTAGAGTTCAATGTTTCATCTCATTAATTCAACAAAGAAACTGATTGCGCAAAGATCTTAAGTATTTGCGCAAGGCCTTCAAAAATTGCCTCTTGGGGGCTTGTAAATGAGCAGTGTTCTGAAGATAACAGACAAATGAGATTTTCATTGTCCATGAAATTACACTTAAATGATTAGTAAAGACATCTGCAAAGGACATACAGTTAAAAATTCTATTAGAGCAAAGAAGTCCTAAGAATTCAAGAAAAGAACATAGGATGACTTTTTACTTGTATAAGTAAAAAAATCTGAATGTCTAAGGGACATAACTAAGCCCAATTTTTTTTTACCTATACAAGTAAATAAAATACACTTGTATAAGTATCATACAAATCTACTTATATAAGTATATTAATATTTACTTCTTCAAGTAAATAAATATTACTTGTACAAGTAGTACCCCTGACTGCATGTAGATGCTTCAAAATGATATAAAACACCTGGCATGTGTCTTCAGTCAAAATGTTAGAATCCCTATTAAACAATTATTAATGTAATAATTACCTTTTAAATATATTTTGTAGTTGTTTACCATGCAGGAGGTAAAGTGGAAAGAATCGCGATATAAAGAATCCTTATCTACAGCATTATATAAATTACAACAAGCCGATTGTTTATGTGACATATGGATCTGTACCAAAACAAGAATGGTACCAGTTCACAGACTGATGTTAGAAGCATTTACTGGTCCCCTGTGTAATACCGGTTTGAAAGATGGAAGTAGTCCTATTAATAACTTTATAGATAATTGTAGTAGATTTGATCGTGTCATTGTACTAATACTTGTTCGATACCTGTACACAGGGGAAATAATAATCGATGTGGAGTTGATCAGTGAATTCATTAAACTATGCAAGTTGCTTGACTTAGACAGTGTTGTCTTAGGAGTAGAAACTGAGCTTGAATTTTTGAACAAGAATTTGAAACAGGAAGTGACATATCTTGATGATAATTCAGGTTTTTGTCCCCAAAGGGCTTTACAGCTTGCTATTCCTGTCTCTCTTATTACTAACAAAAACAATGAGTCAGAAACTTTTGAAGATTCTTGTATGCAGCAAAATAATGACTATGTTGTAGAAGTAAAGAAAGAAGTTGCTGGTGATTCTGTTACCTTAAATGTTAGAAATGGATCCAGTACACCATGTGACAACAACAAAAGAGGTCATGAAAGAGAAAAGAAGAATGAAAGCCACGATGAAACCATTTCAGTTGATGGATCGATTGATATAGATGATGACAGTGAAACTGCAAGTCCTCAAAAAATGCTGAGACTCTCAGAAAATAACCAAAGTCTTGATGACGATGAAATTGAAAAAAGACTTCAAGAGTTTGTCAGAAGAATGACTTCATCAGACCAAATTTATACGATTGAAAAGAGAATGTGCTTAAAATGTAACAAACTTTTGGAGATAAATGAATATTTGAAACATATGAAAAATGAACATTGTCTTTTTACTTGTCCCTTGTGTGATTGGTTTAGACCTCAACTTGGTCATCTATTAGATCATATGCATAGTCAGCATAAAGTTGTCATCTCATCCAGGAAAATCTGTGGCATTAAGGTAGGTACTACTACAGTTATATGTCATCAATGGTCATAGGGCAATACTCAGGCATCAATCTATAACACATGTTCAATCATAGGCCAAATGTAGGTCCCAGTGCAGGGTTTAAGCTAGAATTTTGAGGGCTTTAGTCACTTTTGCGCGGGATGAAAATCAACCTTATTTTGGGTAACAGCAAGGGACCTAGGATGTATATTACTATCTATACATCTTTGTCAGACTTTGAAGGACTTAGGCATACTAGGCAGTTACTGCATGATTTGACTGCTGTGGCACTTTAATACGAAGATTAGGATATAAGATCTAGAAATCTAGTTTACAATTTCACTTCAGTTAGTTTCAGGGTACTTTCCTAATCTGATAAATCAACAAAAGTTGGGATCCATTTTTTTTTAACCAGGAATCACAGCATAAATGAACTTGTAAGGACTATTTCACTGCATTATTCATCATATTCATACTCATTATCCTTAAAAACGTTTGAAAGCGATATTTAGAATTAATTCTATAAAGTTGGAACCAAGGATTTGTACAAATCCTTATTGGAAAAATTCTAATGACTTTAAATTGTAAATTTATTATGATTAGATCACGTTTACTTTCGATTTCCAAATGAAATGAAAACGAAAGTGACAAGTGGATAATAAATTTAGAATGAATCCGGATTCATCTACGGAGTGGTTCGTGTTTTAAAAGGCAGGAAATTATCATTTTTTAAATTAAATTTGCTAAATAAGAACTATATTTGTCTCTCTCGTTTAGTTTGATACTTAATTATTTCGTATTTTACGTTTTAGTGTCTTTAAATTCATTGGAATACTTTCGCGCGTGCGCAGTTCATCCTGAAGGCTGGTTGACTCGTGAAAACATTTCTGAATCTATGAATAAAGTTCTATCTTTTTAATCGAAATTGTCGAAAGTTTTTGATTAAAAGTTATATCAAATATGATGAAAAAACGTTCATTTGATGAAACTACGACAAACGAACTGCAAATTGTGATCGTTTGAGAAATATTGAAATTAAAATGCGAACTGTCCGAGGGAAAACAATTTTCTTCAAATGACGAAACTACGACAAACGAACTGCAAATTGTGCTTGTTTGATAAATATTGAAATTGAAATGCCGACTGACTGATTTTACTGGGGAAAATAATTATGATGATCAATTATGAGGTTGATAAATAATTAACGGATTAGTGACCCAGGCCATCCAATGGCGATAAGCGGATTATCTGTAACCACAACTTATAACACCTGTTGTAAATGTTAATTAGCTGGGGGTCATAAACTTGTCAGAAACAATAAGACAGGTAGAATTATAGTATTTTCATGCGAAAATATTTTTACTCTTTCCAAATTCAAGTGACGAAATTGATTTGGAATACATGTACTTTCGTCATTTTGAAAAGCGTTTCGTAAATGACGAAAATGACGAGCGCTAGCAAAATCACTGCCAGTCTGACGTGTCAGAGAGAAAATTAATTTAAAATTATGTGCAGAATTTACAAATTTATAAAGTTTCTCCTGAAATTTTCCTACCTAATTCATGGAAAATTACATAAAATTTTCCCAATGTTTTCAGCACAGGCTTTGAAAATAAAATGTCAAATTAACCCCTGATACAGTAACGGTACATGACAGAGTGATTCAGTTTGTCATATGTTTATAACTCTCAGTGTTTTCATCATGTTCATGTGATGAGGAAGGGTGAACATGCTGATTTAGAGTGATACAACTGATTAATGACTCCGTCTTGTGATTCATATGGAATAGATGTATATAATCATGATAATCAACTGTTAATTGGAGCAATTTTGAATGTATCATGAGCAATTAACTGCATTCACTTTAAAAGATTAAAACAAATAAACACTAGAGCCACTTTTGGAGTTTCTTCCTGGAATATTCTTGTAAGGGGAAATGTACATCATGTAAACTGTACATGTATGTTTCAAAAAATTTGCATATTCCTATTCCAACAATTTTCTACATGCATGTTATTCTAATCTTGCTAACCAGTTGTACATGTACATGTACCTTATAAGCTTTTATACAACCATAGTAAATTAGATATAGACATTTTTGCATTATGTTATTCTATTTTTAGACTGTAGACATGTCTGAAGAATGTGAACTAATGTATATAACACAAGGCGAACCTTTCCAAGAACACATTCAACTGTAAGTATTCTTATCTTTTAGATAAAGTTTTTTTGTTTGTTTTTGTAAACTTCTGTGATACGATTGCTGTTTTATGTTAAATGGTGCAGTGATGTCCATGAAAATTGTTTCTTACCCAATGGGAAGCATTTGAAAAGTCTTTGGTTCAGCATTTTGAAATAAGAAATATGAAATTCTAATGCAACATCGTTTGTAACGTTCATTTTGATTGGATAACATCACCAATTTTCATGGCATCAATTCACATTTGATGCTATGAAAACGTAGGAGCAAGCGCAGATGGCGTATGACAGATTTTAAATATATGATTTGACGTTGTTTTCTGTCAGTTTCATTAGAATGGAGATAACAATATTGTATTTTAAGCTCCGACGGCATCAATTGGTGATTTGATGGTCGCAAATACCCGTTTACTGGCTCCGATAACGCGTGGCCAGTAAACTTAATTTGCGACCATTAAATCATCAATTGATGCCGTTTATAATTAAAATACAATACAGTTATCTCCTAAATGGCAGTGTCTAAAACTATCTGTGTAATACTAATAATGGGTTATCATTTTTGTAAATCATGCATCCCAAGCATCTTTTTACATGTAAATTAATGATTCTTATCATAACTCTCTTTACTTCATTTCATTGATTTTGGATACAGATTAGTGTTCTTCCCAGAATTTGCGAAAAGCACCATGGGATTTAAAATAGCAAGTTTCACTAAAATTACAGCACCATATTTGATAATACATTCTATTATAAATTCTATTCAGATCATGCAGATAACATTGATATGGAAAAAAAATTTAACACCATGGTAACTTTTTCTTTATTTTGAAGTATCAGCAAATTTATCTCTTAAAGTTAAGCCTCAGAAGAGATACAATCACAAGCAAAGGTCAAAAGTTAGAACATGACATTGACCTTCAACTTTGACCTTGACCTGCATTTTCAAGTTTTTGCCCAAGTATTTCAGATCAGAAGACCCTAGGTTTTTACATCTTACAGCTTCTGGGTTACTGCTTATTAAAAATTTAAAGGAGATATTATTAGAGTTTACTGGATCAAAATTGACCAAAACATCTAACACTCTAATTTAAAAAAGAATTTTCACACAAAAACAGTGTCATGGGAGATAAATATAAAGTGTTTACTTGAAGGGGAGAGTTTTCAAAGCACAAATACTGTTTGATATGCATATATATACCAAATATGTCGCCAACATGTTGCAAAACAAACAAAAAAGTGGTGGAAGAAGAAAATTAGATATAGGAATATACACGTAATCTTGACCATACATTGAAAAGGGGAGATAATCAAACTTACTTTCTCCAAATTGCGATATGTAATAGTAATGTCATGTAAGCCCAACTCCTTTTGAACAGCTTGACAGATATTGATAAAACTTTACATAACTTCATAAGCAGGGACTGAGGATGGCGATTAACTCTGTATGTCAAAGATAGAAAATGATTTGCAAAAAATGTTGTTTAATGTCTTGGATACACAAAGATGCAGTCATTTTAACCGACTTTCGTGAAACTGGTTAGAGCTGACACCTGCTGGATGCAATATCAACATACTAAATTAGAGCACAGAATGGCTTATGTAGGTAGGTATGCAGCTTACATAAAATATTATTGTGTGGCCAGACAGCTTACAGCTGGTGTTACTGTGTTATTTTTCAATTCTGTTGTCTTTCATCGTTGTCCCCATCACATTTTTTTGTTAATCTGCAAAGTTCTTTGAAAACAGCTTTACAAAATTCAACAACAAATAAAAAAAAAATGAAATTGTGAACCTGCTATTTTGATTTAAGTGATTTTTTTTGCCAAAACATGGATTTTGTAGTCATTTCTGTAAAACCTTAGCTAAAGTCTGAGGTTCCTTTGGAAAATAATAATGTATCCATGTCAGAAGGGGGATGTGAAATATGATGCTTGTTGTAGGGTGAGCACTACCCTTGTCGCACTTTAAAAGAACACTTGCAACAGCTCTTTGAGGGTTCCACATTGGGTTGTTGCCTATCAAATTTCTACCCCTATCCAACATACCCCCATTTTCCAATTACTATCCAAATTCCCCCTCCTTCATCTTACCTACCTGTATTAAATTTTGTTAAGTTTTTATCCCTATCCATCGTACCGATCTTGTAAGTTGAGCCAATTGCAACTGATTTTTACAGTTTGTTCTCATGGTGTACTGTTACACTACTGTCCCAGGTTGGGGATATGGTTGAGCGTTCATTTACATGTTTGACACCGCCACATTCTTCATGTGCCTGTCCCTAGTCAGGAGCCTGTAGTACAGTGGTTGTTGTTGGTTCATATCTGTCATTTTTGTTTTTTGAGTACTAGTATTGTCTTGTTATAAATTAGGCTGTTAGTTTTCTCATTTGAATTGTTTCACATTATTCATATCGGGACCTTTTATAGCCAACTATACGGTGAGGGATTTTCTCATTGTTATAGGCCATACAATGTTTTAACAATATGTGTTTTTGGTTGAGAATATGAAATAAAATGAATTAAAAAGTAAAACTACTTTCACGCATACAAAATGTTGTGATAGTTGTTTGGTTGTATGAATGAAGTCACCTACAATTTCAATGATAAACTGATGGGGATGGACATGAACAGGCAACATTGCTGCATTGATACGTGACGTCATTGCCTAATATTTTTCGAGTATCAAGTCCTGTTCACGATCTAAACAAATATTAGGCAGTAGGATCAAAGGAAAATTGTACAAATTGCAGATGAACATGATAAACCAGAAGAGTAGTCTAACCTGTAAAGCAGCAACCAAACTCAATTGAAGACAGATTGACACAACCTTGGGAAGAAGAAAACCAAACAACAGCAAATAACCGTCTACAAAACGCTAACTATGGACTATATAATCCATATCTGTTTTCCCATCTCCTTCAGAGTACCTCTTTATTTAAAAAACAATAATATTCAATTTTTTCTCTTGCAGGAATTCAAATATACCAATAGATGACTCTATTGAATTTGATAGACTTCCGGATGTAGTAGTTGAAAATCCATCCATCCAGGAAATATACACATGTACACTTTGTAAATATATAACAAGTATTAAATGTTATTATTACAAACATTTACGTAAAGTACATACTTGTCATACAGAGACAATTAACAATTTAGGACACAAGTTAAATGTTGACCCGTCAATAAATTCCGAACAAAGGTCAAAACCAAAAATATATCTATGTAGCTCATGTGGAAAGTCATTCAAATCACGGTATGTAATGTGTGTGGAAAAAGTTTTGGAACTTTATATAACTTTAAAGGTCACATTTCGTTACAAAACAATTTGTTAATAGAAAAATGTGACCAGTGTGATGCTTCATTTCAGTACCGCAAGTCTCTTTTACAGCATAAGAAGGCGCATCATAGAAATAGCCAGAAAATACTAGAAGAAGAAACAAAATTTGAGTGTAACATCTGCCACGTTATATATGGATCAAAAGATGCGCTTCGAGAACATACTTATGTTGAGCACAATTTAAAAAGAAAGACCTGTGAATATTGTGGAAAGGACTTTAAATGGAGATCTTCATTGGCATATCATCTAAAAAAGTGTACGAAAAATGTGCACAATAGCATAATGTTTGATTAAAACTACCTAAAATAAATTTGTTTTTTGTTAATGTTGTTCATTATAAACCCAAAAATATGAATATTAAGCTCAATGTCAGCTTGTTCTTAAACATGCTAAAACTTTGATATTAAGAGCTTGTGTTTGGTAGTAATGTCCTGCCTCTGATAGTAGAGAAAACTTTGATATTAAGAGCTTGTGTTTGGTATAATGTCCTGCCTCTGATAGTAGAGAAAACTTTGATATTTAGAGCGTGTGTTTGGTAGTAATGTCCTGCCTCTGATAGTAGAGAGGTATTGTGTTTTGGTCTTCTTAAGTTTGTCAACCCATAATCATGATAATTCCGATCGTCCATCAATCCTGTATCAGCATAATTTTTTTTGTCATGGTTGTTTACCATGAAGTTGAGTCACAACAGTTTGAAACTTGTTGGTAATTTGTACATACATGTTCATCATGATGTGAACTTTTTTACTTGTATACCAAATTACGATGTTACCTCAATTTCATGATTCACTGAACTTGGAAATTTGATAGTCAAATTTTGATATTTTTTTTTAACTGATGAATGGACTATTTTTGCAGTTAACATAAACTTAATGTTTTGATTGAATTTTTTTAAACACCAATAACTTTTCTTCCCAACTTCAACACTATAGGACAATGTATGACAAGGTCACCTATTTCACTCCCGATTTCTTTCGAAAATTACAATGTAGTAATTCGGTATTCAAGAGCTGGCAGCTGCTACTCACACTTTATGAAACATCACCAGTGTCTGAGCAGAAAGTTGATGAACCAGGGTTATGTCAAAGAACGTCTCGTCCTTTTTCTGAAAAAGTTCATCGGAAGATACCAAAATCTTGATGATAAATACTCCGAATCAACTTCGCAAATGATACATGGTGGTCTCAAAGTATAGATTTTAGGTACTAACGTTGTTTTTCATCTTAATTACGTGTTATAGTGTTCATTTTGTTGTCTTTGTATATGTTTAACTGTTACTGTTACTGTTTAGTCCATTTATGGTAATATCCTTTTGGCGTGGCTCGGTATTTATACATCCCTCCATTGTTTTATTGTGCTATTGTCATTTTTTATATTCTTGTCTTTCATTTTTGCGTATGTTCTTTGTCTATAAAGTGTATATATGCCATTTTATTTTTCTTTGTTGACATAATTGTTTATTTTTATAGTGATAAAGATTTTAACACAATATTGACTGCTTCACCCCAATTTTTGACAAATTCCCCTATTTTTTCTGTTTGTTTTGCTCACATATTGTTGTCAATATAATGGAATTCTATGCAACTGCCATACTATTGAGAGGTTTAGGTAGCTATAAAACCAGGTTTAATCCACCAATTTCTACATTAGGAAATGCCTGTGCCAAGTCAGGAATATGACAGTTGTTTTCCATTCGTTTGATGTGTTTGAGCTTTTGATTTTGCCATTTGATAATGGACTTCCCGTTTTGAATTTTCCTGGGAGTCAGTATTTTTGTGATTTTACTTTTGAATTACATATTTGTTCTAGGCCTTCAAACATATTGCATTTAGGGAGAAATGCAAAAATTCAAAAGAGCATAATTTTGAGATCTTTGCATTAACATTTTAACTTGTTAACATTCAAAACTTGAAGAATCGTTATATTGGTTGGTAAATGAGTTTTAGACTTGATATAAAAATAAGGATATGTGGTATGATTGCCAACGAGACAACTACCCACCAGAGTCTAATTGTAAACAGCTGTAAGTAACCGTACTGCAGTTTATTTTACTATTTAGATTAATTTTAATGAATCTGGTATATGACAGGACATTTGTTGTGCTGGCAAAAGATATATTTGATAATGCAGAAATATTTGAACAAAATAATTATCGAAATAAGAATCTATGAATAGGGTATGGAGAAGATACCAAGGATGCAATCAAAATCATATGTCAAATGAAAACAGACACAAAACACTACACATAAAAACGTTTGATTGTCACAATCGATGGGAAAGGGTGCTCTGGCGTTCTTTAAGTGTTTGCAGTATAACAGTCCCTGCAGATGTGCCACTATTGTGCCAAAAATTCGGCGGTAAATTGCTTTTTATAATATTTGTTATCACATCTGAGAAAATGAGGGCAAAGTTATGGCTACGACAAGAGGAACATGAAATATACATTTATAAATTTGGTGCGTCAGGAACATTCAAACCTAGGACTAATGTATAAACGTTTGTAGTGTAAAAGTCCCAGGTTTAAAGAAAAAGCAAATTATATATAGGTACATGTATGTGAAGATCTATACAACCAAAGGGGGAATAAACACAATAACCTAATTCATCTAAGGTCAACTTTGCCTGAGATAGATGGTATTTTAGGTTTTATAATAATTTCTGAACTTATCAACGGAAAATGTTGGAAAGGTTTGACTGTCTACTGGACTGATACAACCCTCGGGACAATCAATCTATCAGCAGCAATATTGACCTAGTGTTCACATTGCCTTACTCCCACGAAAATTAAGTACTTTGATGTGCTATAAGGTAGCTGGAACACTGTATCATGTGTTGGTTGAACTAGTTAATTTTGAAAACCTGGTTATTGATATTGAAAAATCCGAACAGTGTACACATTAAAAAATGTGCAACATGATTTACAATCTCCATAAAACTGTTCTTGGCCTTTTAGATACAAGAATAGTCGTCTGATCTGTAATTTACCAATTGTCACATGATGGCAGAGTGTGGATTCGCATGGTAATACAT
The DNA here is from genome assembly GCF_021869535.1 of Mytilus californianus. NCBI lineage: Eukaryota > Metazoa > Mollusca > Bivalvia > Mytilida > Mytilidae > Mytilus > Mytilus californianus. Next base: position 42,960,934 of record NW_026262734.1, on the reverse strand, counting down.
GCATTCTCTATGTGTCTGTCCTAAACCAGGAGCATGTAATTTACTGGTTATCGTTTGTTACTGTATATCATATTTGTTTTTCGTTTGTTGTTTTGCACATAAACCAGGCCGTTGGTTTCCTCGTTTGAATTGGTTTACATTTGTCATTTGGGGGCCTTTATTACTTACTATGTGGTATGAGTTTTGCACTTTGTTGAAGGCCGTACCATGGTGACCTATAGCTAGTAACTTCTATATCATTTGGTCTCTAGTGGAGATTTATATCATTGGCAATCATAGCATATCTTCTGTTAACTCCTTTTGTTGTTCATGCAATTCCCTCAGGTTTGGTTTTTACCTCGATTTTGGTATGATCTGATCGGATTAACGAGATCTGAACATTCATCGGTTAAATACTCATGACTCTTATATATTTAGCTTTGAAAATGTTGACGAAAATGTTGATAGATTTTTTGCAAATATCAAGCGTTTTGTTAAAATTAAATGTTTCTCTGTCATATGTCTACATGATTAGACTTGTCATTGTAATTGGCCTCTGTGAAGGATTGCCACAACTACGTGACAGTCCAGTCGTCCATTTGTATTTTTTTTTTTTTTGGTGTTAAATTCTTATGAAGTATTTCCCCCTGAAATATCCTAATTCTGGCCACAATCTCCGAAAAAGATCTTAGTTTCAAAGTTGCACCCACTAATCCCGCTGACTAACTAACATTGCTGCTTTTACTAAACCTTATTAACATTGTAAAAATTGTATTTTAGTAGCCTGTCATGTAGAGTTTTTTTTTTTCTGTTACGTGATAATTAGTTTCATTAATAAATCAAACTTCATTTCTGTACATTTCCGATCTAGATCATGTAGATGGCGCTGATGGATTTAGAAAATTTTAATTTATCAAGTTACCCACATTTTTTAACTCTTAGGATATTATGTTTTTAGACATTTTGAATATTGTACAAGCCCCTTACTTCAAATTAATTACAGGTTCGTTTTTTTTTTTAATTCTTAAACTGAATAAGGTAACATTGTCAACAATTGAATTTCTTGCAAAGATTGACGGGTTGCTGGGTTCAGACGATTTCGATTACTTTTTTTCAAATTTATAAAATCGAAATTATAAAGCAAAAAAAAAAATATCAAACTCACAGGGATAGCATTAGGCATTTAGGTTAAAAAGTCATCAGAGATACCAGGTTGATAATTGTGTACGCTAGACGCACGTTTGGTTTACGTTAGACTCATGAGTGACGCTCGAATCAAATCAAATCAAATACGAAGTTGAAGAGCATTTAAAACCGAAAATTCCAAAAAAAGGCTAAGGCAGTATATACCTGGAGGTAGAAAAACCAATACAATCTTTAATGATTGGTAATTGTCAAATTACAAACCATCGAACACTGTGAGATACAGTTAGAGGGAAGATCAATTTCTGTATATTAACTAGGTTTATTATAACTAATAGTATAACAGTTATAGAAAATTTTACATCAACTTGTTTGACACCATGACTACTTTTATGTCCCTCAGCATAATCGTTACTCCAATTTACAATGTCAGATTCATATATAATTTCAAGTATTTAACAACTATTTTTTTCTGATCAAATTATTAAATTCTGATACATTAAACATTCAGCTGTGCAATATTGATTAATTTAGCAAATTTTCATACTTACCCCTTCTCTACCCCCATCCCACAATATTATATTATATATTAGAAGTAAAGCGGCATTGTCCTACAAATATCAATGCTATGTTGTTTCAACATTGCCTTCCGCCACATTGTGTTCCTTAGAATAACATTTTGATATTATGTAAACGTTTTAAATGGTTGAAAAATTATAACATTAAAATCCTGTGATACTCAATCCAGAAGGTTTCAAAAAGCTTTCTGATTTTGAATCTGTGAGTGAAACAAATCAAGGAGAATCGCCATGCCTGTTTTATTATTTAAAATGCTATTTTAGTCAGTTGAATTACATATAATTTTCATCCAATTAACAAAACATCAACACTAAAATTTTGTATATTTGATTTAGATCCGACAGTGATGAACCTCATCCACCAAGCATCTTATCCAGTACTTTGAAACTTATCAAAAGAAAAGATGCAAACACAGGTATGAATTCAGAACTAAAAAACTAACTGGAAGCACTATATGTTTGCCTAATTTAATAATTGTTTCTCGTCATTGTTGCTTAAAACCAAATACTGGACATTAAAAGTGCAAACAATAACAGAAAAGAAAACCAAAAAGAAAGCATAAACGGAACAGCTTTGTATCAGGGAGATGACAATGTCTATTCCAAGTGTTTCATATAACAATTTAGAACTAACACATAAATGTCAGCACCTGAAGCAGTAAACGTTGAATATTATTAATGAGCAATGCTGAAGTAAATACAATCAATAGGGTAATCTTTTACAAATGGTTTATCTTAATGAAGACGGAAATGGTCAACAGAAGCGCTGGTACTTTGTATAGACAAACATGGATGTATAAAATCAACTTTGCAAAAAAAATGGTACCTTTAATGTTATTATTGCCACTTGGTCGATACCTTTGTTGTTGGACTGTTAGTCCCAGATGTTATTACCAGCCCAGTAGCATGAACATACGGATATTATGTTATTGAAATTTGCTGTTACAAAATTTTGGAAATTATTTTAAATTAAGGAATATGTCTCCCTCATGGGAAGCTGTGATTCCTTGCCCGGCTTTGGCTATTCTTTTTTGGTCTTTTTAGTTTATAAGCTCTTCATGTTTTAATAAGATTTGGTTCTTCAAATAGTTCGGCCTCGAGCATCACTATAGAGACATTTATTGTCGAAATGCTCATCTGATTCAGTAAAGTTAGTACCATTAATGTTGTTGATGCATGTAACTGTTTCCATATGTATCTGGAGATTTTTTTTGCATCCACATCAACATCCACCTCATATCTATTTTTTTCCGCAATGAACATTTGAATCAAATTTTAGATAACTCAAATATACATATTCAGTGATAGTTCATATCGAATAATTGACTACTGGAAGCATAGACGTGCTACTTGTTTTTGCAGTAGATAACAAAGGGAAAAAGTTAACAAATAAATAAATGTCTCTTGTTTTTATTTATTCAAATATATATTTACAAATAGTTTCGGTTTTAGTATGGTGGTTTTATGAAAAGGATGTTGTGAGTATAAAGTAAGGAAAATTTAAAAAGACATAAATTATCAGATAAAAAAACTCCGTATAAATTATTCTCGTCAATGCTGTAAAACACACTAAAACAAGTGGTACTTATTTTAAGAAAAGTGTGTTAATTATATCAGATTGTAATGTCAATGTGAGTTTGATCGATTATATCGCATGTCATAACCTTAAGAAAATTACACAGGGAGACGGCTTAAGGAAATCTAGATACTGCTATTTATATGTTAGTGTGTGAATCTTATGATAATTGTTGTATATTTTTGCATTTGAATAATTATGACAGGTCTTGATCTTTTTTTCTCACAGATAATTCACCAACATCTCAACTGACCACTTTATCCAAAAGTAACAGAGAATTATGGAAAACTAAAATTAACGGTGATCGAACGTCTACTGGCACTGAGAGAACAAGACAATCATGTACAGGAAAGATTCCAAATAAAACAACTACATCATCAGAAAATCAGGACTTCGATATTTTAGATGCACAACCATTAGAAAATTTAGAACAAATATTAGAGATTGCAAACATTCTACCCTCATTATCTGGAATTCAACAGGATGAAACTTCCATTGTAGACACGAAGGACCCTTTGAACACTGCTAAGGATTTATCAAAGGGTAGGACAAACATGGACGAAAAAGTAAAGTGCAAATTATGTGATATTATTGTTGGTAAACGCTCTTTGCGACGTCACGAGCGTACTCACGGCCATTATTTGCAGTGCCCATCTTGTCCTGCTAAATTCACAGAAGTATGGGCATTAAAAAATCATGTTTTACGACATACAGAACCTTATGTTTGTGATACCTGTGGTAAAACCTTTATGTCTAGTTCAGGGTTGCATGTGCATATAAGGAGACATAAAGGAAATCAACGTTTTTTATGCCAGGATTGCGGAAAAAGCTTCAGTACACATATGCACTACCAAGGGCACAGAAATAGTGTGCATCTGAACAAGCGTGACCACATTTGTGACCATTGTAATAAAGGGTTTTCGTATAAAACATCCTTAGACAGACATAAAAGGGAATGCAGGTTTTCACCTGAAGAAGAAAAACAAGAATATAGGTGTGAATACTGTGGTACAATTTCCAAAAGTTTACGTTTCCTGCAGGAACATATAAAGGGGAAGCATAAGAAACAACAGATCATTTGCCATTGTGGGAAAACATTTGCATGGACTAGGTCTTATAAACGACATCAGAAATCTTGTATATTAAAGTAAGAGACAAGTCTTATAAAAGTCTTCAAAAATTTAATGTAATACAGGAATGGACTAGGTCTTATAAACGTCATAAAACATTTTGTGTTATAAAGAAATGGACTAGGTTTTATAACGTCATCAGACATCTTGTATTTTAAAGTAAGAGACTAGGTCTTATAAACGTCCTGACAAATCGAATGGACTAGCTCTTATTTATAACGTCATAAAAAAATCTTGTTTTATAAAGAAATGGATTAGATCTTACAAACGCCATAAAAATCATTTAAAATAAAGCAGATAGCTTGTAGGTCTTATAGATGTCATAAAAAATCTTGCATACTCCTGCCTTAAACTATTTGAAAAAAATATGATACTGAGTAAGACAGTTAAGTGATTTTTCTGTAATAAATTGCAGTATACTAGAGCACAACTAAATATAAGGGAGACTTAGCCATTTGTGACAACATGGCTGCATAGTATATTATTTGTGATTTAATGCACCTCTTCAGGAAAGAGCACCTTTGTGACGATTATCACTTTCCATTTAGTAGTACTAATTTTGATATAATATAAAGGCAAACAAAGATTGCATTTATATTATATCAAAATGAGTGATAGGAAAACTTAGTGAATCATAGTTGTGACAAAAAAATTATATATCTAACAAATTAATGAATAAATTTACTGAGCATTATATTAACATTAAATAAATATTCACACATTTATCATTTATAGTAGTATCATTTGATTTATTTGCTGTAATGGTTGTATAATCATTTTGAATTCCAAATAAAATATGATGCAATTGTGATCTTTTCATTTTTACCTCAAGGTCTATTAAAGTATTATAGTCTCTAAGTATAACAGCAGACATCACTACTTCGGCTTTGACATTATTTATTATTATTGAAATTACCTCTACTTGTCTTTACATGTATAAAAGACTTGCAGTTTCACCTGGACATCGTTTACAATAAACAAATAAATTAGCATCTGTCGTCCATTACTGTTACAAACACATCTTCTCCTTTAAAACTACTTGGCCAATCGGAAACAAACTTGGCCACAATCATCATTTGAAATTAATGTAAGAAATGTGTCCAATGACCCCTCCTACCAACCAACATGGCCGACATGGCTAACAATTCAACATAGGGGTAAACTCCAAGTTTTGTCTATTATCTTGAAAACCGGCCATTTATAATCAGTGTGCAGTTGCAGTAGGCATAATGGTCTAAGTAGTTCATTTACAGTGATCACTAGCCTGTCAGCACTGAGGTTGTGAGTTCGAAACCCGCATGTTTGACAAGATGCGTTCGACTCCGACCGTAATTGACTAGAATCGCAAGTTTTTCCAGCCAGAGGTTGATGGTTCTCTCCTGGTAATCCGGCTTCACACACCAATAAAATTGGCTGCCATGATATAACCAAGTGTGCTGAAAGTAATGTTAAAACAACAACAATAAATCAATCAAGCTGTTGCAGTAGCACTTATCAGTTTCAAGCAAAATGTGAAGACATTTTGAGGTGACAATGGTCTTAATTAGGGATGTCAACGAGTACTCGAGTATCGCTCGGTAGCACCGAGTATCGAATACCAAAATGATACTAGACTAATCGGTTTCCTGTTAGAAGTTTGGTGCTTTCTTAAGCTTAAACAAAAATATATTTATTGAGAGCGCCTTCCGGGAAATCCAATATTAATCAAAGTTAAAATACGTTTTGAATGTTTGCGTTTAATTGTCATTTAAAATTCCTCCGAACAGAGGTAGGCTATGAACAAGAGCACCTTTCCAAGGCTTACACTCTTAGCTAATCTTAGTCATTCCCCACCTCTGTACCGTCAGAGCAAATATTTTCATCAGCAGGACTGTTAATTACGTAACAAAGTTGAGAAATCGTCTCGTCCTAGAAAAAATTGACAAGATAATATTTCTAAATAAGAACAAATTCGTTGCACCCTGTGTCGACCCTCAGAAAATGATTAAAGGCATCAGTAAGTTCTAATCATCACCCCTTTGTTGATCATTAAATGCGTTTTTTTACGGTTCCCAAATACTGTTGTTTGAGTAATCATTTTTCTAAAGATGTTTATTAATTAATTGATTAGATTATTGCCAGTTCTCTTAATTGGTACAAGTAGTAAATGAGCTATTAATTATGGTATAAAATTCCTGGAACTATTATCTTGTCCTAGCCTAGGCTAGGTAATAATGTTAAGGGTTTTACGTCCATAGGATAACGACACAACAATTCATAAAATGGGTATAATTTTGTGTTTCCATTTTGTAGATGTTTTTTTTCCGAGCGAGTACTCGAGTATCGCTCGGTAAATCCAACGAGTACTCGATTAGTAAATCTTTACCGAGTTGACATCCCTAGAATGAATATGTTCAGCATGTACGTTTTATGTAATTTGGATCATTTGGCAATTATCTTGCAATTAAGAATTCTCTTAATATTGCATTAATGTTGAAAAGGAAACTTTTTAATATAAAAAGGAGGTGTATAGACAATTTCATACGAAACATAAACTTACTGTCCTAACAACACGCACCCAAATCCACAAAAGACATCTCGTGCACTATATTTTATGAACATGATGAAATAAAAATAAAGTTTTATCAAATTATACCATCATTGTTACAATAGTGACAAACTTTTTCCTCTTCTATATGTACACTGTCTACCTACTTTGTAACACACTTGGAAAGTAAGGACTTTAGAAAATGTATATACCATGTTCGCAAACATTCAAATATTCCCTGTTAAAAGACATGCAATACAATTTCGAAAGTAATTATACAATGTGATGTATGTTTACACAGTTTTGACTGCTGGATCTCAATTATTGTCACATTAACTAATCTGTTTGGTTTGCTTATAAAACCAGGTTTAATCCAGCGTTTTGTTCGGAAAATGCCTGTACCAAGTCGGGAATATGGCAGTTGTTTTTGACTTGGTTATAAAACAATACATTACAAGTACCTTAATTGCAGTTCACTTGTTAACCTACTATTAATACAATAATTCTTCCTCATATGTAATGATAACATGTGATCATATTTTAAAGTATCCTAATAGTGAATTTATAGAAATTAGAAGAAATGCCAATAGTAAGCTTTGTGTTTGTGTCGGTTTTAATCATAAGCTATTCATTGTATGGAGTGAAGGGAAGCAATGTCTGTTTGGATCGCACGGGGTATGGCATACATGTTTTATATAAATGCATTCATTAAACAAACTTCACAATATCTTTTAAATATATGTGTCTTATAATTAACTTAACTTACTTTTTGAATATCTTAATTGTCTTTGTTTTATAACTAAAATGGCTTACATAGCTTTAATTTGATCCCATATGTATATACTAGTATACATTCTCATTGTGTTAACAGTTTTCTAAACGGATATAAGTTTGGAGGATCTCAAAACAATTCATATGCATATTCAGTAATACGATGTGTATGAATAATGCATGCTGTCCTATTTGATAATATAAGTACCAAAAATAACATTTGTACATTTTAATGTCAAAATGTGTCATTTTTCAAAGCTCAGAGAGAATTATAATGTATAAATACTTCGAGAATATGTATGATTGTCAATGCGACGACTATCCAGCAGAGTGAATGTATAGATATAAGCAACTATAGATTACCATGAATTCTTCAAAAAAGAGCAGAACTGAAAGCTAGCTCAAGTCATATTACAACTAATAAATAAATCATGTTCTAGTCGCTTTCACTATGGTAGAGTTAACGTTCATTGGCTAGCATGTGGCAAGTAGGAGTAAATCATTAGAATGATGTATCAGTTTAAAGTGAAATTTATCTGCGATCGCGATCTTTACTGAATGTTCCTGAAAAATCAAGTAAACGATCAATTGCTACAAAATTTTGAATAATAATTTCTTTGAAATTGTGGTTGAGAACATACTTCAAATAAGCATGATCACGCCGTTACTGAATTTAGAAAATGGGACAAGCATTTAAAATTAATTTTGTTCAACCTTGACCTATATAGCTTCAAAACATTTGGGAAACGATAGATCTGTGATCCATTTGTAGAACAATAGATACTCGGTTAGCGGATGCATATTTTTGAAATCATTGTACTTTTAATGTCTCCATATTTCCTGTCTATTATTCGTGATTTAACCATTGACGTCGGCACCAATATTAGTATTGTTATATCTATTTGCGGAATACAGTTCATGTCCGTATACCGAAACCACAACATGCACAAGGGTGACTGAGCTGTAGAATTTTGGTCACCTTAGTCTTATTCCAACCGATAGTTTAACCTATGCCAAAGTGGGTCATCCGTTTGGCTCTGCGAGATGTATAAATTCACAACCACGTCCAGTCAGAATGTGGATTTCAAATCTGATGACTCATGTTGAAAGAACGCCACACACTCTTCACGTTAAGAAAACCCTTGAAAAACATTTTTGAGGGGTTCGTCGGTGGCAAAATTTCTACCCCGAACAAACATTCTATTGTCTTCAAGTGGTAGTCCAAATTTCCCGCTCTTCACCCTTGTCGTCCCGTCTGTTATAATTGTTAATAGTTTCTCCTCCTAAATATGTATGAAATAATCGCCATTGGAAGTTAAACAAGCAACATTCAATCGATCAATCCTTATACTGAAAATTAGTTTACCGCACATTTATGTTGTTCAATGTCATAACACTGAATTAATCCTTTATATGTAGCATTGCTACCGAGTAATGAGACTGAATACAAGTAAGCTTTCCTTTGTTGATTGATTAATTGGTTCCTTCTCAACATCTTGCATATTCAGGACTATAAAATATTGACACGACAACAGGGAGATTATGCAAAGTCGAATTTGTTACGGGTGGGACATTCTGACTTACACTAGAAATGAGGGTATGTTGGATAAGACGATTTTTGTCGAGCCTTCGACTTTTGTCGAAAAAGCGAGACATAGCGATCCTACATTCCGTCGGCGTCGGCGCCGTCGTCGTCGTCGTTGTCGTCGGCGGCGTCCACAAATATTCACTCTGTGGTTAAAGTTTTTGAAATTTTAATAACTTTCTAAAACTATCCTGGATTTCTACCAAACTTGGACAGAAGCTTGTTTATGATCATAAGATTATATTCAAAAGTAAATTTTGTAAAAAAAAAAATCTATTTTTTCCGTATTTTACTTATAAATGGACTTAGTTTTTCTGCCAGTTAACATTACATTCACTCTGTGGTTAAAGTTTTTGAAATTTTAATAACTTTCTTAAACTATCCTGGATTTGTACCACACTTGGAAAGAAGCTTGTTTATGATCATAAGATAGTATCCAGAAGTAAATTTTGTAAAAAAAAAATCCATTTTTTCCGTATTTTACTTATAAATGGACTTAGTTTTTCTGCCAGTTAACATTACATTCACTCTGTAGTTAAATTTTTTAAAATTTTAACAACTTTCTTAAACTATCCTGGATTTGTACAACACTTGGACAGAAGCTTGTTCATGATCAAAAGCTAGTATTTAGAAGGAAATTTTGATAAAATTTTGTTCCATTTTTTCCGTATTTTACTTATAATTGGACTTAGTTTTTCTTCCAGTCAACATTACATACAGTCTGCAGTTTAAGTTTTTAAAACATTTATTAGATTCATAAATTATCCTGGATTTTTACCAAACTTGGACAGAAGCTACTTACAATCAAAAGATAGTATAGAGAGGAATATTTTTATTAATTTTTTTCCTCATTTTTGTTGAGCCTGCGATTAACAGCAAAAGTAGGCGAGACACTGGGTTCCGCGGAACCCTTACGAATTTTTGCTTTTCAACAGTGTTTCTACGGTACACACTAAAAATTGTTGCATGGCCGGATTTTAAGCATACACGAAGCGTAGCACTCTCATTTCACGAAGCTTTGGATTTCAATTCTTTATTACAAACCGAAGTAGCTGCGTATCATATATTTCAACGGACATCTTGCTTAAGCATTAGTTGAATTTTCGGAACCCACCGTGCGAACCTTTTTGAGTAGTAAATGTCGTTAAACACCCCGTAGAAGAGGTAAACGTAGGGAGGGAGAAGTCCAGTGATTATATCTATACCTTAACCAACCCTTGGGATGTTTACCTTGTTGAAGTTTTGCTATTGCTGACATTAGATATATTAATTAAGAAAGCTTTACCGACTCTTAAACACAACTCTCAATAAATAAAACTCATCAAAGATACAAGGCACATAATTTTGTACGCCAGACGCGAGTTTCATCTACAAAAGACTCATCAGTGAAGCTCAAATAAAAAAAGTTAAAAGGCCAACTAAAGTACGAAGTCGAAGAGTATTGAGGGCCCTAAATTCCGAAACATTTTGTCCAATACAACTATGGTCATCTTCCTGGAGTAGAAAATCCGTCGAATTTCAAACATTTCAAAGTTTTATAAACCGTTTGTTTATAAATATGACAATATCAATGATAATTCGTGGCAACACAGAAGTGCTGACTACTGTGCTGATGATACTCCTCGGGTAGAAAATCCTTAGAATTTCTAACAATTCAAAGTTTTGTAACGCGTGTCCGAGATATACCACATGAATTCAGTTTATATATGTATACACACAATCATGCAATCAATCTTTAGCTGTTAAACCAAACATATGTGTATATTATGTCACTATTTAAATCCTTATGGAAAAGAGTGTTCTAAAATCGATACAAGAATAAATTTGTGTGCATGGTTAAGTAATAAGTTTTCTGTTAAATATTAAATTTCACGATATCCATTTTCAGAAAATCTATTTGCTGTTTCAATTATGAAGAAATTAATGGTGAATGTGTTGGTAATTGTATTGATTTTTATGAATTAAAACGCAAACTAAAATTGTTTTTTTTTTCACGCTTAAAGAAAGAAATTTTTTCACTACAAAGGATTTTCTATATTTTTGAAGATGTGTTGTCAGTTGATTATTTAGTTTTTATCAAAAGTAGCATTTTCAATTACATAACGACTACGTGTATGGTTTACCTGTAAAAGAGACAATATCAGAAAAACTATCAAACTTTTTTTTCAAAAATGAAATGAGTTTATTAAAAAAACTAAGGAAGAAAACAATGATCAAACAGATCCATAACATGCAAAAATCAACCAGAGAGACAACAGGATTAGCAAGAGAAATAGACGAAAACCCAAAAAATGTCATCAAAAATAACTCAGAAAACCCAGATTGAACACACGAAAAAAAAAACGATCATCAAAACACAAAAAAACAAAAAACGTGAGTTAACTCCCAGGCTCTCCAGAAGGATCAGCATTTCCTGTTCCATTAATGACATGCGTCTATTGTCCCCCCCCATTTGTTTCTTCCTACATTTCCTCATAAGACATTAACATATCAAAAACCTTTGGTACACGCTAATTATGTTGGCACATGAAAATTCTATCAAAACATGAACGAATGTAATATATGGAATGAAGTAAAAATATCAGACACAAAAAATATAAAAGAGCCGTGTCGATAGACATTGAGAAAAAAATTCACACACAACTTAAACACAATGAATTCAAGCCCCTTTAAATATTGAAATTATATAGTTAACAACACTATATGTACTTATGTGTTATAAAAGATTCATGGAAAAAAATCCAGATGACTCAATGAAAATTTTAGTATTTAATATGAAAGCATGGAGATTATTTAATGAAATAATTATTCATAGATTTATTTCAGAGTGTAAACGAGGTTCGACTTCATGGGACGGAGGCTCTTGTCTGCCATGTAAGGACAATATATATGGCATCAAATGTCTCAAAACTTGTAGTTGCAACTATCATCAGAGGTAAGACAAAAAGTAACTGTCTGTGTAAAGTTCATGCGGTTTTATGCTGTTTTAAAGTCTCAAACAGTCAATAATTTGGAATACAAAATGTTATTGACACAACAATGGGATAAGAAAAACAGTATTTTATTCCACACGGACGACTTTTAGGAAAACTCATTGGCGAATGGGGTTAAAAGTTTTTATTTTCTTTTACTTATTTTATTCGTTTTTTGCAAACAGCTAGTTCCTTGAAAAAAATATTTACATATTTATAAAAATTCACACTTGAAATGTTCGTATCAATTGACAGATGTGACCCTGTTATTGGATGTGTGACTTCAACGGTGACATCTGAGAGCAGCACAACAGTTACTGGTAAATTGCATATTGTAATTTTGTTCTTTTTTTTAAATCATTTTGACACACCTTAATCATTTGTCGTCTTTTATAAACTGTTAATTGTCTGGTCGTATTATGTTGTCGTATGGCATTTGGCGTTTTCTGTCTTCCAACGGCTTAATATTATAGTTAGTATATTTGATGAACTTTTATCGGTTTTCAACTCCCTTTGGTTTCTTTCATTTTGTATGTAACATTTGTTTAATTATAAGATAAGACAACCAATACACAGTTATGCTTAAGCTTTATTTTGGAGACAATCTTATGAGTTTCTGGTTGCTTTTTAAGTTTTGATGCCTAACGATTTCCAATATTAATTTCTTTGAATAAATGAAATGCGCATATGGTACATCAAATCAAATTAGTTAAGTTATAATGTCGTATATTATCACAATAATCTAAATGTATAACATTTCATTTTAAGCAATTAAGTAATGTTATTTTTAATCTTTATCTTATAATATGTATACAATACTGTGGATTCATTATTATTCGTTGGATACCAGTTTTAGTGGATTTCGTGGTTACCCAGAACCACGAATTGCAATGTCCAACGAATTATAAATTTTCTATTGGAATTTATGCAGACTTTGAAAAAAAACAACGAAATTAAATATCCACGAAAATGAAAGTTTTTCTCAATCCACGAAAATTGGTATCCACGACAATAAATGAATCCACAGTATTCAATTAAAGTGGGATTGGAAAAATAAACATTTATGATATAAGTTTTCACTAACTTAAAGTTTAAATAACGAAAACGTACAAAGACACCTTTTGATGTTTAATCTCTTAAAATTGGCTTTTATCAGAACATTTTTTTTCACATATAAATCTCAAAAGAAACTATTATTTATAACTGGAAAAATTATTAAAAAAAACTGCTGGGTTAACTTAATTGTAAAATCAAACCATCACCACATTGCAATTGAAATTTGAAGTCTATATCAAAGTAACTAATATGTTGACACAATTTGGATAAAAAGTAGATACTAATGAATAAATGTTCGTTTTCTTCATGCAGAATCAGACGAAACAGAAACTAATGCGAATCATTTTACTATTACAACCCTGTCACATAGTGATAAAGTCAGTGGTAAGTTTATGAGAACGTTAGATATATCTATTTTCGCAATTGCATTGCTGAATTTTGAATTATAATTTTCAAACTACCTATCTTACCAATCAATTAGACTACGCCTTTCTTTTGTGTTTTACTTCATTGTTTTGTTTAATTTCACGATCTTTAAAAGAATGTACATATATTTTGCATACAAAACTACACTCATAAAATTTCTAAAACGGAAGTCGTAATTAATAAAAAAAAAACCATAGAAGTATATATTCAATAATAACTTTAATTTGTATGGAGACACCATAAATCTGTGAGACTGTTTTTTTTTCTTTTTTATTTTGTTTGCGTCAGTTTTCAACCAAAAGCAATGATCATGTGTTGTTCGTTGCTGTTTGTCTTTGTTAATCTTTTCTCAGAAGGGCTTTTTTTTGTGGTTTGCCTAGTATGTTGTCCTGTCAAATATTTTGCGTTATTCCTGGTATCTATTTGATGTATTTCTTATACTCCGTCCATGTTAAAACGGTATGTTTCTTCAAAAATAGATTGTTTTTCTCAATTATGAATGACATTTCCCTTGATATCGTGTACCTCTTTTTAGATTGCACGAAGAGAAAGAAAATCACTTAAAACAGAAATAAATACTAAATCAGTAAAAAAACATCTGACGATATTCGAACAATCTGATCAAAAAGGTTTGGATGCCATAGTACAAAAGTAATTGCAGTTTGATGTAAAAATTATAAATTCTCTCAAAATCTCAGTTTAAGTGTCATTGAAATTTAAAAAGTGATGTACAGTTCAGACCGGTGAACGTAACTCATTGTCACGAGGAAAGAAAATGAGTTTGATAAAACACAAATTTCGAGCAACATTAAAAATTGACCTTGATCGAATATTAATCAATCATTTATATAAGTTCTCATCTCTCGTAGAACTGATGTTGCTTTTAGCAGGCATTTTTCCAATTTGAACAAAGACTTAATAATATTCATGCAATCTTCCCATGTTTTAACGTTGCAGGACCAGTACAAACAGAAACTTATTCAGTGCAGATAACTGTAGATACCACGCCTCACAACGGTGACGAAAATAGTAAGTTCATTTTGTGGAAAGCTTAAATGTTTCAAATTTTCAAAACACACACATAATTGTCATAATTGTGATAAACTTTCTGATATCTTTATTGTGTATTTGAACCATTGTATTTCTCACATGTTTCAATGAATAGTCCATTTTTTTGATTCAGCCATTAATGGCGGCGTTTCGGGTATCGGAATATTTTCCAGGTGTTACCCGTAGCCAAATAATACATTTATAAACTTAATGTAGCTACGGGATAAACTTCGTAAAGGAGAAAACACTCCACATACACATTGCAACCAAAAATAACTAATCCCGAGTAATTAGTCTGGTTTCAATAAATGCATATCCAATTTGAACAAAACCTAGCAAATATTCAAAAAAGACATGCAATCTTCCCATGTTTTAACGTTGCAGGACCAGTACAAACAGAAACTTTTTCAGAGCAGATAACTGTAGAAACCACGCCTCACAATGGTGACGAAAATAGTAAGTTCATTTTGTTGAACACTTGAATGTATTAATTTTTCAAAACACACAAATAATTGTCTTAATAGTGATAAACTTTCTGATCTCTTTATTGTGTATTTGAAAACATTTTATTTCTCACGGGTTTAATACCCAAAATAAACAAATACGTTTCAGTAATACCGTTATGCCTGTCATTATATATAGCTCTGTATAATATCTTTTCAGAGATTCTAAGCGGAGGATGGATATTTTCTTTTTCTTTATTTGGTATAATTCTTTTGATTTGTGTACCACATCATGTACGGAAATATATGCGAAAATCGAAACTTCAAATTGATAGGAATAAAGGTGTTGATAAGGATAGAAATACCAATAAAACTATATCCCTTCAGCATCATGAATATATCGAAGTAGACAATGAATACGAGGAAATTGATGACAATTGGCTTGATGAAAGTCTATTTCAATTGAAACGAAAAAATAAATCAGTATCAGTTGAAAGTAAAAGTAGTTCGGACAGATCGTATTTTGAGCCGAAAGATAATGGAAGCTATCTTAATCCATGTTATGTACCAGATGATGAAAGTGAAGGTGGAAAAGGTTCGGGCGATTCGACAGATTATAGTTGTTACGATAGAGACGAATCCATCTATTTGAACCCATACCTGGCATTACAACAACCCAGTGAGATAGATGTGCATGTATATGAACCGAATATAATTGTTCATAAAACAACGGACGAATCTTCTGATTTTGAATCAATCAATAACTTGAAGAGTTATGACATGTCTGCTGGATCCATCAAAATCCAAAATGACATAAATGTATCAACCGCGGCCACTAATAAAGGAAACGAATATATGACAATGCAAATTCGTCATTCACGAGAAGATATACACGTTTCAAAGCGTATGCTGTCATTAGAATTTAGTGATAAATTGTTCAATAAGCGTAAGAGTGAACCTTTGGCATTAAATAAAGCAAAGAGCAAACTCAAGTTTACTCCATATCGTGTCAAAGCATTCCATCTTTCGTATGAAAACTTTTATTCGTCTGAGGTTTTATAGATGGTAAAATTAGAGTTTAGTTGTATAGTTTCACTATTCTACATACCGTACAGTAGATCCGTACAATCTCTTTCAAAACCCGAGGACAACGTTCACACATCGCTTGATACTTAACAGGCGTAACAGGAAGTCGGCATGTACATGATTAATTCCTCAAAATTAAAAAAAAAGTATTGAAGGAGTTCTCTGTTTTACACTGTAGGCCAAAGTGGGACATGTGGAATGGTAATGCACTTCTATGTAATTTGTTTCTTGTTTTAACGTAAACGAAAAATATATGATAGTATAAAAAAATATTCAATTTGATTTGTTCAATAAATATTAGCAAAAACCATCCTCTGTAATGTTCCGATCGTATTAATTTCATGACCAAAATTGTTGTACATGTTGTAGTTTCCTGTCGGTTGTAGATTTAATTTAGACTCAGAATAGATCAAGTAAGGTCGTAGACACGGACAGTCTATAATGACATATTATTGTTATCAAGAGGAACTGACTATAATTTCATCCCCCAAATGTTACACTATAAATATTAGAATGCGAATTTGAATTAAAATGTGAAAGAATAGTGTGTTTAAGAAGATTATTGTATAGATGCTCAGTTGATTGTCACGATGTCTTGAGTTTACATTTGTTTTTAAACATTAATCTTTAAAGGGAAACATGTGTTATGCTACCTCAAAACGTTACAAATGTTACAAGTAGGGACAAGTGCAAAAAAGGTTGTTTACGACCGTCTAGGGAATTGAATTTTATCCAAGCCTGCTATCATTGCTAGTGTGTTAGAACTCATCAAAGATACCAGGTTTGAAAGGACAAGTACACGAATTTTGGAAGGACAAATACATGAATATGTGGAAGGACTAGAATAATATTGATATCTCGATCTTACCTCTGGATCATTGGAATTACAAACTTGATTATAAAGATCGATAAGAGGATTTTTTTGATTGCCAATGAGACACTTCACTTAAGACGAGATGACGTAGACGTTGATTTCGTAATTTTGACAAAATGCAAGCCTACAGAATATTTGTATTCTATTAAACGTTTAAATTTGCAGTTCAACTTTATCGGCGAACACAACTAAATTCTCCGAAAAGAATTATTGTAATTAATCTAATCTGTTAAAATTTTCCGAAGATTTCCTCTTCTTCTTAGTTGACAGATTAGACATCGTACCATGCTAAAAAAAACGCTTTTAAAACACTTGATACTAGTAAGTATGCTGAAACTGCTACAAAGGGCTCAATAAGACAGATATTAGTTACCTTCAAAGTGTAAATACCTGGAGTTATTGCAGAAACATTAAAAAGAGACCATACCGGTGGGTTAACAGGGTAGGCTAAACTTTGTCTGCATGCATCACATGCAATGCGAATCCAGAAAGAATAAAAAGTCACGAGAGGAATACATCTTTTCTTTGAGACGGGTTTGTGGTTACGATTTTGTAAAATTGATAAGGTTTTCTACCTTTAGACATGTTTAACTTAATCATGTTAATTAAATATTAATTATTTTCGGAGACAAATGCAGCCATATTTTTTCATACAAAGAAAAATTTTCAATAGCTGAAACTTTAATAGTACTAGTCGAATTCATACAATTTTTAATACAAATGAAGATAAACTATACCGTAGGTGGTTTGTTTTATTTTGACAATAAAGGACATCAAAACATGTCTTCAGTAAATACAAGGGATTTCCCTGTGAATTGATTAAATATATCTTGATATCGAAGGGAAGTAACCACTTCAAGGAAGTTTCAATAACAAGGAAGGAAAATAAATTATACATGTCATAGCCAAGGTCACTTATTTGATAAAAATAGGATTCAAACGCAGGCAATCAGGTAAGCTATAGATATCTTGGTTTGAAGTCACCTGTTGGGAATGTCCATATAATCGTAACAGATTTGATCACAAAACGAAAAGTACTGTTTCTATTTCTCATTTGAATACTAATAATATAAAATATTTTACACTCGTTTGGCAGTAAAAACACGTCGAATTTTCATTTTTAGAGGCTGACATTTTAACAAATAACAAGCAGTATGGAAATGTTGAAACAAGCATCAAAGTAATTAACAGCAGGATATCTCGATATCCACGATATTAACCGAAGCGTGTACGGCTGTAGGATTATACAGTTCATTTCATTTAAAAGTAGACAAAACGAAACTTAAAATTCTGTAAATTTATATAGATTTTAGTTCCTTTGTTAAGGAATTTTTGTCAACAGCTATTTAAAAGAACTCGTGTATTTTTTATCGCATATAAGTGTAGCAATATTATATATACACAACATTACACTTATATTGATATTTGGCATGTTTGAAGAAACTAAAATTCTGTAAATTTATAAAGTAAAATCACAAAAATGCCGAACTCCGAGAAAAATTCAAAACAGAAAGTCCCTAATCAAATGGCAAAATCAAAAGCTCAAACACATCAAACGAGATGTTAGTTTCTCCGTTGAGTATTTGTCAAGAGCTATTTAAAAAAAACTCGTGTATCACTTTAAAGTGTAGGGCACTGCTGTTGATATTTGACTTTTTATCATTTTAAGGCTAGCAATATTGACCTGATGAGGAGCCTAGGGTTTATTGACATATATAGACAAATACATGGTTTCGTTTTTTAATGTATAACGATCAATTTTTTCCCATATGCTCTGGTTTAAGCCATATTTGACGTCTCTAAAAGAATGTCGCATCCTATATACAAACAAAGACAGACTACTTATAAAATCTTCAAAAGGAGTTCATAATGTTAACATCAAGCAACATAGTTATATTGTGTTTAAACGGAAATTTGATAATTGATTTGTAAAACAATTAGTCAAATCCGTTGTGAAAACGGGAAACATTCAGTAAAGGGTTTTTATTTTTAGATAAAAATATCTACTGTGCAGTGGTAAACTAACAAGTTATTGCGTCCGTATACTTCATCCCATTTAGTCTAACGTTGATCAACCGGATTTGTTCTGGAGTCAGAATGATGTTTGCTCTGCCAATGACTGAATATGGCACAAGTTCAGTTAAAATAAACAATTTGTGAAATAAAGACATCATAAGTTGATGACGTAGGTATTGTACTATTCCGAAAATGTCTTGCGCATATATTTTGGTCAAGCATCTTTTGCGTTCATCTGCGTGGTAAAGCGTGTAGTTATGAATTGACAGTTTGAAATTGAAATCCGTATGGGAGAAGCATTGAAGAACTTTTCTATTTGTTTACAAAAAACATTGGAATATCTCTCTCTCTCTCTTTATATAAATATATATATATATATGTATGCACACGTATAAAAATTGCGGTTTTTATCCAACGCAATCATTGGTTTGAACGTTGATTTCAATTTAGACTTGTTTATATTTTTTCGTTTGGGCTTGTATTATATTTGCCTTCGGGTTTATATGATCCGTTCATCCTATTTTGACTCTTTCAAAATTCAAGAGTCTATCCTAAATTGAGGTAAATTATATGGCCTTCCAAATACCGTTTCGATTCCTAACATCACTGAAGAGACATTAATTGTCGAAATCCGGATATGGTGTACAAATTTTTGCACCTCATGTTTGCGGTATACCATCTTTTCCGCTAGTTTATTGTTTTCTGTTTGGTAATAAATTAATAATAAGACAAATTTTGTTACATCTTGTGATCCTTTTATTTGGCAATCGCCAATGGCAGTCAGCAGGGTTTAGGAACATCAGTTGTTCGACCTGCTAGACAAATGCGTGTTGTTAAAATATACTTTTTAACTCATTTGGTCTTTTGGAAAATGTTGTTTGTGTTGTATTTAGACCCCTCTACCAAGAAATTTGTTTTGCATGCACACGTATAAAAATTGCGGTATTTATCCAAAGCAATCATAGGTTTGAACGTTGTTTTCAATTTAGACTTATTTATATTTTTTCGGTTGGGCTTGTATTGTATTTGCCTTCGGGTTTAATTGATTCGTTCATCCTAATTCGACTCTTCAAAATTCAAGAGTCTATCCTAAATTGAGGTAAATTATATGGCCTTCCAAATACCGTTTCGATTCCTAACATCACTGAAGAGACATTAATTGTCGAAATCCGGATATGGTGTACAAATGTTTGCACCTCATGTTTGCGGAATACCATCTTTTCCGCTAGTTTATTCTTTTCTGTTTGGTAATAAATTAATAATAAGATCAATTTTGTTACATCTTGTGATCCTTTTATTTGACAATCGCCAATGGCAGTCAGCAGGGTTTAGGAACATCAGTTGTTCGACCTGCTAGTCAAATGCGTTTTGTTAAAATATACTTTTTAACTCATTTGGTCTTTTGGAAAATGTTGTTTGTGTTGTATTTAGACCCCTCTACCAAGAAATTTGTTTTGCATGCACACGTATAAAAATTGCGGTATTTATCCAAAGCAATCATAGGTTTGAACGTTGTTTTCAATTTAGACTTATTTATATTTTTTCGGTTGGGCTTGTATTGTATTTGCCTTCGGGTTTAATTGATTCGTTCATCCTAATTCGACTCTTCAAAATTCAAGAGTCTATCCTAAATTGAGGTAAATTATATGGCCTTCCAAATACCGTTTCGATTCCTAACATCACTGAAGAGACATTAATTGTCGAAATCCGGATATGGTGTACAAATGTTTGCACCTCATGTTTGCGGAATACCATCTTTTCCGCTAGTTTATTCTTTTCTGTTTGGTAATAAATTAATAATAAGATCAATTTTGTTACATCTTGTGATCCTTTTATTTGACAATCGCCAATGGCAGTCAGCAGGGTTTAGGAACATCAGTTGTTCGACCTGCTAGTCAAATGCGTTTTGTTAAAATATACTTTTTAACTCATTTGGTCTTTTGGAAAATGTTGTTTGTGTTGTATTTAGACCCCTCTACCAAGAAATTTGTTTTACATGCACACGTATAAAAATTGCGGTATTTATCCAAAGCAATCATAGGTTTGAACGTTGTTTTCAATTTAGACTTATTTATATTTTTTCGTTTGGGCTTGTATTATATTTGCCTTCGGGTTTAATTGATTCGTTCATCCTAATTCGACTCTTCAAAATTCAAGAGTCTATCCTAAATTGAGGTAAATTATATGGCCTTCCAAATACCGTTTCGATTCCTAACATCACTGAAGAGACATTAATTGTCGAAATCCGGATATGGTGTACAAATTTTTGCACCTCATGTTTGCGGTATACCATCTTTTCCGCAAGTTAATTGTTTTTTGTTTAGTATTAAATTAATATTAAAGATTCATTTTGTTACATCTTGTGATCCGTTTATTTGGCAATCGCCAATGGCAGTCAGCAGGGTTTAAGAGCATCTGTTGTTCGACCTGTAAGTCAAATGCGTTTTGTTTTAATATATTTTTTCACATTTTTGGTCTTTTGGAAAATGTTGTTTGTGCTGTATTTAGATCCCTCTACAAAGAAACTTGTTTTGCATGCACACGTATAAAAATTGCGGTTTTTATCCAACGCAATCATAGGTTTGAACGATGTTTTCAATTTAGACTTGTTTATATTTTTTCGTTTGGGCTTGTATTATATTTGCCTTCGGGTTTATATGATTCGTTCATCCTAATTTGACTCTTTCAAAATTCAAGAGTTTATCCTAAATTGAGGTAAATTATATGGCCTTCCAAATACCGTTTCGATTCCTAACATCACTGAAGAGACATTAATTGTCGAAATCCGGATATGGTGTGCAAATGTTCGCACCTCATGTTTGCGGTATACCATCTTTTCCGCAAGTTTATTGTTTTCTGTTTGGTTTTAAATTAATATTAAAGATCCATTTTGTTGCATCTTGTGATCCGTTTATTTGGCAATCGCCAATGGCAGTCAGCAGGGTTTAAGAACATCCGTTGTTCGACCTGTAAGTCAAATGCTTTTTGTTTAAATATATTTTTTCACATTTTTGGTCTTTTGGAAAATGTTGTTTGTGCTGTATTTAGATCCCTCTACAAAGAAACTTGTTTTGCATGCACACGTATAAAAATTGCGGTTTTTATCCAACGCAATCATAGGTTTGAACGTTGTTTTCAATTAAGACTTATTTATATTTTTTCGTTTGGGCTTGTACTATATTTGCCTTCGGGTTTTATGATCCGTTCATCCTAATTTGACTCTTCAAAATTCAAGAGTCTATCCTAAATTGAGGTAAATTATATGGCCTTCCAAATACCGTTTCGATTCTTAACATCACTGACGAGACACTAATTGTCGAAATCTGGATATGGTGTACAAATTTTTGCACCTCATGTTCGCGGTATACCATCTTTTCCGCAAGTTTATTGTTTTCTGTTTGGTATTAAATTAATGTTAAAGATCCATTTTGTTACATCTTGTGATCCGTTTATTTGGCAATCGCCGCCAATGGCAGTCAGCAGGGTTTAAGAACATCCGTTGTTCGACCTGTAAGTCAAATGCTTTTTGTTTAAATATATTTTTTCACATTTTTGGTCTTTTGGAAAATGTTGTTTGTGCTGTATTTAGATCCCTCTACAAAGAAACTTGTTTTGCATGCACACGTATAA
This sequence comes from Mytilus californianus, assembly GCF_021869535.1. Classification (NCBI taxonomy): domain Eukaryota; kingdom Metazoa; phylum Mollusca; class Bivalvia; order Mytilida; family Mytilidae; genus Mytilus; species Mytilus californianus. Next base: position 42,938,092 of record NW_026262734.1, on the reverse strand, counting down.
AAATTGCGGTTTTTATCCAACGCAATCATAGGTTTGAACGTTGTTTTCAATTAAGACTTATTTATATTTTTTCGTTTGGGCTTGTACTATATTTGCCTTCGGGTTTTATGATCCGTTCATCCTGATTTGACTCTTCAAAATTCAAGAGTCTATCCTAAATTGAGGTAAATTATATGGCCTTCCAAATACCGTTTCGATTCTTAACATCACTGACGATACACTAATTGTCGAAATCTGGATATGGTGTACAAATTTTTGCACCTCATGTTCGCGGTATACCATCTTTTCCGCAAGTTTATTGTTTTCTGTTTGGTATTAAATTAATGTTAAAGATCCATTTTGTTACATCTTGTGATCCGTTTATTTGGCAATCGCCGCCAATGGCAGTCAGCAGGGTTTAAGAACATCCGTTGTTCGACCTGTAAGTCAAATGCGTTTTGTTTAAATATATTTTTTCACTTTTTTGGTCTTTTGGAAAATGTTGTTTGTGCTGTATTTAGATCTCTCTACAAAGAAACTTGATTTGCATGCACACGTATAAAAATTGCGGTTTTTATCCAACGCAATCATAGGTTTGAACGTTGTTTTCAATTTAGACTTATTTATATTTTTTCGTTTGGGCTTGTACTATATTTGCCTTCGGGTTTATATGATCCAATCATCCTAATTCGACTCTTCAAAATTCAAGAGTCTATCCTAAATTGAGGTAAACTATATGGCCTTCCAAATACCGTTTCGATTCCTAACATCACTGACGAGACATTAATTGTCGAAATCCGGATATTGTGTACAAATTTTGCACCTCATGTTTGCGGTATACCATCTTTTCCGCAAGTTTATTGTTTTCTGTTTGGTATTAAATTTATATTAAAGATCCATTTTGTTACATCTTGTGATCCGTTTATTTGGCAATCGACAATGGCAGTCAGCAGGGTTTAAGAACATCCGTTGTTCGACCTGTAAGTCAAATGCGTTTTGTTTAAATATATTTTTTTCACATTTTTGGTCTTTTGGAAAATGTTGTTTGTGCTGTATTTAGATCCCTCTACAAAGAAACTTGTTTTGCATGCACACGTATACAAATTGCGGTTTTTATCCAACGCAATCATAGGTTTGAACGTTGTTTTCAATTTAGACGTATATATATATATATATATATATATATATATATATATATATATATATATATATATATATATATATATATATTCCCCCTCTTTCTATCTCTCTCATTTTATTCTTAGATGACTTATTGTTAACTTGAAATATAGGGTTTAATGTTATGCTTAACATCGATATAAACTCGATTTAGGATACTTATTCAAAAATCATTCTTTCACTCCTGTTAACTCTACAGAAGACCTACAACAGTACCCCATAAGCCACACGTTTCTACTGCTAAAAGGTATAAGAAAGGCGAAGGATACCAAAGGGATATTGAAACTCATAAGTCGAAAAGAACATGCCATGGCAAAAAACGAAAAACGATCAAAAAACAAATCACAGTATACAAAACACAACATATAAAACTAGACTGAGCAACACGAACCCCACCAAGACCAGGGATGATCGGAAAGGGTAGCAGATCATGCTCCACATGTGGCATCCGTCGTGTTGCTCATTTAAGTACCGACCCGGTGATAAGTCAAAGATGTTTAAAATTAAGAAAGAACATGTTTGGATGAACTTCTCCGTTTGATGGGATTGAAGACGCACTGCAGACACCTAACGAAACGGAAAACGTCATGACTAGAAACTAAACGAATAGCACAACCAAGGAATGATTAAAATAAATTTAGGAGAAAAATTGATTCTATGGTCCTGAATTTCTGTATAAAAAAAAAATCAATTGAAATAGTGATGTAAAGATTAAAAAAGTAAAACAATCACTTTTGAACTTTGAGAGAAAAACAGTATGGTCATGTGGATTGATTGTATAATCCCACATACAAAAACATATCATTTGACAAGGATGAGATTTTGGCGAATCAGAAGTCCTTCATGGCTTCAATGAACATTACATTGAACAGCAAATCTGAGGACTTACATTGTTTTGATTTTTCAACCCTGTATACCACCATTCCCCTTGAGAAATTGAAAAATCGTCTTCAAGAAATAATCCACAATGCTTTTTAATATAAAAATGGTAGCATACGCTATAAATTTAATATTTTGGAATACCATATACGGCGTATTCTGTTAATATTGAACAAAAAGGTAAACATGCTACACAGAAGAAAAAGTCATCAGTATGCTGGAGTTTCTTATTGACAACATATTTGTTGAATTTAGAGGTAGACTTAAACAACAATTGTCGGCATTCCTATGGGAACGAACTATGAGCCTCTCCTTGCCGACCTCTTTTTATTTTCATAAAAGTCTGTTTTCCTTCAGACACTTGTCAAAAACAAAAAGATCAAAGAAGCCATATCATTTAATATCGTATTTAGGTATATTGATGATGTTTTTTCCACCAAAAATCCAAACTTTTCTGATTGGGTTCAATTAATATATCCTCCAGAAACTAGAAAATTAAAGAAACAACAGACACGGCTTCCGCCACCTACTTTTTATACTTATACCTCGAATTTGACATAAGCGGTCATCTCAGTACCAGAATCTATGATTTTAATTTTGAAAATATCAATTTCCTCCACCTTAGTAGCAATATACCAACTTCACCTGCATATGGGATACACATTTCCCAACTCATTCGGTATTCAAGATGATGAACCAGGGTTATGTCAAAGAACGTCTTGCCCTTTTTCTAAAACAGTTCATCGGAAGATGCCAAGACCTTGTTGATAAATATTCCATATCAACTTCACAAATAGTACATGATGGTCCTAGGTATTGACGTTGTTTATCATCTTAATTACATGTTAAAGTGTTCTTTTATTTAAAATTAAGATTCTAGGTACTGACGTTGTTTATCATCTTTTTTACGTGTTCTTTTATTTGTAAATTATTGCCTTTCCTGTTTCGTCCATTTTTTGTAATATCCTTTTGGCCTTGCTCAGAACTTATACATCCTGTTATTGTGCTATGGTCATTTTTTGTATTCTTGTATTTCATTTTTGCTTTGTCTATATGCCATTTTGTAATTCTTTGTTGAAATAGTTATTTGTTTTTATAGAGATTAAGATTATAACACAATGCTGACTGCTGTTTCCCAATTTTTGACATTTTTACCTATTATGTTTGTTTGCTTTGTTCACACATTGTTGTAAAAATAATGGATTTCTATATGACTATCTTACAAGTGAGAGGTTTAGCTAGTTATAAAACCAGGTTGAATCCACCATTTTCTACATAAGGAAATGCCAAAACCAATTCAGGAATATGACAGTTGTTTTCCATTCGTTTGATGTGTTTGAGCTTTTGATTTTGTCATTTGATAAGGGACTTTTCGTATTGAATTTTCCTTAGAGTTCGGTTTTTTTGTGATTTTACTTTTTTTGTACATGTATATTTAGAATAACCTTGATTTAATAGAAAGAATATACTGCCTATAATTTAGAATTAATGATTGATGTCATTCAAATAATTTTTCTTTGAGTCTCTTAAGTTGACCGCCAACGCAGAATTTCTCAAACATGACAATATTAATGAACGAGGAAGAGCACGAAAACAGCGTTTGAACATTCAAAAATCAAATCAAAATTGACAATCTTAACTGAAAAAAAAAAACAGACGACAATAGGAAATGAACTAGATTTTTTTTATAACCTTCAAAGGTAGTTGATGGATTTCAGTAGTTACTTTAAGGAAACTAATATTTAAAGTCTTGATTTGAAATATACGGACGACCCTGAGAAAATCAATATCCTTAGGACTATTTACGGTTCTTGCTGACATAACATGTCTAGGTCGTTACCACTCAAAAAACTATTATAATGCATTATTGAATTACGCAATGTCTGATCAATACACAACAATACTAATTTCAAAATAAGCAGAAAATGATCCGCCCGTTTTACAAACATGGGAGCTAACCAATGCTTTTGTGCTATTCCATAAAAATATTTTGTTAACGGAAGTCATTTAAACAGAATATTCACGTGTATAGTGTACTGTATCTTTTTGTACTTGGGACGAAATAATAGTATATATATTTATATACACAAGTTTTAAGCGCTTTGCAAAAAATATACATGAGATAATATCTTATTTAAAGACGTCATCAGGAACTGTATAAGACTAATAATTTTCAATATTTTACATATTTGTGTACTTATAAACACCACAAAAATATCAAAACTTAGTGATCCATGCAAACATCTATATAATATATATACCATCTTTTCCACAAGTTTATTGTTTTCTGTTTGGTATTGAATTAATATTAAGATCCATTTTGTTAGATCTAGTGATCAATTTATTTGGCAATCACCAATGGCAGTCAGCAGGGTTTAAGAACATCAGTTGTTCGACCTGTTAGTCAAATGCGTTTTGTTATAATAGACTTTTTCACTTTTTTTGGTCTTTTTGGAAATTGTTGTTTGTGCTGTATTTAGACCCCTCTACCAAGAAATTTGTTTTACATGCACACGTATAAAAATTGCGGTTTTTATCCAAGGCAATCATAGGTTTGAGCGTTGTTTTCAATTTAGACTTTTATATATATATATATAATTATATGACTGAAACGTTTTCTTCCAATATATATGTACAATGGAATGTATATATAACAATGAAGGGATGAAGGGAAGTGTCTGGTAAATAATGTTTGAGCCGTTTAACATGTTAGTTTTTCAATTTATAAAAATGCAAAATCTGTTTGAAGAATATGTTTTAAACATATGTTGCTGCATATGATTTCAGCTTACGTGAAAGTAAAAATTCGTCGAGTAATCGATATAAAAAAATCCCTTCGAAAACATAACAAATATTGGTCCTTGGTATAGTTTCAAAGAATGAAACACCTTCCTTCTCTCGGATAGAAATCATACTAGAATATTTATTCAAAGGGTAACATAACACGCCGTCTACACACAACATAATTAACGTTATGATGCAGGTCTAAAAGGCTAGAACTTAATCAAATCAGCATTACTGATTTTGAAACCTTTAATTAATAAATTTATTTCGAAACCTATCACTAGTGGAACTAGTGACCAGAAACTGCCTACCACCTGGAGTTTTAAGTAGGTGTTCAAATCATGAAATGGTAAGTTTTCTGTTATTTTTGGAAAGGTTTTCGTCTGATCGTGATATTAGAATAAAACAGACTTCAAATGCGAAACGCATGCAACCAGGAAGTACCAACAGAATAACAATAGAGCGATTTAAAATTACTAATCATGTTTTTAACTGTAATGAGCAAACAGAAGTTTTAAAGGAAAGAATACGAATCTTACGCTGAAGTTGAATCCGAAAAAGCGCTTCGGACACATAAAATTTTATAAAGTGTTATTTCTCATTTTGTATAATACTGGATCGATTCCGCTGCTGGTGGACTATTAGTCCTCGGGTTACCATCATCTCTATAGTCAGTACTGACATGCTTTATAGCATTCCTTTCTTTAAATTTAGAAACTAATATAAGGTTCGAAGTCCTTCAGTCAAAGTTAACCTTATATGGATTTGGCTATTATTTTAGGTCTCTTTTGATCATTACGCTCTTCCTGTGTTTCGGTACTGCCACAGTTTTGCACCTTAAGCCGAGTAGATATAATTTGTTCAGAATGTGAGGCTTTAACAAACATAGATCCATTGATCTGGTTTTTGGTTGAAATAAAACTAATCCAGCATAATTTCAGATGAACTTTACATTAATGAAATCAAACATGTACAATTGACTGACAAACTTTATTCATAATCAGTACATTTATATCTATATATATACAAGATTTCATAATCATCCAATAAATAGGTGTGGGAAGGTTGACTACGCTTAAGAGCATTTGATTTTATTAAGGTTCATTTGGCAGAAGGTTGACCATTAAAACTTTCTGTTACCAATATAATAAAATATTTATTACGGTTGATTTCATAAAATAATCATTTTGTTTTTATTTTCTGCCAAAACGAAAGTAGGTTTCTAGATCACCTCTCACATATTATCATAACAATAAAAGATTAACTTGGGAGATCGCCGATTGACTTGGAATTCCGTTAAAGGTTGACTCATACAAAACATGCAAAACAAATAGACATATCAACGCCGTAGAAGGTTTAGTTTTTTCTTGAAACTTATAAAACCTGCTAACCAGACTAAAATTATACTTTTTCTCTTACATTTTGTGAAAAGGTTGACTAATAACTAGGGACAGCTTGTAATTAGTTTGTCTTCACTTGCAGACGATGCGACTATATCTTAAGTTGTTTTGTAAGCCTTCTATTTAAACATTTTTGAGTCAGTAGATCAGCCAATCAAAATGTTTGTTATGTAAACAAACAATCTCGTGTAATAAATCGGCAATACACAATGAATATGGCTGCTCTATGTAATTGGCTGCTGCACTGTTGGGATTTGGATTATAACGACTAAAACATGTTATAATACTAAAACATGAATAAGTTAAAAAGGTAAACATATCATTTATAATAAACATGCTTGTCAACCAACCGTAAACAGTGTGTACAAGGAGACATTCTATCGTACACACACCGATAAGAAAATTAACCGAAACATCGGAAATATACAATAACTGGAACAAATTAATGAAAAATGGGATTTTAAGCACGGGAAACATTAATTACACATTACGACTACTAAATTGTAACAATACTCATATTTCCTTGTGAAGGCAAGTCCAGCAAAACGCTTCGGACGCATACAATTCATAACATATGTTCAATCATATTAGCAGAAAACCTGCGTACCGGATATGCAAAAATTGCATATATATGCGGAAGCACGGACAGAAAACAAACAATATTTTGATAACTCATCGTTACTTCTTTATTTAATTTTCTTCTTTTTGAATAGGTAATTAGTCCTTTATCATTAATCTCCTTCACAATTTAAATGACTATGTTACGCACTTTTTTAGGATGGAGAGACAGTTGAATTAGAAGAAAATGGTTTTAATGTTATGGTTACAAATCGTACTGGTGAGAATATAATAAGACACAATCGAGATAGTGATCCGTATTGTATCACAAATTTATAGTTTGAAGTTATATTAAAAAAATCTTTTATTTTTTCTGTATATATTCGTCTTTTGGCATTGCACATAGTCATATCTTCCTATTACGAAATATATCAACCGAGGTTGCTCTCAGTAACATTGCTGTTCTGACGAAAAATCGGTATATCAATTTTTGTGCAACTGAGGTATGAAATGTAAAGCAAACACACGTTTGAATACTGCAAAGAAATACATATCATGTGGTTAAATGTAAGGGGCTACTGATATACATGACACTTAATTATGTTTTGTCATCAAGTCTTATAAGTGAAAGATATCACGTACCAACAGTGGAAAATCCGACACTAAATTAAAATCTTTTCACATCAATTTTGCCAAAAGACCGTATTAATGTTCTGTAGGTAAATGTTAGATATAAGTAAAGTTCCCTAGCAGTTTTCGATATCTTTTTTAAGTTAAAATTTTGTTTTCATAACTTTAGGTCATATCAGCATGTATAGCATATGATATGAAATGTCCAGTAACCAGACAATGGCAGTATAGAGCAAAAAGTTTTTGCACGAATGAGACAAAATATGTATGTTTATTTCATGAAATGAAGGGAAGTTACGAGGAAAGGTGCATAGGACCTGATGGAATCCAAAGAGGTAAGATTTCCTTTGCAAATCAACATTCAAACTACTGTACATGTACACTTAGTCGTACAGAAAGTAGTTACCTCTTTATTGCATCGTATTAACACTTTCAGTAACAATACAGATTAAACAGCAATGTACGCGTTGTTACTTTGATGTTTTGTTCATTCTGGTATTGCCTGTGATTTATTTTGTCTCATACAAATGCACCACATTCCTTTTTTACCATTCCTTGGGATTAATATAATTCATATATTTCTGTACTAGACATCTTGTAGAATTATTTGCCATTGCATTTTAGGTTTTAAACTGGTACTTAGACCAAATGTATTAAACAGTCAATGTGACATTAATCGTTACCAGCCGATTCCATTCTTGACAACAGAAAACAGTGATTGTGTTTATCGAAAATCCGTTTGCAACGATGAAGGACTGATTGTTCACAACATAGGAACAAATGCAAGTGACATAACTTGTCGTTGTGATTATCAAAGAGGATATACCTTTGTAATTAAACCAAAGAACATTTGCTACTGTCTGCCATCAGAAGAAGATTGTTCCTGTTTTCTTATAACATGTGCAAAATTAACATCAGGTAATTCAGTGTATATATGAATAAACCTAGAACATTTGTTTTGGAATTTAAGGAATTAAATAAATTATAATCTTTATACTATATAATCAATATTTTTATTTTTATCACTCTTTTTGTACTTGTCTTTCATATGTGTACAAGATTATTTAAGATATCACAATTACGCCTTAATGGTTATAAAGAAAAGAAATATTCAGTTTTCTATATTTAAACCGGAAACCAATGTTTCCTGAAATTAGTGTACAACGATTTCGTTAACTTTAATTCAAACTTAATTGTTGTAACCAATACCTACATTATTTGTGGGTGGTTTTTTTTTATATAGCTAAACAAGACATAAGAGATCTAAATGAAATAGTTTCTATTAATTCGACCCATGATCTGTTTTTAATTCGCATGGAAAACTTTTACAAGGCTCCTCTGGAAAAAATTTTGGTATTGTATAGAATTTCCGTTACATCTTACAGCAAAAAAATATTGGTTTTACAACAAAAATTATTACACTAAGTTGAGCGATTAATGTAGGGTCAAAGGGATCTTCGCAAATGTATGCCGCAAGCCAAAGAAATGAAGGTTTCCTTTTCCTGCACAACAGTGAATCAACACTCGCATTTGATATACAAATGCTAAATTTTCTCTTGTCAAAATTGTGCATTTTTGTACCCAGCATAGCCGATCATTCTTTTGTTTTGTTTTTGTGACTTGCTAGTGCCTGAAACAATTTGTTTTGTTAATTGATTCTTTTATCAACCGAAAAGGTAACGAATATTGTTATACTTTTAATATTTCGATTTCTTATATATTTTGTATAGATTATGCATGTTTGCAAAACGAAGAGCTTTCCTTAGGACGAAAATGCCCTACTATATCCAATAACTTGTAAGTATAATTTTTTAAATTGCAGTGTTAACACTGCATCAATTTTTATAAATATAATATGAATTAGTACCAGTTTATTTTGGTAACTGTTTACCATGCGGTTTCAAAACAGATAGTACAAATACTTGGAAAGCCTTTTATTTACGTTTTCATATACTAAATTTCTGTTTTACACTTTAATATCAATATCTGCAATATTGAATTTCCGCGTGTACTTCTATTGAAAGGACTATATTTAATGAAATGCTATTTTATGCGAATGAACAATTACTAATTACTTGAAAATTCGTTTTAGCAAAAAAAGTAATTTGGAAGGTAAGTCGGGGTATCGGACACAAAAACTGTTAATTCAGAAATTGTTAGCGATGTTGATAATGTTGCGAAAATTATAACGGAATAGGTTTCGCAAATTTCAAAATTCGCATTAATCATTTTGATAGCATTATTTGTATACAACATTGCCAGAAATCTCAATGATCAGTTTGGCATTTGTGTCCATTATTCAGCAAATGAAATAATAAATACACGCACAAAAACTGAATAAACAGTATTTATAGCATACCGTTGACTTAAACAGAGATTAACATATGTAGCTGGTTCATTTGTTGCAACCTTATATAATTTATATTAATTTACATGTATAAATGGGAATTAGAAAATCGAATATGGACTAATGATGCAAAGAAGCATATTCTTACTATGATTTAGTTTGATAAATCTTCATTCAGCAATACCATAAAAAATGTCCAAAACTTTATAATGAATGTATCTTAGACAATAAAATAATTTAAATACAAAAGTTTACAAATTAAATTTTATTTATAGCTGATGAACTGTGTGATTTTTTGTCTGTTATCTGTTACTTTCGGCGTCGTACCTCTCAATTCACATATGTCCATTAAATATCTGTCGTATATAATTTTACTTGAGCATTGTTCAAGATCATGATTTTCCTTACTTTTTTTTACCAATGTATGGTTGCCAGCTACTTACACATAATGCATATATCTTAATGAAATTGATGTTAATATGACGCATACTAAATTATAAACTTGTTTTTTTTTTTGACAATCGAAATAATGGAATATTCTCATTTATTTTGTCAGTTTACTTATCACCTTAAGTAGTATTAGACAACTTTGAAGTTCTTAATGCTTCTACCAATTACATTAGTTCAATAATCCAAACATCTCATCAACAATGTTTTACTCATTGCTTTCTATCAATATTATTAGAACACATGTAGACATGGTATAGTCGGGTAATAGTAATTGTTTTCTGATTTTTTTTAATGTGGCTATATTTTTTGAACGTTGCTTTGTTATCGATATTCATGAATTGGTTTGACCATATTTATATCTTTAACGTTTCGACAGTCTTTGGTTCATTAAATTGTAAACCAACAAGATCATACATCTCTTGATCCTGATAAAGTCGTATGAATATTATAACATGTACCATGGATTTACTTAGTCATATGACGTACACCTCTTTATCTTTAAGTGCTTTGAGAGCCTCATTTCGATGAAATTGTATTTGTTACATTGTATTATACATAAAAGTATGATTTCAAAGATTATTTTAGTTGAAAAATTTTATGCGTCGGAAGTGAATTATTTTGTTTCTGTTTTAAGAGTTATTATTTGCTTATCATTTTTTTGTATAGTTTCATAGCTTCATTGGTATTTTTGAGCAGTAAAACATGAAAATCATTTAAAATTAAGGAATTTATATATCTCCCTCGAGCATAGCTCTGATTGCCTTTGTGTGTTTGCCAAAACAAAAATGCTTTATGTCCTTTTCAATCCTATCAGCTCTTCGTCTATACGTCTAGCATCACCAAAGAGCTATTAATAGTCGAAACGGCATCTGGTGCAATATAATTGGTACTGTTTACGGCGCTGACCGCCAATTATCATATTATCACAATTGTTTGAAAAATGCTAGCTCTCATTCTATGTATAAATCGTTGTTATCCTTAGCTTCTCCTGTGCATTTAATGTTAAGCTGTCTAAACGCAAAATTCGATTGCAGATACTCTTGTTTAAGGCTGTCTCATTGACTATCCCAATAAACAGCATTAAGTAAGGAAGTAGGCGTTGTATAAAATCGGGTTCAACTTATCACTTTAATTCATTCCATTATTCACTCAGTTTTTGTTTTACTCTGATTTGTCTCTTCTTATTGGATATATGACATTTGAGCATCTTTAAACCATTCCGAAGTGAGGGCTTTGATAGTCAGTATTTAAAATTGTTCCGATAATGACAGTTTAAAAACGTCATAATATAGCCAGTAGATATGGACATTAACTTTTCAGAATATCAATTTATTTTAGTATATTTCTCTTTTCTTAACACTTTATTTGCTTTATTATTTATCTGTATTTAGTAAATGTCATGATTTATATTTTGCAGAACTCAATTAGACAAAGAAGTAGAAACAGTCTTTTACAAAGAGGAAAACGATTTAAAGCCAACGGGTAAATTATTTTTTTGCTGTTATTTCAAATTCTTCTGCACGTGTTTATGAAATCGACTTCTCTTTTTGAAACAATTTGCTAATTGTCTTCTTCACTAATATAGCTATTTATAACTCTCTTGAAAAAGATCACAACTTATTTAGATATTCCATTTTACAACTCATGAGTAAATATGTCCCCCCTCTGTTTTAATCGAATAAACTATTTCGTCAAATTATTTTGTCTTATAGAACTGCGTTTTCCTGTTTTTTATTAATCAAATCCCATACTTCCTTTCAATAAAATTTAAAGTTATTGCATTATGATTGTATCATAGACACACCTTTCATGTTGTCTTGTTCCAACCTGTATATAAACGGATTTCATGAACATAGGCTCATTTAGAATAAAGAAGAAGAGCGTCTAAAAGCAATACCACACAAATTCAACTGTAGTTATACCACAGTAGTTGACCTATTAAATGTGTCTGTTCTTGAGAAAAAAAATTGTCGTCCGATCTGAAAATAAAAATATACCACTTGATTCTTATTCACTTTCGTGAATTTGTTATCGAGTCTGGAATCACCTGGCGAGTTAATCACGCATACAACAGATGACGATTGAATTGTTGACGCAATCGTTACCGTTCCGTTTGGTATTCATGCGAACTCGATGGGTTTTTTTTTTGTCGTTTATCACAGTTGATATATTACAAACACATTTACGAATTCATAATATCTGTAAACTACTGTCAATTCCTACTTTTTACTAAAGATTACCTCAATTTGTGGAAATTGCTCAGCCTAAAGTTATCTGTGTAGTGTGTTGTAGACTGTTATTTGCCTTTTCGTCGTCTTTCTTTTAGAATAATTTTAATTTAACTATATTCTAAGTATCTGAGGTCGCATATATTGTTTTTTCTTATTCGTAACATGATCAGGATAAGCAGTTAATGAATTTAAACTTGAATAGTTGTACCTGTTTATGTTATAAATAAATATAGTTTACCGGACCACCCGTTCTCGACATACAAATTATTTGTTTTACGTTTGCCACCTTCCATCTGCTTTCGGTTTGGCTAAAGACAATTATATTCGAATATTGACGAATTCAATTTACGCTTATGATTGGTTGAATTTGAAGATAAAATGACTTTAAAGCAATTTGTGCCGTTAAACGAAATTTTGAAGCCAATGATGGATGTTTTAATAAATTTTTTAATTCATTTTTTTTAGATTCCGATATGACTTCATGTATAATAATTTCAAGTTTGATTGTCGTGTTTATAATATCAACAGGTGAGTATCAAACTATGTATAACCATATTATGGCATTAAGTTATATTTTACAAACACACAATTTTTATCTTTAGTTTGACATAAATTATTATGGATCGAAATGAACTTCACTAACACAAGGAGAATCTAACATCTAAGAATAACTAATGTAAATATTCAACAAAGAGCTTAAATTCTGTGCAATCATATTGTCGTACAAAAGACAATGTAATAATTGTTTTCAGGCTGAAGATATCTTGATTTTTCACTCAGATGAAAAGATTTGATCTTAACTTTATTTTCGAGGACATAATGAATAAAGTAAGAATACGTAATGCAGGCAAGAACGATGATAGCATCTGGAATCATAGTCGCCTTCGTCTACAAATAAAGAGGAAAAGATAACAGTTCAAAAATACTACATACAAACATAAAGTACGAGCAACATTCACAAAAGCAATCAAGGGTAGTAACAAGTCCGAGATTTTTCACTTGTTCGCAAAGCATATTCGTTGGGAAAATTGTAATCCATACTATCAAATATAAGTGAATTGCAAGTCTTATCTGGGAGATTATAATTCTTCAAATACTTCCGTGCTTGTATCAAATTTATTTGGAGACATGATATTAAAAAACGTACTTTCTGGTATTTCGAATTCATTCAACAAATATTAATTCATTTTAGATTCTTACATACAAAAGAAACTCTGCCTGGATTTGTCTCCTTCATTTCTGTAATTCGAATATTGGCAAACACTGTATTATCGACAGTTTCTAACAAAAAAATCAGCTAAAAATTAGATTGGATTTTTTTTTTAGAACTTTGGTTGTTATCCGAAAGAAGTCAAACTTAAAAAAAAATAAAAAAAGATTAAGAATACCTTAACAATATGTGCTTTATTTCATTTCTATTTCTTCTTACATTTTAACAATAATAACACCTTATATAAGTATGTTGGAATTTGAGTGTGTTTTCCGTTATCTAATGAATTCTTATATTATTTCATCGTCATCGGGAAATATGCACAAGGGTGTGCCTTTTTATCCTCTCTGTCGTGGTATTTGCCAAAACGTATATGCCTTCTCTAGTTTTTACCGAGACGCTTGATCTATGTGCTTTTTGTTGAATACAAATGTTTTGTAAACGTCTTCATAACAAAAGAATAATGAAATTAAATTCAATGTTTAAAACTAACAATTCCTATTGATATATATTCTGTGTAATCATAATTTGATTGATATTTGCGAATAATACCAGTTTTGAGAAGTAAGTTCCTTCGCCAAGCGGCTCAGTACATTTTACCTTTTCACGACGGCATTTTTCGCAAATACGCCTCCAGACCCAGTATATTTCTGTTCATAAGTATGTATTTGAAACAGATGTACTTCAACATTATGTTTGTCGGAACTAAATAATAGAAATTTGTTCTTTCAACAGTTAAAAGTAAAATCTTAAATATCCATTTACATTGTGACCAAAATGATAGAAACGAACTAAATAAAGTAGCTTGGCTCTTCTCTTGTTACATAAGAGGGGTTCGATATTACCTTTTCACTTCGGTTTTATTTGAAAATAAGCAATACGTAATAATATTCTTATTCAATATAGGTATTGCTATTGCAGTGGTAGATGGCCGATTTGTAATATGTGTGAAAGGTAAGATTTCCACCAACTCAAGTAAAAATAAATACACTTGATATGATTTCCTTGTATACAAGTTTTTCCTGTATAACCTTTAGAGATATATGAATTTGTTTGAATTAGGATTACCATTTTGTTCTACATTGTAAAACAATTAACATCAAAATAATAATTATCTAAGTAGATATAGGTCGCCCTTTGCGAAAACAAACTTTCATGAAAACATAAAGTGTTGAAAGAAAACAATCTAGATCCTTTCATTAAAATCGTTTCATTTTTCATTTATAATAAGAATTTTTTTATTTAGATGAAAAGAATGAAACACAGTCGGATTCGCAGTCTTACTTAGTTGGTAAGTACATTATAGTACAGTTATCGTCTGAAAATATTTCATTTACTTGTACGAATTTTAAAAGAAACACAGTAAAATCTCTGTACTATTTAAAATCTAAAATTTGATGAATTCTACAACAGACACAACTGCCGATCTGCTGCATAACATTGTTAACATCTAGGTATCCCCAGTGAATGTACGTTGAGATCTCTAATTTTGACATTTACAGTTTTATATAACAACACCCCGTGGCTACCTGGATGTTGACATTTTGCTTTTAAACTACTTCGAAAGAGTACAAATCGATGGAAAAGCTATTGTGTGACAAAATTGTTCTCAACAGTGCCAGAATCATGCTTGAGGCATAATTTACGTATGTGTTGCATTTGAATAGAAACCAAGTACGAATTTGAAATGTTTTGGGAGGTATCAATTTCTAATTTTGGATCTTTATCATTTTCTGTTGGTTTTATTTGTCGTATTTAATCATTTATATATATATATACCGTATAACTTCCGTATATTGTTATAAAGAATTTGAGATATGCACTGAAATCCCCTAGCTTTATAGTTTGGCTCGTTGTTGTTTTTCAAATAGATCGACATTGCATGAAAATTGACCACAAAGACTTAGCAGTGGCGAAAATGCAATTCCGTGTGTCATCGTTCGTGCTTAATGCGGAATTTTTTCTCAAAAAAAGTGAAATGCATCAATTGATATTTTTAGACTTAACGTTCCGTTATCATAATTGAAAACTATTAGCTTTAATTAGGTGGCTAATATGAACAAATCAGTCCCGGTTTGACTAATCAACCGTGCGTGTCCGTAGAGTATTACTATCCAAATTTTGATTTTATTTAGTTGCTCTTATAAGCAATTATTACCTGAATGGAGACACGCATAACATTGAATAATACAGCTTTCTTCAGTGATTAAATGCGATTTGTCTCCAATCGGTTGTACCATTGTTGCTGCTTATTTGGTTGATAACTGTTGTCACACTTGGAATATTCAATATGTGTATACAATCCATAGAAATAAACAATGACAATTTTGTATTTTTGCGGTTCTATATGATTTTCTCCGTGGATTATCACATAGTGTATTATTAGTCAGGTAAAAAATGAAGATAAGACGTTATTTGAAAGCCAATGATGTATAAGCAGGCCCAAAACAGTTAAAGAGCTCAATGACCAAAAAAAGGACAAATAGAAATAGCCAAATCCATCTTAGGCCAAGTTTGCCTGAGGGAGTTGAAACATTAGTAATACAAGTTTTGTCTATTTATATGATAATTTTGAGATTTGTTTTATCGTTAAGAAATTGTAAGTTAATTTCCATTTCACCAACGTTTTGCTATGTTTCTTGCTTTATTTTTTCCAATTCAATTTTTTCCTTTCCTTTTTAGTGAATAATTTGACGTCTGTTAATTAGGTTATACATGTATATAACATTACATTTTTAATTTGTTGACAAAAAGAATCATCTTAAATTGGACATAACCAGCAACATACACAAAAATTTATCCAGAAACACTAGAAGACGGGAATTGGTATAATACTATAGCCTTTTTACCACCTGCCAAATTGTCAGTGTTTCAATACTGACATAATTTATGATACATTCTGACTTAACCAGTAAATCAACTAAGGCTGCAATCCTCTTAAACAGAACCTTTTGGCTGTTTTAGATTGTGTGATATAATTGATGACAACACTATTCAAAAAAAAGAAATGCGAATAATGCCTGTCAGGAATGGCATATGTACATATCTTGAGACGACACTCAATAAAATTGAATAATTATTACACTTTTTCAGAGAAACAACATATGAAGCAACAACCAGAGAATAGTTTTGAATCAGAAAAAAGTAAGTTTGGTATAAACATTAGACATGTGTCATAGTTAAATGTTTTGGAGGCTTTAGTTTAGGAAGTTCGACCTGACAATAACGAATCACAGAATTTTAATGCATTATTGATCGTTTTAAACGAGGTTCCAAAAAGGGCCTTTTACTTAATTTTGCATGTCCGGTATTTAGATAAAAACTCTCTATATTGTCATGATATCAAAAAATTAAAACAACACGTTATTAACTTCATGCTTCCGAAGCGCTTTTCAGAATTTACTTTCATCAGGAACGCTCACAACCAAATACATGTATTTAAAGGCCAAGGATGTATAAGAATCGAAACAATTCGAGATCTATATAACAAAAAAGGACATAAAAAAAGCCAAATCGATCTAAGGTCACCTTTGCCTTAGGGAGTGGAAACCTTAGTTTCTGTATAATTTTAAAATTCATAAACGGACAATTTTAGAAAGGTTTGTTGAGCTGATGATACCCTCGGGGACTGGTAGTCTACTAGCAGAAGTATCGACATAGTGCTGTAAAAAATGAAAAAAAAACCCAACACGTTATTAATTTCATGCATCAGAAGCGCTTTTCTGGATCTACCTTTATCAGGAACGCTCACAGCCGAATGTTTGAAAGCCAAGCATGTATAAGAACCGAAACAGTTGAAGAGCTATATACCGAAATGGACCTTAAAAACAGCCAAATACATTTAAGGTCAACTTTGCTTTAAAATGTGAAAGGAGAATAAACTCCTTATTGCAAAAAAGGTAAAACGAAATGTACATTCATACACTACGACTTACTTCTACATGTTCTATGTCATGTGGTCTCTGGTGGAGAATTGTCTCATTGGCAATTATACCACATCTTTTTATTTCTATATTATATGTAGAAAACATTTTGAAATAATTAAGTATTCAATATTACCTAAAACTGTACATCTTCTCAATGGAAATCACAATATATCTGTCACATGATATCTCTTCTAAAATAAAACTTTTCGGTTAAGTTTCTCCAATATTTAATCAAATCTTCCTAATAAAGCATACTGTAAATATTTTGATAACCTCAACAACAACAAACAATGAAAACAACACGTTATAAATTTTATGCGTCCGAAGCGCTTTTCTGGATTCACCTTCATCAGGAACGCTCAAAGCCGAATATTTGAAAGCCAAGGATGTATAAGAACCAAAGATTTGAAGAGCTATATTACAAAAAGTACCTAAAAAGTCGTTTACCTGACTGGAATGACAACGAGATTACCGCCTTCCATTCCTTTCTATTTGTGGTTTTCAGATAACCAGGGATATGTTCCACTTGTGGTAACCGTAATTCTTTCCTCTTTACCTCGAATGGCGACACTGCCGAATGAAATTTATCACCGGATGTTTACTTGCATGATCAATATGACAGGTGCTACATATAGAGGAGGATCTGTTAACCCTACCGAAGCACATGAGTTTACTCCCTGTTTTTTTATGGAGTTGTGTTGCTCGTTATTTATTTTTCTGTGTAATCTTTTGTTATTGTTGTTTATCCTTTCGTCGTTTCACTTTTAAGCCACGGTGTTGTCTTGTTGGCAAATTATGACGGTATGTAAGAGTGCAAAATAGTTTGAAATAAGCAGGTCTCTGAATTTGGGTTTCCATTTTGTACTACATTGAAGTATACCCCTTTCATCAAAATAATGAAAGTAGATGCACGTCGACAGTTCAACAGCAAACACTTTGAAATAAGAACAAACACGTTTTGAAATTGTACATACTTTCGTAAAAATAGAAATTGATTTAATTTATCATATGAAAATTTATCTTCAGATGGAACGAAAGAAATACAATCGGATACACAGTCTCCTTCGGTCGGTGAGTACATCATTATACAATAATTTTCGGTAAAAGTTTTATTTACTTGTACAAACTATGAAAACATAGGGAAACCCTTAAACAAACTCCCAAAAAAAGATCTGTTGCTTTGATTTTATATCATTGAATAGAACATACATGTTGCGTTTTTAAAAACGCTCTATATATTTCTAAGAAAGATTTGAAAATAACAATTTTCTGATGTTATGAACTATTGATTGTTTTCATCATATACCAAAAATCTACATATGTTGTCATAAGCAATTTTAAATACTATCTGTATAATTTATTAATTTATGTCAGTCGAAAGGGGATACATGCAATCAATATAGTCATCAAATTTTAAATCATTCAACAACAAAAAATAACAAATCTTTCACTTTTACATTTCTCAAATTGTGTCGTTGTTTTTCAAAGACCAAATAAACATTCTACATTATTATGGTAGATTTTAAAAGTAAATAGAAATAAGAAGATGTGGTATGAGTGCCAAATGAGACAAATCTCCATCCAAGTCACAATTTGTAAAAAGTAAACAATTATAGGTCAAAGTACGGCCTTCACCTCGGAGCCTTGGCTCACACCGAACAGCAAGCTATAAAGGGCCCCAACAATGACTTTTGTTAAACAATTCAAACAGCAAAACCTAACTAATCTATATAAAAAAACCGAGAAATAATTATGAACCACATCAAGAAACGACTACCACTGAACAACAGGCTCCTGACTTATGACAGGTGCAAACAAATGCAGCGGGTTTAAACGTTTAAACAGGCGCCAACCTTCACCCTAACCTGAAACAGTATTGTAACATTACAACATAGAAAGACACATTATAAAATATCAATTGAAATGGCTTAACTCGATCAAAAAGACATATTAACAAAAACAAGTAAACATACACTAAACGAATAAATTTGATCTATAACACAATATAAATACAATATTAATAAAAAAGGGTATGTGACCAAGGCATAAATGACATGTTGCCATGTTTTAAGGCAAATCTACAATAAAATGGTTATGATATCTAATTTATTTTTTAGATGAAAAGATTGAAAGCCATTCGAATGCACAATCTCCTTCATTCGGTCAGTACATAATAATGCGATAAAGTTCTGAAATATATGAAATATTTTTAAGAGCTCCAGATTGAAAATAATAGTTCGCCAAGCTTTTTGGCTGCTAAAATGTTTCAAAATAAGAAATAAGCAAGGGAAAGTTATGACATTAGCATTGAATTTGAAAAGCGCTAAGGAGTATTTTTGTTATAATTCGTTTTTTTTTTTGGCATGTTATTGTCAACGTTTCCCCGACTTATCATTTGTGATTATTCCTTTGATACCTTCTGCGTCACTTTTGTCGAGCTTGGGACATTTATGTCGCGAAAGCAAGACATAGCGATCCTAGATTACACCGTCGGCGTCGGCGACGTCAACATTAAGGTTCAGTCATTGGTTAAGAAATTTTTAAACATCAATAACTTTGTCAAACCTCCATGGAATTTTATGAAATTTGGACAGAACCTTGTTTTGGATCAAAATAAAGTATCCGGAGCGAAATTTTAAAAATATTATTTCTTTAATTTTTCCGTATTTTACTGATAAATAGAGTTAGTTCTTTACAGTTTACATTCAGATTCAGTCTGAGGTTAAAGTTTTTCAATCATCAATAACTTACCGAACCTTCATGGAATGTTATGAAATTTGGACAGAAGCTTGTTTATGACCAAAATACAACATTCAGAGGGAATTTTTAAAATATTATTTTCATTTTCCATTTTTGTTCTGATAAATGGACTTGGTTGTTAAACAGATAACATTCGTGCTCAGTCTGAGGTTAAAATTTTTCAGTCATCAATAACTTTGTCAAACCTTTATGGAATTCTTTGAAATTTGGACAGAAGCTGGTTATAGTCGAGTGACATTAACAACACAATTTCATTTTAATGCACCCACCTAACATACGGCTAAATCATATACCATTTGAACGCATATCATCTGTACTATATTTTTTTTTCCCGGTCGTCACATATTCGTACGGTACAATTTTTGTCAAATCGCGATGAAAGGTCAAGGACGGACAATTTTTATTTTACAAGATGTCAGCATTTTTGCATATTCTGTCTTTGAAATAATAAAATTCTGTATGGAAATGTGAAAAACTTTAAGAACAAAGACTATTTGTCAATTATCAAACACACTTTGAAATATTTATGCCGTTTTTAATTAATAGCGCCTTTTTCCAGAAATTACAGTGAAAATGACAAAAATGAGTGAAAACCAAAATATTTATCTGTAATTCAATTGTAAATCACCATAAACCTAAATAACATATTTCATTTAGTGCTAAGGAAGGTTTTGGCTTCATCGTATTACTGCAACCACGCTTCTTGCTAATTACACAACCAATCATAACAACCTATACAGTTGCCCAAAATACCACCATCTGCAAAAAGATGGCTTTTTAGCTGTTTTACGTTAAAAACAAAATTTTATGTAGTCAATATTAGGTTAAAGAAACACAATTAAAAAATGCAAAAAAGTTTGAAGGCAATAATACACGCGGAATTCGTGCTTTTCGGGGAATTGAGGGAGCTAAATATGTAGTTGAGTTGCCAGCCTGTCATTTCTTGTTATTTTGTTTGTTATTTCATGATTATCACGAAAAGAAATAAAGGACTTTATATATAGACATTAAGCTAGCCCAAAAAAAACTAAATACATTGTATTCTTATTCTCTAGACACTGAAAATGTTCTTTGTGTCTGTCCAAAGAATAAAGCCCGATCAAACTACGCAATGTTCTTGTGAAAAATTTACTTGTTGCAGTTACATGCAGTTGCATGTTGCATTTGGTAAAACCTTTCGGAATTTTGGTTCCCCAATGCTCTTTAACTTCGTACTTTATTTGGTTCTTTAACTTTTTTTATCCGAGCGTTACTAATGTGTCTGTTGTAGACAAAACGCGCGTCTGGCGTACAAATTTAACCCTGGTATGTATGAGTTTATTTACAACCACTGGGTCGATGACACCCCTGGTGGTGGGTTCCTACCCTAGGGTATCACCAGCCCAGTAGTCAGCACTTCTAAGTTGACAAGAATTATCACTGATAGGGTCATATTTATAAATTAAATGGTTAAGGATTGCATTTTTGACAAATACTACGGATTTTCTACCCCCGGGAGTAGAAAACCTTAGCTGTATTTGACAAACCCTTTCGAAATGTTGGTAACTCAATGCTCTTCAACTTCCTGCTTTATTTGGGCTTTTAAACTTTTTTTATTTGAGTGTCACTGATGAGTCTTTTGTAGACGAAACGCACGTCTGGCTTACAACATTTTAAGCCAGGTATCTATGAGGATATTATTTACATTAACTCACAATCTATTTCTTCTGATTTTAAAATTCTAACAATTCGCAATAATTATTGTATTGATTTGACTTCCTAAATGGTTAAATTCTTACATGTAGAATAAATAGCTATAAAGAAAAAAAATAATGGGTATGTGTCACACCAACATTTCAACCAATCATCACCAAGAATATTTTGTAAAAGTAGGCAACCTCTGACAAAACATAGCGCTTTTCATATTGCTGCTTTTAGCTCAACTGTTGTTGACCTGGCAGCAATTTTTTGGCAATTTTCACACATTATTTTCATACTAAAAAAGAACGAAGTTAATTCTATTGCGTTATTTTCTAATCACAAATATCACGTAAATACATTGGTTGCCAAAATTGGTTGATTTGAAGTATTGTCTTTTCCTAAACTAAATTATAAAAACAAAAACCTAAAACTTTATCCAAACAATAACATGAATAAGTAAAATCATTTTTTTTACATCTCAAAGCTTTGCATGCTTTAATCTGTTCGTTTGGTTTTATAATGGTGCGAAGATCTCATAACTGCAATAAGACTAATTGTTTGATATTATTTGACAATAAAATAAAACATACAAAACGGTATGTTTAAATGCGAGATAAAAAAGGGTTAAAAATGAGATAACTTACAACCAGCACTGTAATGGTGAATTTGAG
Source organism: Mytilus californianus (assembly GCF_021869535.1). Classification (NCBI taxonomy): domain Eukaryota; kingdom Metazoa; phylum Mollusca; class Bivalvia; order Mytilida; family Mytilidae; genus Mytilus; species Mytilus californianus. The sequence continues at coordinate 42,915,408 of NW_026262734.1, read as the reverse complement.
TTGCTTGCTATTTAACTCTATTTGAATGTGTTTATCATGAATAAACTCCCTTCCTGTTCAATATCCAAATGTGCACTTTAAAACTTTGAACTTCACTAAAATTTACCAAGCAATCTAAGAGAAGTATTGCTCATTACAAAGTTTTCTAGGCTAATTGATGGACATATGAATGAAACGAACAAAACACAAATGAGCGTAGAGACAAGATGATTCCTACATTTCGGATAAACACACATGTGACACCATGGACAAAGCGAAAAAAATAGGACAGACAAACCACAGTTCTCACAACACTACAACGAAATGTACGAACAATACCTTAAACCAGTGGTGATTGAAGTTAGTCAGAAAGGGTAATCATTCTTCCACAATATACATTTTCAGTCATAATTGATAAAACAAGTAATATACTAAATTAGTATGTAATAATGTGCTAACATAAATAATAGCCGGATTTGTGATTGTAAAGCGTGTGGTGCAAATAGTATTTATTCGAATATTAAACGAGAATAAACTTCTTAATATGTCTTCGAAAAAAAAACATATTTCTATTATAAATACCTTGTATATTCCTTACTCACATTTATTACCCCTTTGTTTAGATATGGTAAATCATTTTCTCCTGATATTGTCAACAATCGATGTGTTATCTAAACAATGAAAGGCAAAATTATCAATAAATGCAGATGGTGGTTTTAAGGGCAATCGCAAAATCTTCATATGAAGGCTGGTTCCTGACCAATCTTATATTAATTGCAGTTTAAAATGACGAAAAAAGCTTCATTCATCTATAAACGATAAATTTATTTTATTTTGACATATAATTATTGATACATAAAGAAATACTTTGCTGTTAGCGCAATTTTATCATTTTTGAAGGATTTTTAAAAAAAAAGCATTTTCTGTAACTATTGCGCAATTAACATTTTAATGTGCACCTGATTTAGAATTCAGTTATTCTGTTCTATTATGTTTATATGATTTTTAGAAAAAAAAAATATCATACAAGATTTATAAAATTTTATGAATTTTTGGGAGAAGCCTTTTATGGTGTAGAGATAATGCCTTAAGCAAACTTTTCAAAATATGTTTTTTTCATCTTCAGTATTATTTTGATCGATAGACTTAGTTTTTTACAGTTAACATTTACAGACAGTCTGGGATTAAGTTTTTTTTTTCATGCTAAATTTGTTAACCCTGCGTTGATTGTTTGAAACCGGAACCAAAACTAATCTTTAAGATCATGAAATAGCATCTATAGAATAAGTTTGAATTTTGTTTGATTTTGTATTTAACTGATAAATGGACTCACTTTTTAAGTCAATATTATACTTTTGCACAGCTGACAGCAGCAATCGTAGGCGAGACACAGGGTTCCATGGAACCCATTACGAATTTTTGTATGTTTCCAGGCATGTTCATAAGATGTGGTACTCTTAAGAAGTCTTGATTAATTGATCAATTGTTGTTTGCTCACGTCCAGTGGCAAATATTTCATAAATATTCAGTTTAGAAAATACAAATGATCTAATAAATAGGTATGTAAAGTGGTTTTACTAGGATGCAGGAACGAAAACTTGATAAGACTGGCATCTTTGATGATTTGTCTTGGGGTCTGGTACACGAAACGTTGACATTTTTGGATAATTCGCCTTTTAACGGGCCAGTGCAGACCACTGAAAGACTTTGTTTAATGTGTTTTTCAACTTCCAAGTTAGAATGACACGCTCCCTAAACTAAAAGTCTGATTAACCGTCTCATTTTGAGCGGCTGTGGATGTACATGCGTAACATCTACTTTGCCAAAGTGCAACAGGTTACTCTCGGTACGGAAGATATGTTTTAAAGTCAACTTTATGCCTATCTACATCGTCCCTATAACCCTTTTAGTTCGAATGTTGTGTCGTACACTTGCAAAGTAATATATGAATACATGGTCACATATATAAAAAAGGAAGATCCCGTAAAATTTTTGAAGTCATCACCTTAAAGGTAAAAGTCTTAATTTCTGCAATTATACCGAAATTTGTCCAAAAAGGTTGTTTCTGGATGCTACTCAAATACTTTATATCAGATTGCAACCTGACATGGATATGTGGTCACATATAAGATAAGATGATTACAGCTTTATAATTGATTTTGAGGTCACCTTGTCTAAAGTCAAAGTCATACTTTCTGTGAGTACACCGCACTTTGTGCAAAAAAATGCCTTTCGATAGCATATTCATATGCTACATATGGCGTAGCAACTGGGATATATCGTCACATTTAATGACAGTAAGATTGCACTGATTTTGAAGTCATTATGTCTGAGGTCAAGGTCAAAGAAACAAAACTAAGATTGAAATTCGGTAAGTAAGTAAGGATGTATCAACATTACTTGGATATGGGATCACATTTAATTATAGTCCCTATTGATTTTTGAGTCAATTGATCTAAGTTCACCGTCATACTTGCTAAAACATTTTGGCATAAGACAATATAACATCATAAAATCATTATGTAGAAGGAGTGAAAGGTATATGAACTTCTTACTAACGGTATTTAATTATTGAAATAAAGCTAACTAATAGTACTTGATTTATCAAACATAATAAACTAGCAGGGAAAGTTGACCTTCGAAAATTCGACTATTCATTTTAGGTCCCTTTTGGTCATATAGCGCTAACTTGGCTACGTGCTTTTACATTTCTGGCTTTCAAATGTTTAGGTTTGAGTGTTCCTAGTAAAGGTTAGAGTAAAAAAAGCGCTTTGGACGCGCGAAAATTATAAAGTTTTGTTTTAAAATTGATTGACTTTATATTTGGTAATTAAGCTGATATTTATAATCCGATTCAAAATTGCTAGACCTATATCTTAGAAACGACTCAATTTACTGTATATATTTTGGATTACTTCCGCACATTGTGTACATCAACATTGAACTCTATCAAAACTTTACGTTCGTAAGATGAATTTTTTTTGTCTTTTAATTTTCATGTAGCAATATTCTTGCATTGCCAGTGTGTGGACGTTTTGTCTCTAAATTACTAGAACAGATCTCGGTTTCGAAGATTGTTTACCTTGATATCATTTTACTACACGCAAGGAATATTTTATTCGAAAGATTCTTTACGGTAGAGTTGACGTTATCACTTTTAACGGACTTTATCATGACTTGATTTGAACGCTACCGAATGTTTAATCTTCAGATGAATATAGATATTTTCCGTATTTATGGCTTCAGATATGACATGAGGTCCTCGTTCACCAAAAGTTAGGAAACATTGGTCGTAGATAGTATTGGCTGTCCTTCGTAGGTCTTCTTGGTCTTTATGCTACAAAGCATTGACACATGTAAAACAGAAACTGTTCATCCTTTCTCGGGTATGCTAGTACTGTTATCTGATTTTCTGCGACTAATGATGTATTTTTCCCTTTAAGGATCTTATCGAGTAGCGAGATGACACGAAGCGATAGGTGAATAGTATTTTATAAACTTTTTCATTCCTTTTCTATTTGTCATAATTTTTGAGTTTTTGTTTTAGATCAATATTACCGACAAACTTCACAAGGTAGTGTTAAAGAATCTACACAAAAGAGTAAGTGAACAATTACGTATCTTTCTAAAGTCGATAAGACTTTTAACTGATAAACATTAAATATAATAACATGAAAATGATTTACACATCGAATATATGACATTTTTGTCAAATTTTAATTTTTGTTCTTTCATTGCAATATTGTAATATAAGTGTCGTATATACGAAAAGGTAAACTATGAAAATACATTGTACCGATGAAAGACAATCTGGTCTGTTTTTTGTAAAATATATAACATATTCTATAAATGTTTATACAGACTACAACATTTTGCTAGACTTTTCATATTTCATACATCCAAACATACTGCTAGTCAAACAGTTTACAAATTTTTTCAATTAATATTAATATGTCGTTTGTTTTAGAATTTATGAAGACGAGTTTAGAAGTCTGGGAAAAGATGGATGGGTTTTACTTTGAGACAAGCATGTTTCCATTGGTGATGGATGCCTTGGAAACTTCGAATTGTGTAACTTTAATTGGAGCGTCAGGGGAAGGGAAAACTGTCAGTGCAATACATGCAGCCCTTCAATACAGACAAAAATCTCCTTCATTTGAAGTTTTAGAAATTTTCAATCCAAATGAACTTATTAAATCAATTGATGTGGATAAACAACAGTTTTTTCTCGTCAATGATCCACTGGGTAAGCAGTGTTTGAACGAAAGTTCTCTAGGTGACTGGGTTCAAATGTCTAAAAGACTTAAAGACGTTCTAGCTGGTGGACATATAAAAATAGTATCCACCATTAGAAAACCTTTATTCAAGAAAAATGAAATCCGGATAAAGGAAACTATTTTTAGAGAATATATTATTGATTTTTCATCAGAAATGAATCGTCTTTCAATAAAAGATAAGAACGGCATCTTAGCAAAATCTATCAAACATACTGGAAAACACTTAGACTGTAAGATAAAGAACAAAATGACAACTGATACGTATCATCCCGGATTCCCACTTTTTTGCCACCTCATATGCTCAAATCCACATCGCTATAGACATGATACAGTCGATCCTTGTTCTGTTCTCATAGAAGAGTTAAAAGAGTTTTTGACTGTGGAAAGTTTCCATTATTGCTGTATTGTGTTAGCCTTTATGCATGACAACGTATTTGATATTAATGATTTAACTGCTTGCGAAGATATCGAGTTCTCAGGATCTGATATTACAGACACAAAAAAAATCCTTAGCATTATAAAATCGTGTCAGATCAAAACGGACGACAAGGATTGTTTTGAAAAATTGAAGAGCGGATTCGAAGCTCTTTCAGGTGCTTACTTCATCAACAATAATCCAGTTTATAAAATTTTACACGATAGCATCACTAGCGCAGTGGCATACACTTATGGAATGGCTAATATTGTGAAGATTCTTAAATATAGTGGTTCATCAATCATAAGAGAATATGTCCGAACTAAGCAATCGAAAAAGGATGACGATAACATGATTATTGAAATAATCGTAAGTTCTAAATTTCAAAGAATGCTAGCAAATAGGTTTATTCAAGACATTGAATTGGGAGATTCTGCAAACGTTTTCTTAAATCCTTCTTTTATTGACGAAGAATTTCAGAGCATGTTTCTTAAAGAATTGATGTCAATGGACAAATCTAAAATGCTTAAAATAATGTCAACGACTTCCCATGAAGTAAGTCAACAGCTTAAAGATATCAGAGAATATACAAAATTTGCCTTAGATGTCGCAATTTTATCAGCAGCACCAGTTCATTGGTTGTGTAGACTAGGACTTTGCGAAATACTAAAAGCAGTTCTTTCGAAAACTGAGGATAAACTGAAATTTTTAAATGAATTAAAAGTTCACACAACACCTTTGCACTTTGCAGCAGGATATGGTAAGATAGACGTCGTTAGATATCTAATATCGATAGATGTTGATATCAATGTGAAATCACAACTACAAATGTTAGAAAATCCTAAAATAGGAGAGTACTTCTCCGGGTTTCCACCACTATTATATGCAGCAAGACAAAACCATCCAGATGTGGTTGAATATATGCTGCAACATGGGGCGAACCCAAATTTAGTCAGAGACCACGGTGGTTCACCAATGCTACTTGCCGCTGATAGAGGTCATACTGAAGTAATCAAACATCTCTTGAAATACCATGGTGACCCAAACCTCTATTGTGATCACGGAACTACACCAATAATACTTGCAGCACAGGGTGGTCATTTGGAGAGTCTAACTGCTTTGATAGACGGGAAAGCCGATTTAAACTGGCAAAGATTTGAAAGTGAAGGAAAAATTTCAGCTCTTTTGGCCGCTGCAAAAAATGGACATATGAAATGTGTTGAAGTTTTGATCAACCGTGGTGCCGATATAGAATTAAGTGATGTAAATGGATCATCACCCTTACTGCTTGCCATTCAAAACCACCATTTTGATACAGCTAGAGCTTTATTCAAACTAGGGGCTAGCATTAATGCTGTAAATAATAGTGAGGAATCTCCATTACAATTCGCTAAATTATCAAAACTAGACTTTAACGAAGATGCATGATAATAAATCTCAATCTGTTATCATAACATACTTTTCAAAATATACTGATCAAAGAGTTGGAGCTTCGTTATTTTGCCTCTGATTTCGTTGATGTTTACATTGACAACGGCACGTACGCCCTTAGTTTCTAACGATAATTTTCTATCTCTAGCGAGTAGCATGATATGAAAAAATATTACAAAAATCTTCTACATCATAAGTAGTCAATTGTGATTAGAATATGTCATGCTCTTCTTTGTAGTAATTCTGGATAAGTTGTAAATGAATTAAGACTGACCGATACAGATCTATATCTTGAGATTAATTAACTTTGTTACACTTGTATAAAGAAAATAACGACTTGCTAGTTGAGATGATTTACTTTTCCTATGATTCTTAGATATGCAACAAAAGCGTTACGTTACATTACAAAATTGTGTGCGAAAGTCCGAGAAACACGAAGTTCCACGTTACCTTACGTTCACTAAAGCCTGTTGTCTTATATTCACGAAAACCTTAAAGAGATTATAACTTTCAAAGTCACCTACAAGACATAAGCATGATCGATATCAGAAACGAAAAGTAATATACTAGGTTTATTATGAGTACGCCAAACGCGCGTTTTGTTCACACAAAATAAATCAGTGAGGCTCGCATCAAAACAAATGGTAAATCAAATCTACAACGAAGTTAAAGACCACGGGAACACAAAATTTCCAGAGAAGCCTTGATAAATCAGGCTAAAACTATGTTTGCCTAGGGGTAGAAAAACCTTTGAGTTTTGAATGAATTTATCATTTCACAAACAGAAAATTTACAGAAATAAATGACAACATCAATGATATTTCCACAGAGATGGTTCAGATATAAAAATTCTATTTAAACTCCGACACATGTTCATATAAATGTGTAAAAATGGGTTCATCGTCTCTGGATGGCTTTGAACTGTATGATAATATTTTGTCATTTAGAGGATTTGTGTTGTGATGCCGGATCTTTGAAAGTCTCTGTGATATTTACACATTTGCCTTTTGGGGAATACTGTTGACAACTGCTGCATTGATTACTGTTAATATCTTGTTTCGAAGGGTTGCTGTCTATATGATGTAAATCTAAGATTTAGTTTAATCGACAACATAATGATTTTATTCAAGACTATCAATGACCGGAATCCTGACTTAACATAGCGCATGAACATGTTGAGTACTTGAACAAGTATTTTCGATCTTATCCCACCCTTCTAGTCTCTATCACTCGAATAACACAAAATGTAAAATAACAAAAATATCGAACTCAAGGAAAATTCAAATGGGAAAGTCCCTTTTCAATGGCAAAATCAAAAGCTCAAACATATCAAACAATATTGAAAACAACTGTCATATTCCTAACATGGTACAGGCATATCCTTGTGTAGAAAATGGTGGGTTAGATAAAGGCAATAGTAGTATACCGCTGTTCAATAGTCATAAATCGATTTAACTGAAACAAATCCGGGTCACAAACCAAAACTGAGGGAAACCCATCAACTATAACATGTATAAGAGGAAACAAAACGGAACAACAGAAACACTGAACTGCTACAAAAACAAACGCCAACATACATAAAAACGGACTATGTGATAACAATTGCCATATTCCTGACTTGGTACAGGACATTTAAAAAAAATTGTTGGTTGAACCTGGTTTTATGGTTAGCCAAACCTCCCGCTTATATAGCAATGTTAAAAATATCGCTAAAATGACAACATTACGTGACAGGAATAAAGTACAAACAAATGCAAGAACATTCAGGACAGAGAAATACACAAATAAATAATATAATAGTCCATTTCAACATGTAAACCACAGAATAACAACGAATACCTAAAATTAATTTACGACAGAACACAAATACAGCACAATAGAATAATGAACTGTGCGTCACACGAATGTTTCAACGCCACAAAAAGTGACGTCACATGTAAATTTCTAAAAATACAATATGAAATTGGGGTTAAAATTGTAATGGTGTTATTTGATGTATTTTCTAACCATTACAAAAATATTAAAATAGAATTGTGTTAGTAATGGTGTAATTATTTGTATTTTATAACTATGGTTTCTGTAAAAAAACAAATGAATCCTGTGCATATAGTTGCTTTTAACCTAAAAATCTTATAAATGAACTAGGTGATTAATATCTTTACTTTTACATACATAAATAAAAATAAAAATAGAATTAAAACCACAAACGATAAGACATAAAACAACATCCAAACAGAATTACAAATGGAACATCATAACTAAATACACGAATGTTGGATGTACATATACCGAGACACGTCTAATAGCATTGCGAATTTACACTCAGCAAAACAGTCATATTCGGGAATAGGTCACGTTCGGTACTTAGAAGAACAGACGACGTAGATGGTAAACCACAATCTAAGACGTGGTAAAAATGTCGTTAGTTAGTTATGACACAGACACATCGTATAGATCAACCAATTCGTGATGGTGTCCATAAAATTTACGGAGTGTCATTTTTAATCTTTCCTCCTCATAACTCTGTTGGAGCAGTTTCTGAGTAAGGAGCACACTCCTGTATATGAGGTCCGTATAGTGTGAACATGCACGAGCATAACGTATCAAGTGAGATATGTAAACACCATACGATTGGGCAGAGGGTATGTTACTGCTGAGAAATGGGAAATTGATAATTGGGAAGTTGAAATCGTCCCGTTTGTCATAGATTTTAGTGTGAAGTCGTCCATATGTGTCAATATTGAGTAAAAGATCAAGGTATGAAGCAGTCCTCCTATTATCAGTAGTATCCTTAATTTCAAGTTCACTGGGATATATGAGATGTAAGTACTGGCTGAAATACGGGTTATTCAGTGATAGGACATCATCAATATATCTGAAAGTAATATTAAAGAATTTCGCAAGGTGCTTTTTCTTTTTGTCTTTTACAAGGTTTTGAATGAAATCTGCTTCATACGAGTACAAAAACAAATCGGCCAGTAGGGGTGCACAATTAGTACCCATTGGAATACCGACTGTTTGTTGAAATATCAATCCTCAATTTAATGAGATGATGAAGGAAGTCGATCTTTTAATTGAGCATGGGGAATAGTAGTGTAAAGCGTAGAAAAATCAAGACTTTTAATGTTGCTGCAAAATTTAAAATATATTGAGATCTAAGATTTAGCAGTAGATCTTTAGAATTTTTAAGAATCCACATCTGATTGACTCCACTGGTGGAATATATCTCATCACAATATTTTTGAAGGCCATCTTTTACTGTAGAAAGAATAGTAGTCAGCACTTTAGAAAGATGTTTAGTTGAACATCTTGATGATCCAGCTATGTATCGTTCTTTATAAGGAGTTTTGTGAAGTTTTGGTATCCAGTATAATGACGGTAGATTTTCTTCGTTTTCTTTGATGTTAATACCAAAACAAAGAAGGACAGATTTGTGATTTTGTAAAATTTCATCCTTTGTAAATGATGTTACAGAATATGTAGGATTGCCAATTCTGCTGTATATTCCAAGCTCTTTTGTGAGACATTCCAAGTAATGGTGTTTACATATGAAGACAATATTATTGGAGGCTTTACCTGCTGGAACAACGACATATTTGTCATGCAAAGAGGATAAAGCATCCACAACCTCCGGGTTCTTGAATGGGTTAGAAATCTGGTTTTATAGCTAGCAAAACATCTCACTTGTATGACATTCGCATAAAATCCCACTATATTGACAACAATGTGTGAGCAAAACAAACAGACATGATAGGTTAAAATATCAGAAATTTTCGCTCAACAGTCATCTTAATCACTATAAAAACAAACATCTGTGTCAACAAAGAAAACCAAATGGCATATCTTGATAATAATGATTTCACAGCGCATTACGGAACATATATTTTTATGATGACACTTATGGTCCCACATCCTGTCGATACTTAGATTTTGGTAATGAACAATATGTTGCATTTCTCAGACCGCCAATGACTCATACGCACTAAAACCGTATAAGATGTTTTGATCGATATCTAAGTCTGGTTGAACATGGTTTTTATTTTAGTTGAAACTGTGCTTTGTCAGGAGGCTGACATTCAGTGGTTGTCGTTTGTTTCTGTAGAATAAATTAATTTTTCATTTATTGTTTTATACATAAATCAGGCCGTAAGTTTTCTCCTTTGAATTAATTTTCAAGTGTCATTTCGGGGCATGTTATATCTTGCTATGCGGTATAGGTTTTGCTCTCTGTTGCAGACCGTACGGTGGCACATAGTTGCTATCTTCTACGTAATCTGGTCTTTGGTGGAGAGTTTTCTCGTTTGAAAATATATCTTATTTTGATTTTGAACTAGCTTTTAGTAAGAACAAAGACCAGTATTTTGTGGTTGGTTTTTTTTTGGGTCTTTTTGTTATATTTTTTTAGTTGTTTTGTCGTCCTGTTTTAGTACCAATTTCAAACGTCAAGCCCTGTCCAACTGTTTTTGCTCTTATTTTGTATGTTTACACCACCCCCTTATTCAATGGGCGTTTCGAGGGCTCGCATACATTTTTACACCAACCCAATATGTTTTGTGCCTGCCCTTAGTTAGGAGCATGTAATTCAGTGGTTGTCGTTGGTTGCTGTCTAACAAAATTGTTTTCCGTTCATGGTTGTAGTATAAATCAGCGGTTGGTTTCACATTTTGTCGTTCGGGGGTCTTGTATGTTAGTGTACTAAGCGATATAGACATTGCTCTAATTCAACTTTTGTCGATGTCCTTTACCTTCGTTGGTAGTTGTTCACACCTTTTGTCCTTTGACCTTCATTGATAGTGTATTGCATTGGCAATTATACCATATTTTGATATAATAAAAAAGCATTTTCTAAATATTTAACTTGCTTTATAACCAGTACATGTTTTATTTATAGTTTTAATCATGAAACTTTATAAGAAATAACTGGTGTGCCCTTTAATGTTCCTTTGTTGGCTTTACAGACTTTTAGTATCGAACGTTCCTGGTTATTGCATTACAGCAAATCGGGTTATGCGTTTTGAAATCATCATTTCCTCGATACGTCTTTCCACAGTATTTGGATTCATTCCATATTTTGTCTCTGCATGAATATAATTCGTAGTAACGTCTCTTCGAATTTGAGAAAACATTTATAATAAATGTATTATTAAAAACAACAATGCATCAATAGACAAACTCTTTTAGTATAAGTCGTTTCGACTGTCTACATCTTTTCGTTAGTGTTTCCCCTGTGCAAAGGATCAACGCAGATACAACCTTCTTGTTTTTGTGTAGAATTACATACTTATTAGCTCACCTTGCTGAAAGGTCCAAGTGAGCTTTTCTCATCACTTGTCGTCCGTCGTCAGTCTTCCGTCGTCATCGTCCATTAAATTTGACAAAAACTTCTCCTCTGAAACTACTGGGCCGACTTCAACAAAACTTAGACACAATCAATTTTAGAGTATCTAGTTTGAAAAAATGTGTCCGATGACCCCGTCTGCCAACCAATATGGCCGATATGGCTAAAAAATAGAACAAAGGAGTAAAAATGCAAGTTTTGTTTATTATCTTGAAAGCTATGAAAAGAAGGGGGGAGATGTTTCGGCCTTTTACCAAGAACGCTACTTAACATGAATGTTGATAGCATATACCTTATTCGCCATTTATCACTCAGTATCAGCTCTTTTTTTTTAAATGAGCTAATAAAATGTGGTTGAAAGATAAAAAATGGATTTCGCGGTAGATGCAAATGAGCGAGGGCAATGTTGCTACAAAATGTATATACGTGTGCCGAGGAGTGAGTCAAAGACTAAATGTGCTATCCTGATAAACATTTTGAAAACGGTTGATGTAAAAATATGTATTTGTTTAGATGATCAAAAGATGGAGAAGATACTTAAGCATTCCAAAATCATTAGTAAAACAAAACCAGATAACAACATGAAAAAAGCAACAAATAACTAACATCAGTCAAGTAATCACTACACCAATATTAAAAACATTAAGCAACACGAACCCCAATTGAAACCGGGGATGGTCAAGAAGGGTCATTAATTCGAGTTACACACGTGACACCCGCCTAGGTGCTCTTGTTGGAATAGATTGATGAGTCATATCCATTAATTAGACATACATAAAAACAGGAATTTATAAATGTCTCTTTTCTAACCCTTAGAATCACAAAATTTAAAACATGTAAAAACCATTAATTGGTACATGTGAATTATCTAAAACTTGACCAAATGTGTACCTTTTTTTTAATGAAATAAGGTTTGCAATGCCTGTACGATGGATAAACAAATATTTCACTGGTTGACAACACAGACATTGAAAAAAAAATAATACAACATTGAAAGCATAAACAAAACGAGTCCCTTATTAAAACCAGGGGTCAACTCAGTTGTTCCGGAAGGGTGAGTAGTTTCTGGCCAACTTGTAGCACTCGTGGTGTTACTTATTGCAAGTAGAAATTCGGTGATTATTCGTATTTGTTGATCACTTTGATATTACCATAATCGCGGAAAAAGAAAGGATTGTTGCAAAGAGAAGTGGAACATATCCATAGTCATTTTTGACTCAGATGGTACTTAACAGTCAAACAAGTTCTGAAGGCGGCATAAAAACGTTCAAATGGTTCCATTTTTGGAACCCTTGATTAAATTGTCTTGCAAGAAGCATCCATGTATCATAGAAACACAATCCCTAGAATATCGTATGAACTGCAAAATGTAATTCGATAGAAGAAATAAAAATCAGCAAAGCCTTGTCTCAGTGTTGTACATTTTCACTTTTTTGGAGGCCATTTTGAAATTTTCCGCCATTTTGCCCAAAAAAATAAGTTTAATACAACGTAAAACCTTACTCACTAGAAACGTTGGATTACATTTTATGTGCTTTTAAAGGATTTGGTTTGAACATTATTTGCTTTTATTTATACATGGCTCTGAAAATTGGACTGATTGGCAGACATCTTGAAAATGGTCGCCATACTGAATTTTGAAGAGTGGGTCCATAGACTAAATCAACTACCAAATACATATGTACAATTGTGCGAAGTTTCATGCTTTTATCATCAAAACCACAATTCTTCTAAAAATATGTACGAATCAGCTGGACTAAAACATCATGGTAATGTTAAAAGTACATAGATCTATAGTTATGTTTAAATTCTAATTTTGATTTTTAATTAATTTTATTGTATAAGGAAGAGCATTCCAAACGTTTGGTCCATTGTACGAGAAACTAGACTTATACAACTCTGTATTTGGTTTTGGAATTGTAAAATTATCAGATGATGAAAATATTGTATTGTATTTTTGGTTTGCAGAAATTGATACCATAACATGAATAAGACTTGACAAATATTCTGGAGCTAAACCATTTTTTGCCTTATACATAAATACTGATTTATAATAATGCATTCTCTTTGTAATCGGCACAATGTCATATTCGTGAAATAATTCGCTATAAGGTTTGCTGTAATTATGTTCGTCTAAAATTATTCTCGCTGCCCTCTTTTGCAGTTTTAGTAAACTATTTACATTGTAAATGAAAGTTGTTGCAGTTTCCTCATATTGATCATTAATAATCTAAATGAGGTAAAACGTAAGCATTATTATAAAACAGTTTCCTCGCTATTGTGATTCAAGAATTTCTTTATTCTCTTTGGTAAAGCTAAAGAAGAGTTGACTTTTCTTTTTATTATAGGATCAATATGAGAAGACCAAGAGATAGATACATCAACAAAAATACCTAGAACCTTAGTTTTCACATGTACTTTCTTTGATTTGTTGCCCATTTTTGGCAAGATCAATGTATTCATCTGATTTTGATTACTGTGGATTCTTTATTATTTGTGGGTTACCTATTTTTGTGGATTTCGTGGATATATGTGAACCTCGAATTTAAATGTTCAACGAAGTGCACATTTTCGATAAGCTTGTATGCAGATTTTGTCAAAACCTCGAAATCAAATATCCACGAAAATGCAATCTCTGTATTACTGAAAAATTATTACGCCAGGGTTTTCGATATCACAAACTGTCAAAACATTTACTAAAGTTTATCATCGGTACAAGGACATTATTCATGAAAATATATAAATCAACGTGCAGACATCTTATACGTTCAGGTATTTTACATCCCATCTGTTATGGTAATATTCTGTACAAAGCACAAAACTGTCGTTATTCACCTCAAAAGCTAACCAAACCTTTAAACAGACTTATTCAGAAAGGATATAGTTACGATACTGTTGTCAGGTCATTAAAAATGGCATTTTTGGGAATTAATATTGATTCACTCATAGGGTCTCTGCACCGGAAATAAACACATTTATTCTAAAACCAGTTGTTGGCTTGATACGGGTTATGTTCTTCTCGTATATTTTATGATGGTATGATATTAACCCCTAATCGGGAGGGATTGTGCTTGATTTTCACAATCTTTCAATCAGTTTAATTGAGGCCTGGAGCTGGCATGTCAGTAACTGCTAGTAGTCCTGTGTTAATTTATATTAATCATTGTCATTTTGCTTAGTTTCTTCTGTTACCTATTCTAACATCGGACTCGAACATCTTTTAAACTGAGCTTTACTGTGCGTATTGCTGTGTTTTTGTTTATTCTACATTAGCTAGAGGTATAGCGGGAGGATTGAGATCTCACAAGACATGTTTAACCCCGTTGCATTTTTGCGCCTTTCCCAAGTCAGGAACCTCTGGCCTTTGTTAGTCTTGTATGGTTTTTAATTTTGGTTCATTTATATGTTTCATAGTTTAGTGTGACGTCCATTTTCTCTGAACCAGTATACATTTTTAGGGGCCAGCTAAAGCCCGCCTCCGGGTGCGGGATTTTCTTGCAGTGTTGAAGACCTATTGGTGGCCTTGAGCTGTTTTCTGCTCTTTGGTCAAGTTGTTGTCTCTTTGACACATTCACCGTTTCCATTCTCAATTTTAATATTCCATCAGTCCACGAAAATTGGTACTCACCAAAACTAGTTTAGAGCCTGTGTCGCTCCCCTAGGTCTATGTGCACCTTCAAATATGGACACTCTCCGTCTTTGTGGACTAGAATAGAATTCATGACAAAAATCTCTTCTTTGTTAATCTAGTCTTGCTGCATCATTTTTGCTTATTTAAGTTTCTATCCATCAAATACATTTTTTTTCAGATAGTACGCAAAAACGCATAAAATTATAAGAGTCATCAGACGATTTGAACCATGTTGACTTATTTGTGGATCTTGTCTTGATGATCGTTTTTGCTATATTTAATTTCAATCTATCTATTATAGTTTTTCGGATATTAGGCAAAAACGCAAAAAATTGGTAAAAACCGCCATTAAACGGCACTAACTCCAATAAGAGGTCGTCAGACGATTTCAATTATTTGACTTATTTGTAGATGATCTTGTCTTACTGATCATTTTTCCTTTTTTTAAGTTTCTATCTATCTATTATAGTTTTTCAGATATTAGACAAAAACGCAAAAAAATGATAAAAACCGCCATTAAAGGGTAAAAACTCCAATAAGGGGTCATCAGACGATTTCAACCATTTAACTTGTTTGTAGGTCTTGTCTTGCTGATCGTTTTTGCTAACTTAAGTTTCTATCTATCTATAAATTATAGTTTTTTCAGATATAAGGCAAGAACGCAAAAGTTGGTAAAAACTGTCATTAAGGGCATGCGATACAGTTACAGGGGAGGTATTGACGTTGCTAACGTAAAATGTTATTTTCGCGACGTCAAACTGTGACATATCGGGAGAAGATGCATTTTTCGACTTATTTTTATCATTCAGACTGATTTAACTTAAAAACGAGTTCATGGACCCCTCTTTTTTAAAATGACATTAGGTTTGATTACGTATGAAGATTATTTGTACCAATTTTTATGAAAAAGTTACCGATGAAACTTTTTTAAATTAGATAAATATACAGCAAAAATGCCGTTTTTTTCTAAAATCATGAAACTTTGATCAAAATTAATTATTTCCAAAGAATTGTTATACAAATTTAGAGCATACTTATGTAAGGAAAATTTTCCAAATGTTTTTACAAAAATCCGCTTGTGTTTATCTTTTGAAACAAAAAAGTTATGTATGTCCAGCCAAAGGATAAAAATGTCCAAAAACCGAAATTTTGAGTAAATGTCTAAAATTTCGACCCCATTTATCTCTTAAATAAGCACATGAAGATATATTTTTTATGACATATTTGAATTGACTAGGTGAAAAATAACTTGTATGCAAATTTTCGTAAAAAAATCACCGTGGGATCAAAACTGTATCGTATGCCCTTAAACGGCAATAACTCAAATAAGAGGTCATCAGACGATTTCAACTACATTTAACACTTTTTCTCTATCAGCTATAGTTCCCGCATAAAATACCATGCAAAAATGGGTAAAAATCGCCAATCAATGGAAAAAACTCCTTTAAATTTCAATTATCTTGACATATCAGTAGGTCAAGTTATGCTGATACTTTTTCTATAATACAGTTTCTTAGTCTTTATCAAAAATAGTTTCCACACAAAGAAAAATTACAGATATGGTTAACAATCATCATTCAAGTGCAATAACTCCTATTAACAGTCGATTAACGAATTTGGCAATATTGAATTAGTTGTAGATCTTTTCTTGCTGATCAGTATTGTTACTTACAGAATCTGTTTACTCTTTATTTCCGCACAAAAACCTTTAAAATAGGTAAAAATCGTCTTTCAAGGGCAATAACGCATATAAGGAGTTAACTAAGTATTTCCGCAACGTTGACATATTGGTACATCTTACTCTTTTTTGATATTAACAGTTTCATGAGTTTCATGTCTCAACTGATACAATATGCTCGTGCATATCAAACTATACGGATTTCATTAGCAGGAGTGTGGTCCTTACATAAAAAAATGCCCGAATATAGTTATGAGGAAGAACGACTGAAATCGTCTGTTTATTATAAGTTTCATGGATACCATCACCTCTTGATTGACCGATGTGATATGCATCTGTCTCAACTCACCAGCGACATTTTATAGATATTAGTATATCCGACTTATTTGCAATTGTATGTATTGTGTCCTATTCCTGATTTGCGACATTTTTACTGAGAATGGATTAGCATGGCGGGGGACTCATGCATGGTGGGAGACGCATGTCCTGTCGACTCACAGGTGTCATTTCTTTTGGAGTTTCTTCAGTTTTTATTTTGATTTTCTTCATAATAAGGTTAAAGGTAAAATTCATTTAATAATTGATAACAACACTATATATAAGCAGGGGCGGATTCAGGCGGGGGCGTGGCGGGCGCGCGCCCCCCCTAAAATTTGCAAAGCATGGGTTGTCCTCAGCTTAATAGAGAATATTTCGATAATTTCACCTCAAAAAAAATTTCGCCTCGCTCCGCTCGGCAAAAATTTAAGTTTGCGCGCCCCCTCCTAAACCTAAAATCTTGGATCCGCCCCTGATAAGTTCAGTTAAAAATAATAGATTTATGATATTTGAACAGCGGTGAAATACTCTTGCCTTAATTACTTTATTCTCCATGGTACCACAAAAAACATAAAAACGGATTAAATCATCATTCAAGAGCAATAACACCTATAAATAGTCGACTGACGATTTTGGCAATATTGACGTTTTTGCTATTTGTCGTTTATCTCTAACTTATATAAATTTATGCATCACATACTCAGCACAAAATTGGTAAATCTACTTGTTCAAATTGGCACAAAGGCTCTTACAGTATTTTTATACTTTCAATTACAAACAAATTTAGAAAATCGAAGTTGTTCTGCATGTTTGTTTTCAAGTTTGAATTCGTATGTAATAAGCAACGGGGGATTTTAGAAACAAAAAATACAATTCCGTTGTTGGGTAGATGTGAATATATTTATGACACTTGCCTAGTGATTTGTCAACTATCTTTATATCTACTTTCTATTATCTATACGGCAGGTGATATCGAACTAAATCCAGGCCCAACGCTCGACTTACTAGATAACAGATTGCATAATGATTATTCTACTGATATGTCGGATATTTATCGTTATAAAGATCTTTTGACTTTTTCATGCTTAAACAAACAAAGTCTTCTCCCTAAAAAATCAATAGTTGAAGCTAAGCTGGGGAACAGGGACCTTATCTTACCTACCGAAACATGGCTTCAGTCCAATATTGCTGACAGCAAATTAAAATTATCTAATTTTAAGACTCCGTATCGAAAGGATTGGGAAGTAGACAGAATAGGTGGTGGTGTCCTAGTATGTAAAAGAAAATTTACCTAGTAAACGATCTTGAAATACAACATTTTGAGTGTCTTTGGATAGAAATTAACACAAACAAAAATATAAATGTCTGTGTGGAGTATTTTACAGACCCCCTGATTCTAATGCGCAATACTAGCATGGGATAATATAAGTTTGTCAATAGAAAATGCTTTCAATTCTGGTGTTGATAAAATAGTAGTAACGGGCGATTTCAACGAAAATCTGTTGAATTTTCGTAACACAAGACTTACAAATATTATCTTGCAAAACGGTCTTAATCAAGCAATTGAAATACTATATTTTTTTTGTGAAACCAGTTCATAGTTACTGGATTTAATTTTAGTAAATGACCCTGACATACCTTTATACACTGAAGTCAGTGATAACATTTTGGAAGCTAACGTAAGATATCACTGTACCGTAAGTGGCATTATAAACATTAAAAAAACACCAAATAAAGTTTTTAGTAGGAAGATTTGGGACTATAATCATGCAGACTTGACTGATTGCATAAATGATCTAAGTGAAGTTAATTGGGATAATATTATTAACAATAATGACGTAAATGTTGCCGTGACAAACATTACAGAAACTATATTAAAAAATAGCTTCAAAACATATACCTTGTAAATTTGTCAAAGTAAGATCTCAAGACCCGTCATGGCTAACTGGTTATAGAAAGAAACTAATTCGGAGTAGAAAAAGACTTCATAAAATGGCAAAAAATAAGAATACTGCTGATTCTTAGTGGCAATTTAAACATGTTAGGAATCAGTGCATAAATTTAATCAAAACAGCTAAACTTGACTTTTTCAACAAACAAGTAAATATATTAGAGAATCCAGAAACAAGTGTAAAGAATTGGTGGAAACTTTTGCGAAACCTATCTGGGCAGCCTTCGAAAGCATCAAATTACCCCCTTCTGTTAGTAAATTATGAATATATAGAAGACGATTATGAACAAGCAAATGCATTTAATTTCTTCTTTTGTAAGCAAGCGACCGTGGATGATTCTGAAGCGTCTTTTCCTAATATCCCTCTGTCTGATGATATACCAATCTTAAACAATATTATAATAACCGAAGCGGAAGTTTTTGATCACTTGTCTACGCTAAATGTCACTAAAGCGACGGGCCCTGATGAAATTAGTGGTAGGCTACTGAAGTATGCTGCTCGTGAGTTAAGTAGTCCCCTGGCTCAACTTTTCAATAATTCTTTACCGGAAGCTGTTTATCCAGAAAACGGGAAATTAGCGAGCCTTATACCAGTATTCAAAAGTGGTGATAGAGAACTAGTGTCAAACTATAGGCCGATATCAATTTTGTCTAGCATTGGTAAGAGAATGGAACGTTGTGTTTTTTATCATTTTTTTTAACTTTTTGACAAAACATAATCTAATAACAAGTGCCCAGTCAGGTTTCATGCCTGGAGTTTCTACAATTAACCAATTTTACACATAACAGATTTATTTGGCAAAGCTCTTGACTCAGGAAAAGAAATTCGTGTTGTACTTTTTTTTTTATATAAGTCGTGCTTTCGATCGAGTCTGGCATGAAGGTCTTATTTATAAACTTAGAAATATTGGTATGAAAGGGAACCTATTAAAGTGGTTTATGAGCTATTTCAGGTTTTTATTTCAGGTCGATCCTCGGATACTTTTAGTGTAAATGCTGGCGTCCCTCAAGGATCAATATTAAGCCCCCTACATTTATAAGTATATATAAATGACATTGTATGCAACAGAGACTGTAATATAAAACTTTATGCTGACGATACTTCCCTTTTCATAGTACACACCGTAGTTGAAGATGAATATGCAGCAGCGAGCAAACTTAATTCTGACATAGAGACTATCAACAATTGGTCAATCCAATGGCTAGTAAACTGCAATCAATGCAAAAATTACTGAAGCTATGACAATTTCTAAGAAATCAGTTAAATCCCATCATCCCCCTCTTTATATGAATGACAATATAGTTTTTAGAAAGCTATAAACACCTTGGTTTAATTATTCATGAGGATGGTTCGTGGCATTCTCATGTCAATAAGATAATTGAAAAGATAACACCCAGATTGAACTTATTTCGTGCATTACAATTCAAATTGAAAAGAAAGCATTTACAAACTATATATATAAGCTTTATTAGACCTTTATTTGAATATGAAGATATTATTTGGGACAATATTCCAGACTATCTAAGTGATAAACTAGAAAACATGCAAGTTGAAGCGGCTATGATAGTTACTGGTGGTACCAAGCTATCATCCAAAAACAAATTGTTTAATATTCATAAATATGACACAAGACGAACGAATGACACGCAGGATATAAACTGTAGAACAGCATTTTATCAAAAATATTTCCTTCCATCAGTTATTCGATCTTGGAATGCTATTCCGGAAGATATCAGATTAAGTCCTTCTAAATTTAAACTTAAAAGTTACCTAAATCAAAACTTAAGTCTAATACCAAATTATTATTTTTGTGGAGAAAGGAAGGGACAGATACTTCATGCCAGACTTCGGATGGATTGCAGTAGTCTAAATGAGCATTTATTTAAGAAAAATCTTGTAGAAAGTAAAAACTGTACTTGCGACAGAATCGGGAGCAGTAAGCATTTTCTACTTGAGAGTAATAATTACTCCATTGTTCGAAAACGTACGATAGAAACAATTCCGTTCCAATACAATATAAAACACTTCTGTTTGGGAGCATTATTCTCAGTCAAGAAAAAAATTTACTCGGGTTTAAACAAGTTCAATAATTTTTAGTAGTTTCAAAGCGATTTGGCTTATAGCGTCTTCTTTTATGGTTGGGATCGCCATTTGGGTGAGACATTCTTGACAAAGTCCTAGCCTGGAAACACACACAACGCCTCGGGTACATACATATAGGAAAGATCTGACGAAAAAAAAACTATTTATCAAGCAGTTATTTACCTTTTTATTTTGACAGGGAGACGGAATAATATATAAGGGAAACCTTGTTTCCGAATCCCTTTGTATTTATATATTACTGCATTTATATGTATATGTCATGTACATGAAATTCTTTGAAATAAAAAATGTTTAAAGTAAAGTTGGTAAAACTTTGCCATTAACTGCAACATGAATCGACTGACAATTTCTGCTATTGATTAACATTTTTTGAAGATCTTGTTCTATTTATCTATTTAACCATTTACCTATTCTCTATATATAATACAGTTGTCAAGATTAAAGAGGCGCGAAAGATACCAAAGGGATATTCAAACTCATTAGTCGAAAACAAACTGACAATGGCATGGCAAAAAAAAGAAAAACAATCAAAAGATAAACAACAGTACACAAAACACAACATAGAAAATGAAAGACTCAGCAACAAGAACCCCACCAAAAAAACAAGGGTGATGTCAGGAGCTGTGGCAAAGTAAGCAGATCCTGCCCTACATGAGGTACACGTCGTGTTTCTCATTAAAGTACAGACCCGGTGATAAGTTGTAGTCAGTAAGTCATATTAAATGAAAGAGGACGGGATAGTGTTAACTACAATAGACTATTTTCATATTTTGGCTGCTCTTACTTGACCGAGTACCATGATGTCCAAGGTAACCAGTCGACAAATTATATAATCCGGAGTCAAAAGTCGGTAATATGAAAATAGTCTATTGGAACATATCCGTCGTCATCGGTGAAAACGGTCATTCAACTCGTTACGCCGTCCGTAAAATGTTCGAATGTATAATTTTAACTTCACTTTTTGACAGTCTTGGTTTGATAGCATCTTTGTAGGCAGCCAAAATTTATCATGTTTATCGAGGAAATCCTGTTAGGAAATGCAAGCTCTGGAATATCGTATCAACAATTGGTAAAATCGTAATTTAAAAAAGAGTCTTTTTTTGGTCACAAAGGACAGTATATGGATCTGTTTATTTAACATTATTCAACCCTGTCAGATTTTCTGCAATCTATAACGGTTTACAAGATTATAGACAATACATGTGTCTTAATGATAGGATCTATTTTAAGCATTGACAGGCAATGTTTGCTGGTAAGCTGGATCATGAGATAAATGTTTTAGACTGAATACATCAAAGAAGATTCTGGTCAAGTTTGATTCCAATTGGCAAAATAGTGTCAGAGGAAGAGAATTTTGTAAAATTTAATGGACGACAGACCTAGGACGTGGGTCAGCCAGGTAATTCCTTTCATTTCTTTTAAAGTGAACTCTAAAAAGAATTTGTAAAACAGACTGACGTTTAAAACCTTGCTTTTGTATTACATGCTTTAACCTTCTTAGCAACATTTGATATGTCAAAACAGATCATCATTGCGGTATGATAAATCAGTTGTTCAAATTTGCACAACACAATACGCTAGATCTATGTATATATATAAGTTTGCATATTGATTATCATATAGACTATTTGACAACAAAAAAATGTTCAATGTGTATACAAATAGAGAACTTTTAGACATTTTTTTATCACACTAGCTATTACAACAAAGTATTATCCCATTTCTTATTATCTGACAGTCTACATTGTCTATGTCAATAAAGAATGATCACGGTTTGGCAATCGATCCTCGAATTTTGATAGTTCTATATATTTTATCTTTATTATCATATAAATTGTACAAATTATATCTGGTGTCAGCATTTTATTACTTGCAGGCCTTTGAACGCGATATTCGGCACTGACTTCCATAGGCGGCTGTAACAACTTCCGAAGGTGAGTAATGTTTATCATGTTTATATATTTCCTGTCGAAATATGTGAAAGTTTACATCACTGACAAAACTCATACATATAGATTCTACTACTGCATCGAGTGTGATACGATATTTATCCACTCGAGACAGTTAAATTTTTTAATTTAAAACGCGAGGCTCGCCGAGCGTTTTAAATATTTAAAATTTAACTGTCGAGAGTGGATAAATATCGTATTACACGAGATTTGGTGGTGGAATCTGTTTCTCTAATGATTTTTAAACAATATGCAGGCAAACTTATTCCTTCTTTTTGAATGATCTGCAAAAAGATGTGTTCTTTCTATGTGACATCATCAGGCATGGTCGCCTTTTTTCATGCCGTCACAATAGGAAATTCAGAGGAAAGCAAGAAAATTCGACGTCATAATCGGATTTTAACCAATAAAGAACTGAGATCAAACGAACCACACGTTGATTAAATTTTTTTTATACAATGGGTGCAGAAAGGGATAAATTGACGAAGAATTAGAGAAATATAGATTCTACCACTGCATCGAGTGTGATACGATATTTATCCACTCGAGACAGTTAAATTTTTAAATTTAAAACGCGAGGCTCGCCGAGCGTTTTAAATATTTAAAATTTAACTGTCGAGAGTGGATAAATATCGTATTACACGAGATTTGGTGGTGGAATCTGTTTCTCTAATGATTTTCAAACACTATGCAGGCAAACTTATTCCTTCTTTTTGAATGATCTGCGAAAAGATGTGTTCTTTCTATGTGACGTCATCAGGCATGGTCGCCTTTTTTCATGCCGTCACAATAGGAAATTCAGAGGAAAGCAAGAAAATTCGACGTCATAATCGGATTTTAACCAATGAAGAACTGAGATCAAACGAACCACACGTCGATTAAATTTTTTTATACAATGGGTGCAGAAAGGGATAAATTGACGAAGAATTAGAGAAAACATTTTACATAATTTAATATATATATAACAGTAAATGACTATAAAGGTAAAACATAAATCTTTAAGGAGAACCCATTAAAGAATAAGGGAGGTTGACGAGAACTTATTTTAAAGCAATAATTGAATTCAAAAATTATAGAACAATCAAAAAACCGAAAGATATTCCAAACGTGACTGAAAACACAATAACTCACAAGTGTTTGTATGGCATTAGTGTCAAAGTGTATGTGTTCCGCCAAACTAAAGTTGTTATTAACAAAGCCATGATATCTGTTCCTGTTGGAAAACTTATTCTATACCCTTTATTCCGCAAGGAACAATTACTGTAATATTCGTTTCTGTGAAAATAATATTACAGAATATTCCTTCCATTTGGCACTTCTATTTCATGACACACTGACAACGGTATTGCGTATTTTAGTATATTTTTCTGCATTTCCTGTTTATACCCACAAACAAAGTAATATCAGTTTACCCATTTTAGAAAATAAAGTTAATTCAACATGCCGAATTCCAAACGTGTCAAGGAGGATAGTCATTAAATATCCACAAGCTGTGCTCCCTCTTCCCCTTTAAACAAAATTGAGAACTAGCTGTTTATAAGCGTAAAAGGTAATTTTTGTCGAGCCTTTGTCGAAAGTCATCACGGAAGCGAGACATAGCGATCATACATTCCGTAGACGCAGTGTCGTTTGCGTTATAATTTATGTTTAGAGTTTATGACTGTGGTTAAATATTTTCTGGCTAAAAATCAATTTACTTTGACAAACTTCAAGGAAATTTACAAAACTTTGACAAACGCTATGACCAAAAGACAGAATATTATCATTCTGAACATAATGTTTTTCATTTTTCCTTATTGTACTGATCAAAAGTCATTATTGTTTTTACATGTTTTAGTTTGTGATTAGGTCAATTTATGTGGAGCCACTTGTGGTTTGTCAATGATATTTGGTATGCAGTTGTGTTAGCATTAGCACATCTCGTTTCCATAGAGATTATTTGACTCCTCCTTTAGTCATGGTCTATTGACTTTGCATATTTTGCATAGTTTACATGTTCAAGTTTGTGATGAGGACAGCTCAATATGGGAAACCACTAGTGGTATGTCAATGGTATAATGCATGTAGTTGTGTTAGCATTGGCACATCTCATTTTCATGGAGATTATTTGAGCCCGACCCCTTAGTCATGGTTTATTGACTTTGAAACTTTTCCCAATTTAACATGTATTACATTGTAGTTTGTGATTAGGTCAGTTTGAGGGGAACCACTAATGATATGTCAATAGTATTTGGTACGCAGTTGTGTTAACATTGGCACATCTCATTTCAATGGAGATTATTTGAGTGCTCCCAACAGTCATGGTCTATGGAACTTCAATATTTTGCATAGTTTACATGTAAAAGTTTTTGGTGAAGTCAGTACACGGGGAACCACTAGTGGTAGGTCAATGGTATAATGTATGCAGTTGTATTAGCATTGGCACATCTCATTTTAAT
Source organism: Mytilus californianus (assembly GCF_021869535.1). Classification (NCBI taxonomy): domain Eukaryota; kingdom Metazoa; phylum Mollusca; class Bivalvia; order Mytilida; family Mytilidae; genus Mytilus; species Mytilus californianus. The sequence goes on along the minus strand of NW_026262734.1, from coordinate 42,889,899 downwards.
GGAGATTATTTGGCTCCTCCCCCTCAGTTATGCATGGGCTATTGACTTTGAAACTTCTTCCTAAGTTTACATGTATCAGTTTGTGATTAGGTCAGTTTAAGCGAAGTATAGTGATAGGTCAATGATATTTAGTACATAGATGTTCTAGCATTGGCACATTTCATTTCCATGGCGATTATTTGGCTTCTCCTCCTCCATCATGGTCTATTGACTGAATATTTTGCATTGTTAAGATGTTAAAATTTGTGAGTAGATCAGTTTAAGATAAATCACTAATATAAGGTCAATGATAGTTGGTATAAATTTGTATAGATTGGAGATAATAAGGCCCGCCCTATCATGGTTCATAAGTTTATCCAAAAAGATGAATGATTTTACATGGATCGTATCTAAATTATATGGCTCTTTAAACCATATTGTCATGTTTTAAAACGAAATTCTACAGATACAGCCATACTTTCTAACCAAATTTTTGTATCTAAGAAACAATGTATTTAAAGTTTTAATTAATTTTATGGTAATGAAATCCCTGACTTAATAATTTACCAGTTATACATAAATTACGTTTATTGAAATAAAAGATGCGACTGCAGACACTGGCATAGCGAACAAGATGTGAAACATATATACCGTAAGAAGGGGCCATAGGAACACCCCTTCAAACATTGATTAAAAGGAACGAAAAATCGTCTCTTTAGAGTAATCTCTAATATATACTTCCCCGTGTGAAACTAAAATATCAAAATCTAGAAAAGGACAATTATTGCTGTATTAGATTGATATAAAGTAAGTTCCCGTGGGCATATTTTCATCGGTAAAATTGGAAAATTCTTGATTATTTGAAGCAAAAATTATCACTAAGGAACAAGTCTGCTATCAATGGGGTGCAATTGGTGCCATTAGGTTCGCCAACAACCTATCGATACATTTATTTTGTTAAGTTCATAGATGTTAATTGTCAAGGAGAATATCTAAAGCATTAAGCATATTATCACAGTTCTAGAAAGTATAATAGACTAGCATATTTCCCTTTTTTTAATACGGAAGAGGCTTTATAGGAGTTTTAGCAAATGAATCTACAATTAGATTTTTCAAAAAACCATTGAATTAGACAAGAACACTTTTGTTTTGGTAAGATTGTGTGAAAATGTAGTGTGCAGAGTCGAGAAGTCGAAACAATCAACCGAATTGAGCATACCATTAATAGTACGTTACGGTAATATTTCCAAAGATCCAAAAGAGTTTTTAACTCTCCAAAAATAAATAATTCCATTGTTTTCATATGCTTTACTACAAAAATTAATTGGGAGTTCTTTGATAGAAAAAGTAAGGAAACTAGTTAACAGCACAGACATATTAGTTGTAGAATACTTACTAGAAGCCGAAATGAAACGATAGTTGATGTAAAAAAGTATAACGTTGATGTTTGTTTAGGTAGCCTATACCAAGTAGGAACCTTCAAATTTTCAGAGAAGACCTTAAGCTGAGATGTGGAAGTGACATGATTATTTTCTACTTGGCTTTATGTACAGCGCACGGATTTAATGTAGAAGAATTTATAATTTAGTTTTTAATCCGATTGAAAAAAGAATGTTGTGTCCTTTTCATTGCTCCATTATTTAAACGCACAACAAGTCAAAATGTTTCAAATCGCAAATTTAAGTAATTCTTAAACATTTTGAATTGGGTATACGATTATAAATACATTCTCAAATATGCACACGGAATTGCGTAATTGTATATTTCAAAAATACTTTTTATTTGAAATTGATTTATGAATAATTATCCCTACTTCTTTATTTTGACACCAATGTGTAAGAAATAAAATACACCACTAATCAAAATTTGCTTTAAACGTTGCTGAGATCTATGTGATTAAGACAATTATATATGTGCCTGTCCCAAGTCAGGAGCCTATAATTCAGTGGTTGTCTTTTGTTGTGGTATATCATATTTGTTTTTCGTTTATTGTTTTGTACATAAATCAGGCCTTCGTTTTCTCATTTGAATTGTTTTACATTTGTCAGTTTGGGCCGTTTATAGCTTGCTATTTTGTCTCTAGTAGATAGTTGTCTCATTGGCAATCACACCTGATGTTCTTGTTTATATATTACAAATATTGAACTCACGATCCACAATTTTGTATTCTGACATAAGCAAAAATGACAATTAAAATGTATTATTATTAGTTTTACATCAGATATATAGGTAACAGTATTTCTAATCATAAGCTGAGTTATCCAAACTCGTTCAAAGAGTTAACGATTTATGCGACCAATTTTCTTGGAGAGAATTCCGAACAAGGAGTTAATATGATTTTGATCAAGAAATGAAAGGAGAAAAGCCAAATCATGTACTGTAAATTAAAATACTAAAAGATAGTATGATTTTTTTAATTCCATTTGTTATAAGCATATTTTATTTATCAATTTATACAGACTTTTTTGTCGATCCTGGGACATATGTCGCGAAAGCGAGACATAACGATCCTTGATTCCGTCATCAGCGTCGGCGTCGGCGACGCCAATATTTAGGTTCAGTCTGTGGTAAAAGTCTTTTTAGACATCAATAACTTGGTCAAACCTTCATGGAAGTCTTTGTGGACAGAAGCTTGTTTATGACCAAAATACAGTATCCAGAGCAAAAAAAATTCCGCATTTTACTGATCAATGGACTTATTTTTTTTACAGTTAACAAGTAGATACAGTCTATGGTTAAGGTTTTTTACACATCAATTACTTTGTCAAACCTTCATAAAATTTTATGAAACTATAATGTCTAAATAAAACTTATGAAAATATATTTTTTTCATTTCAGTTTTTTTCTAATAGATGGACTTATACTTTTTTTTACAGTTAACATTTCCAGACAGTCTGAGATTAAATTTTTTGACATGATATATTTGTAAACCTTCATGGATTGTTATATAACTTGGACAGAAGCTAACATTCAAGACCAAGAAATAGCATCTAAAGAAAAAATTTCAAATTCTGTATTTTGCTGATAAATGGACTCACTTTTTAAGTCAACATTACCCTTTTAAACTGACAGCAGCAATCGCAGGCGAGACACAGGGTTCTGCGGAACTCCTTACGATTTTTTTCTAAACGCCTTCACATATTGAGCTGATTGATTTTTAGTATGTGAGTCTACTATGATGAGTTACAGATCGAGTTTACGTTTGGTTCCGCTCAGTTGATTTTTGCCAAAATTGAGGGCTATGAAAATTTCGTGAAAATAACAGTTATACGGACTTTATTTTTCTAAATGCTTTCACATAATGAGCTGATATTTAGTATGTGAGTCAACTATGATGAGTTACAGATTGAGATCACGTTTGTTTGGTTTTACTCCGCTGATTTTTGCCGAAATTACGGGCTTTGGACTTTGAAAATTTCGTGACAATAACAGTTATAAGGACTTTTTTTTCTAAACGCCTTCACATATTGAGCTGATTTCTAGCACAAAATGTATGCGAGTCTACTATGATGAGTAACAGATCGAGTTTACGTTTGGTTCCACTCCGCTGATTTTTGCCGAAATTACGGGCTTTAGACCTTGAAAATTTCGTAAAAATAACAGCTATACAGACTTTCATTCTCAAATTTCCACTCCTAAAAATGGCTTTAAGCTTTTTTTGCGAGTGGGGCCATTCGTGTCGTTCCGACACATCTAGTTTAATTATATTCTGAGTATTTTCCTGAACACTCAGAGAGTATTTCACAGACGTTTGGACAGAAAAGTACAAATGTAACAGGCAATCTGAAGAATACAGTACTGTTTTTGTTGTCAAAAAAGATAAAAAAAAAGGATTTAATTTAAGCATATATTTGTCAAGAAGTAGAAATGCATACATATCAAAGTCATGTCAATGTACCATGATGTAAAATATCTGTTTACTTTCAGAACTTACTAAAACTGAACACAATGGCATCGGCAAATGGTAAAGTACATACATTTATTTTATTCTTTAAGGACTAGAGAATTGTAAACGTGTATTGTGACCTGCATGTATGTCCACTATTGGCAAAGGTGCGTGTTTGTTCATAACTTTGCACCTGTCGTTTGCCAGTTGTAATTTATTTTTCTCGCTTTCAACGAAGTGTATAATAGACAGCTTGACATTGCTAAAAAAGAAAAAGATAATGCATATACTTGTTGTCTTTGGTGTCATTTTTATGATTTAATTACTGCATATTAATTGTACAGGCTTTTTAAAAGTGATAATATTTGTTATCATGAGTGAAGGGTAAAATATATTTAACAATTGCAATCATGGTAAACTTATCTGTGAGATGTGGTCAAACATTCGTCACAGTGTCAGTATCTCAGAAACTATTATGAAAGACTTACTATATAAATTGATTTTGAGGTTGGTCTGACAGGTGACTTATGACCGTGACCTCATGCTCATGGATCATCTATCAATTTTTCGTGTTAAAGTCATGCGTTTAGCTTCTGCAGATAACAGGTAAATAGTAGGTTGATATTTAGAACGATAATATACTTAGTATGGTAAAATTGAGAATGGAAATGAGGAATGTGTCAAAGAGACAACAACCCGATCAAACAGCAGAAAACATGTTTTGTGAGATCTCAACCCTCCCCCTATACCTCTAGCCAATGTAGAATAAACAAACTCACAGTAATACGCACAGTAAAACTCAGTTTAGAAGAAGTCCGAATCCGATGTCAGAAAAGGTAACTTATGAAACTAAGCAAAATGACAATGATACATAAATTAACAAGGGACTACTAGCAGTTACTGACATGCCAGCTCCAGACCTCAATTAAACTGATTGAAAGATTATGTCTTCATCATATGAAAATCAAGCACATTCCCTTCCGTTAGGAGTTTAGAATCATACCATCATGAAATATATGAGGAAAACATAACCCGTATCATGCCAACAACTGGTTTTAGAATAAATGTGTTTATTTCCGATGCAGAGACCCTATGAGGGAATCAATATTAATACCAAAATATGCCATCTTTAATGAACTAACAACAGTATCATAACAATATCCCTTCTGTAAAAAGTCTGTTTAAAGGTTTGGTTACCTTTTGAGGTGAATTTCGACATTTTTGTGCTTTGTATAGAATATTACCATAACAAATGGGATGTGAAATACCTGAACGTATAAGGTGTCTGCATGTTGATTCATATTTACGAATGATGTCCTTGTACCGATGATGAAATTTAGTAAATGTTTTGACTAGTTTGTGTGTACATAATGGAAAGAAACAATATGGTGTATCAATCCATGACTCAAAATCACTACGTGTACATGAAAACAACAAAAGACAAAGGAACAATGTGTATCTCTTTTCATGGTATAATAAAGTACCTCCCATTGTGTTGCTATTTCAAATATTTTGTATGGGATTACATGATCTTACATGTGCCAAAAGTATAGGGTCAAATATCTAACTATTCCGAAATCGGAACATTGGTTTTGTGTTTAAAACAAATACTCTTATTACGGAAGATAAAATCAATCATGGTTAGTAAAGCAGGCGAGACATTTCAGCGTATGCACTCTTGTTTAACTTTTTTAGCATTTCCCTGCCTTTGTTTCAAAAACTATAGGAGCTAATTTAGTTTGAAGTATAAATGGCAAAAATTATCAGCATGACAAGGTGTATCCATCCGGAAAATTAAAGAAAAATCTAACAACTTGTTTTAGAGTTATTGCCACTGAGATATTGATTTTTCTCCTATTTTTGTCTCCCCTGCGAATAAAATCGCGGAAAGCGAGATATAGGTGTTGCTTTTCCGGCGGTGGAGACATGGCAAATAATAAATTTTTCAATCCGAAAAAACGGCTTAGAAATCCGAAATAATGATTATTAGTCCAAGAACAAGGATTAAGAATTCGAGATAACGGATTATAAATCAGAGATTACGGATTATTAATCCCAAAACACGGATTAGGAATCCGTGATTACGTATTAGGAATCTGAGATAACGGATTAGGAATTCGAGATCACTCATCAAGAATCCGAGATAACAGATTGGGAAATCGAGATAATGGATTATAATTACTATATAACGATTTGGGAATCCGAGATAACAGATTGGGAATCCAAATTTACGGATTATTAATCTCAGATAACGGATTGGGAATCCGAGAAATTGATTATTAATCCGAGATCACGGATTATCAATCCGAGATCAGGGATTATCAATCCGAGATCACGGATTGTTAATCCGAAATCACGGATTAGGAAACCGAGATAACAGATTATTGATCCAAAATCACGGGACGGATTCCTTATCCGTGATTTCAGATTCACAATCCGTGATTTTGGATTGATAATCAATTTTCTCGGATTCCCAATCCGTTATCTTAGATTAATAATTCGAGATCATGGATTACCGAGATAATAAATTATCAATCCGAGATAACAGATTTTTAATCTGAGATCACGGATTGAGAATCCGAGATAACGGATTGCGAATCCGAGATAACAGATTATTAATTCGAGAAAATATAATGGAAATCCGAGATAATTGATTATCAATTCGAGATTGCGGATTATTAATCAAAGATCACGGAACGGCTTCCATATCTGTGATCTCGGATTCACAATCCGTGATTTTGGATTGATAATCCGTTATTTCAAATTGACAATTCGTTATCTCGGATTCCCATTACATGTTCTCGAATTAATAATCCGTTATCTCGGATTCGCAATCCGTTATCCCGGATTTCCAATCTGTTATCTTAGATTATTATTCCGAGATCATGGATTACCGAGATAATAAATTATCATTCCGAGATAACAGATTTTTTATCTGGGATCGGATTGCGAATCCGAGATAACAGATTATTAATTCGAGAACGTGTAATCGGAATCCGAAATAACGGATTATCAATTCGAGATAATGAATTATTAATCCAAAATCACGGAACGGATTCCTTATCCGTGATCTCAGATTCACAATCCGTGATTTTGGATTGATAATCAATTTTCTCGGATTCCCAATCCGTTATCTTAGATTAATAATTCGAGATCATGGATTATCGAGATAATAAATTATCAATCCAAAATAACAGATTTTTAATCTGAGATCACGGATTGAGAATCCGAGATAACGGATTGCAAATCCGAGATAACAGATTATTAATTCGAGAACATGTAATGGAAATCCGAGATAATTGATTATCAATTCGAGATACCGGATTATTAATCAAAGATCACGGAACGGCTTCCTTATCTGTGATCTCGGATTCACAATACGTGATTTTGGATTGATAATCCGTTATCTCGAATTGATAATTCGTTATCTCGGATTCGCAATCCGTTATCTCGGATTCCGAATCCGTGATTCCATTAATAATCTGTTAATTCGGATTGATATTTTATTATCTCGATCATCGATTATCTCGGATTGATAATTCGCAATCTGTTATCTCAAATAAACAATCCGTTATCTCAGATTAAAAATCCGTGATTTCGGATTAATAATCCGTTATCTCGGATTGATAATCCGTAATCTCATTTTCCAAATCCGTGTCTTGGAATAACAATTTGTTATATCGGATTGACAATCCGTTATCCCGGTTTTTGAATCCTTTATCTCGGATTTCCAATCCGTGATATCTCAGATTAATAATCCGTTATCTCGGTTTGATACTCCGTGATCTCGGATTGATTTCAGGGATTAAGGTCAAGGCCACAATGTGTCTTTTTATGTTACCTTGTGGACAATATAGACTTGATATGTATTAATGAATCACACACACACTTGGTATAATGTTAGACTTGATCGGTCAGGGAATAATCCGCTTCGCCTATTCAAGATTGTCATAGTTTATATAGACATGATGCAAAAAGGGTTGACTTAATCCCAGCACAAAAGCTGAAATATGTATAACAGGAAATGTATGGCTCATTGACTTCATTTTTGCTTGAAAGCTGATCTTTAACCAATATGTTCGTCATATGCAAACTTGTCTCTCATTGGCCGACATGTCCGTTACAAACTTTCCATATTTCTTGCTGATGCAGCCACTAATATGACAGTCACATACAAAACCTATTTCTGATTGGTCAAAATTTAGAAATCTTCTCTGAAACTATTTTGACATGCAAATGAAACCAATTGTGAACTTTCCATTTCTTTGTAGCAACATTCCAGCAGCACCTGCATATCGAGTATATATCTCCCAGTTGATACGATATTCCAGGGCTTGCATTTCCTATCATGATTTCTTTGATAAAGCTGTTAAACCCAAAGTTCTAAGTGATGAAGCTGAAATCATCCCTTCTAGCATTTTACGGACGCCATCACGAGTTGGGTGACCGTTATGGAATATCTGTTTTACAGATGACGACAGATATGTTCCAATTGTCGTAACCACAATCCTGTTCTCTTTTCCCCGAGTGTGACCTAACGATTTAGACTTATCACCGGGTTTGCAAATCGACGGGTGCCATATGTGGAGCAGGATCTGTTTACCCTCCGGAGCATTTGAGATCACCCCTAGTTTTGATTTAAAGGGGTTCGTGTTGCTCTTGCTTTAGTTTTACGAGTTGTTCTTTGTGTTTTTAATTTGTCAATTTTTGTTGTTGTTTATACCGGTAGTAGTCTTGTCTATCCTTTGTCATGAAAAACGTTTCAATTTCAGAATTTCACACTTGGTCAAGTTTCAGGGTTAGAAAATCTACCTGACCGATGGCTTACAAATTTGGTGATATCTAATGGATAGATAAGAGTCGATTACCAATCCGCTATCGTGTGATGCCTTATCACTTGATATAGCCTATTAACATATTTTACAGGAGTAACACGACTGGTGTTACATGTAAAGCAACGATATGCTAACCCTTCCGGAGCACCTGAGATCACTCCCGGTTTTTGGTGGGGTTCGTGTTGCTTAGCCTTCAGTTTTCTATGTTGTATTTTGTATACTTTTGTTTGTCTTTTGATGTTTTCGTTTTTTACCATGGCATTGTCAGTTTATTTTCGACTTATGAGTCTTAATGTCCTTAGGGAGTCTTTCGCCTCTCTTTTTCTAGAAAGTCCATGTTACCACCGCCCAATATGGTTGGGATATAGATTCAACTTCATATTCGTCCGTCCGCACATTACACATTGGTTTTGGACTCCGTTATGCAGTTTGGGATCGGTTTTGGTTGATTTAACTGTTATCGTCCCTGAGTTATGGCTCTTGATAGACTTAAAATTTTTTGCCATTTTTGTTTTCCAATGATAAAAATAGAACCATTTGACTGATTGCTTAGAAATTTTACAGGTGTGTAACACTAAATAAAGTTTGCCATTAAGTTTCTTTCATTTTCATTTGTTCTGTAATTATGGTTCTTGATAGATTTGAAATGGATGACATTTTGATTTAGGGAAGACAAATTGAGAATCACTTGAGAAAATAAAAAGGAAATTTACAAAAAATGTAAAGGAAAATTTAATTCTATTGACCTTGACTTTAGTTGATTATACTAGTACTGTTAATTATGGTTGTTGATGGTTGCTGCATTGGAAAAACTTTACAAAGATGTAACGGATTATTAACCTGAGATCACGGATTGGAAATCCGAGATAACGGATTGAAACCGAGATAACGGATTATCAATCCGAGATCACGGATTGGGAAATCGAGATAACGGATTATCAATCCAAGATCACGGATCAGGAATCTGAGATAACGGATTGTTAATTCGTGATACCGAATTGCGATCCAAGATAACGGATGATTGATCCGAGATCATGGATTTGGAATCCGAGATAACGGTTAAATTTTTTAATTTCTTTTCGTTGAGACTTTGGGTTTTTCCTTGTGTTATAGTTATACTATTTATATGTACAATACTGGTTAGAGTAGTTGTATAATGGGTTCTTGTTTTGGGATATAAATATGTATAGGTAATATATGCACGTGAAATACTTTGGCGGTTTAAACGGTGAGGTTCCGTTATATTATATAAAGAATTTTTTTGGGTGTCATTTCATCGAAAGGTTCTCACAGTAACTACGACAGTCAGTTTGCTGTTTATTGTCGCATATTAATGTATGATTACATTATTAAGTTTGATTTCAGTCCATTTGAATATATTGGATAATTTTGTTTGTATAAAATTTGAATATTGATGTTATATATATTGGTTTATAATGTTATTAAACATTGTTTGCTAAAAAAGAGAAAAGTTACTGCGAGCAACTAACCCTATACCTAGAGTTTTGTTTTATTTATTATACCAAGGATTTTAGTAAAGAAGTGCTTTAAATTCGGACGAGCATGGCGAGGGATAATTTAATATTTTTTATGTGTCCCTTTATGGCTTCCGTAAGTATCACATAAACTTAAAATTATCAATGATCCATGAAAAGAGTTCCTGATCAGATAAACCAAGTCAGACAGACATGTACACCTGACAATAGTTCCGTACGCCAAATATAGTTGACCTTTTGCTTAAAGTATACAATAAACAGACCAAACCATAAAAACTTAACATTGACCAATGAACCATAAAAATTAAGTCAATATCAGATTAACCCTGCTAGACAGACATGTACCCCTTACAATCATTCGATACACCAAATATAGTTGACCTATTGCTTAAAGTATTAGAAAAACAGGCCAAAACACACGAGAAATTAACATTAACCAATGAACAGTGAAAAATAGGTCAAGTTCAGATGAAACCTGCCAGATTGCCATATACACCTTACAATCACTCCATACACCAAATATAGTTGACCTGAAAAGCGGACCTAATCACGTAACTTTAACCTTGATCACTGATCCATGAATAAGGTCGAAGTCATGTGAATCCTGTCTGACGGACAGGTAGGTCTTGGAACCCATATACTAAATATAGTTATCCTATTACTCATAATAAGTGAGAAACTTACATAACAAACAAAAACTGAAACTTTTTTTTCAATCAGTTGCTGAACCATGAAAATGAGGCCAAGGACAACAGACATATGACAGACGGAAACTTCGAAACATAAGGCATCTGTATACTAGGTACATGTATGGAGCATCCAGGTCTTCTATACCCTCTGAAAGATAAAGCATAATACAAATAGTTTACGCCGCCGCTGCCGGATTGTAAATTAATGCATATGTCTCGCATACTGCGACTTTCCAAGATCACGGATTGGGAAACCGAGATAACGGATTATCAATTCAAGATAACGGATTGGGAATCCGAGATAACGGATTAAAAATCCGAGATCATGGATTGGGAATCCAAGATAACGGATTATCAATCCGAGATATCGGATTATCTTCCGTAGTAAGGGGACGGCTTTATGATTTTCTGAGAGGAAGAACAATTGAAATATCCCGGACAGAATATGAATGTTCACTCTGTGGTAGATAATGCTTATTTAGTTCGCACGGTTTTACCACGTGAAAATTATATTTCGATTTTGTACATAATCATATTCTGCATCTTGTCAATATTTGTAGAGCAAAATATTTCTTGAGTCAAGATTATCAATTTCAAGTATCTAACCAGACCTGCATATTCATTTCCGAAATCATTCAAGTAGTGTTATTTCCTGACACTACTGAAAAAATAAACCCCTAAGAAGAGTATTTCGTTGAACATTAATGAAAAACACACGAAGAAAAGTTGCATGTCATATTTTAAATAATTAAAAGAGTTGGGTTGTCGGTCCTCATAGCAACCACAAGGGCAATGAGAAAAAGTCAGTTTTCGTGATTAAATTTCTGTAGTATGATTATAAAGTCCTTGATTTTTTTAACGCAAATATCGTATCAAGGTGAATTGAATTTGATAAAATGGAATTTAGAAAAATCCTTATTGAGTTAGGTCATATATATTCTATTATTCATAAGAATAAAGAGAAAATATAATATTAAAAAGAGTACTCCCGTAAGTATGTTTAAGCATATTTAACTTTCTTCATAACAGAAGGCTAAATTTTAGCTGCAGCATTGTAATTATTACTGGGTTTTCAAAGGACTCTCTTATATGAAGAAAGACAACTTCGAATTCTGATTTAAAAAGTTGAATGGAAGTGTAGAGTGATTTTTATAATCAGAAATTGAATGACTAGAAACTTTAAAAGCACAAAAATTATCTAAAACATGCAAAGAGTTTTTTTTACAATCAAGCAATAGTTAATTCCGTTATTTCATATCCTTTATTACAAATATCAATAATATAGTTCATCAATATAACACCTAATAAAAGTCGAAATAAACAAGATTTGAATGATTTTTATATGTAGCTTGGGGGAGGGGGCTTCAAATGTTCGGAAGAAGCCTTACGCTAAAAAGTGGTAGTAATGTGTTTGAGATACAAGTTGAACGTATAAGCGTTAGTTCTTTACAAAGATACCATAAGCCTGGGCGGGAGTCGAAGGATATTATCTTTAATTACTACATGAGTAACTATTGTGTCTCGTTCTTAAACTAATGTTGCATGACGACTCGACTTTTTCAATAACAATTCTTTTGTCAATCTGACCCTACTATTATTAGTAAGTTCAAATGACCACTTAATTCTCTTCACGACTTCAGTGGCGGATCCAGAACTTTTCATAAAGGGGGGGGGGGGGGACCGCTGACTGACCTAAAGGGGGGGCGCTCCAGTCATGCATCAGTGATTCCCTATATAATCAACCAAATTTTTCCCACGAAAGGGGGGGCCCGGGCCCCCCAGCCCCCCCCCCCCCCCGGATCCGCCTATGGACTTCTCTGGTTTCCTCCACCAATGAAAACTGACGACCGCGAGTATAGCTTAAATTGCTGAAGGGGGCATAAAACACCAACAATCAATCAATAAATCTCCACAACTATTCAGTTACGTTGATGATGTTAATAGAAGACGAAAAAATCGTATGAATTTACAATATTAGGAATATGATTCGGAAATTACCCTTTATTGAAAAAACGAAGCATATTCGTACTAGTTTACCAGTACACCATAATGTCATTGAAAAAATAATGTTTAATCCACTTTTCGATTAGCACTAATCATATTTTACGAAGATCATTAACCTGTCAAAATAGGCATTGAAACTGATTTAAATTGCTAGAATCATCAAATCATGTTCTAATTTTTTTATGAATTCAAGGTCGATAATTATCAAATAAAAGCAAATACTGGTCTATTCTCATTACTAAAATATATTTATGACCATGATGGTAACACAAATACTAATAAGAAATAAAGAATAGAGATTAGAACAAAATAAAAAGTATGTCTATAAGTGATACACTTAAACTGATTATATAACCCTTCGACTTCCAACTTACACTTTACAAACGTCAACTTTATATAATGTATAAAGGCGTCCGTGTATATTTGCGTCCATTCGTTTTTCGTTTTGAGATATCAAAAACAAAAAACAAAAAAGGAAAGTTTCCCAAAAACCAAAATGAAAAACAAAATTGTGTTCGTTTTTGGTTTTTGATTTCACTAAACAAGAAAGGAAATCGACATTTGAATTCAATTTCTGTATTTTGTTCTAATTATTTCTCGTTTTATATTGTACAATGTTTTCCTTTCTTGTTTCAAAGCCACCGATATGCTAATATGCCAACGTAGTTTGTTTTCATCCCCGTTATTACCCCGGTGTTCTTACAACTTAATGTAGACAAAATAGACCGCCTGACTTAATTATGAATTGAAATAAGGTGATTAATGAATCAAAGACTTTCAAATTTCCTTGTTTTTATCTATAATAAAAAATAAAATTATTATATTTAAATATTAAATGAATCACAAATTTAAATTATACAATGAAATATTATATTGAGATGGTAAAAATAAATAGATTGATTACAACATTACATTAACAAGGGAGGTAACTACTTAACTGATAAGAAAACTAGCCCGGTCGTTAAAGTATACACAGCGGTTATCAGATCAATAGTATTTAAATAGGAGATGATGTCGACGAATGGAAAAGACTTTATCAATCTCAACAATAAGGATGCATGATCTTTACTTTTAAGTTTTGAAAGGTTGGTAATCTAAGATGATTAGAATTGATGGACATGGTCCATCTGCCAATATTACCCGAATATTCGGGACGAATGTTTTGCTTACTAAGATCATTTGATTGAAAAACAAACTTCCGCAAGTTTACAATTCAAATCGGGGATTAGCATTCGATCATTTTGCCATTCGGGGCCTATTCGGGATGAGTGTTACTCATTTGTTAAGGCAATATGGTGACCTATACTAGAGGGTGTTTCTTGGGGTTTACGGAATTGAGAATAATGGGCAAAACATATAAAGAATAGAGAAAATAGACCAAAAAATAAAAAGAATAGAGAATAATGAGGTGTTAAAATATAAAGAATAGAAAATATTGGGCAAAAGTATAAAGTATAGAGAAAAATGGCCTAACACATTAAAGAATATAGAAATGAAGGACCCCCCATCCAGACCCCCATACTAGTTGCTTATACAAACGTTATTTTGTCTCTGGTATATTGGCAATCTTACGTTTTCTCTTTATTTTTATGCCTATCAATTAAGACATGAGCCTCAATAATTTACCAGCGTATGGTTTCTTAACTTCTTTTGCTTCTTGGTGACAAAATGGGAAAACTTTATTAATTTATTGCGTCCGATGCACTTTTCGGGTTTTATACTTATCAGGAGGGTCAAGCGGAGAAAAACAACAGTACATTTCACCTGTTGGTACTCTAGCGTCACTATTCTTTCATTTTCTTGTGAGTGGTTTTTTTTTATTTACAGCAGGTTAAACTATTCATTTTCAAAACCTTTTTGCATTGCCGTCTTAATTTCACCAATGAAACTTTACATTAAATTTTGCCTTTGTATTAAATAAATTTGTAAACTTCTTGGAAATCTACAATTATTGGCCATCTGATTACAATTGGACCCGCAAGAACGTGAAAAATGAAAATTTATTTGGCCTTCAATGCCTCAACACTTTCAATGTGGGTATCCACTTTGTTCAGTTAGAGTTCGATTTTGACATTTATTTTGCAAACTACCATAAATTTCCGATAATTGTTCTGCATAAAACCCTATGGGAAAGCACATTGACATAATTTTCTAAACATTTATTGGAACCCAATGACATTTTATAGTGTTGTAACCTGTAATGTGAATGAAATTGCGGAGGTTGTGGGTTGGAACTTCGGTCGGGTCAAAACAGAGATTTTAAAATTGGTTTTTGCTGCTTCTCTGCAAGTACGCGGCATTAATAAATAAAAGCAGAGACTGGTCGGCTCGGAGTCAAAATAATGAATCCGCGTAAGATGACATGTCTTCCTGCGAACTGTTACATCGTAAACAAGCACGTCCGGCTCCGCGTGTCGATCTAATACAAAGGAGGGTTAATAATTCATATTACAATAACATGTTTTCGTCCTGAATATGCATTTAATTTGCCGCTGGACATTAAAAATCCATCATTACCATCTCAGGCACAACCTTGCGAAATAGAGTGCTTTTGCGGTCGTATAATGTATGACCTTGTCGTCGTCGTCCGAAGACATTTGGTTTCCAGACAATAACTTGAGTATACATGTAAGTTTATGGATCTTTATGAAGTTGTACCACAAGGTTCCATACCGCAAAAGGAAGGTTGGGATTGATTTTGAGGGTTATTGTGCTAACTGTGTAGGAATTAAGGGCCAAAAACAAGCATTTTCTTGTTTCAGGACAATAACGTGTGTATAAGTGTATGGATCTCTATGAAATTGTACCACAAGGTTTCATACCTCAATAGGAATGTTGTGATTGATTGTGGGGGTTATGGCCCAAAACTTTCAAGAATTATGGACCAAAAAGCGGTAAAAAAAATAGGATTTTCTGGTTTCCGGACAAAAACTTAATCATAAGTCTATAATGAATCGTTTAAGGAAAAAGGGCCCAAAACAATACTTTTCTAATACTTTGCATACTTTGCTTATTTCTTAACAATTTTAATGGGGTTTAAATCAAAGCCTTGAATTCTTGGGTTTCTTTGATATGCAGAATCTAACCTTGTATTTAGATCCTTATTTTGGGGCCCGTTTTCAATTTGGTCCACATTAAGGTCCAAAGGGTCCAAAATTAAATTTGCTTGATTTCACCAAAATTAGATTATTAGGGTTCTTTGCTATGGTGAATCTAACCTTGTATTTAGATTTTTTATTTTGGGCCCGGTTTTCAAATTGGTCAACATTAAGGTCCAAAGGGTCCATAATTAAACTTAGTTTGATTTTAACTTTGTTTGAATTGCTTAATCTACGCATGTATTTATATGTTGGATATTGGATCATAATAGGTAAATATCCAATTTCATTTTTTAAGTTCTTAGACACATTCATTCTGTGTCAGAAACCTATGATATGTCAAATATTTAATCACAATCCATATTCAGAGCTGTATTGCACAATAAATAGAAATTGTAAGTAGATTCATAGTTAAAAATAGATAAAGCATAAAATTCTAATTTTATAGAAGAAATCATGTATAAATATATTTTGAAGTTTATTGTTCAATATTAGATATTTTGAAAAGTAATTAAAGGTAAGTTTTATAGATTTTTTTAAAGATATTGTATTAATGATGAATAATATTTTGTAAAATGGGTTTTTTTTTTATTTCTTTTGTAAATATTTTTAAGAACTTGGTGGTAGGTTTGTTTTTTTATTCTGTATAAATTAATTTTCTGAATGCTATATATATAATTTTTTTTTATGAAGCTAACCCCTTGACAAACTTAGCTGATATTGTCCATTGATAAATAGATTAAATTCTTGGTACTGAATCTAACCTTCTACAAATGTATTTAGATTTTGGATATTGAACCACATTCTTTATGTGTATGTCCCAAGTCAGGAGCCTGTAGTTCAGTGGTTGTCGGTGGTTCATGTCTGTCATATTTGTTTTTAGTTGATTGTTTTGTTATGAATTAGGCCGTTAGTTTTCTCATTTGAATTGTTTCATATTTTTCATGTCGGAACTTTTATAGCCGACTATACGGTATGGGTTTTACTCATTGTTGAAGGCCGTACGGTGACCTATAGTTGTTAATATCTGTGTCGTTTTGTCTCTTGTGGAGAGTTGTCTCATTGGCAGTCATATCACATCTTCTTATTTTTATATTAACAATAATTTCGAAGTTTTCATATTTTTTTATTTTGCAAAAATGATTAAATTTATATCTGAAAGACGGGACATGTTACCTATACTTCCCCCATAACTTTGGTTGTGTCCTTTTTATTCATTTCTCAAATTTCCAACAGATACCGAAATGACAATTTTAAGGCTAGTCACTTAAAGCATTTATAACCCGGTTAGTAAATATTTAGAAATACCACATAATGTTGTAGAAACCTCAAAGTATAGTTGTGATGATTTGTGTACAGATTTTCAGATGTTTAAAAAAGGCCATCAGTGTGTCATACATTTATGGAAAACTGGCCGTACCTCTTTTGGTTTTGTACTATTACAATGGCATACTTTCTCCTCGTAATAACCAGCATTTCATGGGGTTTTTTTTGTGTAAAAGATTCGGTTAAAATCAGAATACATTCATAATAACGTAATTTTGTTATTAAATATCTATATAATATTCATACTTTTAAAAGTTGTATCATCGTTAATAATGGCGGCATACCATTATTACCGCGTCCTCTCATATTTGACATAAATAAATGGAATAAAATGTTTCGTGAGAAAATTTACTTCTTTTAAAGTATTGATGTTTAAATACCATTGACACAAATTGATACTGACTTTGCTTGTAACTAAAGGTATGCGCTGTAAAACTAATTTTTGTTTTGTGTGCTGTCAGACTAACGGGCTGTAAGAAAATCGGATCCAAATCAAAATTTGATCAGGGATGAATGATTATAAAAGTGATAATTGCCATGCATTATGTTATCGCCAAAGGAGTCAGTCGCTTTGAGATTGCTCACTGTACGATATTGTATTGACTTCATTGTTGGACACCTCACAGAAGCTTCAAGACGAGGAACAGCAGAAACAGTAATATGTGTTTAATTTCTTATAATTGCATAAGACTTTTATCCCGTGTATAGATACCCAAAATAGCACATTTAAACTCTAAATCTAGTACAGAAATGAACTCCAATAAAGTATATGCATCATTTAACGTTACGTTCATTGTAAACGACGTTTTTCTCACAAGGACTTTATACCTCCCTCCATAATAGAAAAGAAAGGATATAGGGTATCCATTCATGACACAAAATCAGAACTTGCACAGCAAGAAACACAATTCTAATTCTTAACTTAGCGAAACTAGTTAAAAAAAAGACAGTTTTACTATAATTTTTATTGTCGATCTTTTCCTCCATTTTAAACTAACTTATTTAATTTGCATTAACTCTCATCAACTCAATCTTACAACATCAGTAGTTATACATAGTTGATCTGCACTGATTTTTAAACTTGTCCGAGACACATTTACATGAAAAATAACATCATGTAAAATAACAGGCCAGGCTAAATTTATAAGACAGTACGCTACTTAAAACAACATCATTTTAATGTATTATGATTTGATATATGGCCATATAAATAATAAGCGTCTTCTTGCACTACAAGGCACACAAGAGACCTTATTTTAGTTGCCATTCGCGTTATTAAGCAACTAAGAGTGCATTTCTTTCTAACCAAAATTTTGTAAACGTTGTGTGGCGTTTGTTATCGTTTGCTAAACGCTACAAAAGAAGAAACAAATGCATCGTTTAATCCGTGTTTTCTGACCCTGTTTTGAACATTCAATAATGCATGCACGTGTTGTTGGTAAACAGATGTATCCCCATAAGTGAAATCAAATTCGAACCATTCTAAAATATTACAAGAAAGGTAAAATATAGGGATACTTGATGAGGATAGGCCAAGGTCTACATGACCATAACCGAAACACCTCTTTGTAATACTGGTAATAAAAACACATACCAGATATGAATTTATATTCTTAAAATACACACATAAGTCTCATACTACAGGCATGCAAGTACGAATTATGAAAAATGTATTCCACAAGAAAAAATATGTATCATTCACAGAGTTATATCAGCTCTAAATTACTCTAAATATATGCACATAGACAATGGATGAATTACGAAGGATTATAATAAGATATACTGGATTGGTCCTGGACCCGATTTATTTTAATATATTAAAGGTTGAAGTTAGAAACAAATGTAGCGTTTGTACTAACAAACGACAAACGACAAACTGCAGACGCATTTTTAGCGAGTGCATAGTTTGTCAAAGTTTATGTAAACTTTGCAAACGTATGTTTGAAACAAATGATCAAAACATGTGCGCGCTTAGTAAAGAAATGCACTCATTGACGAGGTGCATATACGCTTCCGTATATTCTTGATGTCGCTATGTTCTTAATACGTATCTACTGTACAAAAAGAACGCTTTAAATAATTGTAAATGACTTTAAAAAGGAAGACTAAGAGCTATTTTCCCCTGAATCTATTTCACACCTAAACCATTTTTAAAAACTACATCAATTTTTAATTAAATTCTTAGTACATGTATCGCAACCCAATGTATGTTCTCTAAGGTTCTAACAATGTAATGGGTCATTTCTAAACAGATCACAAAATTATAAACGGCTAAATAGTCTGCAGATAGTCCAAACCGGAAAGATTTTGAAATATTTTGGCAACGTTTGAGTATATATCGTCAAAATGAATAAAAATACAAAATTAGATAATGAACCAAACCAAAATTCTGTAAAAAAAAATATAGATATAGTGAAGCTATTATAGGTATTGTCTTTCGGATACAAATTAATTCATTTTGGTTAGTGTCGCCCGCTGATCATCAGTGATGTAAAAGTCAAAAACATTTAAAAAGGGTAGAGCCGATTACCCCTTGATTTATTTCAAACCAGGGTCATTTACAAAAAGTCTATCAATCTTAAAGTTTACTTAGATTCATAGTACCACATCCAAAAGTGTTCAGTCTAAGATTCTTACAATATAATCGCATAATTTTAAACGTATCACCAACTTATAAACGCCTAAAGATAGCTCAAAACCGCGATTTTTGCAATTTTTGCTTTTTAGTATTTATTCCTAAAATGTATAAGAAGGTCATCGTTAATCAAAACCAACATTGTTTTAGAAGTAAAGCTATGTATCGTCTTTCGGACACTAATTCATTTTGGCTATGGACGTCCTTCGATGCAAAATTTGACAAAAACTTGTAAAATTTGCAAATTTGTGTCAATATGTCTTCAACAGCATGCAACATGTAACGCTGAATAGCATTTTGAGTTTATGGAAATTTATGTGTAAAATTGTTCAAACAAATATTTTAATTATATGATATTCACTTTTTAATATTAAATTACAAGTATGATAAAGATATGAAAAACAAATTTTAGACCCTGTGAGTGGAAAAAGTAACTGAGAATACGAATCTAACCCTTTGCAATTTTGTATTACTGTGCTTTCAACAGAAATATATAGCACTGAATAGTATTTTGATTTCAGGGGAATATTTAAAACTGTGACACTATATAACGTCATCTTCAATTTTCAGTGTCCAGACCAATCTTAGATTTTGATCCTACGAGTTAAATAAGTCCAGGGAAAATTGGCCTCGCCGCTTTCTACGACCCTCCCCCTCCTTCCTAAAAAATCGAAGAAAGGGTGTATGCACATGTTTCACAAGCGCCTGTGCTTTTGGCTATTTCTGCGGTTGACCCAACATCCTGCCAACAATTAAGTTTCGATGCTTAACTGCTTGAAAAAAAAATGGTCCAACAAGTTCACGGTTATGAATGATTATCAAAATATCTCGATTGCCATAACGCAAAGTCGAAACCAACAAAATAAACCATCAATTGTTGAGGCGAAATAATAAGAAACGGACCAAACTCAATTAGTCTCACAACCTTATGTTTTGTGATTTGCGACTTAATAAAAAAAAAGTCGTAGCAATCATATCACATATTCTATATTTTGATATAAATTAAGTAAGGCGGGAAGTACAATAATATGCCGAGCATCGTGATACACATATTCTTTTGGACTGCTTCCTGGTGACTCATAAGATGGCCTACTAAACCTCGACTTGGAGTGTGAACTTTTTTTTTAATTAACCTAAATAACGTATACATATTATCGTCTTGAATGTTGGTGTAATATTATTGGCTGATTGGTCTTAATCATCATGCGATTCTAATCATCTTAGATTACCAACCTTTCAAAACTTAAAAGTAAAGATCATGCACCCTTATTGTTGAGATTGATAATGTCTTTTCCATTCGTCGACAGTATCTCCGATTTAAGGTTCATGTGGACCCTTTGGCTAAAATGGCTGCGTTACTCTGAGCACAGACAAACCTGTGCATCTGGAAAAGTTTTAAGGCATAGCATGCCCTAGATAAATAAAATTCAAATGCATTGTATGTTTTAGAAAATTTAAAACTTAACTGGATTTTGCAGTGCACTTTTTTTTGTCCCTGCAGAAGATGATAAAACTAACAAACAGTTGAGTTTCACTTTATATGATCCACTCGGGTATACAGTTTAAATCACCAATTATTGTCAGGTATCTATTGTCCATCTATTGTCCATGTCAATTAATACAGTTTACTTCAATTATTATCAGTGGGGAAGTTCTCAAACCTCTTTCACAACTTAGTATTTTTTGGCATCTTCTGGAGGATTGAAAAAAAGTGCACTGCAAAATCCTGTTAAGTTTTTAAATCTCTAAAACATAAAATATATTTGAATTTAATTTATCTAGGGCATGCTATGCGTTAAAACTTTTCCAGATACACAGGTTTGTCTGTACTCAGAGTAAATTTTGAGGTGAAAATGCAGCCATTTTAGCCAAAGGGTCCACATGAACCTTAAATACTATTGATCTGATAACCGCTGTGTATACTTTAACGACCGGGCTAGTTTTCTTATCAGTTAAGTAGTAGCCTCCCTTGTTGATGTGATGTTGTAATCAATCTATATATTTTTACCAACTTTATATAATATTTCATTGTATAATTTAAAGTGATACGAAAGCCTATTAGGGTCACAAAAAAAATATTTATCTCGTAATTACGAGATAAATAATTTTTTTGTGTGACCCTAATAGGCTTTCGTAGTACGAAGATTCATTTAATATTCAAATATAATAATTTAGTTTTTTTATTATATATAAAAACAAGCAAATTTGAAAATCTTTGAATCATGACTCACCTTATTTCAATTCATAAGTCAGGCGGTCTATCTTGTCTACATTAAGTTGTAAGAACATCGGGATAATTCCGGGGTTCAAAATGAACTATTTTGGCATGGCTTTGAAACAAGAAAGGAAAACATTGTACAATATAAAAAGAGAAATAATTAGAACGAAATACAGAAATTGAAACCAAATGTCGATTTATTTTCTTGTTTAGTGAAATCAAAAACGAAAAACGAAAACACTTTTAATTGTTTTTAATTTTGGTTTTTGGGAAATCAAAAACGAAAAATGAAAACACTTTCGTTTTCCGTTTTGGGTTTTGAGAAATCAAAAACGAAAAATAAAAAATACTTTCGTTTTCCGTTTTGGTTTTTGAGAAATCAAAATGTATATATTGTACCTTTTCATATTAATATATAAAAATTAGATATTCCTATATCATCCAATTGTAGCCGATAGGTTTCGTCGATGTGTTTATAGAATATAGAATGAAAACGGGGAATGTGTCAAAGAGACAACAACCAGACCAAAGAGCATAAAACAGCCCAAGGCACCAATGGGTCTTCAACGCAGCGAGAAAATGTTTGCGCCCGGAGGCGGGCTTCAGCTGGCCCCTAAACAATAATGTATGCCAGTTCAGCGAAATGTACGCCACACTAAACACATCATGTACATTTACCCATAATTGATAAAGAAAGGAGTTCAAGCCCCAGTACAGGTGTCATATGGAAAATTGAACTCCCTGATATTTGAACCCGTGGTCAAAATCACATATGAACAGTTGAAGGTCCGGAGTCAATTTTCAAAAGCGGCAAATTGACCCCTCCCTCCGGATAATTGAACCCCTGTATTTCCTTTTAATGAATGTCAAATGTACATCAAGTTAAGCATTATAACTATATAAAGTAGTTTGAATAGCTATGACAATTTGAAAATTTGAGGTCTATAGTGGGAGCGGGGGTTTCAAGTTTCCATTGCTGAGTAAGAAAAATTAAAAAAAAAAGAAATTTTTACATGTTTTATTCCAACCAAGTACTTATTAGTACTTAATCAGAATTTCAAATTGTCATAACTATTCCAGCTCTGTTATATGGTTATAATGCATTACTAAGTACTTGGTATAGGAATAAAACATGTTAGAAAATTTTTTTAAAACACTTTTACTCAGCCATAGAAAATTGAACACACTACCATGGAAAACTGAACCCCCCTATAGACTTCAGATTTTCAAATATCCATAGCTATTTCAGCTAAGTTATGTAGATATAATGCATAATTAAGTACTTGGTAGAAATAAAATATGTAAAAAAAAAATTTTTGTTAACTCAGCCATGGAAAATTGAACCCCCTACAACAGAAAACTGCCTCCCTCACTTATAGCCTCAGATTTTCAAACTGTCATAGCTATTCCAGTTAAGTTATATAGTTATAATGGATTAAAAAGTACTTGGTAGGAATAAAACATGATACAAAGATTTTTAAACATCTTTACACAGCCATGGAAAATTGAACACCCTACCATGGAAAACTGAACCCCTTCCTATGAGTTTCATATTTTCAAACTGTCATAGTTTTTCCGGCTAAGTTATATAGTAACAATGCATTGATAAGTACTTGGTAGGAATAAAACAAGTTCAAAAGACTTTCGAACATTTCAACTCAGCCATGGATAATTGAATCCCCTACAATGGAAAAATGACCCCCTCCTACAGACCTCAGATTTTAAATTGTCATAGCTATTTCAGCTATGTCATTCAGTAATAATGCTTTAATTAGAACTTGGTAGGAATAAAACATGATAAAAATGATTTTGAAATTTTTTAACTCAGCCATGGAAAATTGAACCCCCTACCATGGAAAACTAAACCCCGTCCTATAGATCTCAGATATGCAGATTGTCATAGTTATTCTAGCTATGTTATATAGTAATAATGCATTAATAAGTACTTGGTAGGAATAAAACATGCTAGAAAATGTTTTTTTTTACACAGCCATGAAAATTGAACACCCTACCATGAAAAACCGGACCCCTCCTAAAGATCTCAGATTTTCAAATGGTCATGGCTGTTCAGCCATGATATGTAGTAATAATGCATTAAAAAGTACTTGGAAGGAATGAAACATGATACAAAGATTTTTAATCATTTTAACTCAGCCATGGAAAATTGAACACCCTACCATGGAAAATTGAGCCCCTTCCTATAAATTTCAGATTTTCAAACTGTCATAGCTATTCCAGCTAACATGGCTAAGTTTTATAGTAATAATGCATTAATAAGTACTTTGTAGAAATAAAACATGATCAAAAGACTTTTGAACATTTTAACTCAGCCATGGAAAATTGAATCCCCTACCATGGAAATATGACCCCCTCCTACAGACCTCAGATTTTCAAATTGTCATAGCTATTCCAGCTATGTCATTCAGTAATAATGCTTTAATAAGAACTTGGTAGAATAAAAACAAGAGAAATAAGATTTTGAAAAATGTTAACTCAGCCGTTGAAAATTGAACCCCTACCATGGAAAACTGGACCCTCTCCTATAGACCTCAGATTTTCAAATTGTCATAGCTATTTCAGCTATGTTATATAGTAATAATTCATTCATCAGTACTTGGTAGGAATAAAACATGTTAGAAATTGGTTTTTTTTTACACAGCCATGGAAAATTGAACCCCCTACCATGAAAAACTGCATCTCCTCCTATGGACCTCAGATTTTCAAATGGTCATAGCTGTTCCAGCTATGCTATATAGAAATAATGCATTAATAAGTACTTGGTAGGAATAAAACATGATAACAAGATTTTTAATCATTTTTCTCTGCCATCGAAAATTGAACCCCCTACCATGGAAAACTGAACTCCCTTCTACAGACCTCAGATTTTCAAATGGTCATAGCTGTTCCTGCTATGTTATATAGTAATAATGCACTAATAAGTACTTGGTAGGAATAAAACATGTGAGAAAATATTTTAAATCTTTTTTTACTCAGTCATGGAAAATTGTACCCTCTACCATGGAATCTGACCCTCCCCTCCCCCTAATAGACCTCAGATTTTCAAATTGTCATAGCTATTCAAGCTATGTTATATAGTAATAGTGCATAAAGTACTTGGTATTAATAAACACCTTAGAAATGATGTTGAAACATCTTACTTAGCCATGGAAAATTGACCCCCCCACTCTCATCAAATATCAGAATATCAATTCATAACAGCATTCTAGAACAACTTGTACCATAATTGTATGTTCCAATTAGTGTTTTGAGAATGAATATGTTTTGAATAAATAAACAGGGGGTTCAATATTCCATGGGGGTTCAATTTTACATGGGGGGTTAAATTCCTCCGCTATCGAAAATTGATCCCGGCATATACTAATTACAAAAGTCAAAGGTAAATTTTAAAACTAATTGTAAGTGTCGACAGAAACCAGTAAATTAGCCCATTCAAAGTGAATTAATCAAACGAACAAGCGAACAATTCAATATAATTGATGACAATATTTTAGCTGCCTTATTTACTTTGTTATCAATTAATTTAAGATAACAACATACTTTTTTATTATTATGTATTACAGTTATTTTCCAAACACTTGCGGTTCTACATCCTGTCGATACTTATATTTGACATTGTACATTGTCATGTTTTCCTAGACAGTTTATTACGTCTTTACACTTATTTCATTGGATATGTTCTGATTCCTATTTTGTCTTGGATACATGATTTTTTTTTATTAGTTGTTTTTGGCTTTGAACTTTCAATAACTGTGAATACTCTCAGATAAATACT
This sequence comes from Mytilus californianus, assembly GCF_021869535.1. Classification (NCBI taxonomy): domain Eukaryota; kingdom Metazoa; phylum Mollusca; class Bivalvia; order Mytilida; family Mytilidae; genus Mytilus; species Mytilus californianus. The sequence continues at coordinate 42,863,940 of NW_026262734.1, read as the reverse complement.
TTGTGTCAATAGTGGTTTTTTTTTGGTTGTTTTTGTGGTTTGTATCTTTCTGATGAGTCGAGACATTTTCTACAGATTTTTATAGTTTGTTGCTATGTTGTTCTATTACAGAGCTCTGGAGCACCTGAGATCATCCTCGGTTTTTGGTGGGGTTCATGTTGCTCAGTCTTTAGTTTTCTATGTTGTGTTTTGTGTACTGTTGTTAGTCTTTTGGTCTTTTTCTTTTTTTGCCATCTAATTTTCATTCTAAAATAACGGTATAAAATGCCAACAAAATAACTAATAATAAACCAGATTTAACATGACACATTGAATCATATGAAAAAATATCATCAGCAAATCTCGACAGCAAGCTCAAAGTTTATTTTTTACTTATGAGTTTGCATGTGCCTTTGGTATCTTCCGCCTCTATTTTACACCAATGTTCCTGGTTGGGGGAGGGTTGGGGACCCACAAGCATGTGATTCCCCGCCACATTCTGTATATGGATGTCTCTTTTCCAAGTCAAGAGCCTGTAATTCAGTGGTTGTCGTTTGTTGCTGTATATATATATATGTGTTTTCGTTTTGTACTTAATTCCGGTGTATAGTTTTTCTCGCTTGAATTGTTTTACATTCGTCATGTAAGGGCCTGTTATAGCTTGCTATGTGGTATTGGTTTTGTTCATTGTGGAAGTTCCTACAGTGACATATAGTTGCTAATGTTTATGTCATTTGGTCTTCGATAGAAAGTTGTCTCATTGGGAATCATAACTCATCTTATTTTTATATTCATTTGGTTCTAGAAAAAGAAACCATGATTTATCAATAAGCTGAAGTCATGAAGTCATATTAATGGTTTAAATGATTGTAATATTTGTTGTGCATACACATTAAATGTAGAATAATATATAATTTTATTGTTAAGAATTTACACGTTGTATTAACTTTATGCCTCAAACACATTTTAGCTATTCCGTCATTTTATTTGAACATGTTAAGCTTGTCGGTCTTAGACTATCTAGAGATTATAATAACATGCCCATAGGAATCGTATTAATTTGTTATGTTTTACGGTCTAGTGTTGAAGGAAAAGTATTTCCTATATGCTGTCATCTAATGTAATGGTTCAGTAGCAGGTCCATAGATTCAAACAGTTTTTTTTATGACCTTCAAGAAATCGTTTCCTGATATGCCTGTTATAGGTCTCCCAGACGTTTGGTATCCAACCACTTGTAACCGTTCAGAAACAAAAAGGAAAATCCCATAAACAATTTGAACATGTCTGTAAATAAAGGCAACAGTAGTATACCGCTGTTCGAAATTCATAAATCGATTGAGAAAAAAACAAACCCGGGTTACAAACTAAAACTGAGGGAAACACATCAAATATAAGAGGAGAACTACGACACACAGAAACACAACATTAAAAAATTACACACACAGAAACGAACAATAATATAACAATGGCCATTTTCCTGACTTGGTACAGGACATTTTAAGAAAACAAACGGTGGGTTGAACCTGTTTTTGTGGCTAGCCAAACCTCCCGATTTTATGGCAATGTTAAATATAATGACATTACATTACAGGACTACAATACAAATAAATGGGAGAACATATAGGACAGAGACACATACGAATAAAAGCTAACAAAAAGTACCAGGTTTAAATTTTAAGACGCGCGTTTCGTCCACACAAGACTAACCAGTGACGCTCAGATCAAAAAAGTTTGAAAGCCAAAACAAGTACAAAGTTGACGAGCATTGAGAATCAAAGTTCCAAAAAATGGTGCCAAATACGGTTAAGGTTATATGTCTGGGATAAGAACATCCTTAGTATTTAGAATAATTCATACTTTTGCAAACAGTAAATTTATACAAATGACTATATAATAGATGTACATGATAACACCGAAGTGGTGACTAACTACAGAATAAAAACTGATACTTAAAACAACATAAACCAGCACATAAAAATTCACAGCCGAGTTAGCAAACGAGATCAACGCAAAAAAAAGGGTGACGTCACATTTGAATTTCTGAAATTTCCCCAAAATAGGATAGAATTAGGATAGAATTCAAGATTTTGTTTAAAATACTCATATAACATATTAATAACAATGAAAATTACAATACTACATGTACTAATTAATATAAAATGTGGTAGTAATTAGATAATTAATAGTATTATCTAGCTATGTCGGTGTTTCTTCTAAATCAAACTGTAAACCAAATATATCGTATAAATTTAGTTGACCCAAACTAAAATCTAATTAATGAACTGGGTGATTAATTATCTTTACCATAACACACGAATACAACAGAAAAAAATCTGATTTACAACTACAAACGATAAGACATTTGACAAAATCCGATGAGAATAACAAATATAACATCAAAACTAAATACATGAATTTTGGATAGAAAAGTACCGTGACACGTCTTATAGCAATGCGAATTCACACTCAGCAAAACAGTCACAATCGGGAATAAGTCACGTTCGGTAATTAAAAGATCAGACGACGAAAAATTTCCGAACTGTCTTGGAATATACTACTATTAACAGCGAATTCCCAGGTCTAAATGACGATATTATGGGACACAGACAACATATCTAAAATTGTATCTTTTGATATCATGACTATTGTTGATAAAAGACAATGTAATCATACTAGGTATCATGATAATTGCATTAGCCGGTATCAATGAATAAATCGTCGCTGTAATTTTACACTTGATGATCTTTTATCTATATTTGAAAAACAATGGTAATCATCAGTTATTATGCAAACTGGATCAAATACCAATTGGTAAATTACATAAAATTCATAACGAGTGTGATACAATATCGGTTCTCAGTCCAATAAAGGATTTTTTTTTCGCCTTAGATTTGTCCTTCGTATTGATAAACATCATAAAAGGCAGTTTCTAAAATTATGAAATACATTAACAGTGGTATTTATTATATCAATTTGTCTAGTATTTTTAATTATTCTACAGTTCAAAACTTTATACCTATTTTTTCTAACATAGAGCCACCTATAATTTCTCATACATATAAAAAAAAAACGTAAAAGTTAAAATTTTAGTTAGACATCCGTTACATCAGACGTCCGTAAAGAAAACAATGCTCCTTCAACATGAGACTGTAAAACATCGAAGTTTAGATATAATTCCTAATGCCATGTACTTACAGGGACCTCAACATCGTTCAAGACTGAGAGGTTATAAACTTTCTTAATAAAAAGGTCCAAAATATCGTCTTTCGTCGAAAGTAAATTGGAAAGAGTATAGTAGATATCCTTTGGTCCCTTCTTACGTTGTGTATATTTCACAGCTTGTTCGCTATGTACGTGTCTTTAGTCGCGTTTTAGATTTCGATAAACTTAATTTATACATAACTGGTAAATTATTAAGTGAGGGATTTCGTTATCACAAAAGAATTAAAACTTTCACTAAACTATTCCATAGATACAAATATTTGGTTAGAAAGGTTGACTGTACCTGTAGAATTCTTTTTATAAACGGAATATCTCATCCTAAAGTTTAAGGTGATATTGTTTATAAATCCCGTAAAGTTTAATACGATCCATATAAACTCATTGATCCTTTGATTAAACTTATTCTTAAAGGTCACCAACTTATTACACTAATGAAATCTTTAAATGTAGTTTTTACCGGCACTAACATTAACTTTTTCTTTTTGGTAAATTAAAACATAAGTGAACACATGTTGATATAAATGTACAGTCTCATAACAATTTTTAACTATTTCCATTTTTTTTTCGTTTTGACAAAAGACGATATTTTGGTCAATTTTTCAGAAAGTTTATAACTTCTGAGTCTTGAACGATCATGAGTTCCCCTGTATTCATGATCCTACATCCTGTCGATAGTGTTTACTTATATTAAGGCATTACACAGGTCATGCGTTTCTCAGACTGTTTATGACATCCTTACACTAAATCCGTTGGATTAATACTGATTGATACTTTAGTCTTAAAAAACATGATTTATTTATTAGAACTAGCTTTCAGTAATTGCGAGTACTCTTATATCAGTGCATTGTGAATTATTTTTATGTGAGTTGATTTATATGTGCTTCGTACCGATTTATGAGTTAAGCCATCTGCAACAGATTTTTCTTATGTTGTACTGTAACACCACTGTCCACAGTTTGGGGAGAGTTGACCGCTCACAAAAATGTTTAACCCCGCTACATTCTGAATTTAAATGTCCCAATTGAGGAGCCTGTAATTCAGCGGTTGTCACTCGATCATGTCTGTCATATTTTTTTTTTATTTGAATTGTATTGTATTAATTAGGCCGTTAATTTTCTCGTTTGAATTGTTTCACATTTTTCGTGTCAGGGCTTTTTATAACTGACTATATATTAATTAATTGAACTGTAATGTCCCCTAAAACATATATATGTGTATATTCATATATATTAATAAATAAATGATTATCTGCTACAGTAGTTAATTAGGTCATTAATCATGTTTAATTGTTTATGGATATTTCTTATATGATAATTATGCTTTGTAGATCGATCATGTCTGTCATTTTTTTTTGGGGGGGGGGGGGAATTGTATTGTATGAATTAGGCCGTTAATTTTCTCGTTTGAATTGTTTCACATTTTTCGTGTCAGAGCTTTTTATAACTGACTATATATCAATTAATTGAACTGTAGAGCCCCCTAAAACATATATATGTGTATATTCATATATATTAATAAATAAATGATTATCTGCTACAGTAGTTAATTGGGTCATTAATCATGTTTAATTGTTTATGGATATTTCTTATATGATAATTATGCTTTTTAAGTGATATAACTTTGAAAAAAGTAACGGATATGTGCAAAACCAGATTTTCAACTATATGTAATGTCATATATTCTCACGTGACACAGAGGTTTTCTAATTTTATTTCAGAAGAGGTCCGTATTATTGTTTTTGGAACAATAAAAAGTGGTAAAAGCTCCACAGCAAATTGCATTTTAAGATCCGCAAAATTTGAAACTAAAGTATGTGGGTATGGCAAAACAAAGATGGCTCGAAGAGATGCAGTTACTTCAAACAACAAAAAAGTCGTCGTGGTTGATACCCCAGGATTTTTCAACTTTGCAGATGCAAATCATACTGGAATAATAAAAGAACAATTTTCCGATGCAATAGATCTTGCGCATCCTGGTCCTCATGCCATCATACTGGTAGCATCGGTGATAGGATTCTCTAAAACCGAATTTGATATAATCGACTGGATAACTGATGAGAGGAAAGACATGCTGGAACATATCTATGTCGTATTTACTGGTAGAGATATTCTTGAAAAAGAAAAAAACACGTTTGAAAGATTCATGAGTGAACTTCCAAAAACTTTAAAGAAATTTTTGCATAGACTGGAAGGTCGAGTTTTTTGCTTTGATAATACAAGAAATGACCAAGAAGTGGGCAATTTGTTTCGAGCTATAGATGTAAAAGTCAAATCGGCATGTCGTCCATACTACCAGAAACCTGAAAATACAGTGGAAACAAATATAGACGATTTTGATTAACGTTAAAGTTATCTTACGAATCTGAATTTCGATGTATTTGTGACAAATATCATCTATTAGATTCGTTTGTTGTGTTTGATGTGTTTCAGCATTTGATTTTGCTATTTGATAAGGGACTTTCCTTTGTTTGAATTTTCCTTGGAGTTCGGTATTTTTGTTATTTTACTTTTCAGAAAATAGTTATATAATTGTACAGTGCAAAAATATTTAAAACATCTAAATCGTTTGAGATACTTAACTATCAATATATTTTCTTAAGCCTAATGTCATGTGGATCAAGTGCAGTCTTGAATGTTGTGTTTATTGCAAAATTAAATGTTATTTTGGAATGCGTCGCAATTGATTTTTGCTAATCAATATAACGGATTCTTATGAAACATTTGATATTAACTATATAAGTTGTCTCATTGCCTCAAGAGGCATTAGCTGTCAAATTCGTGTTCACCGATTTGACTAAAATTTTCATATTTGATTTATAACATACTAAACGTATTGCTGTGTGTTAGTTTATTCTACATTGGATAGAGGTATAGGGGACGGTATTTTCACGCTGTGTTGAAGACCCATTGGTGGCCTTGGTCTGTTTTCTGCTCTTTGGTACGATTGTTGTCTCTTTGACACATTCCCCGTTTCCATTCTCAATTTTAAAACGTATATCCAAATTATAAAAAATAAACCATTTATATGGACTCGATAATATGTATCAACATTTCGTGTGTATTTTAGTCTAGACGCCATCTAATTAATTATCGAGGTGACCCCTAAGACTGCCGACGGTCATATTACCTGATATGAATAAAAATACATGTGTAGATAAAAATAAATAGTGCAATTGGATTTTTGTTGGTCTGTTTGATTTCATATTATAAGTTAAAACAATATGTTAATCGTCGTTTTTACCTGTATAAGAATGAGATTTTTGTAGATCGAATCAGTCAATTAAATGGTTTACCCTTGTTTCACTTTCAATGTTGACATTCTTTTACTTTTAATAGCAGAACACGCCTAGTTTATGCGTAACCCATCTTGAGCTAAGGGGTTAAATTGAAGGTCACATGAATACGGATACAATGAGGTCGAATTATTCACTTGCAAAAGTGAATAATTCATTAGCGATACTAAGATGTTACTTAGCTTATTTTGACAAAATTGAAACAAACTGGCTGCTAAAACCGAATTATTCTTTCACTTTCATTAATTATTGAACAAAAAAATCATATTTTATTTTTTTATATATCTCATAGCTAATGCCCCTTTAAAGCCTATGGCATAATTTTTGTATTTCCTTTTCGTCGTAGTGTGCGAGACATAGGTATTATCGTCCGGCGGCGGCGGCAATGTAAACTATTTGTGTAAAGCGTTATATTTCAGAAGGGAGAGGACCTGGATGCTTTATACCTTGTATGCAGACACCTTTTGTTACGAAGTTTCCGTCTGTCACATGTCCATTGTCCTTGGCCTCATTTTCATGGTTCAGCGACTGCTTTAAACAAATTTTTTTTTTGTCAGGTGAATTTCTCACTTATTATGAGTAATATGATAACTATATTTGGTATATGTATTCCTTGCAACGTCTACATGTCTGTCATATAAGGTTCACGTCATAGTTCATTGATCAATGTTAAGTTTTTGTGTTTTGGTCTGTTTTTCAATTTCCATAAGCAATATGTCAACTATATTTGGTGTATACAAAAGTTGAAAGGTGTATATGTCTGTCTGACAGGATTTGTCTGACCTTGACCTCATTGTCATAGATCTTTAAAGATGTTATGTTTATGTGATACTTTCAGTCAAACCTTTATCTTTAAGACTTTCAACATAGAATCAATGGTTAGTAAAGCAGCGAGACATGTCGGCGTGTGCAATCTTGTAAAATATTGTAATAACCACAGGAAATCATGAGAGAATAATACATATTTGGAACACCTAACACAAAACTTAATTTTATAATGGGGAATTCAAAAGTGGTCATATAAATAAATAAATAAATAAAAAGATAAATAAATAAATAAATAAATAAGTAAATAAATAAATAAATAAATAAATAAGTAAATAAATAAATAAGTAAATAATCTCTATTTCAAGAGGATAATTCCATTAGTTAAAACTTATCTTCATGAGCGTCCTCAAAATAATGATAACATATACATAAAGTACATACAATATCATAATGATAATAGTTTTTTTACACAATATTATAACAATTTATTGAAAAAGCATATTAAGCTGCATTCTTCATGAACAAGTTGTAACATTCTGCTTTAAAAGATACAAGTGTATTACTCATCTTTATTTCATTTGGTAAACTGTTCCATATATGAAAACCAGAATATATAAAAGTTTTCTTTCAAAATTTTGTTTTGGCTTCGGAAATTTCAATAGTTTTTCATCAGTTGAACGTAAATCATAATTCTGATTATCAGTAAAATGAAATGTTTTCTCATTAATATTTAGGAACCATATCATTTAATGATTTACACACATTTATTGCCTTTTTATAATGATTTTTTTTTGTCCACATTCAACCAATTTAAACTATTAAACTATAAAGCGGAGAATGTCATTATATCAACTTCTACTTTTAGCTATAGCAGATTTCTTTAATAAATTATTAAGTTTATTCATTCCACTTTCGTTACAACTACTCCATATATTACAGCAATAATCAAACAATGGCAGAATATAAGCATTACAGTAGATAATAGGTATATTATCTCCGGGTGCGGGAATTTCTCGCTGCATTGAAGACCTGTTGGTGACCTTCTGCTGTTGTCTGTTCTGTTGTCGGGTTGTTGTCTCTTTGACACATTCCCCATTTCCATTCTCAATTTTATTTTATATGCACAGGCAAATACTTTCGTATCTTTTGTAATAAGTTGATTCTGTTTGATATTGTACATGACATTTTATCTATTTCCTCATTCTAATTTAGGTTAATATCGATATATAAACCAAGAAGTCTTTTACAATCTACAATTTCTAATCGTTCATCTGAAATATTGATATATAAATTGTTCCCAGTTGAATATAATTCTGTTTGAACCGATAATAATTGATTTACATTTTTGGCAATTTTCCGAACATCAGTTTTCAATAATATAAATATAATTTTGAAGGTTTGCATTTAACTCATGTACATTTTTACATTTACTTTGTAAAGTAGTATCATCTGCATATAAATCTTTATAAATAAATTTTCTATGTTCAGTGGTAAATCATTGAATCGATGTATAAAACAAATAACAGACGACAAAGGATGGAGAATTGTGTTACACCAGTTTTTTGTATTTAGTATCAGGCATGACATTATTGACCTTAACTTGTTGAATTAGTACACTTGACTTAAACTAGTCTAGTGTATAGTTTGAAACATTATAAAATTCAAGTTTTTGCAAACCAGATCAAAAGCTTTCTTTAAATCTAAAAATATAATCCCGCTTATCTCTCCGTTATCTATATGTGTAACCATGAAATAAATAATGATTCATCTACTAATTAAGTAAGAGCAGTAGTGCACGAATGTTTAGATCTAAAGCCTGACTATGTAGTATTAAGAAGGTCATTTCTATTTAAATATATATACAAACTATCAGCGATATGTCGTTCTACGATTTTGGAGAGACAAGGTAAACTGCTATTGGTCTATGATTATCAGAATCTTAAGCATCGCCACTTTTAAAAATTGGTCAAACTTTTGCAGTTTAAAAAATACTTGGAAATTTACCACATTCGATGCTTATATTAAACAAATATGTTAAAGCTGGTGCATTGACATCACGCAGATACTAAAAATTGTTGGTCCAACATCATCTTAACCAGCTGCTTTAGACTTGTCAATTTTTTAAAATACATTTTTCAATCTAAATTACTCATTTACTGCCCTTTGTTTCTTTGATTTTACAAATCTGTTGAGTACATCGAAACTTGGTCCTTCATCACCATTACATTATCTGTTACCAACCATACCTTCAGCAATATTTGTGAAATGCATATTAAATGTATTTGCTATATCAACATCATAATTACACTATTTTCATATTCTAAATGCGTAATATTATTATGTGATTTTTGAGAATTACACTTTTAACATACTTCCAAATAGTTTTACTATCTTTACAACTTGAAATAGCATTTTGAAAATAATTCTTTTTTGCCTGTTCAACTAAAAATGAAACCTTATTACGCCATATTGTATAATGATACTTATTTCCAATTCTATGAAAATAATCTCGTTGGTATAGAGCGCTATTTACATCAATACATTTATTTTGATCAAATTGTTTGAACGACCTGTATTCTTTGGGTGAATGATCCATTCTTGATATTTTTTGGTTGAATTTTCTTGTGACGCATACGGGATAGTGATCACTGACAGCACATCTAAACATATTTACTTCTATACTAGTCATGCCTAGTTTTATACAAATTGGTCAATTCTTTCTATTCTATAAGTTCCGGGGACACAATTCATCTATTCATAAATACATGTACATGTATTTGAGTTTCGTACTACTACATGTATATAAAAAATGTGATAGGTCACTTAAAACAACACACACAAATTTCCATATTCCCTCAACTCTTGTTCTAATAACCACTACAATAAACTCATCATAGATACTTATATGAAATGTCCAAAACAGGGTGTCCCAGGCCACTAGTCCAAATAATTAAAAGATGACCATTTGATATTTTGGGAGGCCAGGAGGATTATCTGCGTATTTACAATTCATTTCAGCTGTTGCCACTCGTGCTTATTCTAATATTCATTTTCTAATTCCTCTTCCCCAATCAGAAAATCAAATGGTGATCTCCTTTTGACATTTTGAAAGGTTGTTTTTCTTTTTTCGCTCGACTATTTCCTACAACTTCATAAAGCCGACGCCATTTTTTTTTCGACTGTGTCATTTCCACTTTATATCTACCGTTGTACATTTGTCCTCGGGTCATATGCTCCTGCCTCCCTGTTTTTGCTGCTCTCAAGCAGATATAAGTTTAGCGGCATCGGGAGGCAAGTATATGAATCCCTTATACGTGATAACCATCCCCTGAAAATTAAATGGTCGCTCCCTTATGGCGTGGTGAAAGGCTATTTTTATTTTTTTGCTCGATGGCTTCCTACAATCAGAGTGAAAATCAAATGATCGCCCCCTTATGACGTCGTGAAAGGCTAGTTTTCTTTTTTAGCTTGATGGCTTCCTACAATCAGAGATAAGTTTAATTCAGTGGTTCTCAAGGCTTCGAGAAATCAACTGGACATTTGGTCCAATAAAACATTCTTCTTAAGCCCTTTCAATTGATATTTTATAGTGTTTCTTTTTATGTTGTGTTGTTACACTATTGTTTCAGATAAGGGTGAACGTTTGGTACCATTAAAACGTTTAAACCCGCTGCAATTGTTTGCACCTGTCCTAAGTCAGAAATCTGATGTTCAGTAGTTGTCGTTTGTTGATATGGTTCGTAAGTGTTTCTCGTTTCTCGTGTTTTATATATATTAGACCGTTGGTTTTCCCGTTTGAATGATTTTACAGTAGTAATTTTTGGGGCCCTTTATAGCTTGCTATTCGGTGTGAGCCAAGGCTCCGTCTTGAAGACCGTTTTTTGACCTATAATGGTATACCTTTATAAATTTTGACTTGGATAGAGAGTTGTCTCATTGGCACTCATACCACATCTTCTTATATCTATTCTTAAATGGACCAGAGTCTTCTTTACAGGGCATTTACACATATGATTTGGACAAAATTAAAAATTTTACTAGTCATTTGGTTCAGTAATGCAAATCACTTAACTGGACCAAACCAATGTTTACTGGTCTATACCCAATGTCTGGCCACCTTGGGAATGACTGCATGTATAATATGTCTCTGCTACAACGTCATTATGCAGAAGCCAATTTTCATTTCAACTTGATACATTGTACCTTAATACTCTGCACCATTGTATATTTTGTACCTTTGTCTGTCAAGAATAAGCCATAGGCTTCTAAAGACCCCTCATCTGGTAAATGTCTAAGTGAGAAATTCTCGTGATGTAATAATATTAGTATAAATACTTATAAAGAATAAAACTTATATAGATGTGCGCAATTAACATGATCTTTACTTATACAGGTTCCATTTCTCATTATTTAAAGTTGACTTAAAAGCATTCAACTGTTCAAATAACTTGTCTTCACCAGGTCATTACTAAATCTGACAGCCAGACAGGTCATTCCACTGGTCCACTGAGACCCAATTTCACTAACGGCTAGAAATGTTTGCACCCATGCAACTTCTTACCTTTTCTTTGAAAATTCCTTAAATATCCAAAATAAATGATAAAATGTGCAGCTGAGATAGGATGACCCAATTTTTACTTATTAGACTATAAAATAAATAGAGAGCTCCATAAAATTTGACGGAGCAAAATTTCCGGATTATCTAAATTGAATGCGGAAATTTTTCTCATGTGTCCCACACAGAGCAAGGGTGTAAAGTTACGAATTTTGCAACAAAAGCATAAGTTCAGCAATAAAGGCTTAATTTATATGTATGATTATGAATGTGTTTCGTGTCAACCCCTACATGCATCATAACCAAATGAGTTTTCAAATATAACACTTCTGCCCGCAATGAGCCAGTAAATATTCTTTTTGAAGGTATATAAATATGGTCTACATCGGTAGTATAAATATGGTCAAAAATAGTTGCACATTTATCTGTTACTCTTGTCGGTTTATGTAAAATTTGTTCTAACCCATTAAATGTGAATAGTATATATTGCAGTCTCCTAAAATTATAATTTCTTTACACTATAAAATTTGTGTTTTGGGCCAAAACACTTTTCTAAGCACATATCATGTTAACGAATTGGTCACACGTTTAGGGCTAAAAATTGTTTACTATCTAAACATGTTTAGAAAAATGCTTACAGTCTAAACGTGTTCGTCCTTGAAGTGTTTAGTCTGATGACATGTTAAGTTAAATATGTTTAGAATATAGACATGTAAATTATTTACTACACACCGTTTTTCAATGCACATTATATATGTTCATATAGTTTCCACTATTTCTTGTTCTGTAGCTTTTGCTGTAAAAACACTGGTGGACACTAAATTCTCCTGTTTAGGCTGTACGAGAAGTTCATTTTTATTAGGCAAACTTAACATTTTGTTTTTCTTTGTTACATTTGTTTTACAGAGGTATGGATTATCAGTCCTTAAATAGTTTTATTTTTAACATTTGTGTAAGATTCTTCTATTTCTTTGAAAATTGCCTGAAATACATTACTCCCATGTATTTACGTGTATGATACAATATTCCGTTCATCACATTACATCAATGCAAGTCAATATGTATTTGCAATAAATGTAAAAATTCATGTTTGATATTATACTTTAAAAGGTTAAAACAAAATATGGAGGCGTTTGAAAAAAATACATCTGATTCATGTAGATTATCTTAATATAAACTGCGTACATATATCTTTTCTAACATAGTTAAACAAGTTGATCTATTAGAATTGTTATTCTCCATAGTAATGTCTTCACCTTTTTTTTACAAAAATTTACACTATTTGCATTCATATGAAATTCTTTTTGGTCCTATAAATTGTAATGTTAAGAAATAGTTCTAAAACTTGAAACTGCTTAGGATAGGATAACTTCCATACGTAATAGTAAAAGATGAGTCTCAAAATGATTTTATCAATGTCCAGGCTTAAATCCACCTGCAGTCCTTCCACAATACCGTGGCAGTTGTTAATCAATTTGTTTTATAGTTTCCACTATAACCATTCTGTTGACTTCTGTCTTCTCAGATTTGGGTTTTTAAACTGAATAAGAAAATACATCAATAAAATAATTGTACCAATGCATATTCTTTCATACCATCCTCGCTAAACATAGTCGAAGGTCGTCGCAGTTGTTACATAATAAAAGTTCAAACATTTAACAACGCCTGCAAAGCCTGTTTCGTTGATGGTGTTACCATTCAAATATTTGCTGACTGTATCTTCGATCTTGGATCTGTAGGTTTGGACAATTAAGGCAAACGGTATTTCTATGTTTTTTGTTTCATTTCGATTCGTTTTGATAACACAGTTAACAACACTATTCCGTTAAAATTGACGACAGTTAACGAACTTAAAGATATACATGCGATGGCGTCTATTCCTGTTGCAGCTGTGCTGAGTGTACCGGTTGTGCAATTGACGTTTGAAACAAAACAGGTTCCTAATGCAGTAGAAAGTACATTGATCAGCCTGTTGTAGGTTTTTAATACCTAAGCGTTTTTATGAATCTCTGCCGCCAGCTCTTATTCGATGGATTGGATTCGGGCCTTTCGATACGATTATTTTCCAAAGTATACTTAATCTTTTTTATTTGAAGTCTATTGGAGCATACCTAAGAGAGGAACGTTCTTAAAGTGACAGTTAGGACCTAGAATCAACCACCGACCATCGTAGAATTATCTTCTTAGGGCTGCATGTTGGAATGTTTCATGACGTTTCTAGACCATGAGTTCCCACAATCAAATTGTTCCTTTGTATCGTAATCAATCCAGAAAAATATCATTTCCGTCAAATGAAACGGGTGCGTTTCCGATGTCAATACCATTATTTTTAGATCTTAGTTCAAATTTGTGATCTGCATCATTCGTCACACCGAGTTGTATGTACTCCTATGCGCGATGTCAAAGGTAGCACCTTGAGCTTGTTCGATGGGTAATGGATCTTCAAATCGAGGTATTTGAGGCATTGCAGGTAGCAGCAGTGAGATCGCCGGAAGGTTTTCAGTCGTCTTGGTGATCTTAGAAGCAGTTTTTTTTTCTTTTGCGCTTTTGCGACTGGTTTGAAAAAAGTTGCTGAGATCACGACTCAATCCTTGTTTGTCAAGTCGTTGTTATAAGTTGCTAGCTTTGATGTTGTATTGTACATTCTGGAAGCGTTTGTAAAAACAATTCATAGCGTTTGATAGCGTTTTAGAAAACACCCCTAGCATTTGATAGCATTTGAAAAAAACACCCCCTAGCACTTGATACCGTTTGAGAAAACACCACTAGCATTTGGTACGTTTAGAACTCATGCCCCTTAGTCTTCAGTTTTTCAAAGTAGTTGAATAAATGAAGGTTCCTTATATTGCCGATTTGACTCATGATTTTCTCTCATTCGGTTTCTGTGGCATTTGCAGTATACTTGCTCTGTCGAATCCTTGTACTCTACAGATTGGCTTACATGATGATATCAACACCAATGTTTACACGGTTTATCAAAGATATTTGCAGGTTCCAGGTGTCTGAGATATTTGTCTTTACCCAGTTGACAAGGATGAGTGCATTGATGTCCTCTGACCGTTTTTTCACTACATTGTTGATGTTGAGTTTTTCGACCTTAGACCTGTGTTCCTGCCATCGTACCATATGCCATAAAGACAATTACAGTCGATGCAGTGGGTCCTTTCAGTATCACATTCAATACAACTGAAACCTTGGACAAACCGTGAAGTTATCTTTTGGAGATAATCACACATTCACACTTATGCTTATCTCCAACTTGCGTTTGCATAAACACCTTTGATTCAAATTGCAACTCTGAATATGAAAGGAACACGTCTAGTTAACTGGACACTATCAATAATCCAAAGATGAGAAAGAAGATTGAACGCGTCATCTTTAGACCCCTCATCATCACAATTTCGTCTGGGCGTCCAGAAAAAAATTTGTTGGACGGATGAGTTGGCTGAAGAGTTACACAAACCAGTTCGATGTAATTTCCAAAAAACGACGTGTGACGATTAAAAGTTGTAGGAGTAAATGAAACGCTGATCTTGTTGACACGAACTCCTTCTCTCAAAACAACAAGGAGTTCAAGTTCATTCTGAGCATCGTCGATGTTTGCTACCTTTCAGACGATACTTAAGTCACGCATTCCCAATAAACTATGCACGTACAAAGGTACCGAATTCTACAACAAGGATGCCAAGGTGATATGCCAAAAACACGACATTGAACTCTTCTCTATCGAGAATGAAGAAGAGTTGAGTTTTGTCGAACACTGGAACAGCACCATGGAGGAGAAGATGTTCAAATACTTTTTAGCCAACTCTACGCGCACATGCATTGATGTTTTGGATGACCTCATTATCCAGTACAACACCACCAAACACAGATCTATCAAAATGACTCCTATGGCCGCAATTCATAAGGAATATGAAATTAAGGTGTATTGGAACTTGTATGCTGACATCTCTCTAATGCATACAGGCGAAGAAGAAGAGGGGTACATCTGAGTAGACATACACAGCTAAGTGGACAGAAGAAGTGTTTATCGATTTCCAAGTGTTAAACACTCAAACCTGAACCTCCAATCTCAAGGATCTCAACGATGAGGAGATACAGGGTTCCTTTCACAAACCCGAACGTCAGAAGATCGACCAAGACGTGTACCGCATCAAAGGTATTGCGAAGTATAGCCATATAAAGTCATGTTCATTGTCTTCCATTTTTATTTTTATCTAGAACCCCTGGAATAGGCAAACCCCACCATGTTAATTTCCGGTTTTTCAAATTTCGAGCACTATTTTCAGATTTTGCAACCTAGCGCATCTCGAAACTTTGCGTAAACGATGCGCCTGTTTCTCATCTACAAGACCTTTATAGCTATTTCCCGTGATACTACCCATTATTTTTTCTCTAGAAGTCCTAGAGTAGGCAAAACCCTCGTTTATGTCTGAAATTTTCAAATTTCGAGCCCTAGTTTCAGATTTTGGAACATGGCGCCTCTTGAAACCTTACGCAAACGATGATTCTGTATCTCCTCTACAATACCTATATAGCCATACATCATACCCCGTGAAACCCCACTTTTTTTTTCTCTAGAAGTGTTGAATTGGCCAACCCTCCTTGTTTATGTCCGAATTTTTCAAATTTTGAGCACTATTTTCAGATTTTCAAACATAAAGCATCTCGAAACCGTGCGCGAAAGATGCACATGTATTTTTCTACAAGACCTATATAGCCGTACCCCATGACATCCCCATTATTTTTCTCTAGAAGCCGTGGAATAGGTCAACACCCCGGTTTATGTTGGAATTTTTCAAATTTCGAGCCTACGTTTTAGATTTTGCAACCTAGCGCATCTCGAAACTTTGCGCAAACGATGCGCCCGTGTCCAATCTACTAGACCTTCATAGCTATTTTCCATGATACTACCCATTATTTTTCTCTAGAAGTCCTAGAGTAGGCCAAACCCTTGTTTTTGTCTGAAATTTTCAAATTTCGAGCCCTTGTTTCAGTTTTTGGAACATTGCGCCTCTTGAAACCTTACGCAAACGATGCGTCTGTATCTCCTCTACAAGACCTATTTAGCCATACATCGTGACACCCCCATTATTTACATCAAGAAGTCTTGGAATAGGCTAACCCCCTGCTTATGTCCGATTTTTTTAAATTTTGAGCACTAGTTTCAGATTTTGGAACAAAGCACCTCTCGAAACCTTGCGCAAACGATGCGTCTGTATCTCTTTCACAAGACCTTTTTAGCCATACCCCATGACCCCCCTCCCCCCATTTTATTCTCTAGAAACCGTGGAATAGGCCAATCCCATTGTTTATGTCCGAATTTTTCAAATTTCGAGCCCTAGTTTCAGATTTCGGAACAGAGCGCCTCTTGAAACCTCACACAAACGATGCACCTGTATCTCCTCTACAAGACCTATATAGCCATACAGCGTAACACCCCCATAGTTTTTATCTTACAAATTACTATTTGCGAAGATAGAAAGAAAATGACCGTATATATACATAAAATTGATAAATTATTTATATAACGGGTCATATTAATGCACCGGAAAATATGTGGACAATATAAGAGGTCAACATTGGCTTTAAAAAGGTAGTCTTTTAAAAAGGCAACATATCATTTTTTTTAAGGTTTAAGTAAACAGACGATTCCAAAACCAAATGTCAACATTGTGAGATAATTATATGAGATAAAGAAAGTTTGGAAGCTTGAAAGGCGCCTTTTCGGAACTAAATTTGCTCGTTAAATATCTGTGGGAAGGAGTTAGCAAGGAACAGTCTTTATCCTGAGATGTAGGTCATTCTGTCTCTATTTTTTCTTCTCTGGACATTACTTGGAATTCATTAGATAAACTGTATCAACTTTTTGCATATACGACATTTTTTTGTCCTCGCAAATAAAAAATATTGTATCTGTAAGGATGAAGGGCAAGAAGGTTGATTTCTTGACATTTTATTTTTCTCTTTTTCTTTGAGACGTGAAGATTTAGACAGTTTTCAATCTTAAAAATACTTTCCTGAGAATTGAAAAAAAGACACGCTGTTAAATATACGTCATAATGAAAAAGTTTATGCTAGAAAATGCATTACGATGCAAAAAAATATTTAAAACCTATCTTTATTTGGATAACTTGATAAAATAAAATCCATCTTCCTAAATACCGGTTACCATCTGATGATACTTTTTGGAAGTTTCAATAGTTGTAATCATCATTTTTAACATTGTCGTACGAATCAATGCTTCCCTTAGCTGTTGTTGAACCATCCGTTTTTATCTGAATTCTTATATTACTTACAATAGATGTATTTAATAAAGGTGTGTAACTGAAAGTATAGAGAATGGAAATAGAGAATGTGTCAAATAGACAACAACCCGAGCAAACTGTAGAAAACAGCCCAAGACCACCAATGGGTCTTCAGCGTATCGAGAAAAGCCCGCATACGGAGGCAGGATTCAGCTGGCCCCGAAACATAATGTAGGCTAGTTCATCGAAATGGACGTCACACTAAACTCCGAAACATACAAATGAACCAAAATTAAAAAAAATACAGAAGACTAACAAAGGCTAGAGGTTCCTGACTAGGAACCGGAACAAAAAAGCGGCGGGGGTAAACATGCTTAGTGAGATCTCAACCCACCCCTATACATCTAGTGTGTGTGAAATACAAAAACACACAGCAAAACGAACAGTAAAACTTAGTTCAAAAGAAGTCCAAGTCCGATGTTTAAATAGGTAACAGAAGAAACTAAGCAAAATGAAAATGGCCAACATAAATTAACAAAGGACTTCTAGCAGTACTGACATACCAGCTCTAGACTTCAATTAAACTGATTGAAAACCAACCACAGTCCCTTCGGTTAGGTTTTTAGTTTCATGTCATCATAAATTATACTTGAAGAACATAACCCGTATCATTCCAACAACTGGTTCTATAATCAATGTGTATATTTCCGATGCAAAGACCTTATGATTGAATCAATATCAATTTCAAAAAATGCCACCATTAATGACTTGACAACAGTATCGTACATTTACTATATCGTACTGATTCTTTACACAAATAATCATTGAAATATGCTTGAAGAATTGTACTAACATCTAAAACGTCACATTCAAAACATAAAACACGTTTAACGTAACTATGATCACAAACCTAGAGAAAATAAGAAGAGACGTAAAAGAAATAACCAAGTCGGAATTAAACAGCCATGTTATGAAAAAAGAGATGATTTTTAATTTCCTATTGTTAATTATCCGTTTTTAGATGGTGACGTTTCCTTGGTATTATCGTATGGTGTTTATATATCTTAACTTGTTCGATTTGCTCGCTTATGTAACAACGCATTTGATTTTAACGTAAGAAATCTCCGTATCCCTGAAAAATTAATACACCAGTTTTTCTTTATATCAAAACTTGTCAAAACGTTTACTACATTTTATAATCATTTGTAAATATAAATCAACGTGCAGACATCTTAGACGTTCAGATATTTCACATCTAATCTTTTATTGCAATATTCAATACAAAGCACAAACATGTTGTCATTCACCCCTAAATCTAACAAAACCTTTAAACAGACTTATTCACACGGGCGTATATACTTTTTCTGATCACGTGATTCATTACTCTTTCCACTTCCTTAGTAACAGAACAAAGTGTATTGTCTAATGGAGCTGTATGTATGCCATCAGTCTAAATATTCATTTGAGAAAAATTAATCCCTTAATTAATCACAGCCTTTCTTCTCTTGGCGATTGGCGAATATTGTTTTGTCTTTTGGTCTCAATTTGCGATTGGTTGTAAACTCTGAATATTAGCTGGTTTTTATTAACATCATCACAGCGTAATTGCACTGTTTTCCCTATTATTTCTTGAGGATTAAAAACAGTGCAAATATTGGACTACTAGTAAATCTTTCGTCTCTCTCGTACTGTAGCTTGAAAATATATTAAGCGTTCTTGCATTGTTTTGGTGTGGTTGTCACAACAGGTGCTTGGAATCCTTTGCACAGTTATCTGCTCATACATGTTAACGGTCACAAAACCAAATCAGACCATGCTGATATTTGTCTTCAAAGCTGGGTTTTATTGCTTAAACAGAAAGCTTAAATGGCAGTATAAATCGAATTTATGCCGGTTTCTATCATCCCAATCGTCTTCTATCGATGTATACATGCATAAAGTCAAAATTGAGTTTTAAATCAAATTCCCCAGCTGGATTGTCAGGTTTAAACTTATTCAGTCTTTTGCTAGCTTCACTTCGTAGAAGGAATGTTCTTCAATAATGAATTCATATTTTCGAAACTGTGCTTTGTTCACTTATAAACAAGCTTTCATTTAACCTTAAGGTTGCACATACCTGCTTACGATAACGTGTCGTGTCAATGATTAATGAGCCATAGCTTACAATTTCTTATCAGATCATTCGTTGTCCCGAATATGACCATATTTGGTTCTTAATCTCCTTGTCTACGTGCTTCACTAACTTCCTGCAAAAAATCCTCAACAGCCTTCTGCTTGAAATTCCACATCCCCCTGCACTTTTGTTACTTTCATTCCGTGAAAAATGTACCACTTCAGAAGCGGAGTTGCAATTAATATATGTGACGCTTATATTACATCTACCAAACGTTTTCATTGGTTCTTTGGTAAATTGTGAAATTGTGTTTTTCAACGTGCTTTTGCGTGTGGTAATCAAATAATCCAAACGGGATGTTTTTGTTACAAAACAGAAGAGACATTTCAGAAAAATATATATGACTTCTTTCTATAAATTGATCGAAAACTTCAACCACATCTTACCAAATACTGCAGTATCACAATATTTTGTTTTTGCTACACA
Organism: Mytilus californianus; assembly: GCF_021869535.1. Lineage (NCBI taxonomy): Eukaryota > Metazoa > Mollusca > Bivalvia > Mytilida > Mytilidae > Mytilus > Mytilus californianus. The sequence goes on along the minus strand of NW_026262734.1, from coordinate 42,843,274 downwards.
TTTTGTAGACATCTATTATATTTTAAGCATAACCTTGAAATTTATGCAGAGTTTACAGAGATATTTTCATTTTAGTGGTGGCAACGGAGATTTCAATCACAAAAGTCAAAAGTCATAAGTCTGAGATAAGTCAATTTCAAATTGGTCATTAGACAAGAATTAAGAAACTGAAAATGAAAGGCATTTTCGTTGTTTTCATGTGATAAGAAAAAAACGACTTTCCTTTTCCAAAATTTGGCAACATCTTGTTGTTTTTTGGTTAAAAGAGTCTTTTTTTAGATGTCAAAAATCTAAATTAAGAAAATTTTTATTTTCATAGAATTTGATGTTTATGACGTCTAAAATCAAAATCTAGAAAATTTTCATTTTCACAGAATTTGATGTGTATGACGTCAAAAACGTTGCGTCAAAATTTTGACCCACTTTAATCATTTAAAAAATAATGCATGCGATAGAAATTTTTACGTCAAAGAAAATATTGGAGGTGGTGCGTTTCTTTTGTTGCTGTGTAAATATATCATCCTGACACATTCAAAATAAAACCCCGGTTTTAACTCCCTCAGGCAAATTTGTCCTTAGATGGATTTGACTGTTTATGTCCTTTTTTGAAAAAAAACAGTAACGCTTTTCTTCTGTCAAAATTTTGATGAAACACAATATAATAATCAGCAGCGAGCATGGGATGATTAATATAGACGTCAATTGTCTGCTGTTTGTCATATACAGGAATGTACGGGACTTCTCGATGTTTTTTTTTTAATTGTTGAAGAAGGATAGCCTGGTACACATTTTTTTAGGCGAGAAAATTAGCGCCTCTTGTTACTTCGAAAAATATAGACCGGTTCTGTAACAGTATGCCTGCAACTGTGCATCCAATCTAATTAAATGATACTGCTTCATGCTGTGACCAAACATACAACTCACGTTTATTGTCGAATGACTCATTACAATATCGACAATCGAAACAATGAAACACGTATATATACATTACGGGATTCGGACATGGATTATTGATGGCTGGTTGATCTGTGGTAGGATAGGTTTTTTTTGTAATTTTTTATTTTATCTGAAAAAACTTCAAGCATTGAGATACATAGATATATAAATGATTTATAATATAAGTATTAATATTAAATTTTTCAATAGCAGTCTAATGCTAAAATGTTAGTTACACTAATTTTATGCATAATTATATGGTAATTATCTACTAGATCATACTCATCTTTTATCACTCTGGAATAAATTACAAGATACGTCGAAAAGGTTAATGATGGCATTGGCTCTCTCCTCTTACTACATGCATCTCTGTCAATACTATAATGTAGAAAATGAGAGGCACCAGGAGAGGCCACCTGAGATCATTAACATATAAGGGTCAGACATGACATGTTGGACAGAATTACAAAGTAAATAAAAAACCAATAGTTCACAGAACAATTGAAGGTCTTTCCACATCAATTTTCAAAGTAATTGATAAGAAGCTACTTCCAGTTTACACAAAGTTACTGTTGGCGTCCAATGATAGGTTTGTGCATACTGATTAAAAAAATTTATGTTTTCTATATACTTTTGTCTAAAATAAGGTAAATAATTTGTTACTTCCGGTTTAGAAAATGTCATTTCCGGTCTTCTACGATAGCTTTATTCACACAGATTCCAAAAATAAATGGTTTTTATATATTTTTGCCGGAAAAAAAGGAGATAATTTTCAACTTCCGGTTTAGAAAATGTCACTTTTTGTCTCATATAATAGCTGTATATACACGGATTCCAAAAATATATGTTTTCTATATATTTTGCCTATAATCAGTGAGATAATTAGCTACTTCCTGTTGATTGATGGTCACATCTGGTCTCAAATGATAGGTTTATATATGCCTTTTTCAAAAACATGGTTTCTATGTACTTTTTTATGAAAGAAGAGCAAAAATGGCTACTTCCGGATTACTCAGGGTCACTTCCGGTTGACATTGTTCAACGTAATATGTCACCCAACATTTTGCAACACTATGGCTTTATAATGAACCAAGTTGAAGTTATAATTAATTAACCTTATATTAAAACATTTCAGGGGCAATAACTCTTTTATGATGTCATTAGATTGTTTCAGACCAAATGATAGGTTTATGTATTCGTATTTAAAAAATACATAGTTTCTAGGTGCAAAAAGTGCTACTTCCGGTTTACTCAAGGTCACTTTCGGTTAAAAAATTTCAAGGTCATATGTTAACCAAGAGTTTGCAAAAGACCCTATGGATTTATTATGTACCAAGTTGAAGTAATGATAAATTATCCTTAAATTTAATAATTTCAGGGACAATAACTCCTATAAGATGTCATTGCATTGTTTCAGACCAAATGTATCATATCTTCATCACAATAAAGTAAACATTTTGCACTGGTTCTTTTATAAACACTGTGCGGGACAAATTTGCCATTCCAGAATTGGCAAATCTGACTTTGTTGTTTTACAAGATAACAAACATATTTTTTGGCCAAGTGATAGATAAATAAAAAAAATAATTTCCCCATATGCCCCACAATGTCACTGTTGTCACTGTTGTCACTACAACTGATTAAAAGTACATTTCCCATGGGAATATTAGAAGTTCCCATCGGAAAAAGTACTTTTCCCATGGGAATTTTAAAGTTCCCATCGGAACTACAATTTCCCAAGGGAACATTAGTAAATACTCTAAATTTCAAGGGAATTTTTGTTCCCTAGGGAACTAATTGTACTTCCAATGGGAACATCTTTTTCCCTTGGGAACATATATTCTTCCCATGGGAACAGTTATTCTTCCTATGGGAACATATATTTTTCCCATAGGAACATTTATTAGGTCTTTCCACTTTTCGTTGGAAAGACCTATTGTATTTGTTCTGATTATTAGGTCTTTCCACTTTTTTGTGGAAAGACCTATTGTATTTGTTCTGATTATTATTTTTTTTTCTTCTTCCGCCACATTTATTTCTTGCGTATAAATTTTGTTTCGCAAGATGTCGCTTAGATGTTTGGTATATGATATCGAACAGTTTATGCGCCTTTGAAATTCACCCTGCGTAACCGAATACTTTTCTTTGTAGGAGTTATCTCCCCGAACACTGTTTTCCTTGTGACTGCATCTCCTCCGTAACCGTATAAGAAAGCGACAAAGTTATTTTATAAAATTGCTCGTTATATCCTTCGCATGATTTGTTCAATTTTGACCGAAGCCATACGAACACTCCATATGAGAGTTATTTCCCCTTATGCATTTGATATCAGTGATATACATTTCTATCTTGTAAACCATAAGTGATAGAGACCTAGGATCTTTTGATTTGAGGTCCTTGATCCAAAAATAAGAAAATTAGGTCAAGGTCAGAGGTCAAGGTCATATTTTAAATTTTGATTTTGGCTTATTTTCAATTCTTTTCAAAAACCGTATAAGATATCGACAACATATTTTTACTAATTGTAAGTTGCGACATGTCGTAACACATAAATTTTGGTTAAAAGGGTACGCTAACATTAAATTTGAGTTTTCTCCCCTCTTTTATTAAAAGTTAAGCATATAGTGATATAACTCATTAACCATATATAATTAAGACCTATAGTCTTTTGATTTGAAGCCCTTGGTTTATGACCTTGAAATTGAGCTCAAGGTCATAGGTAAAATTGACGTTCTAGAGTTTGACCTTTGCTTTTACCTCATATGTATACATGATAAAGCCATGGGACTTTTTGCATTACGTGGCAAGCCACTTGACTATGGAAAAGCCAACCGGAAGTGACCTGGTGTAAACCGGAAGTAGCTATTTTTTGTACTTATTTAATGTAAAAGTATATTGAACCATATATTTTTGGAATCAGTATCAAGTAAACTATCAAATAAAACCGGAAGTGACATTTCTCAAACCGGAAGTAACAATTTATCTCCCTTATTTAGAAATAAATGTATAAAAACCATGTATTTTTGGAATCATTGTACAATAAACTATCATTAGACGCTGAATATGATATTTTAAACCAAATTTTAATAGTTCTATTTCAAAATAGACCTTTATGAGTGGAAAGACCTTCAATTGTTCTCTGAACAATTGGTTTTTAATTATTATTTTTTTTTCTTCTTCCGCCACTTTTATTTCTTGCGTATAAATTTGGTTTCGCAAGATGTCGCTTAGATGTTTGGTATATGATATCGAACAGTTTATGCGCCTTTGAAATTCACCCTGCGTAACCGAATACTTTTCTTTGTAGGAGTTATCTTCCCGAACACTGTTTTCCTTGTGACTGCATCTCCTCCGTAACCGTATAAGAAAGCGACAAATTTATCTTATAAAATTGCTCGTTATATCCTTCGCATGATTTGTCCAATTTTGACCGAAGCCATACGAACACTCAATATGAGAGTTATTTCCCCTTATGCATTTGATATCAGTGATATGCATTTCTATCTTGTAAACCATAAGTGATAGAGACCTAGGATCTTTTGATTTGAGGTCCTTGGTCCAAAAAAAAAGAAAAGAAAATAAGGTCAAGGTCAGAGGTCAAGGTCATATTTTAATTTTGATTTTGGCTTATTTTCAATTCTTTTCAAAAACCGTATAAGATATCGACAACATATTTTTACTAAATTGTAAGTTGCGACATGTCGTAACACATAAATTTTGGTTGAAAGGGTACACTAACATTAAATTGGAGTTTTCTCCCCTCTTATATTAAAAATTAGGCATATAGTGATATAACTCATTAACCATATATAATTAAGACCTATGGTCTTTTGATTTGAAGGCCTTGGTTTATGACCTTGAAATTGAGCTGCAGGTCATACGTAAATTTGACGTTCTAGATATTGACCTTTGCTTTTACCTCATATGTATACATGACAAAGCTATTGGACTTTTTGCATTACGCTGCAAGCCACTTTGCCATGGAAAAGCCAACCGGAAGTGACATGTGTAAACCGGAAGTAGCTATTTTTTGTACTTATTTAATGTTAAAGTATATTAAACCATATATTTTTGGAATCAGTATCAAGTAAACTATAAAAAAAACCCGGAAGTGACATTTTTCAAACCGGAAGTAACAATTTATCTCCCTTATTTAGAAAAAAAATGTATAGAAACCATATATTTTTGGAATCAGTGTACAATAAGCTATCATTTGACGCTGGATATGATATTTTAAACCGAATTTTAATAGTTCTATATCAAAATAGATCTGTATGGGTGGAAAGACCTTCAATTGTTCTCTGAACAATTGGTTTTTAATTTTCCTTTATTTTTTTTTTCGGAATTTGTAAAAGAGCTATGAAATATCGCAATGAACTGACGGTTACTAATAACCAGTAGCATTTTATAAAAATTTTCATTTGATAAAAAAAAATATGTATTTACAATAAATTAAAGGTATTTCTATTATACTTTAACATTCAAAAGTCTTTTATTATCATTAAATGATTGATAGAAATAGCGGCTGATTTTACAATTTGAATTTTTCACCTTTGTTTTCGATTAATAGCATCGTGCATTTCATGTAATATTGTTCGCTGAACTGCCAAGGATCAGAGCCATGTATGTGTATTTCAGAATTTAATTTAAGGATAAAAATTAATAAATCTGTTTTAATTTATATACATGGGAAATCACGAATCCTTGAATTTATGAAACTGACATTATATTTATTATTAATATACTTATTCTTTTTCATCTACGTAACTCGATATGCGTGTTTTCGCCACCAGAAAGATGTGCACTGATTTTTTTAATTTCATTCATTCGGTCAAATTTACTAATTCAATTTGTTACTCGTAAACAAAAAAATCTTTTATTTTGTTTCATTTTTCGCAAACACCTTTTTGACAGTCTTGTTAGATTTGTCTTTTGTGATCTCTCAGGTACATATCAAAGAGAATCCAGAGTTTTGCATTTACAAGGACGGATGAGGATAAAATACTTTATATACACTTGTATTTTACCCGTAGGCTGTCTTCATGTAATTTACAGTTTAAAGGAGCATTGTCGTCTTTTGCATCTAAATCAAAGACAAAAATGATTGATTTTTGCGATTGCATACAGGTAAAAGAACTATTTGATTTTTTAATTTAAAATAATTGCTGGTGATTTTTTGCACGAATAGAGAACAATTCGAAATTGTTTTAATTTGCAAGTTTTATTAAATTTGTTTTTTTCCTGCACTAGGTAGGTGAAAATGATGTATAGAATTTATTGTAAAATTGCAAAACTTGTATTACAGTCATATTCTAAACTTCTAATTTTGAATAAAGAGTCTAAACTTTTTCAAATATTGAATACGCAACCGAATCTCTGTAACCTTATCCATGTTAGATTTATTTGATTTATGTTTCTGAAGGCGGTTGATTGGGTATTAGTTTAAGGTAGGCGTGGTTTTCGGTAACTTTCCTCCAATCAACTGGCCTATTTGACAAACCTGTGTGCGCTGATGCGTGAAAACTGGCTATGACATTGTAACGGCACGTATTTTACATCAGATTATTTCGTGCGTGACTAATGTTTATTGTAGTATTTCTGGTCATGTTGTTCAAATTGGTCAAATTTATCTGAAATACAAGTTTTAAAGATGGAAATTTAAATTTGCTTTTTTAAGAGATTATTTTCAGCAGTGCCCCCGAGATACGGTCTTAAAGTGTTGAAAAAAACAAAACTTTAATAAAAGGATGCATAACTATAATGTGTTTTGGAAAAACAATTAAGTGTCATAAAATTTGAATTACGCAATTAGCGCATCTCGATCACTTTCGATAAAACAGTAATGCATTATTATCACATCGTTGATTTTTAATATTTAGAAGTGATTAATGACTGTTATACACACATACGTATAAGCAGAGACATCTATACTACAGATACCGTTAAATCTGCCTCATATCTTGACTTACATCTAGAAATTGACAATGAGGGTCGGTTGAAAACAAAACTTTACAACAAAAGAGATGATTTCAGCTTCCCAATTGTGAACTTTCCATTTCTATGTAGCAACATTCCAGCAGCGCCTGCATACGGAGTATATATTTCCCAATTGATACGATATTCCCGGGCTTGTGTTTCCTATCATGATTTCCTTGATAGAGGATTGCTGCTCACAAAGAAGCTATTAAACCAAGAGTTCCAGATGGTGAAGTTGAAATCATCCCTTCGTAAATTTTACGGACGCCATCACGAGTTGGTTGACCGTTATGGAATAACCGTTTCACAGATGATATCGGATATGTTCCTTATGTCGTAACTACAATACCCTTCCCTTTTCACGAATGTGACTTACCGAATTAGACTATTTACAGGATTTGTAATAACATAAACAACACGACGGGTGCCAGATGTGGAGCAGGATCTGCTTACCCTTCCGGAGCACATGAGATCACCCCCAGTTTTTGGTGGGGTTCGTGTTCTTTAGTTTTCTATGTTGTGTCATCTGTACTATTATTTGTCTGTTTGTCTTATTATTTTTGGCCATGGCGTTGTCAGTTTGTTTTCGATCTATGAGTTTGACTGTCCCTCTGGTATCTTTCGTCCCTCTTCTATACGCATTCTGGTTTAAGTTTGCTATAAACACACTAAACATATTTCTTTGAAATATCAATCATTTTTTGCAGACTTATTTTTTTATTCGTAAAAACTATCTTACGTTTCATTTCATTTGAATGCTTCAAAATACAATAAGCCTATTGTTGTTAAAAAAAATTTAGAGCCAAGGAATCCCCTCCCCCCCCCCCCCCCCTATTTTCACGAATGTGACTTACCGAATTAGACTATTTACAGGATTTGTAATAACATAAACAACACGACGGGTGCCAGATGTGGAGCAGGATCTGCTTACCCTTCCGGAGCACATGAGATCACCCCCAGTTTTTGGTGGGGTTCGTGTTCTTTAGTTTTCTATGTTGTGTCATCTGTACTATTATTTGTCTGTTTGTCTTATTATTTTTGGCCATGGCGTTGTCAGTTTGTTTTCGATCTATGAGTTTGACTGTCCCTCTGGTATCTTTCGTCCCTCTTCTATACGCATTCTGGTTTAAGTTTGCTATAAACACACTAAACATATTTCTTTGAAATATCAATCATTTTTTGCAGACTTATTTTTTTATTCGTAAAAACTATCTTACGTTTCATTTCATTTGAATGCTTCAAAATACAATAAGCCTATTGTTGTTAAAAAAAATTTAGAGCCAAGGAATCCCCTCCCCCCCCCCCCCCCCTTGTACTTTGAAAAGTTTCTTTTGCCGGGTTTATTTTCTTTTAGCGGGTTTAATCTTTTTATTGCGTTCAATAAGTAATAGTAAAATGTATTTCATAATAATATTGTTTCTGTTTAGTATTATATATATATATATATATATGAATTCCTAAATAACACTTGGAAATAAATTTTGAACAATAAATTTGTCACCATTTTGCTTTTGTCGTCTGTCCAACTTAGTTTGGTCCTGAATATGCATGAAATACTTGCCACTGAACGTTAAACAAACGGAAAATATCCACAAATCCATCTGCTATTGCGCTATCCTCTGTTACATACCCGTCATTCTGTCACATGCTTGGTACTATTCTTTGAATAAATTGTTCTTGTCCAGTATTACATTCCTTGAACAGGTTTAATTATAAAACTAAATCCTATAAAATTAATTTAGTGCATTGGTTCTCTGAAACGCAATTTTGTAAATTACCGGCCGTTTACACTGACATATAATTCCTTGGCAATAATTCCTTCAAACTGACTGTACAGAATTTAATACGGAAGGAACCAAAATGTTGAAATAAAGAAGTCCGTAGAAATACCGCAAATGACCACCTTAGTGCTCTAAAACAGAATTTCGCACTAGGGACTTGATGGGATGATATAGTTGGCACACAGGACATTAAATATAGCAGTAGACTATGTTAATATAAATAAATGAATAATTCTAAATTATATAATCATATCTTTAGCATTGTTTAGTAATTACGAAGTTATTTGATGTTTTGTCGACACGTGCCACACTCTATTGATTGTCATCTGTGTGTAATCGATTGAAACTCATGTTCACTCAACCAGAACCCGTTTATTACGCATGTGTATACATGTTGTACATAAATATATTATTTCAGCAAGTTCTAGTGATTTTTTGTTTGTTTTTGTTTTACGGGTCTTGTATTTAGTTTAAAAAACAAAATGTGTGTTATTTCTACGCACCGGAAAAAAGTTGTTTAAAACATTTTTTCATCTATTTTCAAAAAAATTCCATAACAGAAAAAAATGTAATACAATTAATCTTTTTTTTTTTTTTTACATTTTAATGATTTTTTAATAGAAAATCTTAAAACAAAAGAAAGTGATAATACAAGGTAAAAAATAATATAACAAAATGATGAAAATATTATTGTAACTTTATTTCCTGTGACTTTTCCTCCTATATTCATCAATACGAAGGTAGGACAGAAGGTCACAAAAAAACAAAATTGAATTACAAGAAGTCCTACCTTCGTATTGATGAATATAGGAGGAAATAATTATACATTTTTGCTAGGAAAAAAAGAATATCAAAAGGACTTATTGACTACCTTCATGGCACCAATAAATATATATCCTTTGTATGGTTCAAATTCATTTAATCTCTATCCAAACATGATAATATAAAAAAAAGGAGATGTGTGGTATGACTGCAAATGAAGCAACTATCTACCAGATTTCAAATGATAATAAAAGGCTCCGACATGAAACATGTGAAACAATGCAAACTCGAAAACTAAGGAAATAATCTATGCAATACAACTTACGAAAAACAAATATGACAGACAACCACCAACTACACACAAATAAATTTTGAATTTCTGTCCTGACAAAATTATTACTTTTAAATTTTATGAATTACAACAAATTCTGCTATGTGGAAGTAATTGGTTTATTTTAGAACTTACAATTTGTTGTAATTTTATTATTAACAATGATAGAAGAAAACTAAGAGTTTCATTGTATATCACCAGGAAGATGGAAAAAAAGAGAAAAATACAGTCACTGCTGTTTCTCATATTGCGAGTTAAGATGAAATTGTTTTTATTTAAACACATTTTTATTTCTATAAATATCAAAGCCTTTACATTCTCTGATATGGAAAAATGTTGATGGTAGTTTTGTCAATGTCTCTATTTAAGCTATTGGTGTTTTTTAGAATAACTACATAAATTATTTTGTCTTGTTGGATTGCGGTCTCGTTGATTTGTACCTTTATCTCCTCTTATTCATATTCATTTCCAAATAATGTTGGACATACACTTTGTCAGAGGTTTTGACAGGAATTCGTATACAGGTCAAGGAAAAATAATATATTTGAAATTCTTCCATGACACAATAATGCATTTAATACATAGAGTTCTTATCATGTAGTCAGCATTTAAAAAGATATTTATTTTTATGTAACAATTGAATAAAATTTAAGGTATTAAAACGAAAGAATCAAAGTGTATAGAAATATTGCTTTTTACAACACACACGTACAACTTAATTTAAAAGCTTACATATCATTGCTTCATATTTTACTGAATAATCAGAGTTTTATGGAAGTTGCATGTTGAGTGCAACTTAAGATACGAAATCACATTGATATTTTGTAGAAAACCTGCTTTCTGCAATAATTTAACAGAAATCCTGTATTTTCAACACATTTCAATTCTTCTAGGAGAAAAACCAGTCAAAATGAAAAAAAAAATGTTCCCGTCGTAAAATATATGTTCCAATGGGAAGAGAAATTGTTCACATAGGAAGAAAAAAATGTTCCCATAGGAAGAATAAATGTTCCTATGGGAAGGAAAATTGTTCCCATGAGAAGAAAAAAGGTTCCTATGGGAAGAAAAACTGTTCCCATGGGAAGATAAATTGTTCCCATAGGAAAAGTTAAATTCCCATGGGAACAAACTATTTACTAATGTTCCAATGTGAACTTTAAAGTTCCGATTGGAACTTTAAAATTCCCACGGGAAAGGTACTTTTTCCGATGGGAACTTGTAATATTCCCATGGGAATTTTTTAATTTTCCATGCGAAATGTACTTTTTATCAGCTGTAGTGACAATAGTGACAACAGTGACATGTTGGGACATATGGGGAAATTTATTTTTTTAGATTATCTTTCACCTGACCAAAAAATATTTTTGATATCTTTTAAAACAACAAAGTCAGATTTGCAAATTCTGGAATGGCAAATTTGTCCCGCACAGTGTTCATATATAACTTTAAAAGTGTCAGAGAAAATGCAAAAACAAGCAAAATTCAAAATAGAGAACATGACCTTGGCCTCATTTTCGTAGTTAGGACCCATGGACCTAAAAAAAATTACTTTACGTTGATACGGCTTATGGTTTATGAGTTCCAAAAACATAACGTCAAATTTATTTTGTAAAGGTAGATAACTCCTATACGATTTCACCGGATCGCTTCGATCCAAATCAGGCAAAAATTCCTGAGGATGTAAAGAACAATTTAAAAAAAGGATTTTGTCGATATCTTATTTTGTTACGAAGAAGATGCACACACCTGGTAAACAGTGAAAGGGGAGATAACTCTTACAAAGAAAATTATTCGGCTTAGCAGGGTGAAATTTAAAAACGCATAAACAGTATGATACAATATAAGAAATATCTAAGCGATAAATTGTGAAACAGAAATTTAATGCGAGAACAAAATTTGGCGGAAGAAAAAAAAAGAAGAATTAAAAACCAATTGTTCAGAGAACAATTGAATTTCTTTCTACATTAATTTTCTAAATTATTAATGAGAAGCTACTAACTTCTGGTTTACTCAAAGTAACTATTGGTGTCAAAGCATAGGTTTCATCATTCTGATTCGATAAATATATGGTTTCTATATATTTTTGCCTGAAATAAGGGAGATAATTGTCAACTTCCGGTTTAAAAAATGTCACTTCCGGTCTCATATGATAGCGTTATTCACACTGATTCCAAATATATATGGTTTCTATATACTTTGCCTGTAATAAGGGAGATATTAGGTACTTCCGATTTATTTAGGGTCACTTCCGGTCTCAAATGATAGGTTTATGTATGCGTATCTAAAAAATAAATAGTTTTTAGGTATTTCTTTATGAAATAAGTGCAAACATGACTACTTCCGGTTTACTCCAGGTCACTTCCGGTTGATATTTTTCAAGGTCACATGTCACTTAACATTTTCTAAAAGACCGTATTGCTTTATCATGTACCAATCTGAAGTAATAATCAATTTACCTTAAAATAAAACATTTCAGGGGCAATAACTCCTATAAGATGTCACTGGAATGTTTCAGAGCAAATGTATCATATCTTCATCACAATACAACAAACATTTTGCACTAGTTCTTTTATATATAACGTTAAAAAATATCAGAGAAAATGCAAAAACAAGCAAAAGACAAAATTGCGAACATGACCTTGACCTTTGACCTTGACCTCATTTTCTAAGTTAGGCCCCAAGGACCTCAAATAAAAAGACAATATGTTTATACGGCTTACGGTTTATGAGTTACAAAAACATAACGACAAATTTATTTCATAAAGGTAGATAACTCCTATAAAATTTCATCGAATCGCTTCGATCCAAATTAGCCAAAAATTCCTGAAGATGTAACGAACAATTTAGAAAAAGAATTTTGTCGATATCTTTTTTTGTTACGAAGGAGATGCACACACTTGATAAACAGTGAATAGGGAGATAATTCTTACAAAGAAAATTGTTCGCCTTAGCAGGGTGAAATTTAAAAGCGTATAAACTATACGATACAATATGAGAAATATCTAAGCGACATATTGTGAAACAAATATTTATCGCAAGAACAAAATTAGGCGGAAGAAAAAAAAAAATTAAAAACCAATTGTTCAAAGAACAATTGAAGGTCTTTCCACATCAATTTTCTAAATAATTGACAGGAAGCTACTTCTGGTTTACTCAAAGTTATTAATAGCGTCAAAGTATAGATTTCTTCATACTGATTCAATAAATAAATGGTTTCTATATACTTTTGCCTGAAATAAGGGAGATAATTGGCAACTTCCGGTTTAGAAAATGTCACTTCCGGTCTCATATGATAGCTTTATTCACACTGATTCCAAAAATATATAGTTTGTATATACTTATGCCTGTAATAAGGAAGATAATATGCTACTTCAAACCAAATGTATCATATCTTAATCACAATTAAGCAAACATTTTGCACAAGTTCTTTAATTTGTAATTTTAAAAGTGACAGAAGAGATCAAATAACAAGGAAAGTCAAAATTAAGAATATGACCTTTGACCTTGGCCTCAATTTCTTTTAAATGACCCAAGGAACTCAAATCAATATACCTTAGGTCTCTATCACTTATCATTCATGCTATACATTTATATATCCCTTATGTCAAATACAGAAGGGGAAATAACTCTCTTATGAAGTTTACGTATCGCTTCGGTCAAAATTTGACAAAACATCTTGAGGATGTAACGAGCAATTTGGTAACATAAATTTGTCGCTTTCTTTTACGGTTACGGAGGAGATGCACACACAAGGAAAACAGTGTTCGGGGAAATAACTCCTACAAAGAAAAGTATTCGGTTAAGCAGGGTCAATTTCAAAGGCGCATAAACTGTTCGATATCATATACGAAACATCTTAGCGACATCTTGCGAAACAAAAATTTATCACAAGAACAAAATTTGGCGGAAGAAAAAAAAAAATCAGAAGAAAACCAATAGGTCTTTCCACAGAAAAGTGGAAAGACCTAATAATCAGAACAAATACAATAGGTCTTTCCACAAAAAAGTGGAAAGACCTAAATATAAATCAATTGTTTTAAAAACAATTGTTAAACGGTCTTTCCCCTCCGAAACATGGCTAATTGTTTTTTTGTTTGGTTGGTTGGTTGGTTGGTCGGTCGATTGATTGATTGATTGCTTGATTGATTGATTGATTGCATGGCACTTTCTCTGTGCGACGCAGCTAACTTAAATAACGCCTATATTCTGACCGAACGTGACTGCGTACTTATACATCCCGCACAGCCAAACGGACGCCTGAGATGTCCTAATAAAAATTGATCCTAGCATCATTCGTTTATAAATTTTCTCTAGTTTCTATGTTACCTCGGACTTCTATTTTTCATTTATTGTTGTGTATGCATTTTCATTGAATTTGTAGGAAAACGGAGTAAATTTTATCTTGGAAGTTTTATTTTCCTTATTTGGATATGGAATGTTTTATTCTAAATTTAGGTCCGCGCGCGAGATGGTGTTGTGAAGTCACGTGACCCTCGAATATATATGTCTGGAGTTATTAATTTCTTTTCAGGGGAGACCGTTGAACAGAGCACATGTGTACTGATCGGACAAACATGATCACTATTGGTTTTATTATTTACAGGTCATTGATGTCGGATCATGCATGCATCTTACGTACACATGTTAAAGGGAGCACAGATTTGTATTTTAATGCATGATTAAAAAATTTGATTGTAGGATTTCAGCAATATTTACGAACTTGGGACCAATTTCTACGTCATTGAATTTTATTTCTCAATCAAGTGGACCGCGTCTAACGGGAACATGAATTGGAGCCGATTTTTGCAGGAATGAATTTCTATTTAAGAAGTTTGTACATCAGAAGGATTGCATTTTTACAGTAAAATGTACAGGACTGAACTTCAAGGCGAAATGGGATTCCTCAAAGTAGAAGAAAAAAAAAAATAAGAAAAAAAGGGGGGAGGGGAGGGGAGGTGGAGGATGGTGGACCTTGGTTAATAAATTAAGATAAGATGCATGTATACATCATGATAGCTGAAAAGTTTGAGGCTATAATTAGTTCATTTTGTTCATTTTACTATTTCAGTGGCATGGAACCCCTTAAACAATGACGCGTACCATTTTAACAAAAACTTTCAAGTTATATCATGTCGCGACTAACATTTTGGTCAAATATTTTTTATATGGCTTACGGTTTACGTGTTACAAAAACATAACGACAAATTAATTTGGTAAAGGCAGATAACTCTTTTAAGATCTCACTCGATCGATTCGATCCAAATTAGGCAAAAATTCCTGAGGATGTAACAAATAATTTAGAAAAAGAATTTTGTCGATATCTTTTTTTTGTTACGAAGGAGATGCAATCACATGATAAACAGTAAATAGGGAGATAACTCTTACAAAGAAACTGGTTCTGCTTAGAATGGGTGAAAATAAATAGCGCATAGACTGTATGTTACTATATGAGAAATATCTCAGCGACATATTGTGAAACAAAAATTTTACGCGAGAACAAAATTTGGCGGAATAAAAAAATAATAATAATAAATATAAATCAATTGTTTTAAAAACAATTGTTAACGGTCTTTCCTCTCCGAAACATGATTGATTGATTGATTAATTAATTGATTGGTTGGTTGGTTGGTTGACTGGTTAGCTGATATAGTAATTAAACACATGGGATAGGGTCTCTTGGAACAAGCGAAAAAGAAACAAATGAGATCTTGGGCCCCGTATTAAACAGATTGATTGATTGGTTGGTTGGTTGGTTGGTTGGTAGGTAGATTGATTGCTTGATTAGTTGATTGACTGATTGATTGATTGATTGATTGATTGAAAGTTTGCATGGCACTTTCTCTATGCGAGGCATCGGACTTAACGTTAATATTCTGAGCGAACGTGGCTGCGTATTTGTACATCCCGGACAGCCAAACGGACAGCCAGGATTTCCTTATGAATAAAAATCCTTATATCTTCATTTTATAAATGTTCTCTTTTTTTCTACGGGAACTCTGACTTCATGTTGTTTTCTTTTTATTTGTTGTGTGTGCATTTTATTTGAGCTTGTAGGAAAACTGAGAAACATTTTTTTATTCTAAATTTAGGTCCGCGCGCGCGGTGGTGTTTGTGAAGTCACGTGACGCTCAAATATATATGTCTGGAGTTTTCAGGGGAGACTGTTGAACAGAGCACATGTGTATTGATTGGAGAAACACGATAACTATTGTTTTTATTTTGTACAGGTCATTGATGTCGGATCATGCATACATATTACGTACACATGTTTACGGGAACACAGATTTGTATTTTAATGCATGTTTAGAAATTTGATTGTAGGATTTCAGTAATATTTACGAACTTGGGAGGGATTTTTACGACATTGATTTTAATTTCGCAATCAAGCGGACCGCACGTGTCTCATCGATTAATTTCAGAAAATACATGAATTGGAGCAGATTTTGCAGGGATGGATTTCTATTTCAGAAAGAAATTTGTACATAAGAAGGATTAGCATTTTACAGTATAATGTACGGGACTAAAAGCGATTTTCTTTTCATAGAAATGGGAAAACTTCAAAAAAAAAAGGGGGGGGGGGAGTGTAGTGGTAGACTGTGGTTGATAATTGAGATAAGAAACATTTAAAACATGATATCTGCAAAGTTTGAAGTTTTGATAAGTAATTTGTTGATTCGACCATAACAGGGACATTGACCCTGCAATAAAATGACGCGTACCATTTCGACATAAAATTTCTAGTAAACACGTGTCGCAACAAACTTTTTGGTTAAATTGTTTTGTCGATATCTATAACTCTTTCTAGGAAGAAGCGATATGAACTTAATGTAAAAATCACAGCATGACCTTGACCTTTGACTTTGACCTAGTTTTCTATTCTTTATGACCAAGGACCTCAAATCACAGACCCTAGGTCTCTATCACTTATGGTTTACCAGTTACAAATGCATATCACTTATTTCAAATGCATTAGAGGAAATAACTCTCATATGGAGTCTTCGTATCGCTTCGGTCAAAATAGGACAAATCATGCAAAGGATATAACGAGCAATTTTATAAAATAAATTTGTCGCTTTCTTTAACGGTTACGGAGGAGATGCAGTCACAAGGAAAAGAGTGTTCAGGGAGATAACTCCTACAAAGAAAATTGTTCGCGAGAACAAAATTAGGCAGAAGAAAAAAATAATAATAATTAAAAACCAATTGTTCAGAGAACAATTGAAGGTCTTTCCACCCATAAAGATCTATTTTGATATAGAAGTATTAAAATTCGGTTTAAAATATCATATCCAGCGTCAAATGATAGCTTATTGTACACTGATTCCAAAAATATATGGTTTCTATACATTTTTTTTCTAAATAAGGGAGATAAATTGTTACTTTCGGTTTGAAAAATGTCACTTTCGGTTTTTTTATAATTTACTTGATACTGATTCCAAAAATATATGGTTTAATATACTTTTACATTAAATAAGTACAAAAAAATAGCTACTTCCGGTTTACACATGGTCACTTCCGGTTGACTTTTCTATGGTCAAGTGGCTTGCAACGTAATGCAAAAAGTCCCATGGCTTTATCATGTATACATATGAGGTAAAAGCAAAGGTCAATATCTAGAACGTCAAATTTACCTATGACCTTGAGCTCAATTTCAAGGTCATAAACCAAGGGCTTCAAATCAAAAGACCATAGGTCTTAATTATATATGGTTAGTGAGTTATATCACTATATGCCTAATTTTTAATATAAGAGGGGAGAAAACTCCAATTTAATGTTAGTGTACCCTTTCAACCAAAATTTATGTGTTACGACATGTCGCAACTTACAATTTAGTAAAAATATGTTGTCGATATCTTATACGGTTTTTGAAAAGAATTGAAAATAAGCAAAAATCCAAATTTAAAATATGATCTTGACCTCTGGCCTTGACCTTATTTTCTTTTTTTTTGGACCAAGGACCTCAAATCAAAAGATCCTAGGTCTCTATCACTTATGGTTTACAAGATAGAAATGAATATCACTTATATCAAATGCATAAGGGGAAATAACTCTCATATGGAGTGTTCGTATGGCTTCGGTCAAAATTGGACAAATCATGAGAAGGATATAACGAGCAATTTTCTAAAATAAATTTGTCGCTTTCTTTTACGGTTACGGTGGAGATGTAGTCACAAGGAAAACAGTGTTCGGGGAGATAACTCCTACAAAGAAAAGTATTTGGGTACGCAGGGTGAATTTCAAAGGCGCATAAACTGTTCGATATCATATACCAAACATCTAAGCGACATCTTGCGAAACAAAATTTATACGCAAGAAATAAAAGTGGCGGAAGAAAAAAAAATAATTAAAAACCAATTGTTCAGAGAACAATTGAAGGTCTTTCCACTCATAAAGATCTATTTTGAAATAGAACTATTAAAATTTGGTTCAAAATATCATATTCAGCGTTTAATGATAGTTTATTGTACACTGATTCCAAAAATACATGATTTCTATACATTTTTTTTCAAAATAAGGGATATAAATTGTTACTTCCGGTTTGAAAGATGTCACTTCCGGTTTTATTTTATAGTTTACTTGATACTGATTCCAAAAATATATGGTTTAATATACTTTTACATTCTTTAAGTACAAAAAATAGCTACTTCCGGTTTAAACCAGGTCACTTCCGGTTGGCTTTTCCATGGTCAAGTGGCTTGCAACGTAATGCAAAAAGTCCTATGGCTTTATCACGTATACTAACGAGGAAAAAGCAAAGGTCAAAATCTAGAACGTCAAATTTACCTATGACCTTTAGCTCAATTTCAAGGTCATAAACCGAGGGCTTCAAATCAAAAGACCATAGGTCTTAATTATGTATGGTTAATGAGTTATATCACTTTACGCCTAATTTTTAAAATAAGAGGGGAGAAAACTCCAATTTAATGTTAGCGTACCATTTCAACCAAAATTTATGTGTTACGACATGTCGCAACTTACAATTTAGTAAAAATATGTTGTCGATATCTTATACGGTTTTTGAAAAGAATTGAAAATAAGCCAAAATCCAAATTTAAAATATGACCTTGACCTCTGACCTTGACCTAATTTTCTTATTTTTGGATCAAGAACCTCAAATCAAAAGATCCTAGGTCTCTATCACTAATGGTTTCGGCTAAGAATGGGTGAAAATAAAAAGCGCATAAACTGTATGATACTATACAAGAAATGTCTAAGCGACATCTTGCGAAACAAAAATTTATCACAAGAACAAAATTTGGCGGAAGAAGATAATAATAATCAGAACAAATACAATAGGTCTTTCCACAGAAAAGTGGAAAGACCTAATAATCAGAACAAATACAATAGGTCTTTCCACCGAAAAGTGGAAAGACCTAAATATAAATCAATTGTTTTAAAAACAATTGTTAACGGTCTTTCCCCTCCGAAACATGATTGATAGATTGATTGATTGATTGATGGATGGATGGATGGATGGATGGATTGAATAATTGATTGATTGATTGATTGATTGATTGATTGATTGATTGACTTATTACACACGTGAGATAGGGTCGTTTGAAACAAGCAAACACGAAACAAATGAGATCTTGGACCCGTATTAAACACAAAGGACCGAAACATGCATGTAATGGTTGGTTGGTTGGTAGGTAGGTAGGTAGGTAGGTAGGTTGGTTGGTTGGTTAAACGCATGGGGCCGAGTCACTAGGACAACGGAAAAGGGAATTGAGAGTCTAGTGCCCGTGTTTAAACACGTGAGACCTAGCCTCTAGGAATACGCGAAAAAGGAATTGAGAGCCTAGTGGCCGAGTTTAAACACGTGAGACCTAGCCTCTAGGACAACGCGAAAAAGGACTTGAGAGCCTAGTGATCGTGTTTAAACACTTGGGACCTAGGCTTAAGGAATACGCGAAAAAGGAATTGAGAGCCTAGTTCCCGTGTTTAAACACTTGGGACCTAGGCTTAAGGAATACGCGAAAAAGGAATTGAGAGCCTAGTTCCCGTGTTTAAACACTTAGGACCTAGGCTTAAGGAATACGCGAAAAAGAAACTGAGAGCCTAGTTCCCGTGTTTAAACACTTTGGACCTAGGCTTAAGGAATACGCGAAAAAGGAATTGAGAGCCTAGTTCCCGTGTTTAAACACTTAGAACCTAGGCTTAAGGAATACGCGAAAAAGAAATTGAGAGCCTAGTTCCCGTGTTTAAACATTTTGGACCTAGGCTTAAGGAATACGCGAAAAAGGAATTGAGAGCCTAGTTCCCGTGTTTAAACACTTAGGACCTAGGCTTAAGGAATACGCGAAAAAGGAATTGAGAGCCTAGTTCCCGTGTTTAGACACTTGGGACCTAGGCTCTAGGAACCGCGTAAACGGGTCCTTGCAACATGTTTATTTATATTCAAATTATGACATTTGTAGGAACAAGCAAGGATTTAAACACACTTACAAAAAGTATCCTTGCATTTTCCTTTATAAATGTTCTCTTTTTTTATAAGGCTTCCCAGTACTTGTGTCTTATTTACTCTTTGTGTGTGCATTGTTTTCAATTTTATGATTAAAGGACATCGGACCTAACCTGCATGGATCTTTTGTATTTAACCCTGTACGTGCACATGCATTTTAATTCTTTTCGAAAAGGGGAAAACCCCTATTTTATTTTAGGTAGCACGCGCTGCACCGGATGGATGGTGTGATTATGACGTCACCAAGCTGATCGATATACACAGAAAGACTGTTTTTAAAATTTAGTTGCAGAGGGATTGTCCTCAAGACCAGACCTGTGTATAAAGATTGTCAGCTAACGGATTTAAATTTCTTTCATTTAAGGTCATTGATGTCGGATCATGCATGCTTTTTTCGTACACATATTTACGGGAACACAGATTTCATTTTAATGCATGTTTAGACATTTGATTCTAGGATTTTACTACTATTTACGAACTTTGGAGGGAATTCTACGTAATTGATTTTAATTTCTCAATCCAGATTGGAACGTTAAGCGGACTGCACGTGATTTATACTGCTAACGGAAAATATATTTTTTCGATTTTTTTTACAGGTAAACTATTGTCCAATTGCTGACCACTGGTCGACTCATTCATTGCATGCACACAAAAACAATGCTGGTGTTATAGTACTTTAACAAAACGTTTATCGATTAATTTTCAGAAATACATGTACATGATTTGGAGCAGATATTTTATTTTGCAGGAATAGATTTGTATTTTTGTATTTCAGAAAGAAATTTATTCATGAAAAAAGAAGGATTAGCATTTTTATAATAAAATAGAAATGGGATTCCTAAAAAAAAAAAGGGGGGGGGGGGCTAAATGGGTAGTTGTGGGCATTGGATGATTTACAAAGATAAATTGCATGTACGCATCATGAGAGCTGTAAAGTTTGAAGCTATAATTAGTCAATTTGTTGATTTTTCCATTTCAGTGGCATGAGAATCCCCAAAATACTACGCGTATTATTTCGACAAATATTCACGACATAAATAATGTCGCGACTAACATTTTTTTCAATTTTACCCCTAACTTTTTTTCTGAGTATAAGCAGTTTGAAGTGAATGTCAAAATTTAGAACATGACCTTGACCGTTGACCTTGACCTTATTTTCTTAGTTGGGACCCAAGGACCTTCAATAAAGCGACTCTAGGTTTATACGGCTTACGGTTTATGAGTTTATATGCATATCACTTATATCAAATGCATAAGGGGAAATAACTCCCATATGGAGACTCCGGAGAACTTTGGTGCAAACCAACTAATCATCTTGAAGATATAGGAAGCACTTTGGTAAAATAAATTTGTCGTAATCTTTTACGGTTGCGAAGGAGTAGTGGACACAAGAAAAACAGTGTTCGGGGAGATAACTCTTACAGCGTAAAGTGTACGGTTTAACAGGGTCAGTTCCAAAAGCGCAATAACTGTTCGATATCATATGCCAAAAATCTAAGCGACATCTTGCAAAACCACAATACTACGCGAGAACAAAATGTGGCGGAAGAAAAAAATAAAATCTCAGAACAAAACCAATAGGTCTTTCCACGGAGAAGTGGAAAGACCTAATTAAAACCAATTGTTCAGAGAAGGTCTTTCCACCCATTAAGATCTATTTTGATATTGAAATATTAAAACTCAGTTATATATATCATATCCAGCGTCAAATGATAGCTTATTGACACTGATTCCAAAAATATATGGTTTCTATACATTATTTTCTAAATAAGAGAGATAAATTGTTACTTCCGGTTTGAAAAATGTCACTTCTGGTTTTATTTGATAATTTACTTGATACTGATTCCAAAAATATATGGTTCAATATACTTTTACATTAAATAGGTACAAAAAATAGCTACTTCCGGTTTACACCAGGTCACTTCCGGTTGGCTTTTCCATAGTCAAGTGGCTTGCCATGTAATGCAAAAAGTCCCATGGCTTTATCTTGTATACATATGAAGTAAAAGCAAAGGTCAAAATCTAGAACGTCAATTTTACCTATGACCTTGAGCTCAATTTCAAGGTCATAAACCAAGAGCTTGAAATCAAAAGACTATAGGTCTTAATTATATATGGTTAATGAGTTATATCACTATATGCTTATCTTTTAATAAAAGAGGGGAGGGGAGAAAACTCCAATGTAATGTTAGCGTACCCTTTTAACCAAAATTTATGTGTTACGACATGTCGCAACTTACAATTTAGTAAAAATATGTTGTCGATATCTTATACGGTTTTTGAAAAGAATTGAAAATAAGCCAAAATCCAAATTTAAAATATGACCTTGACCTCTGACCTTGACCTAATATTCTTATTTTTGGATCAAGGACCTCAAATCAAAAGATCCTACATCTCTATCACTTATGGTTTACAAGATAGAACTGCATATCACTTATATCAAATGCATTAGGGGAAATAACTCTCATATGGAATATTCATATCGCTTCGGTCAAAATAGGACAAATCATGCAAAGGATATAACGAGCAATTTTATAAAATAAATTTGTCGCTTTCTTTTACGGTTACGGAGGAGATGCAGTCACAAGAAAAACAGTGTTCAGGGAGATAACTCCTACAAAGAAAATTGTTCGGCCTATAATGGGTGAAAATAAAAAGCGCATAAACTGTTTGATACTATATAAGAAATATCTAAGCGACATCTTGCGAAACAAAAATTTTACGCGAGAACAAAACTTGGCGGAAGAAAATAATGATAATAATAAAAAACCAAGAAGGTCTTTCCACCAAAAAACATGTATTTTGATATGAAAGAAGTAGAATTAGGTTTAAAATGTCATTTCAAACGTTAAATGATAGCTTATTGTACGCTGATTCCGAAAATATATGGTTTCTATACAACATTTTTTTAAATATGGGAGATAATTTCTTACTTCCGGTTTGAAATATGTTACTTCCGATACTATTTGAATATTTACTTGACACTGATTCCAAAAATATCTGGTTCTATATACTTTTATATCAATAAAGTACAAAAAATAGCTACTTCCGGTTTACACAATGTAACTTCCGGTTGTTTTTTCAAGGTTAAATGGTTTGAAACCTCTTGCAAAAAGTTTCATGGCTTTATCATGTATACATATGAGGTAAAAGTAAAGGTCAAAATATAGAACGTCAAATTAAGCTATGACCTTGAGATCAATTTCAAGGTCATAAACCAAGGACCTCAAATCAAAAGACTATAGGTCTTAATTATATTTGGTTAATGAGTTATATCACCATACGTGTATTTTTAAATAAAAGAGGGGAGAAAACTTCCTTTTGCGTCCAACGTACCCTTCCAATCAAAATTTACGTGTTACGACATGTCGCAACTAACAGTTTAGTAAAACTAATTTGTCGATATCTTATGCGGTTTTTGGAAATAAGTGAAAATAAGCCAAAATCAAAATTTTGAATATGACCTTGACCTTTGACCTTGACCTAATTTTCATTTTTTTTTACTAAGGACCTCAAATCAAAAGATCCTAGGTCTCTATCACTTATGGTTTAAAAGACAGAAATGCATATCACTTATATCAAATACATAAGGGGAAATAACTCTCATATGGAGTGTTCATATCGCTTCGGTCAAAATAGGACAAATCATGCTAAGGATATAACGAGCAATTTTATAAAAAAAAAATGTCGCTTTCTTTTACGGTTACGGAGGAGATGTAGTCAGAAGAAAAACAGTGTTCAGGGAGATAACTCCTACAAAGAAAATTGTTCGACCTATAATGGGTGAAAATAAAAAGCGCATGAACTGTATGATACTATATAAGAAATATCTAAGCGACATCTTGCGAAACAAAAATTTTACGCGATAACAAAATTTGGCGGAAGAAAATAATGATAATAATTAAAAACCAATTGTTCAGAGAACAATTGAAGGTCTTTCCACCAAAAAACATGTATTTTGATATGAAAGAAGTAAAATTAGGTTTAAAATGTCATTTCAAACGTTAAATGATAGCTTATTGTACGCTGATTCCGAAAATATATGGTTTCTATACAACATTTTTTTAAATATGGGAGATAATTTCTTACTTTCGGTTTGAAATATGTTACTTCCGATACTATTTGAATATTTACTTGACACTGATTCCAAAAATATCTGGTTCTATATACTTTTATATCAATAAAGTACAAAAAATAGCTACTTCCGGTTTACACAATGTAACTTCTGGTTGTTTTTTCAAGGTTAAATGGTTTGAAACCTCTTGCAAAAAGTTTCATGGCTTTATCATGTATACATATGAGGTAAAAGTAAAGGTCAAAATATAGAACGTCAAACTAAGCTATGACCTTGAGATCAATTTCAAGGTCATAAACCAAGGACCTCAAATCAAAAGACTATAGGTCTTAATTATATTTGGTTAATGAGTTATATCACCATACGTGTTTTTTTAAATAAAAGAGGGGAGAAAACTCCCTTTTGCGTCCAACGTACCCTTGCAATCAAAATTTACGTGTTACGACATGTCGCAACTAACAGTTTAGTAAAACTAATTTGTCGATATCTTATGCGGTTTTTGGAAATAAGTGAAAATAAGCCAAAATCAAAATTTTGAATATGACCTTGACCTTTGACCTTGACCTAATTTTCATTTTTTTTTTTACGAAGGACCTCAAATCAAAAGATCCTAGGTCTCTATCACTTATGGTTTAAAAGACAGAAATGCATATTACTTATATCAAATACATAAGGGGAAATAACTCTCATATAGAGTGTTCATATCGCTTCGGTCAAAATAGAACAAATCATGCTAAGGATATAACGAGCAATTTTATAAAAAAAAATGTCGCTTTCTTTTACGGTTACGGAGGAGATGTAGTCAGAAGGAAAACAGTATTCAGGGAGATAACTCTTACAAAGAAAATTTTTCTGCTTAGTATGGGTGAAAATAAAAAGCGCATAAACTGTATGATACTATATAGGAAATATCTTAGCGATATTGCGAAACAAAAATTTCACGCGAGAACAAAATTTGGCGGAAGAAAATAATAATAATCAGAACAAATACAATAGGTCTTTCCACAGAAAAGTGGAAAGACCTAATAATCAGAACAAATACAATAGGTCTTTCCACAGAAAAGTGGAGAGACCTAAAAAAATAATAATCACAACAAATACAATAGGTCTTTCCACCGAAAAGTGGAAAGACCTAATAATAATAAAAATAATAATTAAAAACCAATTGTTCAAAGAACAATTGAAGGTCTTTCCACATCAATTCCCGAGGATGAAACGAACAATTTAGAAAAAGAATTTTGTCGATATCTTTTTTTGTTACGAAGGAGATGCAAACACTTGATAAACAATGAATAGGGAGATAACTCTTACAAAGAAAATTGTTCGGCTTAAAATGGGTGAAAATAAAAAGCGCATAAACTGTATGATATTATATAAGAAATATCTTAGCGACATATTGCAAAACAAAAATTTTACGCGATAACAAAATTTTGCGGAAGAAAAAAATAATAATCAGAACAAATACAATAGGTCTTTCCACAGAAAACTGGAAAGACCTAATAATCAGAACAAATACAATAGGTCTTTCCACAGAAAAGTGGAAAGACCTAATAATAATAATAATAATCAGAACAAATACAATAGATCTTTCCACAGAAAAGTGGAAAGACCTAATAATCAGAACAAATACAATAGGTCTTTCCACAGAAAAGTGGAAAGACCTAATAATCAGAACAAATACAATAGGTCTTTCCACAGAAAAGTGGAAAGACCTAATAATAATAATTAGAACAAATACAATAGGTCTTTCCACAGAAAAGGGGAAAGACCTAATAATCAAAACAAATACAATAGGTCTTTCCACAGAAAAGTGGAAAGACCTAATAATAATAAAAATAATAATTAAAAACCAATTGGTTTACTCAAAGCTACTATTGGTGTCCAATCATAGGTTTCTTCATACTGATTCAATAAACATATGGTTTCTATAGAATTTTGCCTGAAATAAGGGAGATAATTGTCAACTTCCGGTTTAGAAAATGTCACTTCCGGTCTCATAAGATAGCTTTATTTACACTGATTCCAAAAATATATGGTTTATATATACTTTTGCCTGTAAAAAGGGAGATAATTGGCTACTTCCGGTTTAGAAAATGTCACTTCCGGTCTCATATGATAGATTTATTTACACTGATTCCAAAAATATATGGTTTATATATACTTTTGCCTGTAAAAATGGAGATAATTGGCTACTTCCGGTTTAGCAAATGTCACTTTCGGTCTCATATGATAGCTTTATTTACACTGATTCCAAAAATATACGGTTTATATATACTTATGCCTGTAATAAGTGCAAAAATGACTACTTCCGGTTCACTTAAGGTCACTTCCGGTTGACATTTTTCAAGGTCATATGTCACCAAACATTTTGCAAAAGATCTTATGGCATTATCATGTACCAATATGAAGTAATAATCAATTTACCTTAAAATAAAACATTTCAGGGGCAATAACTCCAATAAGATGTCGCTGGATTGTGTCAGACCAAATGTATCATATCTTTATCACAATATAACAAACATTTTGCACTTGTTCTTTAATATATAACATTAAAATTATTGGAGAAAATGCAAAAACAAGCTAAAGACAAAATTCAGAACATGACCTTGACCTTTGACCTTGACCTCATTTTCGAAGTTGGGATCCAAGGACCTTAAATAAAAAGACTATAGGTTTATACGGTTTACAGTTTATGAGTAACAAAAACATAACGACAAAATTATTTGATAAAGGTAGATAACTCCTATAAAATTTCATCGAATCGCTTCAATCCAAATTAGCCAAAAATTCCTGAGGATGTAACGAACAATTTAGAAAAAGAATTTTGTCGATATCTTTTTTTGTTACGAAGGAGATGCACACACTTGATAAACAGTGAATAGGGAGATAACTCTTACAAAGATAATTGTTCGGCTTAGCAGGGTGAAATTTAAAAGCGCATAAACTATACGATACAATATGAAAAATATCTAAGCGACATATTGCGAAACAAAAATTTCAAAAGTTGGCGGAAAAAAAAAAATAATAATTAAAAACCAATTGTTCAAAGAACAATTGAAGGTCTTTCCACATCAATTTTCTAAATAATTGATAGGAAGCTACTTCTTGTTTACTCAAAGTTATAAATAGCGTCAAAGTATAGATTTCTTCATACTGATTCAATAAATAAATGGTTTCTATATACTTTTGCCTGAAATAAGTGATGATTGCCAACTTCCGGTTTAGAAAATATCACTTCCGGTCTCAAATGATAGCTTTATTCACACTAATTCCAAAAATATATAGTTTGTATATACTTATGCCTACAATAAGGAAGATAATATGCTACTTCCGGTTAATAAAATATCACTTCCGGTCTCAAATGATAGGTTAACCATCCAAAAAATATATGGTTTCTAGGTACTTTTCCATGAAATAAGTGCAAAAAATACTACTTCCGGTTCACTCAAGGTCACTTCCGGTTTACTTTTTTCAAGGTCATATGTCAACCAACAGTTTGCAAAAGACCCTATGGCTTTATCATGTACCAAGTTGGAGTAATAATCAACTAACCTTAAATTGAATCATTTCAGGGACAATAACTCCTATAAGATATCATTGGATTGTTTCAGACCAAATGTATCATATCTTAAACACAATTAAGCAAACATTTTGCACTAGTTCTTTAATTTGTAATTTTAAAAGTGACAGAGGAGATCAAATAACAAGGAAAAGTCAAAATTTAGAATATGACCTTGACATATGACCTTGGCCTCAATTTCATTAAAATGAACCAATGAAACTCAAATCAATTTACCTTAGGTCTCTATCACTTACCATCCATGCTATACATTTATATATATCCCTTATGTCAAATACAGAAGGGGAAATAACTCTCATATGGAGTTTACGTATTGCTTCGGTCAAATCGGACAAAACATCCTGAGGATATAATGAGCAATTTGGTAAAATAAATTTGTTGCTTTCTTTTACGGTTACGGAGGAGATGCACACACAAGGAAAACAGTGTTCGGGGAGATAACTACTACAAAGAAAAGTATTCGGTTAAGCAGGGTCAATTTCAAAGGCGCATAAACTGTTCGATATCATATACGGAACATCTAAGCGACATATTGCGAAACAAAAATTTATCGAAAGAACAAAATTTGGCGGAAGAAAAAAAAAATTGAAAACCAATTGTTCAAAGAACAATTGAAGGTATTATCACATCAATTTTCTAAATTATTGATGAGAAGCTAATTCTGGTTTACTCAAAGCTAATATTGGCGTCCAATCATAGGTTTCTTCATACTGATTTAATAAACATATGGTTTCTATAGACTTTTGCCTGAAATAAGGGAGATGATTGTCAACTTCCGGATTAGACAATGTCACTTCCGGTCTCATAAGATAGCTTTATTTACACTGATTCCAAAAATATATGGTTTATATATACCTTTGCCTGTAAAAAGGGAGATGATTGGCTACTTCCGGTTTAAAAAATGTCACTTCCGGTCTCGTATGATAGATTTATTTACACTGATTCCAACAATATATGGTTTATATATACTTTCGTCTGTAAAAAGGGAGATAATTGGCTACTTCCGGTTTAGAAAATGTCACATTCGGTCTCATATGATAGCTTTATTTACACTTATTTCAAAAATATATGGTTTATATATACTTATGCCTGTAATAAGGGAGATAATATGCTACTTCCGGTTTATTAAATATCACTTCCAGTCTCAAATGATAGATTAATGTATGACCATTCAAAAAATATATGGTTTCTATGTACCTCTACATGAAATAAGTGCAAAAATGACTACTTCCGGTTCACTCAAGGTCACTTCAGGTTGACATTTTTCAAGGTCATATGTCACCCAACATTTTGCAAAAGACCCTTAGGCTTTATCATGTACCAAGTTGGAGTAATAATCGATTAACCTTAAATTGAATCATTTCAGGGACAATAAATCCTATAAGATATCATTGGATTGTTTCACACCAAATGTATCATATCTTAATCACAATTAAGCAAACATTTTGCATTAGTTCTTCGATTTGTAATTTTAAAAGTGACAGAGGAGATCAAATAACAAGGAAAAGTCAAAATTTAGAATATGACCTTGACCTTTGACCTTGGCCTCAATTTCATTTTAATGGACCAAGGAACTCAAATCAATATACCTTAGGTCTCTATCACTTACCATTCATGCTATACATTTATATATCCCTTATGTCAAATACAGAAGGGGAAATAACTCTCATATGGAGTTAACGTATCGCTTCGGTCAAAATTGGACAAAACATCCTGAGGATATAACGAGCAATTTGGTAAAATAAATTTGTCGCTTTCTTTTACGGTTACGGAGGAGATGTGTGCACAAGGAAAACAGTGATCGGGGAGATAACTCCTACAAAGAAAATTATTTGGTTACGCAGGGTATATTTCAAACGCGCATAAACTGTTTGATATCATATACAAAATATCTAAGCGACATATTGCGAAACAAATATTAATCGCAAGAACAAAATAAGGGCGGAAGAAAAAAAAAATAATAATCAGAAGAAAACCAATAGGTCCTTCCACAGAAAAGCTGAAAGACCTAATAATCAGAACAAATACAATAGGTCTTTCCACAGAAAAGTGGAAAGACCTAATAATAATAATCAGAACAAAAACAATAGGTCTTTCCACCAAAAAGTGGAAAGACCTAATAATCAGAACAAATACAATAGGTCTTTCCACAGAAAAGTGGAAAGACCTAATAATAATAATCAGAACAAATACAATAGGTCTTTCCACAGAAAAGTGGAAAGACCTAATTAAAAACCAATTGTTCACAGAACAATTGAAGGTCTTTCCACAGCAATTTTTAAATTTAATGAAAAGTAGTTAGTTCGTGTTTACTCAAAGTTAAAATTGGCATCTTATCATCAGTTTCGT
This sequence comes from Mytilus californianus, assembly GCF_021869535.1. Taxonomy (NCBI): domain Eukaryota; kingdom Metazoa; phylum Mollusca; class Bivalvia; order Mytilida; family Mytilidae; genus Mytilus; species Mytilus californianus. Next base: position 42,813,022 of record NW_026262734.1, on the reverse strand, counting down.
CATACTGATGCGATAAATAAGTGGTTTCTTTATACTTTTGAGTGAAATAAGGGAGATAATTAGCTACTTTCGGTGAGGTAAATGTCACTTCCGGTCTCATATAATAGTTTCTTTCAAACTGATTCCAAAAATATATAGTTTCTATATACTTTTGCTTGTAAACCAGGAGATAATTGGCCATTTCCGGTTTAACGAAAGTCATTCCTAGTATTCAGTGATAAGTTAATGTATTATAATTACAAAATATATGGATTCCGAGTACTTTTCCATGAAGAAAGTGCAAAAATGGCTACTTCCGGTTTTCTCAAGGTCACTTCTGGTTGTCATTTTTTAAGGTCATATGTCGTCCAACCTTTGGTATAAGGTCATATTGCTTTATAATGAACCAAGTTGAAGTAATAATCAATTAACCTTATAATTGGACATTTCAGGGGCACTAACTCCTATAAGATGCCATTAGATTGTTTCAGACCAAATGTAACATATCTTTATTACAATAAAGCAAACAATTTGCACTTGTTGTTTCATATATATCTTTAAAAGTGATTGAGAAAATGCTTAAACAAAGAAAAGTCAAAATTGAGAACTTGACCTTGACCTTTGTCCTTGACCTCATTTTCTAAGTTAGGACCTAGGGACTTCAAATAAAAAGATTCCAGGTTTATATGGTAAACGGTTTATGAGTTAAAAACATATCGACAAATCTATTTGGTAAAGGTAGATAACTCCTTTAAAAATTCATCGAATCGCTTTGATCCAAAATAGCCAAAAATTCCTTATGATGTAACGAACAATTTAAAAAAAGAATTTTGTCGATATCTTTTTTTGTTACGAAGGAGATGCACACACTTGATAAACCTTGACCTCATTTTCTAAGTTAGGCCCTAAGGACCTCAAATAAAAAGACTAGGTTTATATGGCTTATGGTTTATGAGTTACAAAAACATAATGACAAATTTATTTTATAAAGGTAGATAACTCCTATAAGATTTCAACAGATCGCTTCGATCCAAATCATCCAAAAATTCCTGAGGATGTAACGAACAAATATGAAAAATAATTTTGTCGTTATCTTTTTTGGTTACGGAGGAGATACACTCACAAGAAAAACAGTGTTTGGGGAGATAATTCTTACAAGAAAAAAGTCTTCGCTTTAACGAGATAAGTTTAAAAAGCACAATAACCTTTCGATATGATATTCAAAATATCTAAGCGACATCTTGCGAAACAAATTTATACTGCAAGAAAATAGTTTGGTGGAAGAAGAAAAAAAAAATAATAATAAAAAACTAATTGTTTAGAGAACAATTGAAGGTCTTTCCACCAATTTTAATATGAAAGTAGTAAAAAAATTAAAACAATTAGGTTAAAAATGTCATTTCAATGGTCAAATGATAGCTTATTGTACGCTGATTCCAAAGATATATGGTTTTTATACAATATTTTTTTAAATAAGGGAGATAATTTGTTACTTCCGGTTTGAAAAATGATACTTCCGATACTATCTGAATATTTCCTTGACACTGATTCCAAAAATATCTGGTTCTATATACTTTTATATTAAGAAAGTACAAAATATAGCTACTTCCGGTTTACACAAGGTCACTTCCGGTTGTTTTTTCAAGGTTTAATGGTTTGATACCTATTGCCAAAAGTCTCATGGCTTTATCATGTATACATATGAAGTAAAAGCAAAGGTCAAAATCTAGAACGTCAAATAAAGCTATGACCTTGAGATCAATTTCAAGGTCATAAACCAATGACCTCAAATCAAAAGACCATAGATCTTTTTTATATTTAGTTAATGAGTTATATCACCATACGCGTATTAATAAATACAAGAGGGGAGAAAACTTCCTTTTACGTTCAACGTACCCTTGCAATCAAAATTTACGTGTTACGACATGTCGCAAATAACAATTTAGTAAAAATAATTTGTCGATATCTTATACGGTTTTTGGAAATAAGTGAAAAAAAGCCAAATTCAAACTTTAAAATATGACCTTGACCTTTGACTTTGACCTAATTTTAATTTTTTTGGACAACAGACCTCAAATCAAAAGATCCTAGGTCTCTATCACTTATGGTTTACAAGATAGAAATGCATATCACTTATAGCAAATGCATAAGGGAAAATAACTCTCATATGGAGCGTTCATATTGCTTCGGTCAAAATAGAACAAATCATGCGAAGGATATAACGAGCAATTTTATAAAATAAATTTGTCGCTTTCTTTTACGGTTACGGAGGAGATGTAGTCACAAGGAAAACATTGTTTGGGGAGATAACTCTTACAATGAAAATTGTTCGGCTTAGCATCGGTGAAAATAAAAAGCGCATAAACTATATGATACTATATAAGAAAAATGTTACGCGAGAACAAAATTTGGCGGAAGAAAATAATAATAATCAGAACAAATACAATAGGTCTTTCCACAGAAAAGTGAAAAGACCTAATAATTAAAAAACCAATTGTTCAGAGAACAATTGAAGGTCTTTCCACATTAATTTTTAAAGTTATTGAAAAGAAGCTAGTTCCTGTTTACTCAAAGCTAAAATTGGCATCCAATCATAAGTTTCTTCATACTAATGCGATAAATAAGTGGTTTCTATATACTTCTGAGTGAAATAAGGGAGATAATGTGCTACTTCCGGTGAAGTAAATATCACTTCCGATCTCATATGATAGCTTCTGTCACTGATTCCAAAAATATATAGTTTCTATATACTTTTGCCTGTAAACCAGGAGATAATTGGCCACTTCCGGTTGATCGAAAAACACATCTAGTCTTTGGGGATAAGTTAATGTATTTAAATTACAAAATATATGGATTCCGAGTACTATTCCATGAAAAAAGTGCAAAAATGGCTACTTCCAGTTTTCTCAAGTTCACTTCCGGTTGTCATTTTTCAAGGTCATATGCCATCCAACCTTTTGTATAAGGTCCTATGGCTTTATAAAGAACCAAGTTGCAGTAATAATCAATTAACCTTATAATTAGACATAACTCCTAAAAGATGTCATAAGATTGTTTCAAATCAAATATAATATATCTTCATTACAATAAAGCAACCATTTTGCACTTGATCTTTTATAATATATATCTTTTAAAGTGTTGGAGAAAATGCAAAAACAAGGGAAAGTCAAAATTTAGAACTTGACCTTGACCTTTGACCTTGACTTTATTTTCTAAGTAAGGACCTAGGGTCCTCAAATAAAAAGATTCCAGGGTTATACGGTTAAAAGTTAATGAGTTAAAAACAAAACATACCGACGAATTTTTTTGGTAAAGGTAGATAACTCCTACAAAATTTCATGGAAACGCTTCGATCCAAATTAGCCAAAAATTCCTGAGGATGTAATTTACAATTTAGAAAAATAATTTTGTCGATATCTTTTTTTGTTACGAAGGAGATGCACACACTTGATAAACAGTGAATAGGGAGATAACTCTTACAAAGAAAATTGTTTGTCTTAGCAGGGTGAAATTTAAAAGAGCATAAACTATACGATACAATATAAGAAATATCTAAGCGACATATTGCGAAACAAATATTTATCGCAAGAACAAAATCAGGCCGAAAAAAAAAAAAAATAATTATAATAATTGAAAACCAATTGTTCAGAGAACAATTGAAGGTCTATTCACAGCAATTTTTAAATTTATTGAAAATAAGCTAGTTCGTGTTTACTTAAAGTTAAAATTGGCATCTTATCATCAGTTTCTTCATACTGATGCGATAGATAAGTGGTTTGTATATACTTCTGAGTGAAATAAGGTAGATAATAAGCTACTTCCGGTGAGGTAAATGTCACTTCCGGTCTCATATAATAGTTTCTTTCACACTGATTCCAAAAATATATAGTTTCTATATACTTATGCTTGTAAACCAGGAGATAATTGGCCACTTCCGGTTTATAGAAATTCATTTCTAGTCTTCAGTGATAATTGATGTATTAAAATTACAAAATATATGGATTCCGAGTACTTTTCCATGAAGAAAGTGCAAAAATGGCTACTTCCGGTTTTCTCAAGGTCACTTCCGGTTGTCATTTTTCAAGGTCATATGTCATCCAACCTTTTGTAAAAGGTCATATGGCTTTATAATGAACCAAGTTGAAGTAATAATCAATTAACCTTTTAATTGGACATTTTAGGGGCACTTACTCCTATAAGATGCCATTAGATTGTTTCAGACCAAATGTAACATATCTTCATTACAATAAAGCAAACATTTTGCACTTGTTGTTTCGTGTATATCTTTAAAATGATTGAGAAAATGCAAATACAAGGAAAAGTCAAAATTGATAACTTGACCTTGACCTTTGACCTTGACCTCATTTTCTAAGTCTTCGCTTCGATCTTAATAGGCAAAAATTCCAAAGGATGAAACGAACAATTTATAAAAAAGAATTTTGTCGATATCTTTTTTTGTTACGAAGATGCACACACTTGATAAACAGTGAATAGGGAGATAACTCTTACAAAGAAAATTGTTCGGCTTAAAATGGGTGAAAATAAAAAGTGCATAAACTGTATGATATTATATAAGAAATATCTTAGCGACGTATTGCGAAACAAAAATTTTACGCGATAACAAAATTTGGCGGAAGAAAAAATAATAATCAGAACAAATACAATAGGTCTTTCCACAGAAAAGTGGAAAGACCTAATAATCAGAACAAATACAATAGGTCTTTCCACAGAAAAGTTGAAAGACCTAATAATAATAATAATAATCAGAACAAATACAATAGATCTTTCCACAGAAAAGTGGAAAGACCTAATAATCAGAACAAATACAATAGGTCTTTCCACAGAAAAGTGGAAAGACCTAATAATAATAATCAGAACAAATACAATAGGTCTTTTCCACAGAAAAGGGGAAAGACCTAATAATCAGAACAAATACAATAGGTCTTTCCACAGAAAAGTGGAAAGACCTAATAATAATAATAATAATAATCAGAACAAATATAATAGATCTTTCCACAGAAAAGTGGAAAGACCTAATAATCAGAACAAATACAATAGGTCTTTCCACAGAAAAGTGGAAAGACCTAATAATAATTAGAACAAAATCAAAAGGTCTTTCCACAGAAAAGTGGAAAGACCTAATAACAACCAAAGTCAAGAAGAGACAATTAAAATACAATAAAACAAAATCAAGTATATCTATATATATAACAATATCAATAAACATCATAGATAGCAATTTTATGATGCACACAAATCACTGTCCAATTGTGATGTACATCAACATCTTAATAATTCTACATGAATTATTATAAAGCCTAAAAATGAGTACGAAAAAAGATAGATCTCCCCTAACATATACACAAAGATTTAAATTAATTTCCATTTACTTTCAAATTTCTCTCTTGCTTGAGGTGATCTGTAAAAGGAGGTAGACATATTTTCTATTTGGTAGGAATTTTAATCATAGCTGTCGCACCTGTAAGAGTTGGTAATGAAGTGTTAAAGCGACATGTATAAATGTAAAACATCCCATGACTCTGACCCAAGAACAATATTTTTTGCATTTAATATTAAAGTTAAATTACATTTGATTTGAAAAAGTGTTGAAATTTCTATCCATAAATTTCTCGAGTACATTCCCAGAAAAGATGACTTATAGTTTCTTTAGTTTCATTACAGAAATTGGTTTCTGTTAACTCATATTTCTGCAATAATGCATTTGTAGCGAGAGTCCTATGCATAATCTTAAACTGGACCATACTTAATTTGTTGTTTTTAGTACAAAAAAAGGATAAACTATAAATTAAATCCTAATTTTCTATATGAGTGCTTAGTTCTTCACTCATTTTGTCTTGCTGTTTTGTAGGACGTCTGTATACCTTAACAAGATTTTTTTATAAAAGAATTGACATGATTTTTTAATAAATTCTAATTTTTCATTTGATATGCACATTATTTTCTCTGAGGCAGTGATTATATCTTTGCAAGCTTTTGTCATCATATGAAGTATAGAATGGTATTCCAAGAAATTAATATTAAGATTATATATTTTCTGCTGAATTCCTTCAAAGTCAAAAATTCACTGTTCTCATCAAGTAAATCACCTACAAAGAAAACTCCTGATTCGCACCAACTCTGGTAAAAGACAGTTTTATTATTTATCGTCAAACTTTTGTTTAGCCATATGGATTGTTTCATGATCCCTTCAGCAGTGTCATTAGTGACAGTGTTTTGGATATTCCAGTTTAGTTAAATGTCTTTCCAAAAATTATTAAAGTTTGAAGAAAACGTTTAGATACCATCAGGGGTCATCAACCATTTTTTGTCGGCTCCAAATCTGTTGTATTGATCTATTAATAGTGTTTTTCCATGGGGATATATTCAAGGGTCTAAACGTTTATTTATCCATGTCATCTTTAGTGAATAACAAAAAAATTATATATCTGGCATTTTCAACCCCCTCCCCCTTTTTCATACAACCCTATCATAAATTTTCTTTTAATCTTATCTGGTTTTCCTGACCGCAGGAAACTAAAGAAAATATTTGAATTTGTTTTATTCTATACACAGGTGGGTTTGGCAAAACTGTCAATTACAGAATTAGAATAGGTAGAGCTAATGATTTATTAACAGTAATCTCTCCCTATAGGTTAAATCTCTATATACCCAGGAATTAAGTAAGCTCTGTATTTATTTTATTTTTTCCTCAAAATAAACAAGCGTTTTATTTTCACTAAACTGATCAAATGTTATTCCTAAACGTTTAAATTTTATGGCTTCAGTTTTATCAAAGTTAGCCCTTAGTCCAGCACACTCAGAGAATTTTTTTAAAGTATATAAGCATTTTTCTACAGTTTGCTCATTCTCATCTAATAAAAGACACGAGTCATCTGCATACTGGCTTAGTATATATTCAGAGTCATTTATGTTAATACCATTTATCTCTGGGTTGTTTTTAAGTGCAGCACTCATACGTTCTAAAGATAATATAAAGAGATAAGGAGACAAGGAGATAATGAATCTTGAGAGCAGTGTCCATTGTTTACAATACAGCTCTGAGATTCTGAATATAATATCTGGACCCTTTTACAAACAATAGGACCAAAACCCCAAAAAGAAAAAACCAAGTCAATAAATGACCATTCAAGAGTATCAAATGCTTTCTCAAAGTCTGATAAAAGTAAAAGACCTCGAAGATTCTCTTCTTCTGCACTTTCTATAATGTCTAGATTAAGCCTAGTGCATTCTCCAATATACCTTCCCTTTATGAAACCTTGTTGTGTTTCACTGATTATATTCCCATGAAACGGTTTTATTCTATTTGCTAAAGCAGCTGATGCAATTTTTGTATCAACATTTAATATTAAAAGTGATTGGTCTCCAGTTTTTCAATTGAAATTTTGATTTGCCCTTTTTTGGGATGCAGGTTAATACTCCTTGTTTCTGACTTACAGAAAAGGTTCCAGTTTCTAAGCTATAATTAAAAGATTTTATAATAAATTCATGGAAGTCTATCAAAGAGAATTTATAAAATTCCTGGAGATATACTATTTTTCATATTTTTCAATGCATTTAAGCATTCATTGGCATTCAAGTTACCCTCTGCCTGTAGCCGCTGTTCATCAGAGAGTTTGCGGATGAAAGGATTATTTTCATAAAAAAAATAGATTTTTATGTTCTTGATTTGTTGATTTTTGATTAAGAATTTCCTCTCCATTATCCTTAATTAATTTTGGAATTATTTCTCATTATAATTTCTTTTATCTAGATTACAAAAATAGTTAGTACATTTTTAACCTTCTGCTACCCATCTTGCATTTGCTCTCGCCATTATACCTGTTACTTTTTTCTCTAAGTGTTGAACAAGTTCATCTTCTTAAATATCAATTTCTGTATTTATTAATTCTGAGGGATCTGTATCATAATTTTCACCGAATTTAGCTAACTTAAGTTCTAAATCATTTTCAGTTTTTGTGTTTTTCTTTTTTATATAACTGGCATATGATATTGTTTTTCCTCTTATCATACATTTTAAGAGTTCCCACAACATGTGTGGGTTTACTGATAATTCCGTTTCTAGTTCATTTCCAGGCAGAGAGTATTGATTTATAGTTTCCCTAATGCAACTTTTTACTTCAGTTACATAGACCATATCATGTAGTAAGCTATTATTAAATTTCCATGTACCTTTACCTTTAGTTTGATTGTAAAACTGTAAGGTCATGTACACTGGAGAATGATCAGACCTATAACTTATATCCATGTCTACATTTTTAACAAATGGTTCAAGGTCTGACGAAATCAAAAAGTAATCTGAACGGCTTTGCTTAAGCCCGGTCCACGCCATGTAAATCTTTTAGTATCCGGATTTAAAGCTATCCATATATCAACAAGGTCCAGGGACTCTATCATATCTAAAATTTTATCATGCGCTTTTATATTGATTTAGCACTATAGTTTGAGGTGTCCTTATCAAAGTCTTGCACCACATTCCAGTCTCCAGCCATAATAATTGAGCTATTTCTTATACCAGATACTAGACTTTTTATATTTAAAAAATAAGTTGGAGAGTCCCCATTGGGACCATATAATGCCACAAGAGACATTCGATAATCTTGAATGGTCATATCTAGAATGATAAAATTGCCTTCCTGGTCCTTTTTTTTCTTGATGAATAATAAATGTAAAACTATTTTTTATTAAGATTGCTACCCCTTTTGAGCGGCTGGAGCAAGAGCTAAAATATGCCTTATACCCCACTCATGTAACCACTGTTATCTTTAGTACAATGATTATGTGTATCTGTTAATATAGTTATATTCTATTTCTTCCTATATCTTGAAAACAAATCTCTTTTTTTAAACTCCTCTGACAGACCTACAGTTAAGAGCACCTATTTTTAAACTAGTCATTTATCTGAAATGTTCAATAGATGTATTATGTAATTCTATCTAACAGTCAAACGTTTTCAAAAGTATATTATGATGGTATTTTATCCTTGATGTTTTTAACATACTGTCAAATATATGATATCATACCTTTAGACATCTGTAAAAAATATATAGAGCATATAAGATCACACTGGGCTTGGTAGCAATTCAGGATTTTCAATATAATATTTCCCCACCCTATTGAATTCCCTCCCTTTTCAATCCCCCTTTTCCGGGTCATACTCGGTAGTAACCAAATTTGCAATACCATGAATAAGTTGTTTAAATTTGTTGAATTGTTTGGTCCTGGTATAATAAAAATTTGGAAACAGATTTGCAAATAAATCATTTTCTCCTCATAAACTATAGAAAACTTTAACCAAAATTACATACAATTCCCCTGAATCCCAAATATTGTGGGTACAACATGGTACAACATTCTCTTTACAGTAAATGTGCAAAGTTTACAAGCCACTAGACTCTGAGGAGCATTTGAAATACTTATAACTATACAGTGCATTTTAGACAAAACAACACATGTAAAACAGGGACAAAACATGTACACACATACCAACCTTTACTACTACACATGCATGAGTGACAATCAAAAAAGATAAAGAAAAATAAATAAATGATTATAAGCATAATATTGCAGCAAGTGAATAAACATAGCAAGCAACATGCTATCACAAAATTAAAGATTAAGATAAAACAGCAAAAACATAATGCAGTAAGCAGATCAGCATTTCAGTCAACATGATAACACCAAAACTATCAGCATGCACAACTTTGTCCTAAGCTGCCATTCAATGTAGGAATTAATTTTGAAAAAGTTCTAAATGTTTCTAGTTACTTATCTATATTGGTTTGGCAGCTCACTCCGAAATCAAAGACGTTATGTGTAAATAAATAAAGACCATACCTCGTAATTCTAAAGTGAGTTATATCCACAGTCTGATTGTATCTAGAAGAAAAGATATTAATCCATAATATTTATCAGACCATGTCAATACTGTACACACTTTCATAATATTTCTTTCTTTTTCGTGTATTAATCTTACTAATTAGAGAAATGAAATTTGATAATAACAAACAGATACATGTGTTGGACCAAGGTTGCTAGGTTAAACCATGTTCTTACTTTGTATACATGTAAACAGCGCATAAAACAGTTAGGTTTGTACAAGTCAGAAAACTCTTGGGTAACAATGCCCAAAAGGTATTTCACATTCGTATGAAATGTCACCCACAACATAAGTTTGATTCTGTGAGCATTCCTCTCACTGTAAGTCTTTACATGCGAACTATCCGTCGTCCGATACCAGATACCCCCGGTACTCAGAGTTGGGTGGGCTATCTGACCTGGCCGCCAGCCTCGTCTCTTGATACTTTGTGTAAGGCCTAAGGGCCGATAAGGTATTTGTATAAGGCCTAATGGCCGAAAAAGTAGAGTGAAGCAAACGTATTCAATATAGAGCTTAAGTATTTACTGTGATTCTTGTTAACTCAAATCTACCTACTACTACTTTCTATTTTTCCAAGTATTTGAAAGATAAATCAATAAATATATACTGTGACGAGGCATATGATTAACTGCATGTGTTTTTACACGGAGGCATCCATTTTCTTATGTTTGTAGCAGAACAAAACTCTAGAGATACTCCGAGTATCTCAATGTTTACATTATGGATACACAAGACTCCGGAAAATATACAGATATGCCACACCCACTATTCACGTTAAGACAAGTCACTAATGAGAGGAGAACTCACGAATAACACAAATATTGTTATATGAAACTTAATCAGACGAAATACGAAATAGAGTAACGAGAAAATATACATTTAAATAAATATACAAACAAACAAACAAAAAAGTAAATAAAGGAGAAAAAATAAAGAAGTTTTTATTTCTGAATCAATGTCCGTGTAAATCAAGCGAAAATTAATTCGATTTTCACAGCGATCGCTGTAATGCACATAGGTTTGGGGTCTTTTCTTTAAAAGTTGGACGAAAGGTTGCTCTCTCAAATACACTTGTCAGCATCTTTTTTTCTCGTCACTGGACGTCTTACTACTTTCTGCTAGTAGTTCACCCGGACGAACTGCAAGTGATGGTGGAAGGTCCGGGACTACGCTGTATAGGAAAAGTTTGAAGAAGGATAGCCTGGTACACTTTTTTAGGCGAAATCATTAACGTCTACTGCTACTTCAAAAATTATGGATCGGTTCTGTAAGAGAATGCCTGCAACTGTGCATCCATCAAATTGAATGATACTGCTGTGACTAAACATACAACTCATTACAATGGCGACAATTGAAACAATGAAACACGTACTACGGAATTCGGACATGGATTATTGTTGCGTGGTTGCTCTGTGGTCGGATAAGTTGGTCATTGTGGTAGCTGAGTATTTGATAGGTGGTGGTATTCATGATGTCTGCAGTAACCATGATCCGTAGTACATCTGGTAGTATGTATAACTAGAGGCTCTCAAGAGCCTGTGTCGCTCACCTGTATTTACTGATGCTTTGGAAATCATGTAAAAAAAGGTTAAAATCATAATTAATAGTATTAGATATTAGATATCATAATCATATCTAAGATAATAACAAAAGACTGCAAAATTTTTGTAAAATTACTAACTCAGGGGCAGCAACCCAACAACAGGTTGTCGGATTCGTCTGAAAATTTCAGGGCAGATAAATCTAAATCTGATGAACATTTTTGCCACCTGTCAGATATGCTCTAAATGCTTTAGTTTCAGAGATATAAACCAAAAACTGCATTTTACCCCTATGTTCTATTTTTAACCAAGTCGGCCATGATGGTTGGAAAGCGGGGTCATCGGACAAATTTTTTAAACTAGATACCCTAATAATGATTATGGCTAAGTATGGTTAAATTTGTCTCAGTAGTTTCAGAGAAGAAGATTTTTGTAAAAGATTACAAAAATTTACAAAAAATTGTTAAAAATTGACTATTAAGGGCAATAACTCCTAAAGGGGTCGACTGACAATTTTGATCATGACAACTTATTTGTAGATCTTACTTTGCTGAACATTATTGCTGTTTACAGTTTATCTCTATCTATAATAATATTCAAGATAATAACCAAAAACTGCAAATTTTCCTTAAAATTACCAATTCAGGGGCAGCAACCCAACAACAAGTTGTCAGATTTGTCTGAAAATTTCATGGCAGGTAGATCTTGTCCTGATAATCAGTTTTACCCTGTCAGATTTACTCTTAATGCTTTGGTTTCAGAGATATAAGCCAAAATCTACATTTTACCCCTATGTTCTATTTTTAGCCATGGCGGCCATCTTGGTTGGTTGGTGGGGTCGTCGGACACATTTTTAAACTATATACCCTAATTATGATTGTGGCCAAGTTTGGTTAAATTTGGCCCAGTGGTTTCAGAGGAGAAGATTTTTGTAAAAAGCTAACGACGACGTTTTTTTCATTCTCATTTTCTCAGCAGAACCCGACCACACCGAAAGCCAGTAGCATTTAACTTAGACGGGTACAACATGTAAAAACTGGTCCTTTATCTACTGTCTGCATGGAAATAAACACTTATCCTGTCCCTAAAACTTAAATAAAGAAATCCAAAAACGTGATCCATTTTGACAGAGAAGCAATGAAGGTGCCACAATTCACTAAAAAGTAAAATAACAAAAATACCCAACTCCAATGAAAGTTCAAAACGGAGAGTCCCTTATAAAATGGCAAAATCAAAAGCTCAAACACATCACACGAATGGAAAACAACTGTCATATTCCTGACTTGGTATTGGCATTTCTTTATGTAGAAAATCGTGGATTGAACTTGGTCTTATAGCTAGCTAAACCTCTCGCTTGTTTGACAGTCGCATAAAATTCCATTATATTGACAATAATTAGTATAAAAACAACCAAATATGTCAACATATAACAAAATGACATATAGACAAAGCACATAAGCAAAAATGAAAGACAAGAATACAAAAATGACCATAGCACAAAAACACAATGGCGGGATGCATAAGTACCGAACCACGTCAAAGGGATATTACCAAAAAATAGACCAAACAGTAAAGGTTTATAATTTGCAAAGACAAATAAAAGAACACTATAACACGTAATTAAGATGATAAACAACGTCAGTATCTAGAATCTATACTTCATGACTATCATGTATTATTTGTGAAGTTGATACGGAATATTTATTAACGATGTCTTGGTATCTTCCGATGAACTTTTTCAGAAAAAGGACGAGACGTTCTTTGACATAACCCTGGTTCATCAACTTTCTGCTCAGACACTGGTTACGTTTTATAAAGTCTGAGTAGCAGCTGCAAGCTCTTGAATACCGAATGAGTTGGGAAATGTATATCCCATATGCAGGTAAAGTTGGTATTATGCTACTAAGGTGGGGGGAAATTGAAAATTTCAAAAATAAAATCGTCTCGTTTGTCATAGATTCTGGTACTGAGATGACCACTTATGTCAAGTTCAAGGTAAAAGTCTAAATGATCTGGCTTCTTTGATCTTCTTGTTTTTGACAAGTGTCTGAAGGATCTAATCGATTTACGAGATTTAATGTTCCTCCACATTTTTCGTGATTTATGGTTGTCATGGTGCATTGAACACTGTAGAAAGTCCTTGAGCAAGGGCAAATCGTACCAGAATAAGGGTATCACACCCTATTTATGGTCAAATCTCAGATCCAGCGTATCGCGTGATAGATTTATACTATCGTGTCTCATATTTAAGATAACGTTTCACATATTTATTGTATGACGTCATCGTTTATTTGCTATGTCATCATTCATAGGCCCTCATACGATCCTCATGATCAATCTATTTTACTCCTATCCATAATTAACCTTTTCCCACATTAAAACAATATATATGCTAAAAAGTAGTTGCTTTCTTTTTGTCTTGTATTGTAATAATTGAAACCCAAATTTGGGTATTTTTCACCAAATTTTTATATGAACTTTTAAACAGGTACAGCCAAACTTCAAAACCAAATCTTTGTTTCTATAAAAGAATCAATAAAGTAACTAAAACCACGGGCATAGGGAAGAGTGTGGCTATATAAACGCCGTTCGACGGGTCAAAGGAACATCACCGCCCAAACAAGAAGTATTGAAATAGAAATCGAAAAATTGCCCCTTTTGTCGTAAATCTTATATAAAGTTTCCCATGTGAAACTGGAATATCTAAATCAAGAAAAAGACATTAATTACTGTTTACATAAGATGCATTTAAAATAGTCTCCCTTGTGTACATTTTGGCTACATATTAAGAGAATCCTTGATTATTAAAAGAATATGTATCATCAAAGTAAACGTAAGTGTTGGTGAATTTATCAATTAAATAACTAAATTGAATTAGGTTTAAAGGATCTTAACTGAATTTCCCATACACTGTCATTTATAACAACACAGGACCAATTCTGCTTTCAAAGGGGCACAATTGGTGTTCATTGGAATATCGATAAGCTTTATTGCCTGAAACGTACCTAGATGTTGTCTAGAAGGAAATGTACGACTTTGATCATCTCATCACACTTCTAGTAAGCATATTTACCTTTTAAAATACAGAAGAAGTCTTTTTATGACTTAAAGCAAATAACTTTTGATATTTTTTTTCAAAAGACCATTTAATTAGATATTAATCATTTGTTTGATCAGGTTGTGTATAAGTGTACCGACATTCGAACCCGTATTCTCGGCATTTCTGAAATCCCAGTGATTATAGACTGTACTCAAAAACCCAACCATTCGAATGATACATTTTGATTTTTGACAAAACATTTCATCCAAAACAATGAACAAGCCATATTCTCTAAACTAGTACAGGGGAAGCCAACTTTCGAACCCGATCCATATATTTATGGTAATTTATGTTGTATGAAGAACTCCAAGTATTTTAATACATAGATATAAACATAATCTGCACCATAAATATAAATATTGAATTGTTTTTAACAGTTTTTTAATTTTGAATGTGCTACTTTTATATATATGGTAATTGGCAACATTATCATGATAATCATTCATTACTCTAGTATGAATTGAATAATGGGGGGAAAGTTAATGATGACTTTGGCTATATCCCTTACCACATGTACCGCATCTCTATTCATAAAATGACATAGAAAATGGAAGGCACCAGGTGATATTTCCAGGGATCATGAACATGTAAAGGTTAGACAGGACATGTTGGATAAAATTATACAATGAATAACAACCATGGTGAAGGGGAGACATTCCGATCTATATCAATAGATACTAAAACAGAATGGAAGGGTCACACTTCACTATTGGGATAACCACAATCATTTTGCTCACTTTTATTCAATTGCTTTTCTGATTACTTTAACTGATGACAAATAAGTAGGAGGTGACACTTCCATTTTTTAAATGGGTCATTACATTAATATTGACAAAAGTAATTAATTGTTTTTGTTTTTGTTATTTTCATAATTAAATATTAACTGTACACTGTTACGTGGTTTTATACATATGGCAAAATTTGGGGTACTTCCCTAATTTGCATACCAGCCATATTGCCTTATCATGACGACAGCCATTATAATATGATTATACAAGCCCCTAAAATAAAAATTCAAATATGCCAATTCCTAAGACGAATCAACAATTTGTTCGCATATAGATGAATTATATATGTTTTTTGCCTTCTTTTAGTGTAGAAATGAACATTGTCTACTTTGAAAACTTTCCAGTTTAAAACAATCGGAAGCGTAACCGTAGTATAATTGCTATATAAAATAACGAGAAATCGTATAACAGCAAGGTTTGAAATAGAAATAAGGATACAAGAAGATATTGTTCATGATTTGTTCTGCATGTAGGGAAACATCTTTGAAGTTTAATTTTCAGGTTGAATAACTTTTATCTTACCTGCTTTCTTAAGTTTTCGGCCAAGTTGCTTTAAAATCATGATAATTTCACCCTTCCCAATAATAAATAGTCAAATTTTAAGCATTTTCCATTTGAATTACACAAAATATTTGTAAATATCCGCCAAAGGAAGTTTTCAAAGACACGTTAGTTTTAGATCCAAGACGAAAAAAGACTGAATCATCTGCAAACTCGATATAATTTATATTTTTAAACTTCAACTAAGGGAAGTAATTTAATCAAAAGGACCAAAGTCACGTTTTACAAATCATATGAATAAAGTACCTAGGATTTTGCCACATGACCAGTATTACTAATTATGAGTGCCAGTTATGTTGTATGTTCCATGTGGTCACACATATATCGAGGATAACACTCGCATAAAGCCGGGACAATATCTTTAATGAAATTCAAATGTAATATTTACACTGTTTTATCATCAGATGAACTCAATGACATTGTTGACAATCAAGTGCTTACATCTCATATATCCTAGTGAACATGAGATTAAGGATACTGCAGAATGTCTGCTTCATATGATGATAATCTCGATATTGAAATAGATTTACGACTCCAAACTAGAATATATGACAAACGTGATGATTTCAATTTTCCAATTGTCAACTTCCCATTTCTCAGTAGTAACATACCATCTGATCATCGTATTGTGTTTACATCTCTAAGTTAATATGTTACGCTTCTACAAATTCATACTATACAGACTTCATTAACAGGGATGTGCCTATAAATTGCTCCAACAGAGTAATGAGGAAGAAATCGACACAATAGAAGTCTACGTTTTCTTAGCGTCGTAACCACAATCCCGTCCTTTTTTCCCCGAATGTTACCTATCGAATTTGACTTATCACCGGGTTAGTACTGACATGAGCAACCACGACGGGTACCACATGTGAAGCAGGATCTGCTTACCCTTCCAGAGCACCTGAGATCACCTCCGGTTTTTGATGGGATTCGTGTTACTCAGTCTTTAGTTTTATATGTTGTGTTTTGTATTGTATGCTGTTGTTTGTCTTTTTGGTTTTTTTTTTTGTCATGGAGTTGTCAGTTTATTTTCGACTTATGAGTTTGAATTTCGCTTTGATATCTTTCGCCTCTCTTTTACTACCGCGATTAGATTGTCTGATACGATGTGTCGGTTTCCCAACTCACAATCGACTTGTTTTCGTGGTCTTACATCTTTAGATACTAGTATATAGAAGTCTGATCTGTAATTGTACTAATTGTGTCCTAATTCCAAGTGTGAATTCTCATAGCAGTTGATGCATGCATATCATTGGACGTTAAAGGGTCCGTGTTACACTTATCAATTCATTTTAATTTTTCAGTTTCACCAAATAATTAAAATTTCAAAATTCTAAAATTCATTTTAAAGTTTGATAGTTTAGATATTTAATCAGATTTTAAAAATACTAACTAAACGTGTATTTTGATTATCTCGCTTTTTGAAAGTTTTAATATTTTGATTTTTGATTAAGAAATTAAAAATAAAAAACTGGCAAAAAAAGAACATATGTATCATTTTCTCGTTGAAGGTACCTGTAAAGTTTGAAACGGAATAAAACGAAACGAAACGAAATATAACGAAAAGCAATGAAATGAACATTTTACTTAATAGTTAATGTATAATAAAACAAGATGTAGACGGATCTAAGCGGAGAAAAATTGAATAACAAAAAAAAATATTTCTCAAAAACGGAGAATTCATTTTATAATTTTGATAAACTTCAATTATGATCATTCTTGAATAGCAATAAAAGGAATGGAACGAATTTAATCATTATTAATTGCAAAAAGAATAATTTAAAGAAGAGCTTGTAGTTATTTAAACAAATCGAAAATCACATGAGATATCAGTATCCTGAAATTTTTAAAAGTATTGCATCTATTTAGAAAAGCACATTTTGTAAGCATGCATTAAATAGAAGCTAAGCGTTTCAGATAAATCATTCAGAACTATTTGGTTTTTCACAATTTAACAAAATATAATAGAGAATTCCGAATTTATTGGTCGAAACGGACAAAAGGAATTCTCGGTTTGTTAGTTAACTCCTTTTCCACTATTGTGTTTGTTCAACTCTTTTGCAAAAACGTCAATTGCTTGATAAAGCGCCCATCATTTAGAAGTAACAGTGAAAACTGACCAACTCGTAGTAAGCCAAATAATGTGGTAGGGTTGAATATGTAAATATTTTCTACTGTACGTTAAACCATAAAATGGTTCAATACACATGTATTCCCTCAAATTTGATTTCAGATTTTTTGTTTCGCTTTACGACTTCTTACTATCTGCATCCATGTCGGCAGATGAAATCGTTAAACGTTCAATTTGAAAGAATATCTTTAACCTTTTAACAATTATTTCGGTTCTTCTAAATCCTTGGCTTTCAAATATTCGGCTTTGATCGTTCCTGATGAAGGTAAATCCAGAAAAGCGCTTCGGTCGCATGCATTTTTTCACGTGTTGTTTTCATTTTTTATCGATTGTATGACGATCATATATTGCCTTTTATCATTGGTTTCAATTCTAAGTATTGGTACGGTAGGAATACCCATTGCCTCGAAAGTGGGAGGTTGTTGATATATGTTTTACACTGCTTACCAGCTATGCTTGCTGAATTTAAGAGTAAAACCAAATATTAGTAGCTTGGAGCCAGGATAATGTTAAAAGGTAGAACTTTTAACATCAAACTCAGCGTGTTGGTCTTGTAAAAGCTAAATACATTTATACTGTATAAACATATAACATAAACATTGTTTTCAGCCTGCATATTTATGTAATGGCTGCCGCTGTACGTTAAGCGCCCATCTATCCATGTGTAGCTATTGGCATTTTGATTAATGCGTGCCGTCAGTTTTAATATATGAGCAACACTATGTTAATTGTTTTAATGATTCATTTGTGAGGTAGTTTTGATAATGAAATATATTTTTTTTGTGTTGTCATTATGTTTGTGTATGCGTTGTTTTTTCTCTTTTGGAGAGGGCTTGCAGATGCTTATCCTGTTGCACCTTTTAATTTAATATATTTTAAACAAAACTGTTATTGGAAATAATTTTCAAACGTTCATATCAACGATAAACATATTAGTAAGTTGACGTGACCAATCTAAATGGTAATCTATTTTGGTTTCTGTTTGTCATATTTACTTTTTGTTTATTGTTTTAGCATAATTTATCTCTAAATTCTCATTTTATCATGTCGGGTGACACGGTAGGTATATTGTCCGGCTTAGATCGTGTTTTTCGGGTGAATCGGTCCACTTTTGTCGAGTGTAGATATATTCTAAGCACAAACTACTCACACTTTCCACGAATTTCTCTTAAAATTCAGCGTTTTACATTGTCCGGGTTTTTACAAAAGCTACATTTAAAACGTTAAAGTTTTTTAAACAAACGGTGCGGGGTTTTTGAAGAAAATGTGAATAAGAAAGAAGGCATTCTTGGTATTTAAAACTGGTTTTTTTCCCCAGTTATAATTGTAATTTAGTGAAGAACAATTAATATTTAATATTCCCAATACGTCACCAAACATATTACAATAATGATCAAATTTAACCATTTTCGACTTAATGCTTATTTTCTGTTCTAATAACATTTTACAATAACCTTGTAGTATTACCAGTATTACGATATATTAGAATTTATAATATAAGTCCTTTTTAAATCTGTCTTTAGAACCGAGTACAATCACTCATAATCTTTTCAATTTCATTTCATGCTACCTTTGTTTTTGCAGTCAATATTATTTTATGATTGATATATATTACAGTGGCGAACCCCTGAGTTTTAAAATACCCCCCTCCCCCTCCCCAAATAAAAAAAAACCACACACACAGAAAAAAAAAAAAAAAAAAAAATTGCAATATTAAAAAATAAAAAACACACACTTAATTCATCCAAAGTTCTATTTCCCATTGACAATAACATTTGAATTGAATTGAATATCCAATAGAAAATGAAAACAACTCTTTATAAATGTCATGCTTCCAAAGCACTTATCTTGATAAGCTTCATCCGGAACGGTCTAAGCTGAATATTTGAAAGCCGATGATGTATAAGATAGGAAACGGTTGAAGAGCTAAAAGATCAAAAGGGACCTAAAAATTAGCAAAATCCATCTAAAGTCAACTTTGCCTGAGGGAGTTGAACCTTAGTTTCTTTAAAATTGGTAAATTTGTATATACACAGTTTTAGATGATTTATTGTTGTTTTCTTAACATCCAATGGCAAATAGTTTATGCATGTTCAGGACCAGAACAGATTATCTAAAAATAAGGTAGGTCCTGTAATAGAGGCCGTTCGGGATGAAGGTCGAAAAGTTTAGAATGCCACTGGAAAATTAGGGTATATTGGATAGGGACAGAAATTTTGCCTTACAACAGGCTACCAACGGACCCCTCAAATAATTGTTGTAATGGTTCGTAACGTGCAGAGAGCGCGGCACTCTCTCTACATGCCCTATTCTGACCTGACATGACTGCATACTTGTACATCCCGCACAGCCAAACGCACGCCCCTCTTTGGCAAGGGTTTTATTGCCGGTCGGAATAGTACCTTAGTTACAATATTTATATTTCCGATTCCCCCTTGGAGATAAACAATTTTAGAAAGGTTTGTTATAAATGATGTCAGTACTCCTAATTTGTAAATGATGGGCGCTTTATCAAGCAAGTGACGTTTGTGCAAAAGTATACAACAAACACAATAGTGAAAAAGGAGTTAACTATTCAACCTAGAACTGTTCATTTCATTTCGTTTCGTTTCGTTTCGTTCGTTTTTATTCCGTTTCGCACTTTACAGGTACCCCAAACGCATTAATGATGCGTATGTTCTCTTTTTACCCGTTTTCTATTTTTAATATCTTAATCAAAAATATAAAAAAGCGAAATAATCAAAAGTGCACGTTAAGCTTAGTATTTTTAAAGTTTGATTAAATATCTGAACATATCTGAATGAATTTTAGAATTTTAAAATTTCAATTATTTGGTGAAAGTTTCAAAATTTCATGAAATTTCTAAAATTTGGAATGTTGATATTTTAAAACTTTGATAAAAAAAAAAAAAAAAAAAAACTAAAATTTTAAAACTTTTAAAATTTTGAATTGTTTAGTGTTACACAGATTTTAAAGCTGTCAACGCACAAGGTATTGCTCCTTTTTTGACCTCATGCGATTCCCTTATTTTTTTTTTTACCTTGATTTGTCTCTTTTTAATCGATTAATGAGATTTGGACATTGGCACTCTACTGTCGCCTTTATTTAGATATTACACTCTTAGATAACTGTACCAATTTAATCTTCGATTGAAATTGTAAGTTTTCACTGTCTAATGGTATTTTTCATAACTAAAAAAAACATTTGATAACAGATCATAAAAAGGTGTTCATTTAAAATTGATTAAGAGTATGACGTCATTTGTTATGTCTTATATCTCAGTTTATGGGACTTGTTTCGGTCAGTTTATACTACTCCTATCCATCATCAACCTTGTACAACATAAAACAAAATTATGTTGAAACATTGTTGTTTGGTGTCATATCAGTATCGTAATGACAATTTGCAACAATCGAAAATTGAGTCTTAATCATTTAAAAAAAATGTATTCACCTTTTAATCTACAATCGTCATAGTAGGGGTTCATTCAAAGACTAATTCTTTCATTGCCTGGTGGTCACAATAGTACCTCATACCATTATATGTTTTCAATTTCATATGAACAACGTACACAAGAACTCCGACCACCTAATTAAACAATATAAGATTTAGAAGATGTTGTATGAATGCCAATGAGACAACTGTCCACCAGAGACTAGATGTAAGCAACTTTATCTTATCGTACGCCATTCAACAATAAGCAAAACCCATACCAGCTATTAAAAGCACTTACATGACAAATTTAAAAAACAAAAACTGTTGTTTTGTTTCTGTCTGATATGTATTAATTGGAACGTACATTTGAGTCTTAACCTTTTATATCATTTTTTTCGCTTCTTTTCATTATAATTACACAAACAAATATACAAACACTTTTTACTTTTTGCTTCATTAACTTTTTCAGGTGATTTCGAACTTCGAGATACAGTTATTTGGATTTTACTATAATAATGAATCTACAATCTTAATAATAGAGTTTCAATTCATGAAAATGTTGATTGCATTTTTGAGTGAAGATCAAAATAGTTCATACCGTCATATATTTTCATTCTATATGAGAACAAAGAAACACGTATAAGCTCCGCACACCTGATTAAACAATGCAAAAATAAGTAGAAGTGGTAGAATGGAAGTGAGACAACATCACCAGAAACCAATTGTCGATGAATACTATAGGTCACTGAAAGACCTCCATGAATGACCAAATAAGTAGTGATTTGGCAGTATTAGGCATGTTAGTACATTTGTGTCCATATACAGTTTTCAAGCTGGAACTAGTATGAAAGTTGCTTTTTTTTTTGATTTTCGCTAAATTTTGAACAACTGAAAGATTAAACTTTGTCATTAATGATACTCTTTTGCGTTATTTGTCAAGATATCTCCTGAGCTAGAACTTTTGTATTATACAGAAAATGTGTAAAGATTACATAAATTATTACTAAATATAACCATTTCAACATCACTGTTTGATAAATAAAACCTTCTTGACATTATATTCTTGGATGTAGTAGGAGCATCATCTTTGTAAAGTATATTTTAGTTCGATTTGTTATGGGTTGATCCATAAAGTTTTGACAACAATTATTATAATAGTTATTACGGAATGCAACTATTGGATTTATTTTTCGTGTGAATAATAGGTGGGTTTTTTTGGGGTTTTTTTTCCCCGGGAAACTACGTTATTTCACTACAGTCAAAGTAATAATAATATATAATCGATCATAATCATCCTCTAATAGAGGCCGTTCGGGATGAAGGTCGAAAAAATTAGAATGCCACTGGAAAATTAGGGTATATTGGATAGGGACAGATATTTTGCCTTACAACAGGCTACCAACGGACCCCTCAAATAATTGTTGTAATGGTTCGTAACGTGCAGAGAGCGCGGCACTCTCTCTACACGCCCTATTCTGACCTGACGTGACTGCATACTTGTACATCCCGCACAGCCAAACGAACGCCCCTCTTTGGCAAGGGTTTTATTGCCGGTCGGAATAGTACCTTAGTGACAATATTTATATTTTTCGATTCCCCCTTGGAGATAAACAATTTTAGAAAGGTTTGTTATAAATGATGTCAGTACTCCTAATTTGTAAATGATAGGCGCTTTATCAAGCAAGTGACGTTTGTGCAAAAGTATACAACAAACACAATAGTGAAAAAGGAGTTAACTATTCAACCTAGAATTTTTTTGTCTATTTTGACCAATAAATTCGAAATTCGCTGTTATCTTTTGATTAATTGTGATAACCAAATAGTTCTGAAAGAATTATCTGAAACGCTTGGCTTATGCTAGAGATTTTTTTTTTAAAGTAAACTAATCTGTTTAATGCAGCTTTAAATAGGTTTAAAAATTGTGTGTTTTTCCAAAAGATGCAAAACCTTAAAAATGTCATGATACTGTTATCTCATGTGATGTCCAATTTGTTTAATGAAATACAACATCTTCTTTAAATAATGTTTTTGCAATTAAAAAAATGATTAAATATGTTTCGTGCTTTTTATTCCTAACTAAGAATGATTATAATCAGAACCGTGTTTCTTATTCTAAAAATGATTCCCCGCTTTTGAGAACTATTTATTTTGTTATTCAATTTTTCACCGCTTACAACCGTCTGCCTCTTGTTATTTTTTATACATTAACTTTTAAGTAAACTTTACTGTTCATTTCATTTCGTTTCGTTTCATTTCGTTTCGTTTCGTTTCGTTCGTTTTTATTCCGTTTCGCACTTTACAGGTACCCCAAACGCATTATTGTTGATGCGTATGTTCTCTTTTTGCCCGTTTTCTATTTTTAATATCTTAATCAAAAATATAAAAAAGCGAAATAATCAAAAGTGCAGGTTAAGCTTAGTATTTTTAAAGTTTGATTAAATATCTAAACATATCTAAATGAATTTTAGAATTTTAAAATTTCAATTATTTGGTGAAAGTTTCAAAATTTCATGAAATTTCTAAAATTTGGAATGTTGATATTTTAAAACTTTGATCAAAAATAAAAAAAAAAAACTAAAATTTTAAAACTTTTAAAATTTTAAATTGTTTAGTGTTACACAGATTTTAAAGCTGTCAACGCACAAGGTATTGCTCCTTTTTTGACTTCATGCAATTCCCTTAATTTTTTTTTACCTTGATTTGTCTCTTTTTAATCGATTAATGAGATTTGGACATTGGCAATCTACTGTCGCCTTTATTTAGATATTACACTCTTAGATAACTGTACCAATTTAATCTTCGATTGAAATTGTAAGTTTTCACTGTCTAATGGTATTTTCATAACTAAAAAAACATTTGATAACAGATCATAAAAAGGTGTTCATTTAAAATTGATTAAGAGTATGACGTCATTTGTTATGTCTTATATCTCAGTTTATGGGACTTGTTTCGGTCAGTTTATACTACTCCTACCCATCATCAACCTTGTACAACATAAAACAAAATTATGTTGAAACATTGTTGTTTGGTGTCATATCAGTATCGTAATGACAATTTGCAACAATCGAAAATTGAGTCTTAATCATTTAAAAAAAATGTATTCACCTTTTAATCTACAATGGTTATAGTAGGGGTTCATTCAAAGACTAATTCTTTCATTGCCTGGTGATCACAATACCTCATACCATTATATGTTTTCAATTTCATATGAACAATGTACACAAGAACTATAAGCTCCGACCACCTAATTAATAATATAAGATTTAGAAGATGTTGTATGAATGCCAATGAGACAACTGTCCACCAGAGACTAGATGTAAGCAACTTATCTTATCGTACGCCATTCAACAATAAGCAAAACCCATACCAGCTATAAAAAGCCCTTACATGAAAAATTTAAAAAACAAAAACTGTTGTTTTGTTTCTGTCTGATATGTATTAATTGGAACTCAAATTTGGGTCTTAACCTTTTATATCATTTTTTTCGCTTCTTTTCATTATAATTACACAAACAAATATGCAAACTCTTTTTCCTTTTTGCTACATTAACTTTTTCAGGTGATTTCGAACTTCGAGATACAGTTATTTGTATTTTACTATAATAATGAATCTACAATCTTAATAATAGGGTTTCAATTCATGAAAATATTGATTGCATTTTTGAGTGAAGATCAAAATAGTTCATGCCGTCATATATTTTCAATTCTATATGAGAACAAAGAAACAAGTATTAGCTCCGCACACCTGATTAAACAATGCAAAAATAAGTAGAAGTGGTAGAATGCAAGTGAGACAACATCACCAGAAACCAATTGTCGTTGAATACTATAGGTCACTGAAAGACCTTCATGAATGACCAAATAAGTAGTGATTTGGCAGTATTAGGCATGCTAGTACATTTGTGTCCATATACAGTTTTCAAGCTGGAACTAGTATGAAAGTTGCTTTTTTTGGATTTTCGCTAAATTTTGAACAACTGAAAGGTTGAACTTTGTCATTAATGATACTCTTTTGCGTTATTTGTCAAGATATCTCCTGAGCTAGAACTTTTGTATCATACAGAAAATTTGTACAGATTACATAAATTATTACTAAATATAATCATTTCAACATCACTGTTTGATAAATAAAACCTTCTTGACATTATATTCTTGGATGTAGTAGAAGCATCATCTTTGTATAGTATATTTTAGTTCGATTTGTTATGGGTTGATCCATAAAGTTTTGACAACAATTATTATAATAGTTATTACGGAATGCAACTATTGGATTTATTTTTCGTGTGAATAATAGGTGGGGTTTTTTTGGGGTTTTTTTCCCCGGGAAACTACGTTATTTCACTACAGTCAAAGTAATAATAATATCTAATGGATCATAATATTTTTTTGATTAACAAGAATGGACGCTTAATTGTACCATAAGAACAGTCTGGCATTCAAAAAGGAATGGTTAGCACTTTTTTTTCATCTAACACCATCAGGCAACCATCTCCACAAATCAAGTTGCGCGATGTCAGCAAAAGTTATTGTTATTTCTAACTTCTAAATTGATAGGAATATTAGGACATGTTTGCCAACCATTAACGGACCAAAAACCAAAATATACTTCCATATGTCTTTAAAACTTTATCAGTCATTCGTGGAAAGACCTTTTGATTTTGTTCTGATTATAATATTTTTTTTCTTCCGCCAAATGTGTTTTTTTGCAGTTAAGATGTTTTGCAAGATGACGCTTAGATATATAGTATATGAAATCAAACAGTTAAGAAGATTTTCAAACTGACACCGTTTAATCAAACAATTTTGCTTGTAGGAGTTATCTCCCCAAACACTGTATTTTTTTTAATTCTACTCCTTCGAAACCATAGAAGAAACCGACAAATTTATTTTTCCAAATTGCTTGTGTACAAAATGCATATCCTCAGTATGCTTTGTTTCATTGTGACAGAAGCGATACGGAGATTCCATATGAGAGTTATTCCCTCTTCTGTTTTTGATATTTGTGAAATGAATTTTTAACTTGCAAACAATAAGTGAAAGAGACCTTATGTCTTTTCATTTGAGTTCCAGGATCAATAAAAAGGTCGAAGGACAACGTCATGTTCTAAATTTTGATTTTGTCTTATTATTGCTTCTCTTTAGAAACCGTATAAGATATGGACAAACTATTTTTACAAAATTGTTAGCTGTGACATGTCATATCACATGCATTTTGGTTGAAAGCGAACGTTGACATTTAATGAGAGTTTTCTCCCCTCTTATATTTAGAATTAGCAGTATGGTGATATAACGCATTAAACATATTAAGGAGAGATTATTGATTTAAGGTCCTTACTTTATGACATAAAAATTCAAGTCAAGGTCATATTTAATTTGACGTTCTAGATTTTGACCTCTGCTCTATCATCATATTGGTACATGATAGAGTCAAAGGGTCTTTTGCAATAGGTTGCAGTAATATAACCTTGAAAAAGTTCAACCGGAAGTTGTTTTTTTTGTGAACCAGAAGTAGCGATTTCTTGAGAGAATTTCTTATTAAAGACCCTAAAATTATTTCGTTTTAAATCAGAGTGAAGAAACGTATCATTTGAAACCAAAAGTGAAATTTTGTAAACCGGAACTGGTAAATTATCTGTCTTATCTAAGCAAAAGTATATAAAAACTTTTTGGGATCAGTAGAAAGTAAGCAATTTTTGGACACCGAAAGTGACTCTGAATGTACTTGAAGTAGGTGATTTAATCCCTTATTTCATCAAAAAAGTACCATAAACTATATATCTTTGGAATAAAGTGAAACATAGGCTATATTTTGACACCGGAAATGAAATTTCAAAACGGAAGTTAATATTTATCATTCAAAAAATGGTGTATTTGAGGTATAAAGACCTTTGGTTGTAAATAAGAATTGAAATTATTATTTTTTTTATAAAGGTCTTTCCTTTTATAAAAGGAATTGATCTTACTGTAAGGTCGACCTGTTCGACAGTTTGACATTTGCTTGTTTTCGCTACTAATGGAACCCGTAAAAGATATCGAAAGATTGTATTTCGAATTGTTGGTTGCGACATGTCTTGACTGCAATATATTCAGGTCAACATGGTACGGCGACAACTTATAGGAGTTTTCTCCCCTAAAAAGTTAAGAATAAACTGTATGATGATATAACTCATAAATGCATACAAAATAGTGACCTAGTTTCTTTTCATTGAAGATTCACGACCTTTGCTCTTGATATTGAGGTCAAGATCATAGGTAAATTTGACGTTCCAGATTATGAACTTTGCTATAAATTCTAACTGGTCCATGATAAAACCATAGGGTCTTTCCCATATGTTACACATATGACCTTAAAAAAGATCAACTTGACATGACCTTGTGTTAACCGGATGCAGCAATATTTTAATCTAAATTCATGTAAAAGTACTTAAATAAAATATTTTTGGGACCAGTGTAAAGTAACTTGTTATCTGAATCCAGGAGTGACTTTTTGTAAACCGGAAGTAACAAAGGATATGTCTATTTTGATCAAAAGTACATATAAACAATACATTTTAAGAATGACTTGAATATGGATCAAGGTCAAATTTTAAGGTCAACTTTGACCTTTGATCATATACCTTGTTGTGGGATAATCTCAGAAACCATTATTTTAAGAGACCTCTGAAAAGTGGAAAATGTTTGTGTCATTAAGTCGTAAGTTTATTATATTTTGTTCGAAGAGAATTGACCTTTCCGTAAGGGGAATAACCCCAATTGATTGTTTGTTAAAAACTATGTTAAGTATTACTCTTAAACATGTTAAACTAAAGGTCCTAGACTTATAGGGTCTTTTGCAATGAGATCGTGCTCCAATGAACTTTATAGAGGTCATAAGCCCAACGGTCAAGGTCATGTCCTAGATATTGAACTTTGTGTTCTTGTGCTTGTGTGACCCTTTTGTGGGTTTATATGTTTTTAAACCAATTTAATGCACTTTATTTCTTTTTGAGTGTATATTTCACAATCAGAAAAGGAAAGAACGAACGAACAATTGATATTTTCATTTTTTACATTTTTTTCACGACTGTATATTGATCAAATTCTTTAATGACTATCAAACTAGCCGATAATTTTAAAAGCTATTTTTTTTTTTACATTTTGGTTTTGTTCAGATCATAATTCTAGACTTCCTTATTTGGTTTATTCTTCTTTTTTTTTGTAGATGAGCTGCTTAGAGAGTCTAAAGAATGGAATAGAAAACATCAGAAAGGTAACTTTGTAAAATAACTCAAAATGTTTTTTTTTTATCCCATTGTTCTTTATTAATCTCATTTGGAGTCAAAGGCCTGTAAAACTGTTCACCACTTGGCATTTAATGTAAACCCCTATCCTTTCTGTCATAAAAGTTAGTATTTCAACAAGTTTGTTGGTATAGATGATATTAAACGATATGCAAGCAAAACTTCCGCCTATTATACACAGGGTTGAAATATAAATGTGGGTGATTTAAAAGTAAGAAAGCTTTATCTAAACAATAAAATATTGAATAGATTACTCAAATCTGAGGTAAGAGTTCCATATGGCACCCTCACCATACTGAAAGAACATAATAATGTATTACAGTTTATTCCGTGGGGGTGCCATATGGAACTCTTTCCAAATCTGATCCCATTTATAAAACACAAATGGAGTGCATTTTTTGGAACTACTAGTACAAGACGAGTCAATTCAAAGCATTCAGCACATTAAAACTGAAATTTATGTTTATATGTAATTATACGTTTCATTTTTTAGAAAACAACGTTGTGATTTCAGAAACTAAACATTTTTAACCTTCAATTCAGGGATGGTTACCCTTCGTTTTTGAAAAAAAAGACGTTTTAACATATGCAATTTTTCAATTTTCAGTGCGGACTTAAAACAAATTTGAACTCGCTTATGTGCAATTTTACCGTATCAGTTTTCTGATGAAGAGGTCCCGATCAGACATTTACGACTTCCCAACCTTTTCTGACAATTCAAATTCATTATGTCATAATGTGCACTACAGTTTGTATGATGGGAATACCTTAAGGTAGATTTGATACGATTCTTTGTGATGCTTTGTTTAAAACAAAGCGAATGGTTATAGCAGCGGACCTGAAAATTGTCACGTTTTGCAAGTTTGCGTTTTGAAACAAACAAAATACTACAAGTATTACAAAATGACCCTAATAAATCAATTGCCTGCAAGACCGAAGTAACTTTCCAAGTTTCACAGATACAACCTCCAGATATCTATGCGAATATTAAATTGTGCTATCATAAGCACATACTAATAATAGTTTACAATCGGAACTAATACTTACTCTCATATCATTTACGTAATATAAGAATAAAAGTGAATAAAAAATACTACATTTAGATGCTCTACAATTAACTGTTTGAAAATTAGATTTGACACCATTTACTTTCTGCTTTCTCTCTGTCATAAATAATATTAACCATTCTATGGATTTTACACCCATTGTTTGTAAAATAAAAGAGGCGAGAGATACCAAAGGGACACTCAAACTCATAAGTCGAAAAGAAACTGACAACACCATGGCTAAAAAAGAAAAAGGCAAACAGACACACAATAGAACACAAAACACAACATAGAAAACTAAAGACTGAGCAACACGAACCCTACTAAAAAATGGGGGTGATCTCAGGTGCTACGGAAGGGTAAGCAGATCCTGCTTCACATGTGATACCCGTCGTGTTGCTCATGTTATTACAAACCCGGTAAGAAGTCTAAATTGGTAGGTCACATTCGGGGAAAATGGGACGGGATTGTAGTTGCGACATAGGAACATATCCGCTATCATCTGTGAAACGGATATTCCATAACGGTCAACCAACTCGCGATGGCGTCCGTAAAATTTAAGAAGGGATGATGTCAACTTCGCCACTTGGAACTCTTAGTTTAGTAGCTTCCTCGTGTGCAGCAATCGTCTATCAACGAAATCATGATAGAAGATACAAGCCCTGGAATATGGTATCAACTGGGAGATATATACTCCGTATGCAGGCGCTGCTGGAATGTTGCTACATAGAAATTGATAAGAATTGGGAAGCTTGTAATTTATTACATTCAATAGACTTTAGTATTTGTTATTAGAGCTGTTTGTAGATCTAGCACTTGCATACCAATGTAGAGAAGGTTGAAAAATACCAGACACATAATCATTTCGAAGAAACCGACTACATCATACACAAAAACTAGGCGGTAGATAACAAATGTTAATGGAACATTTAAAATTAGAAGAGAAACTGACAACGCAATCACATACACGCGAGAAACGACTACTATACAAACAGCAGCTGTCTACACAACTCTACATATAAAACTAAAAGACTAAGCAACACGAACTCTCTCCAAACCGAGGGCTATCTAATGTGCGCCAGTGAGTATGCATAGTCTATGGCACAAAATGCGTTCGTCATGTTGCTCATCAAAGTTTAATTTGCTGACAAGTATCTTGCAGTTCTGTCACAATCGAGGGAACGAGGAATGGATTGTTGTTACGACGATTGAAGCATACCTGTCATTTTCCATGGCACAGGTGTTCTTGGAACCCTTAATTCTATAGAAACCTTATAAGCAGCAATTATCAACCAGGAAAATCCTGATAGGAAAGGCAGGTTCTGGAATACAGTTTCAAGTTGCAGATATGTATTCCATCTTACGCAGTGCTGGCTTGTTGATACATATATAATTGTAAAGCTAACAATGAGGAAGTAAAATTATCTCTTTTGTCGTAACAATTTGTGCTTAACCGACCCTCATTGTCAACAATTAGATGTTATCGAAGCTAAGAGGCAGACTTAACTGTATTTGTGGTTTTCCTTTATTTTAAGTGCAAGGTGATGCGTTTTACATAGTCTCCAAACTTTGAATTATTTAGTGAGAGGACATCACCTTAATTGTAGAACGTGAATTTAAAGGATATTGCTAACTTTATTTCACTCTTTATAAGCTGCTATATGAAATCGGCTTTATATGAATAAAGTATTGTATCGGCATGAAAAGGAGCACATTTGGTTCTTTTAGAAATGTTTGTTAAAACATGTTATCGAACGTAACAAATATGATGTCAATAAAAGAAAACGAGTATCTTGATATAGTCAGTTTTAGAAATTTGTTTTATATAATTTGAATCAGGGTGTTTTTTAAAGATTTGAGTTTTCTCTTCCGAAAACAAAATATTTGTGTCTTTATTGTTATTGTTTTGTGAAACAAAGTTTGAACAAAACACCTTACAAATATAGATTCATTTCGTCTTCAAGCCATTGTTCCACTACTAAATTGTCTATTCTTCTGACCAGTACACCTGGTACGATCAAAAACCTGATAATAAATTGTTCAAATAAGGCCTTCGAAAATAGTGGAATTAATTACTTTTGGAGTGTCAAGAACTCGTTGGAAGTACTTGATAAATTACATGCATATATTGGTGATTTTGAATCTGTTCAAAGTTTTGATTTTTCTACCCTATATACCACATTGCCTCACATTCTCATTAAGAAAAAATTCACACACCTAATTAAATGGGCATTTAAAAAGTCCGAATATGAATATATATGTTCAAACTCTTTTAGGTCATTTTTTAGTAGCAATAAACAAAAAAACTATGTCAATTGGACATGCTTTGATACTATATATGCCCTTGAATTTTTACTAGATAACATTTTTGTTCGCTTTGGAGATTCCGTATATCGTCAGGTTATCGGGATTCCAATGGGGACTAACTGTGCACCACTTATTGCGGACCTTTTTTTGTATTGCTATGAGTTACAATTTATGACAAAAATCAGCAAAGACCCATCGAAACAACATCTGATACACAAATTTAATAATACTTTTAGATATTTGGATGATATTTTGGCTCTCAATAATGACGACTTCAGTATGTATACTAAAGAAATTTATCCTGTTGAACTTACTTTAAATAAAGCTAATACTAACAATGACCACTGCCCTTTCCTCGATCTTGATATCTATATCATTAATGGAAAGCTTAATACTAAAATATATGATAAAAGAGATGATTTTTCATTTCCTATCGTTAATTATCCATTTTTAGATGGTGACGTTCCCTTGTCACCATCTTACGGTGTTTATATATCTCAACTTGTACGATTCGCTCGTGTATGTAACAATGTTTTAGATTTTAACGAGAGAAATTTATGTATTACTGAAAAATTATTTCACCAGGGTTTTCGATATCACAAACTAGTCAAAACATTTACTAAATTTTATCATCGGTATAAGGACATCATTCGTAAATATAGCTCAACATGCAGACTTCTTATACGTTCAGGTATTTCACATCCAATTTTTTATGGAAATATTCTTTATAATGCACAAAAATGTCAGTATTCACCTCTGAAGCTAACAAAACCTTTAAATAGACTTATTAAGTAGGGATATAGTGACGATACTGTTGTCAGGTCATTAAAGATTGCATATTTTGGCGTTAATATTGATTCACTTATAGGGTCTTTGCATCGGCACTAAACACATTTATTTAAAAACCAGTTGTTGGCATGACACGGGTTATGTTCTTCTCATATATGTTATGATGGTATGATACTTAACCCCTAACGGGAAGGATTGTGCCTGATATTCATATGATGAAGACATAATCTTTCAATCAGTTTAATTGAAGTCTGGAGCTGGCATGTCAGTTAACTGCTAGTAGTCTGTTGTTATTTATGTATTATTGTCATTTTGTTTATTTTCTTTGGTTACATTTTCTGACATCAGACTCGGACTTCTCTTGAACTGAATTTTAATGTGCGTATTGTTATGCGTTTACTTTTCTACATTGGCTAGAGGTATAGGGGGAGGGTTGAGATCTCATAAACATGCTTAACCCCGCCGCATTTTTGCGCCTGTCCCAAGTCAGGAGCCTCTAGCCTTTGTTTTTCTTGTATTATTTTTAATTTTAGTTTCTTGTGTACAATTTGGAGTTTAGTATGGCGTTCATTATCACTGAACTAGTATATATATTTGTTTAGGGGCCAGCTGAAGGACGCCTCCGGGTGCGGGAATTTCTCGCTGCATTGAAGACCTGTTGGTGACCTTCTGCTGGTGTCTGTTCTATGGTCGGGTTGTTGTCTCTTTGACACATTCCCCATTTCCATTCTCAATTTTATTTGAATCATTCTTTCAAACTGACTTTAAGTTTATAATGAAGTTTACTCATGTAAAAAGAAGATAGGTCAAATAGTTTAATTCAATTACAAGAAAAAACTTTAAGGCAATTTAA
This sequence comes from Mytilus californianus, assembly GCF_021869535.1. Classification (NCBI taxonomy): domain Eukaryota; kingdom Metazoa; phylum Mollusca; class Bivalvia; order Mytilida; family Mytilidae; genus Mytilus; species Mytilus californianus. Next base: position 42,779,312 of record NW_026262734.1, on the reverse strand, counting down.
TGAGATCGTATGTACTCTAACATATATTGTAATTTTAAAGTATCCCCAACTGTTATACACCACTCCTAGATTCGATATCAAACATTTTTTTAGAGGAATTCTATTTGAAAAAGTTCTTGCGTTTACAATTCTTGTAATATTTTTTTCAGGAGGTGTACTTCGAATGGTCCTCGTCGGAACAAGGAGAAGTGGAAAAAGTTCCACGGGGAATGCTATTTTGCGTGGAAATAAATTCACAGTTGGATTAAATGGGGGAAGAGTCACAAGAGATGTTCGGAGAGACGAAACGACTGTAAACAACAAAACACTAGCCATCGTTGATACACCGGGATTTGTCAACATGCAAAACGATTCGCACATTGAAAGCATTATGAAGAAAATTGGCATTGGCGCTAAATTAGTTACTCCTGGGCCCAACGTATTTTTATTCGTTTTCTCAATACTAGGGTTCTCTTATGTAGACGAGATGATGATTAAATATTTCTGTATGAAACAAAAGGAAATGATCAAATATGTGATAGCTGTTTTTACGGGTCGAGATATCCTAGAGAAAAACCAAAGTAATTTTGATATATATAAAGGTCAACTTTCTTGGGATGTTAAAGAATTTTTAGAACGTATAGATGACAGAGTGTTTGCCATTGATAATACAAAATATGATAAAGAAGTCAACAATTTGATAAATAAGATAGAGGAGGTTTCTACGCGATCTGAAAATGTCTATTATGATTGCAAAAAATTTAAATAGATGAGAAACACTGACCAGTCATGCTGAAGGAAAAACAATCGGTCTTTATCACACAAAAAAAGAGAATTTGTATTTTCATTTGGCACTTTTATAGTAAATTTAAATTATATAGAAACTCATCTAAAATACTAGACCTCTCATTTGGTAAGCCAGACGCGCGTTTCGACTACATTAGGAAGGCAAAATAAAATAGAAAAGTGAAGAGCTATTAATGCCGAAAAGTTTTGACAAAAAGAGCTCAGTCAATCTATGCCCGGGGAGAGGGAGAAAAACCTAAGTGTCTCGAATAATTCAACATTTCATAAACATTAAATTTAAAAATATAGATGTGTACTATTTCTTGTTTGTGCTAGAAGATAAGTTATGTAGAGATATTTTTCATTTGACAGATTGTAAAGTAAATGTCACATAGGAAACAAGTATTTCACTCATGTGATAAGATGGCTAGAAAATGTATTTCTTATCTACCATTATGCTCTTTGATATTAAGTTGGTCAAAATTATTGTACATTTAATAATTATCTTAAACTTAAGTGCATTGTCTACTAAATTCGTCGACCTATCAATAAATTCTGCCATATTTTTGTACTTGTTTTTTTTTTCATCTGTGTAACATTTATTTACTTCTTGTTATATTTTAGCAATGTATCAACTATTGTTTCTTTTTCCGTGTTTATTTGTGAAAGAGGAAAGAATATAATACGTTTACATTGTATGCGTAGATTATATTTCAGACCTTACAGATTTATATAAAAAGTTCAGTAACACAATTTCTTCAATGTAAAATTCCAATTACGATTACATTTTGTTACCGTTAATAATAACTCAGTGATACTAAGTTACGTTTTATTGCATAAACAGTGTTAGGATTAATTTCCTTTTTTTCATCCCTTTCGACAAAACAATATTTTTTCGCCACTTTCAATTTATTTTCGGCAACTTCTTTTCCTGTTTGAAAACAATCTGCATTTCTATAAATAACGTTGATGTCTCTTATACATCTGAGATCTTATAAAACATGTTATAATAGATCCCACTGTACATTAATCCCACATCTGTATAATCAACATTTTTATAAATGAACACCAAATTGTTATAAAAATTTAAGTTCATTTTTATTTATAGATATGGTCATAGAACATCGTTATAAATTAGGCCGTTAGTTTTCTCAGTTGAATCGTTTCAAATTTTTTATGTCGGGCCTTTTATAACCGACCATACGGTATGGGTTTTTCTCATTGTTGAAGGCCGTACAGTTACATATAATTGCTAACATCCACTTCATTTGAACTTTGGTGGATATTTGTCTCATTGGCAATCATACCACATCTCCTTATTCTTATATTGTAATGGCAATCCAAAATATCATTAGGTCGTGACCCGTCAACTATCTTTTATCGGATAATTCCCGTCTAGTTGAAGGGCTCTGAATAAAATCAAAGATATTTTTAATTTTGTTGTTTGTTGTTTTTTGTTTTTTTTTTAAACACCGTTCTTTTCCGGTCCATCGCTAGAAGTAAAAGTTAAAATGTAAAACCGTATCTTAAACAGGAGCGCTAAAACTTTTGTGTATACGTAATACATACAACAAGACAATCAGACTGATACCTAGTTGAAACTAAACAAAAGAAATGGAACTCTTTTTTAGAGAAGGTAAAATCAAAGTTCAAGTTTGTATATTTAATAAATTGTTTACATCTGTTTCTATGGGCTTTAAAAGTTTAATGTAGGTGCATAATTTAGGATTTTATGCATCGTATATACGTATTTTTACTTAAATTATAGTATGGAACTTCGAGATATTTGTAAACTTTTAAATTTAAGACAATTTTTCAAAAAACAGTCGATTGTAGTAGGTGCAAGTACATGCGGATCTTTTTGAGCATAACCATAAATTCCACCGAAACAATTAACGGAAAGATAAAAGTTTGATCTTTTTAAAGCATTTATTTGCATCTCTGCCCACGGCAACAACTTTTGTTGTTGAAAAAAACCTAAAAATGGTCAATGTATTCATCGGAAAGAGAAAATGTGTACACCTTTTTATGTTCAAGCGTGTTTGAGTTGACTATTTTGTCTTGAAACGTATAAAGCAAAAATATTTGATACATCATCTCGCATCAGATATTATTTTTTTTAAATATATATTTAGGCTACAGGTTGATATAATAAAATTAAAAATCCACAGTTAGAAAAAATAAAATATACTGGTCAAGGGAAAAGTAAAATAACAAAAATACCGAACTCCAAGGAAAATTCAAAACTGAAAGTCCCTTGTCAAAAGCCCAAACACATCAAACGAATGGCAAACAACTGTCATATTCCTGACTTGGTACAGGCATTTCCTTATTGCCAAGGGATTTCACGTGCATATATAACCAATATATATAAATCCAAAAAAACAATAACCCGTTTTACAACTACTCTAACCAGTTTGAATATACATTACTATATTTAACACAGGGAAATCCCTATAGTCAAACGAAAAGAAATATATATGTCTAGGTTAGTCTATGAAAAGGTATATACTATGAAATTTAGAGCGAGGGGCTTGCCCCGAGCCTTCTATTTCACAGTATATACCTTTTCATAGACTATCCAATTTAGCACATATTTACAACTCAGTAATCTTTTAATTTGTCTATTGATGGCTGACTTCTTGAATCACAGGTGTTTGTAAACCGGAGCTCATTAACGAAGTTTTGTTTTGTAAATCTACTCACTAGTATCATTGTAAATATGTGATTTCAAAACTCGACTCCAGAATGAAAAGATGGTAGCTGCTGGTGTAAGTATGTATATTCATATAAAGCAGTGTTTTACTATACATGTACTTCTTTTCATTGTAAGGTGATAAAAATAAATTGGCCAAAAGCAGGCAATAATTAAATTGCAGCGGAAGTTTTACATGTTTTGTAAGCATGTTTCAATTTCACAGTAAAACTAAAGCTTTAATAAATCTAAAACATATAGATAGTTTGTCCCCATAGATAGTCTAGCGGATAGGCATAAAAAAAGCAACTACCAACTAAGTTCAAAGATTAGTGGTTTCGTGTTTTTTTTTTAATTTCAAAGTCAAAAACTAAAATATTTATCAGATTATGTTTTATAAGTTACATGCTGGTTAGTGACCTAATACGATATATATGGTGTCAGTTAATTCCATATGGGGTGAGAGCGAAGCTCGAATCCCTATATGGAATTTACTGACCCCATTTATATCGTATTAGGTCAATAGCACACCGTGTAACAAATTTATCTTACCGACTATCTTCACATAAACATAGCTTCGCCTGGGATTTCCCACCATCCCCGACTCCTATACCTCCATACACCCCTCAACTCCCAGAAAAAAACAGAAACACGTATACGTACAAACAAACAAAACATGAAGAAACACATAAACAACAAAAATAGGAACAACACATTTAAGATTTAAAAAATTCACCCAAAATAAAATGAGAAAGAGATATCAGATAATCGCAAATATACATGTGCATATGAAATCAGATGAGCAAATATATGAATACAAAAAAAAATCCTTTTTTATAGGGAATAAAATGTACTGAAAAATAATGGATTTTGTCTCGTTTTGAATTTTTGAATCCACATATTCTCTAAATCAAATTTTTCAGTTTATCCTGGATGATCAGAACGACAAAAAATATTTAAGGGTTAATGGCAGGAATTGGCCACAGTTAAATAGATTAATTAACATCACAACTATAAACTTGAAACAATATATTTTTTTCTGAAAATTGTCAACTTTAATGTCCAATATAATATATTCTAGCAAGACATAATGTATGATGGTCGCCGACTGTTCTTAAATAGCAGACCATATCTACTGAATTGAATAGGACGAAAATCCATTAACCTTGGAAATCAGAGGCTAATGATTTGAACTGACTAAATTGAAATTAACCCTGGTAATCAGAGGCTAATATTTGAATTGAGTTTGTGAATAATTTATAACAATGCTATCCGAGCGCAGCGAAATATGTCCATTATTGAGATGCAGTTCACAGACGTAACATAACAATCCATGCATAGAGAATCCGTGTCAAGTCTTTGCTGCTGCCATTATTCACCTAGCTAAAGGTACACAATCATCAAACACCATCGCATATATCGCTAAATTTTGATGTGCTTCTGAAAAATATGAGAAACAGCAGCAGTATCTTCCTCAAATTGACTTAACAGTAAATAACACATCTACATACAAATAACAGATTATCAAACACTGAACTTGTATTTACAATTTTTCGTTTGAACCTCGCTGCAAAATTCAGAAAAATGAAACTAATGCTGCAAGTCAAGAAAAATTAAATTTGGGTTAAGGCGGGTCGGTTAAATGAAATAATTCTTAGCCTTTCAACCACTTCTTTTCTCTTCCAAAATTCTCGAAAAAAAGGGAGTGCCTCG